>NC_090932.1:646027124-647277124 GCF_040938575.1 Ambystoma mexicanum
TGGATAGCCACTTACCACTGGACCGCGAATAACAGGACCGCTCCTTTTTGACCTGAGAACTCTGCGGCTGGTTTCTTCCCTGGCAGTGCAACGGACTCCTGTCTTCCTCCCCGATGAGATCCTCTCTTCCCCCGGACGAAGCACCGACTTGCATTCGCTGCCAGGAACAACTGCCCTCGCTGGAGTATTCTCACCACTTTAAGGTACCGTGTCCGCCAGGCCTCCCTTTCTAAAGATTGCTACAAGGTAATAATAATCCCTTAACCTTCTGGACTGGGCTGGCCGCCTTGACCATCTAACTGGTCCCTTTCTTTTGGTCCAACTCTTTCTGAATCTTTTCGAGACTTTTGTGCACTTTTCAACCATGTGACCGTGGACACATTTCGTTCTGATCCTTTTAAAGTGGATCCGGCTTTCTGAACTCTAACTTCACGGTTTGACTCTGCCTTCCCCTCTTGCTGTGTTCTTTTGAAAGTGTTGGGATCTGTTTCAAATTATGCTCTGCCTTTCTCTCCCTTTTAAACCGAATTATTAGAGTGCCATCTACGTTAAGCGCTCACCGCTGTCTGAAAATAAGTGGGGCTTTACTTATGACTTGTCTAATATTCTTTTAAGGGAGTGTATATCTTTTAGTGACCGTGTTTTTGAACTGCTTAATCTTAGTGCCTGTGTGTTTTATTAGATGTGGTTTTAAATAAATAATTATATCTCTTTTACACCAAGCTCTGGTCAGTGTTTGCTTGTTCTACTGTGTTCTTGTGACCTATTGTGAATACTCGTTATACTGCCTAACTCTTCTTGAGGGAAGTCTGACTGCTCAGCCACAGCTACCAAGTGAATCTGTGTGGTACAGACTGCTACCAAGTGGGTTTACTGCCAAACACCTGTAGTCTTAAATCTTTTGCAGTGGTCCCAGAGGGAACTGCACAGGTTTCTGCCTAACACTTGCTAATCTTCATTTCTCTATCAACAACACCCTGGACATCCTTGCCCCTGTCATGAGGATCCGCATGAAGCGTGCCTCCAAGTACAACACCTGGTATGACTCCGACCTAGCCTCTCTGAAATGCAAGCAGAGTTGCTGAGAAGAAGTGGCTGGAATCAGGCGCATCCTCTGACAGACTGGTCTGCCGCCTGCTCCAAAGACAATACAAACTCTCGATCTGCTTGAAGAAGAGAGCCCATTTCCAAGCCTGCATCTCTGGGGCCACTAACAACATGGGTGAACTGTTTAAAATCTGCAAGAAACTTGCCAATCCTACTGCAGTCTCCACTTCTCCCCTGCCATCCATAACCCTCTGTACTTCACTGGCCCCTTGTGTATCCTCTCCACCAAAACCCCTCTGTCGAACTCTCCTGCCCAGCTAACTACCGTCCTACCTTCATTACTCCCTTCCTGGGCAAACATCTGGAGAAGCTGGTCATCTCCCAACTGATCCAACAGACTGAAGCTGTTGGCTGTCTCCACGACCACTAGTCTGGCTTCAGAGCTGCCAGAGACACGGAAACAGCACTACTGAAAACCCGTGAAGACCTGCTCTCAAATCTCAATTCCAACTCTCCATCTTCAGGATCTTTCCTATGCCTTCGACACGATCAATCTTGCTACACTGATAAATCGGCTCTGTGACACCCTTGGCATTACGGGCCTGGCACTAGACTGGTTGACCTCTTTCCCCTCTGTCCCACCTTCCCAGGTGCAACTGGGCCCTTTTCTGTCCCCTGTCACACTCTCCACTTGCAGCATCCCTCAAGTCTTTATCCTCTCACTGTGTCTCTTCAACATCTACCTTGCCTCTCTGGCCCACCCAATCTCCTCCTTCTCTACTCACTTCCAGTGTTATGCAGACAACACACAGCTCTCCATCAAGCTTCCCTCTACTGCCTCCTCTTCCTCCTCTCTCATCCCTGACTGTCTGACTTCTATTCAGGCATGATGTGTTGCCAGTGAGCTCTGCCTTAATGTCAGTAAGACTGTGATCCATCTCATTGGGACCCAGCTCCCTCCTACCATCTGGCCGCCCTATATGGGTCCCTTTCCCTCATCCTCCTGTGAGGTCAAAAAATCTTGGGGGGCATCTTCGACTCCTATCTCCATCTCTCCTCACATCGCTGACCTTGCCAAGAAGGCCCACTATCAGCTGCACCTCTTCAGAAGCATTCTCCCTTTCCTAACCTTCCCCCAGAAACTTAGTGTCTACAGAGCTCTGGTACTCTCTAGGCTGGACTAGTCCAACAGCCTCTTCCTCAATCTTTCTTTATCTTCCCTTTGCCCTCTTCAACGAATCCAGAATAGGACTGCAAGACTTATCCTTGGCCTCAAGCGCAGTGACCGCATTTCTACAGGCGTAAAATCTCTCCTCTGGCATACCGGTTGCTGCTAGGATCAAGATCAAGACCCACTGCATCATCCACAGGGCTTTCTGGGGCCTGGGAACTTGCTACATCCAACTCTCTCTAAATACCTCCCTGCTAGAGTCCTTCGGTCTACTAGCTCCAACTCTCTGCACATCAGACGCTTCTCTAAGCAGAGAGTGGGGGTAGATCTCTCTCCTCCGCTGGACCCTCCCTCTGGAATGGTCTCCTTTCCCCTCTCTTGCTTGAGTCGGATCTCCTTATGTTCCGGAAGCTCCTTAAGACACTCCTTTTTTCTTCTTCCTTCCCTCTCCCCTGCTAACCCCCTCGGCTGCTGCAGTGACTGGCTGCCTGATTCTTTCTGTGTTCTACATGGCACCAACGCCCTCAATCCCCCGCTCACTATCTCCTCGCTCTTAGCATGTGGTCCCTGCACCCCATGCAACCCCTAGCACTTGCCCTTCTGGCCTCTCTTTAGCACCCTCCTAGCCCATGTCACCCTCCTGCCCCCTCCTCCACCCCACTTCCCCTTGCACTCTCTCCTCTTTACCCTGCACTTCCTTTCCCACCCTAGCACTTCACCTTCGCACAGACAGCACTCTCCCTTCCCCCTCACACTTTTTGTAATTGCACTTGCACAATTCGTATGTCACACAGCCTAGTAGGACCGTTATTGTTATCTTTCTCCCTTGTCCACCTAACCCTCTTTTGTGTCTTGCGGCGCCTTGAAAACCATTTTGTTGTATAGGCGCCTTACAAATCTATATAAATAAAAATGTAAATGTTTATTTGTTCAAAATCTTAAATCTCCGAAGGTTCTTCACCAATTGCTTTGAAATTTTGACACAAGGTTGCATTCGAATACGTGCGTGTTTTTGTATACCTACCATACATAGATGTCACACTTGTGACAAGTAAAAACATGCTTTTCCCGGAAAACAGCGCCATCTGTTGGACGTAAAAGCAACACACGCTATACTAAATATTTTCATGCTTTTTCGGAAAAACAGCGCCATCTGGTGGCATGCACAATGGCACAAAAAATCGCTCGAGGATCTTGATCGATTATGGCAAGATTTGCGTGGAAACAGACCATTTGGGAACGCATTAATATTGCTTGCAGGAGATTTCAGGCAAACATTACCTGTAATTCCTCGATCGACACCAGCGGACGAAATAAATGCTTGCCTGAAATACTCTACTTTGTGGCGACACGAAAAGATGTTAAAATTAACTACAAATATGCGTGTCCAGCTGCAAAACGATCGATCAGCTGAGATATTCTCACATCAATTGCTGGAAATTGTGACGGAAAGGTGCCGATTGATCTGACGTCAGGACGAATTTCATTGCCTCATAACTTCTGCAATTTAGTGACATCAAAAGAAGAATTGGTTCAAAAAGTATTTCCCAATATTCAAACCAATTATAAGAATCATGATTGGCTGAGTGAACGAGCTATTCTTGCGGCCAAGAACAAAGACGTCTACGAACTTTACAATATTTTTCAGACTAACATTCAAAGCGAGGCAGTCACATACAAGTCCGTCGGCACTGTTGTGGAAGCAGATGAAGCGGTTAATTATCCAACAAAATTTTTAAATTCACTCGATCTGCTAGGGATGCCACTGCACGTACTGCAATTGAAAATCGGCGTGCCAATTATCATGTTGCGAAATGTCAACCAGCCAAAGCTTTGCAACGGCACGCGACTTGCAGTAAAAAAATTAATGAGCAACGTCGTAGAAGCAACAATCTGGACAGGACCTTCCAAAGGTGAAGATGTCCTCATTCCTCGCATTCCTATGATTCCAACGGATATGCCATTTCAATTTAAGAGATTGCAATTGCCAATTTGTTTGGCGTTTGCAATCACCATCAACAAAGCTCAAGGCCAATCTTTAGAATTGTGCGTTTTAGATCTAGACACGGATTGCTTCTCTCATGGACAATTATATGTTGCATGTTCTAGAGTCGGTAAGCCAGACAATCTCTATATCTGCATCTGCACAGTCAATGGAACAATAAAAAATATTGTATACCCACAAGCATTGTAAAATTAAACATATCAGAAACGTGCGCTTTCTCTTTTCTTTCTTTTCCATTTAACCAGACTAAGCGACAGCAACACGTGGCCGGGTACAGCTAGTATCCAATAAATAAATCATTTTTAAAAAACCTCCTTTGCTAATTAGCATGCAATGAAGGTTTCTTCATTTTTCCCAAAGACACCTCACACGTACGGCACTTTAGCACTGACTTTTTTAGGGGCAAATGTGATGCTGGTTGAGAAGAATAGGCATGCACTGGCTGCTCAGCATTTCATGTGGTCTCTAGGACAGTTGCCAAACCATAAAGCGAGGAAGTGGGCGGATTACATTACAACCCCCCACGTTTGCATTCGAAGTGAATCCGTGCAATGTACAAAAGTGTCCTTCCTTCATGGAAGGACACTTTTCTATGTTTGCATGCACCTCAGAATCTTGCCCTGAGTCTCTGCCCCTATAAAACCTAAAAAGAAATCAGCCCCTGGTGCACAATAGCACTGGAAAGCCACCCAAAATAGCCATCTTTGTTTATTGGTGTTCGTTTTTTGTCGGAAACTAACTGAAGCTTCATAGGGCTTTGGTCAGATCTTGGCTGCAGCATTTGGACAGCAGAGAGTCTGGGGGCAGTGGACTATGCTTGCCACACTTTCAGCCATGGGGCGCTGCCTGCAGTACACGGCTGGCACGGCTTCTGTGTTCTGCTTGTGGCACACGTCTTTCAGAACGACATGGACTTGCAAGTGAAAGAGTTGAGTGGCTGCAACAACGGAAGGGCGGGGCCCCAGATGGCCGCACCCCCCCCACCCCCACTCGGAGCACCGTCACTTGGCGGCCAGGCACGCGACCGGTGTGTGCCATGAAGAACACCAAAGTGGGCAATAGAGGGAACATTGATTTTTGGGAAAGGAATACTAGTGCATGTTTTTACTTTATTGTAAAAAGGGGCTGCAAAGCCTCTGCATACAGTCGATGTTTGTTTATGTTACAGTATTGAAATAGAGCCTCTTTCCGCAGTAGAAAGGCACTTATTTTACTGAAACTCAGCACTCTTCTTCACATCAGATGTACCCCCAAGTGAGCTGGGATGGGCGGACGATTTATAGTTTGAGTCCCACCCTCACTGAGGCTTGTCGGAAAATCGCTCCAATGACTACAAGCTTTGCAATAAAAACTACTGAAGTCACCAGTCCCTTTATGTTTCAAGGCTTTGGCGGCCCTCTGAATAACAGTTCCGATAATTATGGGCTAGCAGCATTCCTGTGCCCTATTATGCCGAAGAGACCGGTCCCACACAGGGAGGCGAGACGAAACCAATACCAGAGTATTAGCCCACACTGCAGTGCTCATTGCACGTACTACTGAACTCATAGACTAAGGGCCTAATCACACGTCCGGCGGTAATCCAGTGCAAATACAGCTGGGCGGTAATAGCATTACCGCTGTGTCATGCAGCAGAATTAGCGCTGCAAAACAACCTGGCGTGAACACGCCCCCGACACTGGCGGTAACATTGTTAGCCCCTGGCAGTAAGAGTGCCGAAATAAGGGCTACTGCCGAGAAAGCAGCGCTAATAGCGTGCAGCTGTGTTTGCGCCTTGTGTGGTCGGCTGTGATAGCACCTGCTGTAATTGTGCCAGCTGATTTTGCAGTTGGCGGTATTTGCGCCAGCTCATGATCCGGCACAGAGTTACTGGCAACGTTAATTCCGTTACCGCCGCTTTTAAGGGTTCCCGCTGGACCTGTGATGAGCCCCTAAGTCAGTTAAATCTATTATGAGGGACAGGGTTTCAGTGTTAGTTCACAGAATGCCTCTGATCCCTAAACACTTGCCTGTTACCAAATATAGGAAATACAGAAAGAAGGAGGTACGATGTTTCTCCAGCATTGAATCTTTCATAGATTCAGATGCTTGAATATTCTCTGTCGTCAGACTGGGAATCCTCTCTGATTTAAATAATTATTCAAACTATATATATATATATATATATTATTTCTATAGAAACACAATGTAGATTGCCCATTATGGCCTATGAGCCATTCAATTGTGTAGTCCCTCCACCTCCCTTTGGTCCTTTTTGGCCCTAGCCAATGAGATGGCAGGGTTTAAGCTCTGCCCCAGGCAGCCATCGTCAGATTTTTCACCGCAGTCTAACAGACTAGAGGAAATCCTCAGCTCTCTGAGCTTTTGTTTTTTCTTCACTGTTAGCTTTAATCTTTTTTCTCAAAAAACATCTCTATCTTGATCTCCTGATAAAGCTCTTCCTACACAGTGTTTCTGGGCTCAGAAAACACTTGTTTCCACTCGAAATTCGTCGAGTGAATCTTCTCTTCACACCATGTCAGAGGACTCCACTACCAAGAAACCTTTCCTTTTCAGGGACTGTGTTAGATGCCAGAACAAGCTTATCTACATGAAATACCCTCATGACCAGTGCAGATATTGTCTTTATCCACAATGCATTCACAACTGTGATATTTGTAAGACCTTTTCTAAGAAAACTCTCCAGTACGGACATAGAAGACTCATTCTACATTTGGTATCAAGAGGACAATCTTCTGATGAAGAATAAGCTAAAACAGCCCCTGTACTGTCTATGAAGTCTTCAGAGAGGCAAACTTCAAAAAGCAGGGCCTCCTCTGTGGAAAGATGCTCGTCTCCTTCATATAGGAGCAAGAAAAATGTGGAATTGACATCTTCCCTTGGTTCTGGAGACCAAAAGAAAAAGCACCCTGACGAGAAAACCTCCTCCAAAGATAAATAGACGTTTTCAAAAATTCTGCGGGGCAATCGTCATCGAAAACGCTGTCTACGAGCGGCACCAGCGACAAAGGCCTGTCGACGAGCAAGCCGTCAACGAAGCCTAAAACATCAACGACGACGCTCCAAAGCAGCTATAGAACCGGTGCCACACCATCAAAAGGGAAGAGGCTTCTACTCCCGTTTTTTTCTGGTGAAGAAGACAAATGGTCAGTGGAGACCGATTCTGGATTTGAGAGCTCTCAACAAATTTATCAAGCGCATCATATTCAAGATGACATCCCTTCAGAACGTTCTGCCGTGACTAAATCAGCATGACTTCCTGGCCACCCTCGACTTGAAAGATGCTTATTTCCACATTCCCATTCATCCTGCCCACAGGCAATTCCTCAGGTTCGCCATAGGGGAGTCACATTTTCAATTCCATGTCCTCCCATTCGGTCTAAAATCAGTACCAAGAGTATTTACCAAATGCCTTGCACCGGTGGCGGCAAAGATCAAAAGATCGAGAAGGGAGGTCTTTCCGTATTTAGACGATTGGCTAATAAAGGTGAGCTCATTCAAACTTGCGAGCATCGCAGTGGCAAAAACGATAAAACTCCTGAAAGAGTTAGGTTTCTCGATAAACAAGGAAAAATCCTGCCGCGTTCCCAACAAGGCAGTGCTTTTCCTGGGAGCAGAACTCAACACCAACATACCAGGAGTAAGACCATCAGCAGACAGAATATCAGCGTTAATTCATCTGTCTTCCTGGTTTCAAAGCAATGGGACAACCACGGTCCACTCCCTTAAATTCCTTCTGGGCATGATGTCCTCATCTATATTCCTCATACCAAATTGCAGACTTCACGTGAGACCCGTTCAGGAGACCCAGGACCGTCAATGGAAGCAGGCAGTCGGGTCATGAGAGGATACCATACAACTACTCTCAACCTTTCACAAGGCCCTGCGATGGTGGAGCACATCTCAAAACCTGCTTCAGGGGATGCCTTTCCAAGCTCCAACTTCCCTTCTACTCAGGACGGAGGCATCACTATCAGGCTGGGGGGCACACTTGGCAGACCTGCAAACAAAGGGCACATGGTCCACCCAAGAATCCTAACTGCACATCAATGTTCTGCAGCACAGGGCAATACGGTGGGCACTGAAGGCCTTCCTACCAGTACTAGCAGGGCAGGCAGTGACCGTCCAAACAGACAACACGACCTCTATGCATTACATGAACAAACAAGGGGGAACGGAGTCAGAGTTTTTGTCTCAAGAAGCTCAAAAGCTATGGACCTGGGCTTTACATCACAAGGTCCACATCAAGGCAGAGCACCTACCGGGAGTGGAGAATGTCCTAGCAGATAAGTTAAGCACAGAAAATTCAGCATCCCACGAATGAGAGCTAGACGAAACAGAGGCCCTATGGATTTTTCACAAATGTGGGCATCCACAGATCAAGCTTTATGCCACCAAGGCCAACAGAAAATGCCACGGATTTGCCTCCAGATATCCAAAACACCTCTTGTTGGGGGACGCCTTCTCAGTGGACTGGACAGGCAAGTTCATTTATGCCTTCCCTCCAATCCCGCTCATAGCGAGAGTGCTACGCAGACTGAAAGAACAGGCCTGCTTGATGATCCTGATAGTGCCAGATTGGGCTCGTCAGGTTTGGTACCCAACTCTGCATCACCTGTCCCTACGGCCCCCGATTCGCCCAAAGGTTCATCAGAGTCTCTTAACGCAACAGAATCAGGAGGTGCTCCACCACGACCCAGCGAGCCTATCAATCCATGCGTGGTTCCTGAGCAGCGAAAAATTAATTAACCTGAATCTTCCTGTAGAATGCTGGGACATAATGAAGGCCTCTAGGGCCCCTTCCACACGGACCACTTATATTCAAAAATTGACTCGTTTTACCAAGTGGTGCGAAACATCATCAGTAAACCCTCTCTCTGCATCCATCGAACAAATACTACCGTACCTGTTGCACCTAGCTAAGGCATGGCTCTTCCTTTCATCCATCAAGGTGCATTTGTCCGCCATATCGGCATACACGACTAATCCAAGTCAACAATCTTTGCTCACCAAACTGGCTATCAACATTTTCTTGAAAGGATGGTTGCATACTTTTCCACCAACTCCTAAACCGGTCCCTGCATGGAGCCTGAACACGGTCCTGGCAGCGCTCATGGAGCCACGATACGAGCCGATTCATAGGTGTGACATAACATTTTTATCCTGGAAAGCAGCTTTCTTAGTAGCCATCACGTCAGCCAGGAGGATTAGCGAATTGCAAGCCCTTTCTTCAGAACTTCCTTTCACCTTGTTTCTTAAGGACTGCGTCATCCTTAGGATGCATCCGAAATTCTTACCCAAGGTGCTGTCAAAAATTATGTTCACCGAGCGCATAGTGCTTCCGACATTCTTCATGAATCACATATCTGATGGTGAGAGATCTTTACACTCTCTAGATGTGGCAAGGGTTCTAGAATTTTACATACAGAGAACTAAGGAGTTCCGCTCATCGACTAGACTTTTCATCGCATTTGCTGGCCGGACTAAAGAGCAGCACATTTCAAAGCAGAGTTTGGCGCGTTGGGTTTCCCAATGTATTACTCACTGCCACCAGTTTAAAGGCGATGTCAGACCTCCTTCAGCCCACTCCACCAGAGGGAGGGCAGTTTCGGTTGCATTTTACGTTCGAGTACCATTGAAAGAAATCTGCAGAGCTGCAACCTGGAACACTCTGCATACGTTCGCCAAGCACTACTGCCTGGCAGAAGATACCAGCAAAGAGTCAGCTATGGGTGAAGCGGTTCTCAGCCATCTCTTTGCGTAAGGTAGGAGCAGCCATCTCTTCCTGCCTTCCCTGGTTATGTAACATTTTACTTGCTGTATAGTAAGGCAAGCAGAAGGATCTGCAGAATGTATATAATGTATGGGCATGGCCTAACTGCTTGGTATTCTATTCAAGCATCTGAATCTATGAAAGATACAATGCTGGAGAAGTTTTAGTTACTTACCTGTAACTGTATTTCGTCAGCATTGGTCGCTTTCATAGATTCACATGCGCCCGCTTCCCCTGAGAGGCTGCTCCCTCTCCCAGCAGCCATCAATTCATGTAGTCTTCTACGGCTCAAAATCTGAAGATGGCTGCCTGGGGCGGAGCTTAAACCCTGCCACCTCATTGGTTAGGGCCATAAAGGACCAAAGTGAGGTGGAGGGACTACACAATTGCATGGCTCATAGGTCATAATGGGCAATCTACATTGTGTTCTATAGAAATAATGTATATATATTTAATGTTTAAATAATTATTTAAATCACTGAGGATTCCCAGTCTGACGACAGGGACTATTCAAGCATGTGAATCTATGAAAGATACCAATGCTAGAGAAATACAGTTACAGGTAAGTAACTAAAACATCCTGTGCAGGGACTACATTTCCAGACACGGCTTGAGCGTTGTGAAGTGGGCCAATGATTGCTGTGCACAATACACACACAACGCAAATATAAGCCAATTCATGTTCAATATATCTATGTACACTTACTACTCAAAACTCCTCCGATTAAGCAACACATATCCGTCTCATCTCCCACATCCCTACCCTCACTCCATTGTACTTGCAATAGCACTACACGCTTTGCCTGATGAATTCCCCATTTACACTTATTTGTCCCAGTTTTAAATATGTCTCATTCACCTGTGCCCCCCAACAACTGGTAACTAAATTCTATGTAAGGCATGTGGTTTCTGGGTTGCCCTGATTACTATATACTTCTTTTGTACATGTTAAGACACAAACCACATTTTTTCAGCAAATGTAAGCAGTGGCTTTGCATGAGATTTAAATTATGCATAGAAATTGATGGAGCCAAACATATGGGGGAGTGGAGAAGGTGGTAGTTAAGTGTCCATCACTAAAGAGTATACCTTTATTAATTTGCAACCTGATACTTTATGAATAAAAGGAGCAGCAATGTCCCCCTCGGGGTCTCTGCCTTACCTCTACACAGTTAATGTACTGTTGCACCTTTACATGGTCTACCT
This sequence comes from Ambystoma mexicanum, assembly GCF_040938575.1. NCBI lineage: Eukaryota > Metazoa > Chordata > Amphibia > Caudata > Ambystomatidae > Ambystoma > Ambystoma mexicanum. The sequence goes on from NC_090932.1 coordinate 646,038,327, forward strand.
TTTCTTTCAGTTCTTGCAAGCCTGGCAATGCCCCTCAATGCTCATACTGTAATGTAAACACTAGGGGACGAAGGTTATTTTTTCGTTTTGGCACATATGGTGGCCCAAATGCAGCAGACATTTCTCTCACTGTGTTCCGTCTCTGTCTCTCCATTGGTGTCACTCTCTCATCTCTCTCTCTCTCTCTCTCTCCATGGGCTGTCACTGTCTCTCTCTTCGTTGTGTGTCTCTGTGCGCTGTCTCTGTGTGAGGTCTATGTGCCTGTCTCTCCCCCTCTCTCTGCGCATGTCATTCTCGCTCTCCTTGCACTGTCACTCTCTCTCACCTTACACTGGCCAACTCTCTCACCTTGTGCTGTCACTTTCTTTCTCTTCACACTTTTCGCCTCGCACCCATTATTTTCCCTGTCACCCTGGCACCCTTAAAGATATCCCTGCTTGCACCCTCAATCCATATTCTCTAACTCTCGCCTTGACTCGCAGCCCTTACTTTTTCTCATGCTTCCTCTCACACCCTCGCTTTTTCTATTACCCTTCCACTCTCACCCTTGCTCGCTCATAATTCCTCTTGCTCATCATCGATGGCACCCTCTACCAATGGCTTCCTCCCTTTCTCTATTCCCTTCTCATTCTCGTGCACACTTGCATCCCTTCTCACATCCTCCGTTTACATTTTGCGCTCTCCTTCTTGCAACCTGGTGCCTATACATTTAAAATGCAAAAGACAGCAGTAAATGCCCAAACTATTGGCTTTGCCAATGTTTGTTCCTTTCCCAGCCACTTGTTTTCCATTTGCCAACTTGCCTCTTCCTTTCCCCTGCTTATTCCATTCATCATTCTTGTATTTGTCAATGACTGTTAAGGGTTCTATTGTACAGTCAGGGCGAGTAATATCAATAATATCTAAAGTGTATCTCTTGTGCAGAGCGGTCGCTCATTGTCAGCAGTGTATGGTAGCGGTTCCGCCATCATGCAGAAGAGCATGTGCTCCATGCTGGAGGGGATTGAGTTATGTTCATTGGATATTTCTGTGAGTGCTTAAAGTGTTGACCCATGTTCACATCTTTGTACTAAGCAACGTGTTATGCCCTGTGCGTATCCACTTCTTACAGTATGCTATTGGTATGTGTTTGATCTTTTCAGAGCCCTGCTTATGCCCAACTTGTGTCTCGCCCCATGTGGCTAGACAGTGTGAAAACAACATTGCAGAACACCAGGGACAGTGTTTCAAAGCCATCAGTGAATGTTCTGCCCAATCAACGTTGCTACAACACAGTGGCAAAATTTGTTCGAGACATGCGACTGATATTCAGCAATTACCAGTCCTTTAACTCTGTAAGTATTCTCCCAGCACAAACTACTTCTGCAGCCTAGGTTTCTTGCTGTTGGTATTTGATGTAATCCCTGCAACTAATAGCCCTTTAGCCAATGTCTTTCTTTGCTGCCCTTGCTTTCTCTGTATGGTTTGTACCGTAACATCTGGTCCTGGTGTCCCTATTGCCTTTGTCTGCCATGGGTCTCCCTGGTCCTGTCTGTGTGCTGTACCATAACTTCAGGCCCTAGTGCACATGTAGTAAGCACCTACCAGTCTTCTTTTTCCCTTGTTCGTAATAGTGACCACTCTTTCAAATCTCTCTATGGTCCATCTAAAACTGCAGATCCCTGTGTGTTCTATGTGTTATGTACACTATCCTTGGACCTTGCTCCTCTGTGATTAGTGCCCCCCTTGTATTTGCTTATCCTCTCTATATTCTTTACAGTTACCTCACTCTGGTGTCCCTATGGTTAGTGTATAGACTAGAGGTTACCTGACCCCTTCTGTGGGCGGTCCACCAATTCCAGGTTACCCTGTCCTTATGCTCCATTTCCCTCTGTCGTGTCAACTCTGTGAGCTGTAAAATACCATACTTTGCAGGTGCCGTCATACTCAGTGCCTATACTGGTTATCCTCTGCCTTTGCCCTTGTGTCACTTTGCTCAAAGTGTATCCTCCTTCTCTGCATTTTCCTCTGTGTCATATGCAGCAACCTCAGGCACCTTATGGTCATTGGGCCTCATTACAAGTTTGGAGGTAGCCATGCCTGTAATACAGGCAGGTTACCTCCAAACTTGCGAAAAGAAACGGGACCCGCGAATGGGGAATTACCAGGTCATGCCGAGTTTGGCGGACCCGGTCATTGCCCATTTGCGGGTGCCGGTAATAAGGGACTCCGTATCTCCATTCGGCCCCATAGGGCTGAATGGGAATGGGGAGCTCGGATGCACGGTTCATAACGGTGCCGGTGCATCCACTAATTGTGCTCGCGGGTGCCGGCCAGGTCCGACCTGGCGGTCAGAGCGAGACCCGCGAGCACAACTCATAGTATAGCGATACGGTAGCAATGGCACCGGTAGCACTACCGGCGCCGTTGTTACTGTACCGCCATACTTATAATGAGGCCCATTGTCTATCATGGGTCTCTTCATGTTGTCTCTTTGCTGTCTTCCTGGCCTGGTCTTTGAATTGTTCTCTGCGGTCTAAGTAATGTTTGGTTTTTATGTACCTGGGGACTGTGGCAGGCCAGGTATCTCTGCATTCTGTCTTAGTTGCGTAAAACATCTGCATTTAGTTTTCTTGTGAACTGTACCCCTTCTTGACATGGGTTATAGCGTGGGCTTACTGTATGCTTGGTCACTGATTTTTCTGCTGGGTCTCCCCTTGATGCCTTTTATTATTTTCAAGATTGTGACACAAACTATGGCTCTCATGTCCCAAACCTTTCTGCAGTTACAGCTTCTTGTTTTGTTTACAGGACTATAGGATTTTGCAGATAGGAGAAAAGCTGAGAAAGATGTTTGAGACAAGTTTGAGAAGAGTTTTTCTATAGAAGAAAGCCCTGCTTCCTCATCACCATGGAATGGACTTTAATTTTGAATGATCTGTGCCTATTCTCCCATCACCAGCCCCTCCCTCGACTTGGGGAGGATCTAGGGCAGTCTGCATCACTGTGGCATGCTAGCAAAGGAGTTGCCCAGCTAATGGAACAGAATACCTTCCTTTTCAGTTACAAAGTCTATGGGCCTCATTATGCGGTAGGTGGTAAGGGATTACCGGCACCTGTAAGGTCACCGGTGCCGGTAATCCCTTACCACCCTACTACGAGGTCCCTTAGCGGGTCCCGTCCTTAACGCCTGGTCTGACCAGGTGTTAAGGACAGGACCTGTTATGGGACTTCAGAGCTAATAACGGTACCACAAATTGCGGTACCGTTATTAGCTCCATCCCCATTCCCATTGAGCCCTATGGGGGCTCGAATGGGAATGGGGAATGGTTCCCGGAATGGGGACTTACCGGGTCCTCCAAAGTTGGAATGGCCTGGTAAATCCCTATTCCGGGAACCCGGACCCGGAATGCGGTAAGGGGGTAGCCATGGTGCTAATAGCACCATAGCTTCCTCCTACCGCGTAATGAGGCCCTATCAATTTGTATGTATATCACTGCACTTTCTCTGATAATATAATATGATATGGCATTTATAACGTGCCTATACACAAGTGTTTCATAATACCAGATCATTGGCAAGATTTCTAAATGCTAATGGGTCCAGGGACCCTGCTGGTCCGTTCTTTTAAAACATGGTCAAGTGAGTGGCTTGTGCAATCCAGGCAAGTAGAATGTCATTAATGATGAGGTTGCATGGGTAGGGAGGTGAGAGGAGTGATCCAAAGTGTCAAGGGCTGCAGAGAGATCAAGGAGGAGGAGAATTTATGGCAGATTTTGGTGATGTGCAGTGGTGAGAAAATTGTTGTGGTGGCCCATGGTTGTCTAAACATGATTGAAGGGAAGATTGTGTTTGTTTTACTAAAACAACGTGTGATTCTGTTGAAAACCACAGCCTCCAGGATTTTGAATCGTGGGGAAGAGGGACAGGTGGAGAGTCGGCAGAACTCTTGTAGTCTGCAGAGAGATTTAATGGATTGCCTTTCTCCCACAGATTCCTCTTCAGATAGATATCCTCATCCAGCTCAGTTGCACGGAAAAAACTTCAACAGGATTCGTAGTGGACCGCGACTCGGCCATCGATCGTCGATCCGTCTTTCTCAGTGCTCAATCATTGCCTCCCGACGTGACATCGGGCATTGTATATATACTGCATCACCACGCCCTGTACCTCAGTTCCCTTTTTCTGCACGCTCAAAACGTTGCTCTTGAGGAACATAGTGCTTAATTATCGAGTTGTCAACTCTATTTGACGAATTTCTCATCAGATTTTGTGTTTTTTCTTAACTGCGAGATGTCTGCGCCTCGGACTTCAAGATTCAAGCACTGCACTGACTGCGACTCCAAGATGTCCGTGGCCAACCCACATGACATCTGTGTGTGGTGCCTCTGCACGGGTCACGACAACGAGTAGTGCACGTTGTGTGGTAAAATTAATCCCAAGTCCCTTTGAGAACAGGCAGCCAAGCTTGCGTTCGGCTGACTGCCATCGCAATCACCTGCGCGCACAACCGTTTGGTCCTTGCAGGTGAGCAGCCTTTGATCAGCAATGGAAGCCAGGTGGCACATCAACAGGCTGGAGTTGCGAGCCATCAGGAAAAATGCTGACTTTTTTTCTTCATATTTTTTCCAACCCCCTTTACACCACATACATATGCGGGGGGGGAAACCCCCTGCAATCCCCCCCACTACTATTATATCCCATACCCCTGCACATATATATGTGGTGTAAGGGAGGGTCGGAAAAAGAAAAGTCGGAATTTCGGTAGCCAGACTTTTAAGGGCGACATTTTGGGACATTACCCCCTGAAGGCGTTTGCTCCATCTCTGAAGGGGAAGCATGTCCTGATGTCCTGATCTTGACGGACAACATAGTGGCCATGCTCTACCTGAACAAACAAGGTGGCGTGCGCTCTGTCCCCCTCTGCAGAGAGGCGATGCAGCTGTGGTTCTGGCTGAGAACCGGATCTCGGTCTTGGCAGTTCATCTGGCAGGGACAGAGAACGGTTTGGCCGATGCTTTGAGAAAGGCAGAGCACGGTCTCACACGAGTTGAAAGGGTGCCAAGAAGTCCTAGAGGAGGTCTACTCTCTCTGGGGTACCCCAGCAGTAGATCAGTTTGCCACAGAGTCCAACAGGAAGTGCAGACAGTTTTGCTCGAGGGAATCCCAGCGAACGGAGCGCTAGGGGATGCGTTTGTAGTGGATTGGACCTTCCCTCTCCACTACACCTTCCCTCCGATCCCCATCATTCCTTGGGTTCTATGGTTGAGGAGCTTTTGAGAAACCATGATCTTGATCGCCCCGGTCTGGGCGAGGAGGATATGGTACTCAGACCTTCGGGATCTGTCCATCTGACCACCTCTCTGGTTGCCTCACCGCCAGGATTTCCTTCACCTGAACTCGGAGTCCCTCAACCTATTTACGTGGCTCTTGACAGGATGAGAATTGATGACTGGGGCCTCTCTGAGGAGTTGCTCGAGGTGTTGGTGGCTGCATGCAGACCATCTCCAAGATCTCGGTACGTGTGCAAGTGAAGGCGATTGGAGGCGTGGAGCAGGGAACACGAGATTGACCCTATCTCTTGCCCCACCACTACAGTGGCCTCAGCATGCCTTCAGGTCACCACAGTCAAAGGATATTTGGCGGCCTTGTCTCTGTTCAAAAGTTCCCCGGATCAAGGTTCCTTTTTCATGATCCCGGTAATGGCTCAATTCCTGTAGGGCCTTGTGAATAAGTTTCTGCTAACTCCTTTTGTTGTCCCAGATTAGGTTTTGGATCTGGATCTCACTTTCCTGATGGCGGCTCCTTTTCAGCCCTTGCACACTTGCTCTTTGTGGCTGCTTACAGTGAAGACATCTTCTTGGTTGCCAGTACTTCCACCAGGTGGGTCAGCGAATTGCATCCCTGTTGCTGTAAACCCCAATTTTTGCTGTTCATTTGCAAAAATGTCTTGCTTAATCTAAAACCGGGGTTCTTTCCCCAAGGTGGTATCATAGTTTTACCTTTCACAGGCTATAAATCTGCCGGTCTTTTACCCACCCCCTTAACCCTCTAAGATAGAGGAGCGCTTCCATTGGTTGGACCCCAAAAGGGCCTTAAGTTTTTATGTCGCAAGGATGGCGGAATATCAGAAGACTGACCAATTATTTGTGGCCTACTCCTTAGTCAGAAAAGGTCTAGCTGTGAGTTAGCAGACACTTTTCAGATGGATCATTTTATGCATTGCAGAATGTCACCAATCCGCAGGCAAGGAACTGCCTCCTGCCATCAGAGAACACTCGACCAGAGGGGTCTCTGCATCTACAGCCTTACAAAGGGGGGTCCCAGTTAGGGACATTTGCGAAGCGACAACTTGGTCATCACTCCATACTATTACAAGGCACTACAGCCTGGACGTCACCCGAGGGGCTGATGCACGCTTTAGCAGGGTGGTGCTACAAAACCTTTTACTGTGAGCTTTCTGCCCTTATCCATTGTTCAACTGCTTTGGGAGTCTATCTGATGAGGAATTTGCAGGAGAAAGGCAATCCATTGAAAGAGAAATTCCTCACCGTAATGTTCTTTCTATGGATTCTTCTCCCTTCCTCATCACCCCTCGCATCAATCCCCGCTCAGAAAGCGTTAGCAGTTGCTGCATGCCTTTCTTGGTGAGAGGACACTTGGTGATGGTCGTGACCATTTTCTGTCTACCAAGCCGCATGTCTTTCTATCTCTGTTTTTGAAAAAGAAAATAAATATATTTTGTTATTATTAGTGTGGAAGTCTTTCTACCAAATCTGCGTATCCCTTTGGGATACTTGTTTATTAACCTTCTATTGGTTATTTGGCTATTCTTCTCTTGCTATTTTCCTCTGCAGCGGTCGAGCCCGGGGAAAAAAGTGGGGAACTGAGGTACGGGGCATAGTGATGCACTATATATGACACGGACTCCGGACACGGAGCCAACGATCGAGCACAGAGCAAGACGGATCGATGGCCGAGTCGAGGTCCACTGAGCCCCGTGCCGAAGTTTTTTGCGAGCAGCTGAGCTGTATGAGGATATCTATCTGATGAGGAATCTGCGGGAAAACAATCCATAGAAAAAACATTGTGGTGAGTAATTTCTCCTTAAGTATAGGTTAAATGAACAGATCTTTCAGATATTGGATGACAAATAGAGTGCAAAGTCAATAGTTGTTCGGGATAAAGAAATAGGGCAAGGTAGGGACAGCATAGCTTAAAGGGTAGAGGGGAGCTTCACAGGTGAGAGTGGAGAGAGGAAATAAGGCTTCCAAAGTCATCAGCAGGGCCATACTAAGTGGAAGGAGGGCATTTTGTAGGCAATTCAAAGTGGAGGGAGCAGAACTTTAACCACCGGTGCATTGGAGATGAATGTGCATGCCAGTCCTGAGCTGGCAAATTGAGGAGGGTATTCCAGTGTTGGGTGAGGGGGTAAAGGGAGTAAATCTGAGGGCAGGATATTGGTGCTTGAATAGGGGAGCTGAGAGCCAGGTTAAAGTCATTTAATGACTGCTGAATGAAGAAGCCCGGAGGAGGAAAAAGAGCTCAGAAGGAGGATCTAACCTAGTCCAGGTAGGGGGCCAAAGGGGTTTAAAATGGTATGTTAATGTTAATGTTAAAGGACATTTGTATCGCACACTATCACCACCGAAGTGGTCCTCTGGCGCTCTGGCGGCTCTGAAAAGGGAAGGGAGGGGGGCGTTAGTGGGAAGGAGCTGGAAAAGTGCAAGAGAGCAGTGATGTGCTGTTGGCGGCTTCAGCCCGGTGGGTCCGTTGGCTGGGCCTGGGCTGTTTTGCGGCCGGTAGTCATTGTGTACTGTTGTGCAAGTCTATGGCCCTCATTACAACCCAGGTGTTAAGGGCTTAACGGCGCCATAAAAGGTGGCGGCGCCGTTAAACCCTTAACGCCTGATTACGAGGTCCCTTTGCGGGTGGCACTTTAACGCCTGCTTTTAGCAGGCGTTAAAAAACCAACCCGCAAAGGGACCTTGGTGCTTAGTACGGTACCGCAATTTGCGGCACCGTACTTAGCGCCTTCCCCATTCCCATTGAGCCCTATGGGGCAAAAATGGGAATGGGGAAGGGCCATGGCGGCATGGGGAATTACCGCCCGCCAACCTCGGAATGGGGCGGTAATTCCCCATTCCGCCATGGCGGAGTCGGTAAGTTACCGGCATGGACCATCGTGCTATTAGCACAATGGTCCAACGCCTGGGTCGTAATGAGGGCCTGTGTGTGTTTTTATCTAGATAGAGGAGAGGTGCAGGGAGATATTGAAGTTGAGGAGTGGTTTGCTAGGTAAGGGTCAAAATGTAGTTGGCAGATGCATGGGAGAATAATAAGAAAATACGTTCAAAGGAGTTTCAATTGGTGTGGGGTGTGGAGAAAGGTTAGAGAGTGGTTGGATGGAATGGTGTCAGGTTTAGTGTCAGGTTTGGCTTGGTGAGAGACGGAGATCCTTTGGAGTTTGAAGTCTCCCATGTGAGCAATCGGGATTAGTAGGAAGAGAGTCAAGAGAGTACAGGGAATGAAGTGCTAAGTGGGCCTAGGGCAGTGGTATTGAGACCTTTTCATACCAAGGGCCCCTCCCCCTTTGAGAAAAAAGATTGTTTTAGCCTAGGGGTTGGCCCCCCTAAGGGGCCCAAAAGATATCAGGGGGAGGAGGGCAGGCTCTTTCGAGGTCCACTGAGCCCCGTGCCGAAGTTTTGTGCGAGCAGCTGAGCTGTATGAGGATATCTATCTGATGAGGAATCTGCGGGAAAACAATCCATAGAAAAAACATTGTGGTGAGTAATTTCTCCTTAAGTATAGGTTAAATGAACAGATCTTTCAGATATTGGATGACAAATAGAGTGCAAAGTCAATAGTTGTTCGGGATAAAGAAATAGAGCAAGGTAGGGACAGCATAGCTTAAAGGGTAGAGGGGAGCTTCACAGGTGAGAGTGGAGAGAGGAAATAAGGCTTCCAAAGTCATCAGCAGGGCCATACTAAGTGGAAGGAGGGCATTTTGTAGGCAATTCAAAGTGGAGGGAGCAGAACTTTAACCACCGGTGCATTGGAGATGAATGTGCATGCCAGTCCTGAGCTGGCAAATTGAGGAGGGTATTCCAGTGTTGGGTGAGGGGGTAAAGGGAGTAAATCTGAGGGCAGGATATTGGTGCTTGAATAGGGGAGCTGAGAGCCAGGTTAAAGTCATTTAATGACTGCTGAATGAAAAAGCCCGGAGGAGGAAAAAGAGCTCAGAAAGAAGGAGGATCTAACCTAGTCCAGGTAGGGGGCCAAAGGGGTTTAAAATGGTATGTTAATGTTAATGTTAAAGGACATTTGTATCGCACACTATCACCACCGAAGTGGTCCTCTGGCGCTCTGGCGGCTCTGAAAAGGGAAGGGAGGGGGGCGTTAGTGGGAAGGAGCTGGAAAAGTGCAAGAGAGCAGTGATGTGCTGTTGGCGGCTTCAGCCCGGTGGGTCCGTTGGCTGGGCCTGGGCTGTTTTGCGGCCGGTAGTCATTGTGTACTGTTGTGCAAGTCTATGGCCCTCATTACAACCCAGGTGTTAAGGGCTTAACGGCACCATAAAAGGTGGCGGCGCCGTTAAACCCTTAACGCCTGATTACGAGGTCCCTTTGCGGGTGGCACTTTAACGCCTGCTTTTAGCAGGCGTTAAAAAACCAACCCGCAAAGGGACCTTGGTGCTTAGTACGGTACCGCAATTTGCGGCACCGTACTTAGCGCCTTCCCCATTCCCATTGAGCCCTATGGGGCAAAAATGGGAATGGGGAAGGGCAATGGCGGCATGGGGAATTACCGCCCCGCCAACCTCGGAATGGGGCGGTAATTCCCCATTCCGCCATGGCGGAGTCGGTAAGTTACCGGCATGGACCATCGTGCTATTAGCACAATGGTCCAACGCCTGGGTCGTAATGAGGGCCTGTGTGTGTTCTTATCTAGATAGAGGAGAGGTGCAGGGAGATATTGAAGTTGAGGAGTGGTTTGCTAGGTAAGGGTCAAAATGTAGTTGGCAGATGCATGGGAGAATAATAAGAAAATACGTTCAAATGAGTTTCAATTGGTGTGGGGTGTGGAGAAAGGTTAGAGAGTGGTTGTATGGAATGGTGTCAGGTTTAGTGTCAGGTTTGGCTTGGTGAGAGACGGAGATCCTTTGGAGTTTGAAGTCTCCCATGTGAGCAATCGGGATTAGTAGGAAGAGAGTCAAGAGAGTACAGGGAATGAAGTGCTAAGTGGGCCTACGGCAGTGGTATTGAGACCTTTTCATACCAAGGGCCCCTCCCCCTTTGAGAAAAAGGATTGTTTTAGCCTAGGGGTTGGCCCCCCTAAGGGGCCCAAAAGATATCAGGGGGAGGAGGGCAGGCTCTTTAAAATATAAGCAGATTTTCTACTGCTCATATTTTCTGATAAAAGCAGTCACCGTAATCCTTTTTTATATTATAAACAGTCATTTCTATCCCTTTCTAAAGAGTCTGTGGGCCTCCGCTGGACATCTTTCCGGACCCCCTAAGAGGGCCAGCGCCCCAGTTTAAAGACCACTGGTCTAGGGCCTTTAGATTAGAAGAATGGCAACAGGGTGGGCACTAGCAAGTCAAGTGGCACGATGGGGCAGAGGGGCTGCCACTATTAATAATTAAGCTGACTCTGCCTCCTCTCAGGCTATCTGGGGAGAGTGAATGAAGGTGTCAGATTCGGTATGTAAGGCAGTGCCATTGCAGTGTCATAGGGCCTCATTACGAGGACGGCGGTAACCTGCCGGTGCAACCGTCGGGTTGCCGCCATCCTCGTAACACCGAATCCGCCGCCTGACTTCCCGGTGCCACTGGGACATTACAAGTCCCAGCGGAGTGGGAAGTCAGGTGGCGGATTTGGTAAGTCCCCATTCCCGTGGAGTCCCATCGGGAAGGGGGACTCGGAAGCACTGGCACTGTTGCTAACAGTGCTGGTTCTTCCGAGACAACTCTGCTTTCTGGGGCTATTGCGCCCAGCAGGTCAGACCTGCTGGGCACAGAGGACCCAGAAAGCAGAGTTGTAGTCTACCGGTCTGGAAAGGGTGCGGTATGTTGCTACCGGCACACTTATTTCCGGACCGGCAGACTTGTAATGAGGCCCATGGATGGCTATCCAAGTTACTGTGAAGTCAAAGGCTGCAATCTGGGAATTGCAGTAATCAAAGTGGACTGAGAAAAAAGGAATATTTATTGTAAAGAGAATGGGAATTCCATAGTCTGACTGAAAGAATATTGAGGGAATAGGAGGAGAAGGAGGGAGGAGCAAGAAGAGTTTGGGAGTTAAGACAGGGTGAGTTAATGAGGTTGGAGCAAAATTGACAGCTGTGTGAATGACAAGTATAGAGATAGGATGTAAGAGGAGATGAGGATGGAAGGATTAAGCAGGGGGTCCTAGTGGGATGGACCAGGAGCCGCCAAGAAAAGGGCAAGGCAAGAGATGTGAATAGGATAATCGGGATGTAAAGTTGTATGTTGAAATGAGGAAGAAATTAGAAAGAGCAGCACTCACAAGCCTCTGGCGAATAGAAATACACGACAGGGTCACTAACAACCAAAATGTATAATACAGGGCAATTAGTGACCAAAAATACAGGATACAGGGTAATAGTGTTCACAATGCAGAATACAAGCCCCCTGGTGACCTAAAATACAAAATTACCAGGTCACTAGCAACTAATGCAGGATACACAACCGCTAATGACCAAAAATACAAGATACAAAGACAGCAGCAACCAAAATGCAGAAGAGAATGCAAGGCAATTCTTGACCAAAGATACACAGAATCTCTAGTAACCCAAATGCAGAGTACAGGGCCACTGACAACCACAACTACAAGGTACAAGGCAACCTGAGGCTAAAATGGAGACTATTGGGCCGCTGACAGTTAGTGTCCAAAGGAACTGGTGGTTAGGAGCAGCAAAGGGAGCATCCATCTTGGGCAAGGGCATCTTCTCCACAAATATTCTTTATTTTAAGAGTCATTGTAGTCTCCACTACTCGTATTACACATCTCACTAATTTCCGTCTTGATTTGTGTGTGACACATCTCACTAATTTCCGTCTTGATTTGTGTGTGTGATTTTATTTCATGCTAAATTCTGGACATAGTACTGGTGTGAGGGGAGAGACAGTCATTCACTTTGGAAAGCAACTTAAAAATAATCTCTGGGAGGAGCTATTAATGCCAACCATGGTCAGGAACATATTAATACACTTTTGATACATTTTTATATATTTTCATTTTTTTTAAATTGTGTACATTTTATATTCATATTTTTTTATTTTGTAATGGTTAACAAAAGCTAAAATAGGGTTTCTATATTATACAAACTACTGCATAAAGCATAAATCATAATTTTAGATCTGCCTACACTGTACATGACGTTGATGAAAACTACAGTTGTTTGAACTAAGATTGTAAATTCAGCAAAAAGGGGACTTGTGTAAACTAACATTGATTAATTATTTAGAAGGGCCGCCAAGCTTCAGTTATCAAAACTCACATTGATTTGGAATACTTTTTGTGTGAATGTATAGATGTTTTCTTTCTGATTTTCCATTATACAAAAAGGCATAATGTAATTCAAATTTAATAAAGCCAAACAAAGTGTTTTTATTTCACTCCCCGTTCAACGTCTTAATCTTCAAAGGATCCAGGGCGATTTCATCTGGGTGTGGAAACCAAGGGTAGCAGAAGACAAGGATGCCTCCTGTATGGCTCATCTTGTCTCAGTAAGCATATGCATCAAAGCCCGCTCACTACTCTGTCTAGACACTCTCTCACACATGCACGAGCCAACAAGCGCCCAACCCAACACCATTGCACGATTAGCCCACACAATCTCATGAACAACCAACTCACAACCACTAATCCTACACCACTCCAACACTCATGCTTATTAATGTACGCTCTGCAGTTCTTCACACGACTGACATTGCAGACCTCATGGACACATATAACCTTGATGCCCTGTTCATAACTGAAACATGACTCTTCAACATCTCCTCTCACATCCCTCATTCCCACTAGCTGCAGCATCCACTAACACCAACTGTACAGAGAAGACCAGTGGAGGGCTCACTTTCATCCACAAGACCTCATGATCATACACCCTCTAGGATTCAGAAAATCCATGGCAAGGGTCCCCTTCCACTTGCTCTCTTTTTCCCAAACAGCTTCTTTCCACCGGATATAGTCCCCACCCCTGTCAATAAATCCTTCCTCAAAGAATCACAATAGCAGCCCTCCTCTTTTCCATCGGCATCTTTTTTAGATATCACAATCTTCTAGGAACCCAAGTTACCAACAAAGCGAAAACCTCTCTTTTCGATCTCCTGAATACCTCATTAGCCTGGCATGCATTTTCACCTCATTATCCAATGTCAGAAACCTTTTCAACAAGCTCAACAGCATAGTGATGTCACCCACTCACCAATCACACACCTCTAAAATCAACAAAACAAAGCCAGATGCACCTTTATATACACAAGAACGCATATGCCATACACAAGCAAGAAAGGATCCAGCGAAAATCCCAAAGACTGGAAGACCTCACTATCATGAAAAGCTGAAGTTCATCCTGCAGGACCCTCATAACTAAAGCCAAAGCATGTTACCACAATTTGCAATGCCACGTTGACAACACCAAACAATGCACAGACGTCTCTGCCATCCCACCATGAAATATCCCAAGATGGTGGGAATTTTGGACTATAAAACTGGAAGAACTCACAAAGATCCTCACAGCCCTCAAGGGCACTCCTAAAAGAATAATGTAATCTCAGCCTTTATCTTGAAGAAACTCAAAGGAAACACATTCACTTCTCTCCCCCACATTATACAACTTGTACTCACATAGATCAGCTACCTCATTCCACTGACAACTGGCCATATCCTCCACCACTAAAGAAACCCACACTCTATCCTAAGAAGGTTGTAAACAACCACAGTACCACCAATAAACCCTTTATTGGAAAGATCATTGAGAAGACAGCAGCCTCCAACTACACAAAGAATCATGCAACAAAAAATGATTTAGTACAGTTTCTGTCTCAGCTGCTGTCACACCGCGGCCGTGGAAACTCTGGACAAGATGGAGGCGGTATTAAGCCTCTCTACAGGTCCGCTTGACGCTCCAGTCGTTTTGGGCCGGCAGGTATATTAGGAGGCCACGCCCCCTGCGACTCGCGTTGCCACTCGCATTCGTCGGTCTTTGGACTTTCGCTTTGCTGCAGTGCCCCACTTCCGAGTTTTCCCTCGTAACTTACCTCCTCTTAGCCCTGTTTTCTCCCTGGTCTTCCCCTCTCGTGCAGGTCCCTTTTTTCTCCTGTCCAGCTTCTTTTACGGGCTTCTCTTACCTTCGGTCAGCCTCTCCGCGGCCGTTTGTTTCCCGTCTAAACTACACTTTCGATTGTGCTTTCCGGTGTCGGTTTCTTGATATTCTACCATGGGGTCTAGTGGGCTCTAATACCCTCCCGCTGTGTTATCGGAGCGGTCACATTCTTTTCCGTGTTTCACCCACTTTCCATTCTCTCTCTCTCTCTCTCTCTCTCTCTCTATCACTCTCGCTCTCTTTCTCTCTGGCTTTCTCCGGTACTCTCTCGTGCTTGTTATCTTTATCTTATCGTTTCCTCCAGATTTCTCTGTGTGGCTATCCCTACTTATTTAGCCTCCTGCAATCTTACCTGTTTGCCTTCTGTTTGGGATAGTTCCTTATTTTCAAGTGTGCAGCCGATTCCCCATTCTCATACAGAGCATTGCTTGGAGCGAACCCTTATCCAAGAGGATCAGTCCTTTATTTTGACTTTTCTGTGGTTCTTGATACAAGACTATACCAGCCTCTCCAATCTTCACATCGGATCGGCCAATACCATCTGCCAATACACAGGGTTTTTTCTGCCATATCTGGCTTTTTCCCTGTTTGAAGGGACGGACTCCCCTGGGTTCACCTGACTGCCAGATCCATAGGCGGGCAAGGTGGCCTCGGGGGGAGACCGTCCCTATCTCTTCGAACGCAAGAAGGGAAGAAGGACTATCAAGTCAAGTGACGAAGGAGAGAATCCCACGAAGGAAAGGAAAGGAAAGGAAAGAAGAAGGAGACCGAGGACATCAAACCCCACTGAAGACCCAGGTGAGGAGTCTCAGGGGGAAGGAACTTCCGCATACTCTGACAGATTGCAACGCCGCCCAACCGGCATGGCCTCCTTGGAACAATACCAGGAGATGGTGACTGCTATTCAGGGCCTTCAGGCCGAGGTTCAGAATCTCCGAACCGAGAACATTAACCTACGCCAACAAGTAGCGGCCAGAGAAGATTCCCGAGGCGATCTACCTCCCCTGACCTTTTCTTTTGGGAAGTATGATGGCAATCCGAAACTCCTAAAGGAATTCCTGAACGCCTGTATGATTTATTTCACGTTTCGACCAAGGGCATATGAACTAGATAGAGCTAAGGTCGGGTTTCTTGTTTCCAACCTTGCTGGCAACGCATTGGCTTGGGCAACTCCGCTGATAGCACACTCAGATCCTGCCATAACCGATTACTCTCAGTTCACTCAATTGATGCGTTCTAGATTTGAGAGACCAGAAGTCCAATATTCTTCCTATGAAGCCCTTCTAGATCTCCGTCAAGGCAATCAAGATGTACAGACTTATGCCTCTACATTTACCAAATTGGCCACAGACTCAGGATGGCCAGATTCGGCACAGCAGACCCTTTTTCGTCGAGGCTTACATGATGAGCTCAAGGATGAGCTAGCCAGGATGGCGCGTCCTACTTCCTTCCAAGAGTTGGTTACGTTGTCCCTGCAATTGGAGTACAGACTGCAGGAACGGAAGTTAGAAAGAAGGAGGTTCAGACCACATCCCTCAGGAGGGATTCCCACTGCAAGTTCTTCAAACCGACCACAACCGGAAGAGCCTATGCAGATAGGGACAACCCGAGGTCCTTTGACCCCCGAGGAACGCAAGAGACGCCGAGACCTGGGTCTCTGCATGTACTGCGGATCTTCGAAACATTTGCTTCGGAATTGTCCAGAAGTACCCCCGAGACGCTCGGGAAACGCGCCTCCCCGGTCTTGAGCAGGGAAAGGAACCGGGCAGAATCGACGAATCCCTGCAATTCCACCCACCAGGATCCTTCTGCTGATACTCATGGCCTTATGGTGTTTACTGTGCGCCTTACATTTGAATCCTCTCCATCTGTAGAAGTCTTAGCAATGCTGGATTGCGGTGCGGCCGGAAACTTCATTGATATCCAGTGGGCTCAAGAACAAGGCATACCCCTGCGTCAGAAAGCCTGCCCTATGCCTGTAGAAGGGGTAGATGGAGCACCCCTTTCCTCCGGTCCCATTATTAAGGGGACGGTTCCGGCTAACATGTCCTTGTCTCAGCACCAAGAACAGATCATCTTTGATGTTATTAGAGCAGCTCATTTCCCAGTCATCCTGGGCATACCCTGGCTGCGTAAACATAATCCCAGGATTGATTGGTCTGCTAATACCATCTGTTTTTTATCACAGTACTGCTCGAAGGAATGTCTACCGCAAGCCCCTCCTTTCATGAGGAAGGGGGTAGCACTCTCGACTTCCACGGCAGTGGTCCAAACGATTCCGCCGTGTTATCAAGAGTATGCTGAAATCTTCGAAGACAGACTACCCCGTACTTTACCCCCACATCGAGCTGAAGACTGCAATATCGATCTAAAGCCTGAGACATCTGTTCCTTTCGGTCGTATGTACCCTATGTCACTTCCGGAAAGAAGAGCTTTGAAGGAGTACTTGGATGCCAATCTTCAAAATGGTTTAATTCAAGAATCCCATTCTCCGGCAGGGGCCTCAATGTTCTTCATCCCTAAGAAGGGTACCACGGAATTGAGACCGTGTATAGACTACCGTGGGTTGAACAGCCTGACTATCCGGGACAGGTACCCTATGCCCCTCATAAAGGAGGTACTTGAAGCAGTGGAAGGAGCCTCAATCTTTACCAAATTAGACCTTCGAGGAGCCTATCATTTGTTGAGAATAAGGGAGGGAGATGAGTGGAAAACGGCATTTAGAACTCCTCTGGGACACTTTGAGTATAGGGTAATGCCCTTTGGACTTGTGAATGTTCCTGCCGTGTTCCAACGTTTTGTAGACAAGATCTTCTCGGATATGTTATATACCTCAGTGGTGTTCTATTTAGACGATATTCTGATCTTCTCTTCCTCCCTCTCTGAACATCGAAGGCATGTCAAGCAAGTCCTTCAAAGGTTGAGAGAACATCAACTACTGGTTAAACCCGAGAAATGTGTTTTTGAAGCCTCCTCAGTATCCTATTTAGGATTTATTCTTTCTAAGGAGGGGGTGCAGATGGATCCTGAGAAGATGAAGGCAGTTCTTCAATGGCCCACTCCAAGAAATCCCAAGGATATACAGAGATTTCTGGGACTATCTAACTTTTACAGAAGATTTATTCCTAGCTTCTCGGAGATTGTTCTACCAATCACCCGTTTGCTTAAGAAAGGTCAGAAGTTCGAATGGGATAAGGGGGCAGATCAGGCCTTTCAACTACTTAAGAGGACATTCACCACCGCTCCCATCCTAGGGCAACCTAATCAGTCTCTTCCTTTTGTGGTGGAGACGGATGCTTCCGGAGGTGCCATTGGAGCTGCTCTTCTACAATCAGACAAGGATGGAGCAGACATCCGGTAGCATATTATTCCAGAACTCTTACACCTAGTGAGAGGAACTACTCTGTATTGGAACGGGAATTACTGGCGATTCGTCAGGCGTGCATTGAATGGAGGCATTTACTGCAGGGGGCTGCCCATCCATTTCTGGTTCGCACAGACCACCGGAATCTTAAGGTTTTGCAACAGATGGAATGTCGCAATTCTCGTCACGCCCGATGGGCGTATTTTTTTTCCCAGTTCGACTTTGAGATAACCTACCTTCCAGGAAAGGAGAATGCCCTAGCGGACGCTCTGTCCCGCAGTCTGGAGCCCGAAGACAATCAGGGCCTGGGTGAGATACTCTCTGGTAAGAGAATCCTAGGAATGGTCAACTCCTTCATACAAGAAGTAGAGCGCTCTACCAGTCTCTCCAGACCAGATACCCCTCATGGAAAGGAGAGGGAAGCTATACTTTCATCGAGGATCACTGTATTTACCATCTGAGAAACTCCAGACGCAAGCCTTGTTCTGGTGCCATGACCTTCCGTCGGCAGGACATAAGGGCCATGGGGCAACACTACATCTGATCTCCAGATATTTCTGGTGGCCGACTATGGACCAGGACGTCAGAACGTATGTAATGGCTTGTCCGGTATGTGCGGCTAATAAACCCGTTACTCATCGACCCATGGGCCTGCTCCAACAAGAACCTCTACCATCACAACCCTGGGAACACATTTCCACTGATTTCATCGTGGATCTCCCTCTCTCTATGGGATCCACAGCAATCATGGTTACAGTGGATACATTGAGCAAGATGGCTCATTTCTCTCCCTTGTCTGGCCTGCCTTCTGCACCCGAAGCAGCCGAAGTTTTCCTGAGAGAAATAGTGAGATTGCATGGTCTACCTCGGACCATTGTTTCCGATAGAGGGTCCCAATTTACATCCCGATTCTGGTCAGCTTTATGTAGTGCTTTGGGTATAAAGAGAGCCTTATCCTCGGGTTATCATCCCCAAAGCAACGGACAAACAGAACGCCTAAATTCCACTCTCGAACAATATCTCCATTGTTTTTGTCATCAGGAACAAGATAAGTGGAAGTCCTTTCTAACTTTGGCAGAATTCACTTACAACAACACCAAACATTCGGCAACTGGCTTCAGCCCCTTCTACTTCACCTACGGATATCATCCGAGACATATACCTCTCTTTGGGGTTCCTCCAACTTCAGTCCCTTCGGTAGATCAGCGCCTGTTTGATCTTCGTTCCATCCAGAAGGAGGCTGCTCAGAAACTAGAAGCAAGTAGGATTCGATACAAGAAGTATGCCGATAAGAAGAGATCTACAAACCCCAAATGGGAAGTGGGAACTAAGCTCTGGTTGTCAACCAAATATCTCCCACGTTGGGTCCATCCTGGTAAATTCTCAGCCCGCTTTATAGGCCCATTTCCCATCTTATCTCAAGTAAACCCGGTGGCCTTTCGATTACGACTGCCATCCAGTCTGAAGAGGATACACCCTGTTTTTCATACCTCCCTCCTGAAGACCTATCACCCAGATCCCATGGGCCGTCGTATACCCTCCTCCTCTATACTCCAAGATCCCGAACCGGAAGAATATGAAGTGGAGAGGCTGGTTGATTCACGTTACAGGCATGGAACTGTACAATATTTGGTCCAGTGGAAGGGATATTCTGTTGCAGAACGATCTTGGGAGCCCAGATGTCATATCCACGCCCCACGACTTCTAAAACAGTTCCATCGCCTACATCCGGGAAAACCCGGGGGAGAGCCGATGAAGAGAGGGCATACTGTCACACCGCGGCCGTGGAAACTCTGGACAAGATGGAGGCGGTATTAAGCCTCTCTACAGGTCCGCTTGACGCTCTAGTCGTTTTGGGCCGGCAGGTATATTAGGAGGCCACGCCCCCTGCGACTCGCGTTGCAACTCGCATTCGTCGGTCTTTGGACTTTCGCTTTGCTGCAGTGCCCCACTTCTGAGTTTTCCCTCGTAACTTACCTCCTCTTAGCCCTGTTTTCTCCCTGGTCTTCCCCTCTCGTGCAGGTCCCTTTTTTCTCCTGTCCAGCTTCTTTTACGGGCTTCTCTTACCTTCGGTCAGCCTCTCCGCGGCCGTTTGTTTCCCGTCTAAACTACACTTTCGATTGTGCTTTCCGGTGTCGGTTTCTTGATATTCTACCATGGGGTCTAGTGGGCTCTAATACCCTCCCGCTGTGTTATCGGAGCGGTCACATTCTTTTCCGTGTTTCACCCACTTTCCATTCTCTCTCTCTCTCTCTCTCTCTCTCTCTCTCTCTCTCTCTCTCTCTCTCTCTATCTCTCTCGCTCTCTTTCTCTCTGGCTTTCTCCGGTACTCTCTCGTGCTTGTTATCTTTATCTTATCGTTTCCTCCAGATTTCTCTGTGTGGCTATCCCTACTTATTTAGCCTCCTGCAATCTTACCTGTTTGCCTTCTGTTTGGGATAGTTCCTTATTTTCAAGTGTGCAGCCGATTCCCCATTCTCATACAGAGCATTGCTTGGAGCGAACCCTTATCCAGGAGGATCAGTCCTTTATTTTGACTTTTCTGTGGTTCTTGATACAAGACTATACCAGCCTCTCTAATCTTCACATCGGATCGGCCAATACCATCTGCCAATACACAGGGTTTTTTCTGCCATATCTGGCTTTTTCCCTGTTTGAAGGGACGGACTCCCCTGGGTTCACCTGACTGCCAGATCCATAGGCGGGCAAGGTGGCCTCGGGGGGAGACCGTCCCTATCTCTTCGAACGCAAGAAGGGAAGAAGGACTATCAAGTCAAGTGACGAAGGAGAGAATCCCACGAAGGAAAGGAAAGGAAAGGAAAGAAGAAGGAGACCGAGGACATCAAACCCCACTGAAGACCCAGGTGAGGAGTCTCAGGGGGAAGGAACTTCCGCATACTCTGACAGCTGCAGCAACAAGAATGTCACCATCTAGATCCCCAATAACACTCTCCTCATTATGGAGAATGGAGACTGGGGCCTTCTGGTCCTGCTTGACCTATACCTGATTTGACCTGCTGTTAACAAAGTGCTGCTCACCACCTTTTAAGAATCTCAGCCAATAACTCCAATGACAATGGTGAATGAACACACACATCCAATATTGTTAGGCTATTCCCACAGAAGATTCCTAGCACATCAAATTCAACACCTCTGGTCCATACAGTTGTACTTAATTTAAACTCCATTGACTTTCTAATCAGTATTTCTGTATATAACGTAAGCACCAGAAGAATCCTTTAGGAACTCCCTGTTTTAATGAGTCCAGCTAGCTGTAGTAGTAGCATTAGTTGTTGTAGTAGTCACGTTTGAGCTGTGAAGCAAATGTAATCGCTGCCACATTTTCAATCTTAATTCTCTGGTTGTTTGTATTTTAAAAAAAACCTTGAAGAAAAGCGCCTCCCGAAAACCCTCAATTTACATAATGTATTTGGATGTACAATAATGTTTAGTTTGTGCTATTAGGTGGGAGAGCCACCTATAAGCCGAAACTATTGCATATGAGTACAGAAGGGGAGAACTAGCATATGAGGTGGGACACAAAGCTTGAAGGTGTAGGTTGGTTTTTTGCCCACGCATGGCCATGCTAAACTCTATGTCTAATATTGTAGTACGTACACCTATGGTTTTAAAGGTTTCTTCATGGACTTTATAAAGGTATATATCTATCCTGGGTGCTGGGGAGACAACTGCAGCCCTAGTACTGTAAGCTGCTGCTATACACAAATGCCAAAACAGTGTCCTCAAGTGACAGAGACTTCTGTCCCCTGCACACTGCAACTGGAATTATATCTTCATAAGCATGAAGTGATATGATAGGACAAGCTTTCATATATATAATAGTGTTTTTAATTCATCAAGGTTTATAACACAAAGCAAACAAAAAAAGGCTCAACACGTTTAGGGATTTCCCTTCATCAGGAGCAAATTTCAATATATCAACTCTTCTGTTTGCTTCAAACATCTAAAGAATATTTTTAAAAGGAATCATCAGTATTTTCTAATCAACAGTATTTCACTAGTGCATACCATATTGTTATTATTCTTACATGGTTTCCTATTCCCATTTACCTGGCTGGCTCTTGAAGCGAGTATGTTTGTGGAGTGATGTGTCTCAACTTCATAGTGTGATTCTCATATGTTCCAGTTTTCAATAACAACTTGTATCTGTATAATCAAGAAAGGAGTGCTGAGTGATATCATTTTGTTCTATGTTATTATATCAATCTAGTGATTTACGTACTAGTAACTGATTCTTACCTCAGGTAAGTGGATCATTTTAATCCAAATTCTGTCCTTATTGAAGGTGGTCTACCTTCATCAACAGGTGCTCAGTAATATTTCAACAGTCGGAAAAACAGGTCTGGAAAATATACGGGTGATCATTAGAGATCCGGTATACTGCAATGCAATATAGTACAAAGAATTCAGTTAGTCAATCTTGTTATTGGACGCTGAGTCTTCTTACCTTATGCTAAATCCTCAGGGGTGTGTGGGTTAGTCCTCTGATGAGCAAGAGGAAATCTGTATCAACACATTCTGTAATATCAAGTATGAGCTGGTATCAGAATATTTAAAACATCTGAATACCCTTAAACATCTCATGAGTGTATAGATCTATTTTAGATTTTCCCTCCTCATTTTACCTAAAAGTTGGTGCTGGATCCTCATAGGACTTGACTCTTGTTAGTGCTTCCTCGAAAAAGAAGACAAAATGGCTGCTTTCTGTTTTAAGGGTCAGCGCGATGTCGTTACGTCATGATGCAATGACATCATAGCATCACCAAGTCAGTTTCCATGAATTAATGGCTTTAGCCGCCGGCTTATGTTTTAATGTGTTCAAAGACTCAATAACTATTTGAGTATGGTGGAATGTTATAGTGACCCTCAATAGGGTCTTGATCTGAAGGTTGTAAAACATGGTGTGTGTTATGTCAGACTGGTATTCAACTTAACCAGGCCAGAAAGAAACGCTGCCATCAAGACTGAATGAATGTTGATGCAGTAAGTGACTTGGCAGCCCATCCTAAATATCAGTGGCATGATTTATCTAATGAACAATTAAGACAAATGCGACTCTTTGGGACAAATGATTGCTTAAATATATTCTTAAACTGACCTATAATTATATCTTATGTCCTACTTTTTCGTTGGGAATTGTGGCATAAGAAGGTTACATTAAAATATGTGAACTAAATATTTCTCACTAACATTAACAACAAACTCTTTAGGGCGAATAACACTACATATATACATAATAACCTAATGAAGTGGTTACTACTGAACCGAAGTGGAGTGAACATGTACAATACTCAATATGAGAGATTTATAGTCCCCTTATTCATAAACTTGGGAATGTGCAATGAGGATTGTTTGGCAATCAGTCTAATTTGAAACAATAGTAAATAGATCATTTTCAAATGTATTTGCTGAGGATAGTTATCCAGGATATAATTAATCAAGAATAGAACAGGATATTACCTGAAGTAGATCATGACCTACAGCCCCACATTAGTATACATGTGTGTGGAAGAAATCAATAACACAGGTAATTAAAGGTTAATAAAAATAAGTTACTGTGGACAATTGGAATATCTCTATATGAACTACAATTATTGGTCTCTATATCTCTTGTAGATAATACTTGGAAAAGTATTGCACATGACTAAACAAAACTGACTAAACCCTAAATTTGGACTTGTTTATGCAAGGGGGCTCATAGTTCTGTGGTAAAATATAACATGTCATATTTTTTTTAAATGATCACAACCCAATACCTACCTAATTTCTTCCATCTTTTGTCTCCCTTTGGAACACTGTACAATCAAACAATAACAGAACATATTAACCAACATAAGGAAAAAATGTTTTAGATATTATGAATCTGTTGGAAAACGAATTATCAAGTGATGTTTGTATAATTCGATAAACAAGTAATGTTTGAACAATTTGAATCAAATGTGAAAAGTATCTTGATATGAATAATTAGCTCTATACTGGTCCTGATGAAAAATCATGTTGAAAATAATGTACATGAGTGATTAGGGCATACTGTGAATTCCAATTGAACTGTCAATTGGATTGAAATTTGAAGAACTTGTGAAAGTATAAAGAGTGTTTGTGCCTTGAGAAAGCCCTAGGTGGGCGAAACATTTTCACTTGCCCCATTCGGTTAATGTTGGCATAAGAACAAAGCCATAAGGAAATAAGTGATGTAAAATTAAATAATTTACTATATCTCATTTGTGTTTGTTGAACAATGAATTCAAGACTTAGCGCAACATAACCTGACTTCTAGATGTTGTAATAAATGTTTAAACCAGGTCTGCCCTCAGCCACTCGATTTCTAAGCACTATGCCTGTCCTTCACTGAAGTTCTGCTAAACACAAGCATTGGCAAAGCAAACCGTTTTGGCTTGTGTATGTATTAGGGATTTGCCAGACACTGCAGTTCTCCAGCATTGGATCTTTCATGGATTCACATGCTTAGAATATTCCCCGTCGTCAGACTGGGAACCCTCGGTACACATATATAGTCGTTTTCTATAGGAAAAAACTTCCGACACTTGTGTGTCCTATCCACATCTACGTCCTCTCCGGGGCCGTCCACGCAAACCCCGTTGGACGTAATGGTATAAAAGGCCCCGCCCCCGCGGGTCCCGTCAGATTTCAACCGTCTCCAAAGATAGTGGGATCTCCTCGCGTAGTCTCTACTGCTAGAATTTGTCAAATTGTCGAACTCCTGTGAGTTTGGGAGTTTTATCGGGATGTCGGGAAAACCTCTATTTCGCCCTTGTGCCACGTGCGGTTTGAAGAAGGTTTATGAGGGGGACGGCCATTTAAACTGTATTTATTGCCTCCACCCTCACCACTCGGCAGACCAGTGTGAAATATGTAAAGGTTTTTCACAGAAAACCCTGAGGGATCGAAATCGTCGACTGGTATCCTGGTTAAACGACGGTGCGGGAGCGTACCCTCAGTCTGAGGTGGGCTCTGTACGCAGCGTGACCTCTGCGAAAACATCAGGAGCTCCTCGGCCCTCAACTTCGTCGGAGCCTCCGGCTAAGAAGTCACGACCTGTGGAAAAGGACGTTCCACGAAGTCACTTTTCTAAGGATTCTGCTAAAGACTCACGAAAGACATCTTCGTCAACTTCGTCGAAGAAAGGAAAGGAGAGGCCTAAATCCTCCTCGGGCGATCAACACAGATCAGCCACGAGTAGAGATTCGGATAAACGCAGGGAGAGCGCTGTGAAGGCGGGACCGCCTAAACCACCTGCAGGCCCAACGTCGACGACGACGATCCAGTCGGTGTCCTCACTGCCTCTGACGCAGTCAATTTCACCCGTCGTTAACCCAGCGACAACCTCGACGGCGATGTCCTCGTCGACGGAAGTTCTGGCTTGGAGACCAGAAGTATTTGATGTGGGGTTGCCTGACACATTGCTACAGGAACAGGCAGCGTCAATTGCCTCGAAAGAAGACGACGGCTTCAGAATTGTGAGCCCGGAGGACCTCGGTCTACGAGCCAGGTTTCCATCATGAGCAACCTGCTCTCAAGTGTTTACCCAACCTCCAAGCTCTCAGGCGACCCTGTCCATGGAGGTACTGTCCTCTTTGCACTCGCTGCTGAAATCGCTGGACGAAAGGCTTCCACCTATACCGTCGACACCCCCCGTCGACGAGCCCGGCCCTTCACACCGCCCGACCAAATCGATCGGAGTTCCAACTACTCCAGCAGTCCAGGAGGAAGGTGAGCTTTCGGACTCCCTATCTGACCACGGGTCAGTGTCAGATATATCCCTCTCACCATCTAGGGATCCATCCTGGGTGTCGGATGTGGAAATGGAAACACCAAAGAGTCCCACTCACCCGTCGCCACCGAACGATATAGGTGCCTTCCATTCTATGATGGAAAAAGCGTGCAAGGAGTTTGGCCTGGTCCAGCAGGAGGAGAAAATGGATTGTTTTCTCTTTGACCATATGGGCAAGAGTAGACGCTCAATATTTTCAATACCCATTTTAGACCATGTCTGGAAAGAAGGTGTTGAAACCATGCGTCACCCATTTTCTAAGCCGGCTGTCAAAGGCCGCATTGAAAAGAAATTTAAAGTCCCAGACTCTACACCGAAGTGTCTTTCGTCTCAACCTACACCGGACTCGGTGGTGTCGTCGGCGGCGACGAGAAAAGCAAAGGCCCAACATAAATGTTCTACCCCTCCAGATAACGAGGCGAGGCGCCAGGACGTGTTTGGGAAGAAGGTTCTTTCTGTGGGGGCCTCAACGGTGAAAGCAGCTAACTCCCTGGCGATTGTGGCCAGATATGACAGGGAGATGTGGCACAGACTGGCACCTATCCTGGACCACCTCCCGGAAGAACATAGAAGAACGGCGATGTCCCTGGTTCGAGAAGGCGAAGAAGCATCGAATCATGCTATTAATATAGCGGTGGACCTGGCAGATTCGGGTTTTAAACAAATAAATAACGGAGTTGTTCTAAGACGCCAGGCTTGGCTCAAGTGCACCAACTTCAGACCCGAAGTACAGTATAAAGTCTTGGACATGCCCTTTGAAGGTGATCTTCTTTTCGGAGAAAAGGTGGATGAGGCCTTGAAGGGCATGAAGGAGGACTCAGATACAGCACGCTCGTTGGGTTCTCTCCAGAGCGGTAAGCCCTTTCGTTCTTTTCGTCCCTTTAGAGGAGCATCTGGAAACTCAAGATTCTCAGCGACCAGGGATAGATCTTTTGCTAGATCAGCGTATCCTTCCCAGGGATATAGACGCGCCTCTCAGACCTCAAACCGGCGCAGAAACTTCCAGTCTTCCAAGAGACGACCAACTTACTCGTCGTCGACGAACAAGCAGAAAGACCAGCAATGACGGGAAGCGTACCGTTCTGGGAGGAAGAGTGTCAAGCTGCATCGTGGAATGGGAGACCATCACAACAGATCAGTGGGTTTTGGACACGGTGAGGTACGGGCATTCCCTACTATTCAAATGCAAACCTCCAAAATGTCCACCAATACACCTATCCCAGCCACATCTAAACATCTTGCAGCAGGAAGTAACACTCATGTTACAGAAAGGCGCCATCGAATTAGTCCCTGCATCGCAGAAAGGCCTAGGGGTATACTCACGGTGTTTTGTGGTAAAGAAGCCCAACGGAAAATGGCGCCCTATTCTCGACCTGCGAGACCTCAACAAGACCCTACAGAGTCAAAAATTCAAAATGCTTACACTGCAGGAGGTGATCAAATCGGTCCAAAAGGACGATTTTCTGGCTTCACTAGATCTACAGGACGCCTACTTCCACATTCCGATGTGTCAAAAACACAGGAGGTTTCTGAGGTTCATGGTAGGTCAGACACACTACCAATTTGCAGTGCTCCCATTTGGTCTAAAGTCCTCCCCAAGAACGTTTACAAAATGTCTAGCACCCGTGGCAGCCTGGCTGCGAAAGAGAGGGCATCATGTATACCCGTACCTCGATGACTGGCTTGTGAGGGGATCCTCCCCAGCGTCGACCAACAACAGCGTACAAGCTACCTTACAACTTCTGCAACGACTGGGGTTCGCAGTGAACTTCGAAAAGTCTTCTCTAAAGCCCTCAATGAGCTTGAAGTTCTTGGGAGCTCAATTCGAAACCCACTCGGGAATAGTGAAACCGTCCCTAGACAGAATATTGAAGATCGAACAACTGACGAGTCAACTTCGCCTACAGAGCACATTTTCTGTGAGAAAATATGTGGCAATCCTGGGTTCCATGGCTTCGTGCATCCACCTAGTAGCGAACTGCCGATTGTTCATGAGGCCTCTACAGGAGTTCCTGTCGGACAGATGGAAGCAGGCCACGGGCCGGTGGTCAGACAGGATACTCGTCGACGACAAGGGTGTCATCAGATCCCTCCAGTGGTGGAAAATCTTTCACAACCTGGACAGCGGGGTTCCTCTACAAGAGCCGGAATTTCAGAACACCATCATCACGGACGCCTCCCTGACGGGCTGGGGTGCACACATGAACGTTCATCAAACCCAGGGCAGATGGTCTTCGACCGAATCGCACCTACACATCAACGTGCTGGAACTGAGGGCAGTGAGATGGGCCTTAAAATCATTCCTTCCACATATCAAAGGATCAAGAGTAAGAGTGCTGACAGACAACACGACAGCCATGTTCTACTTGATAAAGCAAGGCGGCACCAGATCCAGGACCCTCTCGGCGGAAGCGCAAAAGATCTGGCACTGGGCGTTGAAACACAACATATCCTTAGTGGCTTACCATCTCCCGGGTGTGAAGAATGTGCAAGCGGATTCCCTGAGCAGGACAATGGCTCAAATACACGAGTGGGAGCTGGACACCGGTCAGCTACAAATAATCTTCGAAAGGTGGGGGACCCCCTCAATCGACCTCTTCGCAACGAAAGAAAACAGGAAATGCGAACAGTTCGCGAGCAGATGGCCTCAGAAAGGATCCCTGGGGGAAGCGTTCTCGTTTCCTTGGACGGACAAATTCCTGTACGCTTTCCCTCCATTCCCCCTTATACGGAGGACAATCCAGGGGATTCTCAGGTACAAATGCCGGGTCATTCTAGTGGCTCCGTATTGGCCGAGACAACCATGGTTTTCCGACCTCCTACATCTGTCGTTGGAACAGCCTATAACTCTCCAGAAAGTGACGAACCTACTGTCCAGTGACAAGGGAACGGTGTGGCATCACAATCCGGACAGCCTCAACTTAACAGCATGGCTCCTGACTTTTCAGAGTTTGGCAGCTTGAAAGTCTCGTCGGATTGCCGGAGAATTCTACAGGCGGCTAGGGCCCCTTCGACTAACAAATCATACATATGCAAATGGCGAAGGTTCTGTACGTGGTGTCAAACCCAACACGAAATTCAGCCTTTAGAAGTAACCCCTGAACAAATTCTTCCGTATCTTCTTCACCTAGCTGAGAGTGGGCTGTCATCATCGTCCATCAAAGTACACTTGGCGGCCATTTCAAGGTTTACGAGGAAGAGACAGTCTTCACCATTGTTCAGTGACAGACTGGTGAAACATTTCATGAGGGGTCTCTTTAGAACTTTCCCCCCTACGAAACGGTTCCCACCGTCGTGGAGTTTAAATGTGGTGTTGGCTGCCTTAATGAAGCCTCCATTTGAGCCAATGTCCTCTTCATCCATGCAGTTCCTATCGTGGAAACTGGCTTTCTTAATTGCCATTACATCGGCTAGAAGAATGTCGGAATTACAGGCATTGGTCATAGATCCTCCGTATATGAGATTCTTTAAGGACAAAGTAATTTTATCAACTAACCCTACTTTCATCCCGAAAGTACCGACAGTCTATCACAAGCACTCGACCCTGGTCCTTCCTACTTTCTTTGCGTCCCCGTCGTCGACGGCGGAAAAAGCCCTTCATACTCTGGATGTCAAAAGGGCGTTAAAATTTTACCTGCAAAGGACGCAAGATGTCAGAACTACCAGACAGCTGTTCATTGCCTATGGCCCGTCGGCGAGAGGAAGGGCAATTTCCAAGCAAGGGCTGGCTCGATGGGTCTCTTCGGCGATTACTTTTAGTCACTCCAAGGCCGGGAGACCCCTACAAGAGTACCATAGAGCCCATTCCACGAGATCGACAGCCTCCTCCGCGGCTCTATGAGCAGGAATTCCTCTAACAGACATCTGCCAGGCGGCGGCATGGTCTGTGCCACACACGTTTACACGCCATTACTGCCTGGAAAGGCAGCACGCGGATGAGGTACAGATGGGAAGGGCAGTGCTGCGCCATCTGTTTCAATGAGGTAAGCCAAATACGGTGAAGCTGTTGTCTCTTACCTTGCCTATGTTTGTTTCCTTGATCTTATTTATGTGTTATGAATATGCTTATATCTGAAAATATGTTGCTGCTTACACACATATATATATATATATACATATTTGGACTGAGAGTGTTTCTTGTAAAAGTATGTTACATTGCATTCTCACCTCCGTCTTCAATGATACTGCTATACAATCTATTCTAAGCATGTGAATCCATGAAAGATCCAATGCTGGAGAAGGGAGTAGTTTCTTACCTGTAACTCCATTCCTCCAGCGTTGGTATCTTTCATGGATTCACATGTGCCCTCCAGCCTCCCCGGATTGCAATGTGCAAAATATGTGCATAAGCAGGTTCCCCCTTTCTACTTTGGAGGGGCCGAAATCTGACGGGACCCGCGGGGGCGGGGCCTTTTATACCGTTACGTCCAACGGGGCTTGCGTGGACGGCCCCGGAGAGGACGTAGATGTGGATAGGACACACAAGTGTCGGAAGTTTTTTCCTATAGAAAACGACTATATATGTGTACCGAGGGTTCCCAGTCTGACGACGGGGAATATTCTAAGCATGTGAATCCATGAAAGATACCAACGCTGGAGAAATGGAGTTACAGGTAAGAAACTACTCCCTTTGATTTTACATTTTGCACCTGCTACCATCAATGGGCAGTTAATATCACCAAGCAAAACAAAGAGGTGATGCTGGAAGGTTTAGAATTAATCTTAACCTCTGGCATTGTTCTGGGCAACCCTCCAGACCATTTTTCTTTTCCTGCCAAGCCATTACAAAAGGGGAAAGACCATATGCAAATCAGGCTTGATCCTACCCCAAAAGGGGCAGTCCAGCATGAACTGCTTGGTCACATACCTTCTGCACAAGATCACAAGCATCCCCAGACATGTTTTCCCTTCTGTAATAGCTTGGCAGGCTGAACAACGATGGTCTGGAGGGTTGCCCAGAGCAATGCCAGAGATAAGGATTCATTCCAAAGCATCCAGCCATCACCTCTTTTGTTTTGAATAAGTTAATACCACTAGGGCAGTGCTTGAAAAAGTGTCTTTCCCACGCCTACACAAAAGCCCTAGCTGTTGGCATTGCCAATGCTTTTTCACTTTAGGTGCTGGCCACATTCAGCAGTCAAGATGCAGGAGCACGGAATGGTCCTGGGAACTTTTCAGGTCTGGCTCCTGAGACCACGTTCCAAGGTCAGCAGACCTTGTGTTTTAGGATATAATATTCTTGAATACAAATGTTTCATGCTTTGTAGAGCACTATATTATATCAGTGTACATCTTTGCTTCTGACTCAGGGCCTTCTTCTGAGTTTGACAGATTTACCAGTAGTAAATCCTCCAGACGGAATTATCATTACTGCTGCATACCACCCGAAACTGGTTATAAATCCTCCATATTCCGAGGTGGTGTTATTCAAACTTTTTAATTCCTGAAGGACGCCATTGTGGTTTGGAGAAATTGCCACTTGTGGTAATTCTGGCAGCTATAAATCCTCAATTTTTTGGGGATAAAGTGGAGGAAATACCTCCTACCAATTCCTCCATTTTACCTCCAAAGTCGGTATTTGGTGCGGTAAAAGTGTCAGCAATTCCATAGCCACTACCTTTTTACCCCACGCCAAACTCTAAATGAGGCCTTCAGGATTCATGTTAATTCAGGATACATTTGTGACAGAGAATGCATTTGACTCATCTGTGAACAGTTTTTTTTAGCATATTTCATTGCAGGAGGCAAAGTGTTTTATAAAAAAAAATATTTAGATAATGTAGTCAGTAAGACTTTTTTTAATCATATATACAGTATAACATAATCATAAAAACATAGACATTAGAAGAAAAAAGAAAAGAGAGAAAAGAACAAACCTAAGAATGTTTTAAATGTGACATCATAGCAGCATGAACACAAATAATCTAAAATCAGTTTGCTCACCCAACACAATGAATTCCCAAAATTAAGTAAAATGATATATCAAATTAATATTATTACCCTCCATGTAATGCTCTCAAATATTACTTATAGTCAAATGATTTCTATCAGAATTACTGTACGCCAGTAAAGTCTTCCTGGATATGTGTGTCAAACTTCTGTAGTCAACGAAAAGATGTTTGGTGTTTTTTTCAAAATGGTGTCACCTCTTGTTATCGTAAGCCTAGACCCAATGATCTCAAGAGTTGACCATGTTAAATTTAACCTTCATGTATTGTGAGAGAATATTATTATCGGGAAGGAAGTAATGTAGGCAGGGTACACATTTGATCATGTTTAGAGAGTATATAATGGCTACTATTGGATTTAGTTGACAGATCTACAGTGTTTTGTTCGACATCATATGCACTTATTTTGCGTCATGTTATCTTATACTGTGCATATTTGGTGTTGTTTGTTACCTCAAGTAACTGTGTACTCCATGAACATTTGGTAGTATAGATGTTATCTGAGACACACCCTTTGAGGAACGTAATGCGAGAACTATAGCCCATAATAACCAGAAGAAGCAGAGTGCCAGGAACAGCATAAACACATTTACAATGGAAGTTAAGGTGTCTCGCAATCAATGTTGAACTAAGTCTGCATGAATTGAATTCCAAGTAAACATATTCAATAGGTGCATTAAGAGGCAATTTAAGCAAGGTTTTTAGGTATTTTTTCTCAATAGCATCTAAGGGCCTCATCACAAGTCTGGCAGTAAACCGGCGAAATTACCACTGGGAGCTAATAGCGTTACTGCGGGCGGAATCCACACTGCATCACAACCTGGCGTGAACGTGCCCCGACTCCGGCAGAAACGCTATTAGCACCCAGCAGTAACTGCGCCGGAATAAGGACTACCCCGAGAAAGTAGCGCTAATATCACTACCACTGGTGGAAATTGCGTCACCACCGGTAATAGAAGCATCGTGGCAGTCATTTTGAAAAACACAATCCATTAAATATTTCTACTAATATTTCTACTTCTTGCATCCATATGGTCCTGGAAAGCAGCAAAAATGTCACAGGAGAGGACAACAGGCAATGGGGCCGAACATCGCCTGAATTTAGCAAGGGGGAGCTGGTGGTCCTAACAGATGAGGTCATTGCACACTGTGAGGAACTCTATGGAAGCCGCCAGCGGAAGACCAGGGGCCATAGCCATACTGCCATCTGGAACTCCATCTCCCAGAAGGTGACAGCAGTCTCAAGTGTATTTACTCTGTAAGAAGCTGTTTTTGTTCTACTGACAACAGTGTTGCTACACTGTTAAGGAACTCTATATCTGGCCTGGGGAGGTGCGGAGCTCCTGTGCAAAGTCCGGCACAGAGTCCAGTCACTTGTGAAAAGTGCTTGAAGGGACTGGGTCGCATAATACTTGTGCTGAAAGAAGCTGTTTTTGTTCTACTGACAACAGTGCTGCTACAGCTTTAAGAAACTCTGTAGCTGGTCTGGGGAGGTGCAGAGCGCCTGCGCGCAGTCTGGCACCCAGTCCAATCACTCGTGAAAAAGGCTTGAAGTGACTGGGTCAGCATAATACTTACGCTGTAAAAAGCTGTTTTTTTCTACTGACAACAGTGCTGCTACAGTTTTAAGGAACACTATGTTATGAGTAAAACCAGGCATCAATGATTGCAGAGTATAAATCAATAAAATCGTCACAGGCCGGCGCAGGCAATCAAACAGGAGCGGAGACAAAACACGTCTGACAGCTTTCTTTATTTCTTACGAATCCCCGTCCCCGAGGCGGTAACCCCGCCTCTCGCACCACGTGGGACGTAGCCCACCTTCTACCGTCATAGATAGAGGACTATTCCTCTGAACATGTAATGGCAATGGAGGTAGGACATTACATCTTCCCCCTTCTTAAACAAACACGTCAACGGTGTTCAGTTGGATTCTTCAATCCATCTAATGGGTCTGCGGATGACCCTCTTGGATGGGCTACGCACCGGTGGGGCTGATTTTGCCAGTGTGCTGTCGCTTTCACTGCCGCTGTCATCCGCGTCCCTTTCCTCTTCATGATATTCAGAGTCTGTGTCCGAGGAGTCACTTCTCGATGCTGTTGATGTGTTGACGGTGGTGTCAGTGCTGTTGAAGGTCTTGAAGAAGGATGAATTTCTAGTGATTGTGCCATTGGGACTAGCAGCAGTTATCATTGACCCTTGAATATGGGTCACTCTCATGGGATCTGGCTTGAAGGCAGGCATGTCCTTCGTGACTTGCTTTTGTCGTACTAGTACTTGGTCGCCAATGCAGATGGTGTTAGGTCGGGCACGTCTTCGGGCGTCTGTGTACGTCTTCATCTTGTCCTTACTTTCTTGGTCTTTGCTTCTGGCCTTCTTTGTGTGTGAGGACTCATCCTTCTTTTGCACATGGTGGGGAAGCCGTGTCTTGATGACACGTCCGAACATTAGCATTGATGGGCATTCACCAGTTGAGCTGTGCGGTGTGTTCCGATACTCTCGTAGTAAGGTGCAGATGGCTTGCATGAACGATCCATTTGTAATGGAGCAGATTTGTAGAGTGCGTTTAAGGTTTCCCATGAAACGTTCTACCATTCCATTCGCCTGGGGCCACAGTGGTGTGACTTTGTGGTGTTGAAAACCTAGATGTTCTGCGAACATGGCAAATTCATGGCTCGTGAAAGGAGGTCCATTGTCCGATTTTACTCTGGATGGTATGCCATAGTCAGCAAATGTTTTGTCCAGCGCAGGTATGATGGACTGTGCACTGGTCGAATGAACTAGATGTACTTCTGGGAATCGTGACATTTCATCAATGATCACCAGCACGTATTTGCCGTTTGCCAGCGGGCCAAACATGTCTACGGCTACTTCATCCCACACTTGCAGTGGCATCTCCGAAGTTTTGAGTGGCTCGGGAAACGTGCGCGGTGCCACCGCCTGACATGCTAGGCATTTTCGTAGTAGCTGTTCTACTCGCTCGTCTATGGATGGGAACCATACCTTGGTTCTCAGTTGCCTATTGGTCGACACTATTCCTCTGTGTCCGGCATGGGCGATGTCTAGTACCTGATCTTGTAGGGTTTTTGGGATAACTATTCTGTTTTCTTTTAATAGTAGGCCTTCCGGTGATGTGGATAGCGTGTGACGGACTAGTTTGAATGTGCGGAAGTGTTGCTCCTCTTCCGTGGACAAGGAAGATGTTCCTTTTGTTTTGACGTGCCATTGGTTCGATTTGAGGCAAGTTTGTACCATCTGGAGTAGTCCGTCCTTTTGGGTCTCTTCGAGCAGTTGTGCCTCGGTGATGTATTTAGGTAGCGCACTGCTGATCAGGTATCTTAGATATTGATTTGCTTTGTGTGATTGGCGCTCATCCTGAGCTGGGAGTGGGTGACGTGATAGGAAGTCGGCGGGGTTGTTGTCTTTGCCTGGTCGATGTATTATCTTAAATGAATACTCTTGTAGCCTTAGACCCCATCTGGCGATTCGTGGTGGCATTCTCGCGGTCGACTTCCCATAGATGGTGGTGAGGGCCTGGTGATCTGTAATTATGGTGAATGGTCGTCCATACAGAAATAGGTGATAGTGCTCGCATGCCCACACTACCGCTAAGCTCTCCTTTTCGGGTTGGGAGTATGCGCATTCTGTCTTGGAGAGGCTGCGGCTGGCATAGGCTACAATTCTTCTTGGTGAGTCAGGTGGTGCACCACGCCTGGATTGTGCCAGGATTGCTCCTAGTCCAACTGGGCTCGCATCTACTGTGAGTTCCGTGTCGAAGTCAGGGTCGTAATAAGCCATGCAGGAGGTCGTTGCGATTCTTTTCTTGATTTCTTGAAATGCTTCTTCGCAGGCATTCGACCACTGGAATTCCTGATGTTTCCCGGTTAGGAGTCGAAGAGGCGTGCTTACTGAGGCGAAATCTTGTATATATCGGGTGCAGTAGCTCGCCATTCCCAGGAAGGAGCGTACTGCTGAAATTGACGTGGGTGTGGGCGTCTCAACGAGTGCTTGCACCTATTCCGGGTCTGGTTTTAGACCATCTTTTGAGAAGATGTGTCCGAAGAATTTGAGAGTGGATTTGCTGATTTCGCATTTGTCCGGGTTGAGTGTGAGGTGGGCATTCTCCAGCGCCATGCAGACTCTCCTCAGAGTGTCATCATGGCTCTCTTGTGTGATGCCGAAGATCAGGATATCGTCCGAGTAGTTTAGACAGTTGGGAATGTGTTTTATCACTTGATGTATTTCATTTTGGAATATTTCGGCGGCCGGAGATACTCCAAAGCTGAGTCTTTTGTATCTGAACAGACCTACATGCGTTGAAAAGGTGGTAATATACCTCGAGGTCGGGTGTAGTTCTAGCTGATGGTATCCCTTATTCAGGTCTAGCTTAGAGAACACTTTGGACCCATGCAGTAAATGCATCATATCAGTCATTCTTGGAGCCAGATGTCGTTCCCGCTCTATGGCTACGTTGGGGGCCCTCATGTCCACGCAAATACGAATGCTGTCCTTGTTGTCTTTTTTCGGCACGGGTACGATGGGAGATACCCAGGGGGTTGGTCCCGATGCTGGCTCTATGATGTCCTGCTGCAATAATGACTGAATCTCGTCCTCCACAT
Organism: Ambystoma mexicanum; assembly: GCF_040938575.1. Lineage (NCBI taxonomy): Eukaryota > Metazoa > Chordata > Amphibia > Caudata > Ambystomatidae > Ambystoma > Ambystoma mexicanum. The sequence goes on from NC_090932.1 coordinate 646,074,400, forward strand.
GTCTTTGTATGTTTAGTGGTATGCCTCTGTAGTGTTGTGCTGTCGGGGTTATTTGGGGATTGATATGTAACTTTACTTGTTTGTCCTTTAATTTGCCTAACCCTTTGAACAGGGAGGGAAACATTTGTTTTATCTTGTCTTTGGGGCTGGTAGTGTAGGCCGACATTATTTGATACATGATTTGAATGAGTCCCATTTGAATCGCAGATTTGAAACTTAAGATGCTGCCACCTGGTACGTCTCCTTTTATGACGTATATTTTGATCTTCTGACTCTTGTCTTTGTACTGACAGTGTGCCATGAACATCCCTTGACAATTGAGAGGCGTGTTTGAGCCATAAGAGTATATTAATGTGTCTGATTCCTTCAGTGACTTCTTGTGGTTGAGCCTTTTGTAGGTCTCATCATTTATGACATTAACTGTTGCCCCTGTGTCAATCAGGAATTCTCTATTTTGTCCGTTTAATTGTAGTAGCAACGTGGGACTGTATTCTGTGACTATGCTGTTTCCAATTGCATGCACGTATCCCCTTTTCCTGTCCCCACTGGATGAGGATGAGTGGGAGTCTCGCCTTCTGAGAGGCGAACTTTCTAGATGTCTGACCTTCTGTCTGGAGTGTCTCCTGCTCGCGTATTCTCTTCTTTCTTCCCGCCTTCTCCCCTCCCGTGGCGTGTCACGGGATGAGCTTTGAGATTGGTGTCTGGATACTGTGGGTGACTGTCTCCTGCGAGATCTCGGGCTTTCCCTTGCTGAAAATCGGTCTGACCTCCTCGTGTCCCGGTGCACTTCAGTTGATGGAAAGAAATTTATGTTTCTGCATACAGACTGGAAGTGGTTTTCACCTCCGCACTTGTCACAGTTGTGTCCTATGGCAGGACATGGACCGACATGAGGATATTTGAAACCGCACCTGTAACATTTCTTTTGTTCAGTGGGACGTGGTGCTTCTTTAGAAGTTCTGATGGGGCATATTGATGCCGTGGAGGCAGACTGGGTGATCTTGATGTTATCCAGTGATTCAGTCTGTTGCATGAGAGCAGCGTCCGCTCGAGCGAGTTGTAGTATCTCTTCTAATGTCCTGCTCTTTTGCAATAATTTCTTCCTGAATTCTTGAGATGCGCAGCCGGCAATGGTTTGGGACTTTATTGCTTCTTCCGTTGAATATCTATCAAAATCACAATATTTCGCTCTTTTTCTGAGACGCATTACAAAACTGTCCATGTTTTCGCTGCTGTCCTGTGTGGAGGTGTGCAAGATGTGACGTTCATAGTCGACATTTCGCAAAGGTGCGAAATAAGCATTCAAAGCGTCAATGATACCTTGGAAGGTGTCTGTGGTGGATTCAGGCATTTCAAAGACGATGTCTCGTACCACTGGTCCTAGAGAGTGGAGTAGGATTCCTCTAAGTCGGCGCTCCTCCCTTACCCCTGATGCATCTATGTAGATATGCAGCTCTTTGAGCCATCTGGCCCATCTGGGGGCGAGGCTACTTGTGTCTGACATGTCAAATGGCGGCACAGCCAGTAGTTGTAGTGATTCTGAGCCACAATCATCTTTGTGGGTGGCTTGACGGGGCGTGGAACTGGAGGAGGGGCTCAGGATGCCACTGTCCGGGTTGTCTTCAGACATGTTTGCTTCCTATCTATTGTCAGCAGTGCCTTGTCTTTTTGATGTGAGCGCGCTCAACAATGAGGCCAGTTAGGGTTGCGCAAATAAAACGTCTTGGAGGCTTGCCGTGTTGTTTTCAGCACCGGCGTGCTATGGGATGATTGCACGCGTGGTTGGCCCTTGATGCACGTGGTGTTGCGTAATAATGAGGAGCGCGATGAAGCTTTGCGCGTGCTGGGCCTGAACGTGGGCCTGAGGCGGAATGGCAGTAGCGCGCGATGCGATTCCGCGCGTGCTGGGCTTGATAGTGATATTTTGGTTGCGTCTCGGCATACGCGTGCTCTTTCATCCGAGCACCGCGTGTGATACGCAGCGCGCGTAACACGTGGGTCGGCAGCTTCGTGCCTGCATGAATGGCCATCTATGAGTCAGGGGCTCTTACTTGACGTCGATGTTGTGCTGCGTGCTTCGTGAACGGCTCCGGAGCAGTAGAGTAGGTGGCTGAAGTCCTGGAGTCTCCAGCTGACGGCTGGCAGGACTTTCGTGCGTGCTCCGGCGCCAGATTACAGAAACCTCGTCGCCATTGTTATGAGTAAAACCAGGCATCAATGATTGCAGAGTATAAATCAATAAAATCGTCACAGGCCGGCGCAGGCAATCAAACAGGAGCGGAGACAAAACACGTCTGACAGCTTTCTTTATTTCTTACGAATCCCCGTCCCCGAGGCGGTAACCCCGCCTCTCGCACCACGTGGGACGTAGCCCACCTTCTACCGTCATAGATAGAGGACTATTCCTCTGAACATGTAATGGCAATGGAGGTAGGACATTACACACTGTGGGCCTCATTACGACCCTGGCGCTAAGTGAAAAACGATGGCGGTAAATGGTTACCGCCATCGTTTTCCGCTAGGTCCGATCATGACCCGTGACCGTTAACTACGATGCCATTAGCGGCATCGTAGTTAACGCTGCCGCTAACTGCGCCAATGGCGCGCGCACGCGACCTCCCACACCGTACTTAGCGCCATGGCGTAAAGGTACGCGAATGCCGACCCAAGCGGACATGCAACTAACGCCATCACCCAGCCCGTTAAGTACCTTACCGCCATGGTGCTAATTACGCCATCGCGAACCAACCGTAAAGGGCCTTGTGCAGTGAATCCAGCTGCCACAGGCGCACAGAAACAGCACAGGTGGAGGCAAAAAGAGTCAGGAAGTACAAAAAGAGCACACCCAACCCCTTCCCAGACTCAGTCACACTCCACAATGATTCCAATAGGACTAGCAATGTTGGGGCTGGAGGACCTGATAGCAATGCAAGTGCTACAACTACAACAACAACAACAATAGGCTGCACAGAGGAGACGCAGGAGGAGAAGGAGGGCAAGGCAGGGCCAGCAAGCCCCACCAGCACAGCCAGTGGCACCACGCAGGCAGCCCACAATCCCACGCATCAGAGCCAGTCCACTCAACCCCACCGCTGAGCAGATCCACACCCTGTACCGTTCGGACCAGGACACCATCAACACCATCGTATACATGACACACAAACACCAACCGCCATTCCACCCCTACTGAATACCCCACCTGGCTGTGAGTAGCAGAGACAACGGAGCCAGATCATACCCTAAAGCAGCACAAACCTCAGCTGACACCACTAAACCTAATGCCCGATGTATGCAGCCCCACCACGTGAATGAAGGTGTGCCCCAACATCGACACAACCATCTGCAAGTGCATTGTACCAATTCACACCACATTGACCTCAACGAAATGCACCTACATGCACGTCACCAGACACCATCCACCGAAAGGCCTGTCCCCATAACTGCGCACGAATGAGGCACATGACGGACAGAAACATCAACACACCATCACACAGACAGCAAGGCCCACAAATGTCCCTATCAACATCAGTATTGCTCACTGGGGCAATGATGTGAGCGTTGACCTCACAGGACACGTGCCAGCCCACCAAAACAAACGGCATGAACGAACACAGTGGATGGACACTCACAAGGCACCTGACCCCCCTGCATACATTGGTTGATGGCATGCACCACATTCCATAGGAGCCATGAGCATATACTGGTCGCATAGTGTGAATCAATTAGTGAATTCAAAAGAGGTCCGAAGTAACAGTTGGATGCAAGCCATGGTGGCACGTCATGTTTTGAAATAGACGTCATGACTGACACATACATTCTCGCCCACATACAGGTGATGCTGGCTATCCCCCTGAAGGGGTGGCTCCTTACACCAGTCCGGAACCCACAGAACCAGCACGAGGAGGACTCCAACCGTGCACATACACGTACCCGTGTGGTGATTGAGCAGGCTTTTGGCCTATTGAAGGCACGTTTTCGCTGCCTCAGCAGGTCTGGTGGGGCACTCCTGTACCGCCATGAGAAGATGGCAAAGATCGTCATGGCATGTGTCATGCTACACAATATGTGCGTCAGACGCAATGTGCCCCTGCCCCCTGATGCTGAACTGCAACCACCTGTCGATGAGGATGAGGAAGGAGGGGATTCGGCAGCACCTCATGGAGGCGGCGATGCACAGGAGGGGCGTGAAATGCGTAGTACTCTGATCAACCAATTATTCTAGCACACGCGAATGGGGGGTGTCACCTGGAGATGACGATTGTGGCACTGTGTGTGTCTGTTATATGGACACTGGGGACTGTTTACCAATAAATCACACATACGCAATGAGCAATGTCCACACATCTGATTTGTGCAAATATGAAAAGTGTATTGTGAAAGTGATTTTGTTGAACACACCCACTCCCCCCTCCCCCCTGAACTCCCCAACACACCCACTCCCCCCTCCCCCCTGAACTCCCCAACACACCCACTCCCCCCTCCCCCCTGAACTCCCCAACACACCCACTCCCCCCTCCCCCCTGAACTCCCCAACACACCCACTCCCCCCTCCCCCCTGAACTCCCCAACACACCCACTCCCCCCTCCACCCTCCACCCTGGAATCCCTACAAAGGTGAGAGTATGTCTGTGCAGCAGTGTCTGATGCAGGATTTCTCCACTGTCCGGCCACTATTGGCAGCCCCCTCCCCTGGCCCCCGGGGCACCCCTGCCTGTGCTGCGCAGGTTCCTCCCCGATCGGCGGATGGGGCTGCTTGGTGTCGAGCTGGCAGCCGAGGAGGTTCCTGCCTGCTCATTTGGACGCATGTCCCGAATTGTCTGCACAAGTGATGACGTGCCGCACAGCGGCGAGTTCTGCGCAGATGTCCTTCGTAGCAGCCTTCACTGTCTCCGCACATTTCTCCACTGCTGCCGTTGACCCCCCACATTCTGCAACATGCTCATTGAGGAGCGAGGATAGTTGCTGCTGCCGGGTGATGATCTCCTCCAGGCTTAGTTGTTCTTTCTGGCCCATAGCTAATGGCAGTGGTATTCCCATTGGGCTGCTCACCTCCTGCAGCGGGGATGGAGTGCCTGGCCAATCGTCATCCTCTGACTGCTCCTGTGTAGCACCCGCATGCGGGCTGCTTAGGGACAGGTAGGGGGAATGAGGGTGGGCAGTGGGGCTTCCGACATCAAACTCCTCAATGATCCCTGCTTCGCTATCGGAGGAGGCTGCGATGGCAGCAGTTTCCCCAATAGTGCTGCTTGCAGCAGAGCCCGTCCCTTCTGTGGGCACGATTTGGGTGATGTCTGCTGCTGCTGCTGCTTCTGTTCTGCCTGCTGGGGTGGCTGTCAGTGCCCTGTCCTGTTTTCCTGGCATGGATTTTGGCTTTCCTCGGGACGGCAGAGGTGGAGGGTTGTGGTGTTGGCACAGTTGTCCTGGGCCTCTTGGTGGGTGTGGAGGCAGTGGTGTCCTCATCCTCAAGGTCGGAATTGGAGCCTGTGGTGGAGCAAAGGAGGGAAAGTGTTATTGATGGGTCTGTGGACATTGGGCGGGCATTGTGACGACTGACATCTTATCAGTTAGTACATGCGGCACATTTGAGGCAGGGGAAAACAGGTTGTCTCCCTTTTGTGTGGAAGTAGCATGGAGGTATGTGGGTGCCTGCAGTTAGGGTGTGCATACAGCATGTGTACAGGGTGGAGATCGGATGTATCTGTGGGCAGTCTCCTGCTGATGTGTTGCATTTGCACTATGGGGCAACATTGTACTTCACATGAATGGAGTTTGGTGAATTTTGCATGGCTTGATTTGAGCCACCTACCTGCATCGCCTGATGTCGGGGCTCCTCTCTCCATTCCTCCTACTCCTTCTATGCTCTCCATTCCGATGGTGGAGGCACAGATTTCCTCCCATGGCTGCAATTTGATAGGGGACTCCGATCCTCCCCCGGTTGCCGTGGCCAGGTTTCTGTTTGCCGATAGAATGCTCCTGACTCTGAGCCGGAGATCGTCCCACCGCTTGCGGCACTGTCTCACATTGCGGGGTGTTGTTCCCACGGCACTAACCCGCTGAGCTACCAGTGCCCATATGGCCTTCTTCTTGGCTATGGCCGGTCTGGTCATTTGGTTGGAGAATACCACTGCGGCGTTCTCCTGGAGGGTCTCCGCAAGCATGGTGAGCTCCTCTCTGGTGAAGCGGTCTTGCCGCTGGCGGTCACAGGCTTTCTTAACCACTTTAGGCATTTTCTTGCAGGAAGAAGGTTGATGATGGTATTTGCCGGGTCCCAGGCTCGGATGTCCAGTGGTTGCGGTGGATGGCAATGGATTGTGTTTTTAAAGATGGCCGCCGTGCTCTTTCCCGTTCCGCCGCTGTGACGCTACTTCCGGTTCCGCTTATCTACGGTCACCGCTGATTGCGGTGACCGCTAACTACGGTCACCGCTATGAACGGTGGTCGGGGTGGCGGTGGTGCACCTTGCGCGGCATACGATGCCGGTAGGTGCCGTTTTGGGGGCATTAACGCCATGGCGCAGTTTACATTACCGCCATGGCGTAATGCTCGTGCGCGATGGGTCGTAATATGGCGCTCTTATCGCCATCGGCCCATGGCGTTAACGCTCATTACGCCATGGCGGTAATTTCGATTTCTTAGCGCCAGGGTCGTAATGAGGCCCTATATCTGGCCTGGGGAAGCACAGAGGCCCTGCGCCGAGTCCAGTCACTCGCCAGTCAGCTGACTGTAGCCGAGTAGACGGGAGACTCGAGACCCGATGGAGGCCAATTCCATTCGAAAGATGACAAGGAAATCTCTGAAAACGGCGTGGCGGCGAGCTGATGGAGGCCTTGGAGGAAACACAAAGACTTTGCAGTGCCTGCTCGCCAGCGGAAGACCACTCTCTGAATGTGGCGTTAGATGATCAAGGAGAGCTCGACTTGACGAGTGGGATAATGGGTAAGACTTTTGCAGTGTGGTGTAACGCTCACCTGAATCCCTCGGAGGCGCAGGTCTGGGCTGGGGGTTCTCGGAGTCTTCTAGGGTCACGCGCAGGCCTCGAATGCCACCCTGGAAAGGCCCTTTCCTCACTGAGATCTTGATCTGAAGGGTGAGGTGTCTGCAATTATGAGAGCAAGGGGTTAATATGGATATATAAACCTGACTGGGTAAGCTGCCTCCCCTTCCTGGTACTCCCAAGTAGTTCGTAGGCTAAATGTGCTCACCTTATGTAGGTGAAAGCGGAGCTCTCCATCCTGCGTCTGTGCAGGGGCGCCGAAGCCAGTTACTTCACTGGTTAATTGTCCAGCCTCTTGGTTGCAGAGGATGAAGATTTGGAGCTAGGCCGTTGTTAGCAGCACGAACGGCGGTTGCTTGAATATGGAGGTCCGGAGAGCGATGGAATGGCGAAGGTATTGCAGGCAAGTAAGTAGAAAATGTCAATTTGAAGTTAAAAGCACTTCTTAATGTCTCTTTTCCTTTTTCAGGTCGCAGAAGCAGCTGGGTAGAAAAATGGATGTCGAGGAATGCACCGAGGAGTGAGAAAGATGAGCGCTGCCCAAAACACGTGCGTATAGATGGAGTTTTGTATTTCTTAATGATGTCCTTTTGTTTTGCAGATGCGAGTAGCAGCGTCGGCGGAGGCGAGAAGAATGCAGCGCAGGTAAGGAAAGTTTCACGGAGGTTTACTAACCAATGTCTTTGCTTCCACAGGGTGCCGGAAAAAATGGAAAGCTGCAGCCCGTGGCTTGAGATGCACCGATGGACTGGGTAAGTGCTGCGCTGGTTTTTATCTCGTGCTAACCTGGTGTTCTTTTCCCTTTTCAGATGCTGCTGAAGACGAAGATGGTATTTCGGAAGGTAAGATTGCGGATTTCTCTTCCCCAGATGCAGAAGTTGAAGATTCTCTGGAGCTGACACGGTGAGCGTCCTGCTGCTATTGCAGAATAACGCGAAGCACGTTGCTCTGATCGGGCGTGGTTTAAATAGCTTACTGGAGTGCTTAGGTGTCTCCTTCCACAGCAGCCTCGCCCAGGTAAGAAGTCCCAGCTTCCAGAATAGTTCCAGTATCCAGTCCCAGGGAGTGGTGCTGGCCACACCCAGAAGGTAAAGTAGTTCCAGCCATGGATGGATGAGGATTTCATCCTGCAGGTGAGTGAGCAGCATGGTCTGCAGCAGGTAGGTCCACCCAAGCACCATTCCTTACATCATGAGCCCGGCACGTCCTGTGCCGGGACTGGGTCCCCTTATGAGCCTGGCGCCACTGGCGCCAGGACAAGGTCCATAAGGCCCCGATGGGTGCCTGGAAATGAAGTTGTGACCCAGCTTCCGAGGCAGTTGGGCTAAACCTGACTCCTTGGAGGCTGCGGTCATGACAGCACCCCCCTCAAGGCCCCTCCCAAGCTTGTCTTTTCCGGAGGTTTTGGCTTGTTGGGAAAAGCCCGATGAAATTTTCGGATTAGACGAGGTGCATGTACATATTCTGAGGGTTCCCAAGATCTCTCCTGGGGTCCATATCCCTTCCAATCAATCAGGTAGTATAGTTTTGATTTGGAAATTTTGGAGTCCAAGATGTCTCGAATTTCAAATTCGGATTCCCCGTCAACTTGGATTGGCTCAGGAGGTTTAGTCAAACGGGTTCCGGGTTGCACAGGTTTCAGGAGAGAAACGTGGAATACAGGATGTATCTTCATTCGAGTAGGTAATTCTAGTTTGACAGCCACTGGGTTAATCACGGCCGTGATCGAGTAGGGTCCTAAATATCTTGGGTTGAAGGTGCGTGGCCCTTTTAAAGATAAATGTTTAGTGGACAGCCAGACTTGATCTCCTTTTTGATATTGAGGAGCCTCTTTTCGATGTTGGTCTGCTCCTTTTTTGTATGATTCTTTAGCTCGTTGAAGATGAGCTGTGGCTTCTTTAAATGCTTGAGTTATCGTCGAATACAGATGGTCAACAGCAGGTGTTCCGAGAGCTTGAGGTGGGTCCAGATTTGAGGTTCGAGGATGACTTCCATACAGCAGGAAAAAAGGGGTTTTTCCCGTCCCAGAATGGATTGAATTATTGTAAGCGTATTCAGCAATCCAAAGGACATCCTTCCAAGTACCCTCGGATTGATGCAACATGCAGCGCAGATATTGTTCTAAAGTTTGGTTAGTTCTCTCAGTCTGCCCGTCGGTTTGAGGGTGATGGCTGGTGGAAAGTCGTACATCAATTTGTGCTAAACGACAACAACTCCGCCAAAAATGGGAAATAAATTGGCTCCCTCGGTCAGAGATTAGTACTGAAGGGAAACCCTGCAACCGGACAATGTTTTCAAGAAATTTTCGGGCTAGAATGGAATCTGTAGGTAAACCCTTCAGTGGGATAAAATGAGCCATTTTTGAAAAAAGGTCCACGATCACTAGAATTGTGTTGTATCCGGAGCAAGGGGGTAAATCCGTGATAAAATCCATCGAGAGCGTGTGCCAAGGGCCTGGTGGAATGTCTATTGGACGTAGTAATCCTGCTGGTTTTTCCTTCTGACTCTTGTTTTGTGCGCAGATACCACAAGAAGCCACAAACTCTTTAACATCTTTCCTCCAAGATGGCCACCAAAAATGCCTTTTAATTTTCTCTGAGGTTTTGGCAACTCCAGGATGTCCTTCCATTAGAGAATCAAGGTAGCAGGTGATGACCTGTTTTTGTAAGTCAACGCAGGGTAAGAATAGTCTTCCTTGGAAATACAATAGGTTCTGATCTATTGTAAAATCCTTTCCTTTCAATTGCCAATTCGATGAATCTTCGGGAGTTATGGGTTGATTGACCCTTGCTTTAATCTCTTCGAGGGATAGTGTGTTGATTGCTCCTAGTATCTTTTGTTCAGGAATTATTGGCACCGGCTCCGGATTAGCTGTAAGTTCGTCTACCCTTATCCGGGAAAGGGCGTCTGCTTTTCCGTTCCTAACGCCTGGTCGATATGTGATTACAAAATCGAATTCTGCGAAGAATAAAGCCCAGCGTAGTTGCCTCGAAGATTGAGCTTTAGCTGACTTCAGGTACTGGAGGTTACGGTGATCCGTGATTACAGTTACTGTGTGCCGGGCTCCCAAAAGATAATGCCGCCAGGCCTTAAAGGTGGACTTAATTGCCAAGAGTTCTTTGTCCGTAATTGTGTAGTTGATCTCAGGAGCCGAAAATTTGCGAGACCAAAAGGCTACAGGGTGTAACTGGTGCGTTTCGCGGGCTCTTTGTGACAGCACCGCCCCCATTGCAAGACTGGAAGCCTCTGTCTCGACGATGTAGGGAAGTTCTGGACGGGGATGCCTTAAGACTGGAGCAGAGATAAATTTGGCTTTTAATTCTTGGAAGGCTTGTTCGGCTTCTGGAGTCCACTCGAATTTTTTATTCTTTTTCAGAAGAGCCGTGATAGGTTGGACTACCCGAGAGAATTCAGGAATTAACCTTCGGTAAAAATTAGCGAAGCCCAGCATGCTCTGTACACCTTTCACGGAAGTTGGGGAAGGCCATTTGGTGATAGCATCCACTTTTCTTGAGTCCATGTGAACTCAGTTGGGTGACAAGATGAACCCTAAAAATTCCACTTCCTTTACGTGAAAGGTGCACTTCTCCAGTTTAGCAAACAAGCGGTGTTGGCGAAGTCTCTGTAAAACCGCTGTGATGTGTCTACGATGATCAGTTTCTGAGGCTGAGTATACCAGGATGTCGTCAATATAAACGACTACGCACACATCAATAAGTTCTCTGAGGACATCATTCATGAAAAACTGGAAAGCGGCCGGTGCGTTACATAGTCCGAAGGGCATTACTTGATACTCAAATAATCCATATTTAGTGCAAAAGGCCGTCTTCCATTCGTCGCCCTCCTTAATGCGTACCAAATGGTAAGCTCCTCTGAGGTCTAACTTTGTGTATATGCAGGCGCCTTTTACCTGGTCCAATAATTCAGGAATCAAGGGCAACGGGTGTATCGGTTTTTGACTGTAATCTGGTTCAGGGCACGATGATCGATACAAGTTCTTAGGTCACCTTCCTTTTTCGGGACGAAGAACAAAGCTGAGGAAGCCGGGGATTTCGAGGGGCGGATGAATCCGTTAGCCAAGTACTGGTCCAAGTATTGCCTGAGATGGAGGTTTTCTGGTTCAGTGAGGGCATATATTCTACTGCACGGAGGGGTGGACCCAGGTATTAGGTCTATCTGGCAGTCGTATGACCGATGCGGAGGCAGGGTGTTGGCTTGATCTTTCTGAAAGACGTCGCTGAACTCTTGGTATTCCAGAGGTAAGCGGGGGTCCTCGGAAGTGATGGCTGCTAGCTTGATTTCGGGCTGAGGATAACAGGTTGAAGCGCATTCTGGAAACCGAATTACCTTGGCTCGCCAGTCTATCTGAGGATTGTGCTTTTCCAACCAAGGCATTCCCAGAATCACCTGAAACTGCGGGGCCTTGATTACATCAAACACGATCTTCTCCCGATGTCCGTCTTGACATAACAACGTTACCTCCATGGTGGTATGAGAAACTGGTCCGGAAGCTATTTCAGTACCATCCACTGTAGTGATTACGTCCTTTACCATCTTGGGACATAGGGGAAGATCCATCCTGATAGCCAAGTCTTGGTCCACATAATTACCGATTGCTCCGCTATCAATGTATACTTTGATAGCATGCATGCGATCTGGTCTATTGGGACTTATGAGGACCATAGGCATTACCAAATGCGAGGTCAAGGAACTGGTTTTAACGCTCGGCAAGCGGACCTCTACGCTTGTCGGGCGAGGTCGTTTCCCGATTCCAGTTTCTCAGCATTTTTATCAGAAACTCCTACGGTCTTCTTGACCGGTTTCACTGAGCAATCACGAAGGAAATGTCCAAAATTCCCACAGTATAGGCACAGCTGTAATTGCCTTCTTCTTTCCCGTTCTTTCTGAGTTAATGGTCCTTTTACTACTCCTATTTGCATTGGTTCCACGGAGTCATTCCCTTTAGCGGAGCTCTGAGGTCTTGAAAGTACCCGGGTTTCAAATCTGGATCGATCGGTCTTCCTGTTCTGTAGCCGATGATCTAATTGGACTACTAGGTCTATATAATCTGAACAGTCTTGCGGCGGATTAACCACCTGTGCTAAAACGTCTTTAAGTTCCCCACGTAGACCTCTGTAGAAGAGCGTGATTCTCTTATCTTCAGGCCACCTGGTCTCAACCACCAGTCTATTAAAGGACGCTATGTAAGCCAGGAGATCCTGATGACCTTGTCTGAGTGACAGGAGTTCATTGTCCAAGGCCTGCCCCTGTGAATGTCTTGCGAACAACTTTTCCATACTGGTCTGAAAGTCTTGAAAGTTATAGAGGAGCGGGTCATCCTGTGTCACGAGAGGAATGGACCAATCTGCAGCACTACCGCTAAGATAGGAAAGTACAAACGCTACCTTGGCTTGGTCCGTTGGGAATGCGGCGGGTCTACACAGAAAGTGCAAGCGGCATTGATTGATGAATACTGCATATCGCTTTGGATCACCGGAAAAACGTTCGGGCGGGGCCAAAGGCACATTCCCTGGCAGATTAATTTGCACCGGATTACTTGAGGTTGTAGGAGTGCCGCCCCCTCCATAGGGAGGCAGTGGCGTCTGTCCCGCTTGAGCCTGTAGCAACTGTCTGGCCAGATCATCCGTCCGTTCCTTGGCAATGATCAACTCCCTTCGTAAAGCGTTTGTTTCTTGGCGAGATGCGTGTACTTCTGCCCTTAGCTCCCCAAGTAATTGAGCCAGTTGATCTGTGTCCGAGGTTTCCATTGCGCCTGGGTGGGAAAATTGCGGTAGTCTTCGCGTTCTGTAACGCTCACCTGAATCCCTCGGAGGCGCAGGTCTGGGCTGGGGGTTCTCGGAGTCTTCTAGGGTCACGCGCAGGCCTCGAATGCCACCCTGGAAAGGCCCTTTCCTCACTGAGATCTTGATCTGAAGGGTGAGGTGTCTGCAATTATGAGAGCAAGGGGTTAATATGGATATATAAGCCTGACTGGGTAAGCTGCCTCCCCTTCCTGGTACTCCCAAGTAGTTCGTAGGCTAAATGTGCTCACCTTATGTAGGTGAAAGCGGAGCTCTCCATCCTGCGTCTGTGCAGGGGCGCCGAAGCCAGTTACTTCACTGGTTAATTGTCCAGCCTCTTGGTTGCAGAGGATGAAGATTTGGAGCTAGGCCGTTGTTAGCAGCACGAACGGCGGTTGCTTGAATATGGAGGTCCGGAGAGCGATGGAATGGCGAAGGTATTGCAGGCAAGTAAGTAGAAAATGTCAATTTGAAGTTAAAAGCACTTCTTAATGTCTCTTTTCCTTTTTCAGGTCGCAGAAGCAGCTGGGTAAAAAAATGGATTTTGAGGAATGCACCGAGGAGTGAGAAAGATGAGCGCTGCCCAAAACACGTGCGTATAGATGGAGTTTTGTATTTCTTAATGATGTCCTTTTGTTTTGCAGATGCGAGTAGCAGCGTCGGCTGAGGCGAGAAGAATGCAGCGCAGGTAAGGAAAGTTTCACGGAGGTTTACTAACCAATGTCTTTGCTTCCACAGGGTGCCGGAAAAAATAGAAAGCTGCAGCCCGTGGCTTGAGATGCACCGATGGACTGGGTAAGTGCTGCGCTGGTTTTTATCTCGTGCTAACCTGGTGTTCTTTTCCCTTTTCAGATGCTGCTGAAGACGAAGATGGTATTTCGGAAGGTAAGATTGCGGATTTCTCTTCCCCAGATGCAGAAGTTGAAGATTCTCTGGAGCTGACACGGTGAGCGTCCTGCTGCTATTGCAGAATAACGCGAAGCACGTTGCTCTGATCGGGCGTGGTTTAAATAGCTTACTGGAGTGCTTAGGTCTCCTTCCACAGCAGCCTCGCCCAGGTAAGAAGTCCCAGCTTCCAGAATAGTTCCAGTATCCAGTCCCAGGGAGTGGTGCTGGCCACACCCAGAAGGTAAAGTAGTTCCAGCCATGGATGGATGAGGATTTCATCCTGCAGGTGAGTGAGCAGCATGGTCTGCAGCAGGTAGGTCCACCCAAGCACCATTCCTTACATCATGAGCCCGGCACGTCCTGTGCCGGGACTGGGTCCCCTTATGAGCCTGGCGCCACTGGCGCCAGGACAAGGTCCATAAGGCCCCTATGGGAGCCGATGGGTGCCTGGAAATGAAGTTGTGACCCAGCTTCCGAGGCAGTTGGGCTAAACCTGACTCCTTGGAGGCTGCGGTCATGACATGTGGGCGCCCTTGTCCCTACCTTTAACCTTACCCTTACTCTCGCCTGTGGCTGTGTTGGGGGGTCAAGCGGACTTAAACAAGACATTTGAAAATGCCCCTCCTCAAACCCATTTAATGGTTGTAAGAAACCCTGAAAGGGTGTCAGCTTTGGACGAGTCGACAGACCTTGATGCCACTAATGGCTCCTCAAGTCTACCTACTCGGGCTAAAGAACTGGATGACCTGTTGCCCCTCGAGTGTACAGCACACGCTTATTTTTGCACAGAGTTTGTAGTCCCGGGAAAACCCAGTGAGATGCCTCTGGCCATAGAGCCAGCACAATTGACTACCTTGTTACTGCTCTGGGAAACTCTTGTGCATCTCTGATATTGGGGGCTCGGAATGAGGGCAGTGGGTTCTTGGGATTCGAAACAACTTTCCATGTGGAGACAACGAATTTGGGTGTGGAGGCCCCATGTGTCAACCCACGTAATCAATTAAAAGCACCACAATCGGTTAGTAGGGCAGCAGAAGGGGGTCACTGTCACCCTATGGAGGCAGCTTCTTTTACAGACTTTAAAACAGCAAAGGCCTCCCATGGTTTGGACTGTTCTGGGATTGTGAATAAACCACCCCCATTGAAATGGAGGTGGAAAGGAGGGATTTATCCAAAGCCTCGGGTTGAATTGAAAATCCCAACTTCGATCTCATTGTTTCTAAACAACTTTGGTGGAAAGAGGGTAACTCAGACAGTCCGGGTTGAGGAACTAACTGATGGAGAATTACTGGAGGGCTCAGCGGAAGTAGCTGCCAGGACCTAATTCCTGCACAAAAACTGTATAATGACCCACCAGCATGAGGCGGGACCCCAGACCAAAAAAGAGCCGCCTAAATTCAAGGTCTGTACGACGGGACGGGGGAAGTTTGGGGACCCCTTGATCAATACCCCCTTCAAAGCCACCGAAGTAAAATCAGTAGCCTATAATTGCTTGCCTACTTATTTGCAGAATGAAGTACTTAATCCCTGGTTTGGTAGTTTGACTGGCTGTGCTCTTCAGCACGTTATTGATATTCTTAGCGAAAGAATAGACTTACTGAACTCTAGTGTAAACTCTGCCACATCTGATAACATGGTAAACGATGTGCTTAACCATTCAGAAGCTGCACAGGTGGAGTCTAATGTCCGGATGAGGTCCCTGTAGCATAAACAAATACGCGCAGACGTGAAGTCAATTTAGCGTTTTATTGGAGAAGTCTCCGGCAGGCTACCCGGCCAACCAGCTATCTCGGAGTCGTGTCGCTATTTCGTTCTCTTCAAGTCATAACACTCTCGAATGAAGAGAACGAAACGTTCATAACACGGCACGTCACCATACATTCTAAATTCACACATTGTAACATCTCCCTTCCCAAGATTCCCAAAACATGAAGAGTGAAACTATATACAGCGCTGCACAGGCAGGAAGCAGGGAACGGGGCGGGCAGGAAAAGAAGGCAAGGAGGGAAAAAAAACATAGATAATATACAATGCATAACAGGTACTTGAAGTGAACACACTAAGAAGGAAATGGTAATGTAACCCATAATGGGCATGTAGATTTAACACGCCTCAATTCCTCTGATTGCTGATCAAGGAATCATATTACAAAGCAAAGGATACACAGCAAATCTCCACTCCATAAAAGGATTTCTGGTGGATGTTCACAGATTCCAAGGTATGTGAATTAGGGTTTTAATAATAAATGAAATCTTTTCTGTAGTTAGGTGTAACTCTTCTGGGTCTTAAGGATTTCCCAACTTTCTTGCATGGAGCTCTGTGACTCTCTTCATTAATCGACTCCTTCACTAATCTTCTTTCCATTCCTCTCTCACCCACAGTTTGTTTGAATTCATCAGGGGTATTGTTAATGTTCTCCAACTCATTTTCCCTTGCAGAAGTGATGTCATCACAAGACCACTTCTCTCCATTATCCAACACGACTGTTTTCTTAAAACGCCTGGTTATTTTCTGAGGGGTGCGGAACTTGGACTCTCCCTTCAAAATTCTTCTGGGCTCTTTTATTCTGACCCAATCTCCAACACGAACATCATTCTCCTTCACATGTTTATGCTGATCATAGTGCTTCGTGTACTGTTCCTGTCTCCTCTTAACTCTCTCCATGATCTCATCCATGTCAATGTTAGCACTCTTCTTAGTGGTCATCCAAGCCGGTTTAAGTCTATTGTTGGCAACCCTGCCTCTCATTAAAGTAAACGGTTCCACACCAGTAACAGAATGAGGGGTGACCTTATACGTGTTTAATGCTTCTTTGAGAGTATCTTTCCATGATAGATTATTTACTACCGCCAACTGAATTGTCCCTTTTATGAAACGATTCATCCTTTCCACTAGCCCATTACTCATAGGATGATACAAAGCTGTGGTATTGTGCTTGATGGCCCGATCTCTTAAGAAGCTCTGAACTTCATGCGACATAAACTGAGCTCCATTGTCTGAAACCAATTCCTGTGGGTCACCTTCTCTACTAAAAATCTCTTCTAAAAATCTGGCATTCTTGTATGCAGAAACGGATTCCTCTATGATTCCACACTCCACCCACTTTGACGTATAATCAACCAACACTATAAAGTATATCTTCATAGGTTCCAAAACTTCATAAGGACCAGCAACATCAATAGCTAGCTTAGACCATACAGTATCGGGCACACTTACTGGTTGAAGTGGCGTGGCTCTTGTGAGTTTACTTTTATCACTCACTGCACAAGCAGAACATTCTTTGACGAGTGACTCCAAATCACCCCACATATTGGGCCACCAGTATGTCCCTCTGACTCTTCTCTTCGTCAAATCTCTCCCAATATGTCCTTCATGGGCAATGTCCATAATTTTTTTCCTCAACATCACAGGTGGCACAATGCGATCACCACAATAGACGCAAACATCATCACATGACAACTCATTTTTGATCTTTTCCCAGATTCTGATCTCATCCTGAACATTCTTCCAACCTTCCACCACAGCTTTCCTCAACAACTCTTGTCTCTTGTTCTAGGTCTAGTTCCGCGGCTGCTACCCACTCTTCTTTTCCGAAGCTGGGATGAATTTGTGCAATAATGGAATCCATATCCTGATCTTCCATCATCCTCTCATCCATTGATGAATCAAGGTTTTCATCGACACACGGTAGGCGGGAGAAGCAATCAGCAACTTTGTTGCTGCCTGTAGTATATTTTATGACCACATTGTACTGCATGATAATGAATATCCATCTCCTAATTCGAGGTGATGTCAAGTGAGAATTTTTGGGATTCAACACGTGAACAAGAGGTTTGTGGTCTGTTTTCAATTCAATCTGGACTCCCCAAATCAGACCTTTGAAGTGTTCTAAAATCCATTTAACAGCCAATGCTTCCTTCTCAATGGTAGAGTAGTTTCTCTCTGCTCCCTTTAAGGTCCTCGAAGCAAAAGCGATTGGAACACATGAACCATCATGGATCTGTTCTAGAACGCCACCCAAGCCGACATTACTTGCATCTACTGACAAAAAGGTCTTAGCTCCACAATTGAACATCTTGAGTGTTGGTGCTTTATTAATCAGGTTTTTGATTCTGTTCAATTCTTCTTTACATTCCGCCGACCATTCAAATTTCGTGCCTTTGGTCATCTAACTTCTCATGTGAATGGTCTTGTCCGCATAATGGTCAATAAACTTGGAATAATATTCCGTGAGACCTAACAGACTGCTGAGTTGGTCTTTATTTGCAGGATCGGGGATTTTCAAAATAGTATTTATCAGAGTCTCTTTGGGTCTTATGCCTTCCTCACTGATACAGTGGCCCAAGTATGTAACTTCTTTTTTCTTAATCTTGCATTTCTCTATCTTGAGGGTCAATCCCTTCTGTTGTATTACTTGTAGCACACCTAATAGTTTAGCGTCATGGTCTTCTTCATTCATAGCAGACACAAGGATATCATCTTGAAAATAATATACTCCTTTCAAACCAGAAAAAAAGGTGTTGCATGAGTCTTTGAAATACGGCAGCTGCTGATGCCAACCCAAATGGCATCCTCTTGTACCGAAAGGCCCCCAGTGGTGTTATAAAGGATGTTAGGTGCCTAGACTCTTCGTCTAATACGACTTGATGATAGGCCGACGACAAATCTAGCGTGGAAAAAAAATTTGCCGGTTCCATGGTTGTCAGCATTTCCCTAATGTTGGGCAACGGATGGCGGTCAATCCATATATTATTGTTTAGGTCTCTTAAATCTACACACATTCTGATTGCCCCTTCAGGTTTTCTCACAATAACAATGGGGGAAAGCCACTCAGAACTCTCAATTGGCTCAGTGATGTCTTGAGAACATAACTTATCTAATTCTTTCTGAAGGGCCTCTCTTGTACCAATTGGAATGTTTCTCACTCTGTGCACTATTGGTTTAGCCCCTCTTTTCAATATGATGCGATGCTTGAAGCCCTTGAGAGCTCCTATATTGTCATTGAAAACTTGCTAGGTTTTCAGCAGAATCACACGTGTTACTCATCACACTCATTATTGGAACATCTTCACCAGGATGTATCCTGATCTTTAGTGATGCCTGCTCTCACCAACCAACTATTGAGAAACCCTCTTTCGCTACGTATAGTTTAAAACATGTTTTCCTTCCTTTGAAGTTCAATTGTACCCAAGTATACCCAAGTATATCAATGGGTGTTTTCCTGTAACCTGTCGCCTTGACATTGGATGTTTGTAGATCATTCATGTCCAAATTTAGCACATTTACAAACGTGTTCATATCAACCATGGTATATGGTGATCCTGTGCCAACCATTATTCGCACTGTAACACCATTTATTTCCATGGACACCCAGGAATCAAGAGAGTTTCCAGTAGTCGCAACAGTAAGTATGCGTACTCCATCTTCCAAGCAGCTGGTAATCGCAACAAGGTCGTTCGAAGCATTTGATTCTTCAAGTGCTCCCACAGTTGTCATGGCTCCCCTGCTCAAATGGCTGTTACTCCTCATGTTGTTATAACGTGGATTGTATCTGCCTCTACCTCTAACATTGCGGCAAACCTTCCCGAAATGGCCCACATGTCCGCATTTGTAACACTCAGCTGAATGGGCTGGGCATTCTTTCTCATTGTTTGCGTGTTTTGCCCAACCACATTTAAAACACTTGCCTTGCCATCTTTGATATGTTTCTCTGTTCTGTCTCGAGTTTGAGCCAAAATCTGACTTCACCATTTTTTTTACCATGGCAATTAGTGCTTCCTCTTCTCGGTAACAATTCCCTTCATT
The DNA here is from genome assembly GCF_040938575.1 of Ambystoma mexicanum. Taxonomy (NCBI): domain Eukaryota; kingdom Metazoa; phylum Chordata; class Amphibia; order Caudata; family Ambystomatidae; genus Ambystoma; species Ambystoma mexicanum. Next base: position 646,093,888 of record NC_090932.1, read on the forward strand.
GGTATCATGTACGGATTTAATGTCACCACACTCAGTTTTATTGTGTAGTTCCTTCATGCACTTCTCTCCCAATTCAAACGTCCTAGCTATTTCAATGGCTTGTTCTAGAGATGGGTTTTTTGCTTGCCACAGTCGTTGCTGAATTCAATTGTCGGCCACATGCAATACTAATTGATCTCTCATATACTCAACTGCAACTCCTGTAAATTCACATGTCGATATGAGGCCTCTCAGTGCAGCAATGTAGTCATCTACAGATTCATTCTTGCCCTGTTTCCTGGAAAGAAACCTGTATCTTTCCAACACGATGTTCGTTTTATTGCCAAAATGTTTGTTCAATTTTATTAGGGCGATTTCATACTTCCTTGAACTCGAGGCAGAATCTCCAGCTCCTAATTCAACAGTACTGGGTTCTGGTAAAGTTCTAAAAATTCGTAAAGCTTCTGCACCTATACAATTTAGTAGTGTGGCTTCTTTAACGTCATCATTATACTTAGCACCCCCAACTGCTCTCAAGTAAACTTGGAAACTGTCCAACCATTGCTCCCAAGGGCATGCTGGATTGCCCGGTAAAGGTAGAAATTTCATTGGAGCTACCACACTCTGCATGGTGGTTGATGGTTGATCTTTTATAAATTTGTAATTTGCTCTCTTCACTTCCTAATTTGCTCGCTTCACTTCCTCTTTATATTTTTTCCTTTGTTGAATTATTTCAACATTCAGAGCATAAGTATAATATTGGCATATGTCTTCACTCACCAGCTTTACATTCGTGTATTTTTGTTTGATTGCGGTGTACACGCTCGTTTCATCTAGCGTTGCACGTTGCCATGGTATCTTCGTCAACACACTCAAAATAGAGGCACGTCGATCACGTTGTGAGGTTCTTTCCTCTAATCATCCACGCTCGTTTCTATGCGGATCAGTCCTGCCACTATTGATTCAGTTCCTCAAAGTACTGTTCGGTAACCTCAGCGCACATTCAAATAATGCCACCTTGTTTGCCGGTCCAGACGTATAATTCATCAATCTTCACACAGCGTACCTTTCTATAGTCACTTCCCCCAGCCTGGTGAATACGATGCTGAGCTCACAGGTACTTCCTCTGATTTGCGAGTGGTTCCCCGGCCTGGTGAATCTGATGCTGAGCATACGCAGGTACTTTTCTGACTTGCAAATGTGCTGTGCGCATCCAGTCGGAGACTCTCCTTATCCTGTTAAAAGGATATCCTCGTCGCCATTGTAGCATAAACAAATACGCGCAGACGTGAAGTCAATTTAGCGTTTTATTGGAGAAGTCTCCGGCAGGCTACCCGGCCAACCAGCTATCTCGGAGTCGTGTCGCCATTTCGTTCTCTTCAAGTCATAACACTCTCGAATGAAGAGAACGAAACGTTCATAACACGGCACGTCACCATACATTCTAAATTCACACATTGTAACAGTCCCTTATCTCTATGAAAATGGATAGGGGATTACATGTTCTGCCGCCTTTAGGGGTGAACTCCCATAGGAATGATTGACTCCCACTGGTAGGAACTCTGAGTAGAAGGTCTGCCACTTTATCGGATGTGAATTAGAATATTCCTAATCAGGAGCAAGGAACCCCAAGAACCCAAAGAAAGGGTAGCAAATAACCAAGGCATTGAGGTCACAATGATCCCTTCAGTCAGATGTCAGTAGTAACCATTGCGATGGCTCAGTTTATAAAGCTTTATGAAGCCATGAATGACACGTTAAAGGACCAATTGACCTAGCTGGTTATGATGCATACGAAGATTATCTATATAGAAGGCTTCATTGCAGTGGGGAACCTTCTGGGTGGCAGTGGTGGTGTTTTTGTGTCGGGCACCTTGGCAAGTGATAAAAGGGCCTTAAATAGTAGGAATGGGGTGCCTGAAGACCAACATTAGAATATAACTGAGTCTGCCGATTTGGGTCAGAGAAATCAACCTATCGAAGTGAGAGGGGAAGAGGCACAAGTGTTCCTTGTAGTGGTTACCTCGGATCCACACTGTCCGGCGAGGAAGAACCGGAAATTGTGGCTCTTGAGAAGAGTATTGTTATTCCTGTGTCAGAGAGGGCGGTGGAGCTCAAGCTGCCTATAAACACGTCAGCTTTAAAGGCTTCCCCGGTATTCCTCCAGAAACAAGAAGAACAAATTGCCAACGATTGACTTAACCAAACAGAAACCAACTCGGATGGTTAAAGCCAAAGACTCTAGGAGTTTATCGAGAAAGTTGTCTCTCCTACAAACAGAAATGATTTCGGGGGCCAGCCCAACAGTGGAAAAGGGAAAAATAAAACCTTGTTCCGACATTGTGGAGGAACTCATCCAAGCCCCAAATGATGAAGATGTGGATCCTTTATTAAATATTTCTACCTACTCATTGCTGGAGGAAGAGCTCGAATGCAATGAAGATCAACCAGAAACTCGTGTACCAGGCTCGAATTTTGTGTTGCCCCTTCGTTCAGAGCTCACTACTGGTCTGTCATTTATAAAAATCTTTTTTGACCTTAGCAGGAAAAAGAGTGACAGCGGAAGCTTAATTCAGAGAGCAAGGAATCTTGGGACATGAGGATATCAACCTCCAAGGAAATGATTTTCGATTGCAAAAGGAAAAATCAAACTCAGCGGGGAAGCTGAGAAGGAGCCCCCTTGCTCAAGAGGTGAGCTACAGTGGTGTTGACAAAGTAACAACTAGGCCATTAAACACCTCCAAATCGAGGGTGCAAACAAAAAGGCCAGGAAACTCCCTAAATAATAAAAAAGACATCCGATTGCCATCATATTTAAGACAAGTCATAATTACAGACAAAACTAATACTGATCTGAAAACTCTAGTTAGAGATTATGCACAATGTCTTAGGCTAGAAAGAGTGGTGGACAGAGGTGATTACTATCTTAAATAGATATAACGTCCTAAGGCTCTGCCACTGTGTTCCTTCTCTTCGACAGATGAATACAGATGAATTGTCCATAGTTGAGTTTCCACAAGAAGACTGTATGGATCTGGTGTATCTTCATCTGTGCTCAACTATGATAAAGAATCTGCAGCTATCAATCAGCAACCAGTCTCCTCTTGTTGGGGTTCGATTTGACGGACTTGAGTAGTTGGGTGGCGGAAGACTCCGACACACTAGCCCCAATTAACTTCTCACGGATAAAGTCCATAGACAAGGAGTCGTCAAAGACGGTAGCCGAAAAACCTTTAATGGAAACAAGGGTCTTAATAGATGGGGGTTTCAAACTACCATCGAGAGGACCCCGTGGTCCTGCAAGTGACAGAGCTTCTTACCGCCATCTAACATTGACGATAACCCACCAAGGGGGAAAGGGTTTAGAAATAAAAATCAAATTTAAAACTCAAAAACCCTCAGAGTTACCAGAGGATGAATGATGGGCTTGGTTAGCAACAGCTCTAGCCAGGGGTCACGACGAATAGCTGAGCCATCAAAACCTAAAAAAGAAAAATATGTTCTTAGCTTCTTGGAACACGCAAGGTTTCTCACATTTGTTCTCAGAGGGGATAAATTAGGATGATATAGATTTCATATGCTTCCAAGAAGTTTGGTTAAGAACAAAATCCATAATTGATGGTTTCACAATGTTTTTAAATCCAGCTGTGACAGCGGGCATAGGTCGTCCAACGGCGGTCTTGTTGACTCTAATAAAGAGTGGTAACGACTTTGAAGTAGCTGGTTCAATAAACCATGAGGCCTATATTCAGAAAACTACACGTGTAACCGGAGGCCAACTAAGGAATCCAAGGAACCTCTCTAATAAACATCTGTCAATAATGAATGTCTACTGGAACCCATTCAGAATTGGGATTAAGGAGATGATTGACAATATTGCAGAGGCGATTGACGATTCATACACTTTGGAAGATCCCCCAATAATTCTATATGGAGACCTAAATTTGACGTGTATGAGGGAAGATGGTAAATTGATCAGAGCGGTCTCAAGTGTATGGAATTCCCAGAAGCAGAGAGGTCTAGTTTGGAACGAACTAATGGAGTCTCAAAACCTTCACATTCTGAATGGCCATTTTGCAAAGGACAAGATCTGTCATCCTACCAGGAAGCGTGGTTCCCAAATCTCTGTCATTGATTTAATATTTGTGTCTATAGATTTTATTGAAGCCACTGACGCTCTGGAAGTAGTATCAACTAAAGTAAGTGACCACAATTTGCTAAAAATGTGCTGGAAGTGTCAGACAGCCTTCCAAAATGCTTACTTCTGTGGTACTTGTAAATGACGGTTGTAGGCTCAAAATGTCCAAGCGTTATGTGGAACAAATGGGAGCTATGTACTCGGCAAGTGGTCTGCCAATGAATCTGCAAACCTTGGAGGCCAGAGTTAACTATGTCCCACTGCTGGCTATGTTCCTGGTACGAAATCCTACTAAGACAGAAACTCTGTCGAGACACCAGCATGAATACGAAAAGCAGGTTGTTATTAAAAGGCGGGCCTTGAGGCATTGAGAGGCTAAGAAATAACTATAAGAACTGGCTTTTGGGTCAAAAGATAGAAATGGTCCAGAAAGATGCAGAGAAAATGCTGAGAGCTATAGATAAAAGGAACACATCGGAAATCTGGTCCATTATTAAATCCACAGGAAAATGTGGAAAACCATTTCAAATAAATGGAGAGGCAGAGGCAGCTTGGGTAAGGTTCTTCAATGTTCTGTTCTTTGAGCCCATGTCAAAGGAGGTAAAAGCTCTTAAACCATCTACCTAGAGTCTGACCTATGACCATGAAGACCTAGTCAATTTGATAAAAATAATCTAAGGCTACTCGTGCGCCAGGGCCAGATGGCCTATGTAATGTGATGCTCAAACAAAACCCTGAACAATGGGCTACAGTTCTGGGTATGATTCTGAAAAATGTCTTGGTAGCTCGAAATATAACCTTGTCGTGGGAGTTGGCGAATGTAATCCCAATATTTAAGAGCAGCAACAGGGAGGATCCGAGTAAGTATCACCCTACCGCCCTCTTGGAACTAATAGGGAAATTGTATGCGACGTTACTGCTAAAAAGGTTGGTGGCGTTGTCCTTGAGAGACGGGCAACAAGACATTTTCCAGTCATGATTTGTTAGGAGGTTGGGGACAACTCCACCAATCTCCTTGCTTTCTCTTCTGAACGATAAAGTTCTAAGAACAAACTCTAGAATTTGCTTAGCTTTTATCGATTTAACTAAAGCATGCAACACTATAAACAGGCAGCAGCTGTGTAGTAAACTGCTCTTGTGGAACTGTTGTGACAACCTGGTGGACCAAATAAAGGCTCTGCAAAAAGACACCTCCATCAGAGTAGGTTTAAACGCTAGTGACCTATCATTCACGTTCCTCCTTCTAATCTCCTTATCTCTGCCCACGCTTGCAACTTACGAATTCACTTTGACTCCTCTCTCTTTTTCCCACCATATCTCTCTCACCTCTCATGCCTGTCGCTACCACCTCTTTAACATTTGCAAGGTCTGCCCCTCTCTCACCTTCCATGCTACTAAACTTGTAATCTCCTCCCTTATCTTCTCTCGCCTCTTCTACTGCTCCTCCTTACTCTTTGGACTACCTAATTGCCATCTCGTCCCCCTCAAATCTATCTACCATTCTGCTGTCCGTACCCTCTGTCTTCTTACCTCCTGTGACTCCATCTCTGCTTCCCTTTCCTCCCTTGGCTGGCTCCCCTTTCACTCCCAACTTAAATTTCATTTCCTCTGCTTAGTCTTTAAATCTCTCCATGGTCTTGCTCCCCCTTATCTCTCCTACCTCCTCTCTTTCTACACTCCCTCCCGCTCCCTTCGTTCTGCAGACCACTTCCTTCTCACTGTTCCTCCATCCCCTTGTGCCCCCTCCCGCCTCCGCTCCTTCCAGCTCCTTGCCCCCCTGCACTGGAACTCCTTACCTCTCTCAATCTGCTCTATTCCCTCCTTCTCCTCATTGCGCATATCCCTTAAATCTTTCCTTCTCCATTCCACGCCATGAAACCCCTTCCCCCTCCTTGCTCCCCCTCCTTCCTTCTTCTTTCCCCTTTATCCTCTCCCTCCACCCCACTCTCACCCCTTTTCCCCTTCCCCTTCCCTCCCCCTTCTCCTCCTCACCCCTCCCTCTCCCTCTCAGTTCTACTGCTCTGCTCCCCCTCTTCCCTCCAGTTTAATTGCTCTTCTTACTGTTTTGTTGGACTGATTCAATATTGTAATTTGCTTCTACTGTTATAATGTTTCATGTATCAAGTTGTTAAAATGTTCAGGCACTATATAAACAAAATAAATACAAATACAAATAAGTGAAGATATCCCTACAGACCAGGGAGATACACAAGGATGTCCCCCAGGCCTCTTTAACCTGTATATCGCTGACATGGCCACGTTTTTGAAGGAAACTAGGTGCTTCCCGCCAAAAATTGGAGGTCTAAAAGTGGGTAGCCTACTCTACGCAGATGACCTAGTATTATTAGATACTACTCATATAGGTCTCCAAAGACAACTGAAACGACTGGAGGACTACACCTTGCAAAACGAACTGCAGATAAATATAGAAAAAACAAAGATTATGATTCTACCAATAGGTCCAGGAAAAAGGAAGCAGAATTTTACATGGCAGCTGGGCGCAACAGCGATCGAACTTGTTGACTCCTTTAAATATCTTGGGGTTCAAATCTGTAAAAGTTCAGTGGAAGCGTATCAGTTTCTAACCAAGCATTCATTCTGAAATGTAGGTTTTGTCGGTTTTCTCTGCAACTTCTACTAGACTTTTACAGAGTAAAAGTAGTATCAACTATGACATATGGTGCGGACGCTCTACTAAGACTTCCAAAACGGGCTAGAAGGCCTATTTTGGAAAAGAGTGCTGGGCCTTCCTAAGGCTGTCCCGATTCAGATCAATAGATGAGACTGGGTTTAATTTCACTGAAAGTAGCTGTGGACTGGAAGGCTCTGACCTTTTTTGGGAAATACTCAAAAGATGCCCTGCCCTGATCTTCACCCGTATAAAACCAGAGATGGGCAGTGGAGCCAGTGTGGTTGGAGCATTCTGGGAATGTGATAGTAAAACCCTGTTGGAGGATTTGGGCTCCTCTCATGAAGAGTTGCTGACTAATGCGTGCAAGGTGAAAAGGAAGCTGTGGTAAAAAGACTGGATTTTAACTGGTGATGTGGCAAATAAGAATACATTGTTTAGTTACTTAGCGAACGAGATAAGAGCTTTCGGTCATACTCCAGCTTACTTAAAAAAAAAACTGATCCACATTATAGGTCTACATTTGTGAGGATCAGATTTAACCTCTCTACTACAATGGAGATTTCTTTTTTAACTTTATTTAACTTTGCACAAGAGCTCAGCATTGTACAACCATACAGTTCCAGTAAATTGCTTTGCACAGTGAGTTTTGGGCATCGTTATTTCAGGGCATTATAATATACATATTGTTCATTGTTCAGTTCATTCATCATCCTCTCCCTCACCTCTAGAACTACCGAAAGCCTTCCCATATGTCCCTTGGCGGTCCCGCCGGGGGCATCAAACTGATGTACAGTTCCTCTTTATCGTTGGCCCATGTCATATCGCTTATCCAGTCCTGGATCGTGGGGGCGGCTTTACTCTTCCACTTCATTAATATAGCCCTTTTAGCTAACAACATTCCTATATTCAACAGTTTACAAATCAGTGGATTCATCTTTTGCACATAGCCTAATATACACATAGTGTGTTCCCATAGTACAGGCTGGTCTACCATCTCCTCTAGTCCACCACATACCTTGTCCCAATACTCCGACAGTTCCCCACATGACCACAACATGTGCATTATATCAGCTTCATCTTCCCCACACACATCCAGGACACTTCCCCTCAGCAGTAGCATACATTATCTTTAAGCGGGCTGGGGTAAGGTGTACTCTGTTCAAGATCTTGAAATTTCTCAACCTATAACGAGAATTGAATGATATCTGTTTTGTCAGTCTGCATATTTGCAGCCAATGCTCCTCAGTGAATGTCACACCTAGGTCCCTCTCCCAGTCCCCTTTGATGTCTGGTGTTCTTGTCACCCTCGCTGCCTGAGCTAGTTTATATAATGTTGAAGCAGATTTCTTTGTTGCACCAGGGGATATACTATAATTAAGGATCTAAGAAGAAGTCGGCTCCTGTGGGAATCCGGGCCACGCCATTGCCACAACTGAGCAGAGACAAAAGTATTGAAGCTTCTGGAGTGGGGTGTCTCCCACATGCACCTTAACCACATTCCATGTTACAAATAGACCTTCATGATGCAAGTCACCCAGGTTCAGTATGCCCACCCCTCGCCAGTGTGCTGCTAATACTTGCATCTCTTGACGGGCTCAGGTCAGGCGCACCCCAGATCGACATATTCGGACTGTACATCACAGTATCCTTGGGGTGATCGACCATCTTCGACCATGCCTGCTGTGTGACCAGGACAGGATCCAACTGGTTCCCATTCCCCCGCTTTCCTGCGGCCACCCAGTGCAGTAGGGCAGCCTTCTCCTTCCCCTGCCTATCCAATCCCAGATGTGCCGCTTGTAATCCACCCTCCGTCCAGTGCACTGCATAGTATGCCTATGCAGCCAAGAAATATACCTCAAAGTCAGGGGCTGACAACCACCCTCGCTCATACAGTAATGTGAGGAGTTTCCAACTGACCCTCACCTGTCCTTTCCATACAAACGCAGAGCAAGCTTCTGTCATTTTTGTAAAGAAGGCCCTGACAGGCCACACCGGTATATTGCTAAAGAGGTAAAATAGCTTGGGCAAAACAATCATTTTCATCAGCACCACCCTTCCCATCAACGAAATGGGGAGCTGATTCCAACGTTCTAGTTTAGCACGCATTGCATTAACCTCTGGATCATAGTTAAGGGAGCATTTCAACGCCAATCTCAACGCCTAAGTATTTTACATGCTGAGATGACCAGTGCAGTCCGAACAGGTTCCTTGGTTCGAGCACATTGTTCGTCAATGGGAAGATTTCGGATTTATTACTATTCAATCGGACACCCGAGTATTTCCTGAACCGCCGCTAGTATCCTCTGTAGATATTTCCCTGGATCTCTTAAATACAACATAATATCGTCAGCATATAGCGTTATTAATTCTACGCGACCAGCCATTGTAATACCGGCCCGGGAATACCGGGCCATCATGAGGTCTGCCAGGGGCTCTATCACCAGAGCAAACAACAACGGCGAGAGCGGCCACCCCTGCCTGATGCCCCCCGCTAGTGTCAATATTGCTAAGAGCACCCCATTCATGCGAACTGTAGCATACGGTTTAGTGTACAGAATTTGCAACCACTTTATAAAGTTTGGACCGAACCCATAATTGTGTAGTACACTAAACAAAAAGGGCCAGTAGACTGTATTGAATGCCTTCTGCATATCTAAAGCCACAGGAATCCCATCAGTTTCCTGTGGTATCCTCGCCATTATTTTATATATCCTCCGAATGTTGGATGCCGTCGATCTACTCTGCAAGAATCCCGCCTGATCCTCATGCACCATATGGGGCATTAGTGGATTAAGTCGGGAGGCAAGTATCTTCGCGAATACCTTCTTGTATGTGTTAAAGAGGGATAGCAGTCGGTACGACCCGCAATCCTCTGGTGACTTTCCGGGCTTCACTAACCGGGTAATGACCGCTTCACGCATTGATTCCGGCAGGGTGCCAAGTTCTAGTGCCTCGGTCCATACCGATAAAAGATGGGGAGCCAGCGCGTCTGCAAATTCCTTATAGAACTCTGCTCCCAAACCGTCCGAGCCCGGGGCCCTCCTTCACGGTAAGCTCTTGATTGTTTCCTTTATCTCACTTAACGCTATGGGTGCCTCCAGTGCATCGCGAGCATCTGCCGACAACAATGTCATAGGTATCTTAGCCAAGTATTCATCAATCTCGTCGCTTGTGGCCTCGCTCTGAGGTGAGTATAGGGCCTCATAAAAGTCGTAAAACACCTTGAATACTTCTTCCACTCTATTGATCACCACTCCGTCCTTTGTAGTTATACATGGGATGGCCGTGTTGCCCTTCTCAGAGCTTACCGTCTGTGCTAAAAGCTTCCCTGGCCTCTCTTGTTCCCCATACCTTCGGGCCGCAGCTGGCCTTTCAAAGTAATGCAACTCTCTGTCTGCTGCATCACGATATTCATCTAATTGCCTCTTTATTTCCTTGTTATTATGTGGCATCGGGTTCTCAGCATATTCTGCTTGTAGTTGCACTAATGAGCATTCACGCCTCTGTAAATTACTTCTGATATCGTGCAGTATCCCGAATTCAGTCGACATTGCAACCCCCCTCATATATACTTTAAATGCTGGAATACATCGGAAGCGGCCAGTTCACAAACTTTCTGCTCTGCGAACGTGAGCTCGGAACTCTGGTGCGGCTTGACGTGTAGGAGAGGTGCTGTTTAGGTCCTTTCCTCTAATCACGAGAAGGCACGGTCGCAGCTCCAGGAGCCGATTGAGGAACCATATTGAGGAGCTGAGAAATCGGAGGGGCCAGCGGTCTGCCCTGCCTTGCAGGAAAGCTGCGGGTGCCGCTGCCTTGGTGTCCTGGTGTCCTAGTGCCTTGTGCTGCTTGGGGGGGTGGGGGAGGAGCGGCCCCGAATATATGAGGCTCGCCTTTCCCTGCCTTTTCCTGCCTATGGGCATGAGCACTGCTGCAACCTGAGAAAATCTACTAACCAGGTAATTTGGCAGCCGCCTGCAGGCAGCCTGAGGCCATAGCACCCAGGCGGGCCCATTAAGAGGAGGGAACACAGAGGATTGCAGTGGGAAAAGGGGGTAAGGGGCCTTCTCTGTTTGCCTCCTTTCTGTCATTTCCCTACTACCTTCCCCTCCCTCCCCTCCCCACTGACCCCACCCATTCCTCAATTTGCCTCACCAAGCGACCAAATGTCTGGCTAATTGGCTAACAGGCACCACATAAGCATACATTCTTATCTATAAGTCTGTCTATGATGTTACCACAGGCACCTGGGTGGAGAGCCTAGTAAAGCAGACAGTATCAACTTTGGCGGAATAGCGACAAACTGTATTGTTTCGGGACTATCACGATTTGCCCACAAAACTATTTGTGAAAGTACCTGAAAATTGCCTAACTCTCTTTCAGGAGACTGTTGGCTAAGTGCCTTTGATCCTGAAATTCACTTTATCTAAGGTAATGAGCCCTGAGCGTTATCGAGCTTGAGCTGCCACTGAACCTCTGTGGGTTTCTGACCAAGAATATAATTTGATTCACTTCAACAAAGAAGTTGTCTGAGACATATCTATTGGGTCTCTGATTAACAATAAAATTTGACCCACTCTAATAAGACGTCGCCTGAGGTGCATTGAGTGGGAAGTGGACCTAGACATACAGCCCACCACTAGCAAATTGGCAATGTCCCCGGGAAAGGGTTTGGCACAGACCAAATACAACCTGCGCAAAACCAGAAAACAATCCAGCAAGGCGAGCACCGACTCGGCTCCCCCGGTGACCATCACGATATCAAAAAAGAAACTCAAGAATCCCATCCCCACGGACCAAGCCATGATCACAGGTTTTTCCCCCCCCCGAACCTTTCGATCCCTCCAGTGGACATCACCACTACCAGTATTGAAGAGATTGCCGCTCCAGGACCCTGTGCCAGCGGAGTAATGAGCTCGACCAATTACATAGGACATTGACAATAATTCACTATTGGAGCTATGTTTAAATATCCAAAAAGGAATGTTGTCACAAATTCCATTGCCAGCAGAAAATTGCATCCTGCCCCAGGCTGAGAAATATTCAGGTGGAGGGACGGAACTACCCGAATCCGTCGGGGAGCTTCCGTCGCCTATCGGTTTCACCCAACCTGGTCTTGACCTCAATGGGAGTCGGACCAGAGAAAGAATCAGAGGAGTAGAACTACCCGACACCTATGGCAAACAAGATCGCGGAGCTACAGTCTTCAGTGGCATCTATACAATTTGCCCTCAAAATCCTGCTGCAAATGTCTGGTAGAATTCTGGCCAATGCCATCACACGCACGCAGACCCAGGATCAGCCAGAAAACGAACGTGAAGAGGCCGATGTCAATCTGTCTGAAGCCGACCAAATCGCAGAGGACAATAATGAACAACAAACCAATGAGATTTCTCCGGATCTTGAACAAAGCCCTTTGGTCTACTTCTCCCGCAAACAACGCCGACTGGCAAAGAAAGCACTAAAGAACATTAAATCTAGCACGCAACCAGCATCGGAGCCAGATGTGTCATCCCCCATAATGCAGTCCAAAAAAGCCAAGAAGAGAGCGGCCAAAGCCAAGAAAAAGATCCCTCCAGCCAAGGGCCATTTAACTAGCTGGCTGCTCAAGGAGCAAGTGAAGTTGGCTGACATGGTTGAAGATGACGAATTGCTAGACATCCCAGACCACAGTGAAGAAGAAAGTGCGCCTTATACGCCTGCCAAATCAGTAAAATCGCCAGACATGGGCGATAAATCGACGAGGACTACTCCAATATTGCTAGATGAGTGTAAAGAGCCATCCAACAATCGTGTGTGTCTTATAAAGAACCTATATCAGAGTGGCAAAAACAAATGGCTAGCACGATCTGAACCACTGGTGAGGTTCAATTCGGTCCCGGAACTTCGAGTCCTCACATCTGATGATTTTGTATTTGTCGAGCGACTCAAGGGTCCTAACCCGAATGTTTCTGCGCTACACGGCAAATTTGCATCCACAGCTAAGATCATCAGAAAATACAAAGATGACCTGAGGCTAGTGGACATTGATATTGATGCCGATCTGAATGAGGCCGACCCTAATGCAGTACCAGAGGAGCCGATATCTCCATCTAAACCCTTAGTATCCCCTACTGCTATGGAAGGGAAGCCAGTGGACATTGTGGAACTACAGCAATCTTTAAAACGGTTGCTGGATTCTCTTCCGGGTGTGGTAGCCAACAACTGAGAATGTACTATCCTCACATGGAACTGCAGAGGCTTCTCCCACTTGCTGAGAGCGGAGGGATCGGCCAAAGATTTGGCCAAACATAGCTGCTTCTGTCTGCAAGAAACCTGGGCGACTGACTCCCTGATTTTTGATGGGTATGTGGTGCATCAAGCTTTTGCAACCGGAGGAGAAAAAGGCTGTCCCTCGGGCGGCCTACTAATTGGCGTGACCAATTCACTGGCATCTAGTCGGGTTAATTGTTATCAAGAAAATAACATTATTGCAGTCGAAGTGGAGCTGGGACATGAATGTATACCAGAAAGATTCCTCCTCGTTAACGTATACAATCCACCTGGAGCAGCAAAAAGGGAATTAATCCAAGAAGCACTGCAGGAGTTAATGACATCTTGGTCAACACATTTTGGGAACTCAGCAGTGGTAGTGCTTGGTGAGTTTAACTGTCATATGACAGGGGCGGAAATCTCTTCTTCGAACCCCAAGCTGAAAAACAAATGTACATTGATGCATAATAAACAGGATGCCAAGGGGATGGGTTGGTTACGACTGTTTGATGGTTGGGAACTCGAAATGTCCAGTGGCCGTACCCCCGGAGACATACCGGGTAAACAGACATGGACAAACGGCACGGCAGTTAGTACTTTGGATTACATTTTTCTATGCCCCAAAATGTTACAACTAGTTGTTGATATGGCAGTTACATTGAACAACTGGAATGACCATGCCTTCCTCCGTTGGTCAGACAATAACATCAGCCGGGCCACTAAAGCCTTACTTGATGAGGAAACCTGTAGCCTGCCTGATTTCTATGCCATGTCCTTTAACTCCATTGAGGAGTGGATGACGTCCTTTTCTATGAAACATGCCACATCTACCAGAAGACCTATGACAAGAGTGAAAGGAAATGTGCAACCATTTAACAGTGAGATTAGAGATGCCAAGAGGGGTCTAAGAGCTGATCTTCGCAAAATTAAGGTACAGAATTTACCCATCTTACAATATGATGCATTAGCAGGGAATATAAAAAATAGATATAGGACCATCATTAAGAACATCAAAAGGGCGGTAAGAAATCGCGCTCATCAGCAATTGGTCCAAACCATCTGCTCTAAAAATTCACGAAGCATTTGGTCACTTCTAAGTGACTCTAGAGGCAAAAGTAAAAGCTTGCTAGATAATCCAATAAGTAGAGCTGAATGGGAAAAATATTTGGACGATCGCAACTCTGCATTAGAACCAGACGAGATTAATTCTAACAATGAAGCGCTGACATATCGCCCTTTTGATGTTTCATCTGGAGCTATACTGGCCAAAATCAAAGATCTAAAATCCTCAAGAGCACCCGGCCCTAATGGATTGGCCAATGCTGTCATTAAGAACTATCCTGAATTTTGGGCCAGTCTATTAGCCATCCTGTTCAATAAAATCTTAGAACATGGAATAATCCCCCACTCCTGGAAATCTGCAATACTCGTCCCTATTTTCAAAAAGGGAAATAGATCAAATCCTAATAACTATAGGTTATTATCTATGTTAGAAGCAACAGGAAAATTATTCGCATCCTTGCTATTGAGAGAAATGCAGAAATGGGTGGAGAACGCCAACATTCAGTGTAAATTTCAGTGTGGATTTAGGCGAGAATATTCCACGATACACAATCTTGCTGTGATGGGCATTTTAGGCACTAGAGCGCTCACCAAGGAGCAGCCTCCACTCTACGCATTGTATATAGACTTCAAGGCGGCATTCGATTCCATCCCCAGGGACAGGCTGTGGCTCAAACTAGAAACCATTGGGTGCTCAAAGGTATTACTATACTACCTGAGACTCCTCCATCATAACGCTACGGTCAGGCTCAAATTAGATCAGAAGGGCATCTGACTAATATGGTTTACCAAAATAGGGGAGTCAAACAAGGGTGTGTCACTGCACCATTGGTCTATAACCTATATGTGCACGACATACCAGTTGCAATCGAGGCTGCTAACAACTGCCCCCCTAAAATTGGAGATTCTCATTGTGCGGTGTTAGCCTATGCAGATGACTTGGTACTGCTGGACAACACCATAAGCGGCCTCAGAAGATCTGCTATAGCACTATGGGAGTATGCCAATAACAACGGGCTGACGATTATCCTTGACAAAACCAAGGTCATCACATATACGCATAAAAGAGTCAGTCGGGTCAACCTCATGGTGGGCAACACGAGTATAACACACATTATAACGCATGCAGACAAACGTGTATAACCAAAGCCGTTCAAGTGTCTGCCCTTATGGCTAGTTTCTCCTACAAACTAGGGGGATTCACAATGTGGGCTACACAGCACTTATACATCCAAGTGTTCTCTCCAATGATCACCTACGGCTTAAAGGCACTATGGACATCGTACCTGGCTTGGCTCCAGGTTATCCAAGGAAAATGTTGGCGTTGGATCCTGGGGTTACCGCCTGGAGTCCCAATGGCCCTTATACGGCTTGAACTCGGTCTCCTCTCTTTAAAAGCTACTCTCCTAAAAAAGAGAGCAGACTTTTTTCTGAGGACAATTGGCGGCTCCACCAACCCATTATTGATAACTATACGACAGGAACTTGGTAAAAGCTGCACCATTAGCTCACTGTATGAACACATGATCAAATTCCTAACAGTCCTTATGGGACTGGCTACAAAACTATGCCCATTTGAGCAAGCTAAAGAAATACCAGTTTGTCCACCACAGACACTATGATTTCATGAAGCGCCAGGCATACCTAAATCTCTGCCCAGCAACTCGACTCGGGCGATTCATCATCTTGCTAAGACTAGACCCCACTAGGTTGAACTTGGGATGTAGAGCAAAAATACTGATTGCAGATTCGACACATTCGATCTTCTAACAAGCAGAAACTCCTGAGACTGCGAGACATTTATTAACTAATTCCCATGTCATGGCTAAATCCATCCAGGCAATGTTAGCCAAATATGTACATAATTTAGGAACCATTGGCGATCGATCTTTTTAGCAATATTGCTTAAACTCTGGGAATATGAGCCTATTAGTGGCTTAATACAACATATGGGCCCTCATTACAACCCAGGCGTTAAGGGGTTAACGGTGCCATAAAAGGTGGCGGCGCCGTTAAACCCTTAACGCCTGATTACGAGGTCCCTTTCCGGGTGGCACTTTAATGCCTGCTTTTAGCAGGCGTTAAAAAACCAACCCGCAAAGGGACCTTGGTGCTAAGTACGGTGCCGCAATTTGCGGCACCGTACTTAGCGCCTTACCCATTCCCATTGAGCCCTATGGGGCAAAAATGGGAATGGGGAAGAGCCATGGCGGCATGGGGAATTACCACCCCGCCAACCTCGGAATGGGGCAGTAATTCCCCATTCCGCCATGGCGGAGTCGGTAAGTTACCGGCATGGACCATGGTGCTATTAGCACCATGGTCCAGCGCCTGGGTCGTAATGAGGGCCATGGACAAGGATTGAATCTAAATTGGGCCCTCTGCTATAAAGTGTGATAAAAAATAACCATATTAATTGTGACTTAGGTTATCCTGAATTGAGTATCAGCATAACTTTTTACAGGCAATATTCATTTCTTCTTTTTAACATTTCCTGTGGTTGATACAGGAAGGTATTTTACCTACATAACTGTAATCATGTGAAGATGAGTATATATCGATATTGTGTACTCTATTTTTTTATTCTGTTTTATCTATTGTGTATGTTTGTTTTTTGATGTGTAAAGTTTAATTTACTTAAACTAAATCACATTAAATAAATTAATTAAACGTCTGCCATAGCACAGCCTGCGTGGTCACCGACCCTTCGTTACTCTCGAAGAAGTCTGTTATGTGGTGTGCCACATACTTGTTCGAAATACCAGGTCCCGCAGGGATGCAGCCTTAAAGCGCCACTGTGACCGCTGGGGCGTTCCTTCCGGGACACTCGGCGAGAGTAGCCCAGGAGAATGATCAGACAGTGTCCTGGGAAGTATATGGCATTCTGACACCCAGCCCACCACCCTATGTGATGTCAATCAGAGGTCTATATGTAAGTGCATATCGTGTACAGATGAATAAAAACTGAAGGTCCTTTGTGTACCATGGAGCGAGCACCAAATGTCTTGCAAGCCTACGTCTGCAATGTACGTGCTTATTTTGCATACTGCGCCCGTCAGAGTTCTATGTGTATTGGACGTGCGGTCCAGGTCTACATCAAGTATTGTGTTGGAGTAGGGTACTTAACACATTTCCGAATATGTCATCATAAAACTCTGCGTCGTCCACATTCATTCCGCACTTCCTAATTTCCCATGCACAAGTACAAATCTACTGCATTCATCACGTTCTGTTGCATAATGCGTGAATGGCAGTGACCTATGCACCAGAATCATGACCCCCGGGCTTTGGTAGAATAAGAAGTGTAATAACGCTGATCCCCCCCCCCCAACCAGGGGCAACCCTTCGCGCCTGGTGTTCTCACAGGTGTGTTTCTTGCAGAAACAGAAGCTTAGCCCCCTGTCTGTTAACATATATGCCAGCACCTTACGCATCTTCATGCGGATGCCCAAACCTATCACATTCCAGCTTAATAGCTTTACATCAGTCGGCCTGCTTCTAGCCATCATCTCTCACATATATCCGAACGTTCCCTTCAACTCTGTGCCATCTCTCATCTGTGTTATGACATGCCGTGTTCAAATTGTGCTTTTTTATAACATTTTCACCCCAACTTCCCCCAAACCCAACCCCCCTCATATTACCCCAAACTGTGACTATGTTCTGCCCCTTACCCTCATTCTCTCCCCCACCCTACCTTGCCCAACAAGAATATGCACTTGCATCGGGGGTTGACTGCTACCGTGGTGGTTAAAGATCCCAGCATACGCAGTATTTATACCTTGGCTGGGCTCGGACCATAATACAAATTTAAACTAATGCTGCCAAGAACCCATCATACGTTACATCATTACTGGTGCGATTCAGAGCATTCCTCCTGTTAAGCACAATTACTGGCGCATTACACAACTCTTCAAGCACTAAGTTTCTTCCGGCGTCTGATTCTCCGGTAGGGGCATATTAGCCTCCACAAACGATGCCACCTCCTCTGGGAACATGAAAAAGTAAGTCATGTCTTTGAATTGCAAACGTAGTCTCGCCGGGTATAGCATAGCGTAGGGTATTTTACGCTCTCTCATTAGCTTTTTCACACCCACAAATGTGCGCCTCCCCTGCTGAAGCGTCAACATGTAGTCCGTGAAAATAGGGATCACATTGGATCCCATCCTCAACTCCTGCTTCTCTCGTGCGCCCCTCAATACCAGATCTCTGTCTCTGTAATTCATGAGGCGTGCAATTATTGGCCGGGGGAATCCACCTGGTTTAGGACTCGCTGCCAGCGCCCTGTGCGCATGCTCTACCACAAACTTTTGCGACCAACCATGGTCCCCCAACAGGTCTTTTAATAACCCTTCCACCGCTGCCTCCATGGGGCCCTTCAGGGCATCCTCCGGCACCCCTATAATGCAGACATTGTTCCGTCATGACCTCGCCTCCAAATCATCGCTCTTCATTTTGACACTGCCAAGATCTTTCGCCATGGATGTCACAGTTCCCTGTAATGTGGTTCTAGCATCCTCCACTGTGCCGATCTGCGTTTCTGTCTCTGTGATTCTTTGTGTGGCCTTTTCCAGTTGGACCCGGATTGTGGTGATATTGATAGTGATGCAATCCAATTTGTTATTAATAGAGGCGAATCCTTGTTACATCATGGTCATGACACCCTGCAGATCGACGGGGGTTGACAGAGAGGCTGATTCTGCTCATTTCTGGCTGGTTGCCCCTTAGCCCCCAGTGTCCTCCTGCCTAGTGGTAGTGGTGGGTTTAGCGAACCAGGCACTCCCGCAGACGGCTCCGCGTGGCCCCCGTGGATAATCAGGGCCAGGGTCATTTAACACGCCTCCTCCTCACTCCGGAAACAAACGGGACACAGCAGCATCGACACATCCTGTCACGGATTACGGAAGCGCCAGCAGGAGTCCAGCCAATGGCCCTCTCCCTCCTATACTCAACCTCAGCTCTTCATTCCCTTGTCTGCTGGGCTTCTCCTCGAGTCTCAGCCATCAACCTCATCCCCGTCAGGAAGGGCCTCCGGCATTCATAGACTGCTGTACAGATACGCCCCGCCTGGGCACGCCAGGCTTTTCAAGCAATATCTTCGTCGCAGCTGCAGCAATCCGTCTGCTTTTTTGTCAGATTATGCCCACACCTCTCGTAAACTTCTTCAGCTAGTTTCAGAGCTAGCCCTCGCCATTTCAGCACCGGCGATCGCTCCCCACACACAGAGCTCACACAATGGCGACCATTCCACCGAACGTGCAACAGCGCCCCCTACAATGGAGATTTT
This sequence comes from Ambystoma mexicanum, assembly GCF_040938575.1. NCBI lineage: Eukaryota > Metazoa > Chordata > Amphibia > Caudata > Ambystomatidae > Ambystoma > Ambystoma mexicanum. The sequence goes on from NC_090932.1 coordinate 646,113,235, forward strand.
ATCGATTAGAGCTGGCCTGGTCTTGGAAAGAGTGTTATGTAGATTCGGCATGGGCAATGTTGTATTGGAAGATTTGCCTCATTTATTTAATCGATGTCCAGCATTAACTTCAAAGAGGACAAGATATTTTTCAAAGTTTTTGGAGGGTTACCCTTCTTTGTCAGTCGATGAATGGTGGTCTCTATTATTGAGAGTGGAGAGACCGTCATTGCAAATTGTATTGCCGCAATAGTCAAAGGGTTGTTTAGGTCCAGTGGCCTTGGGAGGGAACAATGTCAGCTAAAAAAAACATTTTGAGAAATTGATGCTTTCTCCTTAAATGGATGGATGATCTATTTTGATGACTGCTTCAGTGTTTTTGCTATGTTTAAATATGCAAGTAAAACTATTTTTAAAAAGTGTACCCCATGATGAGAGGACTGCCGCCAGCAGTGGAATGACCTGAGGGTCAGTGTGCGGGGACTGCCATCCCAAAACCGCCAGGAGTCTCTGGCGACAGGAGGAGGCACGGTTGAGCCACTGATCCTCACCACCTGAGAGGAGAAATGTAGCATGGTGCTGGACCTCGAGGGGATAGAGGGCGATGGCAGTGCAGAGGCAGGTGCCAGCAGCCAGGAGGCAGGAGGTGAGTGAACCCCCCGCACCCCCCCAACAAATTCATGCACAAATGATAGCCCAGCATAATGTGCCCCAGTGGACAGGGACACAAGTCGGCAGACCCAGAATCCTGGCCTGCCAACATGGCAAAGTGAAGGGGTGGCACATCAGCCACCCTCCACAGCAGCTATGGGGCAGGGAACCAATGGCACCACTGAGTGTCACAGCAGTGGCAAGGGCAGTCTAAGGAAGGCATGATATCAACAGTAAGACAGACACAAGTGACCACAGTTTAAGGGTGTTTATTGAACTTCAACAAGGGTGTGATAAACGCCTATCTAATCCTAAATCTACAGATGGGAGCAAGCTACGAACAACAAATAATAATAATGCAGTCCTAGTATAGTCTCGTCAAAATAAAAGGGCCTATACTAAAAAAAACAATTGGCAATTCTTACCGCTGAATACAAATAGTGTGCAGTAGTGCTCATGAAAAAGAAAGAAGTGTTCACAAAATGATATGTCAGGATGTTCAGGCCGTTGGCCTCCCTTCCCCACGTTTTCAGCACGGGACAAGGCAGTTCATTCGCGCAAAGCACAAACTCTGGCTTCTTCGGCACGAGGATACAGTTCCATTACCAGCATAAGGGCCTTCTGTGCCCAAGTCTCTTTCCTTATCAAAGTCTCTTGATTCAGAGGGTCTGATGTATCAAAAACAAAACACAAAGTTATTTTCCTCTCACAAGTATTCAATCCGGATGATTCACTATTCAATATAAACCAAGTTAAACACACAGATGATTCCTTAGACTACATATTTTGTCCTGCAGTTTATCGGTTGTCTGATTTTCAGGATCTTATTATTACTGCTACAAAATGAGTCAGTTTCTTGTGTGCATACTTGGTTTATATTGGCAGCACGATCAGAGAACTCAGGAACCGAATAAGAGAACATTTAGCAAAAATTGGGAGTCAAGACCCAAGACTACCACTTGCATGTCATTGGCAATAGAAACACCAAATGGAAAACAAAGCAGATATTAAGTTCATTGGCCTCCAAAGAGTGACATTAGGAAGATGAGGAGGTGACAAGGAAAAGAAACTAAGGCAAACCGAGGCGAAAATAATTTGTAAACTAAACTCTACAGTATTTGGCCTCAACACGGACAATGAAATTGTGTCTTTTCTTTAGCAATCCAACAAAGCTGCTATTTAATTATAGTGTAACAAAAATATGATTTCTATCGCTGATGTATATATTTGGATATTTACCTCATCATTAGCACACTATCTTGTCAAACTAGAAATGTATTGATCTGGATAACGGATTGAGATTTGCCCTATACAGAATCTATCTCTACAATGTCACCAGCTCACATACTATGGTCCCTCAATACGTGGGAACAGAAAAACTTTTTGTTTCATTTACCTCATTATTAGAATATTATTTTGTTAATTTAAATGTAACACTCCGGACATGCGATTGAGATTTGCCCCATGTATGTTATCTATATTCTCTTCATGTCACCAGCACATAAATTATGACTCCCCCACACATGGGAACAGAAAACATTTTGTCTTATTTGGTGTCGATAAATTAGCGCTTGCAATATATTGCTTTTAATAGGGACAACCAAACCGCCTAGCCTTACTGTTAACAACACCGCCCTTGGCCACAGAATGCAAGCGGTGGTCTTAAAATATATATTTTGCTTCATGCTAAATGTAAAATATAATGGAGACCCGGATATCTCTTTTTTCCTTTTTTATTTTTTTCCAAGACCGCAATGGTCCATTTTTCATTCTTAATACATATAGAATAGTGAAAATTGCACTCTGAACAAACATAACGAATATTGTGATATAGCATAAATGCCCATGAACACAAGAAATACAAACAAAACGTGAACATAATCATTACTGACCACCTTAAACGCCTCTCAATGAGAAGCTAACAAGACACAACTGCATTTCAATGGAATCACATATCTATTGCATTCTAAACGGATTACAAAGGTGACATTTGTAACCCTTCCTATTTGTAGGGACCTAACCTGATTACTGTGGAGCATTCTTGCCAAATTTAATAGGGGCAATAGCGGAATTCAAGGTAAAACGTTAAATACTTACTACACGTTATAATGGATGATGTTGCCCACTGCACACCATTAAGCACTAAATCTAACAAGTTGTTTTCATTTATTCTTGTACCCCTTTTCTCCATCCTTTTTCCCCACCTCATTTATTGTCTGGCTTTTTATTTTATTTTATTTATTTTTCTTTTGAATTATTGTATTCCATATCATTTTTGTACCTGGTTCAACTTGTAACATGCATATGTTTATTTATTGGTATATATTCGCATATCTATTGTTATGTTATTTATATATGGTGCTATGATAGAATAATAGCCCTGATTTGAAAAAGGTCTCAGGGGAGACCGAAACACGTGTCATCAAAAGGGCACTTTTGTAAAACAATAAATAATTTATTTTTTTGAATATTGGGCGCAGTCTCCTTCTGGGTTACTCAACTTTACCTACATGTTTAAGGGGTTTTTTTCTTGGCAAAACCCAAAATCCGGTGAGACGCGACCATTTGCACTAAATGAAGCTTTTTTGTGATATATTTGAAAACCAGAAAAAACATGTCGCCATGTTAGACCAAACCGCTGCAGCCATGAGTTTTTGATAAATACATGTTGCATTGTGGTACCTGTAGCCATGTTGGTGTATATGGTTGCTACTGTATGTGTACAACTGCTTCTCCATGCAAGTCTGACAAGTGCATTCTCCCTGACCTGTACTGTGACGATGGTGCGCGAGGTGGTGGAGTACAGATTTTGCATTCGCTTGTCATGCCTTCCTTTGTGTAGTCATATGCATTCCCTCCCACACCCCCATTTGGACATGTGCTTCACGGCACATGTGTGCTGGCTTTTCTACTCACCCACTGTCCAGGTCCGTTGTCCTCTAAGCCTCTCCATATATCCTGGCAGTGTGCTGTTCCATAGGACCATGGCATCATGGGTGGAACCAGGGTAGCGGGCACAGTAGTGGAGGATGTGCAGGTTGGAGTCGCAGGTCACCTGCACATTCAGGGAGTGGTAGTGCTTGCGGTTTCGGTACACTGCTTTGTGGGCCTGGGCAGCAACAAACGCAACATGGGTACAGTCCAGGGCAGCAATCACATTTGGCATGTGGGCTATGGCATAGAACTGTGCCTTCATGGCATTGGCCTGGGCTGGGGTGGTGGGCAGTGAGATGTGGCTTTGCACTTGCCGCAGGAGGGCTTCAAGCACCTGGGCCAATGCTGCACAGAATGTGGGCTGTGCCATTCCGTGCATCATGTTCACAGAGGACTGGAAGGTGCCAGTTCCAAAAACATGTAGGACAGACAATAGCTTCAGCGTTGGGGGCACATCTGCCGGATGCTGATCATGCTCCCTATTTCGTCCTGTATTGTGGTGATCAACTCTGTTATTGTCTCCCTGTTGAGGCGGTACAGGGTGACCAACTGGCCCCAAGTGTTTTCCTAGCTTCGTATCCCAGATATCTGCCCTGTAGGTGATAAAGGGAAGTATTTTGGTGCAACATACTTCAATGAGCATGCTAAATGCATGCCCCCCATGTTTGTATGAGAAAGCTCTTAGTGCACCTATTTGCAGGTGCACTTTTAAGTGGATACTTTGCAGTTGTGGGCACCAGTTTAACTTATTATCTATTTTTATGCCTGACTGTTTCCACTGTGTGATTATTCAGGGTCCACGTGAAACCTCTATGTTTAATTTTATAGGGAGAGAATTCCATAATCTTTGATTTCTCAGTATTAATTTTGAATCATTCTGAGTTGCATAGGTGTAAAACTTGTTTAATTGGACTTGCAACCCATTAGGGGTGTTTAGACTTATCCTTGACCTCAAGCCCTGGGAGGGTATCTCTCCAGCTCAAAAATCTCTCCACTGGCTCCTGGTTGCTGCAATGATCCATTTCAAGACCCTTTGCATCTTCCACAAGGCTGTCTGTGGCATGGGCCTTCCCGTCTGTTCTCTGAGATTGGCGGCCCAGCCCCTCAAGAGTTCAATTGGGTGCTGGCCTTCTGCCCAAATGCCACCAGCACCCCCCCTCACCCCCCCCACCCTGCACTGTGTTCTGTGCCCACACCTGCCTGTCGGATAGTTCTCTGCCCAGTCGTCACCAGCACCCCCCCCCTGCACTGCCCTCTGGGCCCACACCCGCCTTTAGATGTTTTGTCTCCACCCTGCACTTAACTGTTGGGTGGTTGACTACTTCCCTCTTCACTTGGGACGTCTCCACCCATGCACTACTTACCTGCTGCCTCCCTCAACAGGCACCTATTGTACTTTCTTCAAGGAGGACGCTAATAGCACTGAAACCCCGCCCCCCCCCTCTTTTCTCTCTCACTGCATGTGCACGCTCTGAATGTCACATGGCCTAGTAGGACTGCTGTTTGCTTTATTATTTATTAATTGTCTTTTCCATTGTTTATTCACTCCCTTGTTCCCTTTCCTTTTGCCTTATGGCGTTTTGAAACACAAGCGCCTTATAAATAAGCGCAAAATAAATAAAATAGTCCATAATGACTAAATCAGAGAAGAGAGTAGGGGCCAGTATACAGCCCTTCTTTAAACCCATACATGTCTGCACCCAGTTTGTAGAAGCACCAAATTGATTTAGTCAAACTCTAACTCTAGTATTTGAATGAAGGCAATGAGCATTGTTAAAAGGCACTTCAGGATATTCAAATTCTGCAATTTACCCCATAGTTTGCTCCTTCCAACCGTATCGAAAGCAGAGCTCACCTCGATTTCTCGGTTTATCTCGTGGGCCCTTCTTAAAAACAGGGACAATTATGCTATCAGTCCAGGTGCACAGAAGCATTTTGGAACGGCTAATTATATCAAAGAGCATTTCAGTGCTTCAGCCCATCAAGAGCGGTTCAATTTTAATAAGCGATTGCAAATTTCATCTGGGCCAGCAGGTGCCTGAGTAGATTTACTATTTTTGATGATGTTTTCCAATGTATCTGCTGTAAGCAGATTTTCATCCATGAGTATGTTATTTCTCGATAGAACCTATGGTGCTAGTGGTCTAGGAGAGCCAGCCTTCTTGCGAGACCCTGCTAATTAAAGGACGTGTAGGTTTAGTTCTATTTATTGTTGTCAGAAAACTGCAGTGCTCTCTAGAATTGACCCAAGTGGCAAACGAGTGCCAAAGAGCCTGATCAAGTTGGCGAAAGGGCTTTCTGAGCCATTTTTGATAACAAAAATTATTTTTATGCAACCTTTGAGGCCAATTTCAGATACAGGTTCATACGAGTAATGCTTTGCATGTCATGTCGAAGATATCTTTTAGCGTCATGTGTGTTCTTATCGTACCTACGACTATGGCTAAGATTGGAATTTATGATGGGAAACCCTACCTTGTTTTTCTGATTAGAAACTGCTAAATTAGAAATGTGGGTTATAGCAGTCTCATAGTTATTAAAGAATTCCACCGCCCATAGTCATTGTCCGTCAGAGGATCGGGAGGATAGCTCAACGGCAACACGCTCGCCTTGGGAGCAACACAGGTTCGATCCCCGGGTCCACGCTTAGAAACCTCTGGGTATTAAGTGCATTATAAATAATCAATTCCAAGTCTTGTGATTATTGTTTGCAGTCAATACACCCAAGCCATATAATGCAGCATTATTCGCCTCACCAAGATTATCTGTGTTCCAGCTGATGCAGTTCTTGGCAGTGCAGTTGGTAATATGGCCTTCACAATCTAGGTTTTGTTTATGGTTGTCCAAATACAAGTTTGTATGTAATGGAAAACGATCACTTTTATCTCTTGTCAGCACGGTCATGTTTGCTATCAGGGGGAACAAAGCAGCATCTATAAAGACATGTGATAGATGCTAATTTACCTGCTTATCTGGTGTAGCTTCCCGGGCAATCAGCTGGACATTGCCCATTCAACATATTAAAACCATATTGATAACAAAGGTTAGCCCATTGCATCCCGTTTTCATCTATACAGTGTCCAGGTGGTTTGGGTGAAGTTAATTTGGCACATTGTATATCATGGTCAGGAGGGATTCTAGTATTGTACGACCCGCATATGAATGTCGGAAAACGATAATGTAGTTCTATTAAGTTTCCTAACGTCTGATTGGTTTTAGTGTAATTATTCCTATTAGGTGGATCATACACATTAGTTACTAATAAGGTCTGCGTTGTACTTACCAAATCCTTCCAACTTAAGACCCCTGCCAGCACACTATCAGAGCTAATATCGATAGCCTTGTTAGTGATTAAACCGCGAACACTGATAACAAGCCTGCCTTTAGGCCTACCTTTAGAGCCCTTAGTACCAAAAACGTGTATGGTTTGCTACCATCAATCTCTAACATGTTCACTAGCCAGGTTTCTTGCAGTGCAACCACACTATAGATAATTATGTTGTCTAAACGTCTGCCTTCAGCTGTATAGTGTGTGAACCCACGTGTGTTCCAGGAGGAGATGGTAACATGTTTGCTAGCGTCGCTAAGTAACAGCGGTTGCAATGCCATAGGAAGCCAATTCCAATTGACTGTTGGGTTAGCATCAATAGTATCAGATTCTATTAGGGCAGGGATCTTCCTGTTTCCATGGTTATCCAATGTTATCATTAGTTGATCTAACTGTTTCCTACCATGTGTTACTAAAGCCCACGGCGGAGCATTCCTTGAATGTATAGTGCCAATATTTGTTATAATAGGCTCATTGTTTTCCTTGATCCATATTTGAGGAGGCAAAATGAACAGCTTGTTTCAGCATGTTTCATTGCAGGAGGCAAAGTGTGGAAACTCCTCTGCATGCACTTCTCAGGACTATTAAGAGTGACTGATTGGAGCAAATCGGACCTCCACAAGAATTGAACGGAAAAACCTTTATGCACTTCAAGCTAATGTATTGAAACTTTTCTTCTAGATAATGTAGCAATATAAACTAAATGTTTTTTGCTAAAACAATATTTCTCAAATTAAACTTTTTAAAAATGTGGCCAGATTCACGAATGAACTAAGGAATTAACTTACCTTTAAAAGAGTCCTCAGATCTCGTTTTGTGGAGCCAGAGTTGAGTATGTTTGTTCGCCTGTCCATTTGAAGCAGAAATGCTATCAAGAAGTTCAATAAGTTCTAGGTCTGGTGCATCAAAACAAGATGTTTGTACATATATAGTAGCCGTAATGGAAAGTTGACGCCAATGGTTTGGGGTGGAACATATAAAGTAACAAAATTCAAGGGCAACAAGGTTGAGGTTTTAAAAGTGGGTTTGGGCTGACTGGGGACTTCATCGATCTGGAAAAGGCTAACTAAAGGTAAATGATCTGCTATTTCATTGGCACGATGCCCTAAGAGTGAATTACTGAAACTGGGACTAGACTCATGGGGACTGATGTTGGTGAGGCTGTGGTGGCCTAGAGAGTAGAGGGAAAATGGTGATGCGTTGCAGGGAACCAGAAAGCCAAGATACCACGTTGTTAAACTGAGCCTGAGCAAGATGTTGCTGAACTAGTTAGGCCTGCCACCTTATGAGCCTTTAGAGATATTTAGAATTCAATGTATACATTGTGAGGGATGAAACTAAGGGACGTTCTAGGAAGAGATATCAAAAATGAAGTGTAGGGCAGAATAAAGGTCAAAAGGTTTCCAAAATATAATGCCTGTCCCTCGAAAAACAGTGCTGGTAGCAACCCTCGGACAAATCAGATTCCAAGAGATGTACCATGGAAGTCAAGAGAAGACTTGATACCTCCCTCCCTGCGTCCTTCAAGTTTTATAGTAGGGTCGGGAATGGATCCTATCCCTTAAGCCAGCATCCAGGACTAATTCACCACGTAAGTTGCACTGAGGGCTCCACTTCCTCTTTTGCTAATGATATCCAGATTCCCTATGTGACCTCAGGGCTCCCTTGCTTCTAGCTTCAAGATTTAACACACTCCCACTGAAGTGAAACCTGGCTGCCAAGAACCAGAGGTCCTTTGCTTGAGAGTGACATTTGGATATATTGCTCTTTCATTGCAACTTATTGCCACTTGTTCTGGCAACCCATCGCCTTTTCTCCTTACTTATGGTATTTTCTTTCCTAAGCAGAGCAGCATTATTGATTTGAAAAAACAGATGCTGGCGCTCATGCATGGCCCGGCTTCGCAGGCAGTTTGCTCACACATGCCCCCAGGCCCAACTGTCCGGCCTTTTTCTCCAAATGTAAGAAGCGAGAGCATATAGAAGCAGCTGTGCAGCTAATTTGTTATTTGTCAAATAATGTTTTTCACTTCCCTTTATGCACCGTACATTGTGGTTTAAGATGTCTGTATGTTTCCCTCATGGACCCACAATCTCTTGGTCTCACATTCCTCTGGCCAGACTATTACTGGTCTAGCTATGCCTTATGCAATGCCCTTAAATAAACACAGTTCTGTCACATGCCGACTCACACAGGGGAAAGATCTTATCAGAGCACCACCTCACAAGGTATTTAGGGTGCTCTTCATCAGACGGCAAGCGAAAGGACTTTTTTCAGTGAGGCAGTGGGATGGTAGCTCAAATGTTTAATTTGCTGCTTTTAACATAAGCTCTCTATTATGTTTGGCAATCTTTAAACTGGTGTTGATGGTGTGCATCGCTCACTGTATGGAATACCGTGGTTGGTCTTGGTAGTCCACTCTCCATGCTCCTCACAATCAAAGCTCTGTAAACATATGATTTTGCCATGAGGGCGGACAAAGTGAGGAGATGGGTAGAGCTTTTTATCTGCAAAAATGGGTCACCCAGGGCTGTATTTTGTTCCCTACTTCCCTTCTGCCTTTTTTAAGGGTGTAGAAGTAGGAGAGTGGCACAGAGGTGGCATATTTTGGGCTATAGACGTTTATTGTGTAAAAATAAAACCCTACCTGGCCTTATTGCTAAGAGGGGTTTCCCTGCCTCAACCAAATACTAAGGACTCTGTCAGGATGTCTGTCATAAAAAAGTAGTCTACTGCCGTATTTCAAAAAATCTATTTCCTTCCCTTACACTTTAAATTAAACTAAGTAAAGGGGTGATCTTCTTGATCCAGAAGAATGCCTCTCTTCTTCTGGATGATAGACCAAAGTTCTCCTTCGGGTGATGCAAAAAGGAAAGGTTCTTTAAAAAGGTCAAAACCAAAGGTCTCAAAAGTTTTCTTGGCTTGCCACTCCACCAATGCACATGGGAAAAGTAAGTCTTGGATCTCCACAGTGTTAGGGGGGTCTCCCTCTCCCCCTAATATTCCTCAGGTTTCTCAATACTTTTCACAGAGCCAGAAAGGCCAACTTCCTTCTCCTGGCCTTTAGCATGCAGTTCACAAGGGCAGGAGGAATGACTCCCTTCCCCTGGTCTTTCTAACAACGCTAAGGAAATGACGCCTTTCCCTTGGCTTCTCACACAATATTCAATCAACACCAGGATAGGACGATTCCCTTTCCCTGGCCTTTCTCTGACTCTTCACAATGCCAAGAGAATGACTCCCTTGTCTTGGCTTCTCTCACAATGTTCATCAACACCTGGGGGAATGACTCCCTTCCCATGTCCTTTCTCAGGCTTCTTTCACAATGCTAAGATAATTACTCCCTTCTCTTGGCTTCTCTCACAATGTTCATCAACACCAGTGGGAATGACACCCTTTCCCTGGCCTTTTTCAGGTTTTTTACAATGCCAAGATAATTACTCCCTTATTTTGGCTTCTCTCACAATGTTCATCAACACCAAGATGAATTACTCTCTTCTCCTGGCCTTGCTCGGGCTCTCTCTGTGTGGCAAGCTCGACTCATGGACTTGTGTTGGGCAGACTGGTGTACTCCCCTGTCAGTTACTGCCACAAGGTAGATGCACCTTGGAGGAAGTCTCTTTCCCTTTTCCGGGCTTCCCCTATATCTGGTGCACTATATCCCTTAATATTTCTCCACAAACTTTTAAACAGTTTCTCTTAAGGGTGCAGGTCTCAGACTTGCCTTCCTTGATTGGTTTTGCTGATAGACTTGGTTCACTCTCCTGCCAAGTACTATTGTGCGGCTCAGAAGTATAACAGAGTTCCTTTCTCTCCGTCAGGGTCTCAGAACCTATTGTGATGAATCAGAGATGATTCAACCAGGAAACCTGACCTGGGACCCTTCTCATGTTGCCCTGAGAAAGCCAGATGCTTTCTGATCATAGCCTTGAATGTGGTGGTCTGCAGGAGGATCACATGGCGGGTAGGCAGGGCAGGTCAGGAAGAGTGGGAAACCCACTTGTATAATTTCCCCCAAGATCCTAACCTTCGAATAGCTTATTACAATGTAGAAACTATTAAGAAAGCCAATTTTGATGTTGTGGACTACAAGTCCCATAACTCCCTAAGTACTGGGACGAAGAAGAAGACCACAGAGGCACAGGTCTGCAGATCGCAGTCAATCGGGAATAATGACCCACACTTGAGGAGGACTCAGAGTCAGAAAAGCCCCATCAGTTGCAGGCGACAGGAAGGAGCAGTAGTGGAAGGTGGGGTTATTTTCCTACCGTCATGTGGCAGCAGAAGCACAGGCCATGAGGAAGCAGAGACGCCGGAACAACAGTGGCATGTGAAGTCGATGTCGGTCCTGAGAGGGTCCTTATTGGTCTGGACCGTAATTGCAGAGCAGACGCAGCGGGAAGCATCTGGAGAGATGACTTTCCCTCTGATGAACGCAGCTGCAGAGGTCACGCAGCGGAAAGCACACCTTTTGATTGCTATTTCCCTTTTCTGAATAGTACTTATGGCTGGAGAACTCCAACGTGTTGTGGGAGCCGGGAGAATCTTTCTGGTGACAACCGCGAGCCGAGGAGGACCGGGGAGAAGAGATTACCCTACCGCATGGGGAAACTGAAGCAGAGGACCTGAAGTGAGCGAGGCGAACAGAGGCCATAGCTCTCAACTCACACGCTTTTGGCGGGTGTCACCCGCCTTGTAAACAGCCGATTCACCCGCCAAGCCTCCAGCACGCCCATTCATTTCAATGGGCGTCTCAACCGCCAAAAATAAAATCGGGTGTTTTCACCCGCCTTTGCGATACAAATGGTTGAGAGCTATGACAGAGGCGCATGCCAGACTGGGTGAGTTCACTGTCAGATAGTGACCCTGGAGCGCTCTGTAGCTGCCCACTGGCCAAGATCAGGGGGCTCAACCCTAGGAAAGGGGTAACGAAGTAAAACAAGTGAAAGAGAACATTTTTGAATGCTGAACCAGTATAAAACAAGTTAATTCTAATATTAACAACCAAGCTGATTTAAATGGGCACAGGTTGCAACGTAAGAATCTGATTGTCATGCTAGAACAGTGTGATTGTGATATTGTGGAGCATCACAAGAACCAACAAAGAAAAAAGGCCAATATTTATACGAGAGAAGATAAACCATCATTGCCAAAGCCAAAAAGAGAAATATGCCCAGTCATTTGAGAAAGAACTATAATTGCCAAAGCCAAAAGCAGGTAGTTGGTGTTTTAAATGTTATTAATAACTATTGCCCATATGAACAAAAGGTCCAAAGAGAGGGACTTAAACCCACATTGCCAAAGCCAAAGAGATGTGAAATTGAAACAGAAACCTTATCAGCAGTTTGTTAGTGGAAAAGAAACAATAGTGGCAGGAAGGCTGCCCTTCTGAGGGAAGGTGTTAAGCAGAAGTCGAGTATAACCTCCAGAGAGTGTGACAACCATGCAGGTGTAACAAATAGCATCAGTGTGGTTCTTGTTTCCTTTGAAGTGGTTAATATATTTGAAGTTGTGAAGCAAAAAGACCTTGCTACATTTTTTAAGTTCAACCATTACCATAGAATTACTGACAAGTAGTAATTTACTCTGGCCTGGCAGGAGAGTACACCAGGTATGGGCATATTGTAGTATGTGGATCTGTTCTGGCAGTTAGGTACACCGGAACAGAACTTTGTTTTGCTACTCCTGGCAGGCTAGTAGACCAGGTGAATGCCATTGAAGTACTGTGGTATGATTAAAACTCTTGAAGAAGTTGAAGAACCACTAAAGTTTTTATTTTGATGAATGCAGAATCATCCTGACAAATTAATAACATTGACATAAGTGTTATGTGAACTGCTGCTGAAGTATTTAACATTGTCAACCAATGGTTTTGTGAACTGGTGCAGAAATATCGTGACCAAGACCTTTTTGTTGAAATCAATGAAATAAGCAAACAGTCTGAGTTGCTGAACAGAAGTTGTTTCAAGAACTTTGTGTTATCAAGTCAGAACTTTGAGTTCTTGAGTTGGAACCAAAAGAGAGCTTTTACGATGCAGGATTTCCTTAACCTTTTTGGAACTGTTGAACAAAATCGTACTTGAATCAGGCGAAGGGGAATTCATCGAGATCAGAAGGAGAAACAGTTATTATGATGTGAATTTAACTGTTCTATTTGTTGTCATTGAACTGACATATATTGCCTTGTTAAGTTGTGTACGATTAAGTGTGAGGCGAAGTGGCAGCTAAGTGGAGGCAGTCTCTGGCAAGACTGTGATCACCCAGTGCGTGACGTAGGTGTGTTTGATTCCTTTTCTGCAAATACTGTGCTGGGCGTGAATCGCTGGCACAAAGTGGCGGCTAACTGGAGGCAGTCTGTGGCAGCAGTTACTGAGTAAAAGACTGTGATCCCCCAGTGCGTGACTGAACCTTTAAGCAAAAGGAGGTGTGTTTGATTCCTTTTCTTCAAATATTGTACAGCGGAATCTGGGTAAGCTGCCTTTGTTCTTTTGTTGCTCCACTAATAGCCTATTTCTGAATGTCGATAAAGATTAAGCTACTTCCTCTGTTTCATGTTGTATGCCTATGCTCTGAGGAGCAAGGCTCTCGTTATGTCTCCAGCAGTAAGGTCGGAAACAACGGTTGAAGCCATGATTCATGACACCTTGTCTGGAGTCAAACACTTGATGCTTAAAACCCCCCTTTCACTGGTTGCTTTAATAATAGATATAAAACTAGCAAAGCCGGGGAAGAGCTGCAGGATGTCGAAAGATGTGCCTTCAACCTGTACTATAACTATGCTGTCAGGGAGGCTGGTTATGTTAGAGGCATCTACAGCAATAATTACGGCATTCTTTAAAATCAACAGTAATGGAACAAGAGAGCACACTGTACCAATCTCCTACTATGGGACTGACAGATACAGCTATGGTTAGGGGGGTAATGGAGGTAGAAATACTCCTACAGGAGTGCTAATAAATCCTACTTGACGCTAGTTTGATTCAATTAAGGTTGAACTCTGAAGCCTTTGAAGAAGCCCTGCATAAAATGGGTGAATCCGTTTTTAATGATCGTTTAGTGAATTCAGAGGTGACAAACGAGGAACAGTGTGTGGCGCAGATTATGAACCTTGTGTTACCATCAGAAGTAGGTACTACAAAATTGAATTTTCAACCAGAGACACATTTAGCTGCTTCCCCAGAACTGTATCCAAGTTCGCCCTCTGATTGGGAGGGATCTTTTTCAGCATATTCAGGGCAGCCATCCCGTCTCTCTCAAAGACCGGGTCCATCTGCCCACGATGCATCAGCCACAGCAATACCTACATTACATTTTGCTCTCATTACATTAGTAAAATGATATGAGGCCATTAAGCAAAAGGTGTCAGAGCAAACACTTTTAATTTGAATACCAGATTCTCCTTCATAGAAGGCTATATCACGTCAGCTAAACGATGGGAATAAAGGCAATGATAGTCCTCTGATTGCCCGAAAGCCGCAAGAATCGAATGCGATAGTAAATGAGCCACAGCAAATATACAGAATGTACAGAATCGAATGTCACGTCGATTTCAGTAATCGATCTTCAGTCTCCGGAAATTCAACAAGAAATAATCTTACCGGCTCCACCATCAATAGAAGAAGATTTTCAGGAAAGTTATTCGATATCTAAACAGAAAAAAAGGCAAATTGATGGGTCGACAAAAAGGCAAAGAAGTCTAAAAATCTAAAAGTTCCCCCAAATCAAGATAACTGTGGATCGAGAATATTTTTGAGAGTGCTCACCACTCCGACTGCTAACACTTCAAATAAAAAAGTCTGAAACCCAAAAAGAAACAAAAACAATCTAAAAAGTAGTGGAACTTTTGGCAGCGAAGTATAATCGAGAACTCATTTACAAAATATCAAAACGTTCTTGAGACTCTGTTGGAGCTTAGTCAATATTCATAAACTGCAGAGCTTACCAATATGTTTCAACTGAAGAACTAGTATTGGAAACAAATTCTAACAAAAAGGAACGTGATACCCAAAAGTTCCAAGAGCTGATATTTCAAGCTCTTGAGCAAGCAAGACTGGGGCTGCACCTGTCAAATCAGTTAACAAGAAATTGTAAGCAGAAGAATCCAATATTACTGGACTCCCAGGAGTGCTTAACACACATTTAGGTATTGGAGAGGCTACCGGGCCAAAAGTGGGCCAGAAGCGGAGGACTGTGTTAAATCGAGCAAATATTTTGAAATTATTTGGCTTGATTTTGCCATTGAGAAATTTCAGTTTGTCGGATATAAACCAAGTGGAGTTCTGCACGGAGGGAAGGTTATTTCACATTTTTACATGTGAACTCCACTTATTGCACCCTATGGGCTATGATTTGAGGGAGGTAGCAAGAGCCGAGCTTTTAACATCTCGGGTTAAGGATTCAAATGAAGAGCCCTTGGAGGTCCAAATAACTTCGGAACCTTTTTCCCCGCTTCAAGTCATGAGATTCTGTCATGCAAATGACGGTCAGACGGTGGTGGATTGTGTTGATCGCCTTGCAAATTAATTGGTCATGGCTTCCGGGAATGTTGGCAGGTAGTAAATCACAGAACTAACAACCAAGGTCTTCAGGAAGTGATCCAGTTATTATTAAATTGTGGAATACCAGGGCATTTGTTCATTTATTTCATCCAGGAAGCAATGCCCTGGAATTTGTAGATGTGGTGATATTTCAAGAAACGTGGATGCAAACTAAACCACTTATAGATGGGTTTACATCAATGTTGGTTCCAGCATACAAGGGTTCCAAGGGTCGTCCGGCCTCAGGGCCGCTAATTGCAGTACGGAATTGGAGTGGGCTCACATTGCAAGACTGGTGGAACCCCTAATCTATTTATCCAGGTGTGCAAATTGAAGTGGCCTGTTAATAACTCTGAATACAAGGGGCTGTCTGCACTAGTTCATGTATATTGGAATCCTACAGCAATGACAACCGATTATTTCTTGAATGCTCTAACTAATGCTTTGGACACCTGTCTACAAAATGAAGAGATTTCATCAATCATTTTGGGGGGTGACTTTAATGTTCCATGTTTAGAACTAGACACTCTTTTACCAACCAAGCCTAGCAGTCAAAAACAAGCTAGAGCTAGAGGCCCACAGCTATTATTGATAATAGAAGACAGGGATCTACTTATGGTAGATGGAGCAGTGAGGGGTGATATTCCGGCACCAGCTACTTTGAAAAGAAATGACCAATTAGCCATAAATGACTATGGGCCTCATCATGGGTTGGTTGAAGCAGTAGAAATGTGGCTGCAGTGCTATTACTGCCAAATTACTGTTCCCCCCAATCCCGAGTTTGGGCGGAACATTGGTAGATTCACCTCATGCTTGAGCTGGAGGTAATTCTGCCGACTTTCTGCCCATTTTTGGGGCATTGTAAATGCGCCAATTATGCCACATGGTCGTATGGACTCTCAATAAAATGGGGATTTACAGCCTTCCCGCAACTCGGGATACAGTGCTAATATCGCCGGACCGAGTTGCAGTAACACTATTTGCATTGGGTGGTATGCTGATGGATTTACCACCGGTATACTACACAACTTGTGATGGCCCCATTGTTTGTCTCTCAAAACATCTTTTCCTCACTGCACTCTGTCAGTGAAGATTAACCTTGTAAGCGATCATGCCGGAATAACAACTAGTTGGCAGTGGGAGGTGGGAGAAACCAAAGGGTGTCTCACCCACTAGTCCTCGGGGACTTGGCATCCAGTTGGCCAGGACACGAACATCGCTTTTGGATCCAGTTCCTGGGGGTGGACCAGTACAGGAGGATCACCTAGGTGAAGGGTCTTTTGGCAGTGGAGGTGAGATAGCCGATGGTGAGATGTGATATTCCGCCCCTTTTATGTTCATCTGCCCCATCCTCTTAGGATTTTTTCTGAAGTTCCAACTCCCCCCCCCCCACTCCCCCCCCTGTTTTTACACAAACACTGGGCTGAGGAAGAGGGTGACTGAGAGTAACCAGACTAACTCTCTCACATTGTACTGGACTAAATCCCGTTAATCGGGTCAGGCAAAGTCAGGCACTTTACCCTAAGTGCATACACCTGATACCAGTTAGCTCTCCAAACATGAATAAAAGGCAACACCTAAAGGCACACTGTGAGCAAGGTGGAACATGAGTACGAGCAAAACTTCCGGGATGAAGGCACACCTACTGGAGCAGAGCAACAGACCAAGGGATGAGAGCAGTGTGCCGAAAACACCAAGGCTTCCCTACTGGATGCCTCCGACAGACCGTGAAAGACAGATGGAGAAGGCCATATCCCACAAGTGAATGTTGCATTGTGTTTCAAAGATGCCAGCAACCCTCCCAGGTGAAGGGCAGAGTTGGGAGGCGAGGCCAAGCATGTGGTAGTACCCTTGACTCGAATCGGAAAACGCAAAACAAGCAAGAAACGCACACAGCCGGTGAGTTGACAAGTGACCTGAGAGACTGGTGTGTTTTAAAGTGAATGAAGTAGCAAAATCATATCACAAGTGAAGGCTGCACGTGTGTGGATCAGACACGAAGAAAGGCAGACCTGTGAATTAACTTTAAAGTAAAATGCAGCTGCAAGATCAGCGATACTAAGTAACAGAGTGGTCCTGTGAAAGGAAGTAGCCCATTCGAAAATCTCCATGAAAGGTACATTGTTTGAAGCTAAAAAGCGAACAAACAGCAAGAGTGAAATTAAAATAGTGAAAGTTGAGTCGAAGTGGTCCTGCAGTGGTGTGTAAAGAAAGCCACACACATTCGAAAGACTTCGACATCCAAAAGTGGTTGGAGCATGACTGAGGGAGACCTGAAGTATAATAAGCTTGGGAAGGAAGCCCCCCTGAAACTTTTGTGTTGAAATTTATTGTGAGAAGTCTGAGCCCGGCAGAGGGGGACCTACCAGAACTATGTGGTGAAAGGTCTGAGCCTGGCAGAGGAGGACCCATGTCAATGTTTTGGTTACAACAGAGGAAGAGACTTTAAAGTTGAAGACCAGGCGGGCCTCGATCCACGGTTTTGAACTGTGTATTGTGTTGGAAACTGAGCCAGAGTGTGTCATCCTGCCTACAAGGATTGCCTTACTTTGTGAGGCTTAACATGGGGAGGAGAGCTGGTTCAGTTGCATTATCATTTGAACAGTGATTTTTACTTTTGCATACATTTCTCCTTTTTATACTTTTTGTACAAAAGATAGGGCAGGCATTACGTTTTGTTAACATAGGCCATTTTGATTAGATGGACTCCACTAGGACTGTTTTGTTTATCGTTTGATTGTCGAGACTACTCCCATCTTAGTAATAGGGCAAAATAGGAGTTTCTCCAACCCCAACATTTTCAATAAAGGTTTTACAAATTGTATCCATTGTGTTAGTGTCAATACTTATGATACCATGCCTTCCCTACAGAGGGGACAAAACAGGTTCACGCAAAATGTCCTTTTTGTATGGAAAGCAATCAGGGCTTTGCCTAAAATGGAATAAAACCAGATTAGAGAAATTCCCGGTAAATCTAGATGAAGTATTGTCTAGGGCGGCAGTAGAGGGCCCTTTGCCTCTGGTTATTTACACTGAGGTTTTACAAACTTTTAAGACCTAACAATCTACATCTTCTAGACCTAGATTAAAGCACAGACATATATATATATACAATCAGGTAAATAAAGAAACGAAATGAGTCCTGAGATGTGAGATGAAAAAGTTTAGGAGAGGTGTTGCCCCCAGTTGATTATATTCCATCAATAAATTGAAGAGAGCATTCCAAAATTGGTTGAGAGCTTATAAAGCAATAATGCTGCATAAAGATGCAGAAAGTATGCTAGCAGCTCTGTCAACTAAGAAAATGGGATGTAGGTGATTTGATCGAAAATATTTTACTAAGGGAAAAGTGACCAAATTTATTTTGCTGAAAATCGAAATTAACTTTTTACTTTTTAAGCTTTTTTTGTAATGGGTGAGAACCCCTGCACCGCCCCTTAATCCTCCCTAGCCTAATTTATACCCTTAACCCACACGCCACCTATTATGCACTACACATATATCACATTACCTACCATTTTCGGTCAAATGGCTGTTACTTTGCTGCTACTGTGACTGTCCCTTTAAGCCTTACCTGGAGGTTGGGCTAGGATGCTGCTGCCTACTGAGACCCAAGCTACAAAAACACCACACACACAGCGAAAGTGGCCGTGAAAGTGGTTGGCAAGTGGTGTCCTCGGTGTCTTGGCTGTTACTTTGCTGCTACCTTGACTGTCCCTTTAAGCCTTACCTGGAGGTTGGGCTAGGATCCTGCTGGGAACCAAGCTACAAAACACCACACAATGCGAAAGCAGCCCTGAAAGTGGTCGGCAAGTTGTGTTCTCGGTGTCTTGGCTGTTACTTTGCTGCTACCATGACTGTCCCTTTAAGCCTTACCTGGAGGTTGGGCTAGAATCCTGCTGCCTGCTGGGAACCAAGCTACAAAAACACCACACACCATGAAAGCGGCCATGAAACTGGTCGGCAAGTGGTGTTCTCGGTGTCTTGGCTGTTACTTTGCTGCTACCATGACTGTCCCTTTAAGCCTTACCTGGAGGCTGGGGTAGTATCCTGCTGCCTGCTGGGAACCAAGCTACAAAAACACCACACACACAGCGAAAGCGGCTGCAAAAGTGGTTGGCAAGTGGTGTTCTCGGTGTCTTGGCCATTACTTTGCTGCTACCGTGACTGTCCCTTTAAGTCTTAACTGGAGGTTGGGCTAAGATCCTGCTGGGAACCAAGCTACAAAAACACCACACACCGCGAAAGCGGCCGGCAAGTGGTGTTCTCGGTGTTCGCCCGTGTGGGCAGGTGGAGGCCGGTGACACAATACAATGCTAATCCTGGAGGAAGGAGGAAGGATTCGAAAAATGAAAAAGTCCAGCGCAGCCCTGCGTGATACAGTGAGCGAGGCTGGAAGCTCCCGCACAAGATTGCAGGTGAGGCAGCGTTGTCATTCCTTGTTGACAAATACACCTCCAAATCAACCTTATGTATCATTAGCTAGGAAGAATACCTCTTTAAGGAAATCTCGTGTGACCTTTGTGACTATTGCACCAATGACCACTCCCCGTGATGGGCTACGAATACTGAATTGAATAAAGAATCGGAGACTAATCTTGTCTCTGTTATGAAGACTTGTAATAAAGAAGATCAAGGGAGTGCGAGGGAAGATGAGAAGGAAGGGGAGGGCGACCCCCGTCCCGAACAGTGTTTGCCTTAACTAATAAATGTCCCCTGCTCGCCAGCAGCAGTTGGAAAATTAGTGAGGTGGTGAGTGGCGACATACTGGATTTGGGAGTGGAGATTTTACCTGCCCTCCGGCGCACCTCTGACTCATCGCCTCAAGCTCTTTCTCTGACCGGAGTCATGTCAGTGGGAGTGAGTGGGTTGGGCTTGGGGGCGGCATCTCCTGCGCCTTGTCGAACTGCATGAGGCGAAGTAGCTGTGGGCTCTGCCCGATCTGCCCTTAATGAAGAAAATAATGCTCATGGTGCCATTGGAAATGATAGCAATGAGGCCAATGATGTTAGGAGAGAGTCGGCGGAAATAAGTGCCCCCGAGGAGAAGGATAGTCTCCTGCCTTCATCCTCCCCGAGAATTGTGCAAGTTGACAAAGGGGTGTCAGTAGGCACACCGGATTGATCCCAGGCTGGACTACTCAAAGATTAAATATCGTTGATACTGTCCCTGTAAAAAGAACGTTGCGATTGCACAGCAGGAAAATCAAATGCATCCATTTAACCTGAATCAGGCGGAGATTGAGGACGGCCTTGGAGCTGCCCAAGATCAAGGTCTCTTCGCCTGGGAAGATGCTGAGAACTGGGATGTTTTTGAAGATCCCCCAGAAGGGGTAGAAGGGGGGAGAAAGCATGAAACTCTGGGTTTGTCGAATGGTGCTAACACACCAACGCAAGACCTGGCCCGAATCACTCTGATTCATAAGGAGAACAAATTGGATAGCCATGAGAAAGATAATGCTAAGGCTTCTCAACCCAATCAAAATGAAAGATCTGGGCTTACAAGTAGCCCAACGAATTTGATAGTTGAAAACCTGAGTAACTCTTAGTTGGCCGATAAACTGATGAAAGATATCTCAGCTCTTACCGGAAAGATTGCCCGGGAAAAACGGTGAAGCCTATCCTTCATTAAGGATAAAATTGCTTTGGACAGAGATCCTCTCAAGATGATCAACAAAGCAGACGCTCTACAATCAAACCTCCAAAATCCGAAGAAACTATAAGAACTCCAAGCTATGATTGATGTAAGTCTAAATGACACATTGTTCACCAGATGGGAGGAGATCTATAGAAAGGATAGGGTGGAGACGGCCTCCCACTTGCAAAACAAAGTGCTGGGCAGCACTCAAGATTGCAGTGGCCCCATTTCTGATATAATATGAAACCATTAATGAATCCTTGCAGGACATGCTAAGGGCTAACTTAAAATCCCAAGAACAGATTGATAACCTGGAGAGGTTTACAAAAATAATGGGGAGCAGATTGTATTACGAAGCTGATCAAACTAGAACATGGCAAAATTGCCTGGGAGATCTAGCAAAAAGGAAAACAAATGATAAGACTCTTCTGATGGGAGCGGTCCTTGAGGACTGCAAGTGGATGAGGAGTCTCCGCCCATTTGATCAAGAAGGTCCTAGGCAAGTAGGAAAGCCCAGTTTACGGGATGATGACACGCTCTCAGATTTGGAAATTCAGTCTTTAGAAAACAACAAAGAGGCGATAAATAAGGGTGTTTTCAATCCAACTGTGCCTGTCAATAAGAAAGGCCCTCTTCAACTAATTCAGACCAAGAAAAATCAGGTTCATAAAGTGCCCGATAAACAGAAAGAGAAAGACCAATCTCAATTGGCTCTAGTAATCGAAATTGACGAGGTAAATTCTCCAAGCACCAGCTTTTCGATTTTCCATGGAGCTACTGGCCCAGTAAAATTACAGGAAGTTCGACCTGAACGAAAAGGGGGAAAAAGACGAAAAATCAAGTTGGGCACAGAAAACAGCAAGGCTCAAGAGCCTTTTTAAGGAATGTTAAAACTCCACCTAAACTGGATAATGTTCAATGGGCCAAAAGATCAAGAAGAGAATTGGTGCTAACAGGAAACTCGCAAGAAGAAAGAGTTCAAGATGTAAATGTGCAATCGGAAAGTGGAAGGGATGAATCACTGTCATCGGATGTCTGCCTAAGTGATCTCATTGAAGTAATGGAAAATAATGGAGAGGAGAGTGCTTGGGATAGTTTCAACTCGGCAGACTGGGAGCAGATTGATGATCCTATAAGATCTCTGCCGGAATTAAGACCCGAAGCTCAGCGACCGGCACCTAGCAGCACCATACAAATAGTTAAAGGTAAAAATGGGCTGCCTAACAAACGATGCATGGAGCCTGTGCCTGGCCAGTCAAAGGAGGAGGATTTCAACCCAGTCGAGGAATTTCAAACACTTGATGAAAAAAGGAAAAGCGGTATAAAAAAGCTAACCTAAAGTCAAAGAGTGAAACAAGTAAAATTACTGAAAAGAAAAAGAAGGAAGAAAGTTCTTGTGGAAAGGCAAGCTCCCGAAAACTGAATGAGGCTAAAAAAACTGAAAAAAACCCTGAAAAGGTAATAAAACTTCAATTAGAGAAAACATCAAAAGGCTCTAAAAGATTTATCTTGAATCGGGAAACTGTTATGGGTATCTTGTGGCAGATTCCAACACTAAGATCGCTTTCCTCGAAGAACATTGCCTCCTCAAGGACATTGCCATTGTAGAATTTCTTAAGGAAAAGAGACTTGACTTAGTAATCCTTCATCTAAGAACAGAAACGATAAAGGATTCATTGTTGGAAATTAAAGTCAAATTATTTAAATTGGGATATGATTTGACAGAGATGAAAACGCATGCTGATACTTTGAAAAAATGATTAACCCAAGATGGGATGAAGACCTCAGAGAAACATTGAGGCGGGAAAATAAAACCTGAAGCAAAAGCGGTTAGTGCAGCCTCAGGCGCCAAATAAAATATTAAATGCAAACATGAAAATAAGTTCAAAAATAAGGAGAGATAGGTGGTACATTTGAAAGAAAAAGAGGTGAGAGCACGAGAGATTCCATTGACCAAAGAGACAGTTCGACCGGTTGCTCTACCTTCACGAAGTGAAGGGTTGAAATATAGTTATACGATTGACAATTCTAGCAAGTCTAGTAAACTAAAGTCAAGTCTACAAAAAACCCCACAAAATGGAGATGATTGGGCATGGATGGCTAATGCATTAGTGGCCAAGAAAAAACAATAGATTTTAAAAAAGAATCAAGAAATAAACCTGCATATTGCCTAATGGAACACTCGAGGCTTCAAACATCTGTTCACATGTGCGGATAATTTTCTGGGTTTTTATGAAATAGTATGCCTCCAAGAAACTTGGATACGAGAAAAACCAATTTCTGAGGGATATGAGGTATTCATTAACCCTGCTAGAAAAGGAGAAATGGGCCACCCGTCAGCAGGTTTATTAACGATGGTCAAATTAGCAAATGAACTTCGGGTGGTTGAGCACCAAACCCCTAATCCTTTTGTGCAAATGTTGACAATGAAATTAGAGTTGGAAAATAAGGATGCCACTATACTCCTAATTAATGTCTGCTGGAGTGAAAACAAACGGCTGAACAAAGATTTCATAGTTATTATTGAGAGGATAATTGACAAATCTATGATTGAGGATCCAAATCAGTGTATTATTCTCTGTGGAGATCTTAACATCAAATTATTGAAGAAGGATGGGGAGAGCCCGATTACCACACCTCTGGGAGAGAAAGAACGAAGCTGGAAGACGGCAATGGAATGCCACACTGTGAGGATGCTAAATGGCTCAACTACAGGGGATTTAAGTGGTGCCGATGCATGGTTTTGCAGCAAAAATAGTGCCTGTTTGGACTATTGTTTTGTTGCAAGCAATATATGGGAACATATTAAAACATTTGAAATTAAAAGGCAAATAAACTGTGATCATGCTCTCCTTGACATAGAATTGATATATGTCGGGGAGAAATATGATCAGACAAAAACAACTCTGACTGAAGTATGCTGGGGCCGGAATAAAGTAAGAATAAAAGAAGGAAATCTTGCCGGCCTGATTGATGACTACAAGCGGGATGCAAGGAAAAATCGAAAATAAGTTGCTTATGTCTGGCTGTTGATGGACTATAGAACCAAACAAAACTTAAGGAAGGTAGAGGAGTTAAGGAATATTCATGCCTATAGTAAAATCTTAGTTGAAAAAAGGAATGAATATCGATCTCAGTTAAGGCAACTATTAAAAGGGGATACATCGGGAAAAAATGAAGCAATCAGAAAATGTAAACAAACGTATAAAACCTGGTTAAAGTCAACAAGAGTTTATAGATTACAGCTAGACACTGAATAAATGTTGGCGGCTATCATTGCCTGTAACCCAAGATACCTCTGGGATATCATCAATAATAGAAAGGATTTCCAAACATCAGTCGCGACTAATCAAGTTTCAGAGGATCGATGGATCAGCCATTACACTTCCCTCTTCGCAAATAAAGAGAATGTAATCAAACAAACTATGCCAAACTCACACCAGCCATGGTCAATGGTCTTTGACCGCATGGAAATATATAAGATGATTACCAAACTAAGCTCATCAAGGGCAGCGGGACCCGACGGTATTTCTAACCAAGTGCTTAAAGAAAACGAAGACAAATGGGCAGATTTTGTTTATTCATTATTTGAACAAGTTGTGAAAACTAAAACTATTCCACCATAATGGAAAGATGCTGTTGTGGGATCAATTTTCAAAAAGGAGACTGCAGCGATCCTAGAAACTATAGGCCCATAGCCTTTTTGGATTCCATACGCAAACTTTTTGCGTCGATATTGCTGCGCGATCTGAAAATATGGGCAAGAAAGGCGGATAATTTGGACAAGCGACAATCCGCCTTCATTAGTGGAGTGGGTACATCTTTAAATCTGTTCATTTTAAATCTGTTGAAACTAAAAGCGTTTGAAACTAAGAGCAAAGTGTATCTTGGGTTTATAGACCTCGAACAAGCTTTTGACTGTATTAATCGGGAATTACTCTGGAATATATTGAATAATTGGGGATGCCCGGATGATTTATTAGAGGCAATACAAGCTTTGTACTCTAATACAACTATCCAAATTCAACTCTGTAAAGATGGTACTCTAACCAAGAAGATAAGCACCTATCAGGGAATTAAACAGGGGTGTGCTCTTGCACCCTTTTTGTTTGTGCTTTACTTGGCAGATATGATGGACTCCCAAAAACAAATTAGGGCTTTTCCACCAACAATAGAAGAAGGTCCAATTCCGTGGATCTTATACGCGGATGATTTGGTCTTTGGAGACCTAAAAGCTATTGGACTGCAACAGCGATTAAATGCATTTAAAGCATATTTGGACGTTAATGATATGAAAATCAATGTAAGGAAATCTAAGATAATGATTATGCAGTCCGCCTACGGACACCATAAAAAGAGGAAAAACTTCACTTGGAAGATAGAAAATAGCCCACTGGAAACAGTGGATTCTGTTATATATCTTGGAATATGTATCAACAAGAAAATTAATGAATTGGGCCACTACTCATTAATCAGGGAAAAGCTCCTAAAACTAACAAATCAAGAAAGAACTTTGTATCATCGTTCTGGTACTTTTTCCCTCATCCCAATTGTCACCTTTTTTAAGCAAAAAGTAACACCAGTGATAACATATGGGGCCTCATTACGACCCTGGCGGAAGACCATGGTGCTATCAGCACCATGGTCCATGCCAGTAAGTTACTGACTCCGCCATGGAGAAAGGGGGAATTACCACCCCATTACAAGGTTGGCGGGGTGGTAACTCCCCCTTCCTCCATGGCCCTTCCCCATTCCCATTTTTGCCCCATAGGGCTCAATGGGAATGGGGAAGGCGCTAAGTACGGTGCCGCAAATTGCGGCACCGTACTTAGCACCAAGGTCCCTTTGCGGGTCCCTACTTTAACGGCTGGTAAAACCAGCCGTTAAGGTCGAGTCCCGCAAAGGGACCTCGTAATGAGGCGCTAATAGGTTAACGGCGCCGCAGCCCTTTACGGCGCCGTTAACACATTAGCGCCTGGGTCGTAATGAGCCTGATTACATTTATCCTGGAAAACCTGGGACCTATGTGAAGCCGCCTTTTGGCAGAAAATCTTAAGATTGTCGAATGCAGTGCCTGTAGCCGTAATAAGACACCAACTAAGACTACAGTCATTGACATCAATTGCCCTATGGAATACGTTGTCTCTGTTCCGTACATGTGTCATAGACCATCCTCCGGAACCTTTTGAGATATTAAAAGGGATCGCCTTAATCAATAACAAAAATCTGTCAAGATGGAAAGAGTGGTTTAAAGATCATCTAGAAAATCTAAATACAGACCTTGAAACCTTGAAAAATAATCCAAACAAGGTGAAAAAATGCTATTTTGGAAAGAGACTGGTTTGATACTTTAGAACAAAAAACCAGAGTAAATAGTGTTTGAGTATCATCTGGGAATGACGAAAGGTAAATGAATTGCCAGGCTATTTGTTGAAATTTCCGTCGCCTCATTATAGGAACCTACTCCTACGATGTAGACTGAACATCTTGTCTTCTAACGAACTGCTTCTGACCAGGAAAGTGATAACGGTCCAGGAAACGGCCTGCCGCTTCTGCAAAGAACCAAATAGGATTGAAACAACTAGACATCTGTTGCTAATTTGTCCCTTGTTAACTGAGCAGAGAGCAAATGCAATGCCATCTGTTTCGATTGATTTAGACCAACATTGCGAAGTCCTCATCTGGAAGAGGCTTTTAAGGGCTTCGAAAATTGGTCTAGCAATAGATGCCCTGAAATTTCTTGATACATTGTTGAAAGTAGAAAATGTATAGAGGAATTGTTTTGTAACTAAGAGATGTCGTGTATAGACATGTTAAAGGTTGAAAGCTAAACAACCAATAAAACAATTAAAAAAAAAAGTATGTTGGATTCCTACAATATTGGCGCTTAACACATAGCTTGCATTATTCAAAGGATTCCTGTGTTTTGTGGAGTACTATAGTGATTAGAAATGTAAAGTCCACTCTTCGTAGATTAATGCCATTGGTCCTTTATTATCACTGTGGGTGCCGACACGTATTTTGACCAATAAAGGTCCTTATCAAGGCTGTGGTCATCATCCATCATGCATTTTTTGTTTGTTTACATATTGATAATTTATTGTATCCAAACACAAGTGTGACAGGTGCAGAGTGATTACATGAGTGGCGTGTGTAGTGACATGTGCAAATGTTTCAAAAGAGGGAACGCTTGTGTTGTGACATTAATTAATCATAAGTATGTAATCCGTTATCCATTATATGCAACACATACACCAATCACCCCGAAAAATCTACAATGATTACATGGCATATTGACAATGGATAACTTATTATGTACTTATGATGAATTAATGTCACACCACAATCTTTCCCTCTTTTGAAACTTCTGCACACACCACTCACGTAATCACTCTGCACCTGTCACACTTGTGTTTGGATACGATAAATGATCAATAGGTAAACAATGAATGATGGATGATGACCACAGCCTTGATAAGGCCCTTGATTGGTCGAAACACGTGTTGCAACCCACAGTGATAATAAAGGACCAATAGCATTAATCCCTTAACTGCCAAGGGTCCCCCTGCCCCCAGTGCCAAGGCCTTTTTTGGTGATTTTGGTATGTCGTCTTTCAATCTCTTGTAACTTTTTTGTTACAGGAGATATCTCGGCCAAATTCGGCCCCTTTTCTTCCCACATGTAGGCGGTCATAACGCCAGCAAGGAATCCTTGCTGTAGGAGGGTGAGAGAAAATAACCAAAAAGAGAGAAAGTTTTTTTTTTTTTCAGAAAATACCAATAAAATGATGTACAAAGAAGCCTGTTTTTTTCCTTGTAAGAGCTAGGAACAAATGGTTTGCTGTGCTGAATTCGCCATTTTCCAGGCATTCAAGAACAGTTGGAGTGGAAACCAGAGAAACATATTTTGATATGATTACCAGCCGTTTTGTGAGAGGTAGGCGATTTTGGCCTTTTTTGTCTATTAGGACACCCGTGGACGAAATAGAAGAGAAGGGTAGGAAAGCTGAATGGGAAGACATAAAGGCATACATTTCTGAAAAGTAGACAAAATTCCAAGTTTAGGAAGGGGTTATTTGCGCAGGTTAGGCAGATACTATGTAGGGAAAAATTCCATAGTTTGGGTAAAAATTGGGAACATGACTGAAAAAAGGGTATGTGGTGGACATGGTTGGCCGGGTAAGGCAATGGCTCCTGTGAATTTTGAGAAAAGCAATGCTCTGCTACATTCCCCCGACTCTTCCAAATAGGAAATCACACATTTTTCGTAATGTTTCACAAAACAAGCAATATCACAAGCCAAACACTGAGCCATACACAGGATTTCTATGCTTATGGCCTAAACAGACATACTTAGCATGTGCAAATAAGGAAAATAAATGTTGCGAAGAAGGGCAAGTATATATTCTTTGAAAGAGCACAGGCACACCTTTTGAAGTGTAGGTGACTTGTGCAGGTTGCGAAAGTGTATAGTGCCTAAAGCAGCGACTAAATGTAGGTCACATTTGGGAAATGAAAGGGCTGTGTGAAAAAGTGCAGCAGCAAATGTGTCGAAATGTTATGAAAACCAAGCAAACACAACAAATATCCTACCTTCCCGTGTTCCCACAAGAGTCCCGACGAAAACGGTACCTCATATGTGTGAGTGCACCTACCTGGGCGCAAAGGGAAAAGGCTAAACCACTGGTAACCCCCAAAAGGTTTGGGGAGACAACCTACAGATGTGTGCTTAGGGTGTTGAAGCCACCAAGGAAAACACGGAACCCCATGCATTTCTGAAAAGAAGACACCCGTGGGAATCCACAGAGGTCTGATGTGCGTGAATTGCCACAGAATATATAACCCACAATCCCCGACAAAGTCAAACATTTGGCAAAAAACCCACAATTTTCTGACATTTACCCCTGCCCACCCACCGAAACACGCCGCCATCTCCACATGCCCTATTTTCCTGCATTCCCACAGGTGCCCCGATGAAAATGGTACCTCACATGTGTGGGTGCACCTAGCCGGGCGCAAAGGGAAAAGGCTAAACCACTGGTAACCCCAAGTCTTTCGGCAGAGCACATTTTTTGCGGGATTTTGCTCACGTGGACAACCTACAGATTTGTGCCTAGGGTGTCAAAGCCACCAAAGAAAATAGGGAACCCAATGCATTTCTGAAAAGAAGCCACCCATGGAAATCCACAGAGGTGTGACTTGCGCGAATCGCCCCAGAATGTTTTACCCTCAATCCCTGGCAAAGTCCAAAATTTCACAAAAAACCCACAATTTTCTGACATTTACCCCTGCCCACCCACCGAAACACGCAGCCAACACCACATGTCCTACCTTCCCGTGTTTCCCATAGGTGTCCTGGCGAAAAGGGTACCTCACGTGTGGGTGCACCTACCTGGGCTCAAAGGGAAAAGGCTAAACCACTGGTAACCCCCAAGTCTTTCGGCAGAGCAGATTTTGCGGGATTTTGCTCATGTAGACAACCTACAGATTTGGGCCTAGGGTGTCAAAGCCACCAAGGAAAACAGGTAACCCCATGTTCTTCTGAAAAGAAGACACCCCCCTTTCCACTAAAAACATCCATGGTGGTTTAGTGGCCCTGCAGCCCCACCCACAAAAAGTTTAATTCTTTTTTTGTTTTGCCCCTTTCCTTTTTGCATCTCATGTACTCCTTCCTATGGACAGATTGCAGTAGCAATCCGTCCCCAGGGAGGGCTAAAGGAGATGCCCCCATCCATTTGGGGTGGGTGGGAGAGGGCCACCCCCTTTCCACTTAAAACATCCAAGGTAGTTTAGCGCCCCCCACACCCACCCAAAACAAGTTATATATTTTTTGTTTTGCCCCTTTCCTAGGGGCAGATGGGCACATTAGTGTGCTCATCTGCCCCCAGGGTGGGCAAAACCTACTGCCTCATGCATTGGGCTTTCATTCCAATGTTTTCTGGTGGCCCCCTCACCCCCAAATGGATGGGGGGCATCTCATGCTCTCAGTTCCCCTGAATGCATCTTGCTACCTGCTACTGGATAATTTGTGTTTGCTGGGTGTCTTTGACTTTGGAAGTGCCTCACCATGCGGTGCCTTGAAGATGGCCACTCTGGTGCTTGCACTGCCTGAGGCAGCTTGAGGGAGCTGTATCACTTTGATTCTGCTCTCTCATTGGCTGTTGTTGGACTCTTCCTGGCCAACAGGGGACCGACAGGCTTTAGCTGGCCCCCTTCACCAAAGGCCCACTTCTAAGGCCCCTGTCGGCTTCCCTGTCTGCTGACAGGCTGCTAGATGTGTCTTCTGAGTCTCCTGCCACTGGACTATTGGACTACCATGACTCTCTGGCCACATTATGCATGGGTTAGTTCCCTCCTTCTTGATTTCCCTGTACTCCCTTCTCGGCAGATACTCTCAGATCTCCCTGTTATGGACTCATTTGAAGCTGCGTCTGTACTCACCTCTACCATCTGACTCCCACTTTCAATTCCTTAACTACGGGTCCCTCATTTAATTTTAAAGTCAAATTTGGGTGTATTCTGCATTTAACTTGAAAGCCAAACCTGGGTGTATTCTGCATTTAACTTGAAAGTCACACTTGGGTGTATTCTGCATTTAACTTGAAAGTCAAACTTGGGTGTATTCTGCATTTAACTTGAAAGTGAAACCTGAGTGTATTCTGCATTTAACTTGAAAGTCACACTTGGGTGTATTCTGCATTTAACTTGACAGTCAAACCTGGGTGTATTCTGCATTTAACTTGACAGTCAAACCTGGGTGTATTCTGCATTTAACTTGAAAGTCAAATGTGGGTGTATTCTGCATTTAACTTGAAAGTCAAACTTGGGTGTATTCAGCATTTAACTTGAAAGTCAAACCTGGGTGTATTCTGCATTTAACTTGAAAGTCGAATTTGGGTGTATTCTGCATTTAACTTGAAAGTCAATTTTGGGTGTATTCTGTATTTAACTTTTGCCCGTTTATTGTAACCTGCTAGCCGAGTGACTGTTCTATACCACTGTACTTGCTTACTCCTCCCTCTGCCTCCCCTCCTCCCTCTCATGGCGCTTTCTGTTTCTCCCATCTATTTGTGCTGCTTCTCTATCAACTATCCTTCCCTTCTCACCAAGACTGGAAAGAACAAGTTTCAAAAGGATATCTTGGCCTCCAACCCTGGTCTCCCTATCACTGATACCTATACCAGCGCCTCCTCCAGACAGACCCTTACCAACATCCTCTTTGTTGTTCCTTTGCCGGATCTATGGACCGCCCATATGATCTCTGTGTTCTGCCTGTCTCCTCCTCTCCCATTAACAGTGGCACTAGCTGGGAAGTCCTCATGTCTTCTTTCGACTCCTCCAGAGTCATCCTTTAATGTCTACCTAAATGGCACTGTCATGGTCCAAGGTCCTCAGGCCAATCTCCTTCTCTTAGATAGGCGGTTCCCTCACCTCATCAACTTCCTTTCATCTCTGGCTGTCCCCTCCTCTCATTTCTTAGCTACCTTGTCCACTCTTCCCTCCTCCTCTGCCCTTCTTCAGGCTACCTCCACAACTCTGCAGGGCGTACCTCTTATTTGTACCCCTCCATGGAAGGTCTTTAAGGCCGGCAACCTTCTTCATCTTGCCACCTTCAACTCTCTCTCTGTTGTCAAACACTCCTCTGAAATCTGCCACCTCCTTGAAGAACTGGACCGTGATGTCCTTGGTCTTACGGAGATATGGGTCACGGTCAGCTCTGTCACAAGCTTTGACACTCTCCTCCCTGATGGCTACAAGATCCTCTCCGCACCCAGATCCACTCGGCCTGGAGGGGGCATAGCCCTGATCTTTCCTGAGTGATTTCCTGCCACTATCATGCCCACTCAGATTTACTCCTCTTTCGAATGTCTTGTCTGCAGGCTCTCAATCTCTACTAGCCACTCTCTTACTGTTGCTACTCTCTACCGGTCCCTGGTCAAATCGCCTCTTTTCTCTCTGAATGGGCTGACCTCACCTCCTCTCTGCTTGCCTCAAACACTCAACTCCTCCTCCTTGGTGACCTCAACATCCACCTCGATTCTCCGTGTCCCTCATCTTTGCTCTTTCGCGACCTCTGCGATTCCCTCTCCCTCTCTATCCTCCCCTATGGCCCGACGCACTCTGCAGGAAACACACTTGATGTCTTGATCTCCTCTGGCCTCCCCCTCTTTACCCTTCTGACCACTCCTCTCTCCTGGAATGACCACTGCCTTCTCTTCTCTCATCTCTCACTCTCTTCCCCCAAAGCCAAGCCCACCACAACACTGCCACCTACCTTCTCAGACATCCGGTCTATGAAGCGTGTGTCAGTTGAGGCTTTCGCTGCCACCTTCTCTCCCTCTCCTCCTCCTCTGGCTGACTCACACCCGGACACATCCCTGTCCCTTCTCTACTCTTCTATTTCTGATACTCTTGATGCTCTTGCCCCTGTCATGAGGATCCGCTGGAAGTCCAAAGCCAAGTGCAATTCCTGGTATGACTCCGACCTAGCTACACTTAAATATAAGTGTAGGGTGGCTGAGAGGAAATGGAGGGCTTCTTGCTCATTCTCTGATAAACTGGCCTGTCGCCTGCTCCAAAGGCAATACTGACTCTCTGTCCGCACCAAGAAGAAAGTCCACATTCAAGCATGTGTCTCTGCGGCATCTAACAACTCGGCCGAACTCTTTAAAATCTGCAAGGAGCTTGCCAACTCTGCTGCAGTCTCTACCCCTCATCTTGCCTCCCAGGCTCTCTCCAATGCCCTTGCCTCTCACTTTATCTCAAAAACCCAGCACATCCTGTCAACCCTCTCCTCTCCTCCCCCTTCTATTCCCTCTCAGTCTGTGCTTGATGACCCTCCTTTAACCACCCCGCCTCCCTCTTTCTCGTCCTTTCCTCTTTTCTCCCCTGATGAGGTCGCTAGACAAGTCCAATCTATGAAAGCCTCGTCTAAACAGGTTCATCACTGTTCCTCTAAAACATCAAGGACCACATTGACACCCTCGCTCCGGCCCTTGCCGATTTTTGCAACCACTCCTTTGCCTCTGGATCCTTCCCCTCCACTCTGAAGCACTCCCTTGTGCATCCTCTTCTCAAGAAACCCATAGCTGATCCTTCTTGTCTGGCTAACTATCGCCCAATTTCCATTACTCCCTTTCTGGGCAAACTCCTGGAAAAGCTGGCCATCTCTCAGCTAAACCTTCTTTCTGATTCTGTTGGCTGTCTCCATGACCACCAGTCTGGCTTCAGAGCTGCCAGAAGCACGGAAACTGCTCTCCTGAACATCTGTGAAGATCTGCTCTCCAATCCTTGACTCTTAACACTCGCTCTGTCATCATCCTACTCAATCTCTCATTTGCCTTCGACATGGTCAACCATACCATCCTGCTCAACCGTCTCCGTGATAACCTGGGTATCACTGATCAGGCTCTGGCCTGGCTGATCTCTTTCCTCCCAGGTCCAACTTGGGTCCTTCCTATCATCGATCTTCCTCTCTACCTGTGGTGTTCCCCAGGGGTCTAACTTCTCGCCGTGGCTTTCCAACCAATACCTGGCAACTCTCGCCCACTGCATTGCCATTTTCTGCTCAAATTTCCAGTGCTACACTGATGACAGTCAACTCATTTTCAGGCTGCCCTCGGCCAGCTCCTCTCACTCTCTCATCTCTGATTGCCTAACTGCCATTCAAGATTGGTGTGCCGCCAATGATCTTTGTCTGAATGCCAGCAAGACGGAGATCCTCCTCATCGGCACACCTTCACAATCCTGTCCCCTCACTCTCTGGCTGGCCTCCCTTGGCCCTCCTCCTACCACCACCTGCAAGGCTAAGAACCTCAGAGTCATCTTTGATTCCACACTTTCCTTCTCCCCCCACATCTCTGAGGTCTCTAAAAGGTCAAACATCCTACTGCACCTCCTCAGAGGTACTCTGCCTTTCCTTTC
This sequence comes from Ambystoma mexicanum, assembly GCF_040938575.1. NCBI lineage: Eukaryota > Metazoa > Chordata > Amphibia > Caudata > Ambystomatidae > Ambystoma > Ambystoma mexicanum. The sequence goes on from NC_090932.1 coordinate 646,147,224, forward strand.
CTTCCCCCAGAAGCTGACAGTCTCCCAAGCTCTGGTTCTCTCTAGTTTGGACTACTGTAACAGCCTCTTTCTAAATCTACCTGCCTCTACTCTCTGCAACTAATCCAGAACAGCACTGCAAGACTTGTCCTTTTTTGTTTTAGGAAACCTTGCTATTAACACCGACTTACCAACAGGTGCTGCTAAGCTATATGATCTCTTTATTTCTCTCGCTCGGAAAAGTATTACTGCTAATTGGAAAAACTCACGTTCATTGTGCATCAAAAGCTGGTGGAATAACATTTGTCTCACACAACGGATGGAATTGTGGATGGCTAACAATCTCAATGCTATACCTAAATACAATGCTAAATTGTCATTTTTCATTTGTTATCTTGATCACTTTAATGCAACCACACATGGAAGGTGATTTTGCCTAATGTATAACACTCCTTGGATGCTCCAAAGATCTGTTAATATATGAATATTACACCTGATACGTTATTGAATATTTATATTAATCGCAAAAGTGCCTCTCGTCCTTATTTAGCCCCCTTTCCCCAATCTCTCCCATCTTCTCGTGTTTGTCATGTGTTTGTCATGCGTTTGCCCTCCCCCATTTCAACATATAAGGATGCAAAATTGTTTCCACACTAAGTTGCGCATAACATATGGCTATACTTCATTGTGGTTTAAGTAAGCCTTATTACAATCTTTCTATTGCTAGTCAGTACTCTAGCTGAATCTTCTTAACTTTTATATATAGCAACATTTGTTTAACTGTTGATCATTAAGTGGTTTTGTAGTCAATGGATTACTGCATTATGCCGTAGATATAATGAATTTATATCTGTACATGATATACTTCAATAAAAACTATAAAACAAAAAAAAAGACTTGTCCTTGGCCTCAAGCCCTGGGATTGTATCTCTAGAGCTCTGAAATCTCTCCATTGGCTCCCAGTGGATGCAAGAATTAAATTCAAAAGCCTCTGTATTGTCCTCAAGGCTTTCTGGGGCGTGGGTCCAAAATACCTTCAGCTATCCCTCTGCAAATACCTGCCCTCTCGAACTCTTCGCTCCTCTACCTCTAACTCCCTCAGGATCAGTCATTTTTCAAAGAAACGAGCTGGGGGTAGATCTCTTTCTTCGGCTGGGGCCTCCCTCTGGAACAGCCTCCCTGCCACTCTAAAATTTGAGGAGAACCATCTCTGGTTCCAGAAGCCCCTCAAGACCTTCCTCTTTGCTTCTGCCTTCGCTCCCCTCTCCCCTGCTGATCTGCTCTCTCTTGGCACCGTGCACCTGGCCCCCCTCTGTCCTCTGGGCCCAGGTACCTGCTCACCCTACCACGCTGCACTACCTCCTGGCCACCCCTTGCACTGTGGACTGTATCTGTACCCCTACAGTCCCCCACGCCCCTCCCATTTTCTTCTTTTCTGCACTTATCAGACTTACCCAGTCAGCTGCCGTAAACACAGCACTTGCCACTTGCTGGCTGCATTACCACTGTTTATTGCCTCTATTATTTATTTTGTATTTATTATTATTTATCTGTTCTCCTCTGCTCCGCACTTTCCACTCTCCCCCTTCCATGCACTTTTTCCCCTTTCCCATTCCCATGCACTTGCGCGTTCTCAATGTCACTGGGCCTAGTAAGATCGTTGTTTTGTTCTCCCTGGTTCCCCTCCCTTGCCTTGTCGCGCTCTGAAACACTTGTGTACAAGCGCGATATAAATAAATTATCATATCCTTCCTTGGGGCAGATTGCACTAGCAATCTGCCCCCAGGGAAGGCTACATGAGATGCTCCCATCCATTTGGGGTGGGGGGAGAGGGCCACCCCCCTTTCCACTGAAAACATCCATGATGGTTTAGTGGCCCCTCACACCCACCCAAAACAAGTTATATTTTTTGTGCCCCTTCCCTAGTGGCAGATGGGCACATGTGTGTGCCCATCTGCCCCTGGGGGGGGCAAATGTACTTCCCCAGGCTTGGGGGGGGGTCCTGTGCCAATATTTCCAGTGGCCTCTTCCCCCATCCCAAATGGATGCGGCGCATCTCATGTACCCCTTCCTAGGGGCAGAAATCTGCTCCCAGAGAGGGCTACATGAGGTGCCCCCCTTCCACTTAGGGTGGAGGGAGAGGGCCACCACCCTTTAGGAATAAAGCCTAGCCCACCCACCCATATCTAATTATATATATTCGTTTATATATTTTTTTGTCTGGGCCCTTCCCTAGGGGCAGATGGACACCCATCTGCCCCCAGGGTGGACCATAGTAAGCTACTCCCTCTATCTCCCACGTCACAAACAGATCCCTGGTGGTCTAGTGGCATTGCTGGGCGCGGATCGAGTGCTCTGCGCATGATCTGTGCCCAGCAATGCTTCAAAGAAGAAGGTGTTGGAAAGGGGAGAGTCTTCCCTTTCCAACGACACCTCGCTCGATCTGAACCGCAAAATAGTGCTGCAGATGGAGGGAGAGAAAGGTGGACACTCACCTTTCATTTTCACTGCGTCACCTGAAAATGGCTGCCACAGTGAAAATTACTTTCAGTTTCACGTCAGCACGCATTATGCGTGCTGGCGTGAAACTGAAGGAAATCCAACCCATGGGCTGTGAGGAGGAACCTCCTCCTCACAATGCCTGGGGGTTCGATTTCAGTTTTGTGCGATCCCTGCTTTGCAGGGATCGCACAAAACGAAATGCCAAAAAGGACAAGCTATCTCGTCCTTGGCAACACAAACGTAATGCTAAGGACGAGATAGCTCATCCTTGGCACTTAAAGGGTTCATCTACAATGAGTGGACTTTACATTTGTAATCACTATAGGACTCCACAGAACATAGGAATCCTCAGAATAATGCAACCTATGTGTTAAGCGCCAATATTGTAGGAATCCAACACACACCTACTCATTCCTCATTTGGGGTGCAAAAGGATTCCTTCAGCTGGCGACTTTTCAACAATGCCTACATGCAAGGATGAGTTTGGCGTGGTAGCCAAATGTTCCTGGTGCTCTCACCTCTTTCTAATCTGTATCTGACTGGCTCCTATATTTTGATAGAGAGGATGTGTTATATTTGATAAATCGAAGTAGCCTATCTGGGCCTGTGGCCCAGATGGAACTTCTAAATGCTATGATGGAAGAACATCCAGAGCTTTGGGGAAGATATTCTGACTTTGATCTTTGAACAAGTGTTGACTACAAAACAAATCCCCCCCTTCTATGAAGACAGCTGAAATCATACCGATCTTCAAAAAGGGGGATTGGACAGCCCCTGGTTGTTACCGGCCAATAGCACTACTGGACCCGCCACTCAAACTATTTGAAAGTCTAGTATGGGTTAAACTTATAGATTGTGCTAAGTCGGTGGGTATTTATGATCTAAACCAGTCAGGATTTGTTAGGAGTATTGCAACCCTGTTAAACAGGTTTATTCTTTCCTTTTTTAAGGCTCAATCTTTTCAGAACAAAACTCCGTTATAGATACCTTTTTATAGACTTTCAGTTAGCTTTTGGTAGCGTAGATAGGGGGTTGTTATGCTCTAAACTAATGAGATGGGGTTGTCTTGTTTATTTGGTTGAATTATTAATAGGACTCTACAGCCAGACGTCGATTAAGGTTCGCTTGAATATCAAAGGTGAATTGTCCTGCTATTTCTACACAGCAGGGTTTAAAGCAAGGCTGTATGTTAACCCCCTTGCTTGTTAATATATTGATCCCAGAGCTACATAAACAGCTGGAGATAATACAAGGTTTACCCCCAAAAATAGGCATGTGTCCCATACAATGGTTACTGTATTCGGACGATCTTGTCCTATGGGACAAGACTCAGATCGGCCTTCAAAGACAATTGTTCGTCTTAGATTTGTATGCAAATGAACATGGTCTGAAAATTAATATCGCTAAATCTGATGTATTGACAATTTATCCAAATGAAAGCTAAAGATAGCTTCAGTTGACATCTTGTCTGATAATCCTCTCTTGGTGGTCAATGAATTCTGTTATCTGGGGTTTTCATATAACAATCACAAAAGAAATGTGCCCAATGTGGAAACATTGAGATTAAAAAAAGTCTTGGCTGCTCAGGGCTTAGTATTCAACCTAAATGTTGCATTTCTCATTGTGCCCAGTAATATTTTGTAAACAGAAAGCCATCCCAATCTTGACGTATGGATCGAATGCCTTATTTTATCAAACTGAAATTGATTGGCAATTTTTAGAGGGATCCTTCTGGAAGAAGGTTTTGTCCCTCCCAGTTGGTTTGTCCCTACCAGTGATTCGGTTTGAGTTGGGCCTTCTGCCACTGCAGGGGATGGCGCAATAGAAGAAACTTTCATTATTTAGACAGATCTTATTTGCAACATGTAATCCTTCCTTCTATAGATGGAAGCAGGCATTAGAACTTCAGCAAGATCAAACGCTGGAAATATGAAGATTGGATTGCTTGTCAACCCTGGAAGAAGCTGATATTGGATTAGGTCTCTTGGTAACAAATCCTACAAAAGTAAAATTAAAGTTTGAGAATTTTGATTGGCTAAGGACCCAAAAGGTCTCTAAAAAATATAAGGTCATTGTTAATTTTGTAAATGAGAGCAAAGCTTATAAGACCCTACCAAAGTATTTGGGGAAGTTTCCAAGTGGGAATTACAGGTCCCTGTTTTTGCGGATGCGGTTCAACCTTTTACCAACGAGAGAGGTGATAGGAATTAGGGAACAATCTACCAGTTTTTAACGTAAATGATGCTTTTGCAACATAGCAATGGAAACTACGTGACATTTGCTAACTGAATGTTTGGACATAGCCAAATTGAGAGCTATCTACTTGGACAAATTCATAATCCAGCATATAATTGTAACAGTAGTTAAATGGTGGTCTATGTTATTTAGTGGTGCTTATACTGCTTTAACATAGCAGTTGTGCACTTTTTAACTCGTTTAGAATTATAGGACACTATAGGAGATTGTCATTAATTAATTGCTGAATGATATATTTTTCCCTTTACCTCTTTTTAAAAGGTTCTTATTGCTTATTTAAGTATTTTGTATCCAGGAATATGTATGAAATTGTGCAATGTGTTTTAATCTATTGATACGTTTTAATGAATTTTATTGGGGTACAGGTAAAAGTTTGGTTCGCTGAGCTATTTGCTTGATGAATAACTACAAAAATATAATAAATTAAGTGTGAGGGACAGAATCCTTACATTGTTACAGTGTTTCCTTCCTTTAGTTTAGTTTATTTTCAGCAGGGAAGTCCTTGTCAGGGTAGGGAGAGTGAGGCGATTATCCAACCTTTTGAGATATTAAAAGGGCATCTTTTGAAAAACCTTCACAAAGTTGTCTACCTCACATTTATGACCCCTCACACTATATTTTCAGCTTTTTGCTCGCCCCTCTGGGCTTTCCGCCACCTTCTCGGGACCCAGCACCTTGCCGGCAACCTGCGTATCTCTTTTAGTGGTACCCAATGGTTTCGGGTATTCCTTGGTGTCTGCAATCAGCTGTGGGGCTTACCTGACCCTTGTGGTCCTTCGTTGGTCTGCGGCAGCTCCACAGCGATATTTCTCCTCCGGCTATCTCGACTCATCCTTCCTGCGCCTCCTGGTCATCAGGAACGCCAGGAGTTTCGCCTTCCAGGCTTGCCGAGTGGTCTTTCTGCTCTGGTCCACCACCAGACCTTCTTGCTCCTGCATCTGCATCACAGTCTGCCTTCTCCCTGGGCTGTGCTGGCTCTCGCGGTCCTCCAGGGAGGACTCGACCATGGCAGAGATTTCGAGGACATCTCTGCCGACAGGCAATCGTCCCATCCTGGCTGCTTTGATCGGCTTCTGACCACAGACTTTGAAACTCCCAAATCTTTCTGGGAGGATCTCTCTTCCTGTTGAGTCCCTCTTTGCTTTTTATTCTGCATACTAGACTACATTGTCTAGTATGCTCCGCACGGTTTGCATCACTAATTTGCATGTGTGTGCACCTCTTCCTCGTCACAGTGTTGGGTCTACAACTCCCTAGCCAGTTAGCCCTACACTTCTTCGTCTCAGAAGGAAGGGGAGAGGACTAACAAATGTCCATGGAGGTAGTGGGACGAAAGTTGGTAGGAAGGGAGTGGGTAGGTGTCGGTGCAACATACTGCGTTCTGCTGGTAAAATTGTCCGTAGTCCCATAGGTGGAATCCCTCCCCATCTGATCCTCCCGCGAAACACCACTCCTAGTGGGACTATTGGCTAGTGTCCACTCCTCTCTTGTCCTATGGGAAGGGGCTCCCCCCAGGGTAGAAGGGACAAAATCCACGGATTCGTCACACTTTTCATAAAGGAACTAGAAAAAAAGATTGCAGCCCTACAAGCAGATGCCCCCAAGTTAAACAGCAAAGGTCTAGGTGTGTTATTTTTCATAGACAGTGCTACTTTAACCTACAAAACATTGATGTGTCTAGCGAGGGCAAGAATAAAGATAATGTAAAATGCTTCAATTATTTGGGGTTGCGCTTGAGTTACAATGGGACATGAAATGCGCAGATCACTAAACATGAAAGGTTTTTATGAAGGACTGCAGGCCTTACACTGAACTTCTCCCCCAAAAATGTGGTGGGTTATTTGCCCGTCACTTAAAGTTTACAGAGCACAAATTCAATTAACTGTCTCTAATTGTGCAGAACTGAGGGTGCACACATTGATCACCTGACAGTTAAGGAGATCATATTTTAAAAATATTTACTGGCCCACCCAAAAAGTGACACCATTGTCTCCTGTCCTGTACAAATAGATATTTGGAGATAGAAACATGAAGCAAAAATCAAATGGCTGCTGTACTGGGTCAAATTATGGAGTGCTAAGATGCTTGATCACTACAAAAAAGCTCCATTGGATAGCCTTCGATCTCCCGGAGGTCTGAAAAGGCCATGGATTGATTGCGTAAGAATGATGGCATATATTTTGAAACGTGCATCACTGGGAGGACCCATCCCCAATAATTAAAAGGTCGTCCCTAGAGGTGAAAAGTGCCTCGTCAGCAAGATTCATCCAGGAAAGCCCCTTATCTTTAGTGACGTTTTAAATAAATCTCACTGCAGATTTGACAGTCATCTCAATTAGATTGAATCTTTCCATCAAAATCGTTATCAGGCTTTTATTGGGTAATTGCCACTTAGCAGGTTTTGGGACTGGTTTAGAGAAGATGTTTAGCATTTTTATTTTATTTGCCTGTTTTATGTGCCCATTAGGCAGAAGAGGCTAAAGCCCTGCCGGAGTGATACTAACTTTAGGACTTAAGGGAAGGGCTTCATTTGCATCGCAATAGTATGTTATCCTTGTCACAGCACATTTTCTTAATAGAACTTGGTTTATTATGTGTACGTTTTATGAAGCAGTGCCCTAGCCATGTTTGTATCTTATTAAACACAATGGGACAACTAAGATTGTATTATGATGCCCAACGAGTTGATGTTAGTTTATCTATAGATTGGGTTGCTTTGCGGACCCATTTACTTCCCCTTGCCCTTGGTCAGATCATTTTTTGTACACTTTGCAATTATTTTGGAAAGAGGAATGAAACCCAATGTTCTGGTGAGGAAGAACATAACTGCTAGGAATTTTAAAACAATTATGCCAGATGCCCACGAACCCTGGTTAGTATCTATTATCTATGATACAGGAAGTAAAGGCAATGGAACAAGTGGATGATATTGTTACCGTATTCTTGCAGGCTGTTCAGGAAGTCACAGACACCTTGGCTCCCCTGAGAACCAAGCAGATTAATGGAAGGACAGGCAATGCCTGCTTTACTCTGGATATTGTAATTATAATTGTTTATTTATACAAGCACGTATACACAAGTGGAGTGCTTCAAAGGTCTACAAGTTGGGAGGGGAGCAAGGGAATACAGTAATCAATCTTAGGCCTTGAAGTTTCTGAATGATCAAAACAAAAAATAACTAGCGTTCTAGGCCTGACACAATTTCTCCTAGTGCAAGTGCATGAATTGTTATAGTTGTGACCAAGCTAGGGAGAGGAACAGGACAAACTAACTTACTACTTCTACTACATTCAGGTCATGCATGCGTACAGACGGAGGTGCGGGAAGGGGGGGAGAACAAGTGTGACCAGTCCAGCAGGGCTCTGGGTTAAGTGCAGAGAGGATGCGCCGCTTATGTAACGTAGGCTGAAAGTGCAGTATTGCTGAACGTACTGCAGAGGCCCGGCGGCAAGTGCAAAAGACTAGCGGGGGAGCCGGGACCTGTAAGGCCCTGGAGGTGAACCAGGCAACCAGTCAGCAAAAACTGAACAGAGTTAGGAAGAGAAGTAGGAAGGAGGCTGTAAAGAAGGAAAGGAGGTTAGCAGGGTAGAAGGAGAGAGAAGGAGGAGGCGAAGAGGAAGGTCTTGAGGAGTTTTCGGAACTTAAGGTGCTCAGGCTCAAGACGGAGAGAGGCAGGGAGGCTGTTCCAAAGAGAGGCAACTTCAGCGGATGAAGATATACCCCCATTCTCTGTTTGGAAAAACGGCTCACCGCAAAGAGATGGAGGAAGATGAGCAGAGGGCTCTAGAGGGAGAGTATTTAGGAAGAGAGTGTTGTAGAGAGTGCAGACCCCAGCTCCAGAAAGCCTTGTGCACTATGCAGATGGTCTTGAACTTGATCCTTGTAGCCAGAGGGATCCAAGGAAGGGGTTTCAGCCCGGGGGGATTCGGTCGCTAGGCTTGACGCCAAGGATAAGTCTGGCGTTTGCGTTCTGGATGAGTTGTAGAAGACAGAGAGTAGAAGTAGGAAGATTAAGAAAGAGGCTGTTGCAGTAGTCCAGCCTAGAGAGAACCAGGGCTCTGCAGATGGTGATCCTCTGGGGAAAAGTGAGAAAAAGTAGACTACCTCTAAGGAGGTGCATCTGGTAGTGGGCTTTTTAGAGATATCCGAGAAGAAGAGTGGAGTCAAAGATTATCCCTACATTTCTTGCCTCATTAGTAGGAGAGGGAGCCGGGCCAAGGGAGGCCGATCAAAGTGAAAGTGGGAAAGCAGGAGCAGGGGTCCCAGTGAGGACAATTATTCAAAAACATAAAACTAAGAAAAGCAAATGCTTCTATGCATGGAGAACCTCACAAGATAGCAAGGATAAAAAAATGATATAGTTTGGCAGTTAAGCAGACATGGTTGATGTTTGGATTAGGAATGCTCAATCGAATTCTAAGGAACTTTTAAAAATATTGAGGGAGTTGGGAAATTCACATAAGAATGAAGATGATACAATTGAGAAAAATGTAGCCTTGTGTACTGGTATTCAGGAAGCTATGCTGAATAAACTTGATACGTTAAAACAGAACATTGAGGCTAATAGGGAGGCGGTTGGTATGGTAGTTAAAGATCAAGAGGTGGTGAGCCAGATGCAAAAAACTCAAGATCACCATTTCAATTTCAGGCATGTGTCTGAACTGGACTTGGCTACGATTATTGCAAACCTCAAACCTACTAGTTTTAAGGGAGATTCGTGTCCGGCTATGACAATTAAGGACTGTACCACCATTCGCCTAGGCACGCTTTGTAAGTTTGTTAATGCGTCATTTGCTGAAAATCGCATTCCAGCCGGGCTGAAGAATATTTCGATGTCCTTAAATTTATTTTATTGATTTCCTTATTATTCACGGTACATCAGCAAACATAAAAACATACCAGTAACTATCACTGTTATGAAATAACAGTTGTTTTCACAGCCAGTTACATTGACAATGATATAAATGTATCACGCAATGTCGGTTGGTGTGCTGCTGTATGTAAGTTTGAACAGCACAACAAACGATGAACAAAAACAAACAACAAAAGAGCTCAGCTTAACCAATCCCCCAGTTAATTCTCTGGGCATTAGGGAAAGGGGATCTTGGCGCAGATATGAATGGATTCGTCCCCTCAGGTACTCTCGAGCTGTGCTTCATAATGCAGCTATGGACATATCTCTGTATTGTGCAGCCTTTAGCATAATACCCTGTTTTGTTCAAGGCGGTGGGTCATCTGAGGGTGGAAACATTGATACATATAGACCTCTCCATGCCTCAAACGTGTGTGTTTATTCATCTTCCCTGCCTCGTGTGGCCCCGGCTCACACTTTTGTCTCAGCAAGAAACCAACATTCAAATTCCTTGTGCCATTGGTTATATTGGGGGTCTTGTTTACTTTTCCAAGACATGGCTATTCATCTTTTTGCCAAAACACATGCCAAATCTATACATGTAATCATAGGCTTATATTTGGTGGGTCTGGGGCATAGTCCCAAAAGACACGCCAGTGAGCTCCATTCGAACCTGACAACACCAGCTCACCTTTGAGCATGTTCTACGCAAAACCAGAATGCCCGCGACCGAGTGCACTCCTGTTAGGCAGAAACCTGTGGAGTTCCCTTAGGGACCACTGCAAAAAGTTTAAGACTACAGGAGTAAGCAGTAAACCCAATTGGTAGCAGTCTGCACCACCCAGATTTACCTGGTAGCTGTGGCTGAGCAGTCGGACTTCTCACAAGAAGAGTTAGGCAGTATATAGAGTATACACAATAGGGCTAAAAATACAATAGCACAAGCAAACACTGACCATAGCTTTGGTATAAAAGTATATCATTATTTATTAAAAACACACTTGTAAAAATACACTGGCACTAATATGTCAAGCAAGTTCAAACACAGTCACTATAAGTATATACACCTCCCTAGTTAATTATTCGACAAGTCTAGGTTAAGACACCACTTATTTAGCAAAACAGACGTGAGCGCGTAACCGTAGATGGCACTCCAATAATTTGTTTAAAAAGGGAGAGAAAAGGCATAATAGGAAAATAACACAGTAGCAACACTTTTAAGAAACCACAGCAAGTCAAGAAAGCCAGGGTCTACTGTAGAGCAAAAAGTTCATAGGCCAGGCCCACTCTTGGAGAGAGCAAGGCGGAATGTGCCCAAGATCACACAGTGGAAATGCACTCAAAGTCTTTGCAGAAAAGTCAAAAAGAGGTTGGATCAGTTCAGAAAGGAAAAGTTAGCAGGTCCAAGGTCACCCCAGGATAGAGAGTCAAGGATTTACAGGACACCTTTGACAATCTGTTGCAAGGGAGACCAGGCGGGACACAGTACCTGAAATGGTGAGAAAGCTCCAGCGGAGGCAGTTGTTCCTGGCAGCGGATGCAAGTCGGGGTTTCGTCCAGGGGAAGAGAAGATCTCGACGTGGAGGAAAGCTGGAGGTCGTTGCATTGCCAGGGAAGAAACCAGCCACAGAGTTTCCCAGTTAAAAGGTACGACCCTTTTATTTGCGGTAGTGGTGAAGCGTGGCTATCTGGCCGCCAGGGTGCTTGGCACGGGCGATTCGACCACGAGACGATGCTGGAAGGTGAAAAAGGCGAACTGGTTGGTCCCACCAGCTCAAAGGGAAGAAGACTCTCCTGGAAGAAGATCTCATCTGTCGTCGGGGAAGTGTTGAGTTCATACAGCAGGGCTCCACTGGTGGTGTCGTCGTTGTAGATGGCTCAGCTTCTCCCCTCTTCGGATTCTTTAGGTCTGGTGGCGACTTCTGAAGTTCCAGTCCCCAAAGCCCTGCTTTTATGCAGCAAAACCCCCATTCATCAGCCTAGCTGTCACTCAAACATGCTAAGTGGTGAGCCGGGCGGCTCACCACTGGGCCAATCACACAAGAGTCCAGGGTGCCTAATCCCCCTCCCACACATCTTGTTGACCCCAGACAGAGTGGCACCATTTGGAGGGCTTCTGTGGAGAAGCCCGCCAAAAAGTGGAACAAAGGGCTGGACTTGGGTTAGAGTTTCAGAGGCGAACACAAACGCCATTTTAAAACCGAGTCCTGGCAAAAAGACCCAACCAGGGAATAAATATTAAATAAATAACCCGGCGGTATCTTTAACATCGCACCAAAAAGTGGTGCGTTTAAAATGAATGGGAAAATCCCATAGGAAATATTCCGGTGGAATATTTCGCGTGGTATCCACTGCCACCAACCAGAAACTCAACAAGGGGGGACTGGACAGTGCCCCCTTGAAAAACAGACCCAGGGGCAATCGAATTACCCCTACCAGTACTTCCACAATATGATGGTTTGTACTGGTTCTCTTCACAATTTGAGACTAGTGAAGCCAATGGTGCTTTACATGCCCTGGGAGACAGTAGTCAGTCCCAGGGTATGGAGTCTATGTTTGGGGGTCACTATGACACCCCTGTGTTACTGCACTGAGGGTGCTGTGTAACACATACACCAAAACACATGAAGCCCTATGGAGTAAAAGACCCCATAGCCCATAAACACATTAGATAGTCAAAGGACATTCTCAAATCATGCCTAAGAGTGGGAGAAAAAAAAAGGGTCTCACTCTTAACAGGAGAAAAAAATAAACCCCAAAAATCCAGCAAAGCTGCTGGGGGACTCACTAGGTTTGGGAAATTAGCCTTAACAGAGAATTCTCCCGAACAACTCCCATAGCATATCCCAGTTTGTTACACCAAGAGCATTCAGGCACCAATTCTTTATTACTATTTATGAACTTGGCCAGTCTACTGGGATCCATATATATACGGTGCAATATATTGAGCTGGACAATACGAAACCTTGCGTTCCGAGACACATTCTTAACAAAAATCACGGCCTGCTTCCATTGTGTCTCTGCAATCTGTGACCCCACATCCTCCTCCATTTATATTTCAGTCTCATGTGCGGTGGTGAATTTACCCAGGATGCCTTCATATATTCTAGTTGTCGGTCCACAACCGTCCTCCAGACCATACAATAAGGATAAAAATGCTTCCTCTACTGGTTCAGCAGGCCATCCCTCCCACTTCTGTTTGGCCACTTTCATCACGTTTATGCATTGTAGAAATTGACCGCAAGCTAGTCCTTCATTTTGCATCAGGCCGTGAAACTGCCTAAACTGCACATTCACAAACAAATCTCCCCATGTGTAGATGTTGTATCTTTTCCCAAATTTTGGCTAACCCTAGTTCCGCCAGATCTGAGCAGGTGTCCACTGCAATAGGAACATTTCGAGAATATGGATGCGACAAATGCACCAACCTCTGTGCCCCGGCCCAGAACTTTCTGCCCAGTCCCACTATCAAACATTGGGAGCCCATGCAAGATCCCAGAACCCGCATCATTTTCTTAAGTCTGGCAGGCTTCACTACCGTCTGTAAAAGTTCAGATTTAGCGGTGACTCAATGCGATAACCACAAACTCACATATTGCAGTTGAGCAGCCAAATAATACAGTTCCAGGTTCGGGAGCTGTACTCCTCCTTCTCGGTATGGTAAATATAATGTTTTAAGTGCAATCCTACGGCGGCCCCTTCCCCATAGGAAGTCCCTGAGTGTGGCTTTGAGGTTCCTAAATAATCTTGTTTCTACATAATAATGCACATTTGTGAATGCATACAACAGTATTGGAAGAATTATAATTTTAGTTATGGATACACAAACCATGAGTGAGAGTGGTAAGCGGCACCAACATTTCATAGACTTCCTTATCTCAACCACTATCCTAATGGCGTTATGTCGATGCGTATCTTGTGGCAGGTATGCTATCCAAACCCCTAAATATTTAAATGTAGTTGTTTCCCACTTCAGCCCCAGTTCCGGTAAATCCTCCATAACTTCTCTTCGAAGTCCCACAAGAGGGAAAAGACATGACTTCTGCCTACTAAACATAATCCCTGACATTTTTGTGAAGTCATCCAGGACCTCTAAAATAATGGAGAGATTTTGGAAGTCTTGCATAAGTATAACAAAACATCATCCGCATGTAGCTATATGAGATATCTAGTGCCTCCCACATCTATACCGGTTTCTAAGTATTCTTTCTGAGGTATACTGCCAGGGGCTCCAGCGCCAGTATATACAGCATCAGTGAAAGTGGACACCCCTGGCGGGTTCCCCTTTGTATGTTCCATATCTCTGAGTTGCACTTCTCAGATTTCCCCCTAGCCACCGGGTGTACAGTAATTTAACCCACTGAATGAGTGACTCACCCATTCTAAAACCTTGTAGTGCCTTATACATCCACTCCCAAAAAAAGGAATCGAAGGCCTTAATAGCATCGAGGGATACAACCACTAGGTGCACCAGCTGTCTGTTGGTCTGATCTACGACATGCTGCAACCTGCGCAGGTTAGAAGCTGTGCCATGGCGAGGTACAAACCCAGTCTGATCAGTGTGTATTATTGTGGTTATGACTTTGCAGAGGCAACCCACCAATATAGTAGTAAGGATTTTAGCATTGTAATTCAACATGACAATTGGGCGATAGGAATCACAGCACGCCATGTGTTTCCCTGGTTTAGGTATAGGTGTTACCTTCGTCTCTCTCATACCCAGCGGGAGAATGCCTTTGTTTTACGCTTCTTCATAAACCCTTAGTAACAGAGTCGCTAACAGTGAACTATACGTCTTGTAGAATTCTGATGGAAGTCCGTCATTCCCCAGGGTTTTGCCAGTTACAAGTGCTGTTATTCCCTCCCTCACCTCCCTCAAGGAAATAGATTTATCCAAAGCCTCGACCTGTTCTTTAGTTAATTGCAGAAGATGAATCCGGCCAAAAGCCTCCTCGATCTCCCCCTGGGGCACCTGTGTGTCATGTCTATACAACTGGGTGTAAAATGCAGCAAAGATATCATTTATGTCTGTCTGAGACCTCCATGGGGCCCCAAACTCATCCAGCAACTGTGTGGTCAGCACCCTGGGCTGCTCCTGTATCCACAACCATGCTAGCATCCTACATGACTTATCTCCCTCTACATGCCTCTGCCCCTCTGTGCCTCATAGTCAAATTTGGAGAGCCCGCCTCAGGCCTGTGCACACTGCATTATAAGGTCAGTGAGGGCCCTCTCCAGCTTTTCTGCCATAGGTCTCTGAGCCTCCATCTGTGTGATCTTAACCTCCAGTACCTTCAGGTCTGCCCTCAATTGCCTACAAGTTCCCCCCACCCTCAATATGATGTATCCCCGGACCACTACCTTCATTGCGTCCCATACAGCATCCCAGCTGTCCACGCTATCAATGTTTATCTCAAAGTACTTCTCTATGGCTTGGTATAGCACGTCCTTAAATAGCCCATCAAGTAAGGCATCCGTGGGCATACGCTACGTCAGTATAGGGCCCCTGGTTCCCCCCGTTTCCCATGTAATCATCAGTGATGAATGGTCTGACATAGTTTGTGCTGCATATTCCGCACTTATGAACTCCATCAGGTATTCCACCCCCACGAACATGTAATCAATTCTCGTGTGTGGGCCATGCAGGGACAAATAGTAATACCCCCTAACATTCAGGTGTATTTCCCTCCATATATCCCTCTTAGCAATTTCTGAAGTGGTTGCGTTCAGAGCATCAGTAGCAGGGGAGGAGCCTCCTCAGAGGGGTGAAGATGTGTTCAATAGCACATCCTGCACACAGTTAAAATCACCTCCCCACAATAACATCATATCCCGTCTTAGTGTAATCACACTACTAAGTGAGCACACATGCGCCGGAATAGCTCTATTAGGAAAGTAAGAGTTTACAATACACACTCCCCTTTGGCCCAGGTAGCCACACAGGATGACATATCTCCCCTCCTTGCCTACCACCACCTCTGATACAGGGAACAGTTGCATCCACCCATGTAAGAACTCCCCTAGCAAATTGCGAGAACGTAAAGACATATCCCATACCACCCCATCTCGACAAGAGTTGCTCCTGCCCTTCAGGCAGCAGGTGGGTCTCCTGCAGCAAGACTATGGAAATCTTTTTCCTTCAAAGATAAGACCTCACCTTATTCCTTCTTATGTATAATCCCAGTCCCCTAACATTCCAGGACAAAAACTTTACTTGTGTCATAGGGCTATTTAACACCCAGCCACCCTTTACAATGTTCCGGAACCCTTCCGGTCCATGTCACACTGATGTCCCATAACCAATCCTCAATACCCTGTAGATCCAACATGCCACCTTTTGGCCATATGGTAGTGTATAATTTAGCCCATCCCAGCTACTAGCCCTGAGCCTTCGCCTTCCCTCACCTCACCCAGCGTACCTTCATTAAGCTCTGTAAAATAAACAAAACCAGATTCAACAACCCCCTGAACCCGGGGGATAAACATCGCCCAACAGAGAGTCCCTTTTCGGGCATACCCGTACCACCAAAGCTGATAGCTTGCCTGATCACCACCCAGCAGTGACGCTGCACACCCTCACTATTCTCAGCTTCCACACGGGGACGTTCCTACATCAGTGTGCTGCACAAATAGTTCAAGTCAAGCGCACTGCCATACATTTTCAAGTTGCCCGTAGCAGTGGCTGTATCCTTCGGGGTTGCCTCTGCCATCGTAACCCTCTCAGCAAGTGAGCGTACGTCCTGGTAAAGTAACTGCACATCAATACTCACTGTGTCTATTTTGCCCTCAGGTGATGTTCTCAAATCTGGGATGGCAGCCAGTACCCTGGATTCCTGAGGGTCCCCTTGTGACACCAATACTTCACCCATTGCTAGCCCAGCTGAGGGTGCCGTGTCCCGGGCATCCACTTGTCCTGCAAAGGATTCCATTATTGAACCCTCTGTTTGTTTTGTTCTTCGTGGGGGGATATACCTGAAGTATTGTCAATGCTAATGTTAATCTTAAAGGACATTTGTACCGCGCACTATCACCACCGAAGTGGTCCCCTGGCGCTCTGGCGGCTCTGAAAAAGGGGAGGAGAGGGTTTGGGTTAGTGGGAATAAGCTGGAAAAGTGCAAGAGAGCAGTGATGTGCTGTTGGCAGCCTCAGCCCGGTGGGTCCGTCGACTGGGCTTGGGGTGTTTTATGGTCCGTAGTCATCGTGTGCTGTTGTGCAAGTCTATGTGTGGTTTGTTTTGTTGTTGCAGTGTTGTGAAGTTTGTGCGGATTGCTGCGTTTAAGGCTTGTGGTTGTGTTTAGTTATAGTTTGAGAGGTGTATGCAGAGGGATGGAATTGTTAGTTGGTTGCTTAGTTGGCATTGCTGTCCTTGCAATTGTGGGATTCCATCTAGGTCCGGTACATGCCAACAGTCACATCTCCGTCTAGATGCCGCGCAAGCTAGGTTCACAATTCTAAGTGTGGTGCATGCTAAGAATCACATATGCTAACAATCACATTTCTGAGATTCTATCTAGGTGTGGTATTTGCTAACAATCATATTTCTATCTAGATGCGACGCGGGCCAAGCCTGAGAACTCCATATAAGTGTGGTACATGCTAACAATCACATTTCTATCTAGATGCGACGCGGGCTAAGCTTGAGAATTCCATGTAAGTGTGGCATATGCTAAGAATCACATTTCTGTCTAGATTTGGCGCTTCTATCTAAGAGTGAACATGCTAACACTCACAATTCTATCTAAGAGTGAACATGCTAGTATTATGGCACACTATGTTATTGGTAGGTAAGATAGAGTGGCAGGGTTTTCTGGTGTAGAGTGATTGCTCTACTCCCCACCCATGCCACACTCACGGTTTTTTGTGTGGTATGTTCTAGGTGGTTGTGCTATGGTATTGTCCAGCCGGTCAACCAGTCTCAGATATACAATTTGTTCACCCCCAGCAGCGCCCAGCTCGTGGCAACTACTGTAAGATAGTGTGTGATTCCTTGCCCCAGTCCAGCTAGCAGTGCATGCCAATGTCCACAGGGTTTTGCAAACTGTCCACTGCATTTGCCTTTGGTACAGCTAGTAGCAGAGTTTCCAATAGCACTGTAATCCCCTCCCTCCGTGCTCAACTTGTGGCTACTGCGAAGTTTCAATAAGCAGGCCAATTACCAGGCTCAACAATGTCTGCCCCCAAACAGGAACCGTGCCGCCACTTGCTCTGGACACCAATGTTCATTATTGCCTGCCAATTTTCACAGCACCAAAGCTAGTTAGTCTAATTGAGTGCCTTCACCAGTTCTCACCCGAGCTACTCCTGCATGTGCCAAGCTATCTAGAGTCCTCCAGTAACTCCACGTTCTGCTGCTCTGTGTTTCGGGAATCCGCACAGCTCTTGCGCAGCATCCGGCGCTGCTGCATCCTCTCCGGTGTGCCCCGGTCTGGGTTCTGATGCCCCTGGCCTGCGCATTCCCTACGGCGTGCGAACACCTTCTGTACATGCAGTGTGCACCTGCGTCTCCCATCGCAGTAGTTCAGGTCTCACCCGCACTTCGACTGTATTGGAGGATCTTCCCTTCCCATCTCACTCATTGCATAGTCTGGTGGTGCCTTTGTCCCTCCGTTCCGGCAGCTCCTAAGCAATCCCTTCCCATCGTACAGGGATCTGCACGCACCATAGCCTTTCCGTGCAGCTTAGGTCCTTTCAGCAGCCTGTGGCAGTCTTGCTTCTCACCATGCAATATTTCGGCACAGATTTTTGGGCTCCAGGAGCTCCGTTTCTCACCCTCTTCAGCACACAGCTGGGTCCTCTGTGCACCACTGTCCAAGTATTCCAGGTGTGCCTGTAACGCTATTTAACTCTTCGTGCAGGATCCAATATCAGGATCTTTGGATAAAGGCGCTATATAAATAACACATCATTATCATTATCTCAGTGGGAGCTCGAGCAGGTCACATCTGCACTACATGAGCTCAGGCCACGCCCCGTCTATGTCCTGATATGCCGGCTAACTATCGCCCTGTCGCAAACACTCTATTTCTCCTAAATATTCAGACCCAGGTAGCATATTTGCAAATCACAGTTTATTTGAATGAACATGGGATCTTAAATAAGTGCCAGTCCGGCTTTAGACAAGGGCATGGAACCGAGACGGCGTTGCTTGATATGAAATCGAAATTGTTGCAGATTATGGATAAGGGGCAGACTGCCCTACTCATACTGATGGACTTGTCTGCAGCTTTTGACCTGGTGGACCACACTGTGTTGGTCACCAGGTTAAAAGAGGTTGTCCATTTTTCAGACAACGCTGTGCTCTGGATTACCTCGTTCATAAGTAATAGATGGTGTCGAGTGTGTAGTAAGCAAGCTGAAGCGCAATCAACACTGCTGGTGTATTGCATGCCAAAAGGAGCGTGTTTATCTCAATCATTATATAATATTTTCACAGTTCCATTTTTTTTATCTTTTGGAGGACAATAAGGTAGGATTCCCGAATTACACGGATGACACTCAATGTGTCATCCCGCTATCCGGGAATCATGAGGAGGATGAAAGAACTGTTAACAAGATCTATGATCTGATACATACTTGGATGGCGGTAAGTGGCCTGACACTTAATAAGGAAGAGACAGAGTAAACTGTGGTAGGTACAGAGAATAGAACAAAGAGACTGGACAAAGACTATAATCATTTTTTGGTGGCAGGGCATAATATTGAGACAAAAAAGGTGAAGACGTTGGGGATTGTACTAGATCAAAACATGAATATGAGGGCTCATGTAAGTAGCCTAGTGTCCTCATCTGCGTATTACACTAAACTGTTGGTGCAACTTCGCCCATATATATCGTAAGTGAATTGCGAAACGGTAGGCAGGGCAAAAATAGGATGATTTGCTATTGCAGTAGCCTATTGGTGGGGATAGCCAAATCTGATCTAAATCGCCTGCAAGCCATTAAAAATGGTGTGGTCAGGGTCATTATGGTCAGGGTCATTAGGGGTCTAAGAAAGAGAGATCACGTCTTGGATGCGAGACGTGACCTACATTGGCTCCCCACTGTGGTAAGGATTTACTTTCGTCGTCTTGTAATTACCCATAAATGTCTAGCTGGTGTGGGCCCTTGCTATCTAAGTGAAGTTCTTATGAAAAAAACTGTTGTAAGGGTCTTGAGATCTAATAACCCACATCAGCTGAAAATACCGGCTTGTAATTTGACTTAGGTCAGGAGGAGCACTAAAAAATGCTCCCTTCATAAGGCATGGAATGCTCTCCCGCCGGAGCTAAGAGGACTGAAATCAATGGCTAACACGAGAAAAAAATGGAAGACTTGGTTGTTTAGATAGGGAGCGGTGTGTTTTTCCTGATGTTTTTGTTAGCACTCTGGACTACGTTTATCACTGAGGATATATTTGTGAAGTGTAAAAGTGCACGCAAACAACAAACAAGCATATACAGCTACGATGAATGTCCCATTTCTCGCAGCAGTGATCGTGGGATACCGCAGGAGGAGGAGAATAGCCAGGGTCCGCATTTTTTTGCCCAGGACCAACCTTTTTGGGATGCCTGATGACCAGGTCTATGGCAGGTATAGGTTTCCACCTCATATCATCCTAGACCTGGTCACTGAGTGGGAGGATGACCTCACATCACCCACCTTGGGCTCCCAAGCACTAAGCCCCTTGGAAAAGGTGCTCAATGACCTGCATTTTTTGGCCACTGGCTCATTTCAACGGACAACTGCCATAGTCGGGGGCGTCTCACAGCCCACGCAGTTACGCTGCCTACATCAGATGTTGGCAATCATGACTGCGCGCTCCTCCGTCCGCAGGCACATATACATGCCAGAACACCTGCAGAAAGGCAAGCTGTGGTCCAGGACATCTACAGGGTGGCACACTTCCTCAAAGTGCTCAGTGCCATAGATTGCACTCATGTGGCCCTACGTCCACCTAGGGCCACTGAGAACATCTACCGCAACCGCAAGCACTGGCATTCCATCTATGTACAGGTTGTATGCGATGGCAAGGGAATCATCACCTCTGTCTATGCAAACTATCCAGGGTCCACCCATGAGAGTTTCATATACAGAATGTCCGCCCGGAGCCGGGACCTGGAAGCTGGGAAGCATGGCAATACATGGCTCATTGGTGCAGACTGCCCTACTCATACTGATGGTCTTGTCTGCAGCTTTTGACCTGGTGGACCACACTGTGTTGGTCACCAGGTTAAAAGAGGTTGCTCATTTTTCAGACAACGCTGTGCTCTGGATTACCTCGTTCATAAGTAATAGATGGTGGCGAGTGTGTAGTAAGCAGGACTTAAGCGCAACCAACACTGCTGGTGTATTGCGTGCCACAAGGAGTGTGTTTATCTCAATCATTATATCATATTTTCACAGTTCCATTTTTTTATCTTTTGGAGGACAATAAGGTAGGATTCCTGAATTAGACGGATGACACTCAATGTATCCCGCTATCCGGGAATCATGAGGAGGATGAAAGAACTGTTAACAAGATCTATGATCTGATACATACTTGGATGGCGGTAAGTGGCCTGACACTTAATAAGGAAAAGACAGAGTAAACTGTGGTAGGTACAGAGAATAGAACAAAGAGACTGGACAAAGACTATAATCATTTTTTGGTTGCAGGGCATAATATTGAGACAAAAAAGGTGAAGACGTTGGGGATTGTACTAGATCAAAACATGAATATGAGGGCTCATGTAAGTAGCCTAGTGTCCTCATCTGCGTATTACACTAAACTGTTGGCGTAACTTCGCCCATATATATCAGAATTGAATTGCAAAACGGTAGCTAGGGCAAAAATAGGATGAAAAATTGATCATTGCAGTAGCCTATTGGTGGGGATAGCCAAATCTGATCTAAATCGCCTGCAAACCATTAAAAATGGTGTGGTCAGGGTCATTATGGTAAGTGTCATTATGGGTCTAAGAAAGAGAGATCACGTCTCGGATGCGAGACGTGACCTACATTGGCTCCCCACTGAGGTAAGGATTTACTTTCATCTTCTCGTGATTACCCATAAATGTCTAGCTGGTGTGGGCCCTTGCTATCTAAGTGAAGTTCTTATAAAATAAAACTGTTGTAAGGGTCTTGAGATCTAATAACACACATCAGCTGAAAATACCGGCTTGTAATTTGATTCAGGTCAGGAGCAGCACTAAAAAAAGCTCCTTTCATAAGGCATGGAATGCTCTCCCGCCGGAGCTAAGAGAACTGAAATCAATGGCTAACTCGAGAAAAAAATGGAAGACTTTGTTGTTTAGATAGGGAGCTGTGTGTTTTTCCTGAAGTTTTTGTTAGCACTCTGGACTACGTTTATCACTGAGGATATATTTGTGAAGTGTAAAAGTGCACGCAAACAACAAACAAGCATATACAGCTACTATGAATGTCCCATTTCTCGCAGCAGTGATCGTGGGACATCGCAGGAGGAGGAGAATAGCCAAGCCCCACATTTTTGTGCCCAGGACCAACCTTTTGAGATACCTGATGACCAGGTCTATGGCAGGTATAGGTTTCCACCTCATATCATCCTAGACCTGGTCACTAAGTGGGAGGATGACCTCACATCACCCACCTTGTGCTCCCAAGCACTGAGCCCCTTGGAAAAGGTGCTCAATGTCCTGCATTTTTTGGCCACTGGCTCATTTCAGCAGACATCTGCCATAGTCGGGGGCGTCTCACAGCCCACGCAGTCACGCTTCAGACCGTGGTCCAGGACTTCTACAGGGTGGCACACTTCCCCAAAGTGCTCAGTGCCATAGATTGCACTCATGTGGCCCTACGTCCACCTAGGGCCACTGAGAACATCTACCACAACCGCAAGCACTGGCATTCCATCAACGTTCAGGTTGTATGCGATGGCAAGGGAATCATCACCTCTGTCTATGCAAACTATCCAGGGTCCACCCATGACAGTTTCATATACAGAATGTCCGCCGGGACCTGGAAGCTGGGAAGCATGGCAACATATGGCTCATTGGTGAGTACAAATGCCTGTGCAAATGCCTGCATGTCACACACAGACAAATACACCAGCCGAACTAATGACAACCATTAACACCTCCTCAGGGGACAGTGCGTACCCTCTGAGCACCTACATGATGATGCTAATACGGAACCCCACCACAACACCCCGAGTAAGATACAACGCAGCCCATGTTGCAACCAAGGCCATAGTGGAGCGCACATTCGGAGTGCTCAAGTCACGCTTCCGCTCCCTTGACCGCTATGGCGGCCAGCTACTATATGCACCCCCAGTAGTGTGCAAAATCATTGTGGCAGCATGTGTCCTGCACAATGTTGCAACACGGTGGGGCGTTCCAGTGGACATGGTGGTGCCCCCACATCCCCAACCACACGCACAGGCGCTGCGCATGGGAGGGGAAAGGGAAAGTGGCGAGGCTGCCCGTACCCAGCTTGTGGCCACATTCTTCACCTAACTCCCGCCCCAGCAGAGTGCCCACAGGCCTGGCACATACCAGGTGACAATCGATGATGACAAAGGGACAGTCAACTGTCACAACCTTACCACCCTCAGAATGTGTCCACGGAAGTGCTACATTGTGTGCATTCCTAGCTACTTCAACATAACCAATCCTGTGTGACCAAAAGGAACACATGCAAGGTGCATATCCCACCACCCCCCTGCAAAACCAGGCATGAAAATACTGGTATATCACCTAAACCCTCCCAACCCTCATGACCCCCGTCCACCACACCATGCCATGGCATGCAACGCAAAACAGCAAACCAAATGCACTACACATAACACAATTGTCATGAAGTGCCACGTGAGAAATGTAAACAGGCACGAGACAATTACACCTGCCATGGAATCTGATGAAATGACTTTCCAAAACCTCCCACCCATAGAAAGTGTGGCACAAATGCATGCCACCAGCGGTACTAGCAACAAGTCAAAATGCCTGTTGCCATGCACCACGGGCAATAGAAATTTGCCAATAGAAACACTGTGTGCTGCGTGTGTGTCCCCTGCAACACACCGCTCACCAGACAGCACAGTGAGTGTGCTGTGCGTTGGTGAAAGCCCTTGAGCATCATGAAAAGATAAGTACAATCAACCAAAAGTACCCTGTGATGCATGTACACTATCAAGGAATTGAAAGTGATTATGCACTGCAGGGACACAGCATGCCTGAGAAGGCAATCTGGGTGCACGTGTGTGCATGTTGTTGTTGTTGATGTGGGGATGCGTTGTCTAAGTGTTTGTGTCAGTAGGGACATGCACTGAATACATGAATGTGAAATGAAGTGAACCTCAGTGTTCTGTACACAGCACATGTGAACATTACCCTCGTGGACCCCCCAGTATGTTAAACCACACCAATCCCCTGACACCTCAAAAGCAAACACAACACAGGATCATCCATTGACCAGCAGAACACATCATGTACAGACTACCCAACATCAACAATGTCAGACAGTGACCAATCACTGTAGCTCACGTGTCCCAATGTGACATTGTCACCACACGGACCCCTCCCATCATCAGTGTGTATTGCACAGCCAAAGGGTGCCAGGAAGTGCATCAACAACATAGACAGTTAAGTCATAAAAAACATCACAAGCAACATGATGAAATGCATAGTCAACAAAATATCAAAATGAAGTGCAGACATGCATTGGAGAAACCATCCGGAATACCCACTAGGTTTGTATACACAAGTAG
Organism: Ambystoma mexicanum; assembly: GCF_040938575.1. Lineage (NCBI taxonomy): Eukaryota > Metazoa > Chordata > Amphibia > Caudata > Ambystomatidae > Ambystoma > Ambystoma mexicanum. The sequence continues at coordinate 646,171,513 of NC_090932.1, forward strand.
GACTGCAGACTGGCCACAGATATGACGGAAGCCCAATGCCTCTGTGTAAGATGCTGTCACACCGAGCCATCCTTGCGAGCCCATGTAAAGGGGAAGCAGGAGTGGCATATGTGTTAAGACCCCAAGCCACCAACACATACACACGACAAGCCTGTATGGACCCAGCTGGAACACACAGTGGATGCTTTCAAATGCCACAAAGCACCACACTGTCACATGAATGCACAATAGACAAACAATAATAGAAAACAAAAATAAAAATGGCCACATATGACCCGGGGGGGGTGGGAGTGGGGGCACCCAGGAGGAGGGAGGTACAGGCTGAACCTCAACACCCACATGTGTTGATGTTGAGATAAAAAAAAATCCTCCATGGGCTCAACTCCTGCACGGCTCGACCTGTGTGAGAGATAAGTCATCGTCGTTGTCACCCTCTGGATGTAAATCAGAAGGTGGACGTGGCACATTTGCCTGACCACGCCTATCTGTAGCTAGCATGCAGGTCTGGTAAGCCCGGTCCTCCATAGCTATGGCACATGGGTCTGCATGCATCACATCACGTGATACACATGCTTCCTCCTGCAAGGTCTCACGTGTATGACAGAGTTCTGCCTTCATGGCCTCACATGACATACGGAGCACCTCCTGGCTTGCACGGAGTTCTGCCGAGATGGTGTTTTCAAGCTGCTTCATCCTCTCTTTTGACCGCGTCCTCTGGGTCATCATGAGCACAACCCAGAGTAGATCTGAGGGATTGGTGTTTTTCCCTCAGGGCCTCCCTGTGGGCCTCTGCCTGAGCAGCAAGTGCTTCGCGCAGAGCCACCATTTCAGCCCGGCGTGCCCTGTGAGTGAGCGGCACGTGGGCCGGCGTTGTCTGCTGTTGGATCTCCACCTGCCTCTCAGGGGTGAGGATGGAACGGGCAACACTTCCATGCCTTGAACCATCATCTCAACTGCTCCCCCCCTGTTGCTGTGCTATGGCATACATGGCATGCTCCCACTCAGTGGTCCCCGGTGGCGCACAGCCACCGCGTTGCCGGACCCTACACCTGCTAGGCCCAAGGAGCCGTGGTCTTTGCTGTGTTGGCACCGCCCGTGGCTGCAAGACTGCATCCCTCCATCAACCTGATGCCCCAGGAACATGAGCAACTGGTGTGGAGTGTGACCCTGCACCAGTAACCACCACAGGCGGACATTCCAACACTGCCTGGTTCCTTGAGGGCACTACCCTCACTGCAGGTATCGCGGACAGAAGATCATCCACTGCAGGATCACTCACCGGCGACAACACATCATGATGCACATCCAATTCAACATTGTGGTCAGAGAGTCCATCAGAGCTTGACTCATAGTCAGCCCTGGACACGATGGTCTGGAGCAGCAGTGGTTTTCGTGGTCTACCACCCCACGACCACCACTGGTGCTAGGTTGTTGACGTGTCTGGAATCACAACCTCATCCTCTGCCTCCAGTGCCTCATCACCTGTAACTTAAACAAAAGAAACATGAGCACACATGTCAGCAGCACATACCACACACATAGACATCACAACATCGACAGCCAACACATGAAGCAGACATGTCACACACAACTGAAACTCTGACCTGCATCCAGTGGCATTGTAATGCAAGGGTATCCCAAAAGCAGAAATGGATGTGTGTAAAAAGTGAAGCCTACACATGTAAAGCATGTTGCCTATCACCAGCATCACACACAACCTGTGGCAGGCACAGATCCAAGCCTGAAATGAGAGATGGCAACAAAGAGAAGGCACGTAGCATAAGCATGGCGGAACACCCAAAAAGCCACAGCTGCAAGTCAAAGCAAACACACCATGACACATGTAATATGCATGTTGTCATGCAGCACTCAACAGCCATCACCAATACAGAGTACATGTGTCACAGGATGCACCTACGCTAGTGCATTTCAATACAGTGAAGGGATGAACATGGGAACATACATGCTAGGTCACTTTGACATAGCAGCATTGCGTAGGCATGTTGAAGGCCCGAACATGGTACAGAAGTGGGTGGGTGCAGTGCATGTGTACTGCCTCAACTTCCAACATCAACACGTACGTAGTGATGTCAATCTCTAAACATGACGGCACTGTAAGGGCAAGGGCAGACATCATGTGCAAAGTGCATGCACTGGTTTGCATGGATACAGTGAACCCCCCACCCTTTGGGGAATTTCAGGGAGGCAGTGCTTGGCAATGAAAGGTTGACCAGAGAACTATGCATTGGCAGACAGTGTTGGCATGCGTCAATTACATCTTGTCCGTTAAATGACACTACAGCAGATGAGAAGTGCACATTAAGCAGGACACACGAGGAACCAGCAGTAGTGCACCCATGCCTGCAGAAGCCACGACTCCAATTGAACAGAGGTAGGAGCCTGTAACAAGGTGAGGCATGTGCACCACACAGGCGAGGAGACCCTAAACTTGTGCGTGATGAGAGACAGCCCAAGAGGGAGCATTAAATGGATGACCAAATACCATGACACTTATATAATCCTGGAGATGTACTATGATGATCAGCCTGTCAAGGACCCATAGGGGCATAAATGGAATGCACATGGAGCACGAATGGGCACTCATGTTCACGGGTAGACACTGCCATCTGCACAGTCTGAGTGAGACACACTGCAGGCGAAAGGATGTACACCACAGTACGTGTTTTACAGGTTTGCTGAGGGAAGTGTGCATGTACACAGGAACGGGGAACAGGCAATTGCAGTAGTCTGATATGTGACTCACCAGTGCCCTGTTGAAATTGAGCTGCTGGGGGTTTGAGAGTCAAGGAAGCGTGCTCGTGAGGAGGACCACCTTGCAGGCTGACCACACATACACGGCAGTCATGTGATGAGAGGGCTGAGTGCAGCAATACCACAGGCTACATGCAGACATGTGAGTGAGCAGGAACATGTACCGGAGGGGCAGGCGAGTGACTTGCATGCGAGTAGAGTGCATGCGTGGTGATGAGGACAGCCCCTGTGTGCATCACATATCCTGCAGGCATCACAACAGGCATGCATCAGTGAAGCATTGCATGACTCAACATGACAACCATGTACACATAGCATGTAGTGGCAGTCAAGCACAACACATCACACAAGCCAAACACACATGTCCTGGACAAACACGCATCAACACTCACCAGACGATGCATCATAATCCATCATCTCTCCCACTCCATGGACTAGTTCTGCCTCGATGAACTCTGCAGCAATCTACTCGTGCTGAGTGAGTGCATTCTCCTCTGGTGCTGGTCCACTGCCAGTCACCTGAGTCATGGCATAATTGGAGGCACGCTTTTTTTTTTGCACAGCGTCAGTGCTCATTCCAACGCTTGTAGCAGTCTTGAGCTGTGTGCACCTGAAATCTCATGGTATTCATACCATCTGCAATATGCTGCCAGTGGACCTAGCACTGGGCAGGCGTAGTATGGCACTGTGGGCCCACCAGTATATCGCGTTTGTGTGCCGACACTTAGCCCACAAGGAACTCCAGTTCCTGCTTGTTGAAAGGCTTCTTCCTCGACGTGCTGGAGGCCGGAGCCGTGTTTGCGGTCCCAGCCTCTTGCGCAGAAGCACGCTTCCTCCTCTTGGGCGGTGGTACGGACCCTGAGTGGCCAATGTGGCCCTGATCAGTAGGGGCAGTGTCGCTGGTGGACTGGACCAAGGGAGTGGTTGGCGGAACCAGGACGGAAGGTCTGACTTGAGTCAGTGGATGCTGGGTGCTGTTGCCAGGACCCACCGCCACATCTGCCGCAGTGCCAAGGTCTGTGACTGACACAGTCCTGGCTGGCAGACTCACAGCCCGGGTACTATTGGCTGAATATGCCCATGCAGTTACCACCAAATGGCTGCTTGGGGCAGCAGATGTCACCATTGACCCAGATACGTGGGCCTCGGTCACAGCAACCCTGGAAACACGTGGCCTGTGCTTCTTGACCACCTAGAATTCTGCCTGGGAGTCCTCAGGTTCCAACCCATCATGCGCTGGCCGACCCCGAGCCTGGGTGGTGGTCGCTACAGCTGCACCGCAACTAGCACTACCGATGGGCCAGTGACAGCAGATCTAACTGACTGTCGGGTCATATGGGCGCCTGGGTTGGATGCAACAGCTGCATCTCCCGGAGCCACAGGGGGTGGTGGCATGGCTGCCCCAACACGTGGCTGGACATCCTGCACCAGTGGTGCACCACTGCCTCTTCCCCCTCTGCAGCCAACCTGGACAGCCTGGAGTCCCTGTACCCCCTGGTCAACCCAGCCACGTCCCCGACCACGCACAACACTGGGAGGACGCCCAACTTTGCTGCCCTTTACCTTTGATGGCCTCCCAACCATGGCACAGATGATATATTGCCAATGGGTGGTGCACTCAACAATTGCCCTGGGCAATTGGGGTGAAGGGGACAGGGTATGTGATGTTAGACGCACCCATGTGCTCTTGCAAGGCTTTTGTGGCCCCTGGTGATAAATGATGGGTCACGCAAAGCTCAGGCACCCCAAAAATGATAATAAACTTGCACGCAACCCCCGGTAGCCCACATGAGTGGAATTAACCTCCTGCAGTACGCTGTGGCACCCAGGGACACAAAAAATGCATACGGTGGAACACGCAGGCTACTATGATCTCAAAAATGGGTACGTGATGCACAGGGGGAACCACAGTGGGAAAAATAGCATGCGCGACTCACTGTCTGCCTTACATGGAAAAGGAAAACGCACGCGCTTGTGTGTGTAGGCAACACCCCTGGCAAAAGAAGAAGTACGAACTCTATCCGCTGTGAAGTAATCGCGTGTGAAACCACAAGAGGAGTAAACACACGTGTCAATCTTCACGAAAAGCACATACAGAAAACTGCTGGCCTGTGCTCACCTTTAACCCATGCCGAGGGAAACGCCCGCACGTCACGTCACTTACGTGCCTAGGCGCTAAGGGCCTTTACTTGAATTACACGCTTGCGTGCTTTTTTTATGTGCTGAATCACTCTGCATCGAGCTGGCCACGCGACTACACATGGAAGACCACGCTCCTGCCCAGAAGGCCATTTACCTACCCTCAGACCCCCCAGCAGCCTCCTAGGAGCCATCTGCTGCTGCCTGCTGCCAACGTGCCCTGCTATTTGGGGCCTGCACATCAGCCATTAGGACAAGAAAAAGTACCCACTTAGGGAACTCCCGTCCCCTGCACTCTAATGATGGCTTAAACAAGCTAAAAGAATGTATATTTCCAATAGGAAAGTCAATGTAGATTTAGTCAATGGATTGCAATCTATGTAAGTACATAGCATTCATAAACATAGGTTTTGAGACAAAAAATGATTTAGGTACAACTTGAAAGTAGATTGGTTTTCCAACGAAGATTTATTTTTCATAAGCATATGCCCAACGCGTTTCGAGATGATGTTCTCTTCATCAGGGGCTGTAATGGTTCATACAATAATCAAAGAAGTTCTAAAGAAATATAAAACAATAATGTCAGAATACGTAATAGCCCAACTTGTTGTGTCAAAGACAAATATTCACTTAGACAAACTGCATGGGGGATATTGTGCAAACAATAGCTCAATATTGTTAGAAGCCTGAAATACAACTTTCAGTATTAGCCCAAATATTTCAGATCCATAATATTTTTATGGGGATTAGTATCCCATTAGTGTCAAATTGCATAGTTAAAGGAGAACATCATTATGCAAATCATAACCTGGAGCAAAACCTATCCATTCTGAAAAGAATAGAAACAAGCCTACCGTGTGTTCCACATCAGTAGGTATTGGGCGTAGTTTTTCAAAGATGTAGCATCCCTATAGGGAGTGGTAGTCTGAATCCCCTATTTTAATAAAAAGACAAAGGAATTGTGCTGTGTAAGAAGTTGTGTCCGCCCTAGGTAAAATCTAAATAAATGACTACAGTAGAGGTGGAATGACTTACTGGATAATGTCCAGGAGACTGGTAAAGCCCTTATCCGTCCAAAGGGAACGATGCATATAGAACTTCAAAAAAGGGACACCGATGCGTGTTCAAAATCCTTTGCGGTACCTGAAAAAGGCGTCATGTGTTAATGTAGTGATAAAAGACTCGTAAGAGTCAGAACATCCACTGAGGATGTAAGGTAAGTGTAAGGGCGCTGTCACCCTGCAAGGGCATAAGGGAACAGAAAAGTAAAACTAACAAGTACTTACTGATGTCTCTAAAAGATGATTTCAGTCTAGGAAGCCGATCTGGACCAGCGCTGTGTAAAGTGCTGGCAAGATGGCGGATAATATATACGTCATGTATGTGATGTCATCACGTCGTAACGTGAATGACGTCACAGATGTAAACAATGTAATCGCGTAATGATGTAAATAAACATGCTGATGCATCAAATGTAGTTGTGGGTAGGTGGTGCCTTATTATTAGCACAGCTTGATGGTTAAAGACCAATTACTGCCGTAATATATAACCTCGTAGGGTAAAGCAATAACAAATAGAACAATGAAATAGAGGCAATGTTCGTGGGTCTGGTTAGGTGTGTGGTCAAGTCTGTCTGCCAAACGGCCTCAATGTAACCATAAATAATGTATGGACGATGCAATGTACATAATACAGTAGCCACAAAGTGTATCAAAGCAGTATATGGAATGCAATTTAGCATATTTTTTAGCATGTGAAATGCAATTTAGCATATTTTTAGACCATTGTGTGACACGGTGTAAAAAATGACATATGATCCCACATTTTCTCCATGAGAATTGCTCACAGGTTGCTCAGTACAAGAATATGAACAATGATATGATAACACACACTAGCTGGGTTAGATAAATGAGATTGACCACTGTCTCATGCAAATTGAGTTCACAGTCTGTTGAGTAGGGTGGGTGTCAATAACCCAAAAGAGGATAAATTATATGGTCAGCTGTCTCGAAAGGTAGAGTTAACAGTCAGTAAGAAATACCCTGGACCACAGTAGGCTATTGGGCAAGCCCCTTCACACACATCAACCATTGCCAGGGGTCCAGTTGCTGTGACCACCCCTGCTGGAACAGAATACTCCCGACTGGTGTTCCATTGCTCCACAGCCCAGCCCCAGGACCCAGTTGCCCACCCACACCTGCCTCAGGGTTTGCCATGTCGGGCCAAACTCTATCTGGGACCAGTGGCGACCCCCTGGCAGAGAGGCAGAGTGCTGCAAGCTTCACTGCAAAAGAAATTGCCATCCTGGTGGAGCAAGTCCTGGGGCATTATGATGCCCTCTTCGGATGACCATGCTCTGACAAGGATGGACGGGAGAGGATCTGGTTGGACATCGTGGGTGCCATCAACGCGGAGGGGGTGGCACCCCGCGACCTCAAACACATCCATAAGCGCTGGGATTCCAGGACCCTCAAGAAGTCCTGACACCTCTTGGACGCAGCGGATGCAGTGGGGTGCCGACCAGGTGAGGGTCCTGGAGCGCATTCGCCCAGTGCTTCACCACCAGGTCCTCGAGAGGCAGACCCATCTGGAGTCGAGCTGTAAGTGTCCATGTGTTCTCATTCAACACAGTGCATGTTGAGGTGTGGCGGAGTGTGCAGCTTAGACATATGCCTGACATGGCCCATGTATGGATGTGTGTGTGCAGGGACATGACCGTGCTGCATGTGAGTTCAGTCATGTGTGCTGCACATCAATGGTGTATGTGTTCCGATGCATGATGCACAACTGCATGTGAAGATGCACACATGTTTGCATGCCTGTGTGTGTACTCAGCTATGTTTGGGGTAGCACATGGAGGCTTGTCCCACTTTCATGTACGTGCACGGTGTACATGTGTGTGTGTGTGTATGTTTGGTATGTGTGTGACTGTGAGACGCCATGGATGCATGTGACACGGCCATCTAGGTATCCGATTGCCAGAGTTGACATAGTTGACGATGATAGCACTGTGACAGGAGGTAGAGATGGCCAGATGCATGTCTGTCTGGTGGCATGTGTGCATGTGAATGGCTTGCTCCATGATGCTTGTGACTGTAAGACCATATATGGACTAAAGGCTCGATGTCAACACATCCAGTCATGGTTTCATCCGCCTTATCAGTACAAGAGGCAATAGGAGCAAAGGCAGGCATTACTTTGGGGAAGTGATTTCAAAAATGTTTCTTAGCGTCTGTAGAGAAAAGCCTTGCTGTTAAGCTTTTTGTTCAATATCTCTGCGAGGTGGCAACACACGTATTAGTAGAAGTTCAGGATACAAACGGATGCAAACAAGTTCAATTATGCCTGCTTAAGATGGCAGCAAGCTGGTGTTTACCTCAGAGGCTCCAAAATGCAGGAGCAAGTATCAACATCAGATTTCCATTGTGTCGGTACCTTTTCCCCTGCTTGTTCACGCTAGGTTGCAAAGCCCTTCACTTTTCAAAGATAGCACCGGGAAACCGCATGTCAGAGCTTCATCCAGTACCAGTGTACAGCTCATACAATCCTTTTCCCTAGGCCTCTGTTTCCGGCCCCAATCCGTGGGTCAGAAACAAAGGCTGTTACAATCACTTTCGAACTCGTGGACGTAGATTGTACCTCGTAGCACCAGGTAAAGTGTGATTGATGAAGAGTGCACTGTCGTTGTTTACAGCAGATGCAGAAACAGTGCCAACTGGCGAAGCAGAAAATGGTTATGATGAAGCAGCAGACGACCAGGGTTGATGTGACACTGATGTGTCAGATTTTCTTGCAGTCTTCTCAGGCCCCTCCTTGGGTTCAGGAAGTAGTTTCAGCTGAGTTTTTACAATGTCTTTGCGATCAATTAAATCTGGCTCACTCTGGAAGTCATCGGTTTCTTTTTCATGTGGCTGAGGATGCGGGATTTGTTTCGTGTGTGTTGCATGTATCCAATGTTTACGATCGCTCACTCGGACGACAGTCTGCGTTGCCAGAAGAATCTGGTAGGCCCCCTTCAACGTGGTGCAAGCAAAGATTTTCTCTCAAAGTTCTTGACTAAACACCAGTCACCCGGCTGCAGCCGGTGACCTGGACCTGAGTATCTGGCGGGAAGAGCCTCTTGCATCTGCTGATGAATCAAACGCACGTTTTGAGTCAACTGTTTACAATAATCAATCAGTAATGTGTATTCAATACTCCTTAGATTTTTTGGACGGAGCACATACCATACATTGGCAAGTCTCCCCATTATGATTTCGTACGGGGAGAGACATGTCCTTGATTGCACAATTGTGCGCATTGACAATAGGGCTATTTGTAAAGCGTCGGGCCACTTCAAGTTACTCTGGGCACATATTTCTGCCAGCTTATTTTTCAAAATTCCGTTTTGGCGTTCTACAAGACCGGCACTCATAGGATGCCTGGCTGAATGGAATCGCTCATCAATTTGGAGACCTGTACAAATTTGTAGTATTACAGCAGCTCTAAAATGCGGTCCATTATCGGACCATATAACACTTGGCAAACCGAACCGTGGGAAGTATTCCTTTAACATGGATTTTGCTGTGGACATGGCTGAACAGTCACTGAACGCACAGACTACTACAAGTACATACTCATAGTTCTGGCATCGTTCCATTTCAATGAAGTCAAAGTGAATTACCTCGAGCAGCATTGAGGGAGGACCATAACTTCCCATTGGTGTTGCAGTTCCCTTCCCAATGTTATGTTGTAAACAAGTCATGCAATTTTGAACCAATCTCTCGGCAGTTTTTGTAATATTATCATTGTACCATACAAAACCAAGGTGCTGACAAATTGTCTTTGCACAAATGTGTGTTGGACTGTGGGCCACAGTAACCATTGCCATAACATATGCATTTTGCAACATCCATCTACAGTTTTCTTTGTCCACCCAACAACTCTCGGGATCTAATTCTGCTGGACCCTCGGACCATTGTTTTATTTCCTCAAGACTAGCTTGTGCTTCTATTTCTTTTACAGTTCCAATTCCATACTCTATCATACAGGACACTCTCTTTGTTGATTCGACATACATTTATGTGTGTAAATCAGTGGCAGTTTGTTTCGCAATTCTGTCTTGCAAATGCGTTTCCTTTCCCTACGTCACATATTATTTTCTTATGAGCATTACATTTTATTACCGCTAATTGCTTAGGAAGCGCAAGTGCTGACAACAGTCTTACTATTAAAATGCCATGTTGAATTTTGGTTCCATGAGATGTCAGAAACCCTCTTTCAGACCATAATCGGCCAAAGTTGTGGACCCTGCCAAAGGTGTACTGACTGTCAATATATATGTTTACGCTAAGGTTTTAGAAATTTTGCATGCTCTGGTTAAGGCTATTATTACTGCAGCTTGTGCTGAGTTATGTGGGATCAGTTTATTTTCTACAATGGTTCTCAGTGTGGTAATGGCATAGGCAGCAGTTGATGTGCCATTTGTAAATTTAAAACAGGGGCCATCACAAAACAATTCTCTATCTGACACTTTCAGAGGTGTATCTTTTAGATAAATTCTTCCTTTTGTTTCTTGCTCAGTTACAATTAAGCAATCATGCAGAATCTCTCCTCACTTGTCCCTTCAATTGGGAGAGGCAATGATTCAGCCGGATTCAAAGAGCAACATCTCTTAATTTGGATATGCGGTGCAAATAGAATCAGTTCATATCTTGTTAATCGGGCAGAAGTGAGATGTTGCGTCTGTGTTCTATTTATTAGAGCCTCTACTGAATGGGGTACCATCACGGTTAAAGAGTGACCTAAAACCATCCCCTCAGTTTGTTTTACTGATGCGGCAGCAGCAGCAACAGCTCGCAAGCAGCGTGGCAAAGCACATGCAACAGGATCCAACGTAGAAGAGAAATAACCACACGGTCGATTCTTCTGAGTCAAAACAGCCAAGGCACATCCATTCATTTCATGTACGAACAACATAAAACACTTTTCACAATTTGACATTCCATGTTCCATGGCAAAGGTAAGGTAATATCCTTCCTTGTCAATGCCACTAAGGGTTTTACAATCATTGCGAAATTCGGAATCCACTGCCTACAATATGAAGCCATGCCGATGAAAGCTCGTACTTCCTTTTGCGTATTTGGACTAGGCATACCAGAGATGCTTTCTATTTGTTCTGGTGTCAATTTCCTTCCCTCCTTCGATAGGAGGTAGCCCAAATAGGCCACCTCCTCTCAACAATATTGGAATTTCTTCAGCAACGCTTTATGTCCATGCTCTGCTAAATGTGTCAATAGCAAGACAGTTCCCTCCTTGCAAATATCCTCTGAGTCTGCTGCTACGAGCAGATCGTCAATGTGCTGCAACAAAATGCAACCCGATGGTAAAGCAAGCATATCTAGCTGTTCTTTTAATGCTCTACTGTAAATGCTTGTGCTTTCAGTGTAACCCTGTGGAATTCGTGTGAACGTGAATGAGCTTCCTCCTAACGTGAAGGCAAATAAGTATCTAATGTTTACATGTACAGGAATACTAAAAAATGTATTTTTCAAATCAATCACACTAAAATGTGATGCAGAAGCTGGGATCATAGTCAAAATAGTGGTGGCATCGGGAACTAGCGGGAATTGTGGAGCAACAATTTTGTTTATTGCACGTAAAACAATTATAAAACGGTACAGGATTTCATTACCTCCTTTCTTGTAAACAGGAAGGAATCAGGCTATTGCAAACACTTCCTGATATTTCTTCAATTACTTTTCTATTAATCAAATCTGATACAATGCTCTTCAGGGCTTGCACACTTTCGGTCGAGATTTTGTATTGCGTGCGGAATGCATGGTAATGTAATTCCTTCTTTCAAAAAAACCTTTACTGGCTCAATTTTTAGAATGCCTACATCGTTATCATTTACTGCCCATATGCTAGGAGGTACTTTACTAAATTCAGTTGGCAATGGTAAAGACAGGAATTGCGATACAGGAGTTTATTGTGGTAAAATCGTCAAGTACACTCCATCAGGGGAACAATAAATTACTGCATTCAGTTTCTTCAACAGATTCAATCCTAACAAATTCTCGCTGCAATTTGTCCTCAAAAGAAATGGACAAGATTCAGTGAATGGACCTAATGTGATGGGCACTGGCTGTGAAACTAGATTAATTATTGGTGTACCTGAGAACCCTACTGAAACATTGCTATGCCCTGACAGTGGTATTTCTGGAACCCGCTGGTGATCAAATTAACATTTGTGTGCACCTGTGTCCATTAGAAAAGTATGCTCCCTATTCCCAACTTTCATTTCTACGTAGGGCCCTTTCTGATTAACGGGAATAGGCACTGGTTCCATCCCTGCTTCGGGCTGTCCTAGGGAAACAGTGCATCGTCAGATGTAAAGTCTCCAGAATAGTATGCATTGGAGGGATTATCAAAAACATTTGCACAATTTACCGAATTCCGTTGCTGGTTCTGATTAATCTGGTCATCTTGTAATTGTGCGCTGAATTGGCTTCTGTTTGGACCCACTATTCCTGGGCGACCTCTAAACGGTGGCCAATGGCCTTCTTGTCTGCAATAGGCACATTGATTTATACCTATCGAACCCCCCCCCACCCCCAATGCAAATTGGACTCTTGATGGAGCATTCCCACCCCTCTATTTCCCCTGGCTTCCTGTTGTAGCAACAATCTAGTTTTATTTTTTAAAACGTGTTTTTATTTTTTTCAGCAACATAATAGTAATCATAGCTACATTAATTTAACATTCAATCCAACAACAGTTTCCCCCACCCCTCTACCCCCCCCCCGAACGGTGTTCTCTCTCCGTCGATGCATATCTTCTCAGGGAAGTTCCCTTCAATTTTTACAGAAATAGGTCCAGTATCCTTATTTTGGGTGGGCACCATTGCTCTTTATAGTCCCATTGGAGGAATCCCAGAACTAACCCCCAGTCATTCCTGAACCTTTCATGTTCTCCTTGGATATTATAGGTTAGAAGGTCCATGGCTAAATGTGTCCAAACCCTTCCCGTCCAGTCCACTGCTATCGGTGGGGTTTTTTGTTTCCATTTGTATGCAATTTCCAGCCAAGCCCCAATCAATAGGATCATTACGTTCCGCTTCTGCGTGGTGTTCAGCAGTTTATCTCTGGGGTTCGATAGACCCCCCATCCATACTTCATCTCCTAAAAGTTCTGACCCTGGGAACATTTTATTTTTTTTTTAAACTTTTATTTATTCAGCTCGGTGACACAAGTACAGGTGAGTCAACATAAACCATACAGGGTAAACAGTAATCAAACAATATGAATACGCATAATTTATACAAGCAAAGCATCAGAAGAAAAAAAAACGGCCAAAAAGAAAGGAGTTGGGTGCATACGCACGTGAGGGCCCATGGGAGGTCGGACCACCCATACATGAGGGAGATAATTCAACGGGGAATCTTGAAAACAGTATGGGGGTGGGTCAAGCAGAGGTAGGAGAAGACCCCGGATCCGAGTCAGATTCAATGGAGGACATAAATAAACGAAACTGCAGCCATATATCCCTAGGCCTGGAATGAGTGGGCTGCTGTGCCGCCCAGACCTCCTCCGTATCAGAGGCCCATGTCACTGCCCTAAGCCATTGTGCGTGGGTAGGGGTGTAAGGCCGAAGCCAACAAAGCAGAATTGTGCGCACAGCAAGTAGCATGCACAGTCCAGCAAGTTTTCTGGAGTCACGGTGGAGGTCGGGGAAGTCGTGAAACAAACATGTCATCGGGGATAAGGGGATGTGGGAATCAAGGATAGAGGACATGGTAGAGCACACCGAGGTCCAGAATTGGGCAAGCCGGGGGCAAGACCACAGCATGTGAAGATAGTCTGCATTCTCGCATGCGCATCTGGGGCACCCAGGGGGGGAGTCGTTTGAAATGCGATGCAGTCTGGCCGGAGTGTAGTGGTATCTATGAAGTACCTTGAATTGGATTAATTTAAACCGGGAGTTGAAAGAGACATCCCGGGTGCGTGAGCACATGTGGGCCCAGCGTTCGTCAGTCATCTCGAGTCCAAGGTCGATCTCCCAATAGTGCCGGAGTTTAGAGAATGTGGGGTGCGACCTAGTTTGGAGGAGAGTGTATAATCTCGAGATTTTGCCCCTCAGGGGGACGGGAGAGGTTAATTCAGCAACTGCAGGTTCGTCAGGAGGTAACGCCGGGAAGCATGTGTACTTGTGTTTGAGTACCCTACGGAGTGAAGAATATTGAAGCCAAATAGAAGGTCTCTGTCTGAGAGAAGCCGGGAGGTCAGGCCACTCAATAAAAATGCCTTGATCAAAGAGGTCACGGAGTAGTTCATACCCGGCGTCGGCCCAGCAACGAACCACGGAAGGAGGAACCCGTGGGACCTCAGGGTAAAAGTTCCAGATCGGGAGATTGCCATGAAAGGGGTGAGTAACACCTAGTATCCGCCATAGTTTGGACAAGGCCAGCGATGTGCTCGTCGCAGGGTCCATGGAGCCCGGTACCATTGGGATGGGTGAGATCACAAGAGATCGAATGTCGCGGTCGCTGACTGACAGTCTCTCCAACCTAACATGAGGAGGGGAGTCTGGGATAGCGAACCAATGCGCAGTGTGTTGGAGTTGTGCAGCCAACCAATACCTAAAGAAGTCCGGTGCACTGAATCCACCAGTTTCCATCGGAGCAGAAAGCGTCTCAAGTTTTAGGCGGACTGCACCAGAATGCCAAAGGTATGAGTTCAGGGTGCGAGACAACATCTGGAAGTAATCTGTTCCCGGCCACTGGGGGATGTTGGCAAACTTATACAGTAGCTGTGGAAGTACCACCATCTTCAGAACTCCTATCCTACCCGCCAATGAGATCTGAAGTTTATCCCAGCCCTGTATTTTAACTGCAAGGTTCACTAGGTATGACTGGTAGTTTTCCTGCAGGACCCGTTCGGCATGCCTGGACACCACCACGCCCAAGTAAGTGAACTTAGATTGGGCCCATGCGAATCCCATGGTATCAGGAGGCGGAAGAGTGCTAGGAGTGAGCGGGAAAAGGGTTGATTTGGAGCAGTTTACCGTGAGACCAGAGACACGACCGAATAGGGCAACATCCTCCAGTATAGGGGCCAGGTTAATCTCAGGGGAACGGATATAAAGGAGGGCGTCATCAGCATACAGAGAGACTATATCCGAGGAGCCGGCTGTGCGCAGGCCCCTGTGGGAATGGTTCTGGCGCAGCATGTCGGCGAACGGCTCCATCGCTAAAGCAAAGATTAAGGGCGAAAGGGGACAACCCTGTCTAGTGCCCCTGGCAACGTGGAAAAGAGGGGAACAGCGGCCCTCGGTGCGGACTCTGGCCACTGGATCGGAGTAGAGTAGTTTTATCCAAGACACAAATGTGGGGCCGAATTTGCACCTGTCAAGTACCCGCCACAAGTAGTTCCATGAGACCGAGTCAAAGGCCTTTTGCATATCTAGGGCCGCGGTCACCGCATGTACATCAGGGCTTACTCTACTTATAATGCTAAATAGACGTCTCAAGTTCAAGGAGGTGGAACGGTTCGGGATAAAACCCGACTGGTCTGGGTGGATGATGTGTGGCATAAGGGGGATAAGCCGCAGAGCGAGTGCCTTAGCATATATCTTGACATCACAGTTAATCAATGAAAGCGGGCGGTAAGAGCCGCATTGGGTAGAGGGTTTGTTAGGTTTGAGCAGAACTGTGATAGTAGCTTCACGGAGTGAGGGGGGAAACCGACCCATTTCCACAGACTCCTCCCAGAGTGCCGTCAGATGGGGGAGCAGGAGCGATTTAAAGCGTTTATAGAACTCGATGGGTATACCATCCGAGCCTGGGGATTTGCCTGAAGCCAGGGAGTCCATGGCCTCCGAGAACTCCTGAGGGGTGAGCGAGCTCTCGAGGGCTCCAATAGTGGCGGGAGAGAGGGCCGAGAGGGGAAGTTTGTCAAGGTAAGCATCAATTTCGGCCGTAGTGGCAACGTCGGAGTGAGCGTACAGGGATTGATAAAAGGAGAGGAATTCAGCATTGACCTCTCCAGAGGAAGTGGCCAGCGACCCATCCGGTCTCTCAATCCCGGGAATGGATGTGGGGCCGAATTCTCGGCGAAGCAGTCTAGTCAAGAGCCGGCTGGGGCGCTCACCCTCTCCGTATCTTCTTGCCTGACCGGGGCTGTCCAGGAACTTCAGCTCGCGGTCAGCGAGCGAGCGAAAGGTGTCCAGTTCCGTGCCAATTAACGCAAGGATTTCCGGATTCGGGTCCGAGGTGTACTGGGCTTCCAACCTAGATAGTGTGGCCTCACTCCCAGCGATTTCCCTCCGGATAGTCTTAAGGATACCGTTCTCCTTGGAGAGGGCGATGCCTCTGATATAGACCTTGAAGGCCTCCCATAGTATGGCTTGCGAGGAAACTGAATCAGTGTTGATCCTGAAGAACTCCTCAATTGCCGACTCCATCTCCGAGCAAAAGACCGGGTCGAGGAGAGAGAGGGGTTTCATCCTCCAGTACCTGGCCCGATCCCGATCGAGGCCCCAGCACAGGGTGACAGTCACCGGGGAGTGGTCCGATAGGGTCCTAGGAAGAATCGCCATATTAGTCACGGTCTTAAGTAGGTCGCCAGATAACAACCATCTATCAATCCGGGAGAAGGAATCGTGAACCGAGGAGTAAAAAGAATAGGAGCGGGAGTCTGGGTATAGGAACCTCCAGGCATCAAACAAGGATAGACGAGGAAGTGAGGAGAGTGCGGTGTATGCTGCTCTAGAGAGCTGACGAGGTCTGGAACCGGATCTATCAAGATCGACATCAAATATCGTATTGAAGTCACCTCCCCAGAGTATCGGGATCAGGGGGAAACCTGCTAGGAGATTTATGAGATCAGTATAAAAGTCGGGATCATCAATGTTAGGGCCATATATATTGAGCAATACAATCTCTCTATTTTGTAGAACACCATGGAGAAGAACGTACCTGCCCTGGGGGTCGATTAGGGTAGTAGTGGGGATAAATCTAAGGCTCCTATGAATGAGGGTCATGACCCCGCGGCTCTGGGTGGAGTATGTAGTGAAGTACCTCTGTGGGCCCCATGATCTTGCGAACTTGTCACAAAACTCTGTGCGTGCATGCGTTTCCTGAAGGAACAGGACTTTAGCCCGGTGTCGTTCGGCCTGAAGTTGTAACAACCTCATCTTTTTGTGGTTTCCCAACCCCCTTACATTCCAACTCATGAACGTCAAAGGATCCTCACCAATCCCTCCATCAGTAGTCATCGAAAAACACGGGTGTATGAAAGTATGCACCCCATGGTCGTCTCCCAGTGCGCGCAAATCTGTATTGCCACTGGGGGCATAGTAGTTCGTACTCAACCTTCCCTGTGAACACCAAGCTTTTTTAACATAAAACCCCATTCCCCCCTCCCCCTCCCACATTCCTCCCCCAAACGGAGGGATGACCGCCCTATACCCCAACAGGAAAAACAAAAACAGTGGCATCAACGCCTGGGGGGCCTGTGAGGTGGCCTGGCGGTGATGCTCCGAACCGTGAGGCAGTGAACGGATAGCTGTATATGCCCGTTCTTAGTGTCCGTATCCCTCTAAAGGAGGTCCCGTGAGGGCGGGGGCAGCTATGGCAAACACAATGTAAATCAATCTATCGGGGAAAGCCGACTACGTAGCATAAAACAATGTGCAGCAGACAACATAGGCAAAAGAAACACAACAAGAAAGCAACTGGCTTAATTAGGTGCAGTCAAGTGTTCTCGTCGGGATACCATAGGACAATGACAAAGTGCTGATGGGCCAAAGCAGTGCCGAAGTAGGATAGAGAGGTATCCGCTGATCGAATGTTCTAAAACAATAGTGTGCCAGTGATAGTGTTCGCTAGCAGATTGTTTCAACCAGGAAAGCGTTCGTCTATGAACCTAGAGGCTTCCTCAGGCAACGTAAAAAAATAAACACGACTGGCGTGTTCAACACGTAACTTAGCGGGATACAGCATAGAGTATTTCACCTGGAGGTCGCGTAATCTCTTCTTCACTGCAAGGAAAGTCCTGCGCTCCCGTTGTACTGCTATCGAAAAGTCCGGATAAAGATGGATCCTGGCACCACCCAGGAGGAGATCTCCCTTGGCCCTCGCCGCCCTGAGGAGAGTGTCCCGATCTCGAAAGTTTAAAAGCCTAGCAATTATCGGGCGTGGAGGTGCTCCAGGTTTTGGTTTCGCCGCGAGAGAGCGATGGGCCCTCTCGATCGCAAACTGCGGGGAGAGTTTCGGGGAGTCGAGGAGTTGAAGCAGCATACTCTCCACATAGTCCTCCATAGGTCCTTGCAGACCATCCTCCGGAACCCCGACAATGCGGAGGTTGTTGCGTCTCGAGCGAGACTCCAGGTCTTCATTTTTCTTCTCCACTTCGGCAACTCGGGTGGATAGCGTAGACACCTCTGCGCGGAGAGAACCCAGGCCGTCCTCGGCAGTGCTCACCCGCTCCTCAATCTCGGTCACTCGACCATCGGTTCTCTCCATGTGCGCCTTGATGGAGGATATCGTGCCATTCATATCGTCGAGCTTACTGTGTATAGTGGTAAACCCTTCGCGGATAAACTCCAACATTTTCTGGGAATCGGGTGGTTCCGGGGTGAGTGAGGCGTCTTGTGTAGATGTCTCCCCTGCAAGGGGGGTCGGGGGTTTAGCGAACATGTTGATGGAGGATTGCTTCTTGCCGGTCCGTGTCGACATGTCGCCGATGCAGGGGTAGGCCCAGGTCGCGCCGCGCAACGGGTGTATCGGCCCGTGCGAGATCAGGGTGGCCGGCGGGAAGGATGAAAAACCGCGTTACGGTTGAAGGGGGGCCGCCCTATGCGTAGTCGATGGGACTCAGTATAAGGCGCTGAAGGTCGGATAGCAGACAGCACACCGCCCTGGATGGGGCAGCGGAGCGGAACGCTCAGGAGTCCGGAGAGGGAGCCGCACGCCAAGCGCGGGGCGCCCCTCCCCCACACAGTAGGCCGCACGCCGCGGGGCTCGAGTGAAGGGCCCTGGAGCCGGTTATGGGGATCAGCAGGCCGGCGGCCCCGCCCAGCACGTAGAGGTCCAAAACTCCGCAATGGAGAAGGTCCGGAGATCGAAACTCGCACAGTAGATTCCCCGTCCGGTTAATGACCCGCGCCGGGGACCAGCTTCGCGTTGTGCCGGGGCAATCAGGAGATTTTCAGCGTGAGGTTGCCGCATGGGACGGAGCGATGAATCAGGCGGCCATCTTGCTTCGAGCGCAACAGCGCCCCCCCTGGGAACATTTTAGACATTTGAGTTTTGATCTCCTCCCAAAGGTAGCTTCGGGCATTCCCACCATATGTGTCGCCAATCCTCCCTCCCGCCACAATCCCTCCAGCAGTTATTTGGGGAAGTGACAAACATTGTGTGCAGTCTCTCCGGGGTATAATGCCATTGCATAATTATTTTCAGCCACATTTCTCTAGTTTGGATGGCTCTTGTCAGCTTTTGTATCATGCGCCATATGTATTCCCAGCGTTCCCTGGGGAGGGTGCGACCCAGGGTTTTCTCCCATCTTTTCATATATTGCCATGTGGCAGGTTCTGCTTGTGCGTTAACAAATTTGTATGTATTAGAGACAAACTTCTGGGTCCCTGTGTTCGTCATTATGTAAGTTTCGAAGGGGGTTAAATCCCTGGATGCTGCTTCTTTTATGCGGGGTGTACTCAGCCAGTGGTGGAGTTGTTCGTATTTATAATGATCTTTGGGTGTTAAGTTTAAAAGTGCCGTGCAGTCCACAAATGACCTTATCTGCTGGTCTTGTTGCATATCTCCAAGCATTTTGTACCCTGCCTCCTCCCATTTTTGGAAGGCTCCCCTTTCATTCCTGGTAGGAATTCTGGGTAACCAAACAGTGGCATGAACTGGGCAGGATCTTTCATTAGTGTTGCTTTTTTTGTAGCGTCATCCCAGACCCCCAGTGTGACCTTCATTATCTCACTTATGTTCATGTTAGCGTGTCTGAATCGTTTATTGATCCATAATAGGTGTCTGGTGGAGGTTGTTGCTACAGCCCTATCCTGCATCTCCCAGATTCCCCCCCTCCCCCCCTTTCCGGGATCCATTCCTTCAACACCCACAGATGGGCGGCTTCATAGTATTTATTAAAATGTGGCAGGGTGCATCCCTCCTCCCTTCTGTGCGCCGTCAAAAGCGTGTTAGATACTCTCAGGGTTTTCTTCTGCCACACATAGTTTGACACCATCTTCCTGAGTGTTTTAAAGAAAGCGGGCGGGGTCTTATTGGGAGGGCTTGGAATATATACATTAGTTTTGGGAATATTGTCATTTTCACTGCTGTTATTCTACCCCACCAAGAAATTGTTAATGGGTTCCATTTGGGCAGGTCTTTTTTGATGTTAGCTAGGAGCTGTGGATGGTTGTGGGGATATAGTTCCTCCATTTTCCCTGTGAGCGTGATTCCCAAATATTTTATGCCCATAGTTGCTATTTCCAGTCGACATACTGAAGCAATTGCTCGGATTTCTTCTCTATTCCCTGCCAAGATCAGTATTTCCAACTTTTGCCTATTTATCTTTAGCCCCGACATCTCTCCAAACGTATCTATGACTTCCATTAAATGCAGGAGCGACTTCCCCGGTTCCCCTGGTGCCACTAGCATATCGTCTGCATATGCCACTGCTTTATGTTCCTGTCCCGCCATCTCTATACCTTTTACCTCCTTATTTTTGCCAATAGGGGCTCTAAGTAAATAGCATATAAGAGCGGGGAGAGCAGGCACCCTTGTTTCGTTCCTCTTCCTAGATGCACTTTTTCGGATAGGCTTCCATTTACCGCTATCCTTATCGTCGGAGAGTTTTAGTTGGCGCGTACCATATCTAGAAAATCCCTCCCCATCCCCATTTTCTTCAGCACCACGAAATAGGAACGACCATTCCACTCGATCAAACGCTTTCTCAGAGTCCAGGGTTACCAAAATCTGCTGGGGACTTTTTGATTCCAACCTTTTCAACCAAATGGAGAACTCTGCGTATGTTATCGTGAGTTTGCCTATTTGGGACGAATCCAGATTGGTCCTGATGGATCAATTTAGGGAAGAGTGGTGCCAGCCTTGCTGCTAGTATCTTAGTGTACAGTTTTGCATCTAAATTTATTAATGCTATGGGGCGATATGCGCTTGGAAGTTGTTCTTCCTTCCCCTTTTTGTGGAATACTAAAACTTTTGGCTCGTTCATGGTTGGGTCACGGTTCCCTTGCTCTTAAACATGTAAAACATGGTTGTGAGTATCGGGGAGAGGATGTCTTTGTATGTCTTATAAAAGAGAGCAGAGTATATCCGTCCGGGCTGGGAGCTTTATTTTTCGGGAGGGACTTAATAGCTGCATTGACTTCTTCTATAGAGATTTCTTTTTCTAGAGTTTGCTTGTCTTCCTCTTCCAGCATGGGGAGCTGCACCCCTGCAAGAAAGGCTTCCTGCTGCTCCTCTCTCGGGAGATCCATAGAGTACAGCTTTTGATAGAATCTTTGAAATATCTGTCCTATCTCGGAAGTCTGGGTCTTGAGTTGGCCTGACTCGTCTTTCAAGTCTCTAATTGACTGTGCCTGCTGCTTGCCTTTCAGTTGCCTCGCAAAAAATGTGTCAGCCTTATTCGCCTTCACATAATACCAGTGTCTCGTGTGAAGGAGAGCCCTCTCCGCTTTTTTAGTGCGGAGTGCTTCCAGTTGCCCTTGGACGTGTCTTAATGTTCATGTGAGTTTTCTGGTTGGGGTCTGAGTCAGTTCGGCTTGGATCGCCACTATTTTTGCTCCTAGTTCTTTTTCCCATTGGCGGTTCGTTTTCTCTTGCTGTGTTTTGAGTGCAATTAGGTGTCCCGTTGTTACCGACTTTAGAGCGTCCTATAGTGTGCCGTTGTTTGTTTCCAGGAGGTCGTTACTAGCCAGGTATTCTAGGATATGTTCTCTGAACGTCTGCCCCATTACCTGATCCCTAATTATGTCCTCTGGGAGGCGCCAGGTCCATATCCGAGGGGTGATTTTTATACCAGTTTATGGATGCCCACAAGGGGGCATGATCTGAGAGTGTTATAGGATCTATCTCTGCTTGCATTATGTTCCCAAGGAGGCCCACCAAGACCCATAAATAATCTATTCTTGAGGCCGTGTTATGTACATGTGAGTAATATGTATAACTTTTCTGTTTACCATTGACATTGCGCCATGCATCTGCCAGTCCGAGACATTTTCTGCTTTAGGTTTTTGGACGGGGCACCCTTATCATGGTGCTTAGGCCCAGATCTGTCAAGGGATGGATCCCATGCCATGTTGAAGTCCCCCCCATAACAATCTCCCCTGTGGTTTGCTGCTCTAATTTGTCAAGCATATCCCTTAAGAAGCCGTCTTGGCCCGTATTAGGGGCATATACTGTGGCCAATGTCAGGGGCCTCCCTTCAATAGTTATTGTCACTATCAGTTGTCTCCCTTGTTTGTCCCCCCATGTGGTCTTTACTTGAGCATGCAAGGAGTCTCTAATCGCTATGAGTACCCCAGCCTTTTTTTCTGTGCATTCGCCTGTATGATTTGGTTAAACCCCTTGAGGCAGAGTTTATGTTTGTCTTGGGCTCTAATGTGTGTTTCCTGTAGCATAACGATGTTGTATGCTCCCAACCTGAGGGTTTGCTCCACTTTTTTACGCTTGACTGGATAGTTTAGGCCCCTAACGTTGTATGTTAAGACCTTTATCCCCATCCCTTCTTTAGTATGAGTAGTTTTCCACTTGGTGCCTTCCCCTTCTTAGAAAATTCTGGCGCGTATCCCACCTCCCTCCCCAACTGCCCTGAGGATGGCATGATTCTCTACGGTCGCTCAGGCGTGTCGCCTTGTGCGTCACGCCCTCTAACTCTCAGGGATAACTTTGAAGGGAATCCTAAACCCTTCCCCCATGACTTCTGTGGCTACCGGGTCATCACCCCGCTCCCCTCCCGGCACCTGTTAACTGGTCTCTCGGTTCCTGTTCAGCAGCTGTTGAGATCCCTTGTGTGCTACTACATCGTCATTCTGCTCCTTCTGTCAAAGCGCTTCTCTGGTCTTTATTTCTTTCTGATTGGGCGCCTCCCCCTTCGGCTCGTCGTCTTCCATTCCCACTGGTCCGTGCCACTCGTCTGTGAGGGATCATCCTCCTGATGCTGTAAATTCAGCAGCCGCTGACCTTCTTCCCTTGATGTTATTCTCTTTTGCATCCCCTCCCATGTGAACAGCAGTCCGAATGGGAATGTCCACTTATATCTGATTTGGCGAGCAGCCAGCTCCTTTGTTACTTGAGCCATGTCTCTTCTTTTCTGGAGCGTTGACTGTGCTAGATCCTGAAACAGTTGTATATCTTCCCCATTCATTCGTATATGGTCCATTGACCTAGCCTTCCTGAGGATATGCTCCTTTTGTGTATATCTGGTGAGGGCCACCAGCACGTCTCTCGGGCGGGAGCCTAGTGACGTTGATCTCTTTGGGCCCACCCTATGAATTCGGTCAATCTGGACTTCTTCCTCCTCCACCAGGTCTAAGATGTCCTTAAATACTTGCTGCACTGCCAATTTGAGATCTATGTCTTCCACGGTCTCTGGCATATTTTGATGTTTGATCTTCCTGACCTATTTTCTAAGTCTTCACATTGGAGTTCCAAGTTGTGCGTGAGGTGGACTAGATGTTCCTGGGTTTCTGCCACTTGTTGCGTCTCCTCTTCCATGTTCTGCACAACCTTCTCAAGGGTGTCAGTTCTTTCTCCTAGCCCTGCCACTTCAGTCTTTATTTCCTGGAGCGCAGACTTGAATTCGCTCTTCTTGGAGTCCAAGTGTGTGTTCATTGAGTCCATAAATTGCGCTGAAAACTCCCCGAACCACGCCTTCAGATCTTCTTTCGTGGCCATCTCTTCTTGGGGGGGCTCTGAATCCAGGTCACCTTTTTTTTTCTTTGAGTGTTTTTGCCTTCTCCAGGTTCCCCTTGTCTCCCCCCCAGAGGTGGACCAGATTCTGATCCTGTGTTGTTGGTTGGGTCAGAGGGTTTGTTTGTCCTTGCTTCCCTCTGGATTTTGACATTTGGCTCAATGCATAGATGTTTCCTGGTGGAGACTGGTGTTTGTGTGCGGCGTGGTATCTCTTATCGAGCTCTTCGGTCCCTCTCCATTTACTGTTGGCCAGGGAAGTGCCAAAGGGATCCTGCAATTCCTTCAGGCCTATGGATCCCCTATTGTTCACCTCCGACAGAGTGGGTCAGTCGTGTCCGTGTGACTCCACACTCCTGCATCTGGTCTGCCTTAAGTGTGGGAAGAGGACTCTCCCCCCGTATGTGCCTGAGCCCCTTAATTCCAGTGGGGGAATCGCCCAGTATCACGTTAGGCGAGCTGCAATCTGTATCCCTTTCTTTTGTGCCGCTTTCATACGTTTCACCCTTAATGTTCTTTGAATGAGGGAGTAGTGGGGGGGTGTGGGTCGATTAGGTTTGCTTGCGGGACCAAGGCGCCCATTCTTCTCGTTTAATATTGCGGCCCCCTCTCCCCTATGGTGCAAGCAGGTGGCGTCTGGCTCCCGGCTCCGCCTAATGATTACCTCCCGGCCGTGGGCCCGTGTCTCTTCTCCCGGCTCCCGGTCTCTTCACCTGCATCCTCACCTCTCCTCCGCCTTGTCCGCCGCGTGGGGCTCACCTGATTAGCTGCCCCTAGTTCGCTGGTATATGTATCGTGGAGGAAGCATTCCTCCTGTCCTCCCCCACCCGCAGGGTGCTCTGCTGTCCGCTCTGCATAGGTTGGGGCAGGGGGCCATTGTGCCGATTCGGAGGCGCAGGGAGTCTAGTCTCTGTTTACTCTTTCCTGCCCACCCAGGGGAAGCGTTCCTCCCGGCTTTCTCCGTCCGGCGGGTGCTCTACTCTCCACTCCGCGTGGGTTGGGGCAGGGGGCCCTTTTGCTGTTTCAGAGGCGCGGGAGTCCAGTCTCTGCCATATCTTTCCACAGATGGGCGATCTCTCCACCGAGTCGCTGCTAGGCTCCCTCTCCGTGCTAGTTGCTTGAGGCAGGAACCACCGCCTTCCCGAGCCGCTCCTCCTGCCTCCGTCCGACCGCTCCGATTCCGGGATGCCGCTGTTCTGCTCCGGTCTGTCCTGGGCTAACAATCTACTCAACCACTGGAGCCAGGGATCTCCTCATCAAGTTTCCCCATGAAGTCCCCGAGAGATCTGCTTCATTGTTTTAGCTCTGCTGCTGCCTGGGAGGGGATACGGAGCTCTGCTCACGCACGTCCTCCCTCCACGGCGGCCATCTTGAAGTCCCAACACACTAGTTTTTAAGTCTCCCTTCTTCCTTACTTCCTTTCTGAATTCACTCAATTTTCATAATAATGAGCCATGTGTAATACTTCATATTGTGACTTAGCTTGCCATGCACTTTCAGATGTCATTATTAATGCCTGACTTTCCGGTAGCAATCCTCGCACAAATTTATAACAATCTCTTCCCGGGTTCAGTACATAGATCCTGACCACTAAAGTCTGCAAATACTTCCTCAAATCGGTTAAAGAATTCCGTTGCACTTTCTGATTTACCTTGTAAACAAGCAGTTAATTTATCCCAAAAAATTCTCTTTTCAGGCACTAAAGTTTTCAATTTTGATACTATCCGCGAGGGCAGAGTTAAAATGACTTGCGGAGGCTTCTCTCCAGCCTTTCTTTCACTATCAATTCTAATCAAGTTCTCCCATGTATCGCCTAACATCGATGCATCATTTATACTTCTAATTTGTTTCCATATATCAGCAGGAACAATCACAGGGAACAATAAATCAATATCACTCCATGTAAAAACAGATGAATTCAAAGCAGATTAAATTTCCTTATAGAAACCAGCAGGATCTGTCCCCATATATCCGGGACTGTCTGTTTTATAGTATTCACTTCTTGTCTGGAAAAGGGGACATGTACAAACTGTGCAATATAATGGGCTTCTATCGTACGCGCTGGGGTCTGTCCTATGGCAGGAATCTCAACCTTTGGAGCAAACATGGGAGGCACCTCTCTCATAGGTAACTGCAAAGTAGGGGGGCTCTGAATCTGAGCGTCTATTAAGCAACAAAGCTAAACCAAGGGACAAAGCAGCAGTTCCTGTGTCAGCCAAAAACGCTCTTTTATAAATCGTCATCAAATCAGCAGGGCAACAAACTTTCTTTTTCATGCACTCATCCTGTAAATATTCCACCATAACCTGTAACACTTTTCTCTGCATTTCCGGCGAATATTGACTAAACATATCGTGTACCTCAATCGGAGAAATGTTAGCATCCGTAATCCATCTAAGCGCATCTCGTGTGCAAATACGCATCTCCTCACTAATAGGTTTCAACGGCGGGAGAAATTGTTTCTGAACATATGACATATGCGGTTCACGCCTATCAATTATATCTTTATGCAATCGATCAAGTTCTCGTTTAAACACAAATATACGTTCTACCTGCTCACGTATTTTTGCCGCACTGTCTTGTGAATGGGAAACAACAATCAAATCATGCAGCTCTTGCGATACAACTTGATCAGTTAAATCACTCCATACTTTAACAAGATATTCACCCATATATTCTAACAATACTTGCTGTTCACCATTACCTCTATAATCAGATATGGAGCTTTGTACAGCCACTTTATTGACATCATCAATATATGTCTCAGCCCACTGTCTCAGTTCTTGTTTTCATTCTTTACTAATTGTACTACGAGTCAGTCTAATACTTCCTCTTTCAGGCCCTACTGATGCAGAGCTGCTAGCTAAAGCGTATAACTCATGCGCTGAAGGAAGCGGAGGAAATGATGTCATTGGTGCAGATGGGACAGTCACTGCAGGTGCAGATGCAAGCGTGGGAACAGCGGCAGCAGGGGATACATAGGGAGGCGGTGCAACTGGGTCAGTACTCGGATGTTCATTTCTTCGCTCATTCAATATCTTATTTATCAATTCGTCTGATGTATGCAAATCCTGTGAAGGGTATATTTTCTGTATATCTAATTGGAAGGCCCTATCCATGCTTCGAATGGCTTCTGTCTCTTTCTGTTGATCATGCACTAGCGCTTTCTCTACATTTGACATGTGCCTATGTGCATGTTTCTCTCTACTTTTCAAGCGTTGATTCACTTCCTTCCTCCAGTCCCTAACAGCGTCAAACGCTGCGCGTCTGGCCTTCTTTCGCAACAGTACTGATTCTAAATGCTCTATTCGCGCTAACTTGAAGCTCCCATTGTTTGGCCACTGAAGGTCTGATACACGTCTGGTCTACCTATGCCAAACCGCATTAAATACAATGGCCCCAGTACCATATGTAATGTACATTTCATACGCCGGCGACCCTTCGGGTGGCGCGACCTGGCCAGTTTCCAAAGATTGTCTACCACAGTGGAAAAATCTCACTAGACAGGAAGACAATGCCCCAGGCATGGTTAACTCTTACCTCTCTTACCTGGGTGTTTGTACTTGCAAGTGCAACACTCAACCAATATCAGGACATTTGAGAATCGGATCAGGGTACGACTCACCTGATCAATCAATTCATCTATCAGGACACAATTTGCTCGTATACAGGCGCAACCAAGAATCATCTCAATCTGCCTCGATTCCAGGACCCTTGCCTTGATGCTCTCTGGGCGCTGCTTGTCGATCAGCGATCGGCTGTGTACAGATCTGCGGAGGAGCCTGTAATCACTTCTGCAGGGGTGCCCCAACACCTTCCGATCCCGGTCCGACGGCTTCGTCCTCGACTCGTCTTTGCCTTCAACGTACGCGATGGAGCATCACATGGAGGGTCCCTATTCGGGTGCAATATTTGTAAGACCATACATGGAATAAAGGCACCATAACCATATACAAAATGACATGCCAGTCATGAGGTTCGTTTCCCAAACAAGTCTGGTTTTATTCAGAGTATCTGAATCGGCCAATCGGGTCTCAACACCTCACGCTGTGTGCTCACAAACACCGTGAGAGGAGAGAGAGCGAGCCATCGATAAAGCAGTAATATATATACAGAATACATCATCATTGAACAGCAAGCTAGGGTTCAGTAATTGACAGTTAGGCACGTGACTTCATTCAGTCGAAGCATTCGGTATTTCTAGCCGAGGATTGCAGAGACAGCTTACTGTTTTGCGGAACACGGGACACTGGCACAAGGAAGGATATCATGTTCTAGCAGGGAGTCATTCCAACAATGTTATCTGGTTGCTGCGCTATTGGGCTAAGGGTCCGACAGTTCTGAAGCAAAGAAATACCGTTAATGGCATATCATTCTCAGTTAACTGCCTTCTACGACAGCGCTTGCAAGACAGGCTGGCACCTGGGACTCTGATTAGCCGCAGCTCTTGTACAGCTTCACGGTTTTACCGAATAATAAAACAATGGGCCTCATTACACGGTAGGCGGTAAGGGATTACCGACACCGGTAAGGGAACCGGTGCCGGTAATCCCTTACCGCCCTACTATGAGGTCACTTAGCGGGTCCCTTCCTTAACGCCAGGTCTGACCTGGTGCTAAGGACGGGACCCGTTAAGGGACTTCAGAGCTAATAACGGTACCGCAAATTGCGATACCTTTATTAGCTACTTCCCCATTCCCATTGAGCCCTATGGGGGCTTAAATGGGAATGGGGAATCGTTCCCGGAATGGGGACTTACTGGGTCCTCCAAGGTCGGAATGACCCGGTAAATCCCTATTCCGGGAACACGGACCCGGAATGCGGTAAGGGGGTAGCCATGGCGCTAATAGCGCCATGGCTACCGCCTACCGTGTAATGAGGCCCAATGTATTTCTGCAGGGTTTCACATTCCTGTCTAAACAGGATTCAGAGTTCAAGCTACGGCCTTGCACCGTGTGTGAGTCTGAAGCACAGAATATAGTTTGCAAAGCGTTACATGAGAAAAGAAAATGGTGGCCAATTACAAAATGGATCCCCATTTAGGCTTCATGGTTTGCGGTGTTTGTTGCATGATGCAATTTGCTTACGGCCAACATACATAATGTGGCATTCGTCCTGTGCGATTAAATTACAGTTTAACATGACGTCATGCCACCCAGGATGTTCATGCAGTTCCATGTGAATGGATGCAGATGCCTGATGCACGTTCCCTGCTTGTTTGTGCATGTGTGTGGGTTCAATTGACCTGAGTGATGGAGAGTGTGATGCCGTCTGTGATGTTTGACACTGCCACTCATGTGCAATAGTTGTGTGTAGCAGACCATTGTACGGTGCCCTGATGCCTGTGTTCTGTCTCTCCCTGTCTGCAGTGTCGACTGATGAAGAGGGCGGAGACAGTGCTGTGGAGACCAGCAGCAGGGATGCCACCGCCAGCCGGAGACGCAAGGCCCTGCCCCCCTCCCAGGTAATAATATCTTCCGGGAGTGAGGGGACTGGTGGCGCGTCCATGGCAGCAGAATGGGCAGGTGAGCCCACACATGGGCATACTATGGAAAGACGGCACAGAGTCATCCAGGTTGGTGGGGGGTGTGGTTGAGTAGGAGGCCGTATCAGACCCACGCATGCGGCCTGGAGTGATGGTTCCTATGGTGCAATTGGTGCAGTCCAGGGGCAGGAGGCAGCACAGGTCGCCGTGGAGGTGCCTGTGTGTAATCCTATCCCTGATCCTGTGACTGCATCATCCTGCACCAGCACGGATGCCTCTGTCCAGGCCTGTTCGCAGGTAGGGGCAGCATCTAAGTCAACTGACCTTCCTCTACCTGCGGACGTGGGAATCCGTGACAGGGTTGAGCCTGTCTTAGTCAGTGTCACGTTGCACACGCAGGGGATTCGGGATGGTGTGTATTGTTCCAGGCAGGACAACACACATCATTTCGAACACCTGTGTGCCTGCGTCGACTTGCTAGGACAGGTCCTTGGCACAGGGTTCCTGCGTGTGCTGGACGCTTTTGTGACCCCCTGCTCATCTGCACACACTATGCGTCAGTTGTCCTCCGTGCCGTCTTCCCACCCATGTCTCACCTGGGCCCCCTGTGGACCTGCCCCATCCACAACGGGCCAGGCTGTTGGAGATCAAATCCCTGCCAGAGTCGGGAGTCGGAGGACCAGCAGAGGTGGTCATCACAACAACTGGACCCCTGCCAATGGAGGATATGCAGGCACCTGTGAGCAGGGCACGTGCACGGCGGCACCAGGGGATTCCATCGTCCCGGAGGCCGTTGTGGTGGCACAGGCAGATGCCATTGGGGCAGCAGCAGGCTCATTGTGGGAGGTGTCAGCACTCGGGGCCAACAGCATCCCGGGGGCAGGCATTGGCCGACGGGCAGGAGGACCCGGGACTGAGTGTGTCTTCTGTGTGGCAGTGGTTGGGCCAGCAGATAGATTCAGAGTGGTGGCGGGCAGAGAGGGCATGATGGTCAGGGCGGAGAACTCCATGCGCCGGGCATTGAGGCGGGCAGCGTTCCTTGAGGAGACTCGCAGGAAGTTGGTGGAGACCATGGCGACGTCCCTGCGAGCCCTCGAGGACAGAGTCCAGGGCTGCCTCCGGGACATGAACATGGAGTTTGATGATGCCCTGGCCAGAGACATTAACAACAGAAGTGAGCCGTAGGACTAGCCCGCTGCCGTTGTAAATAGTTCTTTAGGTATAAGTTTCTTTTTCTTTTTTTTATTTATTTAGGAGTTATTGGACATTGCTCCACTTTTTGTAAATAGTTGGATTTCTGATGGACCTTGTTCCTGGATTGGTCATTTTTTTGGGGATCATGGACCTTTGTGGACATTACCTGTACATAGTTGGATGTTCTGTGGATTTAGTTTTTATTTTTGCCATGAGGTAATAGTTTTTAGTGGATTTCGTTTGTATTTTTGCCATGAGGTAATGGTTTTTTCATTTATTTTTTCCTTGTGGATATGAGGAAGTGGTGAAGGACAATGGACCATATTTTTCTGTCATGTTTTTCATGGATTTCTTTTCAGTTTCTGATTTTGTTTTCATCTACATTTTCATTATTTGTTTATTCATAATCATGATTCTTTTTCATTTTGTCATATTTTTTTATTATTAATACATTTTATTCATGTTCAGTGTTGGTGTGGTCTGCTATTATTTGCTTGATGCGTGTGTCAGTTGTCATTGGCTCAGTCATGTGTCACTGCTGTGTCCCTATGTTGCACATGTCTAGGGGTGCATCCACGTTTGCTTCTGTGATTGACCTGGGATGGGGCATGTTCTGGGGAGTGGCAACAATGGATGGTCGTGGATTTGCTTTGTGGGGGGTTGATATGGGGTTACATTTGGGTGTACATACGATGCTGGGGTCTGTGTTGCCTTCACCGGGGTGGGGAGACATGAGTCGGGGCCTGCTGGCAGGTTGCCGTCACTGGTGGGTGGACATGAGTCGGGGCCTGCTGGAAGGTTGCCATCACTGGTGGAGGGACATGAGTCAGGGCCTGCTGGCAGGTTGTTGTCGTTGGGCGCCTCCATTGTGGTGTGGGCTGCCTGCTGGCATGCTCATGGGTGATGGGGGGCTCTGTTGTGGTGTGTGCTGCCTGATAGCATGCTCACGGGTGTTGGGGGGGCTCAGTTGTGGTGTGGGCTGCCTGCTGGGATGCTCACGGGTGATGGGGGCTCTATTGTGGTGTGGGCTGCCTGCTGGCATGCTCACGATGATGGGGGCATCCGTTGTGGTGTAGGCTGCCTGCTGACATGCTCACGGGTGATGGGAGGCTCCGTTGTGGTGTGGGCTGCCTGCTGGCATGCTCATGGGTGATGGGGGGGCTCCGTTGTGGTGTGGGCTGCCTGCTGGCATGCTCAGAGGTGATGGGGGCTTTGTTGTGGTGTGTGCTGCCTGCTGGCATGCTCACGGGTGATGGGGGCTCCGTTGTGGTGTGGGCTGCCTGCTGGCATATACACAGGAGATGGGGGGCTCTGTTGTGGTGTGGGCTGCCTGCTGGCATGCTCACGGGTGATGGGGGGGGGGTCTGTTGTGGTGTGGGCTGCCTGCTGGCATGCTCACGGGTGATGTGGGGCTCTGTTGTGGTGTGGGCTCCCTGCTGGCATGCTCACGGGTGTTGGGAGCTCTGTTGTGGTGTGGGCTGCCTGCTGGCATGCTCATGGGTGATGAGGGTCTCTGTTGTGGTGTGGGCTGCCTGCTGGCATGCACACGGGTGATGGAGGGCTCCGTTGTGGTGTGGGCTGCGTGCTGGCATGCTCACGGGTAATGGGGGGGGGGTCTGTTGTGGCGTGGGCTGCTTGCGAGACGCGTTCGTGGGTGATCCGAGCATGCGCAGCTTTTTTCACACGATTTGGCTGGCGCGGGCGGGGAACACGTATTCCTAGGGGTGCGCAAGGAGTTTAACATGCAATTTGGCTGGCGCGAGCGGGGTACGTGTATTCCGAGGGGTGCGCAAGGAGTTTTACATGCGATTTGGCTGGCGTGAGCGGGGTACGTGAGCATTTTTAGCGCGATTTCATTGTTGGAAGGCTGTATGCTGGTCCACTGCCTTTTGCGCTATATTGTAGATTTGTGCAGCTGTTTTTGCTGCAAGGGGCGGTGTTAGGGGCATAACTGGCACTGCTGGATGGTCGCTGCGCCACGGCTGGATATGGATGGGGAATCCATGAATACGCTGTGTGTGGAAATGGGATTTAGCGCACGCAGGTGGCACACGCTTGCGCAAGCTCCCTTTCTGCGCTAGCCGTGTGCGCTACTTCTGCCCGGAAAGCTATGAACTACCCCCGTAATTGGATGGAGTCTGCATATTGCTGCTTCCCACAGTAATCCCATGTAATTAATTTTGTGAATACGATTGACATATTCAGAGCTTTGCTCTTTAACTGGGATACAACTTTTTGCACTTTGTACTTTACAACAACTGGCTGAATTGTGACTGTTTTGTAAGGTTACAACAAAGCTATTTTAGTGATTTTATAATTAAGGTTACTCTTAATGATTTCATTGAGTTTTGAATGTTGTACATTATTTTTGAATTTATTGTATTGTATTTTCCCGTTGTATCATTTGGTTTCATGGGCACAGTCCAAAATGATCCTTCCTTTGACATCATGTTTTTTTCCTTGGGCGTCCCAACAATGGGACATGTCCCCTGCATGTTTCTGTGGTTGGGACGGGTCGGTTGTACCATCCTCTGCGTTACAGGGTCAGAGGAGGGGCAAAAGGAGCTTATTGAGAGCTGCATGTGAAATCCAATACTAGAGGGAAAGAGCAGGCATAGATTGGCCCATAGGCTCAGCTGAGGAGCTGGATCAAACGAGGGGCGGGGGAAGGAAAGAAACCCGAAGGGAAGAGAATAAAATACTGGTAAAGGAAAGACAGATTGAAGGGTGTTTGGGTGAGGTCATGAGGAGAGCAGGTGGACCGAGAAACCAGGGGGAGGACAGACAGTGGAGCGGAGCATTGATGAGTTTGTGGTGGGGATTGTTACAGGTGAGGAGTTAGTAGTGAGAGAGTGTAACCATATAGTGGGAGTGAGTGCTTTGTGGGCTGTGTTAGAGGGGCTAGATGGATGTAGAGTGAGAGGGGTGAGTGAGAGGGGAGAGGAGATAGAGTAGAGAAGGGGAATTGGGAGAGGAGGGGGAGAGAGAGAAGGGAGAGAAGAGGAGGAGAGAGGAGAGTGCATGACTATCAGAAGCACAGAGGAAGGGAGCGGGTGGATATAGGAAAAGGAGGAGTAAAGAAAGGGGGAGAGAAGAGCAGGAATAGAGCACGGTGGGGCATAGGCAGAAGGAACATCTCGAAAAGAAGTGAGTGGAAAGAGCGAAAGGAGTCGGGTACCTGTTAAGGCACAATGCAGAGAAAACATCCTTGCATAGTCTGGCCTGGGGAGTGCTAGATTAGGGAACCCCTAGAACAGGGATCCCAACATGTAGCTCACAACGAACACCCTCAAATGTTGTTCACCAGTTGCTTTGGGACATGTTGTGGAGATCAAGGAGAAAGAGGCACTGCATTTATGACAGCTGTTGTAGTGTAGTCAGAGCCTGGGCTGTGTAGAGGAGCTAGCCAATGAGCATGCTCTCGCAGACAGAAGTGCTATACAATTATTTGTGGAGGAATCAGCAGAGTGGGCTAAGGCATGGCGGGTTCAAATAAAGGTCTGGGTACCCAGGTGCTCCCACATACTTACTTAAGGCATGGAGCGAGTTGGTTAGGTTTGAATTGCACAATGAGCTTGGAGGAGGCTATTGGGATGACTCTTAAGGCTGCAGATTAGACACGCCCTGTGGTGACCAAACTACTGCTGCTAAAGTGACCACTGTCTGCTGAACCCCCTACATTTCTTGACCTACGTGGGAAAGTAATACAAATAGTACTAGTGAGGCAGCAATTGAGGAGCACACGAGGCCCAGAAATTAGGTCTGCCTGACCATCCCTGTAAAGACTGTGTGATTGCTTCTGTAATTGCCATTAAGAGCAACCCACCAATTAATCTACACTTACAACTCTCTCTTAGTCGCAGCATCACTTGGAGCTGTATCATACCAGGAAGTGAGCTACTGACTGGAGCAGGTTTACAATCTCTCTCTGGGGCAACTGTTGCAATCAGTCAAGCATTCCCCTGTTGCTTCCAAGCTGTTTTTAAGTGTGTGTAAATGATGATGTTGGGAGGGGTAAAGTGATAGCAATCATAACTGAACCCCCGGGACATTGGATACCTGAATAAAATTAGTTGTTGTTGAAAACCTTTATTCAACGTGAGCCATCAGGTACAAATACAACATACTTAAAAACACATAAATACAAAACAAATTTAAAATTCCAGTAAGAGAAACAGACTGAGAAGTCATAAAGTGCTATTGCAGAGAGCAAAGAGAGTTCGACTTATCGAGGCTAGCAGGTGATTCCTCTTGTTCCATGCCCGTTGAATGTACAAGGAAACAGAAAATACACATAGGTGAGAGCATCTCATACTTAGCCAGACCCAGAGTCCCCCATATTCTCAGCCAGTAGAAACCAGTTCTCATTTCCCGCATCGTCACCAATAGAACCAATAGAACCTACATCGCATACCATCCGCACTGCTGCGGTTGAGGTATTTTGTGGGACGGGTAGAATGTTCTTAAGAAATTTGCTCTCAGCCACTGCTAAGGGGGCAGAATTTACATAGCCCCAAACCTCAGATCCAAAGATGGAGGATGCTTGAGCATGTTACTCTGCAAGGACTGATTTAACTATTCCTCCACTGTGTCTGAAGTAATAACTTTTTAGAGCCCCATTAGCTTTCTCCAGCATGGTCTTGGCCTTCAAACGTTGTGCCAGCCACCCGCTGAATTAGTATAAAATGATCCTGAGCGTTAATTATTTTCTTTTAAATCCCAGCGTACGTTTTGTAGGATAATCCTCATCTATTGACTTCCAGCTATGCTGCACTTGAGTCCTCCAGCGGGCATGCACAGTAAGAATTGCTGAGACAGGGCTTTGAGAGATTCTACAGTTCACTGGGGAAGGCCACTCAGCCGCCATCTTCGGATCCAGCTGGTCCATACAGGTTGTCACAATGGAACATTATTCCCAAGAGGAAACCCCTCAGGAGGTGGTGGCTCGACACCCCTCACCTGGGGAGGTGGACACCAGAATTTTTCCGACAGGGGCTATCAAACCAGAAAAACATCACATGACTACTTGTAAGGGACTGGAAAGAGAAGAGGGACACAGACTGGGTACAGAGGTGCCCATTGTTCGTAGGTTGGCAGGAAAGGTTAACCAGAAGTGTTGTGTGAAGGATGAGGTTGGACCAGTGATATATTATAATGGCAGGTGAGTTGGAGGGCACATTGGTTTGGCATAGAGGGATGCTGTCTGTTTGTTGCCTTGTAAGTCAAATAAATGGGAACTGATGAATCTATTCCTTTCAAGGCCTCTTAGTTTTTTCCCCCTTTACTTTGATATATGGTGACCGTGACTCAGACTGTCATGCAGCGCTGCAGGCTGCTGGACCCTGGCAGCCTCCTCCTGGACACCCCTTTGAGTGCTCAAGACAGAAAGGTAGGAGACCTTCTTTGAAAAATCTCCATGGAGGGCTTCCAGAGGAGTATATCGAGGCTGGCGAGCGTGCATGCAGGCCGCACAGGGAATCGAGCATACAATTTGGGACAGCGGGATGGACAACTTGAGGTGGGATGTCTTCAAGGGATATATTGAAATGGGATGGAGGTTTTGGGTTGGATATCGGATATTGGATGTAGGATTTCACTGTTTTATAGTGGTGGTTCTTGTAGTACTGTTATTCTTTTACCCTAAAATACAAAAAGTATTGTGAAGGGTCAGGAATGAAACTCAGTCACAGTCAATTCATTTCTTTTGGCTATAAACTTTTATCAAACATAATTGGTTGGAAAAACACCACTTTGTCCTTGCTCTTAGAGATAGTTTTCATACCAAAACAAAACTAGTGGGTATGGGCCTCATTCCGGGTTTGGAGCTAACCATGGAGTAATTAGCACCATGGTTGCCTCCGAAACCGTCCCAAATCCGACATGGTGAATGGAGTAATTACCGGTCCATTGCAGGGCTGGAGGGACCGGTAATTCCCCATTCACCTTTTGCCCTTCCCCATTCCCATTTCTGCCCCATACGGCTCAATGGGAATGGGGAAGGAGGTAATTACGGCACCGTAAATTACGGTACCGTAATTACCTCCGAGGTACCTTTGCGGGTCCCGTACTTAACTCCTGCTAAAAGCAGGGGGTAAGGAAGGACCCGCAAAGGGAACTCGGAATACAGAGGTAAGGGATTACCGGCATCGGCACCCTTACCGGTGCCGGTAATCCCTTACCTCCAACCTCGTAATGACCCATATGTCCTTTGTCAGAATGTCCAAAACTAGAAGTCCTGTTTACAAAGTACTTTTCTGACCCTCATATTCTAAAATCAACTCTAAAGTGAAAGGAATATGTATTTGGCCTGAGAGTGTATAAATGTTCAACTCCAACACAAACATTCCCAAATAAATATGGCTCACAACTCCAGAGGATAGTTCCCTTCCCCTGGATTTCTCTTCACTTAATAGCAGTTCTCTGAATTCCTATATAGCAGTAGAATGAGTATTCACAGTACTGCCTGGTGTACTCTCCTGCCAGGCTTCCTCTTACTCTAGTATATGTTTTATTCACACTCCTTGATTATCTCTTAATATCTTTTTGTCTGGAGTCTCTCATATAACATTGTCCAATTTGACCTTGCCTGGAAAGTCCTCTAGCCAGGGATTGTCTTTTATACAAACAGCTCTTGCTTGCAAATGCCTGATATACACTCCTGCTAGGGCGTTACCCTTCTTTTCATATACGTGTATTTGCCTTTTATACTCTCCTGCCAGGGATTCTTTTACTTGTGACTTATAATGCTTGGTATACTCTCCTGTCAGGACTTTCTTTGCATGTAAACCACTTGTTCTCATATTCTCAAACACTTGTAATTTGCAAGGCCTGGTATACTCTCCTATCAGGATTTCCTTTCTGATTCACACTTCTGTTCCTTAGGGCTGCGTGGTATACTCTCCTGCTAGGACTTCCTATACTCGTACTGTGCACACTTGTAAACTTGACAAACTCTTTTTGTAACACTGTTTGGTTTCTTTAAGTAGTTTAGCGTCTTTCATTCGATCTCAATCAGCTCATTTGCCTTTAGGCACAATTGTGTAAATAAATACACACTCTTGCAATTTTGACAGTCTCTTGATATTATATAGTTTTAGTTTTTTTGAATGATATGGCGCCTTCCTTTCTGCTTCATTCAATATATTTACTTTGGCTTCCTTTCGGCACCATTGTTCGCATGCCCCAGTTTCCCCTCTTCCCTCGGGTGGATTTACCGGGTTGTTGTAACGGGGATAGCTTCTCTCATGGAAAATGGCCTTCAGGCTTCCCAATGTCTTCTCTGGGGCTCACCGCCTATGCTCTATGGTTACCGTTCTGCTCGAGTGTCTCGCTCACCTGCTGTTTGCCTTTCTGTACTCCAGTAGCATGTAGGCTACTGGAGCAGCTGCATGTCAGGATGCTGTCTTCCCCACTCTTGTGTTACCGCAGCTTGCCGGTCTGAACAATCTTCCTCCTTCTGAGCCGCCTAGTTCCACGGACCTCGCCTCTCACTGGTAGTTCCTCCGTCAGCACAGAGTGGAATATCGTCCTCCATGCAAGCTCTTTTCCACAGCTGATCTTTCTCTTTAAATGTCCTGCCTGCAGTCAGGCGCTCGCAACAACTAGAATGCAATGTGTGTTCCTGGCCTTTCGTGATCCACATTACTCGGCTCATCTTCTTCCTTGCAGTGGTTTCAGTATTAGAAAAAGGAAAGTCAACTTGTGTCATTTTACAGGCAGCGTTTGAGGATATGCCTTTAGGATTTTTAAGGGCAGGTTTGACCTTCTCTGTGTAGGGTTTGAAGTGATGTTGCCAGTAATTTTAGAAGGGGCATTTGGAAAGTTATTTACAGAGTGAGAAAAAGCATTTTCAATAGTCTCGGATGGCATATTGGGTTTAGATATATTTAGGGTGATGAACATTGGGTTACCTGGGGAGTAAGTGAACTCCTATTCCTAAGAGCCCTTCAAGACGAGGTAGCAATACTGAGAGGTGGAGGGGGATGCAAGAATTACTCAAACATCAATAATCAGAATGACTCAGGGAGTTGGCAAAATACTTTCTGTTTTAGTATCAATTATCTAAAACGGGGAGTACAACGGGCATCATCCAACGCCGCACAGCATAATCCCTCAGCGTAATTTAGAAAAACAACTCTTTATAACAAAAACTCGTTACTACTGACGTCATGATACTTGGCAAACTACTAAAACTTATGACCACCCATGATTGGCTTTCAGTGAACGTCTAAGTATATGTTCTATATAGCCAAAGCTTATGATTGGGTATCTAAGTCAGTTGGGCATCTAAGCCCATCCCCACTACCTAGCCATAACCATCGTCACTAAATACACAACAATTAATTGGTTCCTTAAACTATAGGGTTCCTCATTATATGACACTCTGTGATTGGTTTGGCACTCTTGTACCCTTCTAGAATGTTCCTCACGCTAGCAGCATGCAGGCTACCATCCCAGGTGCATGAAGGCTCAGCGTGATCATGTCTCCTTCAGTTAAACCCCTATCTATCAACGCCTCTACGATGAGTCCGACAGATAGCTTTTTAACTTGGCCTTGGAGCTGTGGACTCCTGTCTGGGAACTGAAGGGACTACCGCTTCTCTGTACCTCCTAGTTTCAGTACAGCCTGACCCAGGCTATTTCAATCTCACCCATGCGACTAGGAGACCACTCTTTTTGAGCCTTTGCAGTATTAAATCCTTATTTAATGGTGAACTTTAGAAGCCTTTAGTATTTTTTCATATTAGTTCAAACAGAAGCAAGTTCTCTTCTCATGGTCCTTGTAGACAGGCTTCCATTCCACTGTGGCCTTATCTTCTTGATTCTAGGCCAACCCAATCTTCAGCAACCATTTTTGCCATCAGTAATTTCCAGCTGCGCCATGCATTCTAAAAGCCTTTCCTTGCTTATTAAAGTTCGCGAGCCTGCTAAAGTGCGTTTACAGGATCATCCAAGTTCATCTGTTCCTATATATATACATTGGCGCATCGCCACAATCTAATTCACTACATAGCAAGCCTTTATGAATACTTTTCCCTACTTGCATTTCCAGCATCTGTACACGTGTAAACTGACTTATGTTTTCTTGATGTTTCTGTAGCATGAGCAGTCGCATCTCGAGCCTGAGATGCTGCTCATCTTTACCTTCTGTTCCTCAGTTCTTAGAGAATGTTTACGCTACTATTCTCCTTTTGTCCTCTGGATACATCAGCTCCTTATTTCTTATGACGTAATCAGGCTTTGTTTACGGTTTACATACATATTTGTTCTGGCACTTCATCCAACAGAATACTATGTCTGCGGGCATTTAGTTTAATGGGCTTAATTAGGCTTCCTTAATGGGTATCTTGCCTCAAATGTCTTCTGTGATATTGGCACTATTACTGGGACTGCACATGTTGTCATCTCTGGCTCCCAGCATATAGGCAGAATAGGGTCAGAGCTTAGGGTGAGGATGTCTGATTGCACCAATATACTCCCACCCACCCCCCTCTGGGCGATTCATCAACCACTTCATTATCAACCTTTACATTAAGACATCCTTCGGAACCCAAATCTTGACAACCCCTTTCAGGCAGCCTGCTGATTTCACATGTTCATCAATACTCCAGGTCATAAGAGTGCAATGCCCACTAGGGCTGCAATAGATCCATCTTCCCACGTACTTCTTCGGATTCCTTGGATACAGGAACTTTGTACCTTTAGGAGCTTGTATGCTGGCCTTCAGATAGTCTCTGATCTTTCATCTGTTAATTGCTTGAGTTTTCCTCCAGATTCGACATTGATTATAACTTTCATTCCCACTGCTTTCTTTGCAGTCTTCTTGCATTGTGCGATTATGATCCTGATCACACAGAATCCAAGCATGATCATTACCAACAGGGCTCCAAGAAACTTGAATATATCTGCCATCCACTGTGGAAACCATGAGAAAATTGATCCTAACCAGCTGTCATCAGCAATGTCTTTCACTTTGTCTATCATCTGGGTGTGCAGGTTTGTCAGCATCGATATGGCCTCTGTCAGGGTGCCATTCTCGTCGTCATGAGAAGGTATAAATGTGCAACATGATTCTCCGATTTTGGCACATACACCTCCATCCATAGACGTAATCATGTCTAGGATATACCTATTCTGGAGAGTCATCAGTCGTATGGTTCTCAGCTCTTCCTTGATTGTGTTGAATCCGTTTATGGTGGTATTGATCATCTGCAGAAGCTCCAATCTGGTGATCTGCAACCACTTAGTATTTGCTCCAACCTGGACACTCGGCATTAAGATCAATGAAAATACTGAAGATGTCTGACTAAACAGTCTATGCTCATTTATAATGGCATCAAAGACAACTGTTGACTTAGCTGAGAAATAGTTCTTGTCACGCTCACCTGATTCCCACGGAGGTGCAGGTCTGGCTTCGAGTGCTGATGCTTCTTCTTTGGTGAAGCGCAGGACTCTGAAGATGGACTCACTGGCTCGCAGGAATATTCCCCTGTGCGTGAAAAGGGAGTATTACCTACTGACGGAATAATGCTCAAGCCTCCCACTCCCTTCCAGCCCTCCACGATACCCTTCCTTGATTCCCCGTGAAGTCTCACCTTAGGGTCTGGAAGGATGAGTTCTCCATCCTGCTTCTGATGCAGGTGCGCGTTGAAACCCAGTTACTTCACTGGATTGAGGTTTGATGGGAGTTCAAATAAGCTTGACTATTCAGGTAAGGCGCTGTAAGAGTTCTGTAGCAAGTTCAAAAGTTCAAGCTTAATAATAATGTTCATTGTCTTATTGCAGCAAGCGCTAACGCTTATGTCTTTTTCCCCTTAGGGGCTGGGGTTCGGAATGCCGGAGATATGGCGCCGACCCGAAGTGAAACGTGCAGTTCCAGTAAATGACAGGTAAATTCTGGATGAGCGTTCGGGTAATGTCTTTGCATTCGCTCATTCAATGTCTTTGTCTTTTTTCCCCATAGGGGCCGGGGTTCGGAATGCCAGGAAGCGGCAGGACCCGAAATGAAATGGGAATGACCCAACAAGTAAGTCTTAGAAGGAAGCTGAGCTTTTCCTATTCCCTTCCTTCTCTCACCTTGTGTTCTTGTCTTTTTCTCTCTAGGCTCTGGGAAGTGGCTGCGGATCAGGATGATCGCTGCTGAAGATGGCGGTGCCCAGGAAAGGTGAGTGAAATGCAGCAATCGAAGCGAAATGCTTTTAAAATGATGTCGTCCCTTTCAGGATCGTCAGTGTGAAGTCTCCGTGATGCAGCTTTAGCAGGTAAGGTCTTCTTTCTCTCCAATTCTCTCTTAGCAGGTGACCCAGGATGCTGACAGGCGTGGCTGAAGTCCAGATGCAGGAGCTGACACGGTGAGCGTCCAGCTGCGAGGAGCAGAACAACGCGAAGCATGAGTTGCTGATCGGGCGTGGTTTAAATAGCTTTGGAAGAAGTTCCAGGTATGTATCCTTCCACCGATCAGGTTTGTATCCTTCCCCGACCACACCCAGGGGAAAGTAGTTCCACAGGTAAAGTAGTTCCATTCAAGCCTCAAGAGGGCCTGGATGTAGCAGCATGGTCTGCATCAGGTAAGTGCACCTTAAAACACTTGAACACATGACTAGCTTCATGAGCCTGGCGCCTAAGGCGCCAGGACTGTGTCCAAAGGGCCCCAGCTTGGGCCCGCTGGTACTTCCCTGGGGGAAATGATGCCTGCCTCTGGGGTTGCTGGGTCGGACATGGCTCTTTGGAGGTAGGCATCATGACAGTACCCCCCACCCCCTCAAGGCCCCTCCCAAGGTTGTTCCCTCCGGGGGTTTTGGCTTGTTCGGAAATCCCCGGTGGAACCTTTGTATTAATCGAGGTGCGTGAACATGGTTACTAGGCTCCCACAATCTCTCCTGAGGTCCATATCCCTTCCAGTCAACAAGATAGAAGAGTTTGGACTTTAACACCTTGGAGTCTAAAATGTCTTTAACTTCGAATTCTAATTCCCCTTCAATTTGAACTGGGTCTGGAGGCTTGGACAGTCGGGTCCCTGGTTGTACTGGCTTCAAAAGTGATGCATGAAAAACTGGATGAATACGCATGCTAGACGGTAAATCCAGTTTAAAGGCCACGGGATTGATTATAGCCTTGATGTGATAAGGTCCTATGAATCTGGGATTGAAGGTTCGCGGGCCCTTGAGGGGTAAATGTTTCATTGCTAGCCATACCTGATCTCCTACTTGGTAAGGAGGAGTTTTACTTTGGTGCAAATCAGCGTTTTCTTTATACTTTTTCTTGGCTTGCTGTAAATGAGTTGCTGCTTCTTTGAAGGCTCGGGTTATTGTGGAATGCAGATGATTTACTGCGGGCATTTACAGGGTTAGAGGTGGATCAAGATCAGAGGTCCGATGATGGTGACCATACGAAGTATAAAAAGGAGTTTGTCCGGTTCCAGAATGCACTGA
This sequence comes from Ambystoma mexicanum, assembly GCF_040938575.1. Taxonomy (NCBI): domain Eukaryota; kingdom Metazoa; phylum Chordata; class Amphibia; order Caudata; family Ambystomatidae; genus Ambystoma; species Ambystoma mexicanum. Next base: position 646,214,459 of record NC_090932.1, read on the forward strand.
ATTGTTGTATGCATATTCTGCGATCCAAAGGATGTCTTTCCAATTTAACTCGGATTGGTGTAACATGCACCGAAGATATTGCTCGAGAGTCTGATTGGTTCTCTCGGTTTGTCCGTCGGTCTGGGGGTGGTGGCTGGTGGATAGCCGCACATCTATTTGTGCTAGTTGGCAACATTTCTTCCAAAAATGGGAGATAAATTGACTTCCACGATCCGAGACTAATATGGAAGGGAAACCATGTATGCGAACTATATTCTCCAGAAATTCCTTGGCCAAGGTGGAAGCTGAAGGCAAACCTTTTAAAGGGATAAAGTGGGCCATTTTGGAGAATAGATCCACAATTATAAGGATAGTGTTGTAACCAGCACAAGGAGGCAGGTCAGTTCTAAAGTCCATTGACAAGGTGTGCCATGGTGCCGGTGGAATTTCCAAGGGTTGAAGTAGGCCGGCTGGCCTTTTCTTTTGACCCTTGTTTTGGGCGCAAATTCCACAAGATAATACAAAAGACTTTGGCCCTCATTACGACCCTGGCGGAAAGTGACTGACCGGACCGCCACAGCGTAAATAGCGTTTCCGCCATTGCACGATGGAGCAAAGTGCGGCCCATTCCGACCCATCGGGCATGAGCACCACGGCATGGCGGAAGTGCAAAGTCCGCGATGGCGGAAATGACCCCAAAACGGCCCACACCGCCGCCGTACGGCGCCCTAGGTGCAATACCGCCACCCATCACAGCGGACACCGCAGTGTGCGCCTACCGGAAAGTACGTTGCCCGGAAATATACGGAAACGGAAGTTAAAACATGGGCCCGGAACGGGAAACATCCCGCCGTACACCTATAAAACCACTAAAACCACACAACCACTAAAAACACTACCCAGAGACACACCCCAACCCGTCATCCACCCTAGCGAAACCAAGAAAAATGGGAAAAGTAGCGAAGAAAGCGTGCGACCGCAAGCGGCAGGTCCACTTCTCCCGTGAGGAACTCACCGTGCTAACAGAGACCCTCCAGGAGAATGCTGCCGTCGTCTTCTGCACGCAAATGACCAGGACGGCACTTGCAAACAAGAAGGCCATATGGGCTCTGGTGGCACAGCGGGTAAGTGCGGTGGGGACCGCACCCCGCACCCCACAGCAATGCCGAAAGCGATGGGACGACCTGCGGATACGCGTCCGCAGCATACTCTCTGCCAACCGCAACATTGCCACAGCCACCGGGGGAGGTCCTGAATCACCCATCAAGTTGACCCCCTGGGAAGAAATCTGTGCCTCCACCATCGGAATGGAGAGCATAGAGGGAGTCGGAGGGATGGAGAAAGGAGTGCAGACATCCGAAGATTCAGGTAGGTGGGCCAAATAAAACAATGCTAAATCCACAATGTCCAATCATGTGAAGTACCATGTGTCCACATAGTGCAACAGAAACACATGTCCAGGAGAACGTCCACACACATCGGCCTGATAGCGCACTTTAAAACTCACATTAAATACATAAATAATTAAAAACCCCTAAAACACCCACTACACGTGCAGCAGGCACACCCTAACTGCAGGCTGCCAAACAACTGCACCCTCACTCCACACACAAATGAAAGCACCTCCAAGGCCCCGACCCAAATCACCCTCAGGTACCACCCCAATGCATGTGATACAATGCCATTCCAATACCCACAGACCCATTAATAACCCTCGCCCTCCTTTACTCCACCACAGGGTCCGATCCAAACGACGAGCATCAGGACACCCCTACCAGCACACCTGCAAAGAGGGCCAAGACCAACAGCCAAAGACCCTCCACCTCAGCTGCACGCATCAAGACACGGCAGCAGCACAAATCAGGTGGCAGCACAGAGGAGGGAACATCAACAGGCACCCCAGCAGCCAGCATGCCCACAACACCACCACCACAGGTCCCCCCAACGGATGCCACATAAGGCACTGCCTCTGGTGGCAGCAGCACCATAGGTGACACCCCATTGATGGCAGCATGCTCCGACACAGAAGACGGGGATGTCGAAGTCAGATCCATCCATGACCTGTCCCAATCCCCCTGTCTGTCCCATCCCGTACAACATGAGGATACCACGCAGGGGCACCCACAAGACGACGACTGGCCATCCCCCACAAGCCCTGTGGCAAGGCAACATGAGGTCAACAGCCCCTCTGTGACACCCCCGCAAATGGCCATGGCCCAGCAGAGGCAACAGTCCCTCGACCAGTTAATCGTGCAACAGCAGCAACTGGCCACGCTCCTCAAGGACCATGCCGATGAATGTGGGGGCACTAAGGCAGACATAGAAACATCAACTGAGACACTTAGGGCAGAAATGGTGAGAAGTACAGAGACACTAAGGGCACAAATGGAGAGTAGCACCGAGAGCCTGAGAGTCCAAATGGAGACTAGCACCGAGAGCCTGAGAGTCCAAATGGAGAGTGGCACCGAGAGCCTGAGAGTCCAAATGGAGAGAAGCACCGAGAGCCTCAGGGGGGAACTGCATGCGACGTCCACAGACGAATGTGCCGAACTTGCCGCAGTGCGCCGTGTGCTCACTGAGCTCTCACAAACCCTTAGGGACATGCATGGACGTGAGCAGGCAGAGACATCATCCGTTGCAAGTTCCGTCCAGGGCAGCCCCCAACGTAAATCTGGGAGGAACCTGCGCTCCACAGGCAGGGGTGCCCCTGATACCCGCAGAGGGGGCTTGCAATAGCGACAGTCCACTGACAATGAGCATCTTTGGACACTGGTGTTCGGGGGGGAGGTAGGAGGGTGGAGGGGGTGTGTTGGGCTCACTTGGGTGGCGGGTCGATAGGGTGTTCAATATGATATCACATATGCCATAAACAGTGCACGATCAACCAATGTGATGTGTGGACAATGATCATTGTGTACTAGGCCATCATAGGCGTACAGTCCATATTGTGCATGTACCAGACACACACAGTGCCACGAGTACCGTGTCCATGTATCAGCCACCAGGCGTGAGTGCTAGAAGCATGCATCAATGAGATGCTGACGAATGTCACGGCCCTCCGGTGCCTCGCAGACTCCTTGAGGTGCTGCCACATCCCCACCCTCATCATGACCATCATCAGGTGCTTGCAGTTCTGCGTCAGGGGGCATGGGCACATTTCTACGTACGCACATGTTGTGGAGCATGACACATGCCATCACCATCTTTGCAACCTTCTCATGGCGGTACAGGAGTGCCCCGCCAGACCTGCTGAGGCAGCGGAAACGAGTCTTCAGTAGGCCGAATGCCTGTTCAATGACTACACGGGTACGTGAGTGGGCATGGTTGTAGTCCTCCTCATGCTGGTCCCGTGGGTTCCGGACTGGTGTGAGGAGCCATCTCTTCAGTGGATATCCAGCATCACCTGCATGTGGACGATAAACGGATTATGTGGAATGCCATTGCTACGTACGCACACCACCCCCCCCCCCTTCCTGCCAGGTCATTGCCGAATCACATACCCCACATTATCATGCATGTAATGAGACTCACCGAGTAGCCAGGATCTGTTCCCTGCGTGTCGCTCCATGTAGCATGGTATTGTAGAGTTCCTCAAGACCATAGAATCATGGGTTGATCCAGGGAATCGGGCACAACAATGTGTAATGATCCTGTTGGAGTCACACACCATTTGTACATTCAGGGAATGAAATTGTTTTCGGTTGCGGTACTGGGCCTCCATGGCATGTGGGACGACCAATTCAACATGGGTGCAGTCGATGGCACCAATGCAACCCGGTATGCCGCCAAGTGCATGGAATCCCACTTTCGTGTTTGTGATTTCCTGCTCCGAGCGTGGTAGGGAGATGTAGTCGTCTGCGTGCTGCAGGAGGGCATCGAGCACTTGCAATAGTGTCCGTGAGAACAGTGGCTGTGATATGCCATGCAACTGTCCGACTGTGTGCTGGTAGGTGCCTGTGGCCAGGAAGTGGAGTACAGACACCACCTTCAGTAGGGGTGGGATGGCGGTTGGGCTATCTATCATGCTGACAAGGTCAGCCTGTGTCATATCCACAATGGCGGCTATGGTGTCCCGGTCCAAACGGTAGAGGGTGTGGATCTGCTCATCAGTGAGGTTGAACGGATGTGCTCGGAGGCGTGGGATTGCGGGCTGCCTGCGTGGTGGTAGTGGCTGTGCTGGCGGCCCTTGCTGGCCCTGCCTTGCCCTCCTCCTCCTCCTGCGTCTCCTCCGTGCGGCCGGTTGTAGTTGGTGTTCGTCTTCTTCTTGGAGTTGGAGTACTTGCAGTGCTATCAGGTCCCCCAGGGCCAACATCGCGAGTCCTGCCGGTAGCATTTCGGAGTGGGTGTGGTTGTGGGAGGAGACTGGGTGTGCAATTTATGTGTTTTCAGGCTGTATGGCCTCCACCTGTGGTGATTCATTCCACCTGTGCAAGCTGCTCTCCCCTTTGGCCGAGCACGTCCCGCACACAACGCTGCAATTCGGTAATGGCATCTTGCTATTGCAATCATGTATTTGTACCTGATGGCCGTGTAACATTTGTTGATATGTACATTCGACTATGGTCCCATTGTTTCACATACAATCTTTGCCGTCGCGAACAGACTTGTGAAGGGTCAGTGGAACGTAGTACTCGAGTAACGGTGGGCCCTCATGCATCACTGTACCGAGTTGCAACGACGGGCGGGGCGTCCCATTTGTGGGTGAAGGCAGTTGCCATTTTCACACACAGCCGCACTAGATGGATTAATTTGTGATTTCAAACGGCCACAGATGCCTTTTCGACGTGATGTTGCAAATGAGGAATTCGAAGGGCGGCGCTTTCGGTTTTCAGCTCGCGGCGAGGAGATGCCCACAGGTCTGACTGCAAATATAACGTTCTATTGTTCAATGTCCTTGAGACAGGGGCCATGGCGAGGAAGCAATGATTGATATGAATAGTTTGGGATGCGCAATAGCGACGTGGGCGATGAGGCCGGACGTTCCCAAATACATGTTACTTCACAACACTGGAATTACGGGCTGGGGCACTGTGGATTTTGCAGGCTGCATAACGCACAGACTCAATGGATATTTCTAATGTTATGTGAGTAAATGTTCTGGCGTTTTTATACCGGGATGAGGGAATGATGAATGGATGCATGGGCAGATGATTTGATACAGAGTTTGCCATGTTCAGGGCTTCTTGGAATCTATCCGCCTCCCCTGCGCTATGTGATGCAGGGCTGCCATAGTGGGACCATCGTCTATCTGGCCTTGTTGAGCCCTCCCTTTCTCGACGCGCCTTCAGACACTTGTGTCCATGCACGTTAACAATCCCATCTGATGGATTCTGTTTTCACAGACGCATGCACAGGTACACTCGTTTGTGATGGTGTTTACACCTCGATATAGATGGTTATGAGTCGCAAGTGGTTTTGGGGTGGTGATGATCCTTTGGAGTGGGCTAGCATGCATATGGCTGTGGATTCAGTGTGATCATTGAAGTGAGTTGTTCGGATGTAGTTCTGATGGCCATTCTGTTCTTTTTCTTTTCTTTTGGTTGACAGGTATCTCCTCCCCTTTTGCCACTGCCATCTGTATGCCACTCCTGCAGATGGCTTTTACTCCCGACACCTGCTGCTTCGTGTTAATCAGTGGAGCAGCATTACGATCTTATGGGACGATCGCCAATGGGCCACATGCCCTTACGCAGTACTGGTGGCTCGGAGCAACATTTCGGCCTTTCAGCTGGACTAGTGCCTCCCCATTGGGCCGGCCCTGCGGTTCTGTGCGCTTCCATGTTGCCTTTTCGTACGTGAATGTGGCTCTGTGTACCATGATGGAACAGGGCGTCACACAAGTAGTGGCTGGTCATTTCTTGCGGATGCAGCCCACAATGGTGAAATGTGTTTTGGAGTTCATGGCCTGATGGCTGTATGGGCTTGGTGATTTTGTTGTGCATTAAATTTCTATTCTGATTTGGCCCGTGTAGCGTTCTTCTTTGCAAGTGATGTGGCATATTCCTATTTGGGGAGCGATGTATTGTGAGGAGATCTGCATTGGGTTCCAGCTTCGGAGTTTAGTTGCGTGGTACTGTACTGGGCGCGTTTGCCTACGAAGCCCGTGAGGTCAGGGATGGGGGCTGCCAATATGACTGTTTGAATGTTGTCATGCTCAGGGGCGGGGGATTGGGTTTTGTGTAACAGATGCCGGTCAGCCAGGTGGACTGGTGGAATGATGTGATTTTAGGAATATTGCTGGTCGCAGGTGCCTGTGTTTGCGTGCGTTTCTTGGTGGGGGACTGTGGTCATGTCCATTGGGATGGCTTCTGTATTCGTGCCATCTGTGCCCTGCAGCTCCCATTGGCCCCTCTTGTGTTTCATTTGTTCGTTGGCATGCATGGGTGACTTGTACATTTCACTGGTTGCATTGTGACTTCATTGCACCTACGGGGAGTTGTACTTTGTGGGCAGGGAGCGGTGTACAGGCACTCAGTGGGGCCGTTTACGGTTGATTCGCGATGCCGTACTTCTCACCATGGCGGAATGGTACATTCCGCCATGCTTGATGGCGTTAGGTACATGTCCGCTAGGGTCGGAATTGGCGTACCCTTGCGCCATGGTGGTGTTTACGATTTGGCATGGCGCGCGCGCGCGTGCTTGGTGCAGTTAGCGTTGGCGTTCACTACGGTGTCGCTAATGGCTTCGTACTTTGCGGTGACGGGTCATAGTCGCACCGAGCGCTATTCGATGGCGGTATTGCATTTCCGCCATCGTTTTTCGATTTCCGCCAGAGTCGTAATGAGGGCCTTTGTCTTTTCTCCAAGAAGGCCACCAGAAGTGGCGTTTGATTTTTTCCTCAGTTTTAGCGATACCAGGGTGTCCTTCCATTAATGATTCATGATGATGGCCAATAACAAGTTCTTGCAATTCTTTACTAGGCAGAAACAACTGCTCCTGTAAGTAGGGTTAGTCATCCTTAACGGTGTAATGAGGACCCTTTTGACTCCATTCCAGTAAGGCTGAAGAGTCTAGAAGTTGTTTTACTCGCGTTTGGATGTCCTCAATAGTTTGCAATGAAGTTAGGCCTAAGATTCTTTGTTCAGGTATGATTGGCACAGGTTCTAAACTCGAATTGGGTTCTTCCATGCCAATCCGGGATAAAGCGTCCGCTTTACCATTCTTGCAGCCAGGGCGATAGGTAATTACAAAATCAAATTCCGCAAAGAATAGAGCCCATCGGAGTTGTCGTGAAGATTGAGCCTTGGCCGTCTTTAAATACTGTAAATTTCTGTGGTCCGTAATTACGGTGATGGTGTGTCTTGCCCCGAGAAGGTAGTGACGCCAAGCCTTGAAAGCAGATTTAATAGCCAGTAACTCTTTGTCGGTAATTGCGTAGTTGATTTCAGGAGGAGAAAATTTCCTGGACCAAAAGGCCACAGGGTGTAGTTGGTTAGTTTCTGGGTCTCTTTGCGACAGGACAGCTCCCATGGCCGAACTGGATGCGTCGGTTTCCACAATGTAAGGGAGATCTGGGTGCGGGTGCTTCAATATAGGTGCAGAGGTGAATTTGGTTTTCAGGTCCTGAAAGGCTTGTTCGGCCTCAAGAGTCCATTCAAAGCGTTTGTTTTTCTTTAGGAGAGCTGTGATGGGTTGGACTGTTCGGGAAAATTCCGGGATGAATCTTCGATAGAAATTGGCGAAGCCAAGCATGCTCTGAACTCCCTTCACCGAGCTAGGAGATGGCCATTTGAAGATGGCGTCCACCTTTCACGAGTCCATTCGGACTCCTTGAGGTGTCAGGATGAATCCAAGAAACTCCACTTCTGTGGTATGAAAAACGCATTTTTCGAGCTTTGCAAATAGTCTGTGCTGGTGCAATTTTATCAAGAACTGCCCTAACATGTTTTCTGTGATCGGATTCTGAAGAGGAGTACACCAGGATGTCGTCAATATAAACAATGACACAGACGTCGATAAGTTCCCGAAGAGCATCATTCATAAAGTACTGAAAGGCGGCAGGTGCATTGCACAAACCGAAGGGCATCACCTGATATTCGAAGAGCCCCAATTTGGTGCGGAATGCAGTCTTCTATTCGTCGCCTTCTTTTATACGCACCAGGTGATAAGCTCCTCGGAGATCTAACTTGGTGTACACACAAGCGTCTTTCACCTGGTCGATAAGCTCAGGGATCAGGGGCAGAGGATAACGATTCTTAATCGTTATTTGATTTAGGGCGCGATAGTCTATACATGTTCTAAGGTCCCCCTCTTTTTTCGGCACGAAGAACAGAGCTGAGGAGACAGGAGACTTGGACGGGCGAATAAAACCATTGGCTAGGTACTGATCTAAATACTGACGCAAATGTAGGTTCTCAGGTTCCGTAAGAGCATAAATCCTACTACAAGGTAGTTGAGCATTGGGTACCAGATCGATTTGGAAATCATAAGACCGATGGGGAGGTAACGGGTTAGCCTGTTCCTTCTGAAAAACGTCTTGGAATTCTTGGTATTCTGACGGTAGCTGTACAGGGGTGGAAGTTGCTGAGGCTAGACCCATAATTGGATTTCTTGGGTAACAAGTTGGTTCACAATCAGAAAAACTTATCTTCTTTGCTCGCCAGTCAATTCTGGGATTATGTGTTTCTAACCAAGGAATTCCAAGAATTACTTGAAATTGTGGGGCCTTGGTCACATCAAACACGATTGCTTCCCGATGTCCATCCTGACCCACCAGTGTCATTTCAACAGTGGAATGCGTTACAGGCCCTGAGGCTATTTCGGTTCCATCTACTGTAGTAATGACATCTTGGGTTACTTTCGGGCGGAGAGGGAGCTTAATCCTGGAAGCCAATTCACGGTCTATGTAATTTCCAATAGCTCCACTGTCGATGTATGCTTTTATAGCATGCAACAGCTGAGGCTGTTTTGGGTCCACGAGCACCATTGGCATGACAAAATGCGAGGTCAGAGAGTCTGTTTTCAAGCTCGGCAAGCGGACCCCTACACTTGTCGGGCTAGGTCGTTTCCCGAATCAGGTGTCAATAAATCGTTATCAGTGGCTCCAACCACCTTCTTAGGTGGTTTAACCGGACAATTTCGAAGAAAGTGACCGGAAGTCCCGCAATACAGGCAAAGTTGCATTTGCCGCCTTCTCTCTCGTTCCTTCTGTGTTAATGGTCCTTTAACACCGCCGATTTGCATAGGTTCGGATACGTCGGTACTCTTGGAGTTAGCGTGGGTTTTGATCGGTACTCGGGTTTCGTACTTGAACCCATCTGCTTTTCTATTTTGAAGTCTGTGATCAAGTTGAACCACCAAGTCTATGTAGTCTGCGCAGACCTGGGATGGATCTACTATCTGAGCTAGAACATCCTTAAGCTCTCCGCGCAGGCCTCGATGAAACAATGTGATCCTTTTGTTTTCTGGCCATCCAGTTTCCACAACCAGTCTATTAAAGGTGGCAGCGTAGGACAGAAGATCCTGATTACATTGTCGTAAGGATAGTAGTTCGTAATCAAGGGCCTGTCCTTGAGAGTGTCGAGCAAACAATCTTTTCATGCTGGCCTGGAAACCCTGAAAATTCTGGAGAATGGGATCATCCTGATTTACCAAGGGAATAGACCAATCGGCAGCACTGCCACTGAGGTAAGATAGTATAAAGGCTACCTTGGTCTGGTCGTTAGGGAAGGCCCCGGGTCTGCATAGAAAGTGTAAACGACATTGGTTCATAAAGACGGCATATTTCTTGGGATCCCCCGCAAAACGTTCAGGCGGGGCCAAAGGCATGTGTCCTGGTAGATTGATTTGTACCGGGTTATTCAAACCCATTGATGTGGAAGTATCTCCGGAATTAGGTAAAGGAGTGTGCCCTGCCTGGGCCTGCAATAACCTTTTGGCCAGGTCATCTGTTCTTTCCTTGGATAGGATTAGTTCTCTTTTGAGAGCGTTAGTCTCCTGGCGGGCTGAGTGCACTTCTGCCCGTAATTCCCCCAAAAGCTGGGCCAGCTGATCTGTCTCGGAAGTCTCCATAGTGCCCGGGTGGGAAATTGTGGGTAGGCTTCGCGTTCTGTCACGCTCACCTGATTCCCACGGAGGCGCAGGTCTGGCTTCGAGTGCTGATGCTTCTTCTATGGTGAAGCGCAGCACTCTGAAGATGGACTCACTGGCTCGCGGGAATATTCCCCTGTGCGTGAAAAGGGAGTATTACCTACTGACGGAATAATGCTCAAGCCTCCCACTCCCTTCCAACCCTCCACGATACCCTTCTTTGATTCCCCGTGAAGTCTCACCTTAGTGTCTGGAAGGATGAGTTCTCCATCCTGCTTCTGATGCAGGTGCGCGTTGAAACCCAGTTACTTCACTGGATTGAGGTTTGATGGGAGTTCAAATAAGCTTGACTATTCAGGTAAGGCACTGTAAGAGTTCTGTAGCAAGTTCAAAAGTTCAGGCTTAATAATAATGTTCATTGTCTTATTGCAGCAAGCGCTAACGCTTATGTCTTTTTCCCCTTAGGGGCCGGGGTTCGGAATGCCGGAGATATGGCGCCGACCCGAAGTGAAACGTGCAGTTCCAGTAAATGACAGGTAAGTTCTGGATGAGCGTTCGGGTAATGTCTTTGCATTCGCTCATTCAATGTCTTTGTCTTTTTTCCCCATAGGGGCCGGGGTCCGGAATGCCAGGAAGCGGCAGGACCCGAAATGAAATGGGAATGACCCAACAGGTAAGTCTTAGAAGGAAGCTGAGCTTTTCCTATTCCCTTCCTTCTCTCACCTTGTGTTCTTATCTTTTTCTCTCTAGGCTCTGGGAAGTGGCTGCGGATCCGGATGATCGCTGCTGAAGATGGCAGTGCCCAGGAAAGGTGAGTGAAATGCAGCGCTGCAGCGATCGAAGCAAAATGCTTTTAAAATGATGTCTTCACTTTCAGGATCGTCGGTGTGAAGTCTCCGTGATGCAGCTTTAGCAGGTAAGGTCCTCTTTCTCTCCAATTCTCTCTTAGCAGGTGACCCAGGATGCTGACAGGCGTGGCTGAAGTCCAGATGCAGGAGCTGACACGGTGAGCGTCCAGCTCGAGGAGCAGAACAACGCGAAGCGTGAGTTGCTGATCGGGCGTGGTTTAAATAGCTTTGGGAAAAGTTCCAGGTATGTATCCTTCCACCGATCAGGTATGTATCCTTCCCCGACCACACCCAGGGGAAAGTAGTTCCACAGGTAAAGTAGTTCCATTCAGGCCTCAAGAGGGCCTGGATGTAGCAGCATGGTCCGCATCAGGTAAGTGCACCTTAAAACACTTGAACACATGACTAGCTTTATGAGCCTGGCGCCTAAGGCGCCAGGACAGTGGTCCAACATGAGCCTGGCGCCTAATGCGCCAGGACTGTGTCCAAAGGGCCCCAGCTTGGGCCCGCTGGCACTTCCCTGGGGGAAATGATGCCTGCCTCTGGGGTTGCTGGGTCGGACCTGGCTCCTTGGAGGTAGGCATCATGACAGTTCTCCCTCCGCATTCAATTCAGGAATTCAGCAGCTCTTCTTTTCCTCAAGTGTGCATCTACTGTTGGGAATTCATCAATGTTCAGGTCACTTTTTGGAATTACTAATGCTGGAACATGAACATTCACTATATGATATGATATGATATGATATGGTATTTGTAACGCGCCTATACACAAGTGTTGGGGCAGCTTCATATAGGCTCTGGATCCACATACCCAGTAATGATCCATTATCACTGTTGTTCCAACACCCATTCCTTGTGCATCAAAGATTCATCCACAGTTCTGATTCTCTCCAACTTTTCTTGTGCCATTATTTCTGAAGCACAATTTTACACTTTCCATGGGCACTATTTGCAAAGGCCTTCCTCTATCTTCAACCCATGTCAGTAGTTTTGCAAGTTTTGACCATATGGGTTTACACATTCTTTCCACATTATCAACAGTTTACTGACCATCTCCCAATACTACCCAGGCTCTGCATATCACCACACCTTCTTCCCAACCGTCTGGAGATAGTACTGAACACCAGATCTGCATTTGGCCTCTTTCCTTCCATCTTCGAATTTCTTCTTTGGTTTCACCTGGGCTCTAAAGCTTCTTATTTACTTCCCATCTGATTCCAGCTCCTTTTATTCCAGGCTTCTCGTACCTGATCACATGATTCTTAGTATGGTCTTTTAGCCATGTCTTTGTATCTTGGACATAATCATCTTCTCCTGGATCCGTCCATTGAATTGCCCATTTAAGGTATGCTGTTCGACCCATAAACAGGCCTCTTGTCCAGCAAAATGCTATGTGGGACAGGCAGTGTGCTGTTAGGACATCTATTTAAATAGCTATGAAAACCTTGGATTTTCCCATACTATAAGGCAGGAGTGCGCACACATAGCAGTCCTCCTCAGATGTGCGTTGGCCCACCTCTTTGATATGCTGATACCAGATATTATTTCCCAGGTGTGCCGTGCTGTCAAGATAATCATTTAACTCATAATTATCCTCTACTGTATGTCTCCTAGGTCTCTATTTTCACTTGGCCCTCTTCCTGCTCCTACCTGTATGGCAAAAAACCTTGGGGTCATCTTCGACTCCACACTCTCCTTCTCTCCTCACATCTCTGACGTCTCTAAGAAGTCACACTATCAGCTAGACCTCCTCAGAGGTATCCTTCCTTTTCTCTCCTTCCCCCAGAAGCTCACTGTCTCCAGAGCTCTGGTTCTCTCTAGGCTGGACTACTGTAACAGCCTCTATCTAAATCTTCCTGCCTCTACTCTTCACCCTTTGCAACTCATCCAGAACAGGACTGCGAGACTTGTCCTTGGCCTCAAGCCCAGGGACTGTATCTCTCCAGGACTGAAATCACTACACTGGCTCCCAGTGGCTGCAAGGATTAAGTTCAAAACCCTCTGCATTGTCCACAAGGCCTTCTGGGGCCTTGGGCCGAAATACCTTCAACTCTCTCTTCCTAAATATCTTCCTTCTCGAGCCCTTCGCTCATCCACCTCCAACTACTTCAGGGTCAGCTGCTTCTCCAAGCAACCAGCTGGTGGTAGATACCTCGCCGCAGCAGGGGCCTCCCTCTGGAACAGCCTTCCTGCCTCCCTGAAACTTGAGGAGAACCATCTCCGGTTCCGGAAGCACCTCAAAACCTTCCTCTTTGCCTGCGCTTTCTCTCCCTCTCTCCCCTGCTAAAATCACTGAACCTGCACTAAATCTGCAACTGGGCCACACACCGATCTCATGTCCTGGCCCAGCCACTCTTCCTTGCACTGCCTATATGCACTACGGGACTGTCTCTGTATCCTACAGCCCCTTCTCCTGGCACTTACCTTTGCACTTGCCACCAGCTGGCCCTATTATTTATCTCGTATTCTATTAACCATGTACCACACTTTCCTTGCACTTGCCACCAGCTGGCCCCATTATTTATCCTGTATTCTACTAACCATGTTCTGCACTTCCCCTCTCCCCTTCTCCTGCACTTTTTCCCAGTCCCCCTACCCTTGCACTTGCGCGATCTGAATGACACCTGGCCTAGTAGGATCGTTGTCGGTCTCCCTCTGTTCCCCCCGCCTCGTCGCACCTTGAAACACTTGTGTATAGGCGCGTTACAAATGCCATATCATATCATATAATTGTGAGTCCCAATAATCATCTCATGAAGTATTTCAGCATACCTCTTTCTTTCTTCAAGGGGCCTGAATCAGTGAACTTGGAGTTGTTACATGTGTTACTGGTGTAAGGATAGTTATAGTTGACCTCCTCTGCTTTTCTCTAATAATCTGTATCTGGTGTTCGAGAATAATATCCCAAATGCCCTTTCTCAAATGTGGATACTCAGTAACATTTGCCACAGAATCAAGTGCCTTCTCCCGCACTACTGGAGTGGGAGTGATTATATAAGATCTTGGTTCCCTTTCAATCTGAACCTCTCTTTTAGTTTCTGGTGTGGGGAAGATCAAAGGAACTTTCCCCTTTTTCAAATTCATAGTGTATGCGGCATGAATTACAAAAATCAGAATAACGACAAAAAACATCAAACATACGTAGATGATGCACCAGTAGAAGATGTTCTACCAACGGGATGGTTCTGCACGTCGTCGCTGCCCATCCTGTGGAATAGCTAAGTGGCTTATGGACCACATGATTTGCCTGTAATTATCTTTAAGGAAGGAAAAATGCTTTATTCAGGCAATCTCATAAATCCTTCCGGTCACTGCAGGATCTGGTTCACATACAACACGCCGATTGCTGGACAGTTCATTGGATTCGTGAACAAGACAAATTAATTGTTCTTTCACCAAACGAGGTAGAGATGTGCTTCAAGTGAATAATAAAAGATTAACGCCAAAAGGTTGTGGACTTCTTCATGCGATAGCCCCATTCATCTTGCTTATGGTGAAACATCGTACATTTGGTGGATCAGTTCCATGATGTCACACATCAGTTGATTAAGAGCAAGCTGATTCCTTGATCTCTCAGAAATGTTCGTGTATCCGCTTGCCTGCCAACAAGATGTGGACTTTCTTCAATCAAAACGCAGAAGACCATGCTGCACAGTTTATGAGCGTCATCGTTGGATAGAATCATCAGTTCTCTTTCTAAAATGTGTTAGGCAATAGATAAGCTTGTTTGCAAAGTTCATGTATCAACCAGTTTATTGTAAGTCGGGTTCTGGGATCCCTCAGAAATACACAAGTGCTTGTGCGCTGTCCAACAAGATGAGGATGCTTTTGAACCAAGAAGTAAAGAATCAATTCAAGCAGTTTATGAAATTCTTTATCAAGCAGAACCATCTGTATGTTCAAAGAAGTGCTCAGGCAATTGTTTGATTTGATCTAGAATTGCTACCAATAGTTTAATTGCTAGGCTGTTTTTAGGATCTTGAAGAAAGGTGCGAAAGGTCCACACAACGGCCAACAAGGGCAGGGTAAGTTCGAAGTATGAAAATAAAAACAGAAAAAGTAGTCTATGTTGATCTGCATCTGTAAGTACCATATGATCCTCCAAAAAGGAACTCTGTTTGAAATGAGTTGGGGAACTGCTCTCTTTTCCAGTTATCAAACTCGAAATTCAAATCTAGCATGTCTCTTGCTCTTTATTTTGCAGTCCAAAGTTAAATGTCAAGATTCTCTGTGGCTCAAGAACAATGACTTTTTAACTCTCTGCTGTAATGAATGCAAAGAATGCTCCAGGAGAGCCACAGGCCAAAGTACTCATTGTCTATCCTTAGATAGTTTCTGTGTCCTTCTTCCTTGTCATTGATCTCGTCTGCACATGCTGAACTACTTCTTCTTGACTTGCTTCCGAATGGGGGGATGGTGTGGGAGGCTCTCCAGTGTAGATTTTTACATCACCTTGATGAATCCACGCTCTTCTTCCAGCCACCTTTAAAGTGGATGGCGTTGTGTTTTCCACAATATAAGGGCCTCCAAATCTTGGCTCGTGCCACTTTCTGGAGAAATTACAGATTCAAATCTGGTCTCCAGGAAAGACCTTTGGTAGAGAAACTTCTTGCCCTCGGGTTGTTGAATGATCTTCATCTGTCTTCTGAGCCCGACACCCGTCCGCTTGACTTGGTCTGAAATTACAGAGATACTTGCGGTCATACATGTCAAATAATCATGCAATTCTTTTCCTATCAATCCTGCAGTTGTCTGGGCATCACACCTAACCCTCAATGGAAGGGTTGGAGGTGTTCTCATTTGCCTCCCAGTGACTAACTCGCAGGGTGTGAGGTGATGGCCTGAGCCAGGTTGATTCCTCAACGCATATAATGCAAGAGGCAGGCAATATAGCCATCCTTTCTTCAGCGTCAATTTGAGCTTGGCGATTCTTTCTTTAAGCAGACCATTGAGTCATTCGCCTATTCCGTTTCCTTGTGGGTGATAAGCCGAAGAAAGTGTATGCTTTATGCTAAGCAGCAAACTAATTTGCTCGAAAAGTTCATTTACAAAATGAGGGCCATTATCTGATCTCGGCACCTCACATACTCCCCATCTAGGAAATACTTCTCAGTCTAAAAACTTTGCAGTGCAAGTGGCATCAGGTTGTGTGCATGGACCAGCTTCTATCCATCTCGAGAACGGGCACACTACCACTATAATATACCTATAGCTATTACATACTTGCAGCATGTCAATATGTAAATGCTGAAATGGACCGTTAGGTAGAGGGATAGCTCCTCTGACTGTTCGCAATGTGTGCCCAGCAGTAAACTCTTGACATACGATGCAGTGTACTATATAAAGTGCAACGTGTTCCAACAGCTTTGGTACAAAACAGTCCTCAGCAATAGTTGCTCTGAGACTTTCTCTAGTAACGCTGGGTAGTGCAGCTGCTCTAACGACACCCTTAATAAGGCTACAGGTATTACTGGTTTACCAGTGCTGTTCTGTCACCATTTTGCTTCAGCGGTGGATAAAGAACACCCCCTCTTTATCCATAAATCTTTTTCTTCCTGTGAAACATTACTTTGAATTTCCCTTAGCTGTGTTTTAGAAAAATTATTAAAGCTCTTGTTCATAGTCATTACCACAAACTTTTCTTTCACATCAAACACATGAAAGATCATCTCATATAATGAATATGCAACTTTTTTTTGCCTCTTCGTCCGCTGCTTGATTTTTGCGTAAGATAAAATCTGTTCTCTTAGTGTGGGCTGTGCATTTAACTATTGCAATGGTTACTGGGAGTGGTAGTGCCTTAATAAGCCTATCCAATATTGCGTTGTGTTGCACTGGAGTGCCATCCGCTCTGAGGTAGTCCCTCCTTTTCCAGCATTCCAATCCTGCATGCACAGTCGACGTCACATAGGCAGAGTCACTATACACTGTCACTTCCTGGTCTGTGTGGTTTTCAAGTGCGACAATAAGTGCCACCAATTCGGCAGCCTGTGCTGAGAAGTGAGATGTTAGTCTTGCTTTTGCCATAACTTTAAACTCCCCATTAGCCTCATGCTTTACTACAGCAGCACCTGTATATCTTTCCCATCAGTATGATCGATTTTCGAGGAGCCGTCAATAAAAAGAATTTCTCCCACAGCAAGAGCATTTTTTTTTCACTCTCGGGATATCATCATAGAATTCTTCATAATTCGAACAATCATGCACTTGTTCACCCTCCGTTAATGGTTCAGCAATAAACAAAGCAGGGTTTTTTACATCTGACTATTTTGATAGTTGGATTCAATATCACTACTTCATATGCAGAACCTCTCTGGGATGTCAACGTGCCTTTGGGTTTTTGTAAAGCAGCAAACAGGGCATGCTCAGCGAATAACGTCATTGCACATCCCATCACTATACTAGCAGCTATTCAATAGCGAACGCAGCTGCCGCCAACGATTGTTTGCAAGGGAAATGACCCTTCATTATTGGGTCCAAAATCCCACTGTAGTATGCCAAAGGTTTGTACCCTAACGTGGTTCTCTGAGTAAGAACTGCTGTGATGACCACCCTGTTCGTGTGTGAAAACAAAAATAATTCCTCTGCAGAATTGGGAATTCCTAAAACTGGAGCTGTACAAATTGCCTTTTTTAATTTATTAAATTCTTCTTCCATTTCCTCAGTCCATTCACTTTTTCCCACGCATTGCTGTCCCTTTTTCAGGGCTTGCAACAGTGGCCTTGTGTATGAACTGTAATCGAAAACCCATGCTCTAACATAATTGCACAGTCCTAGAAATTGCTGAATTTGTTTTATCGTGTGCGGTTTTGCTGTTTTCAGAATCGCCTCAGCCCTTTCTGTTGTGACTTTCTTTCCTTCATGCTAAATAAGATGTCCTATGTATAGCACTTCTTCTTGACAATACTGCAGTTTCTCTTTGTCTACTTTATATCCTTTTCCTGCAAGAATAATCATCATTTGAATTGAATCTCGCCTACACTCTTCTTCTGATGTGCTGCAAATTAAAATGTGATCCACGTATTGCAACACAACACTTGGCAAAACTATATTGCTCAAATCCATCTGCAGAACTCTGTTAAAAATCGATGGAGACTCAGAGTACCCTTGGGGCAATCTCGTGCTTTTCAACTTAGTCTGACGGAACGTAAATGAGGTAAGATCTTGTGAGTCTTTGTGCAACGGGATTGAGAAATTTGCATTCTTCAAGTCAATCACCGTGAAATACTGCGCCTCAACCAGAATATTACACAAAATTGTCGCTGGATTAGGAACTAGAGGGAACTCGGCCTCTACAATATGGTTAATCGGCCTCATGTCCTGAATTAAACACCATGACCTCCCCTTACTTTTTTTGATCAGATAAACTGCAGTATTACATGGTGACTCTGACGTCACTAAAATGATCCATCAAGCTATTATGGTCTTAAAAATCCCTCATCCACTTCTCTGGAAATGGGGTACTATCTCACTCGGGGAAAAATTGCTCCTGGCTTGAGCTTAATCTTAACCTATCCTACCCGCTTACATAGTCCTACGTCATAAGGACCTGTCGTCCATAAAGAAGTCGGTACCTTTGTCATGTCCTCATCAAAATATGCAGGACGTTGTCGCATGATCACCATTCGTTGTCGGATCTGATCACTAAAATGATCCATCAAGCTATTATGGTCTTAAAAATCCCTCATCCACTTCTCTGGAAATGGGGTACTATCTCACTCAGGGCAAAATTGCTCCTGGCTTGAGCTTAATCTTAACCTATCCTACCACCTTACATAGTCCTACGTCATAAGGACCTGTCGTCCATAAAGAAGTCGGTACCTTTGTCATGTCCTGATCAAAATATGCAGGACGTTGTCGCATAATCACCATTCGTTGTCGGATCTGTTCTGATCCAATATGTGATGCTTATTTCAAACACCACCTCGTCATCTGACGGATCGTCTCTAAACATATCCTCATCAGTGATGTCAGTTAATCTGCATCCTTCCTCAATAGCAATCACTGTTCTCCATGGTCTGCCTTCGTCATCGAATCCTTCAAGCATGGCCAACTCTCCTCGTACTATGGCTGCCTGTAATTCTGAGGGAAATATTTGTCCCGCTTCCTCATCCATAGGTATCTGTGGCCTGAATAAAAATTCATCAGGTATTCTCATTACCTTGCTCACTGGTCCAGGTAGCCAGGTCAACAAGATTTGCACTCCATAATAAAAAAAACTTCAGGCTCTAGTGGCTTAGCACATAAAGCTATCTGTCCTCTGAATGCCATAATAAGTTCACTCACATTTAAATAGTGTATTCCTAGTGTCGAACATACTATCAGTGAAAGAAATTGTCATGTTTAACTTCGTCATTAAATCCCGACCCAGTATATTGACTGGCATCTGTTTCTAATACAATAATGGAATAGACATATCACATTCTCCGATTGAAAATGGCAATTTCTCAGTAAAAGTAACTCTACTTGTAGCTCCTGTGAAACCTTGAGCATTCATGGCATTTCCTGACATTAAAAACTTCCCCTATCATCTACACGAGCAAGTTGCTCCCGTGTTAACTAAAAACGAAAAAGATGTTCCTCCTATTGTGATGTCAACCCTAGGTTCCTCATTAGGATCTGGCATCACAGATAGTACTGAACACATCAAGTCCCCCAGTGAGCTGTCCTATTGTGGGATTCCCACTCTCAATGGTAACACCTCCTACCCTTGGAGTGAGCAATTGCCCTGTGTTTGTACTCTGCTGTATTTTCATGGGCGCATGCTGTGATTGTCCTTGCGGCGGACCCAATGGTGCTTGTTTGAACTGCGGAATTTGTTTTCGCCTTGGCGCTTGCATTTGATACACTGTTTGATCTTGAGCAGACCCTTCTCTACTTTGTGGGCTACATGCTGAAGGATAATCTGCCCCCCTTCTCAGGAATTGTCCATGCTGTACATATCCTTGGTTCCCACATGTTCGTGCTATATGCCCTACCATTCCACATGTCCAGCATACAGGAGTACATCTTCTAACCTGCCCATCCTGCATGTTTTGGTTATTATTTTGACTATTCTGAAAAAGTCCTTGATTATTCTGAAAGCCACCTCTCCCACGGAAACCTCCTCTTCCTCGGGGCATAAATCCACTTCCCCCTTGCTCTGGCTGTTGTTGGCTATTCGCCTACGAGATACCTGACATTTGCTGTGATTCTGGCCCTTCTCCACTAGTCAACATCGCCCCTTCAACAGCATATTTAGATAACTTTTTCTGTACTAGTTTGGCTTCCTTAACCTTCCGAGTATCCTCCTTTGTATTCTTCGCTTTCAATAGTCGGCAATGGTCAGCTGTATTTCTGCCCATGGTTTCGCTTGCATACCCACCAGCTTCTTAAGCTGTCTCTGCACCTGGTCCGGTAATCATTGAGACAAAGGATATGATCGAATACCGGTATAGATTTTCCCCAAGGCTTCCGCGTTTCCAAAACCCACTCCTCTTGAAAAATCAGAATGCAAGCAAGCAGATCTTCCCCTTCCTTTATCTTTCATGTTATTATAGCTCCCATATCTGACGTATCAGGATATTGTACTCTAAGCGCTTTCCAGACTGCCGCTCTACAATTATTGAATAGCACGCCATCGTGCACTGTATTCTGGGCAGTGACTTCTGCATATCCCGCTCACACCAAATGTTATCAGCTCTTTCCCCAAGTATAGCTGCTAGAAGACTGTAGAAATCAGGACAGTAGGCGAAGTGGAGTTTTGTAGACCTTTATTACACAATGTCTGAACCAAGGTAGTTGGACTCCAGGTTGATCCCACAGTTACTTCACTGTGAGTAAAAGGCATCAGGAGTTCCTCTTCCCTTTGAGTGTCTCCTACTCTCACGGACCCGGATAGGCCCACCAGTTGCTCTCACTCTCCTCTCCTTCCCCCTGCAAAAAGCAACAAAAACGCCATTAGGCCAGTCCCTTTTATACCTGGGGTTTGGAGGGAAAAAGGGCCAATCGGGGACAACTTCCCTCCCCCCCTGTCTGATTGGTGGGGACCCTAGGCACCCACCCTCTATGAATAGTGCTGCCTCCTCCCCACCTCCTCCCTTATTCTGGCTGCCTGGCTCTAGCTTCCCCTCCCTGCTGTCAGCCACACCCTCTCCATTGGCCCCGCCCCCCCAACATTATGTCTCTCTCGAGGCATGTCTCCCGGAGGCCCGTCCTGCTTGAGGCCCCATGCTGCCGTTCTGGGTCTGCCCTGCATGAGGTAAGGAGGGGGTTCTGGTTGGCTGCTCCCTATGGGTCCTTGCCCAGCTGTCTGGCGCACCTCCGACGCCGAGGGGTCGGCATGAGGTGCGTTGTGCTCGCGGGTCTCCCAGCCGCAGCGCCAGTGAACCCGGTCCTCGTGGGCACACGTGCGCTGCGGCTGCGAGCACCCGCGGCGCCGCGGCTGCAATGTCGGCACCGTCGGGGGACGCGGACAAGGCTCTCCCTTTAAGAGGGACGCCTTCCCGGCGCCCGCATACGGCGCCGCACACGCCCGCGGCACAGCGGGCTCTTCTGGCCGTGCGTCCCGCTCTCCCTCTCCGTCCACCCTCACATCCCCACATAGACCTATAATGTCTCCCATAGCCAGCGTATTCCCTCCCATCATTTTCTCTAATTCATAGATCCATTTTCCAGCACCCGATGTTAAACTAGGTAACTTAAATCTTAAATTGTCCTTATCCATCTGAGGCCACAGAATATACTGCGGTCAGGCCCCTCCCTTTTCCAATAAAGGAAATTGTGGGATTCCAACATCACAATTGGCTTCCATTGTTTGCCTATTCATAGTAGGGACAATGGTTCCTGATTGTTTTCTCCCCGGTAATGAACTTAATCGGTTTACATATGGCGGCGATTCACCTCACACACTCTGGGATCGCCCCTTGGGTCGAACCACTCGACCCACTGTACCTGGCGTCTTTGGTTTGAGTAGGTCCAGGTCTGACCATCTAACCTCCTTATCTGTGAACAAACATTCCCCAAACCCACATGCACTGGTTCCTTCTTCCCCACTGAAGGGTTCCCTTTCTTCATCTGACATTTCTTATCCCCAACTTGTGTGACTGTCTTCTTTCTCATCCCTATTTAAATTTAACCTGTCCAAAGACAGGGATCGATGTTCCGAGCCAAACACACTTCATTCCTTTCCTCATGATTGGGAAATCTCAAATTGGTCATTTTTCCCTTTGCCTTTCAATTCACCTTTTGTTTTCATTTCATGATATGCCTTTGCGATTCTATCCCCAATAGTTTCTCCTTCAAACTCCTCTTCTAGATTTGCCCTAGAGGGTCCTGGAATTGGCTCCTGCACTGGGAAGAACACTGCTATGTCTTCCCATGCCACTACTGGATTCAGATTCCTGAACTCCTTTTCAATGCAATTAATGTCGCAGGCTCTCTGCCTCCTTTTTTGTTCTATTTCCTCATCACATGTCCTTCGATTTCTGGCCTCATCCCCAATTCTCTCTTCCTCCTGTCCCTTCATTTCTCTTCTCTTGTTTGCCCTTCGTATTTCATCATTCTTTCACCTCTGTATTCTTTTTTCTCTTAACTTCTCTTCCTCCTCTTCTTCTCTTTTTATTTACCCTGTCTCTCTCTTTGAGTGCTCACTGCTTGTTATCATACCTTCTTTGTTCTTCTTCCCTTTCTTCCTTTATCAGCTGCTCTTCTTGATACAGCTGTTCTTGTCTTTCTCTGTCCTTGCGTTTCAACTCTTCCTCTTTTGTTTCCCTTGTTCCCTGTCTTTTTTATCCTGTTCGTCCTGATCTTCCTTTTGCTGCACCTCTCAAATGCTCACTCCATTGCATTTGAGCAATACCTGACCTCCCATCCACTCATTTTGTGTGAGCGCTATCTTGTCAGTTTTATCTTTTTCTCCTTTCCATTTCTTAATTTCTCTTTCTATATCCAGGGTCTTGCCTGATCGTTTGCTTCTCTCTTTTGTCCCGTGGGACTGTAGAGATCACATCCTTTTCTGGAGCTTTCTCCGAACCTTCCTCACTGCTATAAGCAGACGTTTCATAAACTGGGTTAGTATATCATGCTGCTGCCTTAAGCTCTCTGAGTGGATACACTCCTTCATCTATTGCACTATCGCCTTGTATTTCAAGCGCGGTGGGGGGAGCAGAAGGCTCACACCCCTCTTTGCACTGGTTAAGCATCCAGTCTCTAGTCTCTAGGAGGCGGGTCTCCCCGTTCCTCCTGGTACATCTTCCAAAGCTCTAAACTCACTAACCTTTTCTCTAACTTTTTTCCCGTATATGTTGCATATATATACACGTGGTCATGTGCTGCAACACCGCTTTTGACAGCGATCCCCCGTGTGGCCAGGGCATGAACATCTTGTTTGCCGTGCCTTTAACCCATTCTGCACTTGTCTGTACTGTTTAAGTTTAGGTGCATGTTTCAGCAACTGCTTACATATATGCATGAGCGGAGTAATGTCCTCCATAGTGACAAGACTTGCTTGTTTGTCAATATTACACTTTTCACAAACAATGCTTTACACAAACAATGACTTCAATATGAGCGTGCACCAATTGTCGCAGTTCAAAACCTCTATATTCTGTCTTACTTCACTTCTCTTATTTAATCAACAATTTTCAACATAAAAATAAACTTTTTTTCTTCTTTAAACACAATCCTATTATTGTAGTTACTCTTCAACACTTTTACTTTTACTTTTGACTCACATACATATAACATATACACAACATAAAACATATACATTGGCCGCCCCACATATACTTCCTAGCCGACGCTCCTCGCGGCCATCATTGCCCCTAATATTACTCCTGATATGGAGTGTAAAATATCCTGTCTGTCTGTTTCCTATACATCTCTTCAAGATGTTAAGATATTTTCTTCTGACGCTCATGAGAGCAGGCGTTCTGGGCTATCCTATGGAACACTCATCGTCCATACAACTCTTATTCAATACATCTAATTTCTTCTTTACATACCCAACCAACCCTCCATTATTCTTTTCACACTGTTAGTTTCCCCATGCATGCAGTGTGCCACGTTCCCTCAATCTACTCTCCATTCATTTTTCGACTTCCGAACCTCCGGATTGTGGCCTCCTTAATCAGCCGATTCAGGCTCAGCTTCCTGTAGACGCCAGGAGGGGTTTCCATGACAACACGAGGATCCCATCCTACCTTGCTTGCAAGCCTTGGTCTTAAAACTAGACGCTATCTACAAGTAGCTTTATGTTCTTTCAGCTAAATGGCGGAGGACGTTCGATATTGCCGGGATGCAAAAGCTTACTTAATCGATGGGCCTTTAACCATCACCTCTGCTACCAAAATGAACTCTTACTCCTAAGAGTCCTTTAAAATGAGGTAACAATACTCAGAGATGGATGGGGATGGGAGAATTACTCAAACATCAATAATCAGAACGAGTCGGGGAGTTGGCAAAATAGTTTCTGTTTTAATATCAATTATCTAAAACGGAGTACAACGGGCATCGTCCGACGCCGCACAGCATAATCTCTTGGCATAATTTAGAAAAACAACTCTTTTATAACACAAACTCATCACTACTGATGTTATGATACGTGGCAAACTACTAAAACTTATGACCTCCCATGATTGGCTTTCAGTGAACGTCTAAGTATATGTTCTATATAGCCAAAGTTTATGATTGGGTATCTAAGTCAGTTGGGTATCTAAGCCCATCCCCACTACCTAGTCATAACCATTGTCACTAAATACACAATAATTAATTGGTTCCTTAAACTATAGGGTTCCTCATTAAACAACCCTCTGTGATTGGTTTGGCACGCTTGTACCCTTCTAGAATGTTCCTCACACTAGCAGCACGCAGGCTACCATCCAGGTGCATGAAGGCTCAGCGTGATCATGTCTCTCCTTCAGTTAACCCCCATCTATCAACGCCTCTACAATGTGTCAGACAATTAGCTTTTGAACTTGGCCTTGGAGCCTTGGACTCCTGTCTGGGAAGTGAAGCACATACCTTTGGTTCTGTCACTTTTCCAATTGTAGGCATAGTTGTTGCCTGACCTGCATAAAGGACCCCTTCCTGAACTTGGAATTTGGTCTACTTTTCAGAAATGTATGCCTTTCTGTGTTCCCATTGAGCTTTCCTACGCTGCTTTCGCATTACGCCCAAGCATGCCCTATTAGAAAAAAAGGAAAAATCGCCTACCTCTCACAAAACTGATAGTAACCTTATGTAAAATATGTTTTTATGTTTCCACTCAACCTGTTCTTGAAAACTTGGAAAATGGCAAATTCAGAACGGTAAATCATTTGTTCCTATCTCTTACATGAAAAAGACCACATGATTCTTTGTTCATCATTCTATTTGGATTTTCTGGGGGAAAAAACACAAAATGGGGCCACTTTTTTATTAGTTTTTCACATCCACCTACAGCAAACGACTAATCCTTGGTGGCGTTATGATCGCTTATATGTGGGCATAAAAGGGTGTAAATTCGTCTGGGATATCACTTGTAACAAAAAAGGTTACATGGGATTGAATGTGACATACCGAAATGTCCAAAAATGGGCTCAACACTGGGAGCAAAAACCCTCAGCGGTTAAGGGGTTAATAGACTTTCAATGTTGCTCCATTTACAATATTACTGACTAATCATATGCATTTCACAAACCTATTTGTGACCTGTACTATAAATCCCTTTGATGTACTAGATTACAAAAGATTGCTGTCACTCTTTGTGTTGTCATTCTCTGTATTGCCCTTACGGTGTCCTTAAGGATTTCAATCAGGCAATACACCGGGGTCTCAGCCTAGCATGCAATACACAAATGAAATATTTATTTATCTATAGGTTCAATATTCTGAGTGATATACCACTCATATCTCACCCTTTCTCAAAATACCCCCAGGTCACAATGGACCAGGAATCAGGCTGGTTGGTAAAGGTAATATTTATTTATTTATTTAAAATTCAAATCAAACAGTTTTTGTTATATATGGCACCGATCACCAATGGGGTGACAATGCAAAGAAGAAAGTATGTAAGGCAGTTGAATTCACTTTTGAGCAGCACAGAAGATAAAACACAGGGAAAAGAACAGTTTTGGCTTGTTGAAAAGATAGTGCTTAAGTTAAGATTCCCCCCTGCAAATCTCTCAACTCACAAAGAAGCAATTCTACACAGATGTAAGTAAGCAGCAGGTATTCAGGAATATAGAACATGAAATGATATTTGAAAATGGCTTGGAAAAACAATGAAAAGTGTGCAAAAGTCCTTAAATTGATATCAATTCTTAGGGGAGCAACATGGAAAAGATCTTAACAAACATAAGCTAGAATATGAGAAACAGTACACACTTTGAATCAGAATGGAAGTTTGGAAATACTTTGAATGGAAAAACGCGCGTGTAAAACTTTTGCAAAAATGCAAATTCCCGCCTAATTTTCACTATGTGGTTTTAATAAAAAACGGGTAAAATAAACTGATTCTGGTTTTTAGGTGTAGATGTAGCTAAAGGTCTTAGGTTTAAGTCAGAGTTGAAATTAAGTGTCTAGCTATACAATTGAGGAAGTTATGTGTGTTTGAATGAGAGGCGTTTTTTGAAAATATAGAACAGAGAAAAGCAGAAAATCGGTTTTAAAATGACAGGTTGGTTTTACTTAAACTATATTAATGGATACGAAACAGAGAATGCCACCCGTGAATCTCCACAGTTACGCACGGTCGCTTGTAACCCTTCACGTGGCAGATACTCCGTTTTTCTTTATGGGAATTACTTTACTTAATCCAAATCACTAATGACTTATGTTCAAGAAAAACAAAAATGAGAAAATCGGCGCTAACACTAGGAATTACAGATAGGGTTGCAAGAATGGTTCTGACAATATTATAGGTTCTTAAATCAAAGATAGAATGGGTTGTAGATTGGGATGGGACAAGGCAAGGCAAATATACTATGGTTTTCTATGATTCCTATTGATACTTACAGTCCACTTTAATTTAGGATTTTGGACCATATGGTCCTGGTCAACACGGATCGGGTCTACAGGCAGCAGGGTGCATCTGGCAGGATAGGTCAGCTAGGCAGTTCTGGTCAATTTGACTGACACCTCAGACTGGACTGGACTGGACTGGATTGGATTGGCCCTTCTGGTTGCTGGACACTGTAGATCAGTGGGATGGCGAGTTTCAGCAGGCAAGCATTAATGGTAGCAAGCCAGACTGGATCAAAATGATTTCCCTTAAGTTTTGGAATGGTTTCAGTATTTGGGCCTAGCTGTAAAAGAGCTCAGCACTGCTAAGGCTTTGGCTATTCAAAGAAATCTGGATCAGGAACAAGATGGAAAATTCAGGAACAGGGCGCCATGCGGAAATCAGAATGGAGTCAGGAATCAGTGTCTGTCTGTGTGTTGTGAGGTTCCCTTATTTATCCTGCCAAATTACATCGCTAAGTTTATGGTAGGGGCAGACTTACAACCCACACTTACAAGGCTATGATTGGCCTTTTGCTGGTTGGATGACAGAAAGGGTTGTCATGTTTTATGATGTGACTTGGAAACCTCCCATAGTTATTGGGACCAAAATGTAACTTTTCCACAAATACACATTTATATACTTATTCCCTCATCGAACACATAAATTACATATTTTGTGGGTTACATTTACATCCAACTCCCAAGTCTGTGAGATGTGGCTTTGTCTTTCTGTGGAATTTTGTCAATTTTAATCATAAAGGTTTGGCCTAACAATTCCTAATCCGTTACATATATGTGCAATCACCCCTAGAACATGGGTACACAATATTAGGTTTGCAGCATATTTAGTTTCTGCGCAATTAGTCTTTTTGCATAATTTCAGTTCCTTACGCAGTAAGAAATCCTACCAAGTCTTCACATGTCTATCATAAATTCAGATTTCAATGTATGTACTTTTCATTCCTTTACTTATTTTTGCTGCCAAGTTAAATGTCTTAAAGTTCAGAGACAAATAAGCATTTTAAATCAAAAATCACGTCATTTTTTTTTCCTTCTCAAGTGTGAGCAAATGGCCTGTCCTTTGACGTTCACTAAGAAGCCTCTCCCAGCATCCTGCCCCTCCCCTGGAAGGATGAGTGTCCAAGCCTTCTATTGTCTTTGCATGGGACAAAGACGAATGTCTAATGAGGTCCTTTGTTCTGAGTATGCGAGGCCTCCCCACAGCAATTAGGCCTTCCTGCCAGCAGTGTTGTTTTTTTTAAATAGTTAATTAACTCAAGGCAGGGTTACTTTAAGTTTCACCTACATCTTTCATTAAAACATATAAAATGAACACAGTTTCTAGGTGGATTTTTACATTAGCAATCCTTTGACATTTCTTAAAGAATTAGGCATTTCAACATTAACATGCCTTCAAAACAGGCGATTTTGCACTTTCTTCTTGGAAAAACACATTAAACTGAGTTCTTTTAAATCCGATTTTCCTATGCAGCCCATGTACACTTTATTCATCATTCTTTCTTCCCTTGAGTGCTGGAATGGTTTGCAGTCTAGATACATGTATCCAGCCTTTGTATGGAGTTTCTGTCTGCACAGCTGATTCTGTTACATGTTGCAATTTTATCTGCGTTTTTCCCGTGGAGCTGAAAACAAATACTCCTGCTTTTTCCTTAGATACATTTTATAAAGCTGACAGTCAATGAGGCCTGGTTCCTCTGAGCCACACTGGATGATCCTTTTCTTTGTAGTACCCTTTTAACTTCAGTGATTCAATGGAAATGAATGGATCTAGCGCCAAAAACAGCACTTTTGAAGGTTGCAAAGCTAACATTTTAAAAGGCAATTTCGGTTTTCAGCATATTCTGCTGCTTTGCTCCATGTTGAATGTGGCAGAGCCCACTGGCATGTTCCTGCAGTGAGAACTATGTTTTTCACCCCCCCTCACTGTGTGCGTTAGGGTGTGCAAGCAATTCTGGTTTTGACCCAACGCAGTTTTCAAGATTTTGGCACGCAAAGGAGCCAGCACGTCCATTTTGGGCTGTTTCTTTCCCCATTTGGAAAGTGATGCAGTGGGGCACATTGGAATGGGTCAAAATATCTCACAGAAGCCCCCACCCCTAACTTCAGCTTGACTTCCAGTCATGGGGAAGTCGGCACGTGGGATTTTTCTTTCTGTTCTTGAAGAACACAGGTTCTTTTAGGTGTAAGTTCTTCTTCCAACAGCGAATGACGCGACACGCTCTCCTCGCCGGGTCTTGTTGCAATAGGAATGATACCCCTGTCTTTTCTCAGGCTTCTTTTCAGGTGTGGATCAACACTCCGGATCCCTTTGATTTTTCCTCCCGGGTCCCTGAGGAGGTTCTCCTTGGTTGTTAGGTGCACTCAGTGTCAATAATAGAAAACAGACCACAACCCAGTTATGAAAATGTTTCCACTACTGCCCTCCAATAGGGATGACAGCTGTGGGATATACATATGCATTCAGTGACAATTTACAATATTCCATGCATGTATTCAATGACAATTTAAAATGTTCCTATATTTCAGCGTTCTCTCCCTCTGGGTTTTTTGTAGGCTCTTCTATTTGCCCCATAGCATGCCTGGGGTGACAACTCTAGCTGGTTGATGTGGACCCACTTTTCTTCTTCTGTCAAATCGCCCTTAGGGATGTGGATTCTGTAGGTGACCGGATAGATTTTGTCCACAATTTCAAAAGGTCCCTGCCAGCTGGGTAAAAATGTGCGCTCCTTGGCTTGGTTCCTTTGGAAATTGTGCAAGTAGACCCTGTTTTAGGTCATAGTGGGTCTTCATACTGTCTGCAAATCTTTCTAGATTCTGCTGAGCATACGCAAAAGCATGTTGAAGGTGTTTTCTCAGATTCTCAGCATACTCATGAGTTGTGGAGGCATTTATCAATGTCTGCTCTTGGGTTCTATAGAGCAGATGCTGGGGTAGCACCATCCTTCGTCCAGTCATCAGCTCAAATGGAGAAATTTTAGGTGCAGAAGAACGGGTAGATCTGATGGCCATCAGGACAAGGGGTAATCGAATGTCCCAACTTGGCCCAGAGTCTGCCACAAACTTTTTTAATATGCTCACAATGATTTTATTGTACCTCTCAACTCCACCACTAGAGGACCGGTGGTATGCAATGTTTAGTTTCCTTTTTACCCCAAGTGTCTCCCACATCTTTGTCATCACCTCGCTGGTGAAGTGACTACCTCGGTCTGTCTCATTTCTTTGGGGTAGTCCAAAACGCGAGAAGATGTGATTGATCATCAGGGCAGCTGCTGTTTCTGCCTTGCAATTTGGGGCCGGGAGACATTCCACGCATTTAGTAAACAAGCATGTTACAGTTAACATGTACTTGCTCCGCATAGAGGAGCGAATCACGGGCCCCATGAAATCTACATGTAAATCTGACCAAGGGAAGCATGGTGTGTGAGTGATGTTGGTTGAAATTGCGCACACACAAGACACCCTGTCAAGTATTGGTCGAGGTCCTGCCCCATGTGTTGCCAGTATGCAACCTCTCGCAAGATTTCTACTGTAGTATGAAACCCCCGATGACCAGCTGTGGCTGCATCATGGCCGTGATTTAGCACCAGGCTTCGGAATGAGGTAGGGAGCACCCACTGGTCACAGCCAGATATGGACCTCCTCACCAACAAACCGTTTTTGGACATTTCATCAATACTCTGAGGTCCTCATTCCCAATGCAGTCAGTATCCATCAGGGGAAAGTTCTCAGGGTCCTCAATGTGTTGATAACACTTACCAATGATTGGATCCCCTTTTTGAGCCATGATTAAATCAGCATATGGGGTCTCCTTCCTTACTCCACTGGGCAGTTGAGATTTCATTGTGAGCATTTGTCTGGGACCTAGTGATAGCAGTGACCTGGATTTCCCCCAACAGGGACTCGATCTCAAGGAGATCCCTTTTGGATCGCTCCGGTTTTGGCCAGCTGATCAGCTAAGTCATTTCCAGTTTTGTCTGGTCCCTCTACTTTGGAATGCCCACTGATCTTTTTCCAGTAGATGGCCATCCCACTAGAGGTGACCAGATCATCAATATTTTGTATTAGCTTGCCATGTTTCAGTGGTTTGTTGTTAGCACATAGTATGCCTCTGGTTTTCCAATTAACTCCACGAACCCGTTCCGGACATAATCTGAATCAGTGATTATGACCAGTTCGTGGAGTTGGTGTTGGACAGCAGTCAGGATGGCTTGATGAACTGCCATCAGCTCTGCCACCTGACTACTATGGGGACCGATTTTGTACCCAGCAGAGGGTTTCGGGGTATCATTCATCCAAGGATTCCCAACGCTGGCCACTAGCTCCTTTTCCCTGTTGTTGTCAACATGGTAGGGGCACCCATCCACATAGACAGTGGGCATTCCCTCGCACTTGTCTTCTTCATAGACTTTGTGTGGGGAATTTAGGTACGCCTCCATGTTGTCCTGGTTTTTAAAACTTTCGTCCTCGAGACAGTTTTCTCTGGCACAATCATGCAAGTCAGCCAGACCTTGCGCGAGGGGACTCTTCTTGTTTTGGCCATATCTGACCTCCACAGGAAAGCCTTGCATTGACAGGATCCAGGAGGTAATTCTGGAGTTACTCACATTTCCGGCCTGGATTCTGTCACTTTGAAGATATTGCAGAGGCTGGTGTGGAGTCTCCACTATGATGTGGTCCCCCTGGATGAACGGCCGGTCATTTTTCAATGCCCACACCGTTGCCAGGAGTGCCTTCTCACAATCTTTGAATTTTTCCTCCACAGAGGATAAAGAGCCTCATTACACGGATGGCGGTAAGGATTTACCGGTACCGGTAAAATACCGGTACCTGTAAATCCTTACAGCCTTACTACGAGGTCCCTTTGCGGGTTGGGGGATTTTATCGCCTGCTTTTTGCAGGCGTTAAAATCCAACCCGCTAAGGGACCTCGGAGCTAATTACGGCACCGCAAAATTGCGGTGCCGTAATTAGCACCTTCCCCATTCCCATAGAGCCCTATGGGGCAGAAATGGGAATGGGGAAGGGCAATGGCGGAAAGGGGATTTACCGCCCCTCCAACCTTGGAATGGGGCGGTAAATCCCCTTTCCGCCAAGGCGGTGCCGGTATTTTACCGGCACTGCCTACCGTGTAATGAGGCCCAAAGTCTTACTTGCATAGGAGATGACTTTATTGACCTTGTCATGCTTTTGGTATAATACTGCGGTCAGGCATGTATTTGAGAACCCTGTCTCCAAGAAGAACTCCTTGTTTTTTTTTTTTTAAAACCTTTTTTTATTGGTCTTGACAACTCACATAAAAACAGAGGGAGCCACAAGACGCATCAGCGGTAACATTACACATACATCACTAACAGTACACCCTGAACGTCAATAAAAGCAGGAAGGAGATACAGATGGCATATGAAACATTAGCACTGAAGGCAAAGGCAACCAAAAACCCAAGTGATCATATTATGGGGAACAGCCTGGAGAAGAGTGCACAGAGTTTGACGGGGAAGCCATGGCAGACATTTAATCACGAAACCTTCGCCAGATGTCTCTTGGCCTTGAGTGTGGGTGCTGTAGTGCACACCAGGCTTCTTCCGTATCCTGTGCCCATGTAACTGCTCTAAGCCACTGTGCATACGTAGGTGCCATAGGCCGGAGCCAACATAGCAATATGCAGCGGACAGCTAATAACATACACAGCCCTGCCAATTTCTTCGAGTCAGGCCCCAATTGGGGGAAATCGTGGAAGAGACAATGCAGTGGGGTGGGGGTGATAATGTGCTCTAATACATCCGATAGTGTGGAGCAGATGTCAGACCAGAATCGAGACAGGTGCATGCAGTGGCAAAGCATATGGATGTAGGTTGCCTGATCCGAACCGCACCTGGGGCAGGAGGGAGGGGAATCACTGAACATACAGTGTAGTCTCTGAGGTGTATGATGATATCTTTGCAGTACCTTGAATTGCATTAGCTTGAATTTTGAGTTATAAGACACTTCCTGGGTGCGAGCACACATTCAGAACCATCTCTCATCAGTAATCTCAACCTCCAGGTCCGCCTCCCAGCTGCCCCTCAGCGCAGTAAAGGGCGGGGCTGCCCTAATCTGCAACAGGGAATAAAGCCTTGAAACTTTGCCCCTGAAGGAGAGATAGGAACATAGTTCCGCGACTATAGGTTCATCAGAAGGTAGCGTGGGGAAATCCGGGTATCTCAATTTCAGGTTCTTGCGGAGGGAGGAGTATTGCAGCCATGCAGTGGGCTGGCGCTTGAGAGAGGAGGGAAGTTCATGCCACTCAGTAAAATTGTCCTGTACATATATATTGCGAAGCGTCAGGAAGCCAGCATCTGCCCAGCGGGTAACAATGGATTGTGGGACGGATGGGACATCAGGAATGAAGTTCCATAACGGCAGGTCACCATGGAATGGGTTCCGTGCACCAACCATAGCCCATAGTTTGGCTAACGCCAGGAATGTAGTAACAACGGGGTCTGAAGAGTCGGGGTCGGGGCGAAGGGTTTAAGGATAAGGGAGCCAATCACCCGGTCAGAGACTGCCAGTTTCTCCAAACGAACATGCAGAGGGGGGTCGACAGTATTGAACCAATGAGATGCAAATTGGGATTGGGCTACCACCCAGTATCTAGTAAAATCAGGGGCGTTAAACCCCCCTAGTTCCTTAGGGGTAGTCAGCGTGGAACGTTTAAGGCAGACTGCGCCCGAATGCCAGAGGAAGATATTACAGATTTGGCCTAGTGATTTGAAGAATGTGTCCCCTGGCCATATGGGCAGATTGGTGAAACTATAGAGGAGTTGAGGCAACACCACCAGCTTGAGTATTCCAATCCTGCCAGCAAGCGATAAGGGAAGCCTAGACCAGCTGGAGGTTTTCGTGGTCAGGCTCTTCAGATAAGTCTGGTAATTGTCCTCACGCAGCTGTGACGTGTGTCGGGAGACCACCACCCCCAAGTAAGTGATGCTAGACTGGGACCAGGTGAACCCTCCCGAGTCCATTGGGGGTTGCGTGCAATTAGTAAGTGGGAACAGCACAGATTTGGAACAATTAATCTTCAATCCAGATATGTCACCAAAACGGGTGACGTCCCCAAGGATAGGGGCAAGGTTGGTATCCGGAGGGCGGATGTACAGAAGGGCATCATCCGCATAGAGGGAAATTATGTCGGATTGGCCCGCTGTGCATAACCCCCTGTGAGAGTGTAGTTGACATATCATGTCGCCAAAGGGCTCTATGGCGACGGCAAATATTAGCGGAGAGAAGGGGCATCCCTGCCGCGTCCCCCTGGATATCTGGAAGGGAGTAGAGTACCTATCCTCTGTGCGGACTCTGGCTAAGGGTGCTGTGTAGAGTAGCCTCGCCCAGGTGCGGAAGGTAGGACCAAACACGCATTTCTCGAGGACCCGCCAAAGGTATTTCCAAGACACAGAGTCAAATGCCTTCTGCATGTCAAGGGTGGCCGCCACCGCCTGAGTGGTAGGGTTGACCCTGCTAATCACGTTAAAGAGCCTTCTGACATTTAGAGACGTAGATCTACCCGGAACAAAAACAGCCTGGTCAGGGTGGATGATGTGGGGGAGGATCGGGGCTAAACGGTTAGCAAGGAGTTTAGCGTATATTTTAATATCACTGTTAATCAATAAGAGGGGGCGGTAGGAGCCACACTGAGCAGGGGGCTTGCCGGGCTTGAGGAGGAGTGTAACCAATGCCTCGCGAAGGGAGGGGGGGAATTATACCCCTTTCACATGACTCTTCCCACAGGGCCAGGAGGTGTGGGGCCAGGAGTGACTTGTATTGTTTATAAAACTCTGTGGGGAGCCCATCCGGGCTGGGAGCCCTGCCCGACGCCAACGACTCGATGGCTTCAATGAGCTCATCAGTGGTGATGGGGTGTTCCAGAGAGCAGCAAGCCTCCTCGGACAGGACCGAGAGAGGGAGTCCATCTAGGAAGGAGTCGATTTCTGGTATAGGGGGGCCATCAACCTCTGAGTACAGGGAGGTATAAAATGAAAGGAAATCAGAATTGATGCCCTGAGAGGAAGTGGCCAATGAACCATCGGACCTCAATATAGCTGGGATATTAGGGGCACCAAGCTTGCGACAGAGCAGTCTTGCCAACATACGGCCAGAGCGCTCACCCTCTCCGTATCTCCTGACCGAACGGGGGGAGTCCAGGAATTTAACCTCTCTCTCCGCCAGGGAGCGAAACTTGTCCAGTTCCGAGCCCAACGCTGACAGAGTGGCCGGGGAGTGGTCTAGGGCATACCGGGCATCGAGAGTAGCTAGGGTCGATTCACTAATGGAGATGTCTGCCCGGATTCCCTTTAGGATGCCACCTTCCATGGAGATGGCGATACCTCTAGTATATGCTTTAAAGGACTCCCAAAGTACGGATTGTGTTGACACCGAATCTGCATTAAGTTAAAAAAAACTCCTCAATAGAGGATTAGAGTTCGGTAGCGAAAACTTGATCCAGAAGGGCGTGTGGACCCAACCTCCATAGTCTCGACCTTTTAGCATCAGGGCCCCAGTTTAATGAAATTAGTACTGGTGAGTGGTCTGATAACGTTCTGGGAAGGATAGCCTGGGAAGATATGGATCTAACTAGCATGTCAGTTATGAGCCACCGGTCAATTCTAGAATCGGAATCATGGACTGAGGAATAGAATGAGTAAGTGCGGGAGTCGGGATAAATTAGGCGCCAGGCGTCCACTAATGCCAAACGAGGGAGCGTGGTAAGTATGGTATAAGCTGCTCTGGTTAGTTGGCGAGGACGAGAGCCCGACCTGTCTAGGGCGACATCAAATATTGTATTAAAATCGCCGCCCCAAATAATCGGGATTAGGGGATAACTTTCCAGGATAGAGGATAGGTGTAGATAGAACTCGGGATCATCAACGTTTGGGCCATAGATATTCAGAATGGCTACCTCCTGGTGCTGTAAAGTGCCGACGGTCAGTACATATCTACCCAGGGGATCAATACTGGAATGGCTACACACAAATTTCAGACTTCTGTGAATTAAAGTGAGCGTACCACGGCTCTGCGTGGAATAGTTAGTATAATACCTTTGGGGACCCCATTGTTTAGCAAAGCGTTCACATTGTTCGGAACGAGCATGGGTTTCTTGTAAGCATAACATTTTTACTCCATGGCGTTCATCATGCAGTTGTATCTGCCGCATCTTTTTGTAATTGCCCAGGCCACGGACATTCCAGCTCATAAACGTCAAATCGTTATTCGCCATTTGTGTGGGGAAGTTGTTTGGGATTCTGAACAGAGACTGCCAAGCAAAGAGAAGGCGGACATACTGGGTGTAAGCGGTGTCCCGCCAATGTGTTCATGATGTGCTGCTGTAGCGTATGTGGCATCACCGGTGGATGTCAAGAGATTTTTAAACATAACATTCCCCACTCTACCCCCCACCGACATCCCTCCCCCAATTAGAGAGATGAAACCCCAACAAACCCATAACAACAACAATTCAGACGGCATCTGCACCTGGGGGGCCGTTAGCTAGCCTGGCGATGGCGCGCCGGACTGGGGAGAGTGTAAGGAGGTTTATGCAATACAGCAACAATAAACCATATCATCCAGTGCAGTGGGAGGACAGACAGAGCACTGAGCCATACGAAAGAGGGCAGCTAAGCAAGAAACTTTAACCATAAACCCAGAGTGGTGGTAAGCACATAAGTAATCAGCCCAGAATAGCGTAGGGCCCTCAAGGATCACAATGACCAGTCACCAAAGGGGAACTGGAGACGGCTGTAGGGTAGCATATCACCTGGAGCTGCAACTAGGTGTCGGGCCGCAACTAGGTGTCGAACCACCCTGATTGCCATGAGTATGCACGAACAGAAGGCCATATTGCGAGGATCAATGGAGCAACAACACAACTAGTAACCAAAGAATTTCTGTTGAAATGTAGGTGGCAACAGAGACTTCACCTGCAACAAGCACATATGTAGCATGGGTCTGAACAAAAAACTGATACAAGCCTCACCACCATAGTGGCAGGAGAAGAGTCATCCAGGAAAGTGCTCGTCCAAAAATGTCGATGCCTCCTCTGGAATAGTAAAGAAGTGTGTACGGTTCGAGTGTTCAATCCTTAGTTTCGCAGGAAAGAGCATAGAGTATTTGACTCCCAATCCACAAAGTCTTCTCTTCACATCCAGGAAGATTTTCCGCTCCTGCCGTACAGAGAAATCGGGATAGAGATGTATCCTTGCCGAGCCTAGAAGTAGTTCACCCTTGGACCTGGCCGCTCGGAGGAGGGCATCACGGTCCCGAACATTCAGGATCCTGGCTATGATGGGGCGACGTTAGAGATCGGTGCACTCTTTCGATGGCAAACTGTGAAGAGAGTTTCGGCGAGTCCAGGAGTGTTAAGAGGATGCGTTCTACATAGTCCTCCGTGGGCTCGTTGATGTTATCCTCGGGGACGCCGACAATGCGTACATTATTCCATCTGGAGCGAGACTCGAGATCGTCATTCTTCTTTTCGACTGCTGAAATCCGATTGCCAAGTGTAGAGACCACAGCCCGAAGGGCACCAAGCTCATCCTCACCTGTGCCGACCCTGGTTTCGACCTCTGCGACTCGGCTGTCAGCTCTTTCAATATGGGCTTTTATAGAAGAGATGGTGCTGTTCATGTCGTCCAATTTAGTATGTATGGTGGTAAACCCTTCCCGTATGTACTCTAGCATTTTCTGCGAGTCGTCAGAGGTGGGAGGCGTCGAGGTGTCCTCGGGAGGCTCAGGCGGCGGTCTGGACGGTGTCTTGGTGAACATATTTAATGAGCTCTGCTTCTTGCTAGCTCCGGCCCCCTTTGTCATCGTGGCGGCGAGCGCGCGGCACCGAGGATCTCAGGAGTACCAGCAATCAAGGGGGGAGAGCTCCGAGACACCAGGAGAGTAATGACCAGGGTCGGCCGATCAGCGCTTGCGTAGCAACTATCCGCAGCCCAAGACCCACACACCAGGCGGTGCCGGGCAAGCATGTGCGTTATCGTGCACTATGAGTCCGGGGCCCGCAAGAGCAATGTAACCAGAGGGGTGCAAGGGAGGACCGTCACACACCAGGCAATGACGCAGAGGGGCCCGAGGGATGAGGGCCAGCTGATCAACAGGTACAGGTGTTGTAGCTCTGAGGTGAGCTCTGATCAGATGTTGGCCCCGGTGAGTGTGGCAGAGGAGGCGGCACCAGGAGGGGGGACGCGGGTATTGTCCAGGTGGTCAGTGCACAGAGGGGTTGCAAGAACAGCCCAGGGGGGCCACTATCCGCCCACCCAGGCCGCAGTGTCACAGGGCACCCCAATCCGCAGCTAATGTAGTCGACGGGGGGCTGGCAGGGATCTGACTGTATGAGCAGGCCTGATGGTTGTTATGGTTGAGTTGAGGAGGAGCAGTCCGGCGTTGTATCCATGATGATAGTGTAGGGCAGACTGATTTAACTGATGTGGTACAGGAGCGTGGAACCGGAACCACACAACGTGTCCGGAGCCAGGGGACAAAAACAGAAGATCCAAAGGTAATGGAGCAAGGCCGCGTGGATTGGGCGCCGCACGCCGCTTCAGGGACCCCGGGAGGGGGGGGAGCCTTGACTGGGAAAGCGGCATCGGCAGCAGAAGTTTATGAAGGTCCGCCGGTCGCCGGGTGATCGCCCAGAGGCGCAGAAATCAGGTGAGATAGAGCTCCCCTACCTTGTTGTGGGCTGTAGCTTGTGCTCCACGGGAGGGGGGGCAGCGGAGGATGTCCGGAATGCGCCGTGAAGCCACCGGAGTATGCAACGGTGTCCGCGCTGACCACGGCGCGAGACAGTCAGCGGCGGAGAATCCGGCCTGCAGCCCCCACCGAAGCTCACGGGACCAAGCAGTCGGGTCGAAGAGGGATGCATAGGGTCCCACGGGGGGGCTTGTAAGCCTGCAGATGTATTACAGAGCGGCCCCTGGGCCGGGAGGGCCGGGCCGCCGAGCAGGGCCACGGAGTCCCTCCCCCACCTCAGACCGCGGCGCCGCGCGCTCGGGTGAAGAGGAGAGCCGCAGGCGCCGGAGCCGCGACACGGCCCGAGGCGAGCCCCCAACGTCCCGCAGGGAACGCAGGTCTGCCGCACAGCTCCCAGAGGGTGGCAAGGTCCAGAACTTCTCAGGGCCGCAGTAGAGATGGTTATAATGGTGCACCGTCGATATAGTGCAGGATGGGTGCCGTTGATGAGTTTTTATGAAATTTGAATGCTCTCCCCGTCCGGAGCTCTGCTGTTAGGCGGCCATCTTGTTTCGGCACAACAGCGCCCCCCCGATCTCCTTGTTTCTGACAGGGTAAGTTAGGCAAGGCGCTTGTGAGATGCTTCTTTTGAGTTGCTTTGCTGCCTCGGCTTGTTCTGGACCCCACTCCCACTTGACCCCTCCCCCTTCAACAGATGGATCAGGAGTCTTATAATCTCTGCGTAATCCTCAATGAACTTTCTACGGTAATTAGCTCACGCAGAGTTGTGGGGTCTTTTAGTTTCAGGCGTGATTCCATTTTCTTTTCCTGGGGACAGAGACCCTCAGGAGTTATCTCATGCGCCAAGAAATTGACACAGGTCCTGCACCACTGTGCCTTTTGGAAAGATAGTTTTGCTCCGGCAACACTCAACTGTGTCAGAACATAACGGATTTCCGCTGTGTGTTCCTCCACAGTTGAGCTTTTGATCAGAACATCATCTACATAGGCCAGGTTACCCCTTTTACCCAAGTCGGGCATGACCTTGTGTAAAAAGATATTCAATTCATTGCAGGAGTTGATGTATACAAAGGGAGTCTGGGTCCATGTGTACTGCTGCCCCTCGAAGGTAAAGGCCAGCTTGTATTGGTCCTGCCTACTGACAGGTGCCGTCCAGTACCCATTGGTCAGGTCAATGGCAGTGTATACCTTTGACCCTGGATCTGGACCAGCCCTTGGTCAATGTAGGGAAGGGGCCATCGGGATGTGTGAACCCATTTGTTGAGCTCCCTTGGGTCAGCACAGAGTCTGCACTGGCCGTTTGGTTTTAAAATCCCCAGCACCGGATTATTGAAGGTGCTGTGGACTGGACGAAATATCCCACGGGACTCAAGGTTTTTCATTATTTCTGTGAGGGACTAAATGGATGCGAGAGGCAAGCGATATTGCTTCACAAACACTGGAGTCATACCAGGGTCCGTGGGAATTGTTGTATGGATTTTGGTGCAACCACAGTCATAGAAGTCCACCACAAAAAGATCCTGAAAATCTAAGAAAACATGTTGCAACTTTTGCTTTTGCTCCAGAGTCTCACACTACGTTGACTCTCTCTTCAACCATTTGCCTGAAGCCCAGAAAGACTTCTCGTTTGGCTATCTCAGCGGCCTCCTCTAGCTGGGCGGAGAAGTCCCTGGTTAAAGTATTGACCTGGACAGAGGGTTTCAGGCAGGGAAGGCAGTCCTTGTGGACTTGGAAGATCACCTCATCCTTCCTGAAGTCACAGGTCACCTCTTCCTTACCATAAGGGCAGGTAGAGTACACCAGGAAATTCCCTCCATGCTGGGTGAAGATCCTGTCTGGTGTTGTCATTGTCGCTATCATTGTCAAAACAGTCAGTGGGGATCGGTCCTATCAGTTCATTTCCTAAATCTATGGAAAAATGTCGGTCATCAACCACCATTCCAATAATGGTGCATGCGCCCAGAGCGATACTCCTATGGTCACTGTTATCCACCAATATTGGAAAGGTGTTGTGTTCTGTATCAACTCATGGTGTTGGGTTTAACCCCGACCCTTGCTGTTGGAGACGGGCGTTGAGTTGAACATATGCATCAGGTTTTTGCAGTTTCTGTCCTCTTTTAATGTTTACTTCAAGTGGGGCTAGTCGTGTCCGTCCTGGGATGGTGGCTTCCTCTCCAATTTGAACTTCAGCTGCATACGGCAGCAATTGAGCTGACCGAAAGGCTTTCTCTGAATCATCAAAGTCCATGGGATTACCCCCTAATCGGGACCAGGCTTTGAAGTTTATCAGTTCCAAATTAATGGCAAAGCGATTGAGAATGTCACTGCCTAAATAGAATGCAGCAGGGACATCTCGCACGGCCCAACAGTTATGTACTATGCTTTTGTTGGCCATCAAAATTTTGAGCATACACCCGCTAGGCAGGAGGTGTTTGGAATTGGGAGTTTCCAGGTCCATTTCCCATTCGTCTATCAATTTAAATGTGGGAATGGCTGGATCTTTTGGGATTTTTCAGAACATGGCTTTGCTGATGAAGCTCTTATCGTTGTTCACGCACACTCGGGTGAGAACAGATTCATTCCCCTCATTTAACTGAATAGGGATTTGTAACTGTTCTTTAATTTTCTGAATGTCAGCTAAACTTTGAGCTGGTTTCGCATCATTTTGGACTATGGAAGTGGGATTTTCTGATTGTGAATTAGTGTAGAATTTCAGAGTATTTTCTTCCAGTGTGGAATGCCACTTAAAACTGGAAGGAAGGTTGATTTTCAGAAATAGAGAGGAATTCCCATCACCAGTTTGTTGTCCTACTGCAATTACTGTCACGTCAGGGATTTGGTTGTTTTGAAAATGGAACTCAATGTGATCCTGTTTTTGTTCAACCATGTGGCATGTGCCATTTAAACTAACATGGTTGACACTATGTTTTAATTTTATTGGTCGCTTAGTCTGGGTCCAGAGGACCTTGTTTACACAGTCTATTTGGGGCGACAATTGGTGCAGGATGTCATTCCCTAGTAAACATAGTGTGCACTCCGGAGTCACGACTATGACCAGGTGTTTCACCTTGTGTCGCCCAATTTTAATTTCCAAATCTGCAGTCCCCTCGACAGGAATTTCATTCCCATTGAAGTTCTGAAGTTGTCCAGGAAGAGGGGTGAGAGGGATCTGGTATATCTCCCCCCTTCCTGAATTCAGCTGATCAAAGGCTCTCTTTGACAGAAGAGTGGCTTGGGATCCAGTATCCACCATTGCCATAAATGTACATTGCCCTTGCATTTGGACCGGGGCATAACATCTTCCCTCCTTTTCCTCAAGGGGGCAAAGATAATGTGCATTTTGGGCCAGTTGGTGGCTTAGTTTCTTGATTCTTGATTTCGACACAGGGGTAGTTTGGGCAGGATTCTGTGTGGGGGCTTGAGGATCTGTAAGAAAAATATGGCAGTTGGATATTGGGTGAGTTTTGGGCTCCCCTGGTTCTGATTCTGGGCCGCCCCTCCCACCCCCTTTTTGGAGGCAGTCCCCAGAATATGGTTTTCTGAATTGTCATTCTGGGGTTCAATGATGGGCGATCCTAACTCAGTCCCCACACTCACCCAGTCTTTATTAGGATCTCTTGGGACCTATTTTACTTTGGGAGGAGTTCCCCCATCCCTGAAGGAGAAGATCTTTTTCCCAAAGTCCTCTGAGGACCCCTCTCCTTCAAATTGGAGTACACTAACCTCCTCCAAAAATTGGTCTTTTTGGGTCCATTATTTCTCCTACCCGTTCTCTGTTCCTTGGGTTGCAGACTTTCGGGGGCAGGAGATTTTGGTTCCGGTTCCTGGGTTTCCAGAGGCTTTTCACAAGTGGGGAAGGAGGCTTCCTCTAAGGCTTTACACCCTCCTTCCCCCCGTGCCTCCTCCTTTGGAACCGGTAAATTCAGGGTTCTCTCCCCGTCATTGTTCTGGAGTACCAGACTCTTGGTTTGCGGAGTTCCGAGCTGCCATGTTCATCTGAGGGTTCTGCTGAGCCCTCAACATGCAACCCAGATCCTGGGACAAGTTCTGGATCTGGCGCTCCAGTTGGGACACCCACTCTGGCTGGTATGGGGTCTCTGATCCATCCTAGGTGGATCATGGGAAGGGTAACTGTCCCTTCTCCCATAATACCCTGGGTTGGGATAGTTTGGGTAACCCTCCACCCTTGGGCTCCCCTCTCCCGGATTGGGCTGTCTGGGCTCAGGAAAGTGGGGAAAGAAAGGGGGGTTGTTTTTTAGGTTGATGTTTTGAGGGTAACAGGGAAAGAAACTCAACCCAGCATTTGGGGGATTACTGCCCTCCTGGGGAAAGTTAGGAGGGAAGTTTCCAGGGTTAGTACCTGCCTGGTTGGACCCCCCGCTTGGGCTTGGGGAGTCCACACATACCCCAGAATGGGTTTGTTTCCCTTGTATCAGGGGCTAATGTAATCAGTGGAGTTAGGGTTCCGATTTGTGGGATTATCTCCCTGACTACCTGTTTGGGATTGGCCCGAGGGCCTTCTGGTTCATTGACTGGATGAGTTCTGTGCAGGTGGTTTTTTAGCCCCCCCCCATCTCCAGATCTAAAATGGGGGCAACCTTCACCTCCGCCACCTTAGCAGCAGCAGGGGTGTTGGCTTGTTTGGGGGTTTAATGGTGTTTTTGTTCTCTACAGCTTTCTGCACCTCATAAATACGGGTTGCCTGTTCTATGACCCAGTCCAGTGATCTCTTCTCGTGAAAGTCCCTCACCAGCAGAGTCATGCTGTATTTGGGGAGTGCATGGAAGAAGGTGTTAAGGAACTCCCTACTATCTGTGCGCACCCTCCTGGTGGTCTGCGCAAAGGCACCTTTGAGTTCCTGCACAAATTCTTTTGGGGTCTGATCTTCCCCGCACTGCAGATTGTAGGCCGCCTTGTGGGCCTCTTGTGGATTTCTATGGACAGAGAAGTGTTTTAAGATGGCCGCCCTGTAGGTGGACCATCTTGAGTGGTTCTGATCATCCTGCCCCGCAGAGAAGCTGGAGTACTAAGGAGAGAATGTCCATTTTACATATTGGATGCAACTCTGACTATCTTTCAGATGAAAAGTATCCATCATCTGTTCGTATAATTCAAGGTGTTCCCAGACTGAATACTTGGCATTTTTGTGATAGGGAGTTATAACACTCCTAATGGCCTTGATCTGCTTCAGGAGATCTTTTTGCATAGCCCTCTTGATTTTGTTTGCCTTTTTGGTCTTAGTCACCCGCGTCCACTCATCCTCTGACTCAGAGGCACTACTACAGGAGGTGGCTATTTGATCCTCTAGGCACTCCCTGATTCTGAGAGCTTGAGAAGGGCTTGCAGAATGTGGGGGCCTAGTTTCTCTATTCCTGTGGTGCTCAGAAGAGTCTTCTGACTCTCCCCTGCTCCCAGGATTGGCAAAATACCCCCCCCACTTCCCTATCTTGGAAGAGGTCTTGAGGATAATCTTTTTGGGCTTCATTTCCTGGAGTTCCCCACCAAATTCAACAAACTGATCTCTTGGAAGGTGGAAGTTTTGTGGGTCCAGTTCCCTGACCCTCCCCTCACAGTCTTCCTGATCAGAGAGGTTAGCCCTAACATTTGGGGATCTGTATAGAGACTCCCGTCCACTCCATGGGAGGCGCTATCTGTCAGTCCCATCTTACCCATTCTGCGATTCTGCGGACGTTTACCATCTCCATGGCCCTTGGTTCATATGGACCAGTGGACATGAAGCTGGCAGAGTCCATGGTACTGAAGGGGTTAGAGTCCTTGAGTACAGGGGTCCTGATGTTAGGATCAGGGGTTTCTCTATCCGTCTCTACCTTTTCTCTTTCGGCCCCTATTCCCTGGTGATATGCCAAAATCTGAGTCTTTTGTTCCTCTATCAGGGCCTTACTGGTCTCAATAATTCGCTCTTGCATTGCTATCTGTTGGTGGAGCACATCATTCTTTTCACAGAGAGCTTCATTGTCTCTCTGCACTTCCTGCCTGGTCTGAAAATACTGGGCCAATTTCTGCTGCAGGAGACTCCCCTCCTGAGTTTTAGGATCATTGGTCTGGGTGTTCCTTTCCAGAGCATCCTCCACCCGCCTGGTGT
The DNA here is from genome assembly GCF_040938575.1 of Ambystoma mexicanum. Taxonomy (NCBI): domain Eukaryota; kingdom Metazoa; phylum Chordata; class Amphibia; order Caudata; family Ambystomatidae; genus Ambystoma; species Ambystoma mexicanum. The sequence continues at coordinate 646,259,127 of NC_090932.1, forward strand.
GCTCTAGTAGCTTCTCATATTTTGTTTTTACTTCATTGAGCTCCTGGAGGGCCAGCTTTCTTTCCTCTAGCTTTGTTTTTAAATGGCTTATTCCTGGCCTAAGGCGTCCCTCTCCTGACTTAGGGTGCCCCTCTTTTCAGCCAGGTCGTCCCTTTGTTTTTGGAATGTACTGGATTTCTGGTGCTCCTCATCAAACTCCTCTTGAGAATGGAGATCTTTAATAATTAATTTATTGTTTTCCTCTTTTAATTTGTCTATCTGGTCTTGTAAAATGACCACCTGTTCTGCACAGACTCTATTAAAAGTTAATTGTTGCGCCAGTTTCTGTTGACTCTGTTGCAGAGAGTCCACCCTTTCCTGACACTCCTCTTGCAGTGTCTGTAATTGGGTAGCTTGCTCTGCCTTCTCTTGCTGTAGAAGAGCCAACTCTTCTTTTAGTTTTGTGTCATACTGTCTAGCTTCTGTCTCCAATTCTTGGCTCTTCAGTAGCCTTTGCTCTGCAGAGTCTAGATCAGTCTGGATTCTTTCTAGTGTTTCCACTTGATTCTTTGCCAGAACTATGTTCTCAGCATGCTTTTCCTGCATTACTCCTATGTGGAGGTATAGGTAGGCCGCTATTCTGGCAATTTTACTCTGCTCCTTTTTTGCTTTTGGGGCCATGTACAGTTCATTAAGAGCTTGGTGTAATGGGCACTTGTCCTGCCATGTATCCAGGTCCATGGCAGTGACCTGTTCTTTAATTTCCTGCAGCCACACATGTTCATTCTGTTCTGACCACTCGCCCCTGACAAAAAGTGTGTGCAGGAGGTGTCCCTAGCCATATAGATTTCAACTGGGATCACCATTTTGGAAATATTAATTTCTTTATGAATTATTTTAGGGTGAATTTACTTTTACTTTTATAAACAGGTCTGATTTTGGAGTATTTTGAGAGGTGCTTGTACAGTGTAGCACAGTACACCAACCCAGCAAGGTGTATCTACCCTGCAGGCTAGTCTGCTGTGTCAGACTGTCACGGGTGGTAACTCAAACTCAAAATCACGGCACAAGCCCCCAAATCTATTAAGGATTTCAATCAGGCAATAAACCCGGGTCTCAGCCTAGCATGCAATACACAAATGAAATACTTATTTATTGTGTCTATAGGTTCAATATTCTGAGTGATATACAACTCATATCACACCCCTTCTCAAAATACCCCCATGTCACAATGCACCAGAAATCAGGCTGGTTGGTAAAGGTAATATTTATGTATTTATTTAAAATTCAAATCAAACACAGGTTTTAATATATGGGGCAGCGATCACCAGTGGGGTGACAATATAAAGAAGAAAGTAGGTTATTCAGTTGAATTCAGTTTTGAGCAGCACAGAAGATAAAACACAGGCAAAAGAACAGTTTTGGCTTGTTGAAAAGATAGCGCTTAAGTTAAGATTTGCCCCTGCAAATTTCTTAACTCACAAAAAAGCAATTCTACACAGATGTGAGTAAGCAGCAGGTAATCAGGAATATAGAACAGTGTATAGGGTTTGAACACAATCTTCCCTCCCCAAACAAAAGAGAAAAATGTTTTGGAAATTTTACACTTTTAAAATGATATTTGAAAATGGCTTAGAAAAACAATGAAAAGTGTGCAAAAAGTCCTTAAATTGATATAAATTCCTAGGGGAGCAACATGGAAAAGATCCTAACAAACATAAGCTAGAATATGAGCAACAGTACACACTTTGAATCAGAATGGAAGTTTGGAAATACTTTGAATGGGAATCCACACGTGTAAAACTTTTGCAATAATTTGAATCCCCGCCTAATTTTCACTATGCGGTTTTTAATAAAAACGGGTCAAATACACTGTTTTCTTTGGTGTAAATGTAGCTAAAGGCCTTAGGTTTAGGTCAGAGTTGAAATTAGGTCTCTAGCTATAAAATTGAGGAAGTTATGCAAGTTTGAATGAGAGGTGTTTTTAGAAAATATAGAACAGAGAAAAGCAGAAAATCGGTTTTAAAATGACAGGTTTGTTTTGCTTAAACTATATTCATGGCTAAGAAAAAGAGAATGCCCCCCGTGAATCTCCACAGTTACGGACGGCCGCTTGTAACCCTTCACGTGGCGGATACTCTGTTTTTCTTTATGGGAATTACTTTACTTAATCCAAATCACTAATGACTTATGTTCAAGAAAAACAAAAATGAGAAAATCAGTGCTAACACTAAGAATTACAGATGGGGTTGCAAGAATGGTTCTGACGATATTATAGGTTCTTAAGTCAAAAATAGGATGGGTTATAGATTGGGATGGGACAAGGCAAGGCAAATATACTATTGTTTACTATGATTCATATTGATACTTACAGTCCACTTTAATTTAAGATTTTGGACCATCAGGTTCTAGTCATCACGGATCGGGTCTACAGACAGCAGAGCGCAACTAGCAGGATAGGTCAGCTGGGCAGTTCTGGTCAATTGGACTGGCACCTCAGACTGGACTGGACTGGATTGGATTGGCCCTTCTGGTTGATGGACACTGTAGATCAGTGGGATGGTGCGTTTCAGCATGCAAGCATTAATGGTAGCAAGCCAGACTGGATCAAAATTATTTTCCTTGGTTTCAGGATTTGGGCCTAGCTGAAAAAGAGTTAGTTCAGCACTGCTGAGGCCTTGGCTTTCCAAAGAAATCTGGATCAGGAACAAGATGGAGGATTCAGGAATAGGGCGCCACGTGGAAATCGGGATGGAGTCAGGATTCAGTGTCTATCTGTGTGTTGTGAGGTTCCCTTTTTTATCCTGCCAAACGATATCACTAAGTTTATGGCAGGGGCAGACTTACAACCCACACCCACAAGGCTTAGATTTGTCAAAGGCACAGTTTCCGCCTTGCTTTTTGCTGTTGGATGACAGAAAGGGTTGTCATGTTTTATGATGTGACTTGGAAACCTCCCATAGTTATTGGGACCAAAATGTAACTTTCCCACAAATACACATTTATATACTTATACCCTCGAATAAAATTGGATACATAAATTACATATTTTGTGGGTTACATTTACATCCAACTCCCAAGTCGGTGAGACCTGGCTTTGTCTTTCTGTGGAATTATGTCAATTTTAATCATAAAGGTTTGGCCTAACAATTCCTAATTCGATACATGTATGTGCAATCACCCCTAGAACATGGGTACACAATATTAGGTTTGCAGCATATTTAGTTTCTGCGCAATTAGTCTTTTTCATAACTTCAGTTCCTTATGCAGTAAGAAATCCTACCAAGTCTTCACATGTCTACCATAAATTCAGAATTCAATTTATGTACTTTTCATTCCTTTACTTATTTTTGCTTCCAAATTAAATGTCTTGAAGTTCAGAGCCAAATAAGCATTTTAAATCAAAAATCTTATCTTAAGTTCGTTTTCTTTCTTTCCTTCTCAAGTGGGAGCAAATGGCCAGTCCTTTGACGTTCACTGAGAAGCCTCTCCCAGCATCCTGCCCCTACCCTGGAAGGATGAGTGTCCAAGCCTTCTATTGTCTTTGCCTGGGGCAAAGACAAATGTCTAAAGAGGTCCTTTGTTCTGAGTATGCGAGACCTCCCCACAGCAATTAGGCCTTCCTGCCAGCAGTGAAATGTCAACCTTTCCCAGGCTACTTTTCAAGGACTGTCAAGCAGAATTGTATTTTTTAAATAGTTAATTAACTCAAGACTGGGTAACTTTAAGTTTCACCTACATCTTTCATTAAAACATATAAAATGAACACATTTTATAGGTGGATTTTTACATTAGCAATCCTTTGACATTTCTTAAAGAATTAGGCCTTTCAACAAAAACATGCTTTCAAAACCGGTGATTTTGCACTTTCTTCCTGGAACAACACAGCTTTAAAAGCTGAGTTCTTTTAAATCCGATTTTCCTATGCAGCACATGTACATTGTATTCATCATTCTATCTTCCCTTGAGTGCTGGGATGGTTTGCAGTCTGGATACATGTATCCGCCTTTGTTTGGAGTTTCTGTCTGCACAGCTGATTCTGTTACATGTTGCAATTTTAGCCGCATTTTTCCCGTGGAACTGAAAACAAATGCTCCTGTGTTGCTTTTTCCTTAGATACATTTTATAAAGCTGTCAGTCAATGAGGCTCGGTTCCTCTGAGCCACACTGGATGATTCTGTTCTTGTAGTAGCCTTTTAACTTAAGTGATCCAATGGAAATGAATGGATCTAGTGCCAAAAACAGCACTTTTGAAGGTTGCAAAGCTAACATTTTAAAAGATAATTTCGGTTTTCAGCACCAGTCTGCTGCTTTGCTCCATGTTGAATGTGGCAGAGCCCACTGGCATGCTCCTGCAGTGAGAACTCTGTTTTTCACCCCCCCCTGACTGTGTGTGGCAGGGTGTGCAAACAATTCTGGTTGTGACCCAACGCAGCTTTCAAGATTTTGGCGTGCACAGGAGCCAGCACATCCATTTTGGGCTGTTTCTTTTCCCATTTAGAAAAAGTGATGCAGTGGGGCACATTGGAATGGGTCAAAATATCACACAACGGTAATATGAATATATATGCAAATTCTATGTCAAGACCAGATACTTATTTATTTACATTTATATAGCGCTCAAGACATGGCTCACAAGCATAATGGCGCTAAACATAAACAACAAAAAACACACAAACCCCCCCAGAAAACAGGACATCAGTGAAAAACAAATTATGCAAAAAGAAAACAAAAAAAAACAGGTCTATCTGAAGAAAAAAAACAAGAGAACAGAAGATTCTCAAGAGAGCCCCACATATTAAAGTTAAAACAGCGCACCAAAGGCAGCAGATACCAAAAGGGCTAACCATTCCAACTAAACAGAAGACCTATACTGAGTCAAACTATCAATCTTAAATTGGTCGAAACCCCAGTAGAGATTTTCACAAACACTTAAAAAAAATAAGGGTGGTTGATACCACCACACCCTATCAATACACAATCTCTAATTTCATGAGTACACCAACTGTGCAGTTCAAGCCGCTGAAAGACCTTGAAGTCTGAGGGTCTAATAATCCCTGGCTCAGTTTTCTGGTGGAGCCATGCCATAACTTTATTTCTTAATGCTTCCTTGGGTTCTCTTCCTATTGGCTTCTGCACATAAGTAATTGCAAAGTTTCTTTTGTCCATAACAAAATCTCTCACAGACTTGTCCTATATCCCGGGCATATGTGTTTTGCCAATATTTAGATCCTTGGAACCATAAGACTTTCTTTCAGAACTAGCCCCAGGGCACATCCGCTCTATGGCTGGCACAGAAGTAGTAGGTATAGTGATTTGGGAGACAGCTGAAATTTCAAGTATTTTTACAAAATTTTTCTCCCCAGAAACAAGATCATTCACCACAGGATGTGCCTGCCAGTACTGCTCTGCCATATTAAGATTCCAAGTAGTCTGAGAAGAATTAGCCACTTTAACCAGCAAAAACTGAAAGGCAGACTTATCAATAAGGCCAACCCAGGCACAGAAATCCACAAAGTTTCTACACTGCATTATCTCCTGAATAATATTATCTTTAACATGTCCCCATCCCTCAGGCTCAAGGCATACGGTTTGTTACTCCTCCAAACTCGGATGCACCATCAATGAAATGGCAAACCCCCTGCCAAAAGATTGTCCTTGTTTTAACTTGGGGACAATGCTGATAGCGCCACGGTAGGAGTTAAATTCACAATGTCTCCAGCTTGTTTAACCTTTTTTTTTTTAAAAACTTTATTTAAATAGGTGCATGTGCCCAACAATAGTAAACACGTGCACAGGAGTGTTGACATGGAGAATTAGTACCCAGCAGCACTGTCCGTTTTCAAGCATTCAGTCCATATGAAAAGGCTCATCCCCAGCATCCCCAAAGCACCACAGCAAAATAACATACATTTCCTGAGCATTTCCCCCATGATCCACTCTCTTCAAACCTCTTCCTCCCTTGAAAACATCACCCGTACTGGGTACCAAATATCTGAAGGACAAGAACCTGAAGGTATAGTCCTACAGTACTCCTGCTCCATGTCACAACACCAAGCCAGGCCCCTTCACCATTTAGACACCTTTGGAGCTATGGGACTCGCCCAAATTATAACTATACAATGTTTTGCCAGTAACATATAAATAGACAGCAATGTCTTCCTACTCCCTGAAACACATGGCATCCACTCAAACATACAAGATGGGATATTCTTCGGGACCTTGCCGTTTATCATACTTTCCGTTGCCGCCGGCACCTGGGTCCAGAAGGTAACCAATTGCGGACAACTATTGCTTTTACACCTATAACATTTTCCATCACAGTTGCTATCAAATTTTGCCTGGACCACAGGCGTTAGGTACGCCCGATGAAGTATTTTGAGCTGGATCAACTTAAAGCGGGAGTTAATTGCCACTTTCTTCGTATGAAAACACATCGATTTCCACCTTGCGTCCCCCAGTTCTTCTCCTATATCAATTTTCCATTTCGATCTGCCGAAGGAGTTTTGTCATTTCTGCCTGGATAGTATTAGTACCCGGTGAGAGACAATCAGTTTGTTACATGCAATTTGATTGGCCCTGACCGGGGCTTTACCCGATGCAGTATCCCTCGAATCTTAAAGTTCCTGCATATCCCTGGCGGGAGGGGTGTGGCCAGCCCCTTAGCCAATGTGGAGGCTCGGGACGGAGGAATCCCCGTCCCGAGCCACCACACAGCTGGAGGCTGCCATCATCCCCGGCCGGGGATTCAGGTAAGTGCTTTGTCTCTCCCTCCTCCCACCCCCTCATCCAAACAATCCCCTCTGTGCCCTCCCAAGCCCACTTACCTTCTTTATTGGTCCTTTTTTGGGAGCGAACGTGCTGGGAGCACTTCTGTCTCCAGCGTGTCCGCTCCCGATGGCCGCCATGGAAAGGGAAAACAGACTCTGTTTTCCCTTTCCCGGCAGTCATTTTTTTGGAAAAGAAAATGTTTCTGTTCCGAAACGACGCCACATTTCATAACAGAAAAACAATGCTATTAGTATCCCGGTCTTGCGGGTGGAGGTACTAATAGCAATAAGCCCCTCGCTGTGGGGGCATTACCGCCTCTGGTAATGCCCCGCGGCCTTTGTTAAGGCCCTCGCTTCGCTCTGGCCTGTAACTATGGGCCCCAGGGCATTACCTGACTGGATAATGCCCCCGCGGCTTGGGGCTTATAGCTTAAATGTAAACCTCCATGGCAACACTGTGGCAGCTGAAATTCCAGCCATTTACAGGACAATAGATAGCAATTGGAGGCTGGATGCCACACTGTTTGTTTTTCTCCAGGCCCTTCACTCAGATGTAGTAATCAGGAGTCAAAGCCAAGCCAGCAGAGGAGTTGCTAGGGGGGGGGGCTGAGAGGTCTGTAGCCTGGGTCTTTTGGTTGTAGCCCTAGATAGTAGCTCAGGAGCCACAACCAAAAGGCTAGCTAGCCCCGAGTCTCGACAGTCACGACATTAGTGGAGCCCCAGATTTTTTCCAGACCTGCCACACCCCTGCAAGCCAGGGAGTATGGAGCTCAGCTATCCACGGACCCCTTCCACATGTTAGTCAAGTATGCGCGTCTCACCGTGGCACCATGTGCTATTTGTGCTCCTGACAGCTGCTATTTCCATATTTGTCTGTATACATTTAGTATTCTGATAACTTTGGAGTGCAACGAAATTGAATTCATTTTTTGGCTATGTGTTTTGATCATTTTAACTGTCTGCAATGTAAATATGGTTTGTTTTTATGTGCTCAGGTAGGAAATGCGAAGTCCACTGTCGGCTCCTCTTACTGTCCCACCACCACCAGTTCCTCAAATTGTCCACCAGTGCATGGGCAACAAGCTGTCCACCGGTGCAGGTGCCACACGCTGTCCACCAGTACAGGTGCAACACGCTGTCCACCAGTGCAGGTGCCGCATGCTGTCCACCAGTGCAGGGGCCACACGCTGACCACCAGTGCAGGGGCCACACGCTGACCACCAGTGCAGGGGCCACACGCTGACCACCAGTGCATGTGCAACAAGCTGTCCACCATTGACAGGTTCTTACATCATCTATCAGTGCACCACTGCCAACACCTCGCATTGTCCACCACTGCCAGGTCCCCACTCAACTGGGTTTTAAGGCCATTACTGTACCTGCATGTTAATCGCATTTGCTGAACCCACGTAGCTGTCTTACTGTGCTAAAGATCATTGGAGGTTCAATACAACCACTGGCACCAGAAAGACCTTGACCACAAACAAGCTACCTTAAACACTTTATTCCAAAATGTCCTGCAGGATTGACCCCTCTGCGGCCCCACCACCTTCCTTCAATCCGCCCCCTTTTTACCTTTTAAGCCCCCTGCCCAAAACCTTTTCAACAAAAATAACTCCTCTGCGTGTACCCTGGGCTCATCCTTTTAGCAATGTGCAGAACGCACTGCCTTGGAGCATACTTTACAGAGTCAATGGCGCGACCTCTGGAAAACGCATCTGTACCCCATGGGGCGGGGGGCTGCTGGAGATGTCTCGGGCATGGCAATACCCACATTTCACCCCCTGCCAATCAACATCGAAGTGTTTACAATTAGTGAATCCCGTGGTTGGAAAGTCCTTGTGCTTCACAGGGGATTCCCTGGCAATGGACCGCTGCATTATTGGCTAAGTGGGGGTGCGGCGCCGAGATGATATGAGTTCATGTTACATAGCGAGCGGCCAGCTAACCGTCACTTATCAGGGCTGATACCTGACATACAGCCAGACACGCCTGGCTCGCATGTGTGTGTGTAGGAGAGGCGGTAGAAGCAAACATCGAATTAAAGAGGAGAGGGGGAAAAGTGGAGGGAAACTTCAGCCTCTGTCTAAAGTGAATAGAGCCCCAGCCGTCAACCCACTCCCCTGTGTCTCCCAGAAAAGCGTGCACACTATGACTAATAGCAGATTTAAAAGATGCATACACTTTATTTTACGCCATTGCCAAAATTACCTTGCGTTTTGAACCTGTGCTATATCTCTGAGGTTTGCCCCAAATTACAGTGTATTTTACCTCTGGGTGTGCTCAACTTGCAGCATCTTCAAGCACGTGTTTCAGAGTGCTCAATTTAGCCCAAAATGGTGACATTCTTCCCATGAGACGATGCAAATACATTTGACTGAATGCCTTAGTGTTGGTAGCTAGTCTGTGGGAAGAGACCTAGGTCATGTGCCCCTCCCCTGTCGTACCCGTTTGAAGCCACCCGTTTGTATTGAGATCGTGGGAGTGTAACCTAACATCTACTGCATCCCTTGTTATCTACCCCACTCATTCGTCTCGAAGCTTCCATCAATAGCTCTACCCAAAAAACATATGCACCCCATTTTAGAGTGCGCTGATTCGTATCGTATTGTAGGCCCCGAACGATGAACTGTTTTTAGTTTGTGTTATTAGGTGGCGCTGAAAGTGCTGCTTGAAAGCCACAACTATTTTCATGGGGAATGAAGATAGGAGAGAGATGAGATGTGAGGTGGAGAAGGAGGGGCACACAGATTGAGAGTGTTGTTTGGCTTTTTAGCCACTCAATGGCCACCCATGATCATGCTAGGCCCTATGGCCATTCCAACCCACTACATGTCCCTCCACGCCCAGATTTCATCCCCATGGGATCTTTGAGAGTCTAGCATTCTTTGCAGCCTTTGCGAAACCAACGCCTGGTGTAATAAAACTGTCTTAACCAAGTGTGCCTTCAGCCACTCAATGAATAAGCTGTATCTGTGTCCTAGCATCTGTTCCTTGCAGCAAATTACTGGTAAATACAAGCATTTGCAAAGCCAATCAATTGACTCTTGTACACACATTGCATAGGCATTTGATGGCAACTTTCATACTATGCCCAGATACCACCACCATTTGCCATATTTTATAATGTTATGCTGGTCCGATAGCACAGCGAGGAGAGCGCTCGCTTTGACATCTGTGCAGAGCCTGCTGACGCAGGTTCGAATCCCACGCAGGGCCAAACTCTGCCTTTCATCCTTCTGAGGTCCATAAATGAGCACAACACACAAAGCAGCGCTCAGATACCTGAGGGTTTGTAGCGCTATATTCTTATTATTATTATGGCCAGGTAGCACCATCATAATAATACTTTATTGTGTTACAGTTTATAATAAACTTTACACAACAGTTTAAAACACCGAGCTACACATATAGACAAATGCATTACAAAACAATTGTACATACAATGAATAGATACAATTAATACACACATAAACAAAACTAACTCCATTCCTAGAATAACATGTAACAAAATAGACTCCAGTTCCCCATGTCAAAGTGGCAATGGACTGAAAGATCATTAAATCTGGGTGCAGTGCATAACCATATACGAAATAACGCCAAGTGGGTTGATACAGTATTCGAATTCAAACAATAAGTCCAGAACTCTTCTGTGTTTATGGACTCGAGGTTGTGCACTATGTTACCATACACAATTACATATAGTGACCCTAACTTGGGGCAGCTTGTAAATACATGCCTCATCGTTTCCGCATTGGATTTACAGTCACAGATTCTGGAATTCCTAGCGGCTGCTGGTAAATTCACTCTAGACCCCCAGAGGGCACGCAACGGAAGATGGTTAATCCTCATCAATAGGCGTAGTCTACGCACCGCCGGGTTAGGGATGCGGTACTGTTGAGGTTTCAGAAAAGAATGTGACACCATAGATACAGCTGTCAAGTTTTTTAATGCACCCAAGTGGTCCAGGTTTTTAATCCAGTCCCACTTACCTAGCTTTCCTAAAAAAGCCTTTTTAAGTACCTCAAAGTTTCAGCATTGCACATAATGAGGGTCCCAATCAATTTCCCCCAAAAGTCCACATTACGCTTCACATGGTTTTGCCCTCCTCCACTTGCTTGTACCAACATACTCAACCAAGTGACTTCTACTTGAGGTGAGGACAGATTGATTCTAGCTGTAATGTACATGAGGCCCCGCCTTTGTAAAGCCAGCGATCCAAGGGGTACAAGGCCCAATTCAAGGCAAAGATATTCCATTGAAGTGCAGGGCGGCAGGCCCAATATTTTCCACCCAAAGAGAGCTTCAAAGTTATTGAGCCACTCATAGTCCACCATTCCCAGGGCTTCCAGCCCATACAAAATACATGGGCAAAACCACTGTTTGTAAAGCGTTAAAATACCCAGCAACGAATAACTTGCGTATTGGACCGAGAATGTATAAATCAATGATATGAATTGCTTTGCTTTCCTAATTTTGACTTTGATAATCTTTGCATAATGATTGTTGCTGGTTATTTTCAAGTCCAGATATTTATATTGGTCTGTGAATTCAAGCTTTCCCAGCCCAGAGGCCAGAGGCACTCTATTCACTCTGTTATGGGACAGCAGCATTAATCTAGTTTTCGCGACAGTATACATCTCAAGTTCATTCATTAAGTTCTTCATCCCCATGAATATGTGACTAAACATAATCAGATCATCTGCATATAGCATGGTTGTGACTGGGCTATGGCCAATTTTGGGGGAATGTCTGGCCTTCTGATCTAAGCAGGCCGGCAGATCAGCGAGAAAAAGGTTGAAAAGGAGGGGCGCCAACCAGCACCCCTGCTTCACTCCCCTTTTTTGACAGTACTCCACCATTCCCAAAACGTATCCTGGCGAAATTACTCCTATGCAGGGCTATGACAATTTTCAATAGCCAAACTGGGCAGCCCAACCTCTCCATCTTTTTCCACAAAATAAAGCGATTTATTGAGTCAAAAGCAGCATGAAAATCATTACCACCCCGGGCGGGGGAGCCAGCCAATCAGGTGGCTAGGTATGTGGGCTTGAAACGCCAGTACCAGCCTGCGTTCCAAGCCACGAGCCGACCGGATCTCCCTGCCGCCATCTTCTCCCCAACCCATCCCCATTTGTTTTTCTTTATTCGCCCCCCACTTACCTTAATTCGGCTGCGGCGGCCCTTGCCGACGCAGCCGCACCTTTCTCTCAGCTTCCCACGGCCGCCATGGAAAGGGAAGAGGGTCTGCGTACGTAGCCCCGCCTTCCCTTTCCATGGTGACCATGTTGTAAAGGATTTTCCTTCCCACAACTGGACATGCGCTGCTTCCCGTTGTGGGAAGGAAAATTCTTTTTTTTAGCCCCCCGGGTTGCCGCTTTGGTAACCCGGGGTGCTAATGACCTTATGTACCTGTTCCACGGGAAAAAACGGCGTTAACGGCCCTGGGCCCACATTAATGGCCCGTGCTTCGCTCGGGCTGTTAACTGGTGCAGTGGGCCATTACCCCCGGTGTTGCCCGTGGAACAGGTACATAACGCCACAATATGAGCCCCATATAAAGGAGAAATTCTAATGCATGCACGTAGACTTAATGCATCCAGCATCCTGATGTTATAAAGCGTGCTTGACCCTGGTCGAAATCCCATTTGAAACAAATGGAGCAAATTATTGGCAGATGCCCAAGTTTGCAACTCAGCAAGCACATATGATGCAAAGAAAAATCCAGAAACATCTAGAATAGATAATAATCTGTAATTCCCAGGAAATAGCCATTCTCCTGCCTTAAATACGGATAATAGCAGCGAATCTCTCCAGTACTGGGGAATTTCTCTTTCTTTACATACCTTCGTGAAAAGCTGGAATAATATCGTAGCCCAGCCCTTAGGATCCTGCTTCAAGGCTACGGCTGCCAGCGCCATTATGGCAGTGCCTGGACAATGTGGATCCCATGCTGATACAAATCCAGCACTGTTGGCTTCTCCAATGCTTCTTGCCACCTAGAAGAGCGTCTGAGGAGATCGAATTGCAGAGTATTTCTTACTTTCCTTCCAGAACAGACTGCAAAGGCTGAGTCTTTTGATCCAATTTGCCTGAAATCTGTGCTGTAAAATGTATTTATTCAAATTCTATAAACCAAAATAATAATACACATCCTGCGTCAGAACTACATATACGTTGTGGGAGTATTAAAAAGAGAAGAAGCAAAGAGACTTAATATAATGCGGGTGAGAAGATCCCAAATATCCTCCAGTTGGTACTTGCTGAGTTACTGTTCTCGCTCACTGGCACCATTTCGGGAAATCTTTTACTCTCTGCTTTAAAATGTCACCATCTGCCGCTGTAGTGTGGGGCTCTGTGTGACTTTCTCTAGCCAGTCTGTGGGCTCTTTGGAGTCCTCTCTCTTCTGGGCATGTAACTCCTTGGGGGGAAGTCTGAAGAACTCCCTGCAGGAGCCCTTCAAATGTGCCTTCTTTGCACAGTATGGAGGTCCAGTGCACGATCGTGTGCATGTAACACTTGGCTTAAGGCCCAGCTCATTGCAGGGCTGTGCATACTCCACGACTATTCAATTACTCACAAGGCATAAAGTGGGACAAGAAACCATATGTGGGGGCACATCCCAAGGATCACAAGCGATATGCAATTGAAGCAGCGGCCGAGTTTATGAAAAGGAGCAACATCTACTACAAAAGGTGGGTTAAATTGATTAAAATAGAACATATCAAATATAAAAAAAAATCAAAATAGGTCAAAGCAAGTTCCAATTCCTACGTTTTACTGATGGAAAGTCATTTTTCTTTTGTTTTTTAACTGCCATAGGTTTTACCCCCCAGTACCAAGGCCTTTTTTGGTGATTTCAGTATTTCACCATTCAAAGCCTTCTAACATTTTCTCCTTCAAAAAGTGCCAAGGACGAGCTATCTCGTCCTTGGCACCAGGGAGGTAATCCCAAGGACGAGATACCTTGGCATTTAAGGGTTAATGTAATTGAATCATACTGATGACAATACTTCATTAGCACCCTTATTGGGGTGTGGGGGGGGCGCTAGCCAATCAGGATGCTTGGAACTTGGGCTGTACTGTATAGGCCTGTGTGCCGAGCAGCCTGGGAAGTCGGCTCTTCCTTCCCCACACCCTGGTCACCTTAGCACCTGTGTAGTTTCCTACATGAATGCTAATGGTGTCTTTTTTTGTATGCCAGGTAAGTTCCTTTTTTTTTTTTTTAAAGACACCATCAGTACCTGAGTAGTGAACTACACAGGAGCCAATGTCGATATTAAACTCGGGGCGCTCTGGCACTTAACTTGGGCAACGGGCCGTTACCAAAAGGGTCGGGCCACCGCCTCGTTTAATATTGCCTCAATATATGTTGCAAAAAACAAAGTCTTTGTATTATATTTCCCTTCCGAGTGTCACAAAACAAATATTCAAACTCTAATATCTAAAAAATAATGATGGGATTCAAAATATTGGTGATGGTGACATCTACCGGTGAAGAGGTGCATTGTCTCAACATCTGGGGAAAGCAGGTCAGGAACACAGGCACGACCGCCTCTCGGGGGCAATTTTTGGATCCTGATGGCGCTGACTGGGATATGAGTCCTGCTCATATCCCCTTATGACATGTCATGCGCGTACCGATTCTTGCAGATCAGTATTACTGGTGTTATAGAAATCCCTGTCAAAGTGGAATTTAAACACTCTCCCACCCTATACGAAAACCTTTTTTTTTTCCAAAGGAGAATGCTTTCATTCATTTTTTGAGTTCTTCGACCCCTAATCCTGGAATCGTTCGCTGAAACTGAAGGCGCTGCAGTGGAACCGAAAACGAGGCGCCTTTTATTTAAGTAATTAGCAAACCATGGAGGCGAGTGTAGCTCTGGGTTCTCATTGGTTTCGCCTAAGAGAGGCGGACCTGTGCTCTCAGATTGGATTTCAGACGGGGTGCTTTTTCTGCGTGTATTTGTGTTGATTATTTGCCATGTCTGGGAGATTGATGGGCGGCAGGGAGTGCACGCAGGCAGGGGATATTGGGCCCGAAAGCGCAGAGGTGTGCTAGGCTTCACCGTTCAGGGTGCCTGCTGAACACGCGCTGAAAGGTGAGTGCTTGCTAGTGTGCTGGGATAGCAGTAGGTATGGCAGGGTCGGGCTGGGGCATACAAGTGTCTCGAGCACCAAAGACAAAGTGGCCCGCAGTTGCAAATGGCAATTCATTCCTTTTGTGACAGACGGTTTGAGAAGTACCCAAGGGGGAGGTGTTCGAAAAAACGTCATGCAAATTGTGAATTTTAAAGAATATTTATTCAGTACCATTGGTCAAAACTGCTAGCCGCATGGTGAAGTAACTTATCAAACTGGGCCACATGGGCCAAAATAAAGGCCCACTTAGACCCGAAAACTGGCCCACACTAGCATTTTGTGTTTTTGGTTCGGGCATTGCCCTATAGGCCAGTCCAAGCCTGGTTGTGAGGAGCACTGCCATTGGGGGGGTAATGACTGGGGTGGATGTGTAGGGACACTTTCACTGGGAAATGTGTTAGAACGTTGCCTATAGGGGATGGTGTAAGGATGCGGGCCATGGGAAGGATGAGTCGACCTACGCGTTGCCATAGTTACCTGTTCATGTTTCATTCAGCTAGAGGTGTCTACAACCTGTTGCAGGTTTCATCATTCAAATGTCTTTTTCGTTTCTTGGTTATTTCGTGCCTTGAATATTGTCCCTCCCTTTCCTGAACTTAATGTCATGGGCTCCAGCAATACTGGGTGTCCTTGAAATATGCAGGGCCCCCGCTGTAGGTGGTGTCTTAGCCTTGTGTAGAGAAATGCCACTGTGGAGACCGCGATCTCATCATACATGTTCCATTGTAGTTAACCGTCTTCCTCTTGCCGATAATAACCGATCGCTGATTCAAAGGATCTGCCCCAGCCTTTCCAACGTTCTACTGAAGAGCAGGACCCTGATTGACAGCATGTTCCAATGGGATTGCGCCACTGTAGCATGCTTCTGTGAATAAGATTGCGTGTTGGCTTGTCTGGTACCACCAAACCGACGGAGTCAAAGGGACGAATGCCGTTATCCGAGGTCAGGCACCACCAAACCAACAGGATCTAAGGGACGAATGCCATTATCTGAGGTCAGGTACCACCAATCCGACATAGTCAAAGGGACGAATGCTGTTATCCGAGGTCAGGCACCACCAATTCCACATAGTCAAAGGGACGAATGCCGTTATCCGAAGTCAGGCACCACCAATCCGACACAGTCAAAGGGACGAATGCTGTTATCCGAGGTCAGGCACCACCAATCCGACATAGTCAAAGGGACGAATGCTGTTATCCGAGGTCAGGCACCACCAAACCGACAGGGTCTAAGGGACGAATGCCATTATCCGAGGTCAGGCACCACCAATCCGACATAGTCAAAGGGACGAATGCCATTATCCGAGGCCAGGCACCACCAAACCGACAGGGTCAAAGGGACGAATGCCCTTATCCGAGTTCAGGCACCACCAAACCGACATAGTCAAAGGGACGAATGCCGTTGTCCAAGGTCAGGCACCACCAAACCGACATAGTCAAAGGGACGAATGCCGTTATCCGAAGTCAGGCACCACCAATCCGACACAGTCAAAGGGACGAATGCTGTTATCCGAGGTCAGGCACCACCAATCCGACATAGTCAAAGGGACGAATGCTGTTATCCGAGGTCAGGCACCACCAAACCGACAGGGTCTAAGGGACGAATGCCATTATCCGAGGTCAGGCACCACCAATCCGACATAGTCAAAGGGACGAATGCCATTATCCGAGGCCAGGCACCACCAAACCGACAGGGTCAAAGGGACGAATGCCCTTATCCGAGACCAGGCACCACTAAACCGACAGAGTCAAAGGGACGAATGCCGTTTTCCGAGGCCAGGCACCACCAAACCGACAGGGTCAAAGGGACGAATGCCGTTATCCGAGACCAGGCACCACTAAACCGACAGGGTCAAAGGGACGAATGCCGTTATCGGAGGCCAGGCACCACCAAACCGACAGGGTCAAAGGGACGAATGCCATTATCCGAGACCAGGCACCACTAAACCGACAGGGTCAAAGGGACGAATGCCATTATCCGAGGTCAGGCACCACCAAACCGACAGGGTCAAAGGGACAAATGCCATTATCCGAGGTCTGGCACCACCAAACCGACAGGGTCAAAGGGACGAATGCCATTATCCGAGGTCTGGCACCACCAAACCGACAGACGGAGTCAAAAGGACGAATGCCATTATCCGAGGTCACCCTGGGCTGGTTGTTAGCCCAGACCAAATTTTGAAAGAACTTCACAGAGAGAGTTTTTAGGATATGAATAAACAAATGTAACAAACTGGCCGTGATCACAATTTTCCGGGGGGCCAGTCCACCGATTATAGTCATGAGCACTGAGTCATCAGTGTATTCTTGAAAATGAGAAAACTGCTATTTAAGATGCCATCAAAACAATCCATAAGCCTAAGGAAACGAAAACATCTTAATAATAGTCTTAATACAGATGGTGAAGGAAAGGAAGGGGCAGATGGAGAAAATGGGTATTAAAAGGAGTATGGGGAATTGACAACTTCGTTTTGTTTCTTAAGGCGGGTGGTAGAAGATTCCAAATCCATGGAATCGCACCCTTGCCCCCCAGCCCTCCATCGTCCAATAAAAAACCAACAGCACTTTGAGGCTCATCCCATCTGAGGACTTTAGGCTATGTGTATTGAACAGTATGGCGTGTTTTCGCCGCCGTGAAACTACGCCTTGTCATTTTAAGCGTGCAGTTTTCACCGCGGTCGTTTTTGTTTTGTTGCTAAACATTAATGTGTTGAGTGTTTGGGGGTTAGGGAGTGGTGGGTCGCAGGGTGAGGTGGTGGGGGCTTAGGGCAATCCCCATATTAAAATAAAAAACATCAAAATCGACGGCGGTCCAAACTGCACGTATAAAATGCAAGCGCGCCGTTTCTCGGCGGCGAAAACACGTGGAACCGTTGACTACCTTGCACTCCCTGCCGAAAAGCGTGGAGTGCAGATGGTGGAGGATGGGGGCGATATGCACGAAAGGTAAACACGGTGTGGTTTGTGACCAGCAGTGATCTGCCCCAGGTGGCGTTTTGTGTTAATTCCGCAGCAAGGTTAACATGAAACTTGCCGAAAGCTTCTGCAGCACACATCTTGCAATGTTCAAGTACGCAACCCTAGCGTTCCAGCTGAATGGCAACCACAGGACCCTCATTATGAGTTGTGAGGTAACGGTAAAACAGGCAGTGTTTATACTATAGGCGCCATTCCTAGGTCGATGATGCAGGGAAAAAATGGACGTAATTCCGCTACCGCCCCTTTTTGGGGCGGTAGCGGAATTACCTCAATTTTTCCCGGACCGCCAATTACCACCGTATTACCTCCAAACTCGGAATAAGGCCCTACGCACAATTATGGGTTTGTCACCCAAACGCAAAATATCCACCCCCAATATGTGGAGGTATTAACTTCGCTTACAATAGCAGTAATCAGACAAGTAGAATTACCGCATGCGGTAATTCCGAATGTCCCTAAATGGGAAATAGTCATTACTTTTTATTCACATGCGTCATGGTTCAAAAAGACCACACCACGCGCAATCCATTTCAAATCATAAACACATGAACTCATCATTACCTGTTCAGTGTCATGTTAATTCATCTTTTCATATCCAATATCATGTAATATAAAAATGTTAACACACATGTTAAAAAACTAACATTAACATTCTGTCCGAATAACTTGAACAGGTGTTAACGACACCTTCTTCCCAATCACAGTTACACCGGAATTGGATAGTCGGAAGAAAACTATCACACCGAAGAAATCTGACAAGAATGGCCATATGCAACTCGGCGATTTCTGGGCAGGCTGTGATCAAATATTTTAAAGTGTACTGATGTACAGCAACTCAAAGCCACACTAATGGCAGTAGGTGCTATACAAATATCAAGTAACATGACATATAGCTATGACTACTCCATAATCTACATAGCCTAAGATTCTGAATCAAGCCAGACCTCCCAAAAAAACCTCACGGATGTCCAGTCAGTTAAAAGGCAACATCATGTAATGGTGACTCTTTACTCTACGTGGCAACTGGGCAACATATTTCTGATGGCTTATCAACAGGGGGAAACTTTAACATAGGGCCTGATTCATGGAATTATTTGTGTGGAAAAAAGGGTACTTGCGCGCCAAACTGCGCGCAAATCTTTGTTCGTCGATTCATGGAATCAAATGCACTGTACTTTTCCTGGACTTGGGTGGAGTTGGCGCAGGTTCGGCATGTCTCTGTGAGCTGCCGAGGGCCTTGTGCAAGACTCCAAGCAGAGTGTGGGCGTGGCTTGCGCAGAGGGCTGGGAAGGGGGTGGAACACCAGAAAAGGGGAAGAACTTGCAAAAATGTGGGTGTTCCGAGGGATGGCCTGCAGGCAGTGCCTCGCACGCCCACAATTGCGCGACACGAGACATATTCATGGATTCGATCGTGCATCCTCTAAGCTGGGAAATGCCCACGTAAGTCCTTCATACCATCCGCCACCTGAAGGCAGGCGTAAGTACACTTGTGCATTGGAATGGCAGCACAGAGGTGGGTGTTCATGTCAGATTGTGGGGTGTGTGTACGCAACCGGGGTTCCGATCCAACTTAAGGGGTGCTCGTACGCAGTGTAACGGGCGCAGGGACGGTTTACGGGGGTTTGCACACAGATTTTTCGAGATTTCAACCGAGTTACGATTTTTCCTGGAGAAGGACTTGTGCACATGGGAATAGTATGTATATGCCAGTTCCTCTCCAGATCAAATTTCTGTCTAAGGGCCATTGAGGGTAAGGGAAGAGCATATGAGGTGGTAGAACTTACTATCCCGTATAGGGTCCCATGCAGTATTCCGATCCCCCATCAAAATCATTTCACCCTGACAAAATTGTTCCAAATTAGACAGTGCTGACTTCAAAAAGACCTCCTGACCTGTATTTGGGGCATAAAGAGAAGCCAAAGTTAAAGTCAATGATACCATCTGTACTAAACATAAAGAGAGCGACCCTCTTTGTTAGCCTGCACCTTCAAAATAGAAGTCTGAGGGTCTGATTCATAACTTGGCGCAGTTAACGTGCTAAAGAGCATGATTCACTGCGCCAAATGAGGACGCCCAGGCTCCACTAGTATTCTCAAGTGGGCCTGGGCGTCCTCGTAGTGCACGGCAGTGCACCTTCAGGATTGTGCCTGTTTTAGGCTTAATGGGCGTAATCCTGAAATCTCAGCACCATTTTTGTAAAATAACAGCATATTCGTTATTTTACAAACATGCTGGTGAGAACACAGGTGTATATGAACACTTTCATATAGGCCAAAATAAGCAGCTCCAACGTTATAGTCTGCAACGTTGAAGCTGCTTACTTTGGTGTATAGGAAAGTGTTCATATACACCCGTCTTAATGAAAAGGTTCATTCATTTACACCAAAGTAAGCAGCTTCAACGTTGCAGACTACAAAGTTGAAGCTGCTTGCTTTGGTATAAATGAAAGTCTTCATATACACCCCTGTGGTATAAATGAACACTTTGGTGTAAATGAAAGTGTTCATTCATTTACACCAAAGTAAGTAAGCAGTTTCAACGTTGCAGAATGCAACGTTGAAGCTGCTTGTTTTGCTGTATATGAACGTGTTCATATACAGAGTTGTATATGAACACTTTCATACACACCAAACAAAGCTTCTTGTGGCACTACTCCAGTATAACGGCACCAAAATGGTACCGTATATGTGTACGATTTTAGCGCACATGTAAAACTGGAGGAGTGCCACAAGAATCCCCTTCTAAAAAGCCAGGTTACAAATGTGGCGGTTGGTAGGTTGGTTTCCAATCCATCCTAGCAACCGCCACATGTATTCCGAAAGTGGCGCATTCCTACGGACTTCGGAAGAATGCGCCACCTTCAGAATAGGTCTTAAGTACCAAAAAGGTTGTTAACCCTTTTACCGACCTTTTCGGTACTTAAGACCAGGTTGAGAATCGGGCTCTGAATATTTGTCTTGAAAGTGATAAGTACCCCTGCTGTCATCCCCTTTGCTTTTGCCTGTTTAATTATCGGTTATTGCTTTAATTTCAACTTATGCCGATCTTAATATGTAATGTGTGTTTCCTGTGAAGCTATTAGATCAGGCTGATGTGTATTAAGTAACTGTTCCAGTTTCGTCCTTTTTACGGGGGTATTACGCCCCCTAATACTAAGAGTCAGACAGTGGAAGATAAGTCCACTTTATGAAACCGCTACTTTGAATATACCAATCTAACCAGCTCTTCTTATCTCTTTGTCTTTGATCCTGTTTACATACCCATACCCCTCCCCTGAAACATACCTTTTCCAACCCCTACCTCTATCCTCCCCTCCCCAACAATTCCCCAACAACGTCCCCTTCTCCCTGGTGTAGACCATCCTTGCTACTCTCTCTTTGGACTCCATCCTCAGAGATGGCCTACCACGTAAACCAGTGATATGTGTTGTGTGTCCTAAAACCCCCTTTATGTCTTTTGTAAGTTCCAAAATGAGCTTCTTCTGTGCCCCAACTTTACATCATAGCAGTTTTATTCTGCAAAAAAGTACCTTATTTCATCACATCTTTGATACCCAGGTAAGATCACACTCCTTCATGATTCAGGGGTTTTCTCCGATGGTAGAGAGCCTTTTTGATTTCTTGAGTGGGCCCGTTATACTGTTGTCCATTCCTAGTGTCTCAGTTTTCGGGGAGCAAAGTGTTGCATCTCTGTGGTGGGGCCCGGTTGGTCCTCTTTGTCTAGCTGCAAAATTCGAGCCCCTTCTTCCACTGTTATCACTCAATGCTGTTTACTCTCCCATGTAAATAAGAGACCAATCGGGAAAGTCCATCCGTATGTGATCTTCTGATTTTGTAAATACACCAGGACCTCGCTCATGTTTCTTCTTTTTTGTAGCGTTCTTGGAGAGAGAGATCCTGATACAGTTGAATTTCATTCCCACTGAGTGTGATCTGAGTCACCTTCCTGGCTTCCTTACAAATTTGTTTCTTCTGGGGGTATCTAGCTATTGCCACCAACGTGTCTCTGGGACGGGCACCCAGATCCTGATGTTTTGGCCAACTCTATGAATCCTATCCATGGGAACTGTAACCTCCTCGTCTGTGTTTAATATCATTTAAGGACTCCTGCAACTTCTTCTCTCAAAGCTGAATCTGTCACTGATTCCATAATATTGCGAGTGTGAATATTGTATCTCCTTGATCTATTTTCCAGGTCTTTGCATTGCTGTTCCAGCTTATATGTTGTCCTTGCTAACTGATGAAGAAGGACCTCCGATTTCATGGATTCCTTTGCCAGATCTTGTAAAGCCTGCTCGTTAGTATATGTACATTCCTCAAGGGAGGCAACATCTGCTGGGGTGGAATTCAGCAGTAACCAGGGGAGTTGCTAAGGGGGGGCTGAAGGGGCTACAGCCACAGGTCTTTTGTTTGTAGCTCTGGATAGAAGCCTAGGAGCTATGAGCAAAAGGCTAGCAAGCCCAGAGACCTGACAGTCTCAACATTAGCGTAGCCCCGGACCTATTCCTGACCTAGCAACACCCCTGGCAGTAACTACGTTAAATTGTATTTGCAAGGAGGAAGCAAGTTTGTCCTGGAAAACTTGAAAACAGCTTTCAACATCCTCTTTCGAGGCCGCCATTTTAGAATCTGGATTTCCCTGTTGCTCCTCAACCGGCTCTCTCATATGTTCAGGGTCCTTTTGGCCTCCTGCAGACCTAAGCCAACAACTTCTTATAGGATTCTCTACTAGTAGATGGGAGCAAGTGGGTGTAAACTTTTCTTTTCCCCCTAGGTCCTGACATTGACCAGATGCTGCACTGAGTTTACCCTGTTATTAGTACTAGTTATACTTTTTCCTTTCATTTCCGAATTTACTCCAAACTCGTAGCTTCCTTGCAAATGCCCATAGTTAGTAATAGAGCAGGCAACTTTCCCCTAGCGACCAGATGAGTCTTAGCGCTCCACGGCTGCTTGTCCATCTAAAAGCCAGCTGTCTCCTCCTCCCAACATGTTGGAGCAGATGTGCATCTTCCGTGGAAGCTTGTAGAGATTTCGGCGAATGCTATGTGGGGAATGATTTAATTTTTGTCCTCCCCCTGAGTTCCAGACTGCTTAGGCAATGTCGCTTCTCAAATATCTATTGACACTCTGACAGCCTAAACCTCCTTTCCTTCAGTAATTGTCCAGCAGTATGTTTTCCAGGGAGGCTGTCTTATCTCGCTTCAACTTAATATGCTTCAAAATCCCTATAGGAGAACCCATGAGTTCGCCAAATGACAGAAGGGAGGAGGTCTATTGGGAAGCGTGGGTAGTTAAAGCTCGACTGAGTATGCTATTTCCTGCCGAGTGACCAGGGGGTTAGAGGGTTCAGCGTGTCTCAACAAGTAGCCATATAAAGGACAGTCAATCAGTGCTGCCGTGTTCTCTGAGGACTCACCGTACTCTATTTGCACCTCTGGGTCTCCCCGGGAGCTCTCCGATGGCCCAGGCAGTGTCTTGGGTGATGTCCCTCTGTAGCGCTTCATCGCGTACACCCGGTTTACTGCTCGCACCACAGGACTCCTCCTTGCAAGAGCAGACCGGGATTCGAAAATGAACCCTGCATCTCCATTTGCCTTTTATGCACATTCACCAGGCTCCCGAGTTGTCTCACCGAAGTCCTGCTCCACTCCTCGATCCTCCGCTACCTCCGAAGTTTGGCTTCTCAAGAACACACCAGAATCCACCTTAACACCAAAATCTGCGCCCCCTCACTGAGTAGTCCAATCATTTAATGTGCTTTTAAGGCATATTTTGCAATATAAGCAATATAAGCTAATTACGGGAAACAGAGCTCAAAAAGCTCTGTCCTCACTGCATAGCGGTCATCTTGGAACCCTTGCATGTACTTCTGACCAGGAGGGCTCCTATGTTGAAAAGATCAGGAAGTTGGACTGGCAGAAATTGAAGTTACAAAGGGACAACCTGGTCCGCTTTGCAGAAAGAGAAGGACCACAGTTTAGGCCACAAAAGAGCATCTTCAAAACCTCCACACATTCAGGGAGGTGGGGGGAATTCCCTACCATACCCGCAAGGAGGGATGAGGAAGATGAGTACCCCCTCATTCGAAAAGGGGAGTAAAATGGAAATGACCACGAGAGCTCACAGCTCCACAGTGCAGAAGATTCCAGACCCTGTCATTCTGGGAGGCTTCCCCAGTCTCATAGAGGTAGGGGATGCCTAGTGGACAGAGATTGGACAGCCAATAGCAGCAGATCCGAGTCAGAGGGTGAGTAGACTCAGGTGCAGCAAAAAAGAAAGTCGACCAAACAGAAAAGAGGTCTGGTGACAGACCCAATTCGGCAGATAAAGGCCATAAAGAGCTTTATGACACCCTACCATAAAAATGCCAAATATTTAGTATGGGAGCATCTATAGCTTTATGACCAAATTATGTCTTCATTTGGTATTAAGAGTGATAGTAATTCCATGGAGTTTGTCAAATGGACATTTTCCCCTGAATACTCCAGTTTCTTTGCAGGGCTGGAGGACCAAGATCACCACAAATGGCCCACCTACAAGGCGGCCATTTTAAAACACTTCTGCATTCATAGAAACCCTGATGATGCCTGCAAGGCGGCATACAAACTGCAGTGTGGGGAAGACCAAGCACCCAGAGAGTGTGTGCAGGAGCAGAAGCGAGCATTCTAGGATGTTGAATACCAATAGGCGGGAGTTCATCAACACATACTTCCATGCGCTCCCGAAATACATTATGACCCAACTAGTAAGGGATTTCCATGAGCGTAGGACCCTGGATTGGGTGAAAGAACAGTCCATCTGGATTTATGAGGTCTAAAAGCCCTCTGAAAGAAAAAACAACCATAAAACCGCAAACCATTAAACACAACCTCTGCGGCAAGTGTAGCAGAGGTGAAAAATACTCCCATATTGGACTTGGAAATGGGGGCCTAAAAATACTCCTCCCACCAACAAGCAGAATGAGAGGCAGAGGAGACTCTCAGATCCAACCCAACTGGGTGGTAGCAAGGCAGGGTATCACACCAATGCTCCATCAACCCTGCCACCTATAGCAAAACAAGATACAAGGGTAACAGAACCATCCTGGGGTATGTATGGACTCCCTCAGCACAAAGGGGGTCCAATCAGGTAAGTACTGCCCCAGGGAACCTCCCCCAAACTTCCATCGGTAGGGAAGAAATACTCCACCCCCCAACCTAAGTTTCTTTCCCAGATACCCTTCAAATCCCAATTTCCAGAACAATCCTCCTCTCACTCCCCGCTTTCAGGACAATAGATTCCTGAACCAGGAAGAAGGGAGACCTAGGGTGGAAGTTTAACAGGGAAACTCCCAATACCGAGCTACTCTGGGAGAAGGGCTAGCTACACTTTCCGGGAGCAGTAAAGGTATGAATCAAGACCTCCCTACCCACCAGAAAAAATGTCACAACTAGAGCGACAAGTCCAACAATTAACCAATGGCCTGGGTTGCATGTTGAGGGCTCAGCACAGCCCACAAACTGTTGCCCATAATAACTTGACACCCGGATCTGGTGCCCCGGAGCCGCGGCGGGAAGGAAACTCCAACAACCAACAGGTTCCAGATGAGGGGCCGGGTGGAAGGGAGATGCAAAGCCCTAGAGGAAGCTTCCTTTCCCACTGGAAGAAAACACCGGGAATCCTCTGAGTCTGAATATGAATCTTCTACCTCCGAAAAGTTACAACCTAAAGAACAGAGGATAAGTAGGAGAAATCGAAAGTCAAAGACAACCCGCTTTGTGGAGGAAGTCTGCATCATCCCTTTCGAAGGAGAAGAATCCCTGGAGGATCCAGGGAATAAAATCTTCTCTTTCAGAGATGGAGGGATGGAGGGATCCCTCCCAAGGAAAAATGGGTCCCAAAAGACCTAGATTTTCAATGGGGTAAATATGGAAACCGACCCAGAGCAAGAAGCTCTTAAACCCAAACAATGTCACCCAGATGACCCTGAACGCACTGAGGTATCCTCCCCCCAAACAGGTTCGGGTAACTGTTTCCAGGAAAGAGGTACAGGAAAGAATCAGGGGAAAAAGGGGACTTCCCAATCCCACTTGTTTCTGGGTGTAAAATCGTTTTTTATAGATTCCCAGGCTCTGAAACAGAAAACTATCCAAGATCACACATTGTCGGAATTCAATATAAAAAAGTTAACTGCCAAGCTGGCACAGAATGCACATTTTCATTGCGCCCTTCAGGAGAAAGAAGGAAGATTTTATGCTTCCATCAAGGTACAAGGTCAGTGTGCATTATCAGCACTGGTTGATACTGGATCCCAAGCCACCCTCCTGTCCAAAAAGGCCTTCAACCAACTGAATTCAGGAAGTGGGGAGAGTCACCAAATTCCCCTCATACCTCTTCCTGGACAACTACAAAATTTTGATGGGAATGATATTTCCGTCGAAGGGACTGCAGATCTGGAGATAGAAATTGGGTGAAATAGGGTGAAACACCCAGTGATAGTCACCACTCCAGAGGTCAAACCTTGTCTACTGGGGAATGACCTGCTTCAGAGGTTATCACCCCCAATTGACTGTGTGAACAAGGTCCACTGGACTCAGACTAACCAGCCAATCAAATCAAAACAAAGTACAAATTATGTGAGTTTGAATGGCACATGCCACATGATTGAATAACGGTCAGACAAAATAGAATTCCATTTTAGGAACAATCAGTCCCAGACAACACCGTCATCTCTGTAGGAGAACAAACTGGTGATGGGAACCCTTCTCCATTTTTGTAAATCTACCTCCCTCCCAGTTTTATGTGGCAGTCCACACTAGAGGGAAATACTTGAAATTATATACAAATCCACAATCAAAAGGAAAACCCAAAACCCATGATAAAAGATAATGAAAAACCAGCTCAAAGGTTGACCGATATCCAGATACTGGATAAACAGCTGTTTTTCTCCATTCAGATAAATGAGGGGGAGGAGCCTGTTCTCGGCAGAGTATGCCTGAATAACGGAAGATGCTTTATCAGTGAAGCATTATTCAGGAAACTCCCAAAAGTTCCGACCATTCCCACATTTAAATTGATTGACAAGTGGCAAAAAGGGCCTGGAAACCCGAAATTCTAAACATCTCCTGCCTAGCAGGTGTATGCTAAAAATGTCCATTGGCGACAAAAGCATAGAACATAATTGTTGGGCTGTGAGAGATGTCCCCTGTACCTTTTACTTAGACAGTGACATTCTGAATCGATATGCAATTAATTTGGACCTAATTAATAACAAAGCCTGATGCCGACTGGGGGTAACCCCATGGGCTTTGACAACACTGAGAAAGCATTTCAGTCAGCTCATTTGCGGCTTTATGCGGTTGAAGATTAAGTGAGAGAAGAGATTACCATCCCAGGACAGGTGCGACAATTTACAATTCCCCTAAAAATTAAGGAAGGACAGAACCTAAAAAACCAAGACGCCTATATAAATTTGAATCATCATCTCCAACAACAAGGATTATATTTACATCCGACACCCCTAGTTGACCTAAAACACAACATCATTAGAATATTAGCGGATAACAGTGACCCTCGAAGTATCACTTTGGGCGCAGACACCTTTATTGGAATGGCGGTTGATCCCCAACATTATTCTATTCATTTAGGTAATGAGACCAATTCCAAATGACTGCTTCCATATAAACTGTATCCCTCCAGAAAAGATTTTCACCCGGCAAGGGGGGAATTTATTGGTTTAGTTTAGTTTGTTTATTTATTTATAAAGCACGGCCAAACCCTCAGGTAGCTGGGCGCATTAATCTTGGGAACAGCATAGTTACAGCATAGTTATATAAAAGCTTGCACGTGAAGGGTGCATAAGGTACATACAGTAAGTAGCATATTGGTGAATACAGTGGGTTGCCTGAGGCAGGTACAATAGGAAACGTAAGGACCGGGTTACAGAGTGGTCCAATTCAAGTATAAGATATGTTACAAAGTGCAGGATAAAGGTAGAATGCTGCATTGTAGGTGAGCATGCATTGAACAGGTATCATATCATTGAACAGTGAGCCAGGATTTCACCATGGCTCTGAAGGGCCAGAAGGAAACTTCAGATCTGATTGTCAAAGGGAGTGTGTTCCAACATTTCGCAGCAAGTACAGGGAAACTAGATCCTCCTGCTCTTTTTATATTGAATTTGGGAATGTTCAGTTGGTGCAAATACAGTGTTCTGGTGGGTCTGGATGTGCTATGTCTGGAGAATTTGTCAGACAAGTAGCTTGGGGCGGTCAGTGAAAGGCATTTGTGTATGATGACCAGTGATCTTAATTTAATTCAGTCCCGGATGGGGAGCCAGTGGACTTCCTTGCTGGCAGTAGAGATATGGGCCTTGCGCGGAAGGTTGAGTGCACATTTTAGGGCAATGTTTTGTAGAATCTTGAGTCTATTCAAATTTTTGGTAGTAGTGCTGAGGAAGAGTGTATTACAATAGTCTAGTTTGGATAGTATCAGAGCTCTGGATAAGGTGAGGCAACCTTTGGTAGATAAGAATGGCCTGCAGGCATTAATGAGTTTATTGGTATAGGTAGTAGTTGAGACTGTGGCGTTTATTTGTTTTTTGAGCGATAGGGTGGAGTCAAGGTACACACCTAGTGTTTTGACCTCTTTAGAGACTTTTATGATGTTGCCATCAATGGCGAATGATTGGTACCTAGTGTCCTATTTATTAAGGCGGGCCTGAGAACCTACGATGAGCAATTCCGTCTTGTCATTGTTTAAGCAGAGGCTGTGGGTGGCCATCCATGTTTGAATTTCAAGGTAGATTTCGTTGAGTTTTGCAACATCACTCTCATAGCACTCAGTGAGTGTGATGAGGACCTGAGTGTCATCCGCATAAATAGTGTAGGTGACACCCAGATCGTCAAGGTGGTCAAAAAGGAGCTTAGTGAAGATGTTGTAAAGCGTGGGTGAAATACAGGAACCTTGGGGTACTCCACATTGGATTGGGACAGGGTCAGCAGCAGCCGAAGGGGCGAAGACCCTAGTCGACCTATCTGACAAGAAGGACTGAATCCAATTGGTGGCATTCTGTGAGAATGCGGCAGCTGAAGAGAGGTGTTGCGTGAGGATTTGGTGGTCAACTAGGTCGAAGGCTGTGGATAGATCCAACAGGAGCAATATAGCCAGATTGCCCTTGTCTTTGGCTTTGTCCATTTGGATTTTTAGATCCAGGTGGGCCGTGTCGGTCCTGTGCCTCGGTCTAAAGCCGGATTGTCGCAAGCCTAGGAGGTTATTGTCTTCCAAATGTTGTTGTATTTGGAGGTTTGCCACTCTGTCTAGTATTTTGAGGAGAAAGGAGACAGTCGTGATGGGTCTAGAGTTCGTGGGAATGTTAGGGTCTAGATTGGGGTTTTTAAGGAGGGGAAGGACCCAAGCTTCTTTGAGGTTGTTGGGAATGGCTGAATTCTCGAATGAGGAATTGATCAGAGAAGTAATAAATGGGGCTAGATCTTTGGCTCCATCCTTGATGACTGAGGCAGGTGTACTCTTCCGGCCCTTATGGTTTGGAAAAGGTGACCTGTAGCATCAGGAAGGATGAGGTGGCATTCTGAGTGAATAGTCCCACCCATCTCCTTGTCTGTTGTTGATCAAAGAATCTCTCTGGTTAACGGTCCTCTCTATGTGGTCCCTGTTAAAGCAGCTGGTCTCCCTTGAAGCTGCGGCAAGGACAGACTTTCTGGCTCTGTCAAACCACATACTCGTACCTTCTGAATGGGGTACCCCCGCGGTGATGACTACTGTAAACATGCAGTCCCAGACACAACATTTCACTGTCAATCGATAGTGAGGGTGGGAGCTGGTTTCAGGTTGATACAGTTACATATGAAAGGTTGTTGGGTTTCCTGTCTCCTTTGTTAACCTCTGCAGCCAGGGCCCATGTAGGACTGTATGAAGTACCCTCTATTAGTAGGTTAATTGCTGCCACTAGCTGCAGGGCCTAACAAAAGAGCAGGGCAGATCCATGAAGCCTTTGTTAGTTAATCAGGCTGGCCATTGCAGGGGAAGATTGGACCTCCCCCTTCCTGGAGATGACATGGTGCACTACTGGCTGTTACATTCCAACTAAATATGCCTGTAGGCTGTATCCACCCAGAGTACACAAGTCTATGTGTTTGTCATGGTGTGAGCATAGGAAAATGTGTGTGGATTAACACCACACATTTTCCTGAGGTTGGTCTACCATCATTCCATTTAATTAAACATTTAAAAAAAGCCTAGGTGAGCCCACACCCACCTTGCTGATGATCAAATTGCTCACATCCACTATGACATTATTCTGAGAATATGGGGGTAATTACAAGTTTGGAGGCAGCCATGGTGCTATTAGCACCATGGCTGCCTCCAAAGTCGTTTCCGGGTCCTGGTCCTTTGAATTGGCACTTACCGGGTCATTCCAACCTCGGAGGACCCGCTAAGTCCCCATTCAAAAAAACCTTCCCCATTCCCATTCGAGCCCCCATAGGGCTCAGTGGGAATGGGGAGGGAGCTAATAATGGGCACATAAATTACGGGCCCGTTATTAGCTCCCTGGTCCCTTAGCGGCTCCGCTAAGGAAGGCTGGTTTTACCAGCCGGCCTTAGTGGGACCCGCTAAGGGACCTCCGAATGCGGCGGTAAGGGGTTAACGGCACCGGCATCCTTACCGGTGCTGTTAACCCCTTACCGCTGCACTCGTTATGAGGCCCTATGTCTGGATTTATTGATGCTAACACTTAGGCATTATTAATAACCCATTACTTAAATGGCACTTTCACCAAGGCACTTTACACAAAACACTCTTTTTATATCAAATTATTTTACCCAGCAACCATAGTTAATGGTCAATTGTCAACCGAAAAAAGATGAGTAGACTTACTAGGATTCAAACCTGTGACCTGTAGACCACACATAGATCTCAACGGTGAGCACTTAATCCACTGAGCTATCTTACCAGCCATTTCTACTTTAACCTTAAGTGCTGGTCTATTGTGCATAAATATGCAAAAAGGGCAAACAACACACCCTCAGCACTTAAATGTTTTTTTCAATGGCACAATTGATTACACAGCATACTATGTCACAATTGGATAGCTCAGCGAGTTAAAAGCTCAACTCTGACATGTGCCAGCCTGAACTTTCCAAGTTCATATTTCCGCATGGCTGATTCATCCATCTAAGGTTGATACATTAAGTACTACTATTTTTCATAGTAGTAACACATATTTTTACAGTGTGTAGAAGCAGGAGTAGTAAGTAGTCAGACATCCTTCTTCTGCCTTTCATTTTTGTATGGCCCCTGCTGTACCTGGCTCTCGTATACAACCTCTGCTCTGCCCTCTTTTTTCCTGTTCTTTTTTGCTATTTGCATCCTCCTTCTGCCTTTCCTTTTTATACAGCCTCTAGTGTACCTGGCTCTCATTTGCCACCACTCACCTGCCCTTTTGCCTCTTTTTTTCTGTTCTTTTCTGCTGTTTGCATCCTTCTTCTGCCTTTCATTTGTGTATGGCCTCTGCTGTACCTGGCCCTCATATACAACCTCTGCTCTGTCCTCTTTTTTCCTGTTCTTTTTTGCTATTTGCATCCTCCTTCTGCCTTTCCTTTTTCTACAGCCTCTAGTGTACCTGGCTCTCATTTGCCACCACTCACCTGCCCTTCTGCCTCTTTTTTTCTGTTCTTTTCTGCTGTTTGCATCCTTCTTCTGCCTTTCATTTTTGTATGGCCTCTGCTGTACCTGGCTCTCATATACAACCTCTGCTCTGCCCTTTTGCCCTCTGGGAAAGATGCCCAAATACGGGTCTGGGACCCGCACCCAAAAAGTAAGAAGAGTCATCCAAGTCATGTTCTTAGTGGCCGTACCTGGTAGGAGAGTGAACCAGGTCTGCCAAAACCCAGAGGAACATTTGCCAGTCATCTTCTTCATGAGAGTACTTGGCAGGAGAGTGAACCAGGTCTGCCAAAAAACAGAAGAACTAGAATGGCTGGCAGTGGAGTAGCAGCTTAGCTCAACTGGTCCTGGACCTCTCCCCAAAGACATTTACAAAATATTACTATGAATTCAAAGAAAAGGATAGAAGTGGCTGAAAACCCTGCTTCAAAGAAATCCAAACAAATTACAGAGACGGAAGATACTCCAAATATTCAAGATGTTAACAAGATCCTTCTTCAGGTGGCCCAAGATGTTTGTGATGTCAAATTGACTCTGGCTGAGCTCAACTTAAAAACAGGACAACTTGATGGCAGAGTAACTGACTTGGAAAAATCATCTTTAACCATGAGCACTGAAATAGCGGGCAGCTTTCAAGCATACAACAATTTGAAATCTGATTTACAGAAAGAAAAGGAACAGCGCCTGGAAATGGAAATGAGGATGAGGGCTAAAAACATCAGATTGGTTGGAGTGGATGTTTCTGCTGGAAATGTAGAAGATTTATCTTCCTTGATTATTCAAGTTATTAAGGCGAGTTTTCGTTGTAATTTAATTACAATTGGTGACATTGATAATGCTTACAGGATTGGAAAACACATGGGGGCCAATGCCAGACACATTCTGGTATCCTTTTGGAATCAAAGATCAAAGGAGTGTTTGATGAATGCTGCCAGACTGGTGGGGAATGCCTCTTTCAAAGGTAAATCTGTTTTTATCTATCCTGATTTTCCTAAAGAAATCCTGCTTCTGAGGAGATCTTTTAGAAGTGCAAAAGACTTGGCCAAGCAACTTAACTTAAAGGCCTTCCTCAACAAAAGTAATATCTTTACAGTGGTATTACCGGATGGTGAAAAGAGCACTTCAGATCCTGCACACGCTTTGAGTTGGTTTAGAAATGCATAAAATGGACCTTCCTATGCCTGCTCTCCTCAGTTAATGATCCCTCAGATTAACTTATGCCCCCCTCGTACAATTGGTTGATTTAATATCATATTTTACTCATTCATTGACATATTTATCATATATTTTAATGGCACCGGTATGAATTGTCAGTTAACGTTTTTGAAGTTTGAAAATACACAAAATGGAACCTCTTTCTGCTGCACCATGCTTCCGCGTTTCTCTGAGCACTCCATATGGCTCCAGTTATTCATTTCGGATTCCAAACTGGAACAGTAGACTTCACTTCATTCTCCGTGTTGATTTCGGCAGTATTGGAGTATTTGTATGCCGTTTAGAATAAAGGACCTTCGATACACGACGCATGACGTGTGATGCGCTGATCAGCTGATCCGGCATCGGCTTATGTTTCTCATCTTGCTGCCTTTCATCGGGTGCGCGGTGCCTGCAGTTCCTGTTACAGCGGACTTAAGCCTCGGAAGTATTATGGCTGATTCCGCTGTGATTATGCAAGGCATCGGTGCATGGTTCGAACAGGAAATGATGCAGGTGCGGAGGACGTTGAGGGACATATGGCACAGTATGTATATAGCATCAAAGACTCAGACTCTTGGTGGCAGCTGCAGGCCCATCCCCCCTACCCCCCGCAATGTAAACCTGCGTTAGTGTGATTGGGCAGCGCGCTCCCATACAGGCTCTCAGTCCACGCTGGGGCGCGCCGCCAGACCCACTCAGAGCGAGACCTTGCATGAGGGGAGCTGAGCTGCACACGAGGAGAGACAGTATTGGACCTATAATACCCAGAGGGCCTAGAGAAATGATGGTGGTGTGGGACTATGATCAGTGCATCTTGGTCAGCCCTCCCTACAGTGAGTAACCGGGACAGGGGGCTTTGGTATTGGATGGAGGCAGGATATAAAAGGTAACAGCGGAACTGGGGTCAAAGGTCACCATTTGGACATGGATCTGCAAAAACGACATTTGGATTTGTATACCAACTGCCTTTGATGCTTATGGCTCCATGGCTTAATGTAGGATGATATGCCTGAATTAAACCTTACTATGGGCCTGGTTCCATCTCCTTTTAATCTAAACTAGTGGAAGTGATTCTGCAGTGGTAAATTGCTCTTCCTGCCACGCCATAATATCTATCAATATGATTGTAATTGCGTTGTTTGCTACAGTCTTGAGGATTCTTCACATATGCGTTCTGCTACTGTAGTTTTATGAATATTGATGTTATTGGGCGATGTGGGGAGCGCTACAGATTCCGTCATATTGCAATATATTTTTGTGATTTAATCTCCTACTGATCTTCTAGTCTTCTAGGAGGTATGTTATCCATACATGCTTTTTTGCACTGATTGTGGAATGTTGTGATGTGCCAAAGCGATGTTGTTCAGCTAGGTGCCAGGTTTTTATTTTAGATTGGTTCATAATGCTTTTGGTTTTGGGACTTTTATTGACCGGGGTGGGGGCATTTAAGGTCCTTTAGGAATATATTTCTTGTTTGGGTTTTTAGTTATGTTACTTTCTACTATTTTGCGGTGGTTTCTCGTGGTTGATTTGCTACGAAATTTCATGACTGGGATAATATGTGGGACTTGGAGAGGTCCTAGAGATGGTTTCAATGTTTTTTCTAGTATTTTTTAGGCTGAACAGACTTCACAGTTTTGACTGTTCTTTTTTTGATCACTTAATTCTTTGGTTTTTCTCGTCTGTCTTTTATTTTTCAGTTTTTTTACTTTTCTTTCTTTATTTTAACTGTTTTTTGCTTTTCTGCTAATAGTGAAATGATGACCCCACAACCAAGAAGGGTAGATAATGATCTCTGTGTTGTCTCTTAGAATATGAATGGGGTTAATAACCTCCTGAAGAAAAAGAAAGGGTTTACAATGTTGCATGACATGCAAGCAGATATATGCTTTTTACAAGAAACTCATATTTTAACTGATGAAATTTCAAAGTTAGAAAAAGAATGGGTTGGCTCTGCCTATGGCTCTTCTTTTACATCGAGATCCAGGGGCGTAGCCATTTTAATTAGGAAAAAATGCCGATAAAGATGGAAGAATGATTGCCTTGTTGGTTGAAATACAGGGGGAACAGTTGACTCTTTGCAATGTGTATGCTCCCACAGTGGATGACAGTTCCTTTTTTAGAATGGTTCCACAGACTCTTTTATTTATTTATTTTTGAACTCTTTTTATTAGTGGTTACACAAAGAAACATGGCACCCCCGCCCGCAACATACATATACAAACAAATTATTGACATTAGGACAATGGCATTTATATATCATCACATAGAGTTATCATTATCAGAGGCCAAGTTACATAGATATGTTCTGAATGGACCCCATATGTCCTTAGGTCTACAAACTGAGGGACGTGTCACAACATATTGCTCCTCCGATTCATTCACATATGTTAATTTGCGAAGGAATTGATCAATGCCCGGTGGGCTCAAACTCTTCAATTTCAATAGAATACACTTTTTAGCAACAGCACATGAAACATTGAACAACCTTCTAATTTTCTCTGAGCATTTACCTATGTCTCCGAACAGGTATTTTTGGGGCTTCAGGTCTGGGGGGATTTGTGTGATCTCTTCCAACAGTTCGGCGACCTCCCTCCAAAAGTTCTCTTGCACAGACTCTTTTAGATTTGAACTCGCCTAATATCCTTCTTGGGGGTGACTTTAATACTGTTGTTGATCCTTTGCTTGACAGAAGCCAGGTCAGACGGGTGTCAGGGAGTGATCATCACCATCGGGCACTCAGTTCGCTATTAATGGAACACAATTTGAAAGACAATTGGCGTCTCATGAACCAGAACAAACGCCAATATAGCTTCTTTTCGGGTGCCCATGGTGTTTATTCTAGACTTGACATGCTTTTCACGGGTGGGGCGGTGACGAAAAGCTTTGTTTCTTGTGATATCGGTAATGTTCTATTGAGTGATCATGCCCCAGTAACAATGCGCTTGAAGTTTAAATTTCAAAGTGGCAGGTCTTTTTCATGGAAACTGAATACGTCTATTTTGTTGGATGATGATGTATTGGACCGAATTGTATCGGAGGCTAACTATTTTGTTGAAGAGAACCGTTCAGGCAAGATCAGTTTAGCGAACACGTGGGAGGCCTTTAAATGTTGTATGTGTTGTATGTGTCTAGGGCTATCTATTGGTAAAAGGAACAGAGAGGAAAAAAACAGACTGGAACTTGACCTAATAATCAGTGAGGTTTCTCAGGATTTAGTGCTTGACCTGTCTAATTCTGCCAAATTGACGACCTTGAAGAAACTTAAAAAAAAAATGGATGATATTTTGTCGCTAAGGGCAGAACGTAGTTTATTCTACTCTCGCTGTACATATTTTGAAAAAGGAGAAAGATGCGATAGATGGCTCGCATACAGGTTGAAAAGGAGGGTATCAGAATCTGCTATTGCTTCTGTTGTTGACCTGGAAGATAGGATTACATTTGATCCTAGAAAAATAAACTCTGTCTTTCGAGACTTTTACATGAAATTATATAGCAATGAGGCTGGCATCACAGTTAGGGGAAAGGGCTTCTTTAGGAATTTAAATCTTCCTAAGATCCAGGATGTTGAACGTGGCCTTCTTGGTGATGTACTGATGATTGATGAGATCAAAAATGCAATTAAAAAGCTGAATGTTGGTAAATCCCCTGGTCCAGATGGACTTCCTTGTGAATTTTATAGCATTCTTCCAAACTCGGCCCTAGAACACTTGAGAGATATGTTAATTGCGAGTAAATTGGATGGGACATTACCTAAAAGTACGAGTCATGCTTCTATCTCTGTTTTTTTTTAAAAAAAGGAAAGGACAGCAATCTTCCAGTGAGTTACCGTCCCATCAGTCTTATCAATACCGATAATAACATTTTAGCTAATGTTCTGGCCTTACGTTTGGAAAAGTTTTTGCCTAAATTAATTGATGAGGAACAATCTGGCTTTATGAAAAACAGACGTACGTCTAGTAATATTAGGAAATTGTTGCTTACCATGGAAACTGCTAATGAGGCGGACTGCAATGCCGTTGTCCTTTCACTTGATGCTGAGAAAGCTTTTGACAGGGTTAGCTGGGACTACTTGTATTCAGTTCTGAGGGAGATACATTTTGGTGAAGAGTTCATTTCTTGGTTTGCGCTTTTGTATGCCAATCCGATGGCGGACATTAAGACAAATGGGGTAATCTCAGAGCCCTTTGGTTTGGAATGGGGCACTCATCAGGGTTTTCCGTTTTCGCCTCTTTTATTTATTTTAGCGATCGAACCATTGGCTATATGCATCAAAAATGAACCTGGTTTGCATGGTGTTGGTTGCAGGGGAGTTATGCAAAGGCGTGGTTATTTGCAGATGATCTCTTTTTGGTGCGTCAGAATTTGGATGTGTCCCTTCCCTGTTTGATGCAGATATTATCTGGTTATCATGTATGTTCGGGTTACAAGATTAATTGGTTAAAGTCAGAAATATTGCCTCTTTCCCACAGATGTGATAAAACTCTAGTCACGGGTCTGGGATTTACATGGTGTGATACGCGCTTGCGCTATTTGGCCATTTGGCTGACGTCTCCTGTTCCACTTATGGTCGATGAAAATATGTGTAAGGTCATTCAAGATTGTAAAATGGACCTGGACAGATGGTCTCTTTTAATCTGTCGCTGTGGGGTAAGGTGAATGCCCTGAAAATGAATTTGACTCCCAAGATTAATTTTGTGGCTAGTATGCTTCCTCTTGTTATTGGAAAGATTTGGACCGTCTCGTTCAAGAATTTTTATGTGACATAAAAATCACAGAGACTTGGTATTTGGAAATTGCAGCTTCCAGTTCCAGTTCACCTCGGTGGATTGTGGGTTCCGAATTTTAAAGCCTATCACTTGGCCTTTTCAGCTCATTCTTTCCTTCCTTTTTTGAATGGAGAGTTGGACCACTGGGCGGTGGCGGAATCGAAGGCCTTTGGGCCACTTGGTCCGGAAGCTTTGTTGTCTACTAACACGAAAGGCACTGGTGGTAGATCATTAGTGCCGACTTTTTTGCACACAGCCTGGAGTGAGGTGTTAGCGTTTTTGGGCATTGATGCTTTTAAATGCCAGAGGGCCTTTATTTGGCTGAATCCTAAGATTCGGGATAACACCAAAATAATTTTTTGGCCTGATTTGTGCCTTGCTGGTATTAAACAGATTTCTGATCTTGGGAAGAATGGTCGATGGTTGACTGCAACCGAGATGAGAGAAAGATGGGCTATTGGTACTTTATCGGATTCTGCTTATAGACGTCTGAAGAGATCTGTAGGTGAAGTTGACTGGACAAACACTCTGGACTTAAACACCTTTCTTGCCAATTCTAATGGAAAGAAAGGTGGTCTGGCCAGTAGGATTTATAAGTTAATTGTGTCACATTATCAAGGTAATGACAGACTACGGGAGGTTTGGAGTGAGAGGATTGGTTTTGAGATTGATACTGGATACTGGCAGAGTATATGTGGAAATGTTTCCTTGTGTTCGCTGAACTTAGGTGAAAGGTCCCGGCAAATTAAGATTCTTAGTCGCGTATACTGATGTCCTGAAACATTACACAAAAGAGGCATGACGGATAGTGATGAGTGCTGATGATGTGTTCAGGATGTTGGGTCTTTAGAACACATGCTGTGGAGCTGTGTGCGGGTCACAGGTTTTTGGAACGAAGTTTGTGATGTATGTGACAAGATTACTGGTGGGAGGTCTGTCCTGGATTTCAAAATTGTGATCCTGGGTGATGATTCTGGGTTATCTGATCTTTGCTCTGCCCTTAAAAAATGTTTTTTTAGGGCTGCCATTGTGGCCGAAAGATTAGTACTTCGAGTTGGAAAAGCCAGATCCCCCTTCATTTGAAGATTGGGTCCAGGAGATGCACTGCCTATCGAGAACTGAAAAAATAATCTACAAAGTGAAACATAAATTGCCCTTGTATGAGAAGATCTGGAATAAGTTTAATGACTTCTTTTAAGATTTGTTTTCTCTTTTCTTCTTTTCTGGTATTTTGTAATTGCTTGCTCATTTGCTTGCTCATTTGTGTACTAACTTCTTATGTTTATCATTGTAAATAAATAAATATAAATCTCCCTAAAAAAACAAAACAAAAAAAAATCAGACGAACCTCTTGGAAGTCATCTTCTTCGTGACGGTACCTGGCAAGAAACTAAACAAGGTCTGCCAAAGCATGAGAAAGGTCAGGGGGAGGGTGACATTCCCCCTATGGTTGGGAACTTTAACAGGAAGACTGATAAGGGCCAGGGGAAGGGAGGTATTCTCCCGGCAGTGTTGAATTGCAAAAGTAAGCCTGAGAAAGGCCAGGGGAAGGGAAATATTCACCCTACGGTTGTGAACTTTAACAGGAAGCCTTAGAAGGTCCAGGGGAAGGGAGGCATTCCCTCAGCAGTTGTGAATTGTAATATGAAGTCTGAGAAAGGCCAGGGGAAGGGAGACATCCCCCCTACAGTTATGAACTGTAACAGGAAGACTGGGAAGGGCCAGGAGAGGGGATGCATTTTGCCGGCAGCTGTGAATTGTAATAAGAAGCCTAAGAAAGGCCAGGGGAAGCAAGACATTCCCCAACAGTTGTGAACTGTAACAAGAAGCCTAAGAAAGGCCATGGGAAGGGAGACATTCCCCATCTGCTGTGAATTGTCAGGGGAAGGGAGTCATTCCCCTGACATTGTAAAAACGCCAAGCCAAGTGAAGAGAGAGACCGGGGAAAGGGAGTCATTCCCCCTGGCTGTGTGCGAAGGAAAATACAGAGAGCCAAACACCTGGAGAAGGGAGTCATTCTCTTGGGAAATGAGTTGCATTCTCTAGCAATCCTGTAGATGAAAGTAATTTTGGACAATAAGGAATGTTGATGTTTAAGCTGGAACTTTACCCTTTTGAGTTGGACTGAGAACTTTGCTGCTTGTTCGACATTTCACCCTGGAACTTTGTTGTGTATCGTGAAAAGGGATTGAGACCTGAGGAAGGAAGCTTTAACAGTTTATTTATACACCACCCTCAACACAGGGAGTTCCTTCCCTCCCCACCCAAGTGGTTATGCAACAAACTATTTAACAGATTCTTTTTTCTAACCCTATCTCAGACACAGATCATGCCCCTTGGAGCCTTCTCCCCTGAGCTAACAATGAGCCAAGAACCAGGCCAGTGTATGGGAAATATATCTGTATTGATTTCAATCAAAAGTAATAGAAATTAGCACAAACGTGTCCAAAACCACTTTATCCATGGCATAACACATTCAACTTCTCTCAGCATAAATAAATCACAAAAGTGAATGAAAAGAACACAGACACAATTATTCACTTTCTGCAAGTTTCACTTCACAAAATAATTACACTGATCAATAACGAAGGCACTTATCTAATGGTGTGCGATTTTGAATTATTCTGCAGGTTTAAAAGGCTAGCAGTAGGATTTCAAGATTGGTAATTATGATTTTGCCCACACCTTTGGTTTATAATAAGCACAGGGTGATTTCTCGGTTTGTTTTTAAGACCCCCCCTTTCTTTGGTCTATGTTGGGAAGTCAGACAGAAAAATTTGACTGCTTTGGGGAATTCTGGATTTCAGACCCTCCTTACTGGAAGGCCTGTGTTGGGGAAGCTGGATAAAAGGGCTGGACTGATTTAAAAACAAAGACACCCCTCTTCCTTAAAGAAGTCAGGGTCAGATGGACAACACGGATTACCCAATTCATTTATAGGCTATAGTTTTCAGCGCACACTGGGAAGTGAGCTCTTTTAATTTCAAATTTTAACAAAATTCACCCTGTAGTGTTCTGCCGAATTGGGAATTAATTAAATTCATATTTTTGGTTAAATAGACTAAGGATCAACACACTTTTGCCCTCCCCCCTGCCCTATGTAAAGGGAAAGTATTCAAGGCAAGCATACTCCCCCCATCTTTTGGTTTGCCAGGGCTCAGTTCTACTTACATAGCAAGCCTTTGTTTAAGGTACAGGAAAGCCAGATGTATCTCAGGACACTATGAAAAGATAGGGCAGTAGTCTGGTCACTCCACTCTCAAAGATGGCCTCCCACTCCCCACCATAGGACCCAGAAGCTTTGAGATGGACCGCTCCACCCAGATGCACTTTCAGCAATCTCCACTGGTGTCTTCTTAGAGCTGTCAGATGGTATGTTTCTGCAGCCTTCATAATGGTCTGTCTCTTCTCTCTGTCCTCCTGTATTTCTCCTTTTTCTGTGTGTCATTTTTGTGTGTCCTCTGTCCTAGTGCAGTCCCCCTTATATAGAAGCGATGACACCACCAATTTTACAATCTTGAGGAGATACCCTGCAATAATTCCAGCCACTAGGATTTGGCAGTTACACTTCTCTCTCCTCCCAAACCCAGCCTCCAAGTCAGGATTAGGTTAGGGGTCGGGAGCAACATATGGCGATTCCCATTTGTCATTATCCTTTGTTCTCCTTTCAACTTTTTGCCAAACACTAGTTATGTATCACAACTTCATAATTTTACTAGCAACTGCCAGGCTAAACATATTTTCCGTTTCAGCTAATCATGGGGAATTAGATAAGCCAACCCCAAATCTGTATCATGTAACACAGCCATGTGGCACCTTTCTGCTGTTTGCATAAAAAACACACCAGTTATGAATATGTAAGTTATTGAACATATCCCTAATTTCACTTTCCACCCAGCCGCTCACCAACACTCATAATTGGGACATGTTCAGATCAGCCAGAAACCTAGTTTAACTGGCAATTACAGTTCCCAAAATCACAGGAAGATGAATTTTATATCCCCCAAATCGCCTGGAAATTACATAAAAAATGGTACATAGATGAAATCCATCCACCTTATGATGGCTGAGTAAAAAGCCTAAATGATAATAGCCCTTTTAAATAAATTGTGACTCTTCATGTGGGTCAGATTGTCCTGCTCCTGCTTTTGGCCATTTATTTTCACTAGGTCAGCATGTGCCCACAGTTTCTTTTTTTGTTCAGTCTCCTTTGTGTTGGAAGCTTGCTCTTTGAAGTGAGTGCCCCCATTTTCACACATATTAGTCATGCTCCAGCCAAGGGTAATATTTGCTTTTAGAGCCAGCGGGTCTTGCGAACAATGAATTTCGATGCCTTTAGCATGACATTTCTATTGTGGTTGGTCATTAGATGGGAGATGTGACATCCAGGCTGCAAGTGGGAGATGTCCTTGTGAAGTTCTACCCACAGTGAGCAAAAGGGTCTGCCTTGAGCTGACATTTTCTTCATGAAGACAAAGTGGCTCTTCAAATGTCACTAGAGTTCTGTGGGTGAAACATAATAAACATTACTCTTTGTCAGCCCATACATCGTATTTTGTTTTCTTGACATTTTTCTGTGAGCAGTGATATTATTTTCACTTTTACTTTTTCAAACCGTTTTTATTTGCACACACACACGTGCTGGCCATTTTTGTTTTCAATGTTTAAAAATCCTGTTTTCCATGTGACAGGGATCTTTGATTCCTCCTTCATTTGCAAATTAAAATGCTGCTTGTCCATTGCTAATGACAGGCAAGCCCCTTTCCACATGTCTCTTTAATTTTACTTGAAAAACCAAAACAAGGGCCGTTTTTGTTCAGTGTTTAAAATCCTGCCATTCATGTGAAAGGGACTTCTGTTTGGGGCCTTTAAATGCACCCCACAAAGCCATTCCCTCAGGTAAAAGTCCCACCTCCAATTGGAACTGTGATCCATAGTCCAGAAGAAAGAAGTAATTCTTCTGGACCGGGAAGATCCACTACCTCTTTAGTTTAGTTACATGTGTAAGGGATAGAAACAGGATTTTGACACATGATGGTGGACTCGTGATGTACACAGACATCCTGACTGAACTCTTAGTATTTTAGTTGAGGTAGGGAAACCCCTCTTAGAGTTACGGATAGGTAGATTTTCTCTTTATTTTGTCATACAATAAAGGTTTATGCCAACAAACATGTCACCTGTGTGCCAGTCTCCTCCTTCTGCTCCCTTACACTAGTCTTACTGTGGGATGCATCTACCACCCAGCAGAACTCCCCTATATCACCAAACCACATCACAGGAGTCACCGGCAGAATGGCTGCACTGGTGCTGTTGAGCACTATCGCCTTGCCTTAAAAACTGCGTTTTGCAGTCACCAAGAAAATGGCTGTGCTGTCTTACCAGCCACACATGGGGTGAGATGAAACACCAAATACCCTGAGAATTGCTGCCGGTATTTTCTTCAGTGGCACCAGAGAAAAGTTCATTTGCACCAAAAAGAAAAGAATTCAAAGCCAGGGCTGCTAGACTGCCAGCCCAAAACGTAACTGAAAAAGGAATTATATTGCCTTTTAAAATGACTGTGCTCTGATGCCTTTTTTCATCTGTTCAATAGTACACAGTTCTGATCCAGTGAGACCCAGCTATGTCCATCCATATTCAGGTGGTGCTTCAGAAAAAGGGGGCATTTATCACTGAATGACAGGCTGTGTCAGGCCAGATCTGTGAAATAACAAAAAACTCCATTACAATACATCAGACATTCAGACATAGTCTGCTTTAACTGTACTGTGCCTTATGGTCGCCATCAGA
Organism: Ambystoma mexicanum; assembly: GCF_040938575.1. Lineage (NCBI taxonomy): Eukaryota > Metazoa > Chordata > Amphibia > Caudata > Ambystomatidae > Ambystoma > Ambystoma mexicanum. Next base: position 646,302,425 of record NC_090932.1, read on the forward strand.
CCACCTTAACTGTATTGTGCCTTATGGTCGCCTTCGGACCACCTTAACTGTATTGTGCCTTATGGTCGCCTTCGGACCACCTTAACTGTATTGTGCCTTATGGTCGCCTTCGGACCACCTTAACTGTATTGTGCCTTATGGTCGCCTTCGGACCACCTTAACTGTATTGTGCCTTATGGTCGCCTTCGGACCATTATAATTGTGTTGTGCCTTATGGTCGCCATCAGACCACCTTAACTGTATTGTGCCTTATGGTCGCCTTCGGACCACCTTAACTGTGTTGTGCCTTATGGTCGCCTTCGGACCACCTTAACTGTATTGTGCCTTATGGTCGCCTTCGGACCATTATAATTGTGTTGTGCCTTATGGTCGCCATCAGACCACCTTAACTGTATTGTGCCTTATGGTCGCCTTCGGACCATTATAATTGTGTTGTGCCTTATGGTCGCCTTCGGACCACCTTAACTGTATTGTGCCTTATGGTCGCCTTCGGACCATTATAATTGTGTTGTGCCTTATGGTCGCCTTCGGACCGTTACAATTGTGTTGTGCCTTATGGTCGCCTTCGGACCACCTTAACTGTATTGTGCCTTATGGTCGCCTTCGGACCACTATAATTGTGTTGTGCCTTATGGTCGTTATCTGACCACTCTAATTGTCTTGTACCTAAGGTCACTAATAGACCACTTTTAACTGCGTTGTGCCTTATGCTCGCTATAGTCCACATTGTTTATGCTGATCTGAGCCTGCACTTCTGGTCACTATAAACCTCACTGATCTGAGCGGGTCACCAACAGTTCACTTTGATTATACTGTGGCTCATAGCTACTTGCCAGCTACTTCCCGAACCACCATCTGAACTATGCCACCCTGGCTAGCTCTCATCATGTTCCCTTTCTGTATCATGCCCGACTGCACACCCTGCAGCAGAAATGGCTTTGTCCCTTTCAATAATGGTTTAGCAAAGCTTGCCTGTCCTAGACACCACCCCATTCCCTGCCCCACTTCCTTCCTACCCTCCCTACCTCCTTTCTCACTCAGTGCATCATTGGACCGTAGCACTAAAGCTAGTGCCACCTCAGGTTACACTCCACCTAACCGTATCACCGGTGATCACGCAGACAACATCAACACCAACGATCCCTCGCCACTATGCTCACCTAGTGTCCTATCCCCAAGCCAACTGAGCAAACCTTGTCCCACCACAGTCAGGAATCTAAGACTTGCAACCAGATGCCACCATTGGTCCTACCACATCAACTCTACCCAGACCATAGATGTCCCATCAGAGGCAGAGGCACCACCAGCCAACATCCCCAAGCCCCTAGCTAATCTCAAAGGGGCGCTCATCAACGCCCGCTCAGTTCCTGCTCATGCGCTAGACATCGCTGACTTAATTGTGACTGAAAACCTGGACTTTCTGGCTATCACAGAAACCTGGTTACATGCAGCGTCTGGCCCCGCCCTATCCCTTGCCATACCAGATAACTACTCTATCATTAGATGCGATAGGGACAACAATCAATCCAAAGGAGGTGGTTTAGCATTTATATTTAAGAGCTCTCTCAATCTAAGAGTTGCTAACAATCACCTGCTGCCATCTGCTGAACTACTCACAATTAAACTCCCAATCTCACCCAATCATACCGCCCTTGTGTACCTCATCTATCGGCCACCTGGTCCCACGTCCACATTCATAGAAGACATCTCTTCCATCCTAGCCTCTAGCACCAAGCCTAAATCCCAAATTATCCTACTTGGAGACCTTAACCTAGGATATCTGGACACAAACGACACTAAAGCCTGTGACCTTGCCAACGTTCTATCCGACTTTGGCCTAACCCAGCATGTCAAGGTACCCACCCATATCAAAGGCCGCACATTAGACTGGGTCTCAGACTTGAACTGCGCACTAAACATAACCTCTGTGCTACCATGTGCTTGGTCTGACCATCACAAAATAACATTCTCCCTCAATTCTTGCCCACCTTTGCACAAGCCTTGTACTGTGCCACCCACACTTACTCGCAACAAGAAGGATATTACAACTGAGAAACTACTCCCACTCATCCTCCCACTCTTAAACTCTGTCTCCACAACCTGTGCGGACCCTACCGTCCTTGTGGACACCTACAATCGTGCTATGTTAAAAGCACTGGACACCATTGCACCTCTTAAACAGCGCAAAGAAAAACCACGCAACCACCTCAACTCCTGGTTCACCCCACACCTACGTGAACTTAGGAAAGACAAGCGTAAAGCCGAGACCCTCTGGAGAAATTCACCCACACCAGCAAATAAAATCAACCTTCTAACCATCACCCTCTCGTATAAAGAAGCCATACTAGCAGCAAAAAAAGAAGTTTACAACAATAGAATCATGCAGGCTCATTCCAATACCAAGGAACTCTTTAAAATTCTTAAGGAATTAGAGTCCCCAGCTGCTCCCCTTGACACCTGCACCCCGGACACCGAATGGTGCGCCAACATTCAAAAAGCTTTACTCAACAAAATCACCACTCTCCAAACCAAAATCAACACAAAAAAAAACTATCTCCTTGACTCAGTAGGTAACTCCCAACCCGCCAATCTCTCCTCCCACAATCACCACCTCAAACCTTTCAGTTTCTCTCCCCTAACCATTAAGGAAGTGGAAATTATCATCAAGAAGTTAAAGCCATCTAATTGTCAAGGCGATGCCTGCCCAGCTCCGATCGTACAGGAAGCAGCGCTTGAGCTCGCCCCCTTTATCACCACCCTTATCAATTCCTCCTTTAAATCTGGTATAGTACCAGATAACCTCAAGGATGCTTGGGTAATCCCCCTAATCAAAAAACCTAACCTAGACCCTAACATTCCTACCAACTATAGGCCCATCACCACGGTACCATACCTTCTAAAAATCTTGGACCGGGCGGCATACATCCAAATTCAAAGCTATCTTGACAAGAACAACCTACTAGGACTTAGGCAATCCGGTTTTCGGCCGAGACACGGCACAGAGACCGCTCTTATAGACCTAAAAACACAAATTGAGGACCTGAAAGACAAGGGCAAACAAGCGCTCCTACTCCTCCTAGATTTATCAGCCGCTTTTGATCTGGTAGACCACCAAATCCTTTGCCAGCACCTTATAACGGCTGCCCATTTCTCTGATGCAGCTACTTCCTGGATCAGTTCATTCCTTGCAAACAGATCCATGAGAGTCTTCTCATCTCATGCCGCAGCTGACCCAGCACATGTTCCTTGCGGTGTCCCACAAGGCTCATGCGTATCACCCACGCTTTATAATGTCTTTACAAAACCACTCTTTGATATTCTTGACCATCTGGGTGTCACCTATACAAATTATGCGGATGACACCCAGATACTCATCCCTATAACGGGTGACTACGCAACTGACGTCAAAGCTCTCAATGCAGTTTACTCCGTCATCCAGGCATGGATGGCCCACCACGGTCTCTGCCTCAACGACGAGAAGACTGAGCTACTCATCTTAGGCTCCCAAGCTAAACTTGCAAAACTTGGCAGCAAATATGACGCATTCAACATTGATGGCAACATTATTAAGGTCTCCAACGTTACTAAAACACTTGGAATCTACTTAGACTCCACCCTCTCGCTCACCAGACAAACTAACTCAGTAGCTTCAGCATCGGCTTACACGTGCAAACTAATCACTGCCTGCCGTCCTTTCTTAACTCTGGACAACTGCCTGATCCTTGCCAGAACCCTTATTTTATCCAAAATTGATTACTGTAATGCCCTGTACCTCGGAACTAATCAAAGAAACATCGACAAACTTCAGGTAACCCAGAATAACGCCATTAGGGCTGCTCTCAACATTCCTAGGCGCACCCACATCTCATCCACGAGACGGAACTTGCGATGGCTCTCTATCCCACAGCGTATTGCCTTCAAAACTCTTATCTTAAGTTACAAAGCACAGAACAACGCAGCACCAGCCTACTTGTCAGAGCGCTTTACACAGCATACAGCCCACAGACCACTAAGAGCTGCGCAAGCACATACACTCATTATTCCCTGCTTTAAACTACAGACTGCCAGAGGCTCAAGCTTCCCGGTATTGGCCGCTAAGCTCTGGAACTCACTTCCCAATGACCTCAGGAACGTCCCCTCCCTCCAATCCTTCAAACACAGAACAAAGCAATGGCTCTATGAGCAAGACGAAGAGCTGTCCACCATGTGGTAATCATCCACTACATGCTCTACAACCCCATCCACTGCTGTATTTATTGTGACGACTTTCTATGTATGCTTATTTTACTATGCAATTTGTAATTGATATTTCTGTAAACTTATGTAACCCTTCTAAACATGCGCCCTGATGCCTTTGGGCAGGCTGCGCAATATAAATAAATAAATACAAATACAAGCTGTACGAAAATAAATGCTTTACTGTGCAACACAACATCATAGCTAAATTCTTTATAAAAGCCCTCTCCCTCTGCTAGCTCATGTCAGTTTCAAGGGATCTTTATTTGGACAGATGCCTATGCATTAGAAACATGGCTGGGGCTTGGGAAAGATTCAGAAAATGAATGTGAGAAGGCCGCATTATCAAGTGACAGCCAAGGAAAATTGACCACGTGTCAAATGGTGCTTTTACAAACAAGAAAACTATCTGTTTAAACGTGAAATGTTGAATTAAGGCCCTGTCTTTGCATAAAATGTGATGGGGGTTTTGTTTGAAAACATATATAGGATGTTTTATTCCAACAGACTTGCTTCTGGTTCATAAAAAAATAAAAAAATAAACAATAAATGCATTTTCTGTGAAACCAGCAGGACAGGTTTTTCCAGGCCCTGGCTTCAAAGGACATTTGCTTCCCGGGAACAGGACCTGCCTCCCGCCAAGGGAACCATCATCTGGAAACTATGAATGGGCCAAGGGGAAGACCTCGCACCCCCATCAGACTCTCTGGCAGTGCTCCAGCCTGGCACAATAGATTTCTGGGACACATAGGTGTGACTTTTTAGCAGCACCTCCCCTCCACTCCAACTGGAAACTTTCAAAGACAAACTCCAGCAACACTGGGCTGAACTGACATTTGGCTGTGGCCTGGAAAGGAATGACCATATTTGGAAGACAAAAGCCAGCCCACCTGCCTCAAAAGATTATTTTATTAAATTAAACTTTAAGACTTTTATTTCTGCAACCGGACCACACAAGAATGAGAAAGTTTAACAGTTTAAATGTAATTTTTGTGTCCTTAAAACAAGACATAGTAGTTGTCCCTAGTATGTAGGGAACGCAAACGGCAGGAAAATGTAAATTATGGGAAAAGTATACATGGTGGGACATTAAAAATGAATACAAACATGTTCTTTGATAATAGGTACCCATGTATAAAACTGTAGAATTTTAGGTGAAATATTTCCCACTGAAAATTGCAAAAGATTATTAGGAGGGCTAAATGACACCGTACAAACTGGGGAGTTGAACTGCCATGCTCTGTATGAAACATGTCATGTGTCTATGTGATTTGCAAAAGTGCCACAACTGTAAAAATGTGCAATTCATGTCATAACTGATAGTTGGCAAAAATAACTGTGGGAGGGCATGGGCTTTGTAAGCACACCCCATAAAACTGATGTGATGTCGCTGAAGGCCAACTGGTTGACAGGAAGGCGGTAACAGTAACTCCTGAGAAATCCAGTTGTTGGAGTCATGTCAAGCCAAAGGGCTGTCCTCATCATAAATCCTGTGATGTCACCCGCCTTATAAAAGGTAGAGGCTCACAGAGACAGGGAACTCTCTTCTGAATTTTCCAGCTCCTACGTATCCAGATATTACATATTCATCCTGCAATATTCCAGATTCCACTGCCAGGCCATAGCATAGCTGACCCTATCCAGGCAGGACCATTGATCCAGAGAAACCCCACTAAAAATCCCAATAACTCAGGGAGAGGTTGGCTGAACCCTCATTGGGATTATCCAGTGCTGCCCGGTTGTCCTGCTACCCGATCCATCCAGCTGAGGTGCCGCTGTGCTGTGACCTGACCTTTGCCCAGCTGTTTTCTGCTAGGAGAATCCGCCGCTGTGACCAGTGACCAGATATTGTCTCGCTGTCCAGAAACTAGATGCACTGTTCAAAATACCCCATTCAAGTGCATGTTGTGAGTATTTCCCTTCCCCAACAACCACAAACTACATCCTTTGCTCTGTTACCTAATATGAGGTCCAATCCCATAGAAATCCCATAACTGCCTTAGCAGAAATCCTTAAAACTGTCAGAATCCTCTGTGCATCCTGTCCTTGATCTCTAAGTGTTAGCGTCATTCTTCCACTCATTTCTGTCCTTGTGTAAGTCCTTAATACTATTTTGATTAAATATGAATTCTCCCTAAAAAGAGGCACACTGCGTGCGGGGTTTGCAACTGCAGCGTGACCTTTCTATTCATGGGTGGCGTTTCTCTTTTCTAGCCACTAAAATCTAGTTTAAGTGAAACTTGCCCTTTCCTTTCCAAAACGATTTTCTCTGTCAACTGCTTTTATTTTTAAAACCGAATTTCCTTTCCCATTGAGAATCTCACCCTGTCATTAATTTAGAGTCACTGATTCACTTGCATATTATCCCTGTGATGTGCATCTGTCGTTCAGCATAAAAACCACATTCCGATTCTGTCTATTTCACCGGTTTTTCAAACCGTTTTGACATTTAAACCTGTGTGAATTAGCAAATGCAATTTCTATGCGTGTGATTTGGCTGCACTGTGTTGTCACCTCAAAGTAGGTTTTTGAACTGTATGCCCATGTTGGTACCTTGCCTTGTAGTTTCCAGTGATCATATTTACCTAATTCCTTCAACCACACATTTAAATTAAATACTTAGTAATTCCGAGTGCTATTTTATGAAATTGCAAAGGTTTTAAAATCTGATTTTGCCTTCCATTTTGTGGGGGAAGGTCTGTTTGCTGCCTAGAATACCTGAATCCTTGCTGCTCCTTTCTATTCACTCAAAATTCAATTAATAGGGGTTTGAGGAGCATTGCAGGGGGAAATCTTAACTCAGGTGCTATCTACCCGAACAGTAAAATTGCTCCCATTCATTTGTGCTTTGGATATGTTATAATAGAAGGTCAAACTAAGTGTATTTCATCAATTTACCTTGTAATTATCACTCCATTGGTGAGTGCTGCTCAATATTACATTTGTGTGATTTTCTTTGATTTAAAATAAATGAATACTGTATTACCACCCAACGGCCTGGTTCATGGTCCAGCGCAATGGACCATGAATCACCAGCCTGGTTCATGGTCCATTGCGACCCGGGGTATTTTTAAAAAGGGGTGTGAGGCAGGTTGGGTGCCAGCTCAATTCGAATTCCAGGAAATTAAGTAAAAGTGTTTTCATCGTGTGCTGCATCCTAGGTTAGTGGCAAGAGTCCTGGTCTGGTGTGTGACGCCTGATTAGAATCCTTAACATTACAGTCCATGCACTACTGTGGAAGCCTGCCAGTAACCATTGCTGGACAACTAAGCTCCACCCCAGAGGCACCTCCTCAGACTCACCACTTGCCTGTCACAATATCTAAAACAGCACTACCTGCGTGTCTGCAGGTAAGTACTGCATCATGCCTCTTCTGGCACATAATTATTCCGGAGTAGCCTCCATTTACTGCAAACCGTCTATGCTTCGTTGGTTGTTAACAAAATACGGCTCATGGAAATATTCACCTGAAGGATTGCCTGTTGTAAAAAGGCTGCCAACCAAGGACTGGACAAACTAATCCCCACCAATATGTTTGGTATTAGTATGAAGTGTCTGTAAATGAGGAGTGACAGGCTGTGAAAAGGCACACTTACAGTTGCCTAACAGGGAAAGATGTTATCATCTGGTCAGTCACAGGCAGCGAAGATATCAAGATGCCTAGTAAAGATGGGCTGCAGTTCTAAAGGTGGGTTGCCGGACTGAGTTAATCATTTCAGGATGTCTATGGATTTATTCTTACACACTAAAGATAATCAGAGGTAATGAGTACTGTGTCTGCCTGTCATATAATGTCAATGTTTTTTTTCTGCTAGAGCACTGTTTCTCTGATTACCTTAATGGGAATATGCTGCTGCACCCGCATGTTATGATGTATACACATTCCTATGTCACGCCATGTTTTCCGGTTCTATGCTATGCCACATCATGTTTTGCGGTGCGGTGCTGTGCTGTGCCTGATTATTTTTATGTAGGACCTATTACTGACATTGTCTGCCCTTAGGTCAGACCATGCACAATGTCCTGATGGGCTTGCCTAGGTCCCGCAGCTCATGCGGGGGTTTCGAGACGGACTGTGCAGTTCAAAAGCCCAAAAAGGGGCGCTCAGTGGAGGTGTCGAACAAAGTGACAGAAAGAAGATTGCATCTTTTGTTGCTCCTAATGTATGATTGAGTACGTTCAACACACCAAAAAGAATATGCAGATCAAATACATGCAATACACTTAGGCCACCCAAGTCAGTTTTCTATATGCTGCAGTAGTTGTAGCAGGAGGTGATAATGTACACAATTCATCAGGGCGTCCCGAATGGACGAAAAACTCTTGAACTCAGAGACGTTTAATAAAATGATGTACTCATAAAGAGTTTCTAGATGTGTATAGTCATAACAAAATGAGTTGCCTAGTACAAAAAAATAATCCTAGTTACTGTCACCACTATCAGATTCGTCACTCAAACTAGCTAAGAATCCTTTTTCCTCACTTGAATCTTCTGGGTTGGTATTGGACTCCTTATGCCTTCCCTTCTTCCTACCAGTAGCTCTCTTCTTTTTGTAGAGATATGGCCTACGTCGGATGGAAGCCACTATGCCTGCATATTAAACTGGCGGGCTAGTAGCCCCTTCCCTGAGGCAGCCAAATAGGGGAAAAGCCTTGTGAGGTGTTAGGGAGAATTCTCTGTTTAGGCTGAATTGCCTAACCTAGTGAGTCCCCCAGCAGCTTTGCTGGATTTCTGGAGTTTGTTTTTTCTCCTGCCAAGAGTGAGTCTCTTTTCCTCACACTCTTGGACATGATTTGAGGGGCTCCTTTGACTGTTTATGTGTTTTACGGGCTATGGGGTCTTTTACTCCATAGGGTCTCATGTGTTTTTACTAGGTGTGTTACACAGCACCCTCAGTGCAGTGACACAGGGGTGTCATAGTGACACCCCACCATAGACTCCATACCCTGGGAATGACTACTGTCTCCCAGGGCATGTAAAGTCACCATTGGCTTTACTAGTCCCAAATTATGAACAGAAACCAGTACAAACCATCATATTGTGGACGTACTGGTCGAGGCAATTCGATTGCCCCGGGGTCTGTTATTCGAGGGGGCACGTCTCCGTCCCCCTTGATCGAGTTTTGGCTGGTGGCAGTGGATACTACTTTTTATATTCGACCGCAAATATATCTCTATGGGATTTTCCCATTGTTCGAGGCTACCAACTTTAATTATTTAATTCCTTTAGCCTCGAACATACCGCCGGGTTATTTATTTAAAATTAATTCACTGGTTGGTATTTTTTGCCGGGACTCGATTCTAAAATGGCGTTTGTGTTCTCTTCTGTGACTCCAACCCAAGTCGAGCCCTTTGTTCCACTTTTTGGCGGGCTTCTCCACAGAAGCCTCCAAAAGTGGTGCAACTCTGTCTGGGTACCAAAGGGGGTGTAGGAGGGGGTTTAGGCACCCTGGACTGAGTTGCTTTGCCAACTCAAGTCGCACTTTTGTGTGATTGCTGGCTCACCACTTAGCATGTTTGATTGACATCTAGGCTGAATGAATGGGGGTTTCTTGCATAAAAGCAGGGCTTTTGGGACTGGAACTTCAGAGGTCGCCACAGGACCTGAGAATCCGAAGAGGGAGAAGCTGAGCCGACCTGCAACGGCGACACCACCGGTGGAGCCCTGCTGAACCGTCTCACCACTTCCCGACGACAGAGGAGATCTTCTTGCCGTAGAGTCTCTTCCTTGAGCTGGTGGGGACAAACAGTTTGCTTTCCATTTCGCCTACCAGGACGTCTAGTGGTCGAATTGCCCGTGCCAAGCACTCCGGCAACCAGATAGCCACTTACCACTGAACCGCGAAAGAAAGGACCGCTCCTTTGAATCGAGAAACTCTGCGGCTGGTTTCTTCCCTGGCAGCACAACGACCTCCTGTTTTCCTCCCCGATGAGATCTTCTCTTCTGCCGGACGAAGCACCGACTCACAACCGCTGGAGCGTTCTCACCATTTCAAGGTACTGTGTCCGCCTGGTCTCCCTTTCTATAGATTGCTACAAGGTGACAGTAAATCCTTAACCTTCTAGACTGGGCTGGCCTCTTGACCATCTAACTGGTCCCTTCCTTTTGGTCCAACTCCTTGCTGAACCTTTTCCAAGACTTTTGTGCACTTTTCAACCGTGTGACCTTGGACACATTTTCGTTCTGATCCTCTTAAAGTGGGTCCGGCTTTCTGAACTCTAACTTCACGGTTTGATTCTGCCTTCCTCTCTTGCTGTGTTCTTTTGAAAGTGTTGGGATCTGTTTCAATTTATGCTCTGCCTTTCTCTCCCTTTTAACCCGAATTATTAGAGTGCCATCTGCGTTAAGCGCTCACCGCTGTCTGAAAATAAGTGGTGCTTTACTTAAGACTTGTCTAATATTCTTTGAAGGGAGTGTATATACTTTAGTGACTGTGTTTTTGAACTTGCTTAATATTAGTTCCAGCGTGTTTTTATAGATGTGTTTTGCAATAAATAATTATATATCTTTTACACCAAAGCTCTGGTCAGTGTTTGCTTGTTCTACTGTGTTTACCTGCCCTGTATGCTCTGTATACTGCCTAACTCTTCTTGAGAGAAGTCTGACTGCTCAGCCACAGTTACTAGGTAAATCTGGGTGGTGCAGACTGCTACCAATTGGGTTTACTGCTAACTCCTGTAGTCCTAAACTTTTTGCAGTGGTCCCTAAGGGAACTGCACAGGTTTCTGCCTAACATGAGGTGGAAAACCCCTTAGTGTGTAGCACGGCCCTGAGATGATATTCCAAACCACGTGGATGTCTGGAGAGTCACAGGGAATCCTTGTGAGGCAAGAGGCGATGGGAGTCCAAGGTTTCGTAGAGAAACCAGGGAACCAGAAGCAAATGACACGTGGAAGGCAGGAAGCAAGGGGAGTCAAGCAGGAAGGAAAATAGCCACTAAGAGCTCCGGAACATGAGCCGGAGACAATGCAGCACAGCTGAGGCATAGAGCGAACGGAAAGGCAAGCTCTGCTAAGCAAGCAGTGAGAGAGGCAGGAGGGAGGAAAGGCTAGGCAAGATGCCGAGCAAGGTAAGCGGAGCACTCAAGAGGAGCACTCAAGAGGAGCGAAGAAACTTAAGACAGCGTCTTACCCATAAGGCAAGAAGCATGGGTTGCAACGCACCGGCTGCCGGGTTTGGAATGAATATATGCAAAGCGGCGGCAGCCATCTTGGAAAAGACTAGACCGACACATCACGTTGAAGGCTGGCATGATGTGCTGGATCAATGGCAGCGGAGAGCCCATCTGTCCCAGAAGCGCCATGATCTGCCATGCGTGGCAGTTACAGCAGACACAACAAAACATTATACATATATGATCTGATGGAATCAGCAAAGAGGTGAATGCACATACAGCAAAAAACAGAAACATTTTTCACAAAACATGTTGTACTGAACAGATGGGTCTCATTTCGTCTATTGGGAGCCAATTTCCTGTAACATTAGCTGATTCAAACAGCTTTGAAGTGACAGTGTTAACGTTTGACACTGTGGAAAGAATTGTCGATACGGGTGTGTTTTGGCCACTATTGCCACATATGAGGTGCTTTAGGTTTGGCAGCCTTCATCAGGACGGAAGAAGAAGTGGTGGAGAGACAATAAGTGATGGATCCTCTGTGTATCTGTGGAAATTAACAAAAAGTGGCGTTTGAATCGCTGAGTTGGCATTCGGGTATATTGTTAATTATTTAGTAGGCTATTATTGCTCTAGTTGATAAAGAAAGAAACCCCTGGGGAGCTTGCTGTGTGAACCTTGTTGAACACAGTGTAGAAGGGACTCATCTAGCGGTGACAATAGAGAGTTCAGGAAAGGCTGAGGATGAACACTCACAAAAGCTTTGAGGATGACAGTCTGTTGGAGTAGAAGAAAGTCACCTTAGTATAGACAGGAATTGCCTAGAGGTGTGATTGCACTAAATCAAATATGGTCGTGGTGGATCAATGCTGGAGAGGTGCACTGCAGTGGATGGATCACCTGTGTGCATCCCGGATGGGCTGTGGGGAGAGGCACACTGTATGCGCGTAGGGTTCCGTGGTGACTAGTGTGGGTGGTCATTGGAATCAAAACTTTGCATCCCATGCAGTTGGTACAATACATGGTTCCTTGACTGATATACATAATCACACCCTGTGGAGACCGAAGAGCAGAGCGCGGCATTACAAAATGTAAAAAGTGAATGGTGAGGGCCTGTGCACTAACGCGGTTCGTGTCTTGAACAAACCCGGTCTGGCCCCAAAAGGAAAGCGTGTGTCTCTGTTGCGGCAGTTTTGCCTGAGTGATGCGCTCGTGAGCTTTCAATTTATCCCACAATCGTGCGAGCATGGCTGTGCTGATTATAGGACTCTAACATTACTTACCGCGATCGGGGTGAATTAATCATAAGGCCGGCGTGGACTCTGTCAGTGTTCGTGTTGGAATAGGAACTGCTGTGTCTCGACCGTAACTAGGATGATTTGTTTGTACTAGCCCATTCATTTTGTTATGACTAAACACATCTAGAAACTCTTTATGAGTAAAGCATTTTATTAAATGTCTCTGAGTTACAAGAGTTTTTCGTCCATTTGGGACCCCTGATCAATTGTGTACATTATCACTTAATTCACCTGGGTAGATCAGGGAATTGCCAGGAGCCCTATCATTTATACGTTATAGCAGGAGGGACATGTAGGCCTGCACATGTCAAGACACCAACCACTCCAGTCTTCCTGAATAAGCAGGAGTCTCCCAAATAACAAACACTACTTGAGGGGACACGTAGGTGGATGTGTCCACCCCCTTTTTGGTTTTGGCCCTTTTTGGTGGCATAAGCCACCAAATATTGCCAAAACATTAGTACTGTAAAGGAGAACCGGGAGTTTGGGAGCAGTGTATGGCGTTGGCATGGCAGCTTGCTGACGCTTAATGATGAAATGGCCGAAGCACCAGCTGGGCCTTGTTTTTTCAAGGAGGGCTCTGCTTCTGCCATTTAGGACTGTGTTTTACAATTACATAAATCAGGAAGGAAACCTAAGGACAGGCTCCTCTGACATGACTCTGACGTGTGCGATGGTGATTACTCGCCATTGGCTGACGACAAGCTGCGGGCATGGGACTTTTGTCAGTGCGTGCACAGTCACCAGTTAGTGACCTGAGCGCGGCTGCAGCGCATCAACCCTGCCCAGCAGCAGAGCCGATGCTTAAGGACTGCTGCCCAGGGACAGCGCTGCGCCTCCGGCCACAGGCTGCTGCTGTACTGGGAGCAGCTGGACACCATTTTACAGCTTCAGCAATGACACTGCAGCCCTGAAAACCAGATACGCTGAAATGCCCGCTTTGAAAATCGGGAAGTGGGATATGGAGCGCCAGAGTAAGTACAACAGGTAACTGGTTGCCTACATATGCCATGAAGAGGAAGACTTTCAAAATGCCACTAGCTCGAGAACGGAGCTCAAGTTCATGCCGCTGCCTAAACTAGTGTCCACTGCTGCGCAGCTGGACCCAGTGGGGTGAGCTTTTAAGTTGATTCTCAAGAGTGGTGGGCGCACTCTTTACCTTACTCCCAATAGGATGTCATATATATTACACGGCCACGGTAGTGGCCGTGTAGTTATGGTTAAGTTGCTGTTTCCATAGGAAGAGCACTTTTTGGGTGGCTTATAACTCCGCTCCCCCTGGACGAATCCTCACCAAACTTTACAAAAAAAGTATATGGGTCACTCTGAATATTTTTGCAAAGTTTGGAGATGTTTGGGCCGGGGGGGGGCAAAGTTTTAGGGGGGGTCCCAAAACGTCTTTTTTTCCCATAGACTGAATGGGGGAAAAACTTTGCGCACGGCTACAGGTGAAGCCGCTGGGCGGATTTGCAACAAATTTGTGCCAGGGGCAGGGGCTTGGACCCGAAAGCGTGCTTTAGTAAATTTGGTGACAATCCGTCCAGTACTTTACTTTAAAACGACCCAAAAATATTTCTGAATAAATTAGTGATATCTATGTCCGCTCCGCGGTCACATTTCCCTGTTCGCTCCGCGGACATGATACCGATTGGCCAGGGGGGGTGGCGTCATCACCGCATACACGCGACATGTCCACCGATTGGCTACAGCGAGCCGTGATGTACGTCAGAATGTGTGGATGCGCCCGACATCTTGGATCCAAAGACAGCACGCTACTTACCATAGGCGAAATGCTGTTTTCAAAACTGTTTTACTTTCCTATAGTGCGTGGAGAGGATCACAGAGTAAGAGACTGATAAAATACTGTACTTGTTTGGCCGGCAATTGTCTATTATATATTCTGCATTGACGCGTTCTTCAGGATGTTTGTACGTGGGGAAAATAAAGGATCTAATAAGGGTACTATTTGAGTCCGTGCTGTGTACAGGCACCTTGAAAATGTTTGCAGGACATGCGTGCCGTTAGTGATCATTACTTTTGAGTGTATTTCCCAATTACATTATATTTTCCTATTGGTGTGTTATTCCTTAGTACACCACTATGGTCGTGACATGCTGCGGTGGTTGTGGACAGGGCCTAGGGACTTGGATGCAAGGCCGTAGGCCGAAGTCCATATTTCCAAGACTGTAGGCCCTGCCCACAACCACCGCTGCATGTCACGACTATGGCTACACGTGTAGTATTCATTATCGGTTACATGGTTGAAGGGAGAGTGTACAGTGTTGGGTGCGTGGCCAGAAGCCACACACCCAACAAGTAAGTTATAAGCACTGGAGTTATAAGCCAGTGCACATCAACACATTGCAATAATATCTATGTACAAACAGGTAAGAGTGCAGAGTCTGGCGAGAATAAGTGAAGCATAGCACACCTATCAATACACCCGTACTACTGTACGTCACTGAGGTGATTGTGGGCAGAATGTAGAGTTTTGCTTCCATGGCTGCAGCACGTAGCCCATACATCATTGTCGTAAAACCTTAAACCCTGCCCAGAAACACCACTTCATACTACTGCAGTGCATACACTCGTCCTATAGGTTAGCATGTCAGATGGTTCTGGGGAGGGTGTACAGTGTTGGCTGCATGGCTGAAGCCCATGCACCCAATAACGACCTTATTAGCGGTGGAGGCATAAGATATTGTATACATATACATTCAAAAGTATGTGGACATATATCTTACCCTCTAGGTCCTGGCTGCACCCACTGCAGCACATTCGAAAGCAACGTTACTGACTGTGTTGCTTTGGTGGAGTGGCTGTTTCCATAGAAAGAACTGTTTTTGGCTGCCTTATAACTGTCGTACCCTTGGACTCATCGTTGGAAAAAAATATATCGCCTACTCTAACTTTGGTTGGAAAGTT
The DNA here is from genome assembly GCF_040938575.1 of Ambystoma mexicanum. NCBI lineage: Eukaryota > Metazoa > Chordata > Amphibia > Caudata > Ambystomatidae > Ambystoma > Ambystoma mexicanum. Next base: position 646,317,999 of record NC_090932.1, read on the forward strand.
TGGTCATGTTTGGTGCAGGGGGGCGAAAGTTATAAGGGGGAGGGGTTCTCAAAACTTCCTTTTTCCCCTTACACTGAACGGGGGGAAAAGGTCCTGCTCACGACAATGTGGCTCTTTCCCAGATTGTTTGCAAAATAGCGTGTAGTAAAGTACCTTTGTTCGGTGGCCCCCTTTCTTCTACTAATGTTTTTGTGTGCACGGATACCGCCAGAAACAGTTCCAAAACAAGACAGCATTATAATTCTCACACTCAAGTAATAGTAATTTCACAAGTTGACATTTCAGGGGGCCCAATGAGCTATGGCAGCACAAAGAGAAAAAGTGCAGTTTTCTTCTCTGCAAAATGATATGTTTAAATGGAAGTTCATACTCACTGCACCACGACCAATTATAGCGTGTGAATTAAAATGTGTTTTGCACTACTATTTCCCTCACGTTGGCCTCTAAAGATTTGAGAACTAAGGCTACCATCTGCACTGTTTGCTTCAAACAGCGCTTCTGAAGCTGTATGGGAGTACAGGTTGTTATAATTAGATTTTATTATGTTGTTTCAAAGCAAGAATGTACTTGCCTTCTGAGTAAAGGCCACACAAGTTGCTTTTTTGGTTGACCGCTCAGTACGCCCGCACATCCGAGTGAAAGTAAAGCGGCAATTGTTTTTTGACCCTGAGCCCAAGACAAACTTGCGCACTATTCACAGAATGAAAGGGTAAAAAAAAACAATTGATAAGGTTATGTATTAAAAAGTTTGTAAGTGACATGCATATCAGTCAAGGAAGATTCTTCGCTGCAAACACATTCGTGACTGACTTGCCGAAAAAGAATGGAGGCTGTAACTATTTTGTAAGTGTACTTTGGCCCACTGTACAGCAATCCGTGCTTTATTTTTACATAACTGCCCATCTAATTGTGCTTATATACTTAACGTATTATTTTTCTGCCCTTGTACAATTTTCCTGTAATGTTGCAGAGTGCACACGTTGCTCATTTGCAGGGTATGACTGCACTCAACCTTTTTTACTATTTATGTTCCTAATTTGAAATGCTTAGTTTCTCCACATAGGTTTGTGTATAACTTTGCACATTTTTTTGGTCTTCTTTGAAATGACAAGACGTAATTTTTTTTTATTTGTCCACTCTTTATTGTTTCATACCTACATTATCGTCTTTCTGTGTACTTGGCATTTTATTTTCTCTAACGGTGCATGCAAAATCTTGCCGTTTCTAACCTCCACCTATAGGTACATTTGGACATTAGTAATATATTACTAAAATGTCAAATTTGAGCACGTACTTTTGTGTACCACTTTGCACAGTTTCGATTTGATCTTTTAAAAAATGTTGGTACCAGTTGGTTACTGACACTTATTTTTTGTAACTTTTCTCGATTAGGTATATTGTGCTGTACTCTGCGTGACATGGTTTTCAAATCCCGAGTGAGGGCTTCTTCGGACAGCAAATACAACTGCTGGTGAGCGGTTGCCTGTCCATAACAAAATGTGGAATGACACTGTAAGCCCGATTTGTCCATTCGCTGAACTCGTTATTCGGAGCAACGTGACATCATTTATGGTGCTGTAGGCTCTACGTCCTATTGACTTTTGGGAAATAACTGTGGAAACAAAGTGACTGCTTCAACGAAGAACCCAAAATGTTTGTTTGCGCAAAAAAATGGCCTCCATATCTTCAAAGTTTGCAATGCCTCCCTAACCAGAATTGTAATCATTGCATTGCTTATGCGACTATTCCGATGATCTCTGCAAGTTTGTTATTAAATAAATCTAGTTTGTAAACTGTAAAATGGTCACGTGTTCTTTACCATTCCTCTGTTTTATTTGCAAATGTAATTTATTAGCTTGTACTTCGCTGAATGTTTATTTACAGTTTCTGCGTCACGCCACGTTCTTGTGCTTTTTGCAACCTACAATGGAAAGGGTAGAGGGCCTATGTATGCAATAACCGCCTTCCCTTTCTATGACGGCCATCTTGAAAGAGGATTTTGTTTTGTGATCCTTACTGCCAAAGTCGCCTGGGATTACAAAAAGTACACGTCCTATTTAGTAGCACACGTTACTGCATTCGTAATTTAGTCTATTGCTGGCAAAGATTATTGCGCCTATGTACTTTACAGAGAACTAAGTAGTGCGTGAAGTGTATTCAAGTTTTATATTTTTTTCAATTATACTGTGAAAGGTCATTGTTAACCCATTATTAACTTTGTTTACGGGTATCTTTATTTTTTGCCACGGCAGGCAATAAGGTAATTTGTGACCAGCATTGAGCAAAAAGGCATCAAACGGTCATATGAGTGACTGTATATGTGGCAACAATTTTTTTCCGTCTGTGTCCTCGATAGCAACACAGTTTCTTATGCTTTTGCATTACACCACTGCTGCTGTTTGTTACGGAGGAAGGCTGCATTTAGCTGATGTCTTTTTCACATAAGTACAACATTCCCAACCAATACATAATGTGTAGTGCATTCGCAGTCGCTGCATACCAGTACGTGTTGGCGTTGTTTAAGGCAAATGTTGAAGGTATACGTTTCTACATGAATATAAAATCTATTTCCACATTGCCCAACAGGCATACTTCGTTCAGGTTAGTGTGTACTGCTTCTGGGACATGTCACAGTGTTGTACGACAGCATATTTTCATGTGGCATTCTTCGGAAGCTATATATTGTTAACCAAACAACCCTTCCTAAAGGAACCTGTTGGTTATGTTGCACTATTGAAAATCTGTGCCATGCAGTACAACATTTTTTCTTAGATACACCTTATATGTAAATTGTACTACTAAAAACCCGTACAATTCACTAAAAAAAAACTTTGTTGAGGGGATGTTATGGTTAAGTTGCCCTAACAAAGACCTGCACACTTCACTACAAAAATACTTTCCACCTCCCCTTTATGCTTCAAATTAAAACCGAAAAACCCCTGAAATTCGACAGTTATGGTAAACTAAGCCCCCACCCCTGCCACCACCCCTGTGCACTGCTAACACTAACACCCACACCATGAAAGATGTCATCTGAAATGTCAATGCTGACATCAATGATGACATCACTTGTTGAGCCCCTTTCTTTTCCTTCTCTGCCATAAATATATATGTGCATTCAGTAAAAAATGTCACTAAAAGAATGTTATACTTCACAGTGCAAAGAAACACCACTGCACATTCCCCATTTATAATAAGCTAAGCAACCATAACTCGCACCATCTATGTGCATTGCTAAGACTAACACCCAGGACATCAAAGATGACATCACAAATATCACTGAACATGAACTATTGCACTTCTTTTTGGTTTTGGCGCTGTTTGGTTGCGTAAGCCTACTTCCCTTGTGTGACAGGGGTGGGGTGGGTTGCTGCAGAGACCGGATCGAGTGTGGCAGAGTACAGAGCTGCGATGGTCTGGCGTCAGCCAGGCGGGCTTGGGTCGTAAGGGGGGGTACACGTGTATATGCTTAAGTGGGTAGCGGAAGATATTCACTGTGGCTTGTATTTAGCATCCCAAAGATAATAAGGCACACGTTCATCGCTCTTTCAGTAAGCCAACTCCTGTCAGCTCAACGTTAAAACGAAACATGTCAGAGAATGTTGAAAATCTCCATGAGATGCCTGTCATTGACTGTGAATGGCACTGTCTACAGAAAATAACACTGGACCGGGATGGACTCGCTGTTCCTACAAAGTGCCCACAATCCGAGCTACATCCCCATTTATTAAGCTTTAACCTGTGTCATGTGATGCGTTAAGTAACCGAAGGCTCAAGTGGATTTCACTTAGGCTCTGTGGGATGGCCAGTCTCGTGGATGCCATACATTATTAGCCTTTCGGTTCAGCAGCCAGTGTCTGTGCTCTCACATTTATACTTAGTCCGCCAGTTCACATGAGGACATGAACTGCTGGTACCCAGGCTCTCAATGCAACACAGGCAGAAGCTGGCTTCAGCCTGCTGGGGAATTCTCTTGCTATGATGTCCTCAAGTCATTGCAAAGCAGCATATTAAAGCAAAAACCCACACACTAACATTTTCTTTCTTGATTTTTGTATGTCAATGTTCAGTGGGTTCACGTTTACCTATGTGACATCAACCAACATATTTATTTTCATTTTGGCCAGGGAAAGGAAGGGGCTGTGCTCAGGGTGCGTCTTGTGCAGCGCTGCGTCTAGTGAGCGTGGCGATTCCAATAGGCCACCCTACTGCCACTCTACACCACCCCTACCCCCACCCGCACTACCCCCACTCTCTCAACCCTCACCAACCCCTCTTACCATCACTCTCTTTACCCCCACCTCCCCTGTCTACTGCCACCCACCCTACCCTCCTCTCTATTCTGCCAAGAATCCTACCCCTTCTCTCTACCCTAACCCCATTCCTACCCCCTCAAACTCTCTAGCTCCATCCAACCTATACTCTGTATTCCCCCACCCACCTACCTTACCTCCTCTCTCTACAGCCTCTCATCCTTTCTCTCACACTCACTTTATTTCTTACCCTCTCACTCTCACCCTTTCTCCCTCATATTTCCTCTTGCTCATCCTCAATGGCACCTTTTATCCATAGCTTCCTCCCTTGCTCTATTTTCCCTTCTCATTCTCTTGCACACCTGCACACCCCTTATTGCAACCTCCTTCAAAACTTTGCACACCCCTCCTTGCACCCTGGTGCCTATAAATGCATAATGAAAAGAACAGCAGTAAACGACAAAACGATTGTCATGGCCAGTGCTTAAGAAGGAGGACGCCATCCCCTGTGTTGTTTTAGGCTGAGTATTAAAAAGAAGGAAATGTGCTCAGGTTAATTGAATTAAAAAACAGAACACGTTAATCCACTTACAACCAGGAGCGCAGGTCACAGGCCAGAAACATACCCACCATTCAATGAAATTTGTTTACTTGACGAAAATGTAACCCTCTCTTAAGTCATTTTTTATTGCACATGTTAAGGCTCACTTTTATTTGTAAGGATTTGTGCCCTGCTTACACAGAGATGTCATTGACACACCATCTGCTCTGCTGATCTCCCTACTAGTGCGGAAAACATGATACATACGTCCCAGTGGTCCCCTCTCCTCTCACATCCTGCTGGCTGTGCCGTTTGGTCCCCTAACCTCTGTGTGCTGACTGACAGCCAAACCTTATATGCCCTGCCCTCCCCAGCAGCTTTCTCCCATTCGGCTGCCACAACCCTGGTACATCAGAGGTCACTGACCTCTTCAAATTCCTCACTCACGCTCCACTCTCATCCTTGCACATGACCTACATATCCCACCACAAACGTTGCCAAGCCTAACGGCTAGACATTATGCCAGCGAATCACAGAAATCCTCAGACACTCAAGCAAGTAGTGTTCCATTCCGAGCAAAGTTAAAGTCAGTCACAAGTGCATTCTGCAACTGTTAGGGAGAATTCTCTCTTTAGGCTGAATTTCCTAACCTAGTGAGTCCCCCAGCAGCTTTGCTGGTTTTCTGGAGTTTGTTTTTTTTCCTCCTGCCAAGAATGAGACTCTTTTTCTCCCACTCTTGGACATGATTCATGGTATTCCTTTGTTTGGTAATGTGTTTTATGGGCTATGGGGTCCTTTACTCCATAGGGTCTCATGTGTTTTTCCTATGTGTGTTACACAGCACCCTCCGTGCAGTAACACAGGGGTGTCATAGTGACACCCCACCATAGACTCCATACCCTGGGACTGACTACTGTCTCCCAGGGCATGTAAAGTCACCATTGGCTTTACTAGTCCCAAATTATGAACAGAAACCAGTACAAACCATCATATTGTGGACGTACTGGTCGGGGCAATTCGATTGCTCAGGGGTCTGTTAGTCGAGGGGGCACGTCTCCGTCCCCCCTGATCGAGTTTTGGCTGGTGGCAGTGGATACTACTTTTTATATTCGACCGCAAATATTTTCCTATGGGATTTTCCCATTGTTCGAGGCTACCAACTTTAATTATTTAATTCTCATAGCCTCGAACATACCGCCGGTTTATTTAATTAATATTAATTCTCCGGTTGGTATTTTTTGCCAAGACTCGATTCTAAAATGGCGTTTGTGTTCTCTTCTGTGACTCCAACCCAAGTCGAGCCCTTTGTTCCACTTTTTGGCGGGCTTCTCCACAGAAGCCTCCAAAAGTGGTGCCACTCTGTCTGGGTACCACAGGGGGTTTTGGAGGGGGTTTAGGCACCCTGGACCGAGTTACCTTGGTAACTCAGGTCGCACTCTTGTGTGATTGGCCCAAGTGGTGAGCCGGCCGGCTCACCACTTAGCATGTTTGATTGACAGCTAGGCTGAGTGAATGGGGGTTTTCTGCATAAAAACAGGGCTTTGGGGACTGGAACTTCAGAAGTTACAACAGGACCTGAGAATCCGATGAGGGAGAAGCTGAGCCAACCTACCACGACGACACCACCGGTGGAGCCCTGCGGAACTGACTCACCACTTCCCGACGAGAGAGAAGATCTCCCGGCTGGAGAGGCTTCTTCCCCTGACTGGTGGGCACAACCAGTTTACCTTTCTTTCTTCGCACCCCAGCCCGGTTCTTGGTCGAACTGCCCGTGCCAAGCACCCCGCCGGCCGGATAGCCACACACCACTGAACCGCGAATCACCGGACCGCTCCTTGTACCTGAGAAACTCCACTGCTGGTTTCTTCCCTGGCAGTGCAATGGACTCCTGTCTTCCTCCACGACGATATCCTCTCTTCCCCTGGATGAAGCACCGACTTGCACCCGCTGCCAGGAACAACTGCCCCCACTGGAGCATTCTCACCACTTTAAGGTACCGTGTCCGCCAGGCCTCCCTTTCTAAAGATTGCTACAAGGTAATAATAACTCCTTAACCTTCTCGACTGGGCTGGCCTCCTTGACCTCCTAACTGGTCTCTTTCTGTGGTCCAACTCCTTTTTGAACCTTTACAAGACCTTTGTGCACTGCAACCGTGTGACCTTGGACACATTTCGTTTGGATCCTCTGAAGGTGGATCCGGCCTCTTGAACTCTAACTTCACGGTTTTACTTTGCCTCCCTCCCTTGTTGTGTTCTTGAAAAAGTGTTGGGATCTGTTTCAATTTGTTCTCTGCTTTTCTCTCGCTTTTTAAAACGAACTATTAGAGTGCCATTTACGTTAAGCACTCACCGCTGTCTGAAAATAAGTGGGGCTTTACTTAAGACTTGTCTAATATTCTTTTAAGGGAGTGTATATCTTTTAGTGACCGTGTTTTTGAATTGCTTATTTATTAGTGCCTGTGTGTTTTTCTAGATGTGGTTTTAAATAAATAATTATATCTCTTTTACACCAAGCCCTGGTCAGTGTTTACTTGTTCTATTGTGTGCTCTTGACCTATTGTGAATACTCTGTATACTGCCTAACTCTTCTTGAGGGAAGTCTGACTGCTCAGCCACAGCTACCAAGTGAATCTGTGTGGTACAGACTGCTACCAAGTGGGTTTACTGCCAAACACCTGTAGTCCTAAATCTTTTGCAGTGGTCCCAGAGGGAACTGCACAGGTTTCTGCCTAACAGCAACACCCGTTTCTTTACCCTGTTCATTAGAGCTGCACTTGCCACGGACTGTGCTAAATTAAAATATGTATTATCTCAGAAATTATGCACAAAGCACACAGGTTTGAAGAACATTAACTTCAGCAATGTTATCTACGCGGCACGTCACTGGGCACAGCGGGACGTGACGCATGATTAAAGTATCCAGAAAGTGAAAGTGAAACTGGAGTGATGTGTCTCCTTTAACGCTGCGCGACCAGGCCCAGAGCCTCCAGCGATTGCGCAGTACCGTCACAAACACTGCAGAGGGCCCCTGCCGAAGAATACAACACTGGCGATGAGACGCAACATGAACCACACGTAAGCACAATTTTCTCTGTGTGAGAAAAATATGCACATTTCTGGAAAACACGATGCATCAAGCAACGTTCTAATGGCAGGAACACATGCAGGCAAGTGCATTAATCTGTTTTAAACTCTGAAAACCACCACAATCAAGCTGGAACACATCATCCAAGATTGGAACTCACCCCTGGCATACAGCACTACCACAGCTACCTACCAGGTAAGACGGAGTGGCCCCTTCTAGCTCAGAGGGACACCATACCAGAGGAGTAACACAAAAGAAACATGGCCACAGGTTTCTCAACACCCAGATTAGGCACCCCATCGAGGATGGCAGTGTCCACGCAATCATGGCGGCACCACTGCAGTGCTGGGGCCGTTCGATCCATATACAGACCCCTCATCAGTAGGACAGAAATTTGAAATGGCAATGGAATGTAAGGCTATAATGACAAAGTGGAAGATGAGGTCTCATCTACTACTGCATGTCTGAGATAATGTGTTGCACATTTTCAACTCCCTGGCTGTGAGAGACGGCATGGATACATGCCAGTCTGCTAGAGACGTGCTCACGGTGCATTTTATGCCACAACTAAATGCCGACTACGAGACATTCACCTTTTGCACCACGGTCCAGACAGAGGAGGAAACCCTTGATGCCTACCACACTAGGCATAGGCAACAGGCATTATCCTGTGAATTTGATGACCTAGAAAAGGAAATCCGGTGCCAAATCATAAATGGCATGAACTCTGAAAAACTGCATCGAATAGTAAAGAGTGAGAAGGGGATTTCCCTACCAAGAATACTGGAATATGGATGCCAGAGGGAGCTGTTCCATGCCAGAGCAGCGCAGATGGTCACCCCATTGCGGACGCTACAACTTACCCCACCAACTACAGTGGCACAGATTACCAATCGCCCAGCTGCCAGAGACGAGATCAATGAATCCCACACAACTCCTCAACGGCAACCAAGGTTACCTGGACCTACCGAAAGTGGGTGGTGTGGAGGGGCATGACATGTAAAGTGAAACTTCCCTGACCAGGTCACTGTATGCGGCACATGCCGAGACCGCGATCCAATGCACCAAAAGAGGAGACCAGAGTACCTCATACAAATACAAGGTCAGCAAACCGTGATGATGATTGATACCGGTGCTTCTGTAAATTTGATGCCAGTCGTAATATTTAAGCAGATGCAACTGCAGACAGAACTCAAACGCACGGACACTTTGTTTGCATATGGGTGCAAGACAGTGTTGCCTGTTGTGGGACGATTCAGAAAGACACTGAGCAGAGGAGAGAAAGTAATCAGGTCTAAAGTATACGTTGTGAATGCAGGCATTGAGTTCCTAGTCAGCTGTAAGTCAGCGGAAGAATTGGGAATAATCGAATTTGTCTGCGACGTCTACGACTCCACAGATATTAGGGTCCTACTCACAAAACATCCCACTTCTACAGGGCATAGGGTGCCTGAAAGGTACACTTATCAAGTTACACATTGACCCTACAGTGCAACCCATAGCGGTGCGGCACAGAAGGATACTGTTCCACTTGCGAGATCTAGTTGCCAAGGAATTACACAAACTGGAGAAGACAGACATCATAGAACCAGTATCGGGACATTCACCATGGGTGTCCCCCATGGTCGTCACTAAGAAGCCAAAACAACCTGGGAAAGTGCAAATCTGAATTGACATGCGCCTCCCTAATGAAGCCATCAGAAGAGAAAGGCACATTACACCCACGATGGATGAAATTGTGACAGACCTCATGGGGTCCCAGTTCTTCTCAAAAATATAGCTGCATATCGCCAGTTGAAGCTACAGAGCGATTCATGATATATGACAATGTTTTCGACAGACCTAGGCCTGAGACGGTACAAAAGATTGAGATTCGGAATATCCTCAGCAGCGGATGTATTCCAGCAAACAATCCAAGAAGTCATCCAAGGGATACCCGAAGTACTAAACGTCAGCAATGACATCCTCATACACGCCAGCAACAAAGAGGAACACCTACGCAGACTGGAAATGGTACTCAACAGATTTAGAAATGGCTGGGCTTACCATTCACAGAGAAAAGTGTGAATTACTGAAGGAAGAAATTACTTTTTTGGATACGTATTCAACAGCAATGGTGTATCTGCTGGCCCTCTCAAGGTGGCGGATATCTAAGTGGCATCTACTCCCATCACACCGATAGAGGTAAGCAAGCAGCTTCATTGGCATGGCAACGTGCTGTGGCAGGTTTATCCTGAATCTTGCAACCATTGCGGAACCATTGAGGGAACTGACCAAGGCGAACACCAAGTGGGACTGGAACACCCGCTGTCAAGACACTTTCGAACAAATCAAGACCTCACTGTCAGCAGACACTACCATGGTGTACTATGATGCCATGCTACAAACAGAACTATATGTGGACTCCAGCCCTGTCGGACTGGGAGCCATCGTGGTCCAGCCGTCGCACACAGGAGAGATCAGGCCAATCGGGTATGCATCACGAGCTCTGACATCAATGGAAAAGCGATACTCACACATAGAGAAGGAGGCCATCACAGTCCTATGGGGTTGCAGACATTTCCACCTGTACCTATATGGGTGAATGTTCAAGGCGTACACTGATCACAAGCCTCTGCTGCCTGTATTCACTGGATCTTGCCTGCACCCGCCTGCTAGAATCGGAAAATGGCTGGTGCACCTCCAACAATATGACTTTCAATTGGTGTACCAAGTGTGAGGCAGAGAACCCGGTGGAATTCCTGTCCAGTCACCAAAGGGCAGTAACACCACGCTAGGTAAAACACTCAAGGGAGATCAAGGAACACATCTGCAAAATTGTCAGCATGATGAAACCCAGCGTTGACGACATCCTAAAGGCAACTCAAGATGACCCCTTCTGTGACATTGTGAAGAATGCATTACTGGCAGGAGAGTGAAAGTCATTTCTCCAGAACGTCCACAATCGCATGGCTGCAGCCAGGGACTTCCTCACAGGGATAGTCCCAGTGAGTCAAAAACTATCGGTGACAAGCGAGGGGCTGATCCTAAGAGGCACACGCATCCTAATACCCACCAGCCTACAAGACAGTATCGTCACTCTGGCACATGAAGGTCACCAGGGGATAGTCAGAAGAAAGGCCAGAATACGATACAGGGTGTGGTTGTGCCCAATTGACGAGAAAGGAGAAAGCACCATCTCCTTGTGTCACCCATGCCAAGTGACCGGGGCACCCCCTGAGACCGGAACAGATAGGGTCCATGAAAAGAGGCACAGCACGTTGGGAAGCAATCGGCTTTGATTTCTGCACAGTACAGGAAGGAACTTATCTATTGGTGGCTATAGTTGACTGCTCATGATACCCTGAGATGGAAATAATATCATCAACAGCAGCAGACACTGTAATCCTAGCTCTGGAAAAGATATTCACCACACATGGCCTAACAAAATACATCAAGAGTGACAATGGGCCGCCTTTCCAAGGGAAGGAACAGACCATATACATGGACGACCTACACATCCGCCACCCACCACATCACTCCTAGATGGCCATACGCGAATGGAGACTTGGAACATTTTATGATGACCATAAACAATGTCTTACGCATATCGAAAGATCAGAACAACTCTTGGAGAGTTGACCTATATCGATTCCTGCGGAACTACTGGGTAACCCCACACAGCTAAATGGACATACTTCCAGCATAGCTGTTGTACGGGAAAATACTAAATTCATAAATACCGCGCCAACATAGTACGGTGGTGACGGAACTGGACATGGAACTCTCCCATGCTAAGCGAGTGGCAGCCAACGAGCACATGAGCACAAAGCTGCAGGCAAAAGAATCAAGTCACAAGGTGGGGGACAACGTGTTGGTACTGAGAAATGCAACAAGGTCAAAGCAGTCGACCCAATAGGATCTTACGCCCTGGAGAGTGGTCCAGAGAGAAGGAACTCTGTTGACAGCCAGCCGGTTACAGGAGATCATTACGAGAAATGCTCCATGGTTCAAGCGAGACCCAAAAGACCTATGGACAGATTATCAGAATCTGCCACAAAAGGGGAGTGAAGGCGTGCCGCCGACCTCATGGGACCATCACGAGAGTGGAGAAGAGCGAGGCCATGGCCTCGTGGGCCAGTCAGAGGAGAAGGATACGCCCCCAAGCCCAGAAGTCCGCAGGATGAGCAGGAAGAGGAAGAGACTGCAGAGCCACTGCAACGCTAGCGATACAATGGGTATGACCCGACGGTGGCCCTGCGGGCACCGGGTAAGCTGAGAGACTATGGGGGTCATTCCGACCCTGGCGGTAGGGGGTTAACGGCACTGGTAAGGATGCCTGTGCTGTTAACCCCCTGCCGCCCCATTATGAGGTCCCTTAGCGGGTGCCGTTAAGGGACCTGGGAGCAAATAACGGGAGCTATTAGCGGGCCCGTTATTTGCTCCTTCCCCATTCCCATTGAACCCTATGGGGGATCGAATGGGAATGGGGAATGGTTTTCTGAATGGGGACTTACCGGGTCCTCCAAGGTTGGAATGACCCGGTAAGTCTCCATTCAGTCAACCCGGACCCGGGTTTGGAGGCAGCCATGGTGCTAATTGCACCATGGCTTCCTCCAAACTCGGAATGACCCCCATTATGTCTGCTAATGTGGACTCTTATCTGTTGGTACTAGAATATAGAAAAAAACGCAGTTAATAGTTAGCACAAGTTTTGTTATTTGAAAAAAAGGGGAATGTTATGTACGTGTCACGTCACCATGCACAGCGGGACATGACACATGATTAAAGGATCCGGAATGCCGGAAATCCGGCAGTTCGGGAGTGAAAGCGAAAACTGAGTGACCTGTCTCCTTGACGCTGCGTGATCAGGCCCAGGGCCTCCAGCAATGGCGCAGCACCGTCACACACACTACAGGGGGTTGCCGAAGTAGAATACAACAAGCACCTTCCCCACAGAGATTGCTGCTGCCCGGTGATGGTACTTTTATTGTTGAATGGTAAGCATCCTTGTTCTTGAAAACGAGGAAAAGGGTCCTTTTAGATGTTCAAAACACTGAGGTGGGGATCTATAAAATCAAGATAAAGGGTGCATATTTCTTTGAAATCTTATCTTTTATTTCTAAGCTGGTGCCGACACAAGTGTGAAATAGAGAATGCCAATGGCCCCTTTCCCTGACAAGTCACAGCTCACTGGGAAAGGGCCAGTAGCATTCCAAAGCCCCTCATTCTCTGTATACTTCACAGTAAATGCCTGCATCACATCAGCCTGATTTTTTTTGCTAGTCTGCAATGTGTCTAAATTGATGTATTCACACGTGCACGTTTTATTCAGAAGATGCTTGTGTGAAACAATTCTATGAGGGAAAACAAGTAGGGCAATAGAGATGACTGGTTGTCTTGTGCAGGTTAAAAAATGTCAAGCATGAGGGTGTTGTAATGGTTTTACGGACTCCTTGATTTTGGGAATACAGGGTGTTTAAAATGAATGTTGTCAAGAAATGCGGGTGTTTGAAATAAAGGTCGACAAGCATGGGTACAACTTTAGACTGGGTGCCACGGGGCAGCAGAGCCACTACACCAGCCAGACAGATATCAGGCCAGTTGCCCACCCAGTTTCCAGCCATCCACCACCAAGTTTACATGTGCCATGTTGAACCATCTGGGTTGGGGGCTGTTGGGACCATCAAACTAATTCCATAGGGCCACTGTCCCCCAAATAGTCCAAGGCCTTGTGGGCAGCAGGTCAGTGAGATGAGTCTTTTCATAATCTCTCTCTGTTCTACAGCTCATCTGAAATGGTGCACACTACCGTACTTGACATTGCCACAAGTGCGCAGTGGTCAGTGTGCGGGAAAAACTGTTACAATGCACGATTCCCATTCCCTGCGCACCTGGGCACTTCGCTCGTTTCTGAGCTCAGCGGCAGGGCCCTTGAGCTTTGCAACATGCCAGTGTGTGAAAGAGTTTAGCTGGTGAGTTTTATAGAAAAAGACTGGACGGTGCGACTCAGCTGGAGGACTGCATCACTCTTGCAGCACTGTGTATCATAGCACATTAGAGGAAGCCAAACGAAACGCATTGATTTCCGAAATTACAGAGGGCTCTAACAGCCTGCTTTATTTTCGTTTTCAGCCTGCCTCTGCAATCCTTCACCAGGGATTGCAGAGGCAGTGCCAGAGCTTGCAGGGAAGCCATCAGGGGTCGCAGCTGTGACCCCTAGCAACCCTCAAACGGCATCAATGCTCCCTTCCCTCTGATTACCTCAGGCATGTCACTCTTCCTCACTGCACCTCCACTGACTCCTCTGATGTTGCCTCATCTCTCCTTGACACTCTTTTCTATCCCTCTGTGCTTCAGCTTTCTGAGCCTCTCTTCCCATCCTCTTTCCCCACCTCGCCTTTGCCGCAGCTCTCCTGCCTCTCTCCAGCCGAAGATGCTGTGCACAATGGCGTAGCCACTCACCCCACAATTTTAGATTTGGGTATAAGGTGGTGCTTTAGCACCATGGATAAACCGAAACTAATCCGTTGTAATACAGCTAGGGGGAAATGGCATATGAGGGACGACACAATGCATGTAGGTGTTGTTTGGTTATTCACCCACCCATTGATTGCCCATGGCAATGCTAATCCCTATGACCATTCCCACCCCCTTCCTGTCCCTCCACACCCAAACCACGCCCTCCCGGGATCTCTTTGAGCTACCTTCATCAAGCCTTCATCAAGCCTTAACATACTCAAAGTGCATGCCAGGGTTTTTTTAAAAAGCAGTTTTCTGAGACCTGGTGGTTTAATTAATGCTTGTACACGTGCGAAAGGTGCAATAAAAATGTCTTAACCAGGTCTGCCTTTAGCCACTTGACTTATAAGCAGTATAGGTGTCCTTCGCTGAAGTCCTGTTAAAAACAAGCATTAGCAAAGCCAAGAGTTTCGACTTGGATGGGCATTTGCCATGCACTACTTTCATATGCCCAGGTAAGTGCACCATTTTCAAGGTGCTACAATTAATGGCCAGTTAGTACCATTATGGCAATGCCTGCAAATGCCTTTCCCATATCTGCACAAAAGCCAAAACTGTTGCCAATGCTTGTTTTGCATACTTCTGAGACATTTTGCCAGAACTGATGGGTGCTAAAGCGATAATGCGTTCCAGCCATTATGAACCTTTGTGGTAATGGCCATCACCCATCCCTAATGCCTTCGCTTTGATGGCGAGCCGAGAACAGCATTATCTCCTCAATAACAACTTGGGTAGGAGATTTGAGAGATGAGAATTGGATGTGCGGTTCAGATAAGTAGTTCTTCTGGGATTGGGTAGAGAAGCTGATGGAGGGGTCAGGCTTGCATACATTTTGGGTGTACGATGCAGGGGTACATGCTTCCGGAGAAGATGGTAACATTCTTGCAGTAATACGGGATGGTAAGGGTGATGGCTGTGGGTGAGGGTGACTATTGGGATGCTCTGAAGATGCAGATCTTGGGTGAATGGGCTGAGTGTACAGATAATGGAAATCTTGTCAGAACCTCTGTTTTAATGCACTGCTTCTCTGTAAGATGTCTGGCACTGACAGACCTCAAGATGATGGAGACCTGCGACACCTATTGAAGCTTCACCGTACAGAGATCTCCATGGCTGTGGATGAGACCTTCCCACTACTACACGGGCTCGCAGACCATGACATTGTCACAGATGAGATGTTCCAAGTGAGTAGAGAATTTGAGGTGCTACTCCTTGTTGTAGTCTTTTGTAGCTGTGGTGTGTGAACGTGAATAACAATTAACACAGTTTGCAAAATCCTGATTCACAACTTCAGAATCCAGAATTTTGAATGTTCAAACGCTACGGCTCCCATAGCAACGCTCGAGTCGCGTTTTTCTGTGCACTTGCCCGCCTAACGTGTATGTTACTGTTAGTACGATTCCGAGGAGAAGGACTCTGTATTTATATCGGGATTCACACGATCTTACAGGTCTGCTCCTTTCGTTCGTATTCACACGAATGCACTTGAGGAGCACACATAGCCTCCATAGCAATGCCGCCTTCGGCAGACATCTGATTTTGACGTTTCCACAGACCATGGCGCGGCTCCGCCGTGTCCATGGTATCATTTTACACACTTTACCTCTCTCTTCATTTTTCCGTACCCACAATTAGCTTGTCCTCCTCTGTTTGGAGACTGCAATTTACATATGGGTCTTCTTTGGTCTGATTTTAGATATTCTATTGGCCACATTCCACCTCGGCCCTGTCCTTTGGGTTTTTAACCAGAAGACTGGGTCATTGATCGTACCCTTCACTCACGTATCAGCAAGGTTAGTGTTTTCTACCCATTCTACACTCTTAATGGATTCTAAAAAACCAAGACCTTGCACTGAATAGTTTTCTTTTTCTATTACCCTACAGGGTCCATGTAATTAATATTATTGTGAAATAGGAACAGTGAAAGTCTATACCCTGAAGATGGTTCTATGAACCGAAACGCGTCGGTCATCTTTTTGACACCCAAAAAAGGACTTTACCTGGAAGTTGATATTGATTGGATCTATTGATTATAGTTTTGTGAAGTGACCAACTGTCAGAGACGTGCGGCTGATTTACACAATGCCAGTGTTGTAAGGCATTCTCCATGTTCTAAAGGTTCTGTGTATTATATGTAACATGGACAAATATGTGCTCTATGTGTAAATCTGATCCTATCGCTTCTAATAACTTGTTGGACTTGAGAGATTAAAATCCAAGAGTTAACTCTATAATCTAGGTTCTGATTTATCTATACATTCTACACTGATGTTTTAAATGTTATGTTTTTTGCTAATGTGAAATTGCAATTAACCATTCGAATCAAGTATAGAAGATAACAAGGTACGCTTGTACCCAAATACTCACCGGAACGGCGCAAATCCAGTTGAGAAACATTTATCTGTGTATAGGGATTAATTTCCCCCTTGGAGTGCATTTGGGCTTGCTGTGTAGCAATACACAGTGTGGTTCTGCTCGATTTATTCTGTCCCAAGTGGCCTTGTGATGTATGCCCGCCTGCACCTGAAATACTTTGTATATTGTTCTCTAATCCTTGTTGATACACATCCCCCCGCAATTTATTTGTTCTCTAAAATTGTAATTGATTACTTAAACCGACCTGTGAACCCCTATACCTCACTTCTCTTACCTATCATCCCTGCCTGACTGTCTCTTCCCTGCCCTTCATCTCACAAAGAAGCAAGACTACACTCAAAGTTTTACTAGACTAAGATGGCTATTGCTGTAGTGAAATGCTTGACTCCATTTGGCTTAGCCCCGTTTAGGGTTCATTTTAATGTAGAAAGTGACATTGAAGGAGGGGCAAAAAAGCATTTGTATAACTGGGGTCTTTTGGAAGGGAGTAGAAGTGATTTAGCTCTTGCGTGGTGGGTATAGGTGTAAATAATGTCCAGATGTTTGTGTCTGGAGTACCTTTGTTAAAAGCTACTGCGTCACCCAATATAGAATGGACTGACCTTTACAGACAAATGGAATATTTAAAAATGAACAATCCCTAAATGATCCTTAGGAAAGGAGGAATTGTATGGCGTCAAACTCTAGCCCCAATTTTGAAAGGGGGCGCTACCTGTGAGGGAGAGTGTGTTGTAGTTGTGCTCGCCGTATGAGCTTCAAGGGCCTGATTTTATGTCAGGTACTACACATACTTTGACAAGGAGTCCCAGTGAGGCATGAAAGGCATTTTGAGCCATTGCATATATTTCACTTTTGGGGTGGAGGTGGAGCACAATTCATGCAATGGCCATTGCCGGTTGCACTGCCCTTCTCAGTTGCATGGCAGCAATGCAAAAGCATCATTGTTACAAGCTTTGTCTAAAAAAACTGCAAAGTTGACCTATTTTGAGGTGTGGTCCCGTTGTGGGCGCCATATCACCGTGCCACCTATGTTCACAATCTATGTCTGGAGATGTCGGATAGAGTAGTTCCTCTTTAGTTGTACATGTATTTAGGAATATCCCCCTGCGAGGGCTTACAGAATAATAGACACACTTAAAAATGTACAACGTCAAATGTTTAAGAGGAACAATCCCGAGCTAACCGGTGTCGGGTGAGTAGTTATTTCTTGCTTATCATTTATCTCTCTGAATGTACTTTACGGCACATAAGCATCTGCGGTGCTGGATACCACATCAGCGGCTGATAGAGGCAGTAGGTTTGCTGCGCATTCATTTCAAATTTGTTTTGATTCAGTTAATTTCTAAATTGCTCCCACGCTTTAACCCACATGTACAGCGCTGCTGCTTAATAACACCACCGGCTCTGGGAACTAGCATTACCTTTGGACAGTACTCAAATGCACGCAGTTAGGTGCTTCACGTCAGATAGTCACAATGCAGGGACACCATTTGGTGTATAATATATATTGTATGTATATTTGTTCTATATAAAGCGGAAGCGCTATATAATAACACATCATTATAATTTGGCCTTGGACGTCTGCTTGAATTCACAGTAATTGGGTAACATGGACCGATACACACTGATATTAATGATACATATGGTGATCCATTCTTGTATGAAATGTCACATTACTGTGATATCGTAACCATATTTTTCATAGTGTACTTAGGAACAATGCTATGTGATGCCACTTCCTGTTTTGTCATGGGGTGAAAGGTCGTGTTCCATCGCTTCCCGTGATGTCACTTTGGGGTAGGGTCAAATGCCATCACTTCCTGTGATGTCATCAGAGGTCAACGTCGTATGATGTCACTTCCACTACTCCTGCCATTTTGGTGAAATAACATCCCTGTCACAATGCCATCATATAAATGCGTTTGGGGCACTGTACACACTGTACCTGCGGAAGCCTAAGGTCCGACAAACGCAGGGCCCCATTGTTCTGTAGCAGTATATTTTTGCGCTGCTCTAGCTGCCGTATGAGTGCAGTTCACTCTGTTGTGTATAGGCGCGTTATAAATGTCATATCATATCACATCATATCATAACGTGACACCCGAGTTATGGTTCTACAGGTATTATTGCTGTAAAGAGGATGGGCTGGAATTAGCTATGTATGGGACCTTGGGATGTATTATAAACCAATAGGACTTTGAGGTGCAAGTTGCTAGGGGAAACAATAGTGCCAGCGAGATACTCCTTCCAGGTATCCTGCAATGACTAGTTTCCCTGTCAGTCTCAAGGTTATAGTGGCCAGCACGCCTCTTGGTTTAGCTCTCAGTCTCAGAGATATAGTGCACAACACACTTCTTCCTTTCTCAGTCAGGGTTATAGCAACCTGCACTCTCTGCTTCTATGGATGTAGCACCAAGCTCACGCCTAACGCTGCATCCAGAGGTATAAATCCCAGCTCGATATGCCTCCAGGGACATGCAGTAGCAGCCTGCGCACTCTGCAGCTCCATCTTTCACATGATGCCTCCAGGGACATGCAGTAGCAGCTTGCGCACCCTGCAGCTCCATCTTTCACAACACATGATGCCTCCAGGGACATGCAGTAGCAGCCTGAGCACTCTGCAGCTCCATCTTTCACATGATGCCTCCAGGGACATGCAGTAGCAGCCTGCGCACTCTGCAGCTCCATCTTTCACATGATGCCTCCAGGGACATGCAGTAGCAGCCAGCTCACTCTGCAGCTCCTTCTTTCACATGATGCCTCCAGGGACATGCAGTAGCAGCCTGCGCACCCTGCAGCTCCATCTTTCACAACACATGATACCTCCAGGGACATGCAGTAGCAGCCTGCGCACTCTGCAGCTCCATCTTTCACATGATGCCGCCAGTGACATGCAGTAGCAGCCTGTGCACTCTGCAGCTCCATCTTTCACATGATGCCTCCAGGGACATGCAGTAGCAGCCTGCGCACTCTGCAGCTCCATCTTTCATATGATGCCTCCAGGGACATGCAGTAGCAGCCTGCGCACCCTGCAGCTCAATCTTTCACAACACATGATGCCTCCAGGGACATGCAGTAGCAGCCTGCGCACTCTGCAGCTCCATCTTTCACATGATGCCTCCAGTGACATGCAGTAGCAGCCTGCGCACTCTGCAGCTCCATCTTTCACATGATGCCTCCAGTGACATGCAGTAGCAGCCTGCGCACTGTGCAGCTCCATCTTTCACATGATGCCTCCAGGGACATGCAGTAGCAGCCTGCTCACTCTGCAGCTCCTTCTTTCACATGATGCCTCCAGGGACATGCAGTAGCAGCCTGCGCACCCTGCAGCTCCATCTTTCACAACACATGATGCCTCCAGGGACATGCAGTAGCAGCCTGCGCACTCTGCAGCTCCATCTTTCACATGATGCCTCCAGGGACATGCAGTAGCAGCCTGCGCACTCTGCAGCTCCATCTTTCACATGATGCCTCCAGGGACATGCAGTAGCAGCCTGCTCACTCTGCAGCTCCTTCTTTCACATGATGCCTCCAGGGACATGCAGTAGCAGCCTGCGCACCCTGCAGCTCCATCTTTCACAACACATGATGCCTCCAGGGACATGCAGTAGCAGCCTGCGCACTCTGCAGCTCCATCTTTCACATGATGCCTCCAGTGACATGCAGTAGCAGCCTGCGCACTCTACAGCTCCTTCTTTCACATGATGCCTCCAGGGACATGCAGTAGCAGCCTGCGCACCCTGCAGCTCCATCTTTCACAACACATGATGCCTCCAGGGACATGCAGTAGCAGCCTGCGCACTCTGCAGCTCCATCTTTCACATGATGCCTCCAGGGACATGCAGTAGCAGCCTGCGCACTCTGCAGCTCCATCTTTCACATGATACCTCCAGGGACATGCAGTAGCAGCCTGCGCACTCTGCAGCTCCATCTTTCACATGATGCCTCCAGGGACATGCAGTAGCAGCCTGCTCACTCTGCAGCTCCTTCTTTCACATGATGCCTCCAGGGACATGCAGTAGCAGCCTGCGCACCCTGCAGCTCCATCTTTCACAACACATGATGCCTCCAGTGACATGCAGTAGCAGCCTGCGCACTCTGCAGCTCCATCTTTCACATGATGCCTCCAGTGACATGCAGTAGCAGCCTGCGCACTCTGCAGCTCCATCTTTCACATGATGCCTTCAGGGATATAGCACCCATTATGCCATGTACCGAGGGGTTCAATACTTAGCTTGCAAGCAGCCCTCACACTGTGTCTTCAGGAATATTGCTCACTCTGCCTCAAGGTGTATAGCACCCAGCTTGCTATGCAGATTGAACTGTACCTTCAGGGATATAACAACCGCTCATTCTGCCTCCCAGGATTTTAAACTCCGCTTTCTCTGCATCAGGGATATAGCGCCCAGTGCGTTATGCACGGTACTTTCAGGGGTATAGTGTTGGTTCTCTCTGCTGCCAGGTATATAGCGGTCATCTCACTATGCAGCTTGCAGAATACCTTCAGGGATAAAGCTCCTGTTCACGCTGCCTCCAGGGATATAGGGCCCAGCTTGCTCTGCTCCAGGCATATTGCGCCCAGCTTGCCATGCACTATACTGTTAGGGATATAGCGCTGGTTCGCTCTGCCTCAAGGGATATAGCAGCCAGCTTGCTATGCAGCTTGCACTGTGCCTCCAGGGATATAGCAACCAGCTCGCAATGTAGCTTGCACAGTGCCTTCAGGGATATAGGATTATAGCCCCCAGCTTGCTTTGCCTACAGGGTTTTAACGCCCAGCACGCTATGCAGCTTGCATTTTGACTTCAGGCATATAACACCCAGTTAGTTTACAGCTTGCACTGTGCCATCAGCAATATAACACCCAACTTTCTGTACAGCTTGCACGGTGTCATCACTGTAAGGAAGGCATGGTATCAACAGTAAACACAGAATAAGTTCCTAAGAACTTATTCTGTGTTTATATGTTTCACAACTCATATGCCAGGGTTGAATGTTATCTCCTCTGCACCTTAAAAGCATGAAAGACACATTTGCCACTTATAAAATGATATAAGTTTAAATTCATAAAACTTCACCTCTAAAGACAGGTGTGCAAAGTGAGTACAATTGTTGGTTCTATGGTATCAAGAGTAAGACAGACACAAGTGACCACACTTCAAGGGTGTTTATTGAACTTTCACAAGGGTGTGATGAACACCTATCTAATCCTAAATCTAAAGATGGGAGCAGGCTGCGATCATCGAATAATAAAGAATGCAGTGTTAGTGGAATCTGGTCAACAAAAAAATGGCCTATACTAAAAAACCTATTCCCAATCCTTACTACTAATTTACAAATTAAGGTGCGGTAATGTTCATGAAAAAGAAAGAAGTGTTCACAAAATGATAAGTCAGGATGTTCGGCCCGTTAGCCTCCCTTCCCCACGTATTCAGCACAGGACAAGGCGGTTCACTCAAGCAAAGCACACACTCTGACTTCTGCAGCACGAGGATACAGTTCTATTTTCACAGTTCAAGATCACCTGTGTCCACGTTTCTTTTCTTCTTGCAAGTCTCTTGACTCAGGGGGCCTGGTGTACACCAAACAACAAGTAAACGTTCTTTTCCTTTTAATATTTCAATTTGGGTATTCACACTGGATCCCTCTGAGCCGGGCTCAGATCCCTTTCAAACCAAAAAGTTCAACATTGGATCCCCCTCTTCCGGGCTCAGATCCCTTTTAAACTATGTTCAGATAATCCTTTCTTGGGTGACTCACGGTTCACCCTGGATCCCCCTCAGCCGGGCTCGGATCCCTTTCATTCACTCAATTAGTCTCCCTCACTTGGGCTCGGACCAATTGGGGTCTGTTTCCCTTTTGGGCCTGGCATCTCCAAGTGCAGTGGTGCTCCAGACCCTGTCCTCCTTCCCCACTCACATGGTGTTTCTATCTCTAGTTGATTGGGGCTACCCTTCAACTCTCCACCACAGTGTTGCTGCTTCTCCTCCTGGCTAGTCCCCCTTTGCTTCTGTTGGTGTCCTCCAGGCAGCTCTGTCCTCTGGGCCCAGCTCCCCCAGACGCTTAGATTCTCCCTCTTTGGGGTCAGCAGTTCTATTATCCTGCCACACTTCCTGATCTTAGCTTCTGTTTCCTTTATTCGCAGACACCACAGTACATGTGTAGCCTCCCTTCCCAGCTCCACTTACTTGTGTTTTGCTCTTCCTTGTTCTTTTGACCTGTTCCTTTAGCCCTTGTGCTGCTCACCACTGTGCTCTTTGTCTCCTTGAGCTCCCATGTACTGTTGCCCACTTTAAGAGGGTGTAGGAAAGGGCGTCTCACTTCTTTTTCTGTGGGCGCTGTTCCATGGGATCTCCTCTCATTAGTGAGTTAATGTTTCTTTGTCTCTCGTTGGTGTGAGCACTGCTGATTCTGTTTCCCCCCGGGGATACCGGCTCCTCTATTTTGTCGCGTATTGCTGGTGTGGTTTGTCCCTCTGCATCTGCTTCTCTCGGAGCATTAGTATCCCTGGGCTAATGCAGTGTCTCCTCCCCAGACACCCTCGCTCTTTGGCATATGCTTTCTCCCACAGGGGATCTTTTCCCTCGTCGGGGGTGCTCGACCCCTTCCCCACTTCTCGCTGTATTGCCGTTGGTGGTGCTGCTCCTCTCCGGCTCCAGCTATGCGTACCTGTGCTGCAGGCTTTTGCAGCTCCCAGCGTCTTGCTCACGGGGGCTGACTGCTTCACCCGGGCACCTCGCCAGAGGAATCCACTTCCGGACTGGCTTCTCTAACTCCTCTGCTAGCCTCTGAGACGGCCGCGTGAATGGTTTCTGCAACTCCTCTGCTAGCCTTTGAGGCGGCTGCACACCTAACTGCTCCACGTTCTTTCCCTCGGTCCTGCATCATGGGGCCGTTCCTCTCCAGAGGATTCCCTCCACAGGCCTTGCGTACTCCTACGTACTCCTGCGCCTTAAGCATGCACCGGGCTCTCTCTGGGTGTCGTTCACAGCTTCAGCCTGACATTTGCGTTCTTTTTGCTATTTCAATCCTGCTTATTAATCACCTTTCTAAGTACTGGAGTGCACCTTCACTCCTCGGCGGCCATCTTGGAATCCTTCATTTTGTTTTAAGCACACGCTTGCCTCCAGTAGGTCTCTTAATGTTCCCTTTAGTAAAACACATTCTCCTAATTTGTTGTCTAATTCTACTCCTAAAATGCTGTGATTTGGGCTGGGCCTGCTGTCTTCTCATGCGATGGGGGATGCTGCCCTCCTATGTGGAATTCATGGAATTTCTAGCACCTGCTAGCAGTCATCCAAGTCATTGGCCCCCCTTGAATGAGTACTCATTCACGTAAAGGCCCATGGACGCCTCAGCGTGGGGGTAGTACAAGTTAAGTGGGACATACAGTTGGGTGTCCTCTTATCTGAGGGCTGGAGTTCCCATTTAGAGTGAGATCCTTTTTGTCTTACATTAGGGATCTTATGGAATTCCTGCTGGAACATTGGAAGATGCATTTGGAAAAAAAACTGTGCCACTGGAAAGATCTGGGTAAATTGAATAAGAGATCGTCACGTACTCAGGGTTGTACTCAGTGATGGGAGGTAGATGGATCAAAAAAGGTAGAAGGGTGCACATGGAGACAGGTAGTGAGGATGGAGACGACTTTAACGTTTTCAAACGATTGCGCGTGACTGTGGGAAAAATAACAATGGCAACAGAAGGGGCCAAATGGTGATTTCTGGTATGCTACTGATGGATATTGTAGGAAACTATCACGGAAATGAAAGCAGGGGGGGAAATATGGGGCCATGGGCGTTGGACCACCGTCTGATGCATGTTACCACTCTTTTAATGTTTGGGCACTGGCCAAATCTGCAAAAACGAACTCCATCAGGGTCTGTCAATGAATCAATATCAAACTAGTTGGAAGAAAGGGTAAGCCACAAAGAAAACTGCTGACGACCTGAGGGATACGCTTCCTCGCAACGTAGGCTGTGGGTGCCTCCTCGCAATTTAGGCTGCTTGTGCTCCCCTGCAACTTAGGCCGCATGCGTTCCCTTTCTACTTGGCCGCATGCACCCCTCCTTCTCTTAGTGGCTTCGCTCCTGTGCATCTTGGTTCATGCATTCCCTGCTGTCCCTTCTCTCTCCTCTCACCTTAGCTCCCTCCCTTGATCTATTGTGTACAGCTCTTGACGTTTTTGTTGCTCCATTGTTGTTGGCTGCATTCCTGTTGTGTACATTCTTACTTCTAGGTTCCTTTTGTGATTGACTTTGTGTGTACACCTCTGCTCTGATTTTGTGCTGTTCCCCACGGTTCTTGGTGTCACACCACACGGCCTGCCTCTTCCAATCTAGGTCCCCTGCTGTGCTCTGTGCTTTGTTGTTGGTTCTGTCCTTCTTCCCTTCTAGGTCCCCTGCTGCGCTGTGTGTTTTGTTGTTGGTGCTTAGTCTTTCTTCCCTACTAGGGCCTCTGCTGTGCTCTGTGTTTTGTTGTTGGTTCTTTGCATCGGCAATCTTTTTCTTCTAGGTTCCCTATTTTGCGCTGTACTTTGCTGTTGATTATGTATTGCATCTGCTTTCTCTGGTCCGTTGATTTTTGTCCATTGTGTGGCCTACTCATTTTGTGTCACCTCTTGCTGTCCCCCCCCCTCCTCTCGCCTGCCTGCTCCCCAGCGCTAACCCCTACCCCTCGCCTGCTTGGGCTCCCCCACACCCACCTCTTTTCCTCTCTGTCTCACCTATCTTCTCTAACTGCTTCTCTATCTACTATCCTATCCCTCTCACTAAGTCTGGCAGGAAGAAGCTCAAAAAGGACATCCTGGTCTCCAATCCAGACCTCCCTATTGCTGATACCTATACCAGTGCTTCCTCCAGACAGACCCTTACCGATATCCTCTTTGTTGTTCCCTCTCCCCAGGCCCTCTGCACAGGCGTGGCCTCTCATTTCATCACTTAAAACACAAGACATCCTGTCTACCCTCTCTTCCTCTACCTGCTCCTCCTCCACTCCTGGCCCACCTGTCGCCGTCTCTCCTCCTCATTTCTCCTCCTTTTCCTTGTTCACCCCAGACGATGTTAACACCCTTGCTCCAGCCTTGGGCAATTTCTGCAATCACTCTTTGCCATTGGAACCTTAACCTCCCCCTTAAGCACTCCCTTGTGCACCCCCTTCTCAAGAAGCCTTCTGCTGATCCCTCCTCTCCGGCTAACTATCGCTTGATCTCCATCACTCCTTTCCTGGCCAGAAGCAAGAAAACTGCTCTCCTGAACACCTGTGAAGACCTGCTTTCTAACCTTGACTCTAACCTTCCTTCTTTCCTCATTCTCCTCAATCTTTCTTCTGCTTTTGATATGGTCAAACATGCTATCCTGCTCAGTTGCCTCCGTAATATCATGGGTATCATTGACCAGGCACTGACCTGGCTTACCTCCTTTCTCACTGACCGACTCTCACAGGTCCAACTGGGACTTTCCACTCTTCTATTTCTCTCTCAACTTGTGGTGTTCACCAGGGGTCTAACCTTTCTCCCTGGCTTTTCAACCACTACCTGGCACCTCTTGCCCACTGCATCGCTACTTTCTGCTCCAACTTTCAGTGTTATGCGGATGACATCCAGCTCTCTTTCAGGCTCTCCTCAGCCACCTCTTCCCCTTCTCTCATACCAGACTGTATGGCCGCAGTTCAGGAATGGTGTATCGCTAATGATCTCTGGATTAATGCCAGTAAGACCAATATCCTCCTCATCGGAACCACAAGCCCTCTCCTTTATTCGCCCTCTCTGGCTGCCCACTCTGGGCCGTCTTCCTGCTCCTACCATTGAGGCTAAGAACCTTGGTGTCATCTTCGACTCCACCCTCTCCTTCTCTCCTTACATCTCTGATGTCTATATGAAGTCAAACTATCTGCTCCTCAGAGGAATTCTTACTTACCTCACTTTCCCACAGAAGCCCACTGTCTCAAGAGCTCTGGTCCTCTCTAGGCTGGATTACTTTAACAGCCTCTTTCTAAATCAGCCTGCCTCTACTCTCCGACCTCTACAACTTATCCAGAGCAGGACTGCAAGACTTGTCCTTGGCTTTAGGCCCAGGGATCGTATCTCTCCAGCTCTGAAATCTCTACAGTGGCTCACTGTGGTGGCAAGGGTCAAGTTCAAGACCCTTTGCATCTTCCACAAGGCTTTCAGGGGCCTGGGACTGCACTTCCTCCAACTCTCTCTTCCTAAACATCTCCCTTCTCGAGCTCTCCGCTCATCCACTTCCAACTCTCTGAGGGTCAGACGCTTTTCCAAGCAGAGAGTTGGGGGCAGATCTCTCTCTTCGGCTGGGGTTTCCCTCTGGAACAGCCTCTCTGCCTCTCTCAAACTTGAGCAGAACCACCTCCAGTTCCGGAAGCAATTCAAGACCTTCCCTTTCGTTTCTGCTTTCTCTCTTCCTCTCCCCTGCTGATGTCCCGACTGCTCCATGCACTGGTCACCTGGCTACACTCTAAACTCGGCCCCAGGGTCCTGCATGTCCAGTTGCCCTTGCTCTGCCCCAGGGCTCCCCCAGAACTCATGGTTTGTATCTGCAAACCTACAATCTCTTCTCTCTGCACTTCTGAGCCACCCACTGGCTGCACTTATTAAGTAACCTGCACGTCTCCCCTCACCCTGCCCCTCGGCACTTCTCCCCTCCCACTTCCCTGCACTTGTGTGATCTGAATGACACAAGGCCTAGTATGATCATTGTTTTTGTCTTCCCTCTGTTTCCCCCTCTTTGTCTTGTTGCGCCAAGAACCACTAATGTACAGGGGCGTTATAAATACTGTATCATATCAGTCTGCAGTTTTGAGATTCTATGGTGACCAGGATCTTGCATCTGGCCAGGGATGTTATAGAGGCCAACTAGGACTATTTGATTATGTTCAACCAGATAATACTGCTACCTAAGACTTGGGGTAGATAGGGGTGCCCTGTCCGCTTAAAGCACAGCAACAGACAGGGGGGTGGGGGAATTACAGATCAGTGCCTCCTTGGCCCTCCAGCCCTACATCTAGCTATTCTCTGGCTATAAAGGAGATTGTGCTCTAGAAAGAAGCCTTTCGTCTGATATGAAAATGTGTTAGCCCAGGCAAATGGCCTAGAACCAGACTGTTATCCTTGTATCCTCAGAGGAGAAAGTTCAAAGATGACATACTGGGCCTCATTACACGGTAGGCGGTGGACCAAGGTGCTATTAGCACCTTGGTCCATGCCGGTAAAATACCGGCACCGCCTTGGCGGAAAGGGGATTTACCGCCCCATTCCAAGGTTGGAGGGGCGGTAAATCCCCTTTCCGCCATTGCCCTTCCCCATTCCCATTTCTGCCCCATAGGGCTCTATGGAAATGGGGAAGGCGCTAATTACGGCACCGCAATTTTGCGGTGCCGTAATTAGCTCCGAGGTCCCTTAGCGGGTTGGATATTAACGCCTGCAAGAAGCAGGTGTTAAATCCTCCAACCCGCAAAGGGACCTCGTAGTACGGCGGTAAGGGTTAACGGTGACCGTTAACCCTTACCGCCGTCCGTGTAATGAGGCCCACTGTCTTTTATTTAGGAATGGGTGTCCCACAGCACATCTTAGCCTCAGAGATCAATCAAGGTTCCCATGTCTATAGCATAGTGGTCGTAGACGAGGGCAACGTTGTAGGGACAAGACCATTCTAAAGCTCATTGTCTTCCTAGATCAGCATAAGAGAAGCACAGTAATGCCTCTGTAAAGGGGCCTTGGGGCCACAGCTTGAAAGGAGGCATCCAGTGCAGTGTGTGGTAGAGAGATACTTGGCTGTGCTACTATTGCATATGTCATACCAAGGCTGCAATCTGCCATTGCTTCATCGTAATGTGAACACAGTTGAATTGTGTAACAAGCATCCCACAGAATGAATCGTGTAGCCAATGCTCATGTGTCCCCCTAGTTCGCCTCGAAATAACAGTATACTGTACTCGAGACCCACATTTGGGCCTACCACTATCACTTCTCGCCAGAAATAGCTGTTTTATCAACACATATCACTACTATTTTGACTCCATAATCTTCCCGCGATTAGGTCTATGGAAGTCACTCATTCGTTTTGTGTAATCAATATCCCTGACAACGCAGTCACAATCAAACCATAGAAATACAGTGAACGTAGGAGATCTTGCAATGCCCTCTGAGCTTCATTCGTCAGACCAACCAGATTATTAAATGTTCTGCCTATTGTGATAGGCCTGAGCTGGCATAATAGCTCTTGTTTATTTATTTATTTGAATTTGTATACAGCACGCCACACGCCCGCAGGCCTCAGGGCGCACACAAAACAATACAACACAAAAAGTGGGCTGTTTCCAACCAATACCCCATTTCTTAGCTTGTTTACTCATTTTGCAGTGTTCCTCCATGACGTACGTGCTGCACACATTTCCCTCTGTCCCCTTGGCACTTCTTTCCATGGCTGCATCCTCAATTTCGGGTGTTCCTCTTCATCACCCTCCTGCTACTGCCGACCAAAAGGTGGTTGTCACACTTTATCCATCAGTCCTCTTCCTTTTTCTTGCTCCCCCAGTTCCAGTAAATTTGTTGAAACTATGACAAGATCCCTAAAAAGGGTGGTTTTACATGTAAAACAATGTTGAAACAAAGATTGTTACTGTGCAGGTGAATTGATAATGGTATTACAGTTTCATCCAAGTACAGCAGTATTGCTAGTTTTTTTGCTGTCTGTGACCCTGCTTTTCAAGTCAGAAAGGTTAGATTGTAGTATAGCAGGAGTTAATGACTGCATGGTGAGCATTTGTATTGGTTGAGGAGGGGTCAGCATCAAAGACATGTTCCTTATGTCTTTCGAATCTGGTACGCCACTTACTTCACAGCAGCATTTCCTCTCTATTGCTCATACTGGATTGCAGTAGTCAACAGTTTTCAGATCGGCACCAAAAACACAGATAGGCTTGGTCTATAATTACAAGTTCTGATCACGTTGCATAATTGTGTTTCTCTCTTTGCAGGAGACACTGCATCTTAGCGCGCAAGATGGCTGCCATAAGGCTTTCCATGCGCTGCTGACCTGGCTCCTGGGCAAGGATCTGACCTTAATCAGTGGCTTCTGGCAGGTCCTCTTCAAGGAGTATAATCTGGAGCGCTACACCAAACTTCCTGCCATCCAAGACAGCTTCATTCAAGGTGAGCATGGAGAGCATATTACACTGCCCTGAAGGCTGGCAACCTGGTTATCACTGCATGTGCAAGGGTGTTGACAGTTGTTCTTGACGTCCACACTCCTGTGTGTAAAGGCCATCGGCAAGGACCAGCACAAAAAGGGAGTTTGTGAATGATGCTGAGGTGATGAGGTGGAAATTGTAATTGAGGAATGACACTCACATGTGAGGTGGGCAGTAAATAAGATGGAATGTTGCTGTCTGTTCTCTGATGTGATATGATTCATCAAGTGCAGAAATGGCGGTTGCAAAAGTCGATGTCCGCAGAGAAAATGCAAAGAAAATATCTGCTCGATTCAATCAAAATGAGGCTTTAATCTTAGTACAAAGATTTCATTTCTTTTTTATTTTTGGGTTAATTTATAACGCGCTTAATACCAACGCGTGGTTTCTAAGCGCAGGATCGGGATTCAAACCTGTGTTGCGCCGCATGGTCTTGCTCCCAAGACAAACGCGTTTCTCCTGAGCTATCCTTACGAGAAACTAATCCTATAGAAAAAACGGAAATCGCCCTGATTTCTGAAATTCCACATGAGCAAAATGGAAATGTTTCTGTTTTAGCTAATACACAATATAAGAGTAAACAAGGGCTCCCCTTAGTTCCATCCTAAAAGATACATCTCATATTGAGCCTGAGACTTGAAATCTAGATCTGAATTTTGTATGTGCCAAATTGAATTAGACAATAGATATTGGTCTGACCTTTGCGATTGCTCCTAACTCAAGCCAAGCTCCAACTCCGAAAAACTAAAGGGTTGGGCAACACAGAATTAAATTGTACATCTATGCCGAACTGTCAGAATACGACCATATTGATCGTTATGGGTGAGGTGGAGACGGATGCTGCCCCTTCCAAGTTGGCAGACTGCAGTGACCACGGCCACCCATTCCAAAATGGTGTCTGTGTGGAACACGCACGCTGTGATGTCATCTAACTGGAACCACTGTTCCTGTGATCGATTCCCTTCAAAACAGCAACACAGCTGGTAAGTGTGAGAAACCTGAAGGTGCGTCCCTAGCTAGTCCCCGGTAACCTGTCATCCAGGTGGCCAGGACATGGCCATCGCTATTGGATCCAGTTCCTGGGGGTGGACCAGTGAGGGAGGATCACCTGGATGGAGAGTCCTTGGGGAGTGGGACACCGATGGGTGAGACACTGTATCACCCTTCCTTCAACACCTTTTCCCCATCCTACCACGTAGGATATTCCAAAACACTGCTCTCCTTTTCCAACACAAACATTTTAGCACAACACAAAAGACAACAGACTAACAGCGGAGCCATTTACCTGACATGTCCCAATACAAGGGTCAGGCAATTGACCAGAATCACACACACCTGACTGCCCTTTCCCTTCCCCACATGGATAAAAGGTGGAGCACAAGAGCACAAGACGAGCAAGGCAGACCACACGACGTGAGAGCTAACCCAGCACGGCAGTTCAAGAGGAGGAGGAAAGACGGCGCATACAGCAAGGGTGACAAGGAGAGAAGCAACCTTGCCCTTTCCGACTAAGGCCGGGGAAACCTCTGCAGAAAGAATTGTAAGACCGGGAACAATGGACAGCGTGTGTTGCAGCAGATATCTACGGTACACAAGACCAGCCTCCACTGATAACCAAGCTGGGGAAGGACGCTGGTCTCAGTGGTACCAACCTTCACTGCAAGGAAAAAGAAAGGCAAGCGGTTCAATCCAGCCGGTGAGACGAGTGGAGAATCGATAAGAAACCGAACTGTGTTGAACGAAAAGTAGCCAACGGCTAATTTGAACCTTGGAAGGCTTAAAGATACAATTGAGGAAAGAGGGGGGAAAACCAGCAACAGAAAAGGCCGGCACCACGTGGGTGCTCACGCAGGAAACTCTGGGCGATTACCCGATGGTAGAAACTACAGTAACCAGAGGCCCTTGGGAAGAGGCGAAAAGAGATCAAAGTGGTCATACAGGTGTCTATTAAAAGCCTCTGTATCGTCGAAAGTCTTTGACCTACAGATGATTGCAAAGCTAAGGGAAATGAATCCTGCTCGGTGCCATGAGCGCATGAACAGTGTGTTGTAAAAGTTGACAAGAGTGAACCTGGTAGTGGGAAGCCGACGGAAAGAGACAAAGCTTGAAGAATTGTTTGAAAAGACATTTTGAGTTGTGGGTTCAAGAAAAGCCATAGTGAACCCAAAAGGAGGGAGGCTGATGTTTGAAAGGGGTCCGAGCCCGAAGGAGGGAGCTCCAGGGGTGGAAAGTTACCACCCAAAGTTGATTGAAAAAGGAACTGTTCAGTTGAGTTGAGTTGTTGAATATGATTTGTGAAGGGTCTACCCCCGGAAGAACTTTGTGTGTGTTGGATACATCAGGCCTCGAAGGCAAGAGACTTTTTATTGAAAAGAGACTTGGCCATTGAAGAACCTCATAGCTAGTACAGAACTGTTGGCTCATGCAGGGAAAGCTCGAGCATGTGCTGTGCTCAGTAGACCAACGTTGTCCCATGCTCAAAACGAAGGGTGCAGATAAGAATCACCGCAATATTGAGTTGACTAAGGAGAAGATACACAATAATAGAAGAGCTGGTCTTGGAATTTGATCAAGGGAATCTGAAACTTTTTTCGCAAGACATTAGAATATTAATACATTTGTGACTGTGAAGAGTAATTCTTTGAAAACGACCGTTGGTCGAAAAACGTGTCTGCAAGATTTAACAGTCAAGCAAATAATAAAACTCTAATAATGATTGAATTTCTTTGTTAATTAACGGAATTTAAGGACACGCACAAAAACCTGAAAAGTGTACCCAATAGTGCAGAGGAGAAGAAAGAGAAAAGGGGAGATTTCTCTGTGAAACCAGCGCTGACTAAGAACTGTGCAAGGACCCTGGATAAAGCAAATCCAGAGCAACAAGGAAACCTAGAGACTTTCTGAAGAGAAGCTACTTTGACATAACACATACAGCATGTTGCATCCACCAGTGACCTTGCCAAGGTAGCTATCCTCAACATATCTCCCAATGACAGTATAATCCATGTGGGAACAATATCAGGAACAGAAGTTCACAGAGACAGACCTATAGTTCCTGAACACCAACCAATTTGGTATTTCATTAGGAGACGTACACTAAGGGACTGAGCATAACAAAAGCCGGACCCGTCAAACCCTGGTACTCATTCTACTTTACTCGTCTGCATAAAAGGGATTATTAACATGCCCTGAGCAAATCTGCATACAATTGCTGAAAGCACTGGAGTCGATAGGTATGGGCCCCGATACAGTAAGGGCGTAGGAGACACATAAAATTTGGGTGGGGACAGGGGACATCTTGGGGACT
Source organism: Ambystoma mexicanum (assembly GCF_040938575.1). Lineage (NCBI taxonomy): Eukaryota > Metazoa > Chordata > Amphibia > Caudata > Ambystomatidae > Ambystoma > Ambystoma mexicanum. The sequence continues at coordinate 646,351,267 of NC_090932.1, forward strand.
TTGCTTTTTTTTATTATTGTGTTTTAGTCAAAGAACTCGACTCGACTTTTCACAAAATTACCAAATTAAAATAGCAGTGCGTATTAAATTATATATATCATCACTGTATAAAAGAAGAAAAAGAAAAAAGAAAGCAGAACAAAATTAAGAAAAAGAAGAGCAGTATACAATACTTCAATTTGGCGTCTAACATCAGAAGGCTCAGTTTGCCTAAAAATGTTACCACTTCCGATGTCAAAATGCTTTCATGTCCTGAGCATAGCTGGTCCCAAAAAGATTGGGTGTCCAGCCACCATTCCTTGTCCACAAATCTCACAAACTTTACAACCCTCTTCTTTACAAGGCATTACACAGAAACAAGTAGTGAATACTGAAATGTGGGCTACTTATTTGCTGTGGTGAGCAGCAAAGAAAAAGGAAGTAGGAATAAATGCTACACATACAAGATGTTCTTTCAAGTGCACTTTAAAGTGTACTGTTTTTTTCCTATCGGAAAAACGTGGATATGTTAATGGTTAACATTAGCAGGGGTGGACTGCCCTACAGAGAAATCTGGAGATTTCCCAGTAGGCCTGTGCACCCTGGCCCTCTTTTGAGTAGTAACCTATTTTATTTGCACATTTTCTCATAGGAAAAGGGTTGGGCTTTCTGAAAGTGTGTAATATGGGGCCACTTTGAACAATATTTCCAGGGCGTCTTTTGGTTCCCAGTCCACCCCTGAATTAGTAAACCTCCAGTCTTGTCAAAGATTAATAACAAAAAAACTTGTTTTTTGGAAACATGTGTAACACTTGGACATGTTTGCTGAACTGGACGAAAGCATCCCTTTCCTAGTAAAGTGCATTGTTGTAATATTGAAGGTCAACATGATGATATACTGATATCGAATTCTCAAGTACTAAGGGTGTGTATGTTGGTCTTGAATTCCCGTGAGGAATCATTGCAGGTGTGGGGTACATTTACCAGCCCTAGCAGAAATTCCCTGCCTCACAAAACTGCTGTTCAACATACATCCAAAATCAGCTGTGCTTTTGTCTGCTCAGCACATGTGGGGCGAGAATTTGAACACAGTCACCCTAAGAATAGCTGCATGGTGTTTCCCTTCGCGTGAATCCAGAGAAAACAGCTTAAAGTTAGAATGGCTCTGCAGTGCTATTGTGTCATTTAAAGACTCAAGGCTGCGCAAGAAAATTACCTGCATTTAAGACGGCATTGTACTTGTGCTTCATTTCATTTAAACATCACAGAGTTTGCTACATTAAAACACAGCGCTGCCTGTGAATTTCATTCAAATGCCAGAAGATAATACCATCCTTCTCAGTATGGCATTGTTTTCCTTCATAAAGTCCAGGAAAAACAAAGAATTCTGTCTCAAGTCCACACAGCTTGGATTTGCTTTGAAATAAACCAGCACACGAGAATTACTACCAAGGAAAGTTAAAGCTTAGCTCTCTTTCTTGCCTCGTGTCAATTACCAATAAACTATTTGCAGCATATCTTTGTGTCCCGAAACTGACCATCTCTTTAAAAGCTTTTTTGAAGTTAATGCGAAGTAAACTGTGTGCGGCAAAAACCGCATTATGTGAAATAAACATGTAAGAAAATGAACACGTGTAAATCTGCTTTTGCGAAGCAGAAAACTGCTCTTTGAAAGCTAAATGTAAAATAATCATGTGGCTTGCACAGAAACACAATATAATATGTGGGTAGAAGGGCTGCAAAGTTATGTATTATGCTATTTTCCCCCCAAAAGGACTTCAACAGCCGGGCTGAGGCCCATACATTCCTGTCAAACCAGTTTGGTATCAAGGCTAATTTCCAACCTACCCGTGACTAAGGCTGCGAAGGCATGTGCTCTGTTCTCATTGCACTGACAGTGTGATAATTATGGTTTCTACCAGACTGACCGATAGGACTGCCATCAAACACAATGGAGATGACTGGGCCCTGTGTTTTGGGCCCGTAGGTGTGATTTTCTCTACATTCACCACAGTACCCACAGGAGGACTTCAACGGGGAGTCATGGAAACCCTTAGTCAAAGCTAACCTAGGAGGTAGACACTTTGGCTGGGGGTTGAAAAGACCGCCCACATTTGGGACAAATCCAGCCCATTTGATTTAAAGACCTTTTCATATTAAGACATTTCTCCCAATGCCCTGAATAAGCAGTAATGTTATATTATGCCTGCATTTTATGTGAGTTATGGACAAACCCAGAGACTAAGCACTTGTTCCTAGCACCTGGTGAACGGGAATGAAAAACAAAATGTATTTTGGTGTGAAGCATAAATGGCACAGACATTAAACTTGGGGGAAAATATGCCAAATATGTTTATGCATATGTGTAGCCATTTGCAGAATTGTAGATATTAAGTTTCTCCTGAAAAATGGCAAAATTGTGCCCAGGGACAAGGCAACATCACACAGACTTGGCGTTCGAACTGGCATATTCCTTGTGAAATATGGGATCTACCTATCTGATATATGGTGACTATTGTAAATATGAACTTGTATTACATGACTCTTTTTGTGAAAAATGAGGCTAGTGAGACAAAGGGAGTCATAAAATGCACACACCTAAGGTGAGTTCACTTCCTTTGAACCAATCAGCCCGGAGGGAGGAGGGCACCCCAATAGCCTGGCCTACCCCATTCAAGGGGTAAGTCCAGGGTATTTCCGCCCAGATTGTAAAATTCTCTGATGTCATTCTGGCTATATAAGGGGTAGACAGGGCGACACAGGGATGTTCAATATTCAAAATTCACCCTTCAAGATTCCAAGACTCCAGATCCAGGCAGAACCACCTATCCAGACCCAGGCTTACCCAATAATCCAGGGAGAAAGAATGAAAGGCAACTGATCCCCTTTAGGAGAATCGAGGGACCAGACCTTTCGTCCAGCTGACCCATGCCGCTGTCCAGTGACCAGACATTTTGCCCAGCTGACCCATCCCAGAGAGTCCAGCTGACCCAGTAACCAGATCTCTTGACCCCGCTGACCATGACAATAATCTTGGCCCCGCTGTCCAGAGACCTTGCTGGCTGTCCAAATTGGCCAACTCAAGTGCACCTTGTAAGTATCATATCACACAGTACCCCAAAACTGCAAATCCCATTCTGTTACCTTGCATCTTGTTCAAATCCTATCAAAATCACATAAAACCCTAATCATTTTCCAAATTGCTAGTATTCTCTGTTCACCCTTTCCCTCGAAGAATCTGTTTAATCTATATCTGTTAGCATATTTCTTTTCTATTTCCTTCAGTTACCTGTGTAAGTCCCTAGTATCATTTGGAATAAATTAATTAATTCCCCATTGAAAATTCACGTTCATTATTGTTGCCCTTTGAAAGGAAAGATTTTGTCGAGTGTTTTTACTAATTATAGCCTTAAAATATAGTTTCAGTAGAACTAATCATTGTGCTAACAAAACAAATTTTGCCGGTGTCATTTGCTTTTCTTTAAAATTCCGATTTGTATTTCCCATAATAAAACCCATATTTTCATCCTAGAAAGAGTCATCCCTTCCCCTCAGTATCCTCTCTGTTCTGTGTCTTGACTGGGCCTATACCGTATCTTCAAAGGTGATGTGTAACACACGGCTGGCTCTTTGGGCTGGACCTCTGTGCACTGTATGTCTGACTCGAAGGGTAAGGTGTCTGCAGATAGAAAATATGGGATTAATGAACTGGGTTATTGAATGTCTCTCTCTTCTTCCCTTTCTCTTCTCCTGTAGAACCCCAAAGGTTAACACGCTCACCTTAGGTAAGTGAACGCCGTGCTCTCCATCTGCTTCGGGGCAGGGTGCTGTAACCAGTTTCTTCACTGGATAAGGGGAGCAGGCCTCTTGACTTCAGAGGACTGCTGTCCGTCGTTTACTACATGAACTGTAAGTTTCAAGTAATTCTAATGTCTTTAAAAGTCTTTAGTAATGATGTCTCTTGTTTTGCAGGGTTCCGGCGATGGCGGATGACGGGCGGAAGTGAGTTGAAGATGGAGCCCGTGTGATGAATAGAAGCGCCTGGAAGCACGTAAGTAAGCGCTTGTTGCCTGCTTCACGATGCGCTCTAACTGTCTTTTTATTTTGCAGGTACAAGTTCGGAGCGGCTGCAGGGTGCCGGAATACCCACTGGGTTAGATGTGGAAAGGAGTATTGGCACGTGAGTATTAAAGTTCCCCAATGTCTTTAAACGCACCTTGTTTTGTCTTTCAGATGCGGGATGCAGCGCCGAAGGCCTCCGGAGCGTGCGAAGAGTTGGTAAGCTTTTGTCTTTCAGATGCCGGAATGCAGCGCGAGGCGTTGGTGACAGCCGATGGACCAGGTAAGTGAAGCGCTGTCACTGAAGACCGTAATGCTAACCTGTTCTTTCTTGTCTTTATAGGTGTTGCTGAAGACTGGATTCAGGATGGTAAGCCTTTTTCCTTAGGCCCAGGATCAGATGCAGAAGACACGATGAGCGTTCTGCTGCAGAGGATGCAGAATAACGCAAAGCAAGATTCATCCATCGGGTGTGGTTTAAATAGCTTTCTGTAGTGCTTAGGTACTCCTTCCACAGCCACGCCTAGGTAAGAAAAGAGTTCCTGCTTTCCAGAAGAGTTCCAGTGTTCTGAACCTAGGGAGTGGCTCCTGCCTCACCCAACAGGAAAAGTAGTTCCAAACAGAAGAGGATCAGACGCTCAACTGGCAGGCAAGTAAGCAGCATGGTCTGCTGCAGGTAAGTCCACCCAAGCATTATGAGCCCGGCGCTTCCAGCGCTGGGACTGGGCATATTTATGAGCCTGGTGCCACTGGCGCCAGGACTGGGTCCAAAAGGTCCCAATTGGGACTGGTTGGCACTCGGAACCTGGGTTATGGATCTGCTTCCAAGGGAGTTGGGAAAACCCTGACCTTTTGGAAGCAGAGATCATGGCAGTACCCCCCCTCAAGGCCCCTCCCAAACCGGGCTTTTCCGGGGGTTTTGGCTTGTCAGGAAATGTTCGGTGAAATCTTTTGATTAGGCGAGGAGCGTGGACATATTCAGCAGGTTCCCAGGATCTCTCTTGGGGGCCGTAGCCTTTCCAGTCAATTAGGTAAAATAGTTTAGATTTGGAGATTTTGGAGTCCAGAACGCTTTTGACTTCAAACTCGAGTTCTCCATCAACTAGGATAGGTTTTGGAGATTTAGTTAGTCGGGTTTGAGGTTGCACGGGTTTTAATAGAGAGACGTGGAAGACCGGATGTATCTTCATGTGCGGGGGCAAGTCCAACTTGACCGCTACTGGGTTTACTATGGTAGTGATGGAATAGGGACCAAGGTATCTTGGGTTGAATGTGCGTGGCCCTTTTAGAGGTAGATATTTGGTGGATAACCAGACTTGATCCCCTACTTGATATTGAGGGGCTTCCTTCCGATGTTGATCTGCTCCTTTCTTGTATTGTTCTTTAGCCCTTTGAAGGTGAGAAACAGCTTCCTTAAAGGCTTGGTTGATTGTAGAATGCAGGTAGTCTACTGCTGGTGTTTCAAGACCTTGGAGGGGATCCAACTCCGAGGTTCGAGGGTGACTGCCGTATAAAAGAAAAAACGGGGTTTTCCCAGTTCCCGAATGGACAGAGTTATTGTAGGCATATTCGGCTATCCAAAGGATGTCTTTCCAAGTTTTTTCAGTTTGTTGCAGCATGCAGCGTAAATACTGTTCCAGAGTTTGATTGGTCCTCTCGGTTTGTCCGTCGGTCTGAGGGTGGTGACTGGTCGATAGTCTCACATCAATTTGAGCCGACCGACAGCAACTTCGCCAAAAATGAGAAATAAATTGACTACCTCGATCCGATATTAGAACCGAAGGAAAACCGTGCAGTCGGACGATGTTTTCGAGAAATTCTCGGGCCAGAGTTGCTGCTGTTGGCAAGCCTTTGAGCGGAATGAAATGCGCCACCTTGGAGAATAAGTCCACGATTACTAGAATCGTATTGTATCCGGAGCATGGAGGTAGATCGGTGATGAAGTCCATAGAAAGCGTATGCCAAGGGCGAGGTGGGATGTCAATAGGGCGTAAGAGGCCTGCTGGTCTTTCCTTTTGACTCTTGTTTTGGGCGCATACTCCACAGGACATTATAAAGTCTCTGATATCTTTTTTCCAAGACGGCCACCAGAAGTAGAGCTTGATCTTTTCTGAGGTCTTGGCCATACCGGGATGTCCTTCCATTAAAGAATCGTGATAACAAGAGATTTCTTTTTTCTGTAAATCTGTGCTGGGCAGGTATAATCGTTCTTGGAAATACAATAAGTTGTCCTTTACTGCAAAGTCCTTTCCCTGCAGATGCCAATTCTGTATGTCTGCTGGAGTTACAAGTTGCCTGGCTTTATCCTTAACTTCCTCTATGGATTGTGTGACGATTACACCCAGAATTCTTTGTTCGGGAATGATTGGTACAGGTTTAGGGTTGATCAAGTGTTCTTCCACTCCCATCCGAGAAAGGGCATCAGCTTTACCGTTTTTTGTACCAGGTCGATAGGTAATTATGAAGTCAAACTCGGCAAAGAATAATGCCCAACAGAGTTGTCTAGAGGATTGGGCTTTTGCGGTTTTCAAATATTGCAGGTTTCGGTGATCCGTAATCACAGTAACGGTGTGTCGGGCCCCCAGCAGATAATGCCGCCAAGCCTTAAAGGCAGACTTGATAGCCAGAAGTTCCTTGTCAGTAATCGTGTAATTGATTTCAGGAGGCGAGAATTTGCGGGACCAAAATGCCACGGGATGCAACTGATTGGTTACCGGGTCCTTTTGTGATAGAACTGCCCCCATGGCAAGGCTTGAAGCATCAGTTTCCACGATGTAGGGGAGTTCGGGGCGAGGGTGTTTTAAGATTGGTGCAGAGATAAATTTAGTCTTCAAATCCTGGAAAGCTTGTTCCGCCTCGGTAGACCATTCAAAACGTTTGTTTTTCTTTAACAAGGCAGTGATGGGCTGGACTATTCGAGAAAATTCGGGGATAAACCTGCGGTAAAAGTTAGCGAAGCCTAACATGCTTTGCACACCTTTTACGGAGGATGGTGATGGCCATTTGAGAACTGCATTGACCTTCTTTGAATCCATACGCACTCCGCTAGGTGATAATATGAATCCCAAGAATTCAACTTCAGTCACGTTGAAAACACATTTTTCCAACTTAGCGAAAAGTTTGTGTTGACGCAATCTTTCGAGGACCATTTTCACGTGTTTCCGATGTTCAGATTCCGATGAAGAATTAACAAGGATGTCGTCAATGTAAACAACAACACACACATCTATGAGCTCTCTGAGGACATCGTTCATAAAATATTGAAAGGCAGCCGGGGCATTGCAAAGTCCGAAGGGCATGACCTGATATTCAAATAGCCCATATTTGGTGCGGAAGGCCGTCTTCCATTCATCGCCCTCTTTTATTCGTACCAAGTGGTAGGCTCCTCTAAGATCCAGCTTTGTATATATGCATGCTTTTCTGACTTGGTCCAGGAGTTCAGGGATCAAAGGTAACGGATATCTATTCTTGACGGTGATCTGGTTCAGGGAGCGATAATCTATACAAGTTCTAAGGTCTCCTTCCTTTTTTGGAACGAAGAACAAAGCTGAAGAAGCAGGGGACTTGGAAGGACGAATAAACCCATTTGCCAGGTATTGATCCAGGTATTGTCGAAGGTGAAGGTTCTCAGGCTCGGTGAGGGCATAAATTCTACTACAAGGAGGAGTAGATCCAGGTATCAGGTCTATCTGGCAGTCATAAGACCTATGAGGAGGTAGAGAGTTAGCCTGATCCTTCCGGAAAACATCTTGGTATTCTAGGTATTCGGGAGGTAACTGGGGAGTCTCTGAAGAAATTGCTGCCAGTGCAACACCAGGTGGAGGGTGACAAGTAGAGACACATTCTGGAAACTGGACCGTTCTTGCTCGCCAATCGATCAGAGGATTGTGTTTCTCTAACCAAGGTATTCCTAGAATAATCTGAAACTGAGGGGCCTTGATCACATCGAACACGATCTTCTCATGGTGTCCATCTTGACTTACTAGCGTCACTTCTTGAGTGGTATGCGTTACTGGTCCGGAGGCTATCTCCGTCCCATCCACCGTAGTAATGACGTCCTTTACAGCCTTGGGACAAAGAGTTAGATTCATCCTCAAAACCATTTCATGATCCACATAATTGCTGATGGCACCGCTGTCGACGTAAGCTTCAATTGCATGTAATCGATCCGGATTATCAGGGCTAATGAGGACCATAGGTATCACGAAATGCGAGGTCACGGGACTGGTTTTTACGCTCGGCAAGAGGACCTCTATTCTTGTCGGGCGAGGTCGTTTCCCTGCTCAGAGTTTGTGACTTTGGTAACTGCAGCTCCTACTGCCTTCTTGGCAGGTTTCACCGGACAGTCTCGAAGAAAGTGCCCTGAGTTTCCGCAATAGAGGCATAATTGCAAATGTTTGCTCCTTTCCCGCTCCTTTTGTGTTAGAGGACCTTTCAGGCCCCCTATTTGCATGGGTTCCCCGGAGTCTTCTCCTTTGGAAGGAGTTGGCGGTTTGGAAAATACTCGAGCATCAAACTTGGAACGATTGGCCTTCCTGTTCTGCAGTCTGTGATCTATTTGAACGACTAAGTCTATATAGTCCGAGCAATCTTGTGGGGGATTCACTACTTGGGCTAACACATCTTTGAGCTCTCCACGTAGACCTCTATAAAACAGCATAATCCTTTTGTCCTCAGGCCATTGAGTTTCCACTATCAGTCTGTTGAAAGACGCAATATAAGCCAAAAGGTCTTGATTACCTTGTCGCAACGAAAGAAGCTCATTGTCCAAGGCCTGCCCCTGTGAATGTCTTGCGAACAGTTTTTCCATACTGAGCTGAAAAGCTTGAAAATCATGGAGGACCGGATCGTCTTGATTTACTAGAGGGATCGACCAGTCTGCCGCATTACCACTAAGGTACGAAAGCACGAAAGCTACTTTAGCTTGATCAGTTGGAAAGGCTGCTGGCCGGCATAAGAAATGCAACCGGCACTGATTGATAAATACTGCAAACCTCTTTGGGTCACCAGAAAATCGTTCGGGCGGAACCAGAGGTACATTCCCAGGTAGGTTGATCTGCACTGGATTCATAGAGGATGTAGAAGGAAGATTTCCCCCAGATGCGGGTAACGGGGTCTGTCCGGCTTGTGACTGTAGCAATTGTCTAGCGAGATCATCTGTTCGCTCCTTGGAAATAATCAGTTCCCTTCTTAGAGCGTTCGTTTCCTGACGGGCTGCATGCACTTCTGCCCTTAGTTCCCCAAGTAACTGGGCTAGCTGGTCGGTATCCGAGGTTTCCATAGCGCCTGGACGGGAGTTTTGCGGTAGGCTTTGCGTTCTGTAACGCTCACCTGATTCCCGTAGAGGCGCCGGTCTTGACTGGGCCTATACCGTATCTTCAAAGGTGATGTGTAACACACGGCTGGCTCTTTGGGCTGGACCTCTGTGCACTGTATGTCTGACTCGAAGGGTAAGGTGTCTGCAGATAGAAAATATGGGATTAATGAACTGGGTTATTGAATGTCTCTCTCTTCTTCCCTTTCTCTTCTCCTGTAGAACCCCAAAGGTTAACGCGCTCACCTTAGGTAAGTGAACGCCGTGCTCTCCATCTGCTTCGGGGCAGGGTGCTGTAACCAGTTTCTTCACTGGATAAGGGGAGCAGGCCTCTTGACTTCAGAGGACTGCTGTCTGTCGTTTACTACACGAACGGTAAGTTTCGAGTAATTCTAATGTCTTTAAAAGTCTTTAGTAATGATGTCTCTTGTTTTGCAGGGTTCCGGCGATGGCGGATGACGGGCTGAAGTGAGTTGAAGATGGAGCCCGTGTGATGAATAGAAGCGCCTGGAAGCACGTAAGTAAGCGCTTGTTGCCTGCTTCACGATGCGCTCTAACTGTCTTTTTATTTTGCAGGTACAAGTTCGGAGCGGCTGCAGGGTGCCGGAATACCCACTGGGTTAGATGTGGAAAGGAGTATTGGCACGTGAGTATTAAAGTTCCCCAATGTCTTTAAACGCACCTTGTTTTGTCTTTCAGATGCGGGATGCAGCGCCGAAGGCCTCCGGAGCGTGCGAAGAGTTGGTAAGCTTTTGTCTTTCAGATGCCGGAATGCAGCGCGAGGCGTTGGTGACAGCCGATGGACCAGGTAAGTGAAGCGCTGTCACTGAAGACCGTAATGCTAACCTGTTCTTTCTTGTCTTTATAGGTGTTGCTGAAGACTGGATTCAGGATGGTAAGCCTTTTTCCTTAGGCCCAGGATCAGATGCAGAAGACACGATGAGTGTTCTGCTGCAGAGGATGCAGAATAACGCAAAGCAAGATTCATCCATCGGGTGTGGTTTAAATAGCCTTCTGTAGTGCTTAGGTATCTCCTTCCACAGCCACGCCTAGGTAAGAAAAGAGTTCCTGCTTTCCAGAAGAGTTCCAGTGTTCTGAACCTAGGGAGTGGCTCCTGCCTCACCCAACAGGAAAAGTAGTTCCAAACAGAAGAGGATCAGAGGCTCAACTGGCAGGCAAGTAAGCAGCATGGTCTGCTGCAGGTAAGTCCACCCAAGCATTATGAGCCCGGCGCTTCCAGCGCTGGGACTGGGCATATTTATGAGCCTGGTGCCACTGGCGCCAGGACTGGGTCCAAAAGGTCCCAATTGGGACTGGTTGGCACTCGGAACCTGGGTTATGGATCTGCTTCCAAGGGAGTTGGGAAAACCCTGACCTTTTGGAAGCAGAGATCATGACAGTACCCCCCCTCAAGGCCCCTCCCAAACCGGGCTTTTCCGGGGGTTTTTGCTTGTCAGGAAATGTTCGGTGAAATCTTTTGATTAGGCGAGGAGCGTGGACATATTCAGCAGGTTCCCAGGATCTCTCTTGGGGGCCGTAGCCTTTCCAGTCAATTAGGTAAAATAGTTTAGATTTGGAGATCTTGGAGTCCAGAACGCTTTTGACTTCAAACTCGAGTTCTCCATCAACTAGGATAGGTTTTGGAGATTTAGTTAGTCGGGTTTGAGGTTGCACGGGTTTTAATAGAGAGACGTGGAAGACCGGATGTATCTTCATGTGCGGGGGCAAGTCCAACTTGACCGCTACTGGGTTTACTATGGTAGTGATGGAATAGGGACCAAGGTATCTTGGGTTGAATGTGCGTGGCCCTTTTAGAGGTAGATATTTGGTGGATAACCAGACTTGATCCCCTACTTGATATTGAGGGGCTTCCTTCCGATGTTGATCTGCTCCTTTCTTGTATTGTTCTTTAGCCCTTTGAAGGTGAGAAACAGCTTCCTTAAAGGCTTGGTTGATTGTAGAATGCAGGTAGTCTACTGCTGGTGTTTCAAGATCTTGGAGGGGATCCAACTCCGAGGTTCGAGGGTGACTGCCGTATAAAAGAAAAAACGGGGTTTTCCCAGTTCCCGAATGGACAGAGTTATTGTAGGCATATTCGGCTATCCAAAGGATGTCTTTCCAAGTTTTTTCAGTTTGTTGCAGCATGCAGCGTAAATACTGTTCCAGAGTTTGATTGGTCCTCTCGGTTTGTCCGTCGGTCTGAGGGTGGTGACTGGTCGATAGTCTCACATCAATTTGAGCCGACCGACAGCAACTTCGCCAAAAATGAGAAATAAATTGACTACCTCGATCCGATATTAGAACCGAAGGAAAACCGTGCAGTCGGACGATGTTTTCGAGAAATTCTCGGGCCAGAGTTGCTGCTGTTGGCAAGCCTTTGAGCGGAATGAAATGCGCCATCTTGGAGAATAAGTCCACGATTACTAGAATCGTATTGTATCCGGAGCATGGAGGTAGATCGGTGATGAAGTCCATAGAAAGCGTATGCCAAGGGCGAGGTGGGATGTCAATAGGGCGTAAGAGGCCTGCTGGTCTTTCCTTTTGACTCTTGTTTTGGGCGCATACTCCACAGGACATTATAAAGTCTCTGATATCTTTTTTCCAAGACGGCCACCAGAAGTAGAGCTTGATCTTTTCTGAGGTCTTGGCCATACCGGGATGTCCTTCCATTAAAGAATCGTGATAACAAGAGATTTCTTTTTTCTGTAAATCTGTGCTGGGCAGGTATAATCGTTCTTGGAAATACAATAAGTTGTCCTTTACTGCAAAGTCCTTTCCCTGCAGATGCCAATTCTGTATGTCTGCTGGAGTTACAAGTTGCCTGGCTTTATCCTTAACTTCCTCTATGGATTGTGTGGCGATTACACCCAGAATTCTTTGTTCGGGAATGATTGGTACAGGTTTAGGGTTGATCAAGTGTTCTTCCACTCCCATCCGAGAAAGGGCATCAGCTTTACCGTTTTTTGTACCAGGTCGATAGGTAATTATGAAGTCAAACTCGGCAAAGAATAATGCCCAACAGAGTTGTCTAGAGGATTGGGCTTTTGCGGTTTTCAAATATTGCAGGTTTCGGTGATCCGTAATCACAGTAACGGTGTGTCGGGCCCCCAGCAGATAATGCCGCCAAGCCTTAAAGGCAGACTTGATAGCCAGAAGTTCCTTGTCAGTAATCGTGTAATTGATTTCAGGAGGCGAGAATTTGCGGGACCAAAATGCCACGGGATGCAACTGATTGGTTACCGGGTCCTTTTGTGATAGAACTGCCCCCATGGCAAGGCTTGAAGCATCAGTTTCCACGATGTAGGGGAGTTCGGGGCGAGGGTGTTTTAAGATTGGTGCAGAGATAAATTTAGTCTTCAAATCCTGGAAAGCTTGTTCCGCCTCGGTAGACCATTCAAAACGTTTGTTTTTCTTTAACAAGGCAGTGATGGGCTGGACTATTCGAGAAAATTCGGGGATAAACCTGCGGTAAAAGTTAGCGAAGCCTAACATGCTTTGCACACCTTTTACGGAGGATGGTGATGGCCATTTGAGAACTGCATCGACCTTCTTTGAATCCATACGCACTCCGCTAGGTGATAATATGAATCCCAAGAATTCAACTTCAGTCACGTTGAAAACACATTTTTCCAACTTAGCGAAAAGTTTGTGTTGACGCAATCTTTCGAGGACCATTTTCACGTGTTTCCGATGTTCAGATTCCGATGAAGAATAAACGAGGATGTCGTCAATGTAAACAACAACACACACATCTATGAGCTCTCTGAGGACATCGTTCATAAAATATTGAAAGGCAGCCGGGGCATTGCAAAGTCCGAAGGGCATGACCTGATATTCAAATAGCCCATATTTGGTGCGGAAGGCCGTCTTCCATTCATCGCCCTCTTTTATTCGTACCAAGTGGTAGGCTCCTCTAAGATCCAGCTTTGTATATATGCATGCTTTTCTGACTTGGTCCAGGAGTTCAGGGATCAAAGGTAACGGATATCTATTCTTGATGGTGATCTGGTTCAGGGAGCGATAATCTATACAAGTTCTAAGGTCTCCTTCCTTTTTTGGAACGAAGAACAAAGCTGAAGAAGCAGGGGACTTGGAAGGACGAATAAACCCATTTGCCAGGTATTGATCCAGGTATTGTCGAAGGTGAAGGTTCTCAGGCTCGGTGAGGGCATAAATTCTACTACAAGGAGGAGTAGATCCAGGTATCAGGTCTATCTGGCAGTCATAAGACCTATGAGGAGGTAGAGAGTTAGCCTGATCCTTCCGGAAAACATCTTGGTATTCTAGGTATTCGGGAGGTAACTGGGGAGTCTCTGAAGAAATTGCTGCCAGTGCAACACCAGGTGGAGGGTGACAAGTAGAGACACATTCTGGAAACTGGACCGTTCTTGCTCGCCAATCGATCAGAGGATTGTGTTTCTCTAACCAAGGTATTCCTAGAATAATCTGAAACTGAGGGGCCTTGATCACATCGAACACGATCTTCTCATGGTGTCCATCTTGACTTACTAGCGTCACTTCTTGAGTGGTATGCGTTACTGGTCCGGAGGCTATCTCCGTCCCATCCACCGTAGTAATGACGTCCTTTACAGCCTTGGGACAAAGAGTTAGATTCATCCTCAAAACCATTTCATGATCCACATAATTGCTGATGGCACCGCTGTCGACGTAAGCTTCAATTGCATGTAATCGATCCGGATTATCAGGGCTAATGAGGACCATAGGTATCACGAAATGCGAGGTCACGGGTCTGGTTTTTACGCTCGGCAAGAGGACCTCTATTCTTGTCGGGCGAGGTTGTTTCCCTGCTCAGAGTTTGTGACTTTGGTAACTGCAGCTCCTACTGCCTTCTTGGCAGGTTTCACCGGACAGTCTCGAAGAAAGTGCCCTGAGTTTCCGCAATAGAGGCATAATTGCAAATGTTTGCTCCTTTCCTGCTCCTTTTGTGTTAGAGGACCTTTCAGGCCCCCTATTTGCATGGGTTCCCCGGAGTCTACTCCTTTGGAAGGAGTTGGCGGTTTGGAAAATACTCGAGCATCAAACTTGGAACGATCGGCCTTCCTGTTCTGCAGTCTGTGATCTATTTGAACGACTAAGTCTATATAGTCCGAGCAATCTTGTGGGGGATTCACTACTTGGGCTAACACATCTTTGAGCTCTCCACGTAGACCTCTATAAAACAGCATAATCCTTTTGTCCTCAGGCCATTGAGTTTCCACTATCAGTCTGTTGAAAGACGCAATATAAGCCAAAAGGTCTTGATTACCTTGTCGCAACGAAAGAAGCTCATTGTCCAAGGCCTGCCCCTGTGAATGTCTTGCGAACAGTTTTTCCATACTGAGCTGAAAAGCTTGAAAATCATGGAGGACCGGATCGTCTTGATTTACTAGAGGGATCGACCAGTCTGCCGCATTACCACTAAGGTACGAAAGCACGAAAGCTACTTTAGCTTGATCAGTTGGAAAGGCTGCTGGCCGGCATAAGAAATGCAACCGGCACTGATTGATAAATACTGCAAACCTCTTTGGGTCACCAGAAAATCGTTCGGGCGGAACCAGAGGTACATTCCCAGGTAGGTTGATCTGCACTGGATTCATAGAGGATGTAGAAGGAAGATTTCCCCCAGATGCGGGTAACGGGGTCTGTCCGGCTTGTGACTGTAGCAATTGTCTAGCGAGATCATCTGTTCGCTCCTTGGAAATAATCAGTTCCCTTCTTAGAGCGTTCGTTTCCTGACGGGCTGCATGCACTTCTGCCCTTAGTTCCCCAAGTAACTGGGCTAGCTGGTCGGTATCCGAGGTTTCCATAGCGCCTGGACGGGAGTTTTGCGGTAGGCTTTGCGTTCTGTAACGCTCACCTGATTCCCGTAGAGGCGCCGGTCTTGACTGGGCCTATACCGTATCTTCAAAGGTGATGTGTAACACACGGCTGGCTCTTTGGGCTGGACCTCTGTGCACTGTATGTCTGACTCGAAGGGTAAGGTGTCTGCAGATAGAAAATATGGGATTAATGAACTGGGTTATTGAATGTCTCTCTCTTCTTCCCTTTCTCTTCTCCTGTAGAACCCCAAAGGTTAACGCGCTCACCTTAGGTAAGTGAACGCCGTGCTCTCCATCTGCTTCGGGGCAGGGTGCTGTAACCAGTTTCTTCACTGGATAAGGGGAGCAGGCCTCTTGACTTCAGAGGACTGCTGTCTGTCGTTTACTACACGAACGGTAAGTTTCGAGTAATTCTAATGTCTTTAAAAGTCTTTAGTAATGATGTCTCTTGTTTTGCAGGGTTCCGGCGATGGCGGATGACGGGCTGAAGTGAGTTGAAGATGGAGCCCGTGTGATGAATAGAAGCGCCTGGAAGCACGTAAGTAAGCGCTTGTTGCCTGCTTCACGATGCGCTCTAACTGTCTTTTTATTTTGCAGGTACAAGTTCGGAGCGGCTGCAGGGTGCCGGAATACCCACTGGGTTAGATGTGGAAAGGAGTATTGGCACGTGAGTATTAAAGTTCCCCAATGTCTTTAAACGCACCTTGTTTTGTCTTTCAGATGCGGGATGCAGCGCCGAAGGCCTCCGGAGCGTGCGAAGAGTTGGTAAGCTTTTGTCTTTCAGATGCTGGAATGCAGTGCGAAGACCTCCGGAGCGCACGAAGAGTAGGTAAGCCTTTGTCTTTCAGATGCCGGAATGCAGCGCGAGGCGTTGGTGACAGCCGATGGACCAGGTAAGTGAAGCGCTGTCACTGAAGACCGTAATGCTAACCTGTTCATTCTTGTCTTTATAGGTGTTGCTGAAGACTGGATTCAGGATGGTAAGCCTTTTTCCTTAGGCCCAGGATCAGATGCAGAAGACACGATGAGCGTTCTGCTGCAGAGGATGCAGAATAACGCAAAGCAAGATTCATCCATCGGGTGTGGTTTAAATAGCCTTCTGTAGTGCTTAGGTGTCTCCTTCCACAGCCACGCCTAGGTAAGAAAAGAGTTCCTGCTTTCCAGAAGAGTTCCAGTGTTCTGAACCTAGGGAGTGGCTCCTGCCCCACCCAACAGGAAAAGTAGTTCCAAACAGAAGAGGATCAGAGGCTCAACTGGCAGGCAAGTAAGCAGCATGGTCTGCTGCAGGTAAGTCCACCCAAGCATTATGAGCCCGGCGCTTCCAGCGCTGGGACTGGGCATATTTATGAGCCTGGTGCCACTGGCGCCAGGACTGGGTCCAAAAGGTCCCAATTGGGACTGGTTGGCACTCGGAACCTGGGTTATGGATCTGCTTCCAAGGGAGTTGGGAAAACCCTGACCTTTTGGAAGCAGAGATCATGACAGTTTCCCATCCCAAAAACGATTTCCAATTTTGATTGCTAAGCCCATTTTCGTAGCTGTTTGCGTTTCTCCTGTGATTGATTGTAATGGGACCAAAAATGCGTGGTGCCCTATATGCAGTGTGGTGCTTGATACATAAGACTTTTGACTGAAGTGTGCCATAGAGGGCCTATGCCACCAAGAGAATAATCGCCATAACCAGGCACCTCTGTGGTGAGTTCCCACTGCTTGATGTGCATTTACACTGCCCCTTGAGGCATCTTGTAGTGCAAAGCATGGCATGCAGCAATGGCTACTTATGCAGCTGTGGAAGAGCTGCTACTGGATGATATTCAGAATCTTTCTTTTTTTCAATAAGATCAGTGAAATAAGGGTGCTCCCTTTTGCAACTGATACACAACCGGAGGAACCCATATTCAGGTAAGATCAACACTGCCCATATTGCAACTCGGGCCATAGTGGAGTGCACATTCGGTGTGCTCAAGTCACGTTTCTGCTCCCTTGACCACTCTGGTGGTGTGTTCTGCTATATGCACCACCACTAGTCTGCAGGATCCTAGTGACAGCATGTGTCCTGCACAATGTTGCAACATGGCATGGCGTCCCAGTGGACATGGTGGTGGCACCCCATCCAAACCCACAGGCCCGCTGCCTGCGTATGGCTGGGCAAAGGGCACGTGGAGAGGCTGCACGTACTGAGTTTGTGGCAACGTATTTCACCTAAATGCCCCCCCTGTGGAGTGCACACAAGGCCGCTACATCCCACGTGCCATTCATTGATGACAATGGGCCAATCCCCTGTGCCCACAAAACCACCCTGAACATGTGCCCCTGGAAGTGCAAAATTGTGTGCATCCTTTAGAACTTAAAAGACATTTCTCTTTGTGTTTCCAAAAGAAACACAATGACACCACTACCACCATGGCAACCATTTAATTAAATCACCTACCTCTGTGTCAACCAAACCATCCCATATGTCATGTAAAATTATCATAAGACTGTGTCATTGTATGGCAGGTCATGCAAAAGTATATGCCGAAATGCCCTATACATGAGGCAAGTGTCAGAAAGCGCTCAAGGATGGATGGAACAAGGTGAAAAAGAACACTCGTACAGAACCCTGGAATCACTGAAATCATAATAGTCAGTAGCTGGCACACCTTGCACCTGATCCATATGAATGAACTGGCTCATATCCTGTTCATATGGGGTGAGCTCCTCCTCTGGTGACCCCCCCTCCAGTTGCCATAGCAGAGGCGAGGTTGGCACACAGCTTGGATTTGGTGCGGCGGTTGAGGTAATTCCACCGCTTCATGACCTAAGAAGCAGTGCGCTTCTCATACCCTAAGGTGTTTATGTCATCCGTGACATGCTGCCAATGCACCATGCGCTGAGCAGGTGTATGTGTGCTCCGTGGTTGCAGGCACATGTCATGGTGGTGATCGGCCACGTAGTCCACGAGGATTTGGAGTTCGTCATCATTGAAGCTCCTCTTCCTCGACGTGCCAGTGTCCTGTGACGTGGCATGTGGTTGAGCTTCTTCCTGCTGTGCAGGCTTTGCCTTCTTGGCACGTGTTACAGACCCTGTGTGGCTGAGACTACTCAGGGCACCAGATGCTGGACCACTAGTGGCCTGGGCCATGGCATCACCCACTGATGCTGGGACAGCAACTTTCACTGCATGCCCCTTACCCTTTGGGACAGGGACAGCAGCTGCCACTGCAGGTCCCTGACCCTGGCAGGGCCAGCAGCTTCCCCTGCAGATCCCTGACCCTGGCGGTTGGGGACAGCAGCTTTCGCTGCATGTCCCTTACCCGTGGGGACAGGGACAGCAGCTGCCACTGCAGGTCCCTGACCCTGGGGGGGCAGCAGATTCCACTGCAGGTCCCTGACACTGTGGGGGGCAGCAGCTTCCACTGCAGGTCCCTGACTCTGGGGTGGGGGACAGCAGCTTCCACTGCAGGTCCCTGGCCAGGGGTTGGGGGGCAGCAGCTTCCACTACACATTGGCGGCCACCTTTCCCTCTTGGGGCTTTTCCACTCATGGTCGAAGTGAACAATGGAAGGAATACCAAGCAATTGTCCTGGGCAATTCGAGTCAGGGTGCAGTGTACGTGATGGAAGACGTACTTCAGTGGTTCAGCAAGGCTCAAAAGTACCCCTGGTGACAAAAATACAGGATGCGTAATGCACAGGCACCCCAAAAAACTAAAAATATGCGTACGCGAGACCTCGATAGCTTCTGTAAAAACAAAAAGTATTACGTGATAAGCTGCAGCACCCAGCAACACAAAAAATGCATACATGAAGCCCGGAAAGCTACTGTAATGGCACCAATGGAGATGCCCGATACACAGAGGCACCCAGAGTATGAAAAATGCGTATGCAAATCACTGTTAGCCTCTGAAAAAGAAAAGTAGACGCACGTGTGCACGGAGGCAAATCCCCCAACAAAATAAGAAGTTCGTACTGTCCCAGAAGTAAACGAATTGCGTGGCACCCCAAAATCGCAGTAATCCACCTGTCCATCTACTCCCAATCGCACGTATGGTCTAATTTGCTTCTATGCGTACCTCTATATACCCGATTCTGGCATAGTGAACACCAGCGCGCAGCGCGTGTCACATAAGTTACACGCTCAGGGCCTTTCCTTGGATTTCATGTGTAGGCACTAATTTCGAACGTGCAAAGTAACTGTCACTCTGTTTCCGGCTGCCCACGCGTTAGACATGGAAGGCCCAAGCTCCTGCCTACAAGCCTTTAAACCTGCCTCCTACTGCCGAGAGCTGCATCCTACTGAGCCATCTGCTGCTGTCTGCCCACTGTGTGTGCCTGCTGCCCAACTGCGCTGCATTTTGAGTGCCTTCTGTCCAGCCATTGCCAGTGCTCCTGTCCTTGGCCCTGTGACCACCTCAGCTGATTCACCGGACTCCCAACATTCCATACCATCACCACCGCTCCACAGCCCATCTCCAGGACCACCTTGCCCACCCACACCTGCCTCGGGGGTTGCCATGTCAGCACCATCATCATCTGACTAGATTGGCAACCCCATGGCAGTGAGGAAGAGGGCTGTCAACTTCACTGCCAAGGAAGTTGAGATCCTGGTGGAGCAGGTCCTGGGGAATTTTGATGCCCTCTTCAATCCATCAATGCCACGCGGCAAGGAAGGACGTCAGTGCATCTGTGACAGGATAAGGGATGCCATCAATGCAGAAGGTGTAGCATCCCGGACTTTCAAGCATTTGCACAAGTGCTGGGAGGACCTTAAATCCAGGACCCATAGCAAGGCCCTGCGCTTCCTCCAGACCGGTGACACCATAGAGGGACGCAGGTGTCCGCTGAACATCACCAACATACAGGTCCTGGAGAAGTTTTACTCGGCGCTACTCACCCAGGTCTGGGAGTTGCACCAACTTCTGGAGTCGTCTGGTGAGTAGCCATGTGTTGCTATGCTCCACAGTGCATGTGCATGTTTCTTCATGTTGGGAGTGAGCACCTTTAGGCTTACAGCAAGTATGCTTCTGATACGAATGTCTGTGTACATGCCCCAGACAGTGCTCTCCATGTGTGCATTGAACCATATATACTTTTAATGAGATGCAATTTGCATTGTGTGTTGTACTGCTGCCTTTCATACCGTGCACATGTTTTGTTACTTGTGTCACAGTTGAGGTAGTATTGGTCACGTCATGTGCATGCATGTTGTTCATGAGTATGGGGAAAAAATGGGAAAAAATGGGAATGTGTGACTAGCCATCACTCATGGCTGGATGCAACACTTGCATTTCAATGTCTGACGTAGTCATGTTGCGGGCAAGGAGGTGGGCTGCCATCCTGGAGGAAACTTGCAGGGAGGCAGAGAGGATGGAGAGACATATGCTGGAGGCCCTGCAAGTCCTCCAGGAAACAACGGAGGCCCGGCTGGGGGAAGTGGACACAGCACTGGATGATGCCCTGGCGGAGAGTCTGAGCAACAGACTATTTGAACATTACTCCCCTTTGTTACTATATATAGTTATTTTGGTGTAGGTTTCCTTTTTTATTTTTTTTCCAACTGACTATTTGAACATTACGTCCCTTTTTTTTACTGTATATAGTTATTTAGTTGTAGGTTTCCCTTTATTTTTTTGGTTTTTCAGCTGAGTTTTGGGACATTACTTCACATTTTAAATTGTATATATTTATTTTGGCATAACAAGTATGTTTTTACATGCACAGCTTAATTTCTGGCTTGTGAAAGTATGATGTAAGTATTTATTGGTAATATATCTTTTTGTTAGTCCAATTCCTGGCTTCTTGCTGTTCATTTGGGTGTGGGCCTGTTTGCTATTTCTATTTTGGGGCCGTACTTCTCTCCATTGGGAGTAATGTGTCTTGTTGCATACATGTTTGTATATTGTTGTTGCTGGAATGGTTGGCGATGGCAGGATGCACAGGTGGCTGACAGGTGGTGGTGTGTCAAGTAGACAGATGGGTGTGCACTGTCTAATAGTATTCCCTTTGACCTGTGCTGCATCACTCTGTGTTTGGCTTTACTGTGGTTGGGGTGGAGGGAGGTGGGCTGACTGTGGGAGTTTTCCATGGTCACTGTCATAGCACATGACTTTGTTATTGATGTGTAACACACATGTCGTGGGTATCTGGTATTTCCATCTAATTTCTATACATCGAATGCCTACCCATCAAAAAGCATATTCATTGAATGAATTTCGATGGATAATTTCAATGGATAATTAGGGTTAGGGTTAGATTTGGGGTTGGGGTTAGATTTAGGGTTAGAGTTAGGGTTACATTAAGGGTTAGATAAAGGGTTTTATTTAGGGTTACAGTTAGGATTAGGGTGGGGTTAGGGTTAAGGGGGGATTTGCGTGGTGGTTGGGGGGAACCCTCCACAATATACAATAAACACGATACGTTACAAGGAGCTGGCCAGTGTGAAATTTCAGCACTGGACGGCTCCATGTAACGTTTTAACGTTAAAAAAAATTAATCGAAATGCTATCTTTTACATTTAAAAGTACATATCCATAGAAACTTGTCAATTCCTATATTTGATGGACAAGTTTCGATGGATATGTACTTTTATTGCAAAAGATAGCATTTCGATGAATCTAGTTTCAATGCATTTCTTATGATGCATTTCAATTTCGATGCATCATTTCGATATCTGGTTTCAGTCTGCAGGCTTACTTCACTGTTCAGTCCACGGACAGCCCTCCGATTGGTCCAGAGGATATCGTGATGTCCGTGGACATCAGATACGCTCACTGATTGGATGATGAAAAGCATGAGGTGCATCATATTTTTTTTAAATGCCCCCCATGTTGGTTTCGTGGACTGCTTCCGTTGTCCGCGAACATCACTGTAAAAACACATTAAAAACCACAACATTGCACTTGTCAACCTAATGAAGCAATCTCTGGGGAGGTGAGGGGTGATGAGGATGGGATGGGATATGGTTATGAAAAGCCAGAAAACTGGCGGTTATTCATCTCAGATGTCCGCGAATGGTTCGGACACAGCCCATGTCAGATCGGGGGGCATTCATACATATTTTTGCATTCCCGGGTTGGTGAATAGATGTTTTTGGATGGCATATAACTTTGGCGCCACTCAATGAAACTCTATGAAATGTTGTGATATTATTTTAGACGTGCCCTTGAATGGCTCTACAATGTATGGTGCTGTTTTGCCAATAGGGAACAAATTAGCGGGGGTCCCAAAGTATTTGAAAGGCTTATAAGTTCAGTTATGTTTCATGGACCTGCACAAAAATGTGCAAAATATTATAAGAGCCAGATTTGAATGTTTTTGCAAAGTTTGATGGGATTTTGTGAAGAGGGGGCAAAATTAGAGGGGGGTTTCATAGGTTTTAAATGGGTTATAACTTTGTTGCCATTTGACGAATGTGTGCAAAAGATTTTTGAAAGATTATAGACCGAACTTAGAATTTTCTGCAAAGTCTGAATGGATTTTGTCAACTGGGAGCTAAGTTATATGAGTATTTTATGTACGTACATTTTGACACTTTTCAAAAATAAAACATGGATGGATTTGCAGGAAAGTTGTGCAAAGAGCATTGGCAAGGACTTGAAAGCATGATTTTGCAAATGTGTCCATGTCTTATTTTTTTAAAAGTGTCATAATGTAGGTACAAAAAATAGTGATATACCATTGGTGACTGAGGTATAGCCGGTGGCCATGGGCAGTGGCCAGATTGTCTGAGTCATGGCCAAAGTACATGACTCAGATAATCTGGCAACTGCCCATGACCTCAAGAGACTAGCAATGGGGTTAAATTGGGCATGGCCAACAGGGACTGGCTATATGGTGACGTTTTTCAAAATTGGTATAGGTTTGAATGGGACGATAAATTCTGCCCGTGGCTAAAATTCTGTATGTGGCTCCAGCCCAAAGTTCTGCACAGGATTGCATCAACAGATCGCTGTGACTATCGCTGCATAGACTCCAAGACAATGCCAATCAGCAGATAATTACCGAGCACGCCGACCCAGGTGCCCACGTGGTCACCAGGCCACCCCTTGAAATCATTGCCCACCTTTATTTGTGACCATAGTGGGACAAGATATTGGGATTGGATGCTGGGCTCATTTCCACAACCTCGAAGCAATGACTGGCCCACAATCCACATCCCTTGAGAAAGACTCTAGAGAGTCGAATTACGTGTTGGCTGAGTTCTAACAATAAATATAGCATCAAGAATGGTTTTGAAGACTGCTTTATTATGACAACAGTTATGTATTGAATAACCCAGTGCTGAGGTGAACAAGGCTCACTCTCCTATTCCAAACCTTACACTTGAAGAAGGAAGGGCACCTTCACAAAAGAACTGCATCACCGGCAGCTAGGTAATATGTTTGAAGTACTAGATGAAGTGCAGTGACCTACCCATTTGACCGCCCTGCAATTACTTGATAATCATGTACTCTGATTTGATTATTGGGGCACTCTGATTTGATTATTGGGGCATGGAGCATGGCCGAACCCTAGGTTTGAACGGGAAGAAATATTTTGCTTGCGGCTAAAGCCTGAAGTGCTGTACTGAATGACAAAAAACCTGCACAAGGGGCATCAGTAAGGTTCTGAAAGGATGCTTTAGCTAATCTGTCCTGTGTTTTATTTTTTTGAAAGTGTGTAATTGCAATTACAAAATATTGTGATATAACTTTTCTGCCATGGGCAGTGGCACAAAAATAGTGATACAAGTGTGGTGCATGGACAATGGGCCTGGCCCTTGGCAAGGACGAATGCCTACTTTGATTGACTTATGGGGCATGCGGCATGGCCAAAGCCGTAGGTTTAAATGGGAAAACAAAATGAGCTTGCGACTGCAGCTCGGAGTGCTGGACAGGATTGCAGCGAAGTTACGGGCATGCGGTATGGCTGAAGCTGTAGGTTTAAATGGGAAAATAAATCTGCTTGCGGCTGTAGCCCGGAGTGCTGGATGGGATTATAGCAAAGTTGTGCGAGGAGCATCAGCAAGGACCTGAAAGCATGCTTTTGGAAATCTGTCCTGTGTTTTACTTTTTTGAAATTGTCGAAACATAAGTACAATAAATAGTGATATAAATTTTCTGCCGTGGGAAAAGGGTCTGGCCTTAGGCAAGGACAAATGTCTAAAAGGAATTATTAATAACTTATACAGTGATGTAACATTATGAAACATTTGTACTTATAAAAACCTATTCAATTGAAAGACGTTACGGTTAAGATGTACCCCACCCTTGGGAATCCTCTGCCCCAGCAGTTAGCTAGTGGCATCCCATTTTAGGATCCTTTGGCACTTCCCTCCTGGGCTCCCATGAGCACTTGTCTATCCGTATTGACCCTTTTATGTATGCACTTCCGTCACTGCACAATGCATATGTGCATTTATAGAAGCACTATGTAAAAATGTTTGGTGTATGTATGGGAAATGTAGGTGCAAAAGATTTGTAGAAGTATCAGGAAGGCCATCTTGGGCCTACGTCACGCCCTCCGACCATGACGGAAGATAAGAAGGAGGGAAGGACCCTCTTCAGGCCCTGCACCAAATGCGGGCTACGGAACGCCTTTGTGGAGGACACACATCTGCAGTGTCTTTACTGTCTGCACCCGGACCACATGGAGGTGAAGTGCGAGATATGCCTGGGCATCTCAAAGAAGACAATGAAAGACAGGCACAGTAGGCTGGTGGCATGGCTCAATTTGAACAAGGCCTCTGCCCTGTGCTCTGAGCAGGGTCATGCCTCGCCCAGGACTGGCCGGTCTGAAGAGCGGTCTTCCTCTGGGAAGAGGTCAAAGTCCTTTGAGGTCACCCCATCCAAGATAAGGCCAAGAACCGCAAGTCCGATTCCACCGGGTTCGCCGCTGATGCAGGTCCCAGGTTGCATAGGCCGCGATCATTATCCCACTGGAACCGACGAAGATGAGGACTTCGTCCCGGCAGACAATGAACCACCACAGCTGGAAGCCCCTCATAGAGTTTATCCACCTGACGAAGTGGGATCATTCCACTCGAGGATCTCCAGGACCTCCTAGCTGTTATAGCTGGTGCCCTAGAGGAAAACAGGAAAGGGGGCTTCTTGTATCAGTGATGAGAATCCAAGATGAAGACAATCATGGCGGTGCCCTTTCTGGACAAGATTTGGGAGGCCGGCCTAGCCCTCATGAAGAACCCATGCATGGCTCTAGCCAAGTGAGACAGGTTGGAGAAGAAATATAGGGTGCCGGACTCCGCGCCCAAATGCTTGAGGTCGCAACCGTCACCTGAATCGGTAGTGTCGGCTGTCGCACGGAATTGTTTGGCTAATCCAGCTTCATCGTCATCAGTTCCTCCGGACAAAGAAGGGAAGAAGTTGGACACCATGGGGAAGAGAGTAATTTACACAGCAGCATCCACGATCATGGCAGCTAATGTTCTGGCTTCTTGGCCCAATACGACTGGGAGCTTTGGTAAAAGCTGGGCGTGATCCGGGAATTACTCCAAGACGACAAGAAGATGGAAGATCTCGCCCTCTTTCAGGAAGGGGAAGTGTTGTCGGACCATGCCATTAGGTTTGCAGTGGACATCACCAGCACAGGTTTCTGGCAGAAGGGAAACAGAGTCTGCCTTCATTGGCAGGGATGGTTGAAGGTCACAAACTTTCATCAGGATATTCATGCAAAGGTGCTGGACATGCCCTTCGAGGGAGAAAATCTGTTCGGGAAGGAAGTCGACAAATCCCTTCAAGCCATAAAGACAGATACAGCACTCTTCAGCAGCAACGCTCGTTTTCTTTTCGCTCCTCCAGCGGTAAATCGAGCAGATCATCCAAGGGATTCTCCACATCATACATACGGAAAACCTCCCCGATCCTCCACGCCGGAAGCCTACAGAGGTCGCTCCCAGGCCTATGGCAGTGGAGGTCAGCATCGCCGTAGCCCGGAGGGCACGGTGCTGGCACCCAAGCAAGCCTAAACCGGCCAAGACGTCGGTCACCCACTTGTGCACCCTGGTGGGAGGCTGGCTGACAAGGTTCATCAGTGAGTGTAGAAAGATCACCACTGACAGATGGGTGCTGGACGCTCTCACCCAGGGACACACCTTGGAGTTCCAACACAGGTGCCCATGTATTCCACGTCAGGAGCTTCACATTCCTCAACTCCTGGAAGAAGTGCGAGCCATGTTACAGAAGGGGTGATATAGCTCCTTCCCCAATAACTCTGGGGCTCCGAAGTCTATTCCAGATACTTTCTGGTAAGAAAGAAGACAAGGGGTTGGAGATCCATCCTGGACCCTTCACCGTCTGAAGAAGTACATAAAGTCCCAAAAATTCAGGATGGTCCTGTTGCAGCACGTACTTCCATGTCCCCATCCACAGGAACCATCGAATGTTCCTACTGTTCCTACGGTTCATGGTACAAGGCCAGCACTACCAGTTCACGGCCCTACCATTTGGCTTGATATCGGCCCCAAGAGTGTTTACGAAATGCCTGGCCCCGGTGGCGGTCCATCTGTGTCTGAAGGGCATACACATATACCCATACCTGGATTATTGGCTGATACGTGCCCGCTCGTGGGAGCACATGAAGGCTACCGTCCGACTACTGATGGAGCTGGGATTCTCCGTTAACTATCTGAAGCCCTACTTGAAGCCATCGCAGAAAGTGCTGTTCCTCGGTGCCACACTCAACATAGTGACTTACCTGGCTTAGCCCTCGGAGGAGAGGCTAGCAGCCATTCAAGGGAAGGTGCAACGTCTGTCGTCGGGGAAGACGGCCACGGTGCGGGCCATCAAGTCGTTGCTTGGCATAATGTCGCCCTGCATATACCTTGTACATCTCTGCAGGATGCAGATGCGACCCCTACAGGAATTCTTGGACACACATTGGGTGCATGTGTCCTGGAGGTTTGCGGACAAGATCCCACCCAACGAGGAGTTCTGGCAGGTGATAGAATGGTGAGGGGTGCACTCCCACATCACCCAGGGGATGCGATTTCAGACCCCACCATACCAGGAGACGATCACCACGGATGCCTCTCTGGAAGTTTGGGGGGCTCACACCGGACATCTAAACGCCAGAGGCCTGTGGCTTCCGGAGGAGAAGGAACTGCACATCAACATTCTGGAGCTATGGGCAGTGTTCTGGGCCCTCAAGTCTTTCCTACCATCTCTGAAGGGCAACGTGGTGAGGATTTTCAGAGACAACACCACCACCATGTTCTACATCAGGAAGCAAGGGGGCACTCGATCTGCAGTGGTCTCCAAGGAAGCTCAGGACTTGTGGCACTGGGCTGTCGGACAGGGGCTGTTCCTCGTCCCTCTCCACCTGGCAGGCATCAAGAACACCATTGCAGACTCCCCCAGCAGGGCACTGTGCTCCTGCCATGAGTGGGAACTTCGTCAGGATCAGCTGGACCGCCTGTTCATCAAATGGGGCAGACCGCCAAACAACCTTTTTACCATGGCAGTGAACTCCAAATGCCAGAAGTTTGCCAGCAGAGTCCACCAACCGAGGAGCTTGGGAGACACGTGTGAGAGAACGCTCTGCTTCCAGTGGGAAGGTCTGTTTCTGTATGCTTTCCCCCATTTCCTCTCCTGCTACGTGTCATCAACAGATAATGTTGATGCAAGATGATACTCATTGCCCCGGCATGGCTGAGGCATATTTGGTATCTGGACCTACTTAGCCTGTCAGCCTTGCCTCCAGTCAAGTTGCCGGTACTTCCGGATCTGCTCGCTAGAGAGGGAGGCCCAACCCTTCATCATGACCCAGGATCGCTGAACGTGAGGGCATGACTCCTGCAGCCTTAGAGTTTGGAGGTTATGAGTTGCCAGCGGACTGCACAGAGGTCCTCGCAGAAGCCAGGGCGTCATCGACTCTAAAGTGCTGCGGCTATAAGTGCAAGTGTTTTGCTATATGGTGCCGGTCACAGAAGATTACCCCTATGAGGGTCGCTGCTCCACAGATCCTTCCATACTTGCTGTCCTTGCAAAAGCTTGACTAGCTCACGCATCCATCAAGGTACACCTGGCGGCCATCTCACACTACACCAGATCCCCTAGGAGATCCTCGATGTGGTCCCACAGACCCGTCAAGGAGTTTCTCAGGGGGCTTTTCCATTCTTTCCCGCGGTGAAGGCTCCTGCCCCAGCATGGGAACTCAGCAAGGTTCTGACGAGACTCATGGGGGAACCTTTCCAACCTATGCATCAAGCCCACCTCAAGTTTCTCTCGTGGAAAAAACAGCTTTCCTTGTGGCCATCACCTCTGCCAGACGTATGTGTGAGATCCAAGCCCTATGCTGCAAGCAACCATATCTGACTTTCCATGAATTGAGGGTGGTATTGCGTATGCACCCCTCTTTCATGCCGAAGGTTCTGTGTAACGATCACCTTGTATTCACAGGGACACCACCCGACTGGTGTGGAATGTTTCTGGGACCGCTGCACCTTCCCCGGGGACTCGCGCTGCTGAGGGCTTGTTATGGAAGACAGGAGTTCGGTTTTAGCTACCACACCTTCTCTCGGAGACCACCTTCCCCGTGGTCCCCTTGCGACCCCCCCTTGGAGCCCTTCTCACCTTGTGTTTCGATAAGGTGCGCTCTCCATCCTGCCATGTTGAGCAGGGGCGCGTCGTAGCTGGGCACTGTTCCGCCAAGTTACTTCACTGGCGTGGCCCGGGAGTCCAGACCGGCTGCGACTCCATTCTTGAGGTAAGTCTCTAGTCTGGTTAAGAATGAAAGTCCGTAATTGTAGTTGCTCCAGTTGACCTTCTCCTTCTTTCCGTTGATGCAGAAGGGGTGATGGAGACATTGAGCTGATATAGAGGGCTGAGCTCGAGAAGGTAAGAGAAAGCGCAGAGCGCGGCACTATGAGCGTCCTTTGAATAAGGCTAACCTGTGCTGTCTTTCCTTGCAGGTCGCCGAAAGGTTCCTGGAAGAATGTGGCCAGATGGAAACAGGGTGTAGGATGGAGGATGCCCGTACAGCGGTAGACTTCCAGGAGAATTGGGTAAGTAAGCGGCACCTGGAGGCGATGGAGTAGATGGATGGTTGCTTACTAATTGTCCTTTTCTTGTCTCTCCTCCCTAGGATGTTGCCGGAGGAAGATGACGAATTCCAGGGAAGAATCCGGATTGATCGAGGAGCAGGATGCGGAACAGGTAAGAATGGATAACGTGGTTCTTCTTCTTCTCTCGCCAATGCAGGCCCAAAGATGCTGAGCAGGACCCGGTGAACGTCACGCTGCTAGAGCAGAATAACGCGAAGCACATGTCTCAACTCGGGCGTGGTTTAAATAGTCAGCAGGTATCCAAGGTGCCTTTGGGGCGGCCACGCCCTGAATGCTAGACTGCACGCTGCAGTTCCACGTTGATCCTTGTGGGGGCAGCCATGTTGGTCCATTGCCCAATGGAAACTTCATCTGCGATATGAGCCTGGTGCCAACGGCGCCAGGACTGGCTCCAGGGCAGCCGAGAGGGGCACGATTGGGCCCTTGGGGCCTTGCAGAAATACTGTGACGAGGACCAGAGGCCCCGAGTTCCCCGGCCAGGGGTTAAGGTTGTGACATTAGGTTGGAATTCCACCTCAACAAGCCCTTGGTGTTGCCTGTTTTCTTCCCAACATCTTTGTTGCCGACAGAGAGGGCCTTGCAATCGCTGGACGTTGCTAGTGCCTTGAAGTTCGACATAACATGCACAAAGAGATTTTGGGAGACTTCTCCATTGTTTGTGAGCTTTGGTACTGTAAAACATGGGAAGGCCTTGTCCAGGGCTTCCATTTCAAGGTGGCTCTCCCGCTGCATCATGCACTGTCATTGGCTGGTGAACTGGCCTCTGCCAGGCCGTCCGAGAGCCCATTCCACCAGAGCGATCGCTGCGATGATGGCGTTCCTTTCTGGTGTGCCCCTGCATCCACAGGGATTACAGGTAGGAGTGCAGAGTCGGCCAGGAAGTGCTACCCAACATGTTTGCTTGGGTGAGTCTGTTCCAGGGGTAAGTGTTGATTGTTTCTGTTTAGCCTTGCCACCTACAATGGTTGTGTAATGTTGTACTGCTGTATATTCGTTATTCATGAGTATGCGAATCCAAGCCAGGCCCCGTGCTGGGGAAGGTTTAAGTTACTTACCTGTAACTATTGTACTCCAGCATGGGTCTGGCATGGATTCTCATGCGAACCGTCCCTCCGACCCCTCTGCGGCTCTTCTTGGTCATACTGCCACTTTACGTACTTACCAAATCTGAAGATGGCTGCCAGAGGCGGGCTTAGGGAGAGTACTGTCATTGGATGGGCGCAGTATGACTCAGATAGCAGTGATTGGTTTAGAGGAGAAACACCGTTTTTAAGTGAAACTGAAACTGTTTTTTTCTTTTTTTCGAGGATTCCTAGCCTGACGACGGGGAATAGTCATGAGCATGTGAATCAATGCCAGACCCATGCTGGACACCTTATCAGTGATGTAATCAATGACATTTGTGATGTTGTCTTTCATGTACTGGGTGTTTGTCTTAGCAGTGTACAGTGGTGGTGCGAGTTAAGGTTGTTTTGCTTACTTGTAGTCATAATGTCCTTTTAACAAAGTTTTTGCATTGAATTTCATAGCTTTTTATTAGTGCAACTTAACCATAAAGTCCCTTTAACATTATTGAGCGAGAGAGAGACTGTTTCAATGTTATTCTCTTATTTGTTAATGTACCCATTATATGCCCATCCCTCACCTCTCCCTGCATGCACCTACACTTCATCTTCCACTTTTTGTCTCCCAGAGGTGGAACTTGGCAAACACAGGAAGGTGCGGAAACCCCCTACCACCTCCAAAACCTCAGCACAGGCCCGACAGCAGGGCAAGAGGAAGGCTCCTGAGGAAGGTAACCCATCACTAAGAACAACCTCTGCTGGCAGAAGAAATGTGCCTCTGTTGCAGATCAAGTCTTTTTGCGGGAGATCATTAGGTTGGAGAAGTAAGAATTGTGTTAATAAGGATAACGTTTGCTTGTGGGCAGGTGATGTCCCGCTGTGGTGGGTGTTCATGGGGAGGGCAGGAGGGCCCTCCACACCATATCATTAACCATGCGCATGTGATATTAGGGTAAGCCCTTATTAAAATTCACTACTTCTTTTGGTAACATGTGACGCAACGATCTCATCAGACACATTCAGCTAAACTGCCAAAAGCGGCTAAAAGCTTACATGCGCGATGGCGCCCCCGATTTCCCTTCCATGTCGGATGCGTCCCTTGATAATAAACTCATGGCGGAGTCCCCTCAATCAGTGACGGATTCAAGAGACAGGGCCTGATTCACAGATCGTTTTGCTATGGGATTGCGCCATGATAAAATGTTTCTGTGAATAGGCCCCACCGTCTCAATAGAGATTGTAAAGGATGCTGTTCACGATCAAAAAATTCCTGAGGTAGCAAATGTCTGCCTTAGAACAAGCACATTATTGAAAACGGATTTACTAAACACCCGGTCCCTAGTGGGTCATGCGAGAGGTAGTAGACTACATTCTGTTGGCTGACCTGAATATTATGCTCTTGACCGAAATCTGGCTGTGTGAGGCCACTTTACACTTTTTACAACTAGCCACCCCTGTGGGTTACAGAGTCCTGCACTCAGACCAGACAGGGCAAAGGGGGCGGGGGTGGCAATAATTTTCAGAGAACGTTTTAATTTCTTTCAATCTAGTACACTGATAATTGATGCTTGTGAGGGCCTATTGGTTAAACTTCACTTGAGCCCTGCTACCACCTTAAGTCTCCTCATCCTCTACCGTCCCCCAGCCACCCTGCCACATTTCCAAGAACAATTCCTGGCTTTTTTAGGCTCTCATATAAAACGACATGCCTCACTCATAGTGGCTGGAGCTTTTAACCTGTGGGTTAATGATCCCGCTGAATTAGAGGCAGGTACTCTGCTAAACCTTTTGGAGAGTGTAGGCTTCAAACAATGTGTTACCGTCGATACTCACCAAGGAGGTAACACATTGGACCGGATACTATCCAGAAATCAAACCATTTCTTCAATTGATGTTAAAGCATGTTGCTGTTCAGACCACTACTTCATTTCTTTCTCGATTGTTACATCTGGTCATGTTATAGAGAGAGTATGCACACGTTTAAAACCCACTCTGCGCAGATCTAGTCATAACGCCTCTTATGAGGCTTTTACATCCATTATCTCCTCCCAACTTGCGGCTATTGAAGATTATGGCTCATTGGAATCCTACACTGCTCAACTACGTAATATCTTAAATCTTGCTTTCGATAAGTTAGCAGCTGTTAAATCCTGTTATGGAAAGAAAGAGGCTCACCCTAGTTCTAGCCGTTTTCCTCAGATGTTTTGGCGACTAGGCAGCTCAAACGGGTGCCAGAAAGAGGATGGCGGGAGGTTACAACAAAAATACCTTGGCCCTATATAAAGAGGCAGCCAAGTACTATAAAGATGTCATCCTGGGAGCAAAAAAAGCTAAAATGGAGGAGCACATTCAAGGAGCTAAATCTAGCACCAGAGAGCTGTTTACCATCCTGAATGGGCTTAAGGGGAAAACTCAGGAACCACAGTTAGTAGTGGATGATGCATGGTGCCATAAAATACACTAAACCTTTGTGCAAAAGGTTAAACAGCATCAAGGGACCACCCCCAAAAATCTGTATATTCATCATACGGCCGGTACAGAAACTATGACTGTTCGCAATGAGGAGAACAGTGACGCTGATGTCTTCTCGTTTGAGCAGGTCACAGTTGAGGCATTATTTACAATAGTTGAGAAGCTCAAACTCACCTCATGTATCAGTGACATACCCCCTGCATTAATGTTTAAAAATTATTTCCCCAGTATAGCCACCTCAGTTACATCATTTATAAATTGATCCTTCCAGGAAGGGAAAGGGAAAATAGGAAAGTTCCAGCATGGATCACTCCCTCTATTAAAACAGGAAGGCTTAGATCTACAGGAACCATTGAATTATCACCCTATAACGAATGTCCATTTGCTTCTAAAGATTATTGATAAAGTTGCTCGTATGCAATATGATGCTTTTGTTGAGGCGAAGGGCCTTTTGTCCAATGGACAATCGGGTTTCAGGAAGAATCATGGAATGGAAACCGCATTGGTGGATATTAAATCTACTCTAACTGGAATTGTTCGTCAAGGACGAGCGATTTGGTCGATCACGATAAGTTGGCGGACAGGTTAATTGAGGTGGGCAGATGTTCTAAGTTAGCAGCAAATTGGTTTAGATCTTTCCTGGGACCCAGGAGAGCTAAGGTAGCTCGGGGGGCCTTTAAGTCAGAAGAGGTTGCCCTCTGCTGTGGCGTTCCTCAAGGATCCAGTGTGTCTCCGCTTCTATATAACATTTATTCAAAGCCTTTTTTTCAATCTCCTGGCCGGTCTGGGTGTCAAATATGCAAATCATGCAGATGACACCCAGATTGCCCTGGAATTAACAAGCTCCTATGAGGCAGACTCACTGCTAGTTGCCAGAGTATTTGATGTCATCAAGGCTTCGATGAGAAACAACTTCTTAGCACTAAATAAGACAGAGATCTTGATCTTTGGCAGTGTGGCCAAACTTAAGACCCTAGACCCCCAATACAAAACTTTCCTAGTCGGAGGGGCTACTGTTCAGGTTTCCAGTCATGTTAAGACATTGGGAGTGGTCTTTGAATGTCGCCTGAATTTTAATAAGCGTGTAGCCTATCTGAGTTCTAGTTGCACGTACACAACCCATCTGTAATGGCAGATTCAACCATATCTCTCTGAGGCTAATAGAGCTCTGATAGCAACAGCGACTATTAACTCTGGGCTCGACTACTGTAACAGACTTCTGGTCGGCACTACCTTGGCCAACTTAAAGAAACTGCAGACAATCCAGAACGGGGCTGTCAAAGCTATTTGTGGCATAAGACGCAGGGACCATGTATCCAACGCCCAGAGGAAACTACACTGGCTCCCCTTTCATCAAAGGGTCCAGTTTAAAGCATCTTGTGTGGTGTATAAATGCCTTGCTGGCACTGCCTTCAGGTATCTTCAGGCACGTATCAAGAGACTGCTATATAGACGAACATTGCGTGCAAATGACAAGGATCTCTTACTACAACCACGTTTCAAACTGAAGAAATACGGCGATCTGAGCTTTAAAGCAGGGGGCCCAAGGATAAGGAACGATCTTCCATCACCGATTAGGCAGCTGCCGTTGTCCGCCCAATTCAGGAGAGCCCTCAAAACCCACGTGTTTGATGGAGGAGGAATTTAGGTTCCTTCTCTTCCCTTTTCAACCCATTTCCCAGACTGTAACTTCACTGCAACCTTGCCATTTCTGGCTTTTCTGTTTTCTGTGGGCGACTTGGCACCTCATAAAGGTTTAATGGAATAGAATAAAATAGAAGCAGTAAATGGTTTATAGGTGCTCTGTTCCATCCATGGGGACGCGCAATTGGGTCGTCTTGTTGCAAAAAAACACAGAACCTTCAAAGTGTCACATATTGGGTCTGACAAATGAACACGAACTGAAATCGACAGTTATTGGTTCCTAATGTTCACCAACATTTCACAAATTTCTGGGTGAACCAAAGAGTGAACAAACTAAGGCGTAGACAGGGTGGGGCCTGAGCGGTCAAGGCCCACCCAAAAACTGTAAATGCCCACTGAGCAGCACTGTGTGGGCATTTACAGATGTTAATCTCACTTTGGTGGGCCCAATCAGCATCTGGCCCCACTTGTTAGAAAATCCTGGCTACACCGTCACATGACTGGCGGAGTAGTTTTGTTTGAGTTTCATGGCTTCTCCATACACACAGTAGTCTCCCACTCAAGCCTGGCGCTTCAATAGGAGAATTTTTCGGCAACCCTAGGGCATCAACAGCAGAGTAGGATTGAGGGGCTCCATTTTGGCTTTAGATGGCAAGTGTTATTATTAGTTGGATGGATTTTCTTTCACGCATACCACTGGAGGTAATTACCACTGCTGCCAGCTGTATTTCCGAAACCCTACCCAATTCAAAGTGTCTCACTGTTCCATTGGTAATGGCAGTGGTATTGGCAGAATCCTGTCAGCGGTGTTTCAACAATACCACTTAATGTACTTTTGTATTCATTCCCACCCCGAAATTGATGGTGGAAATGGATAATGTAGTCATGGTTTAAATCACTACGGTACATATTTTTCAATGCACAAAAGGGTCATTTCTGACCCTTTCATGCATTAGATGGGTATGGTGGGAAGAAGACGGTATCAGTGATGCCCCGCCTTTCACCCCTTGCAGGGACTAATGTCTGTATTGATGGGAGGAGTTTGTGCTTTCCTTCTTGTCAGGAAAAAAAATAAATACAAATTACAGTAGCTCATTGTCATCTTGATCAGCCCTTCTGTGATGGAGGTAACATCCATATCAACATAAGGTGATATTAAAGTGTCGGTATTCACTTGGAATACCATGAACGGTGATAAACCCTAACTTTGACTTGGGAGGGCAGTAACATTGGAGGCATGTGGAAAATACCAAGGGTTTTTCCCATTACCTCCCAACTCTAAATGACCTCCAAATTCTAGCATTTTTTTAATGTGGGAGTGCCACAACAGCACTTTGCCTGAGGAGGCATTCAACCTTGCAATGCTCCCACTGTGTACAATAGATCCATGCAGCAAGGCCCTAAAGAAGAGGCAAACTGGTTAGCCACATACAGTACCAAGCCGCCGGCAGCAGTTCCTCATCCAATGCTGACTCTAGTTGAATGCCAGGCAGGCAAGACTGAACAGAAGCTCTGCATGTTGGGAGCGTGGCTTTTGCCAGCATGACCGACCTCATACTGAACCAACGGTGCAACACCAGTGGTATAGGAGGGGCCTGGTTCACTGTCCTTTTTGGGGTCTCCAAAACACCTGATGGACGTTCAAGAAAATGTCACACCTGATGGACGTTCAAGAAAATGTCACACAAGGTCCAATATGCAGAGGGTCTTCCTAAAATCAGGTGCACTTTAGTGAAGTCTTATGGAAATGTGGTGCTGCAGCGCAGTACCAGGTCGAGGGGAATTTTCTAAAAGGAGGAAAGAAACCAGGCCCATTGCAGGAGAAGGGATCTTGTTCCAACTAAATGGACTATACATAAGTGACTGTGTTGGAAGTATGAAAGTGATCAGACCTCTGTTGCACGGGCTTAGCCAACAGCTTCACTCCGCGCAGTGCTGCTTCGCCGTGCCTTTGTAAGTCCATGATGAAATTCTCGCACATTGATTGGTTGTTTGTTTCAAAGGTTGAGGTTTGGTGGCCTTGCCAAATGCTTCATTTACAGAAACTATTGTTTTTCGATCGTTTGTGTGATTTGGACCCCACAGGGCCACCGCCAAAAGCAAAATCAGAGGATCGGCAGGAACACCTGGATCTGCCACGATTCCCTTTACCAAACAGTGAGTTGTGCAAAGCCCTTCCCCACTTTTATTAACATT
Source organism: Ambystoma mexicanum (assembly GCF_040938575.1). Lineage (NCBI taxonomy): Eukaryota > Metazoa > Chordata > Amphibia > Caudata > Ambystomatidae > Ambystoma > Ambystoma mexicanum. Next base: position 646,387,854 of record NC_090932.1, read on the forward strand.
CTTTAATAGCATGATTGGTGAACTGCCTAGTTTCACATTTCTTGCCATTTTCCAAACAGCTGATGCTACCACCTCATTAATCTGCCTCTCCCTTGCTGCACAGCCGGCTAAACCTTTAATTAATCATCAAAACACCTCACCTTTATTAATTGCACTGCAAAATGGCACACCAAATCCCCCAGCTCTTTTATTTTCACCCCTTTTGCACACGCCCATAACGTTAATTGTGGACACATACCTATTTCCTCATTGAAGATCAAATCCCCTCAACACCTCTCTCGGAGGCAATTATGTCGTGCCCCCACGCCGTATAATTGGCAAAGCATGTATCCGCATAATCCCTGTAAATTCGGATATGTTTCATTACTTCTGATTGGTCCTTTTGGAGCTCTCGTTTCCTTCCACCCAATGTAATGCCATCTCTTTTCCTTGCTCTATTACACTTGCAGGTATCCAGACGGTGTCTGCCTCGGTTCAGAGGGCAGTCACTGTGTCTTCCTCCGAGAATCCAGGAACCTGCGGGGCCGTCGAAGGGATTCTCATCAAACAGGTGTTTGAATCAGGTAGATTTCTATCAGGTACGCACTCAGCTGCGTGCTAATCCAATATTCATCTAAATACTCATATCACAAAGTTGAATCAAGTGCACCTGTTGCAATTCTTAAACATGTTCAGTAAGCCAAGCAGGTTGTTGTGGACGAGGTGGAGCCTGATCTACCATTAAGACCAAAGTGTGATTACGGATTGGGTGGATCTCCATATATCCATATTAAGCTGGTGGGCCAGTTAGTAAATCAGGTCACTCTCATCCAGTATAGACCTGAGAATGTTATTACACATGTGAATGCAACTGACGCAGACCTATTGTGAAACTTTTCTTGCAGGTGGGCATGACATGAGTTGTCCGTCAGGTCATGCGATTTGTTGCATGCTGTGATGCCACCTCTGTTGTCTTCTTTTTCAGGTGGATCAAAGAAATGTTTTAAAGTTGGTGGTGAGTTCTACACCCCAAGAAAGTTTGAAGATACGGCAGGAAGGCACAAGACTCGCAACCTGAAGCCCGCCATTAGAAACCGCGCACCGGAATGGGTACAGGTCCGTGCTGCAGATCAGGGTTCTCCTCATAGCACTTACTTTATGAGGGGACTAGCAGATGGAGAGTATGCCATTATTACCTTTATGTGAGCAACAGGGTAAATTTAAAGAATGCAAGATATTCCACTTATGGCATGGGTCAGGATTGGGAGTGACACAGGAGGACCAATGAGTTTGTGAATGGAAAGTGCACATTTCTGAGCAGGCCATTGAAGATTATTTGTATGTCACGAAATTCATGCTCCCTGCAAGGAAGATTATAGTTACTGACTGTAAAACAGGTACACGAAAAGGCATTTCATGGGAAGGTGAGAGTCGTACAGGTAAAACCATTATCCTCATGTGGGAATGTAGGACTAAGGTCCCATAGATATAAAAAAAATCAACATCGTTCTTCACCCAGTATTAGCAAAAATATGGCTATTCATATTATCGGTTGTTAGTTGAATGTGTAACTTATTTCTTCCATCCAGATGCTCCCACTTAGTGGCAAACGTTTGCGATCTACAAATCAACAAAATATCGATTAAAATAAATGCATGTCAGGGGATAATGGAAGATTGAGAATTAAGCAGTAGCAGTCATAAAAAAGAGATTGCAAGAAAGATAAAGGTGATCTTGAGCCAGTCTAGGGAAAGTAGATGTTGACAGACTTGCCTATTCACCAGGCATGCATAATTGCGAGTATTGCTAAAAATACAAAACTTTGCATGTAAACTACAGATGTGATAAGGGAAACCATCAAGGGTTAATACACATCCAACTAGACTTGAAAGAAACACAAACCCAATCAACAGCAAACACAAAATGTATGTAATATGCCAGCATAACAACCCAAAGCAATGTCAAGGACTTAAAACCAGACCAAAATACTACTCTTAAGAAAAATAACAGTTTAATTCTATATCCCTTACTTAAGACACCTGGCCACTGAACATATATTATCATCATTTACTAAAATATAACTGCCTGATGTGTTAGCTTCTCTTAGCTACCAAACTAGTTTCAAATATGTGGTATGTGTTCCCAACACGTATTTGCTATGAATGGACGTGTCATTTACACTGCTTTTTATTTGTTTAAACAGAAATCATTTTAAGGGCATGTGACCAATCAGCTAAACCCAATAATAATTGTATTTTGCTTTTACTTAGATCTAGTGTTTTGATAGTTGTAGCTCTAGATGATTCCAAATTTACTCAGTGATCCTATTTAAATTTATGACAGAATCTAACGAGGCTGCGAATGAATGGTAGCACTTTCTCGTAACATGGCAAAGGGAGATGAGCTAATTGTACCCTAGATAGTGGCTCTGCTGAAATGTGCACAGCCCCTTCCTTTGGCCTTCTTTCTTCTGAAGAAAACACAGTCAAGCCGTGCAGCCCCTCAATAACCTTATATGTTCATTTCTAATGTCACCAATAGTCTACATTCCTCAACCAGAACCCGTCTTATTTTTCCACCCCACTTTAGAATATGAAGCTAAATCCAAAGCATCAGAGCCAACCTGCTGCTGCTCCGAACACAGATCCGGCTACCCATCAGGTAACAACACTGGCATGGGTGTGAGACTGTTTCTGAAGGTACATTCGATAGGGGCACAGGCCTTGGCTAGGACATATGCCTTTATCTTTTCTTTTATGAATGCGTGCCGGAAAAGGATGCTCCACAAATTATGATGAATGGTTTAGGAAAAAGAGACTGAAATAAAATGGCTTCTCCATTGAATATAAAGGTAAACGTAAGCCCATGTGTAGATGTATGCATCTTTTCTCATATGGACGCAGTGCTCCTAGTCCTTATATTCGACCTCTGTGGCATCATCACACTAGAAAGCAACCATCAGTAGCATCTCCTCATTATCTCAGCTTCTTGGTGTGAACAGTAGCCTTGCGCAAATGGTGGCCTCAACATTTCAGATCACGTGGTACTCCTGTGTGGGGTAGGTAGTAGGATCTAAAAGAAAGAAGTAATCTGGCAATACCCTACAACAAGGAGCCACTGCTCAAGTATTTGCCACACACAGCTTTGCTTTGAACCGTGAGGATGTGGGCCATTCCACAGAGAGAGGAGTTAGAAAAGCAGCACAGGAGGACTTGAGATGGGCTAAAGCATGTTGTATCCATAGTTGAGCAGAAAGGAGAAGTCGGAGTGTGGAGGACGACACCCAATATTTTTAAAGTGATGTTTTTTGTGTGCTTGGTGAGGAGTCCGACAGCAGGAAAGGCAAGAAACATTCAGTTTTGTGTGCCACCTTTTCCTCTATGTCCCTTGCACTATTTTCACTAGTTTCACTGCAGTATTGCCTCGTCTCAGGAGGATAGCTCAGGGGCCACGGGCTCGCCTTGGAAGCAAGCATGGAGCCACACAGGTCTGATCTGCGGATCCGTGCTTAGAAACCTCTGTGTATTAAGCGCCTTATAAATAACCAATTACAATTACAAATTGGAGGCTTTGATATGCCTCCAATGGGAGGCACAGGAAAGGGACATAACATACTCTGTGTGGAGAAAAGACACACGCAGCATGCAGGTTTCAACTCTGGTATTGGATTAAGTCATAGATTGCTGAAGCTCATGTACCCGCCGTCGACCCCATGCACAGGCATCAACAGTTGTTGTGAAGCTCAACATTTCTTTCCTTTAATGACCAGTGTGTTGCAGTTTGGCCTATCTCCATTCATGGTTCAACACTGAGTTCAGAACCCTCCATTCTCCAAATGGATGGTTTCACTTAAAGTATTCAATTTATAGGATCCTAATCACATTGTCTTCACTTTGCTCCTATTACCCGGGGCCAGAAATAGATTTGCAGTGAGTAAGTCGTAAAGATGTCCTCAACAGGATTTTTGAAAGTCAAAAAGTTAAAATTGTGTATGAGTTTTATTTTATGTAAATGGGTTTATAGGTGGCAAGAGGATAGATGGTTGAGTGCTGCATTACATGAGTTAGCTGTTTTGTAGTCTAGAAATGGGACCATCTGATTGGGTGCTCCCATCTTGCTCAGGTGCTTAAATTATACAACAGGTATTCTTATCATTTGCACAGGCTGTCCGACAATACACCAGGTATTACATCATACACCCAAGTAATGTGACCACATGCCCTATTACTGCTGTATATAGCAGTAGTTAAGGGGAGGGGGGGGGGTCTTTTTCCAATGTTAATTTTTTGACAGGTGGGAACGCCCCCTGGTTGTCATTATCACCACCCCCCCCCGATATGGATTTGATTTCTTTTTTATATGGAATTTGAGATTAATTCATTTTTTATAAATGTTTTGATATCAAATGTTATATCGATTTGATATCCATTTTATATAAACAGACATATAAAGTGTGTGTGTACTTTGGTACAGTTTGATAAATGAGTTAGACGGCGAGTGTTAGGGTTTGGTGATGTGGCGATTATGCAGGATTGGGTGGTGCTGCGTGTGTGAGAGTTTGATAGAGATGGAATATAAAGCCAGGCAGATTGGGTGACGTCACGCATTGCTAAGAGTTTTATAAATATAAATCTAGGTGTGCTAAATGATGTCACAACTTAATAGTGGTTTTAGAGAGCCTGACTATAATTCTAGGGTGATCGGCGACATGATTTTATATAGATTTTATATATTTGTACAACAAATTTTATATAAACTTCATATTATATCATTTTTATATACCAAAAATATTAAAAATAAAAAAATCTGATATTAAAATGATATCAGTCATTTTTTATATCATAATACATTTTTTTAATATCAATTTTTTGATATCAACATTTTTTGATATAACAATTATGTCAGATCTTGTATATCAAAATCAATTTTTGTTATATCACATGTTTTTTTATATCAATATGTTTTGATATCAAACTTATATCGGATATTTTTCTATCCAAATACATTTTTTCATATCAACATGTTGTTTATATCAAAAATATAATTTATTATATAAAAAAATAATGTTGATATTGAAATGATATCGGTCATTCTTTACATCGCAATTCATTATTTTTATATCAAAATGTTTTTATATACAAAATGTATTTAAAAATAGCGGAACTTATATATGACAATTATTTTTTTATATCAAAATTTTGAGGTGTCAAAATAATACCTTTTGAATAAACTTTATATAAATGTCAATATAAAATTTGTTCGAAAGGGCAAGCTTAGACTGTGATGGTGACACAGGGATCGGTCGGACAACCCGGATATATACTGCTCAGCCATGGGCTGGAAAACACTGCGCTTTTTGAGCTTTTCGGGGACTATTCCGGAAACAGCTATTATGAACAGCTATAGCTATGGTGAGTGGCGAACACCCCCAGGAAATCCTGTGGATTTGCTGGTGTACGAGGGGATGAAGGATGCTTCGGATCTAATGGCCGGCTATGAAACCAAAGAGTTTTGGGACAATGATGTGGTTGTTTTGGAGCAGTCATTTGCAGTCCACGCAGACCCTGAAGATGAGGATTGCAAAGCTATGGTGATGTCGGTAGACGTGGCGATGACGACGGAGACCGTTTCCAGCCCCCAGAACCCTGATGAAAAACAAGGACATGTGTGCGGGGGTACCAGACTATGGCAGAGACTATTAATTTTTATTGCGCTTGCTGTTCCAATTGTTTGAAACCCTTGGGTATTTTGAAAGTAGCCTGTGTAAGGCCTGTCTTTCACCACTGGAGACTGACAGCCTTAAAGACAAGGGGCCTCATTACACGGAATGCGATAAGGGTTTCCGTTACCGGTAAGGGTACCGGTACCGGTAAACCCTTACCGCCTTACTACGAGGTCCCTTTGCGGGGCCCAACCTCAATGGCTGGTTTTACAAGCTGTTAAGGAACGGGCCCGCAAAGAGACCTTGGAGGCAATTATGGTACTGCAATTTGCGGTACCGTAATTGCCGCCTTACCCATTCCCATTGAGCCCTATGGGGGCTCAAATGGGAATGGGGAAGTGCCATGGTGAATGGGGAATTACCGCGCCCACACACCTTGGAATGTGGCGGTAATTCCGCCATTCACCATAGCGGACTCAGTACGGTACCGGCGGCAACCATGGCGCTAATAGCGCCATGGTTACCGCCTAGCGTGTAATGAGGCCCAAGGACACTATTTAATGCATTTGTTGTTCAAAACAAATTGAAAACCTGGCGTATATCAATCTGTGAAAGGATTGTATTGTGCTAATGAAGATCAACATGGACACCCAGGCCCGCTTTGTGCTGATATTCGTGCCACCCAAAGGATTACAACCATCGTAACGGGGGAAGAGGGGGTGTTTAAAACAACACGTTTACAGGTGGTGCTCCGACATAAAATTAATGATCCATAGCAGGATGCTCACAAGTGTTTGGAAAAAGCTTACGCAGATAATTCACTTACACAAATAATGCATCTTCTGCTTGGCAAAATTAGTCCTTGTGATTGGCTCCTCCATTCAATAAGTTCCCATTGGTTGGACCGGGAGGCGGGGAGCTGGCCTGTTTTCAAAGGCCCTCTTCTAAGGCCCCTGCCTGCTCCCTGTCCGCTTTCCGGGACGCCTTTGTGATGCCACCACGCCACAATCACCTTTTTGACTCTCAACTCGGGCCCTCCAGGTCACGCAGCCCTGAAATTGGACTACTAAAGCTTCTCCTACTTACCACTCTGTGTCTTTCTGTCTCTCCTCCCTCTATCCTTCACTCTCCCCTCTTCCTGCTCTAACTGCTGCCTCCTCCTCCTCTCCCCCACACTCAAATTTACTCCTACCTCATCTCACCAACCTTCTGACCCACTTACTGCCAATAGCTCAAACAAGAGTGTGTCTTAGAAAGTCAACTTTGGGTGTGTTTTTGAAAGTCAACTTTGGATGTGTTTTAGAAAGTCAACTTTGGGTGTGTTTTTGAAAGTCAAATTTGGGTGTGTTTTAGAAAGTCAACTTTGGGTGTGTTTTAGAAAGTCAACTTTGGGTGTGTTTTTGAAATTCAACTTTGAGTGTGTTTTAGAAAGTCAAATTTGGGTGTGTTTTGAAAGTCAAATTTGGGTGTGTTTTTCATTGCATTTTTCCCTTCCACTTATCAGCCCAGTGACTGTTTTTGCTCACCTGCCTCTGTCTCTCAACACCCCCTCTCTCTACCTACCATGGCGCTATTGGTTTCTCCCATCTACTGTAACTGCTTGACTATCCCTCCCTTCTCACTAAATCTGGCAAGAAGAAATTTAAAAAGGAGATCCTGACACCAAACCCTGGTCTCCCCATCGCTGATACCTACTCTAGCGCTTCTGCCAGACAAACCCTCACTGACATCCTCTTTGCCGTTCCTTCACCTGATCTTTGTACCCCTCATATGGTCTCTACGTGCTGTTCTCTATCTTCCTCTCCCATTAATGGCAGCACCCGCTGGGAAGTCTGTATGGATTCCTTTGACTCCTCCTGTCACAGGTTTCCCCCCTTCTCACCTGTCTGAGTTGTTTGCTTGTGATCTTCGAAGATGTCTTCTTTCGCACTGTTCGGGATTTCTATAACCCTGTGTGTGGGTCCTCGGGTTCCAGCGTGCGGTTCGTGACCTGACTCCAGGAAGGGATCAGGTGTCCGGGAAGAAGTCCGGGAATTGGCAAGGTTCGCACTCGGGGAAACAAATGCGATGGAAATCCAGGATATGCAAGGTGGGGAAAAGGGGAAGGAATCAGAAGTAATCGCTAAACGAACTTCAGCAACACACGTCTGACTACTGCAAGTGGTAGCGTTGAGATGCGCAGGGCCACGGGGTCATGTCTGCTTTGTAGGACATACAATGTACAACACAGAGACTGGCAAACAGCTTTCTGCGTTCAGCTGCCATGTTGGGAGTACTGCTGTGTTCAGTCCCCTATGGGTCAGGGACGCATACGGTGGTTCATGACACCTCCAGTGTCTTCATTAATGTCTACCTAAACGGCATTGTCATGGTGCAAGGCCCTCAGGCCAACCTACGTCTCTTTGACAGGTGGCTCCCCGCCTCATCAATTTCCTCCCTTCTCCTGATGTCCCCCCAACTCCCTCGGCTACCCTGTCTTCTTCCACCTCCTCCCCTGTCCCCTCTCTTATTCCCTCTACACCTACACAGGACGCACCTCAGCCTTGTACCCCTCCCCAGAAGCTCTTCAAGGCTGGCAACCTTCTTTATCTTGCCACTCTCAACCCTCGCTATGCTGTCAAACACTACTCTGACATCTGCCACCTCCTGGAAGTACTTGACCTCGATGTCCTCGGTCTTACCGAGACCTTGTTCACCACCAGCTCTGTCACGGGTTTTGACACTCTCCTCCCTGACCGTTACAAGATCCTCTCAGCACCCAGATCCACCCGGCCCGGAGGGGGTGTTGCTCTGATCTTCCCTGAGTGGATTGCTACTTCTATCATCCCCACTCAGACCTATTCCTCTTTTGAATGCCTCGTCTGTAGGCTCTCTCTCTCTCCCAGCCACTCCCTTACTATTGCTACGCTCTATCGGCCCCCTGATCAAGTCACCTCTTTTTTCTCTGAGTGGGCTGACCTCTCCTCAGCCCTCTTGGCCTCTACCTCTCAACTCGTCCTCCTTGGGGACCTCAACATCCATCTTGGTTCTCCCCTTTCTCCATCTACACTCTTTCGCGACCTCTGCGATTCACTCTCCCTCTCAGTCCTTCCCTCCAGCCCTACTCACTCTGCTGGCCATACACTTGATGTCTTAATCTCCTCTGGCCTCCCCCTTTCTACCTCCCTCATCACTCCTCTCTCCTGGAGCGATCACTCGCTTCTATCCTCTTTTCTTCCCATCTCCTCCCCTCCAGCCAAGCCTGCCCCAAGACTGCCACCCACCTTCTCGGACATCTGACCCATGAAGCGTGTGTTAGTTGAGGCTGAGCCAGCCATTTCCCTGCTCTACTCCTCTATTACTGCTACCCTTGATGCTCTTGCCCCTGTCATGAGGATCTGCCTTAAGCCCAAAGCTAAGTGTAACACTTGGTTTGACTCCGACCTATCTTCACTTAAACGTAAGTGTAGGGTGGCTGAGAGGAAATGGATGGCCTCTTGCTCATCCCCTGACAAACTGGCCTGTCGCCTGCTCCAAAAGCAATATCGCCTCTCTGTACGAACCAAGAAGTGAGCTCATTATCATGCCTGTGTTTCTGCAGCATATAACAACTCGGCTGAACTCTTTAAAATCTGCAAGGATCTGGCCAACCCTGCCGCACTATCCACCTCTCCTCTCACCTCTCAGGCCCTTTGCAATGACCTTGCCTCACACTTTATCTGTAAAACTAAGGACATCCTGTCCACACTCTCCTCCTCTCCTTCTCCCCTCCCCTTCCCTCCTCTGCCTGCTGATCCTCCCTCAGATTCCCCTCCTCCCTCTTTCTCCGCCTTTCCTCTTTTCTCCTCTGATGAGGTTGCCAGACAAGTCCGATCTATGAAAGCCTCATCAAAACAGGTTCATTCCTGTTCCTCCAAAACCATTAAGGACCACATTGACACCCTTGCACCTGCCCTTGCAGACTTCTGCAACCCCTCTTTTGCCTCTGGTTCTTTCCCCTCCCCCTGAAACACTCCATTGTGCATCCTCTACTCAAGAAACCCTCAGCTGATCCCTCCTGTCCAGCTAACTATCGCCCCATTTCCATCACCCCCTTTCTGGGTAAGCTCCTGGAAAAGCTTGCAATCTCTCATCTCATCCTTCATTCTGACTCTGTCGGCTCACTCCATGACCACCAATCTGGCTTCAGAGCTTCCAGAAGTACGAAAACTGCTCTTCTGAACATCCGTGAAGATCTGCTCTCCAACCTGGACTCTAACATTCCCTCTGTCCTTATCCTACTTGATCTTTCCTCCGCCTTCCATATGGTCAACCACACCATCCTGCTCAATTGTCTCCGTGACAACCTTGGCATCACTGATCAGACTCTGGCTTGGCTTACCTCCTTTCTCTCTGATCGACCTTCCCAGGTACAACTTGGGTCTTTCCTCTACTCTATCTCCCTCTCTACCTGTGGTGTTCTTCAGGGGTCTAATCTCTTGCCCTGGCTTTTCAATCAATACTTGGCAACCCGTGCCTACTGCATTTCCATCTTCTGCTCCAACTTCCAATGCTATGCTGACGACACACAACTCATTTTCAGGCTTCCCTCTGCCACCTCCTCTCCCTCCCTCATCATTGACATTCTAATCGCCATTCAAAATTGGTGTGCCGCCAACGATCTCTGTTTAAATGCTAATAAAACTGAGATCCTCCTCATCGGCACACCCTCTGCTTCCTTCCCCCTTACTCTCTGGCCTGCCACCCTCGGTCCTCCTCCTGCACCTATCTGCGAAGCAAAGAACCTCGGGTCATCTTTGATTCCATACTTTCCTTCTCCTCACACATCTAACTTCTTACTACACCTGCTCAGAGGTACCTTTCCCTTCCTCTCCTTCCCACAGAAGCTCACTGTCTCCCAAGCTCTGATTCTCTCTGAGCTGGACTACTGTAACAACCTCTTTCTAAAGCTACCTGCCTCCACCCTCCGCCCTCTACAGCTAATCCAGAACATAACTGCAAGACTTGTCCTTGGCCTCAAGCCATGGGATCGTATCTCTCCAGCACTGAAATCCCTCCATCGGCTCCCAGTGGATGCAAGGAATACATTTAAAACCCTTTGCATTGTCCATAAGGCTTTCTGGGGCCTGGGTTCAAAATACCTTCAACTATCCCTATGTAAATATCTCCCTTCTCGAGCCCTTCGCTCCTGTACTTCAAACTCCCTCAGGGTCAGCCGCTTTTCTAAGAAACGTGCAAGGAGCAGATCTCTGTACTCGGCCGGAGCCTCCCTTTGGAACGGCCTCCTTGTTACCCTGAAACTGGAGGAAAACCATCTACGATTCCAGAAGCCCCTTAAGACCTTCCTCTTCGCATCTGCCTTTGGCACTCTCCTCAGCTTCATACAGGCCTGCTGCAAATGTGTCACCGCAAACACTGCGTTATTGCAGCACGGCCAGAGGAATCGCATCCAGTGCACCCAGCATTTTTTGCATGCTTGGGTCTGTGTTGTCTGGACCCCTGGAATTAGATCATCACATTTCATTTTGATATACATTGCAAACTATATATTCACAAATTTAAAATAAAAAATAACGCAGATTTTGGCATACTATGTTCACAATGCGTCGGGACATGCCCAGATATGCCCGAGCATGCCCCGGCAACTTCACAATGCTGCCAAAAATGTATATTAATGATTTTTTAATTTGTAGATGTTTTTCTTTATGGCAGCCCTTTCTATAAAACCATATAATTTTGATATCAACAAGTTGTTTATATCAGTTTTTTTTATTTTAATATACACATTTCCGATATTTTGAAATCAACATTTTTTGATTTTGATATAAAAATTCTGATATCCAAAAATTATCATATCAAAAAATGTTGATATAAAAAAATCCTGTGATATACAAATATACAATATAATTTTGATATAAAAAAGTTTTGATATAAAAAAAGTTGACATAAAAAAAGTTGATATAAAACAAAATGTGATATAAAAAATAATTACAATATTGTAGGAGTGTTTTGGAAGAAAGTACTTGGAATTCAGAAAAGTACACCTATACAAGCTATCCGTATGACATTGGGGTTCACCTCATTAAAGGCGATAGCCACTTGGAAATCCGTGGAGCTTCTGAGGAAATGTATAGAGGAACAACCAAAGGGAGGTTTTGTGTCTCTAAAAAAGGCCCTAATCGAACAATCGGAAACTGCCTTGATAGAATGGGAAACAATCTGTAAAACAATATTAATGAATTTGGGTGAATGTGAACAGAATCTCATCACAAACCCAGATAAGATCAAAAGAAAACTCTACGTGATTACAAAATATGGCCATAGACCAAAGGACGAGTGGCAGAAAATCCTTTTGTCAGGAGAAAGGGTAACCATAACGTTGGCATTGGTCAAACTCCTAATCATTATCTTTGGGAGGATTGCCAAGACCAACACACACATCTTGGTCATATTGGCTGGTATGATTGCGATGGAATAAGGATTTGGTGGCACTTTCTTTTGCATGACCTTTTTATGTTCCTTTTCTTTTTTCTTTTAATATTGATATGCAACATTTTTCATTTAAAGAAACTGAGATTAATAGTGGCGAAAGGTTGTCTATTCATATAACCATGTAGCAACCCATAAAAAAGAAAAAAAATGATATGAAAAATGACCAATATAATTTTATATCAGACTTTTTTTATTTTTGATATTTTTGATATATAAAAATCATATAAGGTTTATATAAAATCTGTTGTACAAATATATCAAATCTATATAAAATGATGATGTCAGGAATGTCCAACCCACTACTGCATCATTGCCGCGTCACCAAACCCTAACACTCGCCGTTTAACTCCTCACAACTCACTTTGCCCTCGACCAAGCAACAGCGCACACAGGAAAAATGTAAGTTGCAGGGACGTTAAGGTGAGAACGTAACTCAAATAAAACCCTGAAATTCAGCTGAAGATGCCTTAACTTTGTGCCCCCTGTTGCGCAGCCTTTGCCCACAATGATGGCATCACAAATGACATCCCTCATAATATCACTGGTGACATCACTAATGACATCATCTATGACATCAGTGGTGACATCACAAATCACATTACAACTCTAACCGGTCATGACCAGTGTCCACGGTCTTTAGCTGTGCCGACTGTATATTTTAACACATTAAGGAGTCATTAGCCATGGCCTTTGGCTATGGCCAGTCTCCATGGCCTTCAGCCATGCCTCCTGTTTATTTTAACACACTAAAGGACCATTAGCCATAGCTTTTGGCTATGGCCAGTCTCCATGGCCTTCAGCCTGCCTCCTGTTTATTTTAACACAATAAACGGCCATTAGCCATGGCTCTTGGCTATGGCCAGTGTCGACGGCCTTCAACCATGCCTCCTATTTATTTTAACACATTAGGGGGCATGGCTTTTGGCCATGGTCAGTGGCCAAGGCCTCCAGCCTTGACCACTATATAGTTTATAACATTAACTGGACAGTAGCCATGGCCATTGGCCATGCCCACTATGCATTTCAACACATTAAAGGGCCACTAGCTATGGACTTCATCCATGGCCAGTGGCCATGGCCTTTGGCCATGGTCACTGTATATTTCACAATTCTAACCAGCCACTAGCCATGGCCTTCAGCCCTACCCCCTATATATTTTAACACATTAAGGGGCTGTAGTCATAGCCTTCAGCCATGGTCAATGGCCACGGCCTTCAGCCATGCTTACTGCATATTTTCAAACACTAAAGGACCGCTAGTGATGGCCTTCGGCCATGGTCAATGGCCACGGCCTTTGGCTGTTCCCACTGTATATTTTACAACACTAAGCAGTAGCCATGACATTTACCCATAGGCAGTGGTCACAGGCTTCGCCCCTGTGCATACTGTGTATTTTAACACATTAAAGGGCCACTATCTATGGCCTTTAGCCATGGCCAGTGACACGGCCTGCATCCATGGCCACTGTATATTATACAGTATAACTAGTCACTAGCCATAGCCAAGGCAAAGGCCACAGCTAAGGCCACAACCTCAATTGTTATTTAGTTAATCAAATCCTTTATAAGCTAAGCCATAAATAATGTTATGTCTGATGCCACCAAAGATGTTATCAGTGGCGTAATTTGTAACGTCACTAGTGATGTCATAGATGATGTAATTAGTGATGTTACCAGTGATGCCATCAGGGATGTCATTTGTGATGTCATCATTGTAGTCAAAGGCTGTGCAACAGGGGGCGTGAAGTTAAGGTAGCTTTAGCATTAAGTTCTCACCTTAACGTACCTGCAACTAAAGTTTTTTCCTTGAATTTCAAAGTTTTGTTTTTACAATGTGTTGCTCACCTTAACCTTCTTGCAACTAAATGTTTTTTCATTGAATTTGAAGGGCTTTGTTATTCCATGCCCACTGTATATTTTAGAACACTACCAGACCACTAGCCATGGCCTTCAGCCATGGCCATTGGGCCTGGTCTTTGGCCAAGCCCACTGTCAATTGTAGAACACCCAGACCACTAGCCATGCCCACTGTAATTTTTGAATCACTCCCAAATGATTGGCCATGACCTATAGCCATGGCTAGAAGGCACAGGCTCTGGCCCGGCTGACTGTATTTTTTAAATCACCGCCTGGTCACTAGCCTTTGGCCCTGGCCAGTGGGTACAACCTTTGGCCATGCCCACTGTCCATTTTACCAGAGAAGTCATTGCCAGTGAGCATGGCCTCCAGCCTTTTAGAACCCTACCAGACCACTAGCCATGGCCTTCGACCATGGAAGCCACACCCACTGTATTTTTTAAAATCACTAGCCATGGCCTTTGGCCATGGCCAGTGGGCCCGGCCTTCAACAGAGTGCACTGTCCATTTTAGAACACTACCAGACCACTAGCCAAGGCCTTCAGACATAGCCAGTAGGCACTGCCTCTGGCCATGCCCACTGTTTTTTCTAGAACACTACCATACTGCTAGCCATGACTTTTGGGCATCTATTCACTAAGTAGCCAGCCTCAAAATCACTTTGTCTACTTGTGTTATAGCATCTGTACAAGTGTAAAATGACTGTGCATTTTTCTTCAGTGTTATTTTGCACAAGCATCTTCATTTTGATCCCAAAATGTTGCTTAACTTTGACACCTCCTCTTCAGATCTTATAGAATGCCTATGTTCTTTTGTTGTTTGTCTTTTCTGGGTGCGTCAGTTCTACTTTTTATGATGTCACCAGTCCTCTTTCTTATCCAATTTTCACACTTCTCTCGGGGCTCTGTCCAGAAGACCATCATTTCTTTGTGAATGCATATAAGGTTTTCTCAATGGATACCTTGTTTCAAGACTTCTTTGTGGTACAGGCATCCTCACCGGTACTGCATGTGTCACAATTTCTGGTTCCCAACATACAGGCAACATGGGGCAGAGCTTCTGGTAGGGGTATTTGGCTCCTCCTCTACACTCCCCTCTCTGGGCGATTCATCGATCATTCTCTCATCAATCTTCACATCACCACACCCTCGTCTGAAGAAGTACTTCTTTGGTGTCCATATTTTTATCACTCCCTTCAGGCATCCTGCTGATTTCACATGTTCATCAACACTCCAGGTCATAAGACTGAATTGTCCATTGGGATTGCAGTATATCCATCTTCCCACATACTTCTTGTGGTTCCTCGGATACAGGAACTTTGTTCCCTCAGGTGCATGCATGCTGGCCTTTACGTAGTCTCTGATTTCTTCATCTGTTAGCTCTTTAGGTTTGAATCCTGATTCAACATCAATCACAATCTTCATTCCCACTGCTTTCTTCGCAATCTTCTTGCATTGTGTGATTATTTTCCTGATCACACAGAACCCAAACATGATCATCACCAACAGGGCTCCAAGGAACTTGAAAATGTTCGCCATCCATTGTGGAACCCATGAGAATATTGACGCAAACCAGCTGGCATCTGCAATATCTTCCACTTCGTCTTCCATCTTGACATGTAGATTTGTCAGCATTGTTATGGCCTCTGTCAAGGTGCTATTCTCATCATCGTGAGAAGGTATGAATGTGGAACATGGTTCTCCGATTTTGGCACAAACACCTCCATCCATAGCTGTAATCATATCCAAGACATATCTGATCTGAAGAGTCATCAGGCGTATGGCTCTTAGCTCCACCTTGATAGCATTCAATCCCTTTATGGTGGTGTTGATTGTCTGCAGAAGCTCCCATCTGGTTATTTGTAACCATTTGGTATTTGCCATCGTCTGGATCCCAGGCATAAAGATAACAGTAAAAACTGAAGCAGTCTTGCTGAACAATCTGTGTTCATATAGAATAGTATCAAAGGCCTCTATTGACTTGGCTGAGAAATAATGTTCTCTCTTCATTCGATCAAGGTGCTCAGCAGATCTGTTCTTCTTCAGGTGTGCATCTGCTTTAGGAAACTCGCCAATGTTCAGATGACTCTTCAGAATCACCAATTCTGGAGCATGAACAATCACTATAGACCATAGTCCTCCCCAGTCTCTGGACAGCTTCATGTATGCTCTGGATCCACAGGCCCAATAGTGATCCATTATACTACTGTCCCATCTTTCATTCCTGGCACATCAAAGATTTGGCCTCACTGTTGATTCTCTCCAACTTTCCTCATGCCATTGTTTCTGAAGCATATCTCTGCACTAGCCAAAGGCACTATCTGCAATGGGCCTCCTTTATCTTCTACCGACGTCAGAAGCTTTGCAAGTCTCGGCCAGAGAGGTTTGCATCCATTTTCCACTCGTTCAATAACTGGCTTGTGATGACGAGTTACTGAGACAGGTCTGCATATGACTATTGTAACGCTCACCTGATTCTCGCAGAGGCGCCGGTCTTGACTGGGCGACTACCGTATCTTCAAAGGTGATGTGTAGCACCCGGTTGGCTCTTTGGGCTGGACCTCTGTGCACTGTATGCCTGACGTGTAGAGTAAGATGTCTGCAGATAGAAAATATGGGGTTAATGAACTGGGGTTATTGGGGTGTCCCTATCTTTTTCCTCTTCTCCTCTCCTGTAGACCCCCAAAGGTTAACGCTCTCACCTTAGGTAAGTGAATGCCGAGCTCTCCATCTGCCTCGGGGCAGGGTGCTGTAACCAGTTTCTTCGCTGGATAGGTAGCGCAGGCCTCTTGACTTCAGAGGACTGCTGTCCGTTGTTTACTGCACGAACGGTAAGTTTCGAGTCATTCAAATGTCTTTAAAGTCTTTAGTAATGATGTCTCTTGTTTTGCAGGGTTCCGGCGATGGCGGATGACGGGCTGAAGTGAGTTGAAGATGGAGCCCGTGTGATGAATAGAAGCGCCTGGAAGCACGTAAGTAAGCGCTTGTTGCCTGCTTCACTATGCGCTCTAACTGTCTTTTTATTTTGCAGGTACGAGTTCGGAGCGGCTGCAGGGTGCCGGAATACCCACTGGATTAGATGTGGAAAGGAGTAATGGCAAGTGAGTATTAAAGTTCCCCAATGTCTTTAAACGCACCTTGTTTTGTCTTTCAGATGCGGGATGCAGCGCCGAAGGCCTCCGGAGCGTGCGAAGAGTTGGTAAACTTTTGTCTTTCAGATTCCGGAATGCAGTGTGAAGACCTCCGGAGCGCACGAAGAGTAGGTAAGCCTTTGCCTTTCAGATGCCGGAATGCTAACCTGTTCTTTCTTGTCTTTATAGGTGTTGCTGAAGACTGGATTCAGGATGGTAAGCCTTTGCCTTTCAGATGCCGGAATGCTAACCTGTTCTTTCTTGTCTTTATAGGTGTTGCTGAAGACTGGATTCAGGATGGTAAGCCTTTTTCCTTAGGCCCAGGACCGGATGCAGAAGGCACGATGAGCGTTCTGCTGCAGAGGTTGCAGAATAACGCAAAGCAAGATTCATCCACCGGGTGTGGTTTAAATAGCCTCCTGTAGTGCTTAGGTGTCTCCTTCCACAGCCACGCCTAAGTAAGAAAAGAGTTCCTGGTAAGAAAAGAGTTCCTGCCTTCCAGAAGAGTTCCAGTGTTCTGAATCTAGGGAGTGGCTCCAGCCCCACCCAACAGGAAAAGTAGTTCCAAACAGAAGAGGATCAGAGGCTCAACTGGCAGGCAAGTAAGCAGCATGGTCTGCTGAAGCTAAGTCCACCCAAGCATTATGAGCCTGGCGCTTCCAGCGCTGGGACTGGGCATATTTATGAGCCTGGTGCCACTGGCGCCAGGACTGGGTCCAAAAGGTCCCAATTGGGACTGGTTGGCACTCGGAACCTGGGTTATGGATCTGCTTCCAAGGGAGTTGGGAAAACCCTGACCTTTTGGAAGCAGAGACCATGACAACTATGCCTTCTTCCCATCCATCTGGAGAAAGTACTTCTCCCCAGATTCGCATCTGGCCTCTTTCCTTGCAGCTTCAAACTTCTTCATCCGTCTTACCTTGGCCGTTGAGTTTCCTGTTTATTTCACATCTGATTCCAGCTCCCTTCATGCCAGGCTGTTCATATCTTAACACATGATTTCTGGCGTGTGCTCTTTCTCTTGTCTTCAAATCTTGGACATAATCATCTTCATCTGGGGCTGACCATTCTGTCACCCATACCAACTATGCCGTTCGACTCTGGAACAGACCTCTTGTATGACAGAGTGCAAGGTGGCTTAGGCAATGAGCTGTTTGGACATCTATTTCAATAGCTATGAATATCTTAGACTTACCCATAGCATAAGGCATGAATGCACATACATAGCAATCCTCCTTAGACGTCTTTTTCCCACTTCTTTCATGTGCTGATACTGCATGTTATTCCCCAAATGTGCTGACTATCTAAATAATCATTTAATCCGTAATCATCATCCCTTGCACTTCTCTTAGGTCTCTTCTTTGTGAAATGATTCCTTACATAATCATCAAATGCTCAAACACAGACCTCCCTTCAAAGGGATGCCAAGGGGCACTTGTCATAGGCATATGTACCTCTATAGGTGATGCGGGAGTAGGAACAATCACATAAGGCCTTGGCCTTCTTACAGTGTCTAGTTCTGCAAAGGTGACTGGAGTGAGAAGGATTAACTGAACTCCTTCCCTTCTGGAACCATTAAAGTAAACAGTGTGGATCAATAGAAACAGAAAAACGATAATGAATGCTGAACAGGCATAGATTATGCACCAATACATTAGGCTCCACCATCAATGTCTCTCCACACATCGTTGAACCTGCTCACTTTCTGAGACTGCAATGTGCTCAATAGATTGCATTTTTGCCTGTAATTACTTTTTAGGAAGGAACAACTATTTTTATTCAGGCAAATGTATCCGGTGTTCAGGAAGTTGCCTGATTTGCTTGATAATCTCCACAAGTAACCAGCTGATTTTAGGACGGTTAATAGGATCTTGCATAAAAACATACGTATTGGTGTTGTGCCAAACAAGATAAGGGTGAACTTGCAGCAAATAGTAAAAGGTAATGACAAGTAGTTTGTGGGCAGCATCGTTAGACAGGACCATGTGTACGTTCGAAAAGATGATCAGGTAATTGTCTGATTTGTTCTATAATTGCTGTCAATAAACATCCAATCGTCGGGACATTTTTAGGATCTTGGACAAAAGTATGCAAGTCAGTGCTACGCCCAACAAGAGCAGGGTAAGCTCGGAGTATAAATATGAAGACAGCAAGAAGTAGTCTGTGTGCATCAACATCTGTCAGCACCATGGGCACCTCCAAAGAGAAACTCAGTGAGAAACGAATCAGGGAACTGCTCCCTCTTCCAGTCATCGAAAAGGAAGTCTAAATCAGGCATATTTAGTTTTACTCCAGTACTCCAAAGTCCAATGTCAACCATCTCATGTGGCTCAAGAACAGTAACTTTCTCACTTCCTGCTGGAATATCTATAAGAGTGTTTCAGGGGAGCCACAGTCCAAATGTACACTTCTGTTTATCTACTGGATAGTCTTTGCGTCCTTCTTCCTCGTCATCGATCTAGTTTGCACATGCTGAAATCCTTCTTCTTGATTTGCTTCTGGTTGGATTGGGGGTGCAACGGTCTCTCCACTGTAGATTTTCACATCTCCTAGATGTATCCAAGCTTGTCTCCCTTGGATTTAGGGGGTAATGTCTTCCACAACGAAAGGGCCACTAAATTTGGGTTTGTGCCACTTTCTTGTGAAATTCCTCATTAGAACCTTATCTCCAGCAAATAATTTAGGAACACATAACTTCTCAAGTCCTGTTGCAGTATTGTCTTCATCTGTGTCCTGAGACCGACACACCTTCCGCTTGATTTGTTCTGAAATGACAGAGATACTAGTGGTTATACATGTTAAGAACTCATGTAACTCATTTCGTAACAATTCTGCAGTTGTCTGGGCATCACTCCTAGTCCTCGATGGAGGAGTCAGAGGTGTCCTCATTCGCCTCCCTGTAACTAGTTTGTGGGGTGTGAGGTGGTGGTCAGAGCCGGGCTGATTTCTCAATGCATTTAATGCAGGGGGCATGCAATGCAGCCACCCTTTCTTTAGTGTCAATTTCAACTTTGCTATTCTCTCTTCCAGCGGACCGTTGAGTCTCTCACATATCCTGTTCACTTGCAGGTGATTAGCCGAAGAAAACTTGTGTTTTATGCTAAGCAATAAGCTAATCTGTTCAAATACCTCATTCACAAAATGGGGTCCATTATCTGATCAGAACTCCTCACATACACCCCATCTAGGAAATACTTCTCAAACTAAAAACTTCACAGTGCAAGTGGCATCAGGATGTGTGCATGGACTGGCTTCAATCCATCTCGAGAACGGGCACACTACCACTACCATATACCTATATCTGTTACAGACCTGCAGCATATCAACATAATCAATATGTAAATGCTGAAAAGGACCATTTGGTTGAGGTATTACTCCTCTGACTGTTAGCAGCGTGTGCCCAGTAGTAAACTTTTGACATATGATGCAATTTAAAACATAAAAAGAAACATGTTTTAACAGGTTTGGTACGAACCAGTCCTCTGCAGTGGTTGCTCCAAGGCTTTCCCTAGTGACATGCGCAGGGTAAAGTAGCTGTTCTAATGCCACCCTAATAAAGCTGCAGGCATGACCGGTTTACCAGTGCTGTCTTGTCACCAAAGTCCTTCGGAAGGGGATAAAGAACATCCCCTCCATGTTCACAATTCTTTCTCTTCTTGTGGAGTTCCACCTTGAACTTCCATCAATTGTGTTCGTGATAAACGATTAAACCCTTCATCCACAACCATTACTACAACCACTTTTTCTTTGATATCATGAGTTTCAAAACTAAAAATATCAGCTGAGTATGCAACCATTTTGGCCTCTTCGTCTGCGGCTCGGTTTCCACATGAAATAAAGTCAGTTCTCTTAGTTTGTGCTGTGCACTTAACTATTGCAATGACTACCGGGAGTTGTAGTACTTTAATAAGCCTGTCCAGTAATGCAGCGTGTTGCACTGGAGTGCCGTCCGCTCAGAGGTAGCACCTCCTTTTCCAACATGCTAACCCTGCGTGCACAGTTGACATCACGTAGGCAGAGTCACTGTACACCGTCACTTCCTGCTCTGCGTGATTCTCAAGCACGACAAAAAGCGCCACCAATTCTGCAGCCTGTGCTGAAAAATGAGACAGTAGTCTTGAACTTGCTACTACTTCAAATTCCCAGTTGGCTCTGTGTCTTACCACAGCTGAGCCTGAATGCCTTTCTCCATCAGTTTGATTGACCTTCGAATAACTATCAACAAAGTTTACCCTCACGACCTCATCATAAAATTCTTCTTAGTTTGAGCAATCATGTACTTGCTCATCCACTGGCAGTGGTTCATCTTCAAACGTGGCAGGATTCCACATTTTACACCTCACTATTTCGATCACTTGGTTCGATATAACCACTTCATGAGCAGAAGCTCTTTGAGACGTCTGTTTACCCTTAGGTTTTTCCAAAACAGCTAACAAAGCATGCTCAACAAATAAAGTCATGGAACACCCCATCACTATGCTTGCAGAATTCTCAATAGCGAATGCCACTGCTGCCAGCGATTGTACGCAAGTGAAGTGACCCCTCATAACTGGGTCCAAAATCCCACTGTAATATGCTAAAGATATGTACCCCAATGTTGTTCTCTGTTTTAGTACTGCTGTTATAGCTGTTCCATTCGTGTGCGTAAATAAAAATAACTCCTCAGAATAATTTGGAGTTCCTAAAACTGGAGCTGCACAAATTGCCTTTTTTAGTTCATCAAACCCTTCCTCCATTTCCTCAGTCATTCAATTTTTTCCTTATTTACCTGTGCCTTTTTCATGGCCTGCAACAAGGTTCTTGTGTATGAACTATAATCAAATACCCATGCTCTAACATAATTGCACAATCCTAGAAACTGTTGCATTTGCTTTATCGTGTGCAGTGTTGACGTTTTCATGATCGCCTCAGTTCTTTCATGTGTAGCTTTCTTTCCTTCATGTGAAATTAACTGTCCTATGTATAACACCTCTTCCTGACAATACTGGAACTTCTCTTTATCCACTTTATATCCTTTGTCTGCCAAAATAATCATCAGCTGAATCGAGTCTCGTATGCACTCTTCCTCAGTTTTGCTACAGACTAAAATAGCATCTAAATATTGCAGCACAACGCTTGGCAAATCAATATTGCTTAGGTCCATCTGCAGGACCCTATTAAAGATCGATGGAGACTCACAGTACCCCTGGGACAAACATGTAATTTTGAGCTTAGTCTGATGGAACGTAAATGATGTAAAAGCTTGAGAAACTTTATGCAATGCGATTGAGAAAAACACATTCTTCAAGTCAATCACAGTGAAATAACCTGCTTCTGGGGGAATGCTGCATAAAATTGTCCCAGGATTCGGAATTAGAGGAAACTCTGCCTCTACAATCTGGTTTATCGGCCTCATGTCCTGAATCAAACGCCATGACCTACCCTTTTTATAGGATATACTGCAGATTTACATGGTCACTCTGACATCACTAAGATGTCTTGTTCCATCATAGCTGATATAGGGCCTCATTACGAGTTTGGAGGTAGCCATGGCGCTATTTGCAGCATGGCTGCCATCAAACTTGGGTCCGGTTTCCCTGAATGGGGACTTAACGGGTCATTCCAACCTTGGAGGAGTCAGTATTTCCCCATTCAAGGAAGCCATCCCCATTCCCATGCGAGCCCCCATAGGGCTCAATGGGAATGGGGAGGGAGCTAATACGGACCGGAATGCGGCAGTAAGTGGTTGACGGCACCGGCATCCTTACCGGTGCTGTTAACCCCTTACCGCCGCACTCAGAATGAGGCCCAAAGTCTTGAAAATACCCTCATCTGCCTCTCGAGACATGGGATACTGCCTTGCTCGAGGTAAAATTGTCCCTGGTTTCAACTTAATCTTAACTTTTCCCACCCCTTTTAACAGGCCTACGTCA
Organism: Ambystoma mexicanum; assembly: GCF_040938575.1. Lineage (NCBI taxonomy): Eukaryota > Metazoa > Chordata > Amphibia > Caudata > Ambystomatidae > Ambystoma > Ambystoma mexicanum. Next base: position 646,410,864 of record NC_090932.1, read on the forward strand.
TAAGGGCACGTAGTCCATAAAGAAATTGGCACTTTTTTCAAATTCTCATAGAAAATGCAGGACGCTGCCGCACTATCATCATTAGTTGTGGGATCTCTCTTCTTTCTATCCTGATCTAATGCGTAATGTTCATTTCAAACACTATTTCATCATCTGACGGGTCATCTTTAAACATATCTTTGTCAGTGACGTCAGTCAACCTATACCCTTCCCCAATGGCAATCACTGTTCTCCATGGCCTACCTTCATCATCAAATCCTTCGAGCATGACCAATTCCCCTCGCACTATGGCTGCCCACAATACCAATTGAAAAACATGTCCCCTCTCTTCGTCCATAGGTATCTGTGGCCTGAACAGAAATTCATCAGGTATCCTCAAAATCTTGCCCACTAAACCGTGTAACCATGTTAGCAAAATGCGTATAGCATAGTGAAAAACTTCTGGCTCTTACGGTGTTCCTCGCAGAGCTATTTGTCCTGTAAATGCCATGATATATTTGCCCACATTTAAATAATGTATTCCTGGCGTCGAAAACACTGTTCCTTCATCAGTGAAGGAAATCGTCATTAAATCTCAGCCCAGTATGTTACTGGAGTCTGTCTTGAATACAACAATGGGACAGACATATCACATTCTCCTATAGAGACTGTCAATTTCTCAGTAAAAGGAACTCTACTTGTAGCTCCAGAGAACCCTTCATCATTCATGGGAAATTCTCTCTCTCGTATACATGAGCGAGTTGCCCCAGTATCTAGTAAAAAAGAAAAGGATTTGCCTCCTATGGTAACATCAACCCTTGGTTCCTCTTGAGGATTTGGCGTCACCGATAGTACTGAACATATCAAGCCACCCTGTGAGCTGTCCTATTGTGAGTACATACTTATTCCCTTAACTGTGAAAGGATTCCCTCCAGCGATAGTGACGCTCCCAACTCTAGTAGTCAATATCTGTCCTGTGTTGGCACTCTGCTGTATCTGCATGGGTGCGTGCTGTGACTGCCCTTGTGGCGGATTCAATGTTGCTTGCTGTGTTTGCAAAGCCTATTGTGTTTGCGGTACTTGTGCTTGATACACTGTCGGATCTTGGGCAAACCCATCCCTATTTTGTGGGCTATATGCTGGAGGATAAGCTGTCCCCCCTCTTGAGAATTGCCCATTCTGTACATAGACTCCCACATGTTCGCGCAATATGTCCTGTCATTCCACACGTCCAACACACAGGAGGGAGTCTTCTAATTTCCCCTCCCTGCATGCCTTGATTATCATTCTGCACATTCTGAAAACCACCCTGGTTATGCAGAAAGTTTCCCTGATTATTCTGAAAACTTCCCCTTCTTCAGAAGACTCCCCTGCCTCTCGGCATAAATATGTTCCCTCCTTGATCCGTCTGCCGTTGGTTATTCACCTGTGGCATACCTGCTGCCTGCTGTGACCCTAGCCCCTCTCAGCGAGTCAACATTTCCCCTTCTATAGCATATTTGGATCGTTTTTTCTGTACTAGTTTAGATTCCTCGAGTTTCCCAGCATCTTCCCTCTTTCGATTTTTCTCCTACAACAATCGCCAATGGTGCCCAATGGTCAGCTGTATTTCTGGCCATGGCTTTGCTTCCATACCCACCAGCTTCCTCAGCTGTCTCTGTACCTATTCTGGCAATCCCTGACATAAAATATGATAGAATGCAGGTATTGATTTCCCCCAAACCTCTCGAGTTTCCAAAGACCAGTGTTCCTGAAAATTCTGAATGTAAGCAAGCAGAACCTCACCTTCCTGCATCTTGCATGCCATAATTGCACCCATATCTGACGTGTCAGGATATTGTACTCTAAGCGCTTTCCAGATTGACTCTCTACAATTGTTAAACAGTGCTTCATCATGCGCTGTGTTCTGTGCCGTGACACGTTAGTATCCTGCTCTCGTCCAAATGTCATCAGCCCTTTCCCCAACGATAGTTGCTAGAAGACCCTTAGTGTCCCCTATAGCTAACATATTTCCTCCTGTCATTTTTTTTATTCATAGATCCTTTTCCCCACTCCCGACGTTAAACTGGGCAATTTTCATCTTAAATTGTCCTTATCCATCTGGGGCCATAGGATATACTTCAGTCTGGCCCCTCCTTTTTCTAACAAATGGAATTGCGAAATCCCAAAATCGCAATCAGCTCCCACAATCTGCCTATCCATAGTAGGGACAATAGTTCCTGATCGCCTTCTTCATGGTAATGACTTCAGTCTGCTCACATATGGTGGCGATTCCCCCCTCTCACTATGAGATCGCCTTTTAGGTCACTCTGGGTATACCGTAGGCTCCTGTGTCCTTTCTTTAGGCTGGTCTAAGTCTGCCCACCTCACTTCTTTATCAGTCTGAAAACATCCCACAGGACCTCATGCACTAGCGCCTTCCTCCTCACGTAAGGTTTCCCTGTCTTTGTCTGACATATCGTGCCCCCAACTTGTATGGCTGTCTTCCTTCTCATCTATGTTTAAGGTCAGCCTGTCCAAAGACAGGGCTCTATGCTCGAGACTAAACAGGCCTCCCTCCATGCCTCATGACTGGGCAATTTCAGATCGATCATCTTTCCCTTTATTTCTCATTTCACTTTTTGTCCTCCTCTCCTGATAAGCCTTCTCAATTCTGTCTCTGATACTTCCTATCTCAAAATTCTCTTCTAGGTTTGCCCTAGAGGGTCCTGGCATCGCGTCTTGCGATGGGAGAAACTCTTCTATGTCCTCCCATAATAGTACTGGACTAGGTTCCATTAGCTCTTTTTCAATGTGATCAATGTCACTTGCCCTCTGTCTTCTGTTTCATTTCATTTCCTCACCAAATGCCCTTTGTCTCTTTGTTTCCTCTCTAACCCTTTCTTCTTCCTGTTTTTTCACTTTTTGTCACTCATTTGCCCTACGCACCTCTTCATCTCTGCATCTTTGCATTCTTTTATTTCTTAATTTCTGTCCTTCCTCTTCTTCACTTTTCTTTTCTAGCATATCTCGCTCTTTGATTGCTCTTTGCCTGTTGTCATATTTTCTCTCCTCTTCTGCTCTATCTTCATTTCTTTTTTTTTTTATAACTCTGTTTATTGAGTTTTACAACATAACAACATAACAAGCAACATGAATCATCGACATTCAATAAATGAGAAAGGCATAGCAGCAGCAAAAACAATATCTGAGGCAAGAGGGGCAACACCAGGCCAGGGGCCAAAGGCAGTTGCATGTCAAGGCAGGCAGGTGAAGTTAAGCAAGATGTTGAGCTGTATCGACCGGCGGGGCTTACTACGCATCTAGCCATTTGCCCCATATTTTCTCAAATTTGCGGGGGCAACCCCGCGCATTGTAGATCCGGCGTTCCGAGGCCGCACACCTGTCTAGGTCATTCCTCCATCGGTTCAGGCACAGTGGGTCAGCGGAGCCCCATTTAGCCGCGATAAGTCTCTTACCGGCCCCAAGCGCTATTGAGAGGAACATTTTCCCATGTTTTGTCAGGTCTACTTCTCCCCAGATGCCCAGGAGTACCATTTTGGGGTCCCTAGGGATTGGTGTTCCCATGGCAGCCGAGAATCCTACTAATACAGTCCCCCCAGAAGAGCTGTAACACTGGGCATTCCCATATCATATGGTAGAAGGTGGCGGGCTCGATTTGGCATCTGATACATGTCCCATCATCTAGTCCCCCCCACCTGGCCATCGCAGCTCGTGAGTGATACGAGCGGTGGAGTATTCTCAATTGTATTAGTCTAAGTTTGTTATCTATCCCAATTTCCCTGGGGGACATCAATGCATCTACCCAATCTTCCGGCTCCAGTTGACCCACATCCCTTTCCCATTTCGCCCTGAGCTCATCAAGTTGCGTAGTCCCGAAAGAATTGAGAGCCTGATAGAGAGTGGAGGTGACCTTTGAAGGAATGCCTTGGGGGAGGATGTTGGTCTCAATGGGAGAGCACGGGGGTATGTCCGTCATGTCTGGGAATTGGGCGTGGATGGCGTGGGCCAACTGTGCGTGTCGGAACCGGTCCATGGGCGTCAGACCAAACTGTACTTGCATAGTCTCGAAGTCTAGGAGGCGCCCCCCCTGTATTACATGTGCCAGTGTATGTATCCCTTTTGCGTGCCAGTGAGCGAAAGCGCCCATTTTCACTACTTCTGGGAGGAGTGCGTTGTGCCATATAGGTTGGGACAGTGTTGGGATTCCCTTCCAGCCGACCAGTTTGTGTGCCTCTCGCCAAGCTCGGCGGACGTGGTGAATCGTCTTGGGAAGCCTCGGGAGTTGGTCGTGGGTGGCATACAATGTCTGGAGTGGGGATAGCGGGGTTATAGTCTCCAGCTCGATACGGATGTGCGGTAATGTGGGGTCTGCATGCAGCCAATCGTTTACCACACCGATTTGTGTTGCAAGGTAGTATGTACGTATGCAGGGCAAGCCGATCCCTCCCTCCCAGACCGATCTTTGGAGAATATCAAGGGCGATTCTGGATTGCTTCCCTCCCCATAATAGTGTGCGGAGATTCCTATCGATAAGTGCAAAGGTTTCCTTGGAGATGGAGAATGGGGCGTTCTGGAGGACGTGGAGGAGTCTGGGGAGGGTCATCATCTTAAATAGTGCGGCTCTGCCCAACAGCGATAGGGGGAGTGATTGCCAGTGGGAAGTGTCTCTGTTGAACCGTTCAAGCACAGGGTGTAGGTTCAGTTGGGGGAACCTTTCAAGTGTCGGATCGAGTCGTATGCCTAAGTATGTAAATTCCCTGATAGAGATGTGGTATGGGCAGGGCTCAGGGATCGCGGAATGACCACCCTGGACTGGGAAATAAATAGTTTTGGTTTCATTCACTTTCAGACCCGCAAAGATCTGATATTCCCTAAGGATATGGGAAACAATAGGGCATGAGATGCAAGGGTTACTAAGGTAGACGAGGAGATCGTCCGCGTATAACGAAAGGCGGTCTTCACCCCCCCCCGGCCAGGCGAACCCAGTCCAGTTGGTGTTAGCTCTGAGCTCAATAGCAAGTGGTTCGATCGCCAGGAGAAAGAGAAGCGGAGAGAGCGGGCACCCCTGTCTCGTACCCCTAACCAGTGGGAATGATTTGGAGGATCTACCATTTACCCTTACCGTGGCCTCTGGGAATGCATATAGCAGCCTGACCCAGGATATGAAAGCGTGTCCCAGGTTCATCCGGTCCATGATCGCCCACAGAGCATCCCACCCCACCGAGTCAAATGCCTTTTCAAAGTCCACCGCCAGGAGGGCTAGTGGGGCCGGTATCTCTTTGGCTCTGCACAGCGCCAGTTGGACCCTGCGTAGGTTCATACGAGTGGACTTGTTGGGCATAAATCCACACTGGTCCGGATGAATAAGGGTCCCTATTACTTTCAGGAGTCTGTTGGCGAGTGCTCTGGCGAGGACCTTGGCTTCCCCATTAATTAATGAGATGGGGCGATAGGAGGCACACTCCTCCGGAGGTTTCCCAGGTTTATGTATAACTATGATGCATGCCTTCCTGAGGTCCGGGGGGAGCGCCCCGAGTTCTTTGCTACGTAGGAACATGCGGTGCATATGGGTCGACAGCCCACCTCCGAGGTATTTCCATGTTTCTGTGGGGAAGCCGTTGGGGCCCGGGGTTTTCCCGGGTTGGAGCTGTGTTAGCGCCTCTTGCACCTCGGCCTCTGTGAGTTCCGCATTCAGGAGTTCCGACTGGCGTCGCGAGAGTTTCGGGATCTCGATCCGGTCGAGGTAATGGGAGGGTGCAGCCGGCGAGTTCTCGGCGGGTGGGGTATAGAGCTTCTCATAGTAGGCGGCAAATGCTTCGACAATGTCAGGGTCGTCCGTGAGTAGTGTGCCATCCAGTGACTTGATGGCGCGTACATGTCCCCTGATTTGTTGCCGCCTCTCCAGCCAGGCCAGTGTTTTATTTGCTTTGTCGCCACGTTCATAGATTTGACTCCGGACGAGCTGGTGGGCAGTTCGTGCTGTGTCCAGGGCCAGGTTACTGAGGGCATCTTGTGCCGTGGACAGGGCATCCTTTGTCTCTCGGTCGTTGCGCTCCAGGGTCTGTTTTTCACACTCCAGGACATATGCCTCTGCCTCTCTGATCTTCTGGATTTGTCTTTTTTGGTGGGCCGAAACCGCCGAGATAGCTTCTCCCCGAAGGACTGTCTTATACGCCTCCCAGATCGCGATCGGGCAATCTACTGAGCCCACATTGAGGTCAAAAAACTCTGTTGTCTTTTTTTCCAGTTCCTCCGCTATCTCGGGGAGTCGCAGATGGTATGTGTTCAGACGCCAGTTGCGATCCGGACCTGGGCGAGCGCTCTTTAGGGTCAAGAGGAGTGGAGAGTGGTCCGAAACTCCCCTTGCGAGAAACTCAGCCTCCAGGAGTCGGTGGTTTATGCTACTAGGAATGAAGGCATAATCGATCCTGGAGAACGATTTGTGCGCGCCAGAGAAGAATGAGAAACCGGCCTCGTCGCCATGAAGTGAACGCCAAGTGTCCATCATTCCCAGGGTCTCGGCAAACAAGGCGAGTGGCGTGGAGGCGGGGCGGCCTCCGGGTCTCCTATGAGATCTATCAAGATCGGTGTCCATGACCTCGTTAAAGTCCCCTCCTATCACCCACAGATCGGCCTCTTCCTCCAGGAGGACATGTCGCAGTTCAGACAGTAGTTCCTTCGTGAGCGTGGGAGGGGCATAGATCGCTGCGATGCCCCATTTTTCGCCCCAGACATTGGCAAGTAGCAACACATAGCGGCCTCGGGGGTCAGCTCTGACCTTCCTAACCTGTAGGGGGACGCGTTTGTGGACGAGGATCATCGTGCCCCTGGCGCCTTTCGTAAATCCGGCCTGGTAGGTGTGTGGGTAGTTGGACCTTTTGAAAAAATTGGAGTTCGTACCGATCAGGTGTGTTTCGTTTAAAAGAGCTATGTCCGGCGAGTAGCGATTAAGATATTGGAGCACCAGCCTTCTCTATCTCCATTTCTTAACTGTTCTTCCTGATAGATCTGTTCCTGTCTTTCTATACTCTTTCTTTTACACTCATCTTCTTTCAATCGTTTCTTCCGTTCCCTGTCTTTTTTATCTTGCTCATCTTGAGCTTCCCCTTGCCATACCTCCTCAATTCTCTTGCCATCAAGAGCAATATCTGATCACCCATCCATTCGTTCTGTATGAGCGCTATCTTGTCAGCTTTATCTTTTTTTCCCTTCCATCTCTTTATTTCTCGTTCTATGTCTAGGGTTACACTTGGTCGTTCACTTTTCTCTTTGTCCTGTAGGACTTTAGGGATCACATCCTTTTCTGGAGTTCTTTCTGGGCTCTAGTCACTGTTATATGAAGGCAGCTCATGTATTAGATTACTGTATCCTGTCACTGCTTTAAGCTCTCTTAATGGATACAATCCTTCATCTTTTGTACTATCGCCATTTTCTTCAGGCGCGGTAGGGGGAGCAGAAGGCTCAACACCCCCCTCTTTTCACTGGTTAAGCATTCAGTCTTCAGGAGGCAGCTCTTCCTGTTCCTCCTGGTATATCTTCCAAAGCTCTAGGCTAGTTAATCTTTTCTCTAACTTCTTTCTTGTGTACGCAGAGTGCAAGTATGTGGTCATATCTTGCAAAACCGCTTTTGACAGTGATCCCCCTTGTGGCCATGGCATAATCATTTGATCTGCTGTGCCCTTAACCCATTCTGCACTATATTGCTTAAGCTTGGGTGTGTGTTTTGGCAGCTGTTTGCACAGGTGCATGAGCGGAGTAACATCCTCCATTATGGCAGGCCACAATCGACTGTCAATATTTACCATTATTTTACGAAAAAAGCACTTTTCAGAAAAACAATATAATATGCGTGTGCACCAATCGTCGCCACTCCAAATCTCTATGTCTCACTTTACTTCAATCTACCTATTCAATCAATACCATTAATTACTAAATAAATTAATTATTTACTCTCAACCTCTTAACACAATCTATCATTTGTTGCTCTTCGACATCTCATCATTTCCTGAATACATAAAATACATACAATACATATACAGACAAACAGGCCGGCCCCAATGTATATCTCTTCTCAGCGCTCCTCGCTGCTCTTCTTGCCCCTAAAAATTCCCTGATAGGGGTGTGAGTTATTCCCTTTAGCAAAACTTGTTCGATTGTCGCCTATGTATCCACTTAGATTTTAAAATAACTACTTCTAAACATTCCCTGAATGTAGGTCTATACGCTTAATCTATGACGCTCCTCATCATATATATACCTCTATGTGATGCTCTTCGTCATTAACTAAATACCCCACCAACCCTCTGTTACTTTCTTACCGTTATCACTTTCCCCACTCAATGCTCATTCATTGTTTGTCAACTTCTCAATCTACTCACCATTCGCTTTTCAGCTCCTGACCCTCGGGATCGTCTCCTCCTCAACCGGCCACCGTCGCTTTCGGTCCGCTCAGCTCCCTGTAGAAACCAGGAGGGGATTTCTTGAAAGAGGGACCCATGCCACCTATCTCGTTATGTCTTGAAAGAACTTTTTTGGCCGCTTTCCACAGGAAGCCTCGTGGTCCTCCAGCTAAATGGCGGAGGACATCAGATATTCCGAGACCCTTAAAAGCCTACTGGGTCGACAGATCTTTAACCAAGCATCCTCTGCTTCCACATGAACCCCGAGATCTGGGAGTCCTTTAAGACGAGGTAGCAATAGTTAGGGATGGATGGGTATGCAGAACTTACTCATACATCAATAATCAAACTGACTCAGGAAGTTGCCAAAACTTAGTGCTGTTTTATTTGCTATTATCTAAAACAGGGAGTACAACGGACATCAACAGACGTTGCACAAGCAATCTCAACAAATTTCATAAAAAACCTTTCTTTTATAGTAGAAATTCATCATCATTGATGTCACACTATGTGGCTAATAATTCATACATAAATGTATTTTCATCATTAAAACAAAGGGGTATGTCAATCAATGAACAAAAAATCTATTTTTCAAGAAACAAATTAATTGATCAGACGGCTATTTTTAGACGTCTTTTAAGAGATAAGTGTCGACATGTTTCGGCCATGTAACGAATTGGACATCCTCTCTAATGTCCATTCAAAAATGGGTTGTTTTAATGATGAAAATACATTTATGTATGAATATATTGTTTTAAAAATAATGTACTATATTATTTTTAAAAAATTATATTTTTGTGCTAAAAACCATTTCATATGGTTTTCTGTTCTTCTAGCAGATCCTGGTCAATGGGATATCACTGTACTATATTGTGTATATGTTAATGTATGTGTCACAAACATTACCATCTCGCACCTCCCAGGTGCATGTAGAGAGGGGTAATCAATTCTCAGTGCTTGTGCACCCTCTTTTTCTCATGTTACTGGAGACCGCGTTTTCAAGCTCTTCGTTGCATATAATACTATTAAATGATGAACTCTTGACTCCTTCAGTTTTTTTCATCCCACCTCAAAAAGAAGTTTTTTTCTTTCTCACCTTCATGTAGCTTCTTTGACAGACAACCAGGCTCACGGTGGCCTCGACTCTTGGTGCTGGGCCAGCCAGCCTTTCTTGAACTCTCCTTCGCCATCAGCTATTTTCCAACTGCGCCTCACTAAGCCTTTTTCATTCACAGGGTTTAAGTCTTGCTAAAGTGCATTGTACATCCAGATTCTATATATTCCTATGTATATACATTGGTGCATCGCCGCAATCGATTCACTACATAGCTAGACTCAGGATTACTTCGTCTACTTGCGTTATAGCATCTGTACAAGTGTAAAATGACTTTTGCATTTTTCTTCAGCGTTATTTTGTATGAGCATCTTCATTTCGATCCTGAAATGTTGCTTAACTTCGACACCTCCTCTTGAGAACTTATTGAATGACTATGTTCTTTTGTTGTTTGTGTTTTCTTGGTGCGTCAGTTCTACTTTTCATGATGTCACCAGTCCTCTTTCTCATCCATTTTCACACTTCTTCCGGGACTCTGTCCAGAGACCATCATGTCTTCATGAATGCATATAAGGTTTTCTCAATGGATACCTAGTTTCAAGAATTCTTTGAGGTACAGGCATCCTCACTGGTACTTCATGTGTCGCAATTTCTGGTTCCCAACATATAGGCAACATGGGGGCAGAGCTTCTGGTAGGGGTATTTGGCTCGTCCTCTACACCATCATCCTGCTAGTCCAAGTACCTCATTACTACATGTAGTCCTCCTCTCCTCATTACCACACATCATCATCCTACTCATCCCAGTTCCTCATTACCACATTTCACCATCTTCCTTGTCCCATTCTCTCAGTACAGCTCACAATCATCCTCCTCATCCTGGTCCCTCATTACCATACACCATCCTCCTCATAGTCCCAGTCCCTCATTACTGCACATTATCATCCTCTCATTATGATATCATATAAGTCATTTATAACGTGCCTGTACATAAGTGTTTCTAGATGCGACAAGACAAGGAAGGGAAGACAGAAAGAGAACAAAACAATGATCTTACTAGGCCTTGTGCCATTCAGATCGTGCACGTGCGGCTGGATGGAGGGGGAGAAGTGCCAAGGGAGGTGAGGTGGGAGGGGAGAGTGCAAAGGAACGCCTAGGTGCTGTCAGTGAGGTGGCTCATAAGAGCAGGGAGTCAGGGGTCTGTAGCATTACAGATACAGTCCTTAAGTGGTTGGGAGGCCCAGAGGCAGTGCAAGTGCAGCTGGTCATGCAGGAGCCTGGTCCCGTAAGTTCAGTGGATGGCCAGGTAACCAGAGAGAGAGAAAGCGGAAGCGAAAAGGAAGGTATTGAGTTGCTTCCAGAACCTTAGGTGGTCCTGCTCAAGTGTGAGAGAGGCAGGGAGGCTGGTCCAGAGGGAGGCTCCAGACAAGGAAAAAGATCTACCCCCACTCTTTGCCTGGCGAAGCATATGATCCTCAGGAAGTTGGAGGTGGATGAGCGGAGGTCTCGAGAAGGAAGATGCTTAGGAAGAGAAAGTTGGATGTAGTGTGGTCCCCGGACCCAGAAAGCTTTGTGGCAGAGGGTCTTGAACTAAGTTGATCCTTGCAGCCACAGGGAGCCAGTGGAGAGATTTCAGGGCTGGAGAGATAATATCCCTGGGCTCGAGGCCAAGGACAAGCCATGCAGTCCTGTTCTGGATTAGTTGTAAAGGGCGAAGATTAGAGGCAGGCAGATTTAGAAAGAGGCTGTTGTAGTAGTCCAGCCTAGAGAGGACCAGGGCTCTGGAGACAGTGAGCTTCAGCGGGAAAGTGAGAAAAGTAAGAATACATCTGAGGAGATGCTGCTGATAGTGTGACTTCTTAGAAACGTCAGAGATGTGAGGAGAGCAGGAGAGGGGGGAGTTGAAGATGACCCCAAGGTTCTTAGCCTCACAGGAAGGAACAGGTAGAGGGCTCAGGGTGGGAGTCCAGAGTGAGAGAGGGAAGGCAGGACCAGGTGTCCCAATAAAGAGGATCTTTGTCTTAATGGCATTAAGGAAGAGATCATTGGAGGCACACGATTCCTGAATTAGGGACAGCCAGTTTGGAATGAGAGAAGGAGCAGAAGAGGCAGAGGGGAGCCTGAAGGAGAGCTGAGTGTCATCCGCATAACACTGAAAGTTAGAAAAGAAAGTAGAGATGCGGTGGGCCACAGGTGCCAGGCAGTGGTTCAAGAGCCAGGGAGAGAGGTTAGACCCCTCGGGAACACCACATATAGAGAGAGAGATAGTACAGAGGAAAGACCCAAGTTGGACCTGTGAGGCTCGATCTGAGAGAAAGGAGGTCAACCACGCTAGGGCCTGACCCGAGATATCCAGGTTGTCACTGAGACGATTGAGCAGGATGGCGTGGTTGACTGCGTCAAAAGCAGAGGATAGATCAAGGAGAATAATGAGAACAGAAGGAAGGTTAGAGTCTAGATTAAAGAGCAAGTCTTCACAGTCCTTCATTCCCATTAATCAACTTTAGTTTGTTTTGTTTGTTTGTTTGTTTTATTCACTTATAATGCGCACTAAACCCGAGGGTAGCTGGGCCAGCAGTACAGGATACGCGAGGCTTAAGTACAGTTATGAGATACATACAGAATAAAGTATAGGCAGTTCATACAGTATAAGCAGGCAATTATATATAAGTGGAAGCAGGCTGCATAATATGTACAGGATATATACAAATACAAGGCAGACAGCAAGGGCATGCACAGAAGGGATAAATGCAGTAACCTGTCCGGGGGAGAGGAGTGAGGATGTGCGCAAGGGTGAAAGGCAAAACAGTTATGGGAAGACTAGGGATAAGGTAGTATAGAACTGGTTAGAGGTGCACAGTTTGTAACTGGTTGATGTAGTTGGATCTAAATGTAAGGAATGGCTGCTCCTCACGCAAAGGGTGGGGCAGTGCGTTCCATAATTGGGCTGCTAGTACCTGGAAGCTACCTCCCCCAGCCTTGGCTAGCCTGAATCTAGGTATGATGAGGCTGTTTGTGGTGCAGGTTCGTGCTGGGAGGGTGGAGCTTCTCTTTGGAATTTGTCTATGAGGTAACTTGGGGCGGTGTTGCTCAAAGCTTTATGGGCCAATGATACCACTTTTAAGTGGATTTTGTTTTGGGTGGACAGCCAGTTGTGATGGTGTCTGATCCTGGATATGTGCGATCTTTTGGACACACCGAGAGCTGCTCGCAGGGCGTTATTTTGTGGGATTTGAATTCTCTGGATGATGGATTTATTAGCACCAATGTAGAGGGAGTTACAGTAATTGAGCCTAGATAATATCAAGGCTCTGGCTAAGATAATGCAGTTGTTATCTGACAGGAAGTGTTTGCCAGCTCTAATGAGCTTACATGTGTAGGCTGTAGCAGATGCCATAGATTTCACCTGTTTGTCGAAGGAGAGGGTGGAGTCCAGGTAGAATCCAAGTGTCTTTACTTCCTTGGACCCTGATAATATTACCGTCAATCTCAAATGAGCTGTAGGCTTGGCTCAGTTTTTGTGAGTTTAGTGTGGGTTCCTAGGATGATGAGCTCTGTTTTGTCATCATTCAGGCATGGACCGTGGGTTGCCATCCATGCCTGAATGATGATGTACACCCTATTCACCAAGGCCAAATCCTTGCCGTAATACCCAGAAAGTGGGAGGATAATCTGGGTATCATCTGCATAGTTAGTGTAGGTGATACCAAGAAGGTCCAGATTATCAAAGAGGGGCTTGGTAAATATGTTGTATAGTGTGGGAGAGATGGGGGAGCCCTGAGGAACTCCACACAGGATGGGAATCGGGTCGGCTGCTGCCGCAGGGGAGAACACCCTCATAGTCCTGTCGTTGAGGAAGGGCTTGATCCAGGTAATGGCTTCTTTGGAAAAGTGTGCCGTTGAGTCTAGGTGACTGCAGAGGACCCCATGGTCAACAAGTTCGAAAGCAGCCGAGAGATCCAGCAGCAGAAGCAGAGCCATTTTCCCTTTGTCTCGTAATTCATCTATTTGCGCTTTCAGGTCAAGGGCAGTCTCTGTACCGTTAGCATTCACCCTCGTCCATATATCCCAGTCCCTCATTACTGCACACTATCCTCCTCCTCGTCCAATCCTCTCATTATCCTGAAACATCATCCTCGTCTTCTTAGTCCCTTGTTACCATGGATTGTTATGTTCATCTTCTGAGTCCCTCATTACCTTGCATCATCATTCTCCTCATTATTGCTCAGATTCTTCCTATTTTGACAAATATGCATGAAAGGGTGGGGCAGTGCTACTCACTCATGCAAATGTGCATCAAAGATAAAATGTACACTAGAAAAATATTCCAATATGTAAGGAAGTCATATTCACTCAAAAATGTACGTGTTCATATGAACTACAATTTATAAAACAATACATTATACCAATACATTTTTGGTCATGAATCTATGGTGAAACTAAGAAAAATTATAGAAATTAAGAGAAATATTCAAAAACGTGCACATTTTTCACAAAGTAAACTTTACACACATTGGAAATAACACAATTAGGATTACTATAAACAATCATTGTACATGAAATATTCTTAAAACTAAACAGAGTCGGCCTCACTACGAATGTAACCTTAACTCACAACAGACCATATTCAGTGATGTTACCGAAAAGAAAATACGGAATGAACTTTTACCGAAAGAAATACAGAAAAATAAATGTATATGGGGTGGGGTAAAGGGTTAAAAGGGGTTTGGGTGGGGTTAGAAATGTGGGGAAACAAGGGGTTTGGGGGGATAAAAAGAAATTATATATTTTTTTTTTCAGTAAAAGTTGTTTCGGTAAAATAAACTTCGGTAACATCACATGCATCACATGCAACCACAATAGACCACTTCTTCCCAACAGTCACTTTAACTATGGAAGACTCCTGATGCTGACTACCTTGTATTTAAAGTGAGTGTAGTGAAGTAATGCTGTTGTGGGAGCAACATATCTGACTTTTGTTTGGGTTGAGCATCAGACATTACAAGTGGCAGATGTCAGTCAGCGATAACAGCCTGAAAGCGATAGTGAAAGAGAAAAAAACAAGTTATTGTAATAACAACCCAAAGGAAGATATTTTATCTGTAAGGGCCACTTACATCATTTGGACTGTTGACTCAATACCTGTTGTGCTGATGTTAGGATGTCTGATTTACCTCTGGATAGGTGTGTTTTTCATTTGTGTGGGAATGATTGGAGGGTTTAGATTTGTGGCATAAGGCTGGTCAAGGATGCACATTTCATACCATTGTTGGCTATGCTGCGTTGAGGTGTTTCCTTGGTTGCAGTGTATTTCAGGAGTGGTTGTGGTGAAATTGTTCATTAGCCTGTTGCCTATTAAATCGGTGCATCCTTGGTGTTGGAGTGGAGACTGTTCCTGGGCTTTGTTTTGTAAGAAAAACATGCTAATAAAAGTTCCTATGTTTACTGCTATTTACTTAACTGACAATTGCCCAGGTACCCTGTGAAGTCCCTTGATATCGCACATTCTGGTTACCTTTTCTGGAGGTGCAGATATTAGGCAGGGAGTAGAAGTTGTGGATCAAAAGAGCGATATCCTGGTTACATGCCATAATTAGTAAATGTGACCTCTCAAGTTATTTCTTCTCTTTGTGGCCAGAAGAATGATGATGAATGTGCCATCTGCCGGGATGGTGGGGAGCTTCTCTGCTGTGATGGCTGTCCCAAGTCCTTCCATTTGTCCTGCTTAGTACCACCTCTCACACAGATACCCAGGTAAGAACGGGAGGATTTATAAATGCCAACATAATGCTCTGAGAGGTACCACAACTGTCTATGCTGTCTGTTTTTCACTCTTTGTGGATCACGCAATGTTTTAACACATTTATAAACCATGAGAAAAAGCAGAGCATTTGTGAGGCATTTGCAATTCAAATAATTATCACTCGACACAGCATGTAGTGGACAAAGATCAATTCTCTTTAATCACCAAAGGTCTCAGAATCATTGAAAGATGTACGAGCAAGGATAGGACAGCGAGATACATCTGCTGGGCCACAAAGACCATTTGTATGTGTTTTGTTTTTCTAATACCTGTATTTAACGCTCAACGTTACGTCTTGAGTTGAGAACCGGTTTCAACGCCGTTTCTCAACTTGAGAAAAAATGCTATTAGTATCCCGGTACGACATGCCGGGGTACTAATAATAGAACCCTTGGAGGGGGGCATTACCGGTTGGGTAATACCCCATAGCTACATAAAAGGCTGTCACCCTGGGGGCATTACCCCACCAGTATTGTGCCCCTCATCAGGTTCTATTGCTTAATTATGACCCATTCTCTGTTTGTGCAGTCGTGGTTTGTGAGAGATATCTCCTAAAATCGACTGAAATATCTTTGGGTTAGAAGGTGTTAGGCAGAATTGCATGCAGTACCCTCTGGGACCACCACATACAATTCGGACTACAGGTGTAAGCAAAACCAACCTTTGGTATAAGTCTGTACTACACAGTTGGTGGTAGCGAGCTAAGCAGCCAGGCTTATCTCAAGAGGGAATGTCAGCATTAAAAGAGGTTACACAGAGGTCTTTCAATCACAGTGGTTCAAGCAGACACTTATACTGAAGGTTTCTTGGTAAAACACTTATTAATTTATTACACAATCATTTAGAAAACATTCACTAGAAGGAGGCAACTTAATATTATACACAATCACACTTCAATACCAAACCAATAAGTTTCTGAGTAAATTAGGCTCCCCTGAAATAGGAGCAAAATGGTATTTCAGTTACTTTCAAATGGGACTAAAAGGCACAAGTTAGCAGAATAGATCATAAATACTTTCTTAGGCAGTGCAAATAGTTTAGTTCACTTAGAGGACTCGATTCAGTTCAATAGGCCTAGGCCAAAGTCAATGCACTAGTGTCTTGGATAGGAAAGACCAGTTCTTGAAGTAAACGGTAAAGTCTTTGCCAAAGTTCTCAGAAGTAGTTCGCATGAAAAAGAATCATATGTTGGGTCACAAGCTGATTAGGCCAGCAAGTTGGGAAAGTTCCACAAACTTTCACCCCAAGAGGTAAGTTCTCTCAATTGGGTTGGCACAGTACCTTAATATGAAGAACAAGATGCAGCAGAAGACGTTGGTTTCTGGATGTTCCTGCAGATCTCAAACAAACGAAAACAAGACAACTTTGCCTTATTATAACTGGCGCTTCCCAGTTGGCCCCTAGAGAGGGCTGCAAGTTCCCAGAGTATTTATATCCAATGTTCTAATAAAATCAAAGCATCAGTTAAATCCGTGCAGTTTTGCCCAGGAATGTTTTATTCACATTCCTGTTTTTCCTGCAGATCTCACAGTTCCTGAGTCTCAGTCGTGGGGACAAGAGGGAGGACATCGGGGGACTCCTGCACTGCACGGGATCGCCGGAAAACACAAACAAAATGGAGTCACTTCATTTCGAGTAGCTGTAATTCAAGAACACAAGCTGATGTCCCTCTCCATGGTTAATCCTAACCAGATTCGAGAATGGTATCCAGGTGGCTTACGAGTTGATTGGTCCCACCAACTCAAAGGAAGAAGTCGTCTTTGAAGGGGCTTCTCTGTCGAGATGAACTTGGCAATACGGACCTGCAGCAGGGCTTCACTGGGCAAACCAACGGTCCATGAGTTGCAGCAGCCATCCTCTTCCAGCTCGTCTTCGGTTCTTTCGTTACAGTGGTCGACTCTGCTTTCCAGTCCAAGAGACTTGCCTTTTAAACAGTTTTCTCCCTTTCATTCCAACCTAGCTGCCAATCACCCAGCAGGGTGGCTGTCCTTGCCAGACAGTCAGCCAGCCAATCATGCCAGTGTGCATTTGGGTCTCCTAGGAGACTCAGCACAGGGAGTTTTGGGCACCTCCCTCACTTCGTGCCCACCCCTGACACTCAAACGCCAGAGGCGGTCTTCAGTCCTGAAGCCTGCCAAAGGCATAGAAACAAAGGGACCTTACCTGGTTTGGCGCGCAGAGACAAACACTAGAAGGACCTTTCCAAAAATAAAATGGTGAAAAAAGAAGAACGCCACCTGTTTAAACAAATGGGCTTAAGGCGCCATCTTGAAAAACGATCAGGGTGGTTTTGAAGAGTTGGAAGTCTCCCTCTGAGGGGTTCCTATCATGCACAATTTTCAGTCTGCACAACTCGGATTCGTGTGCTGCAATCTCCCTCCATATGGTCTTGGGCACCCATAGCTCTGCTGCCATAGCCACACCTCTAATGTACTCCTTGAAGGCAGCCAAAGGACTCTCACCCACCAGACAGAGCCTGGGTTCAAGTCAAAATACTGATGCACGTCCTGAAGCGCCATGGGTTTAAAACGCCTGGTGGCCCGGAATCTCCCTTTGTCATTTAATATCATATGTGGGGTTACAGGGGTGTGATCAGAGAATGTCTCAGGGAATATCCTTACATCTTGAACGTCATGCATCAGTGCCTTAGATACCAAAAATAGGTCTATTCTTGATGACATATCATGCACCGATTGATAAAACGTATTCTCTCGCACTCCAGGGTGTAATGATCTCCATGTATCGCACAGGTCCGGAGATGCCATATCCTGTAGTATTGCATGCACCGCTCGGGTGTGTGATCTAGTTCCCTGAATCATCCGATCCTCTATGGGGTCTGAAATTGTATTCATGTCCCCACCTTAGATAAGCATTGGTAATGGGTATGTATCACAGATGGCTAAAATATTTGTGTGGAAGTCTAGATCATCGTGCGTTGGACCATATGTATTAATCAACAACCTCTCAAACCCTTGGAGCCTACAATGCAGTATTACAAACCCCCCCCTTACTGGTCTATATGTTTTTAAAAAAATATGTCATCTTAATACTTTTATGCACGAGAATTGCCACCCCCTGAGATTGCGTGGAGTTACTGGTAAAACACCTATTAGTACCAGAAGACTCTGCAAAGGTAGACATACTTTTATGTGATGAATGCATTTCTTGTAGAAACAGCAGTTTTATCTGATGTCCCTGAGTATGCCTGTAGTTTATGTGTTTTCACAGGGTTACTAATCCCTCTTATATTCCAACACATTAAGCAAAGACCTGCATCCATGGGGATAATCAGCAACAGAGTAGAGCTCACCCCAGTCTGAGACGAGAACACCCATATGCAAGAAGTGCCTTATCCATAAAAATGGTACATAGAAGGTCAATCGTATTTTAACCTTAACCCCCTCCAACCCCAGGTACACCCCTCCCACAATCACCACCCTCCCAAACCCCTACTCCCTCATAACTCAATCCAGAATGAAACAAACTACCTCTCAGCATGGGGGGAGCTGTTGGCTAACACCTGCCATCCCTTCAACACTCTGATTAGTCCCAAGGCTCATACAACATAAATCATAGTAACTTACATGGTAATTGGAAGAATTCAGCAATCTAGTATATATGTAAAACCAACATATAGCTTTAGCACATTTAAGTCACTTGCCAGTCTGGGTTGGCACAGTTTGGTGCTTCAGCTGGTATCCTCATACCAATGCCTACCATTGAGGTTGGCATCGGTTTGTTGGCCTCTATGGAATTCACAGCTTCTTCAAGTATTGTAAAGAAGTCGAGTTTACCATAATGATGAAGCCAGAAAGTTTAGCCGGAAAGAGCGTGGCATATTGCACTGCTCTCTCTCTCAGCAGCATCTCTTGACCCCCGAATAATTTCTTGTGCTCCGCTTGCACGAACATAGAAAAGTCTGGAGATATATACATATATATATATATATATATTATATATGCACTCTGTTCCAGCCATACTGCAGGGTACCCTTTTCTCTGGCCAGCCTCTGAATCCAATCTCTGTCCCTGTAGCTGAGCAGCCTCATGATGATAGGGCGTGGGGCCGCTCCTGGCCTGGGTTTAGGGGCCATTGCCCGATGGGCAGGTTCCACTGCGAATTGTATGCAGAGGACCTGATCACCCAATAATACTTTCAGCAGCGATTCCGCAAACTCCTCCATCTGTCCTTTGCTTGCCGACTCTGGGATTCCCACAAGACGTATCACATTTCAATGCTAACTGCTTCACCTGCTTCTCAAGTGCCACCGTTCGAACTTTGAACCCACTCACATCATCTTCCATGGTGCTAATTCTGGACTCTGTTTCAGTTATCCTGGCACTTTCCTTGTCTAATTTTATTGTGCAGCAAGGTGAGGCTGGCTGTGATCTCGTTCCGCTTCCCATTCACTGGCGCTAACCCGGTCTGCATACTGGTGAATAGTTGCCTTGGGTCTGGAGCAGAATCTTGTGGGGGGGCCGCCTCATTGATATCCTTGGGGACAGCTTCCCATCTTGGCTAAGCCCCTTGCTTAGTATAGGCATCCATACTGCCCGGTTTCTTGTTGCCTGTGTCTCCTCTAGTCATATTATCAATGTATATTGCCTGAGGCCCCCATCTCGGTGGGCTGATGGACACTCCACCGTTGAGGGTACGTCCCTAGAGTACTCCATCACAAAGACACAGGTATTGCTGGCCCTCTCCCAGCTAAAACTCACTTGGAAAGCTGCCATCAACTAGTAGCATTATTACATGTACTCGGGCAAGATAGTCACTCATCCACCAAGGTGCTATCCCAGTATGCGGCTGCTTATATAGAATCACAAGCACACCAATATGTAGCGCCGCCTGGGTCCAGAAAACTCATGAGACTCTCAATCCAGACTAAAGGGCCAGCAACACCTGCCCTCATAGACACACTTGAACCTTATAATAGACAGCACAGTGCAGTGCCACAGCTCAACTCAGGCCCCAAACCAACAACGTGCCATGCTCTGGGAGCCACCAGTCAGCCGAGCCCATCGGGCATTGCAGCCAGTCCGTAGGCATGTTACTCCACACTGCTGATGTAGTGTTGAGACAGCTCACCCACCAGCACACGGGGCAGCCGCTCCTCGCCCTTTGAATACAACTTGCTCTCGAGAAGCTTGGTTGCTGCAGCGTTAGTCCATCGTTCTCCAGTCTCAGCCGGACCCCAGCAACACGTCTCTCTCACAGGGGACCAGCACTCCACAGCAGTTTACGGGACAGTCCTCGCCCTCCGCCTCCTCTCACGAAGTCAGACCTGTGTTCTCTGTATAGAGACAGCAGAACCACTCTAATTCCTCACTGCAAGGCGGCCGCAGCAACTCAAACACGGTTCACTCTTTTCACCGGTTTCAAAGAGCAAGGTGGGGGCTTTTTCACAAAATATCTTGTGCTGTATCCTCTGTACCTCTACAAAGTCGGAGCAGCTACACAGGAACTACAACTGCATGAGGTCACCTTGGTCACTGCCCAATAGTACCCGCTGCCCCAGTAGTATGTGTTTTGAACGAATAGAAAATGGTTGAATTGTTTTCGATTATTTTTGCTGAATTTCTATTTCTTTACTTTTTTACAAATGTTTTACCACATAATGCGGGGAGGGGGAGGCCCCACCCACCTCTCTTTACTACCACTCCACCCCCACCTCTCCCCCTCTAATCTTACCTGACCAAATTCACATCTATATTTTGGTAGTAAAAAAACAGAAAAAAATAATTCGACCATTTGGGGGTCGAGCAACCACACAAGACCTCAATAACAAAGCAAATTCAATAGTCACCTTCATCTGACAAGGAAACCACATCCAAAAAAGATGTGGAAACTAGATATGTAATGGGACACTGCGATTAGCCTGATGGTTCAGATTGGCAAAGGTGATCAAAACAACTTTACACCAACTCAAACTCTGAAAAACACCTTGCCTTTCATCCCCAAAGACTCCCACCCACGGTGGACAGCGGGGGTCCTGGTTAATTCATGCATCTATTATTGTAATGCTCTTGTGCAGGAACAATAATTTAGCAAATTCAATGACAAAATGTACAACATTCTGCCATTAAATTTATCTTTGACCAAAAAAACACTAATACTAAAGTGCTTAATGCAGGAGCCTCCACGACTCCCAGTCCAAGCAAGTGTTTAAAGTTTTAAACCACCTGACTGATCTATGACTACATTGAAGGGCCAATCCATGACCACCTCAGAGACAAATTCCAAAGGTAATACCACCCAAGCCCTATGCTCATCCCAGGCCACCCTCTTGACAGTCACCTAGTCAAAACCTAGACACTGAGAGAGTATCCTCTCAGTGCTCGCCACCGGCTCCACAACAGTCTCCATAAGATATCAATGAAGCATGCTCAATCATACAAGTGTGCTCCAAACATGTCCCTAAGTCTTTTCCTTCTGCACTGCTTTGGTGGCTTCTTTGAGTTCTCTGAGCCAGGACCTCCCCTCTTCAGCATGAGCTCCGTAAGGCTCCCTTCTCACACTTGCATCATCTGCCAGGAAATCCGTAACACCTTCCTTCTCTCTCTCTACCTTTCATGCAAGGAGATCTGCAACACTCCTTGCTATCCACAGGTCACTGCTGATGCCAAGGAGCTGTGTACGTTGCAGTGCAAGCTGTATAGATATTACGGACTTCAAGCGCTGCCTTCTCCGCAAGGTGTTCACGCTCAATTCAGAAAAAGCTAAGTGTATGTGCAAATCCAAAGTTATATTCCAACATTCAACATGTCTAAGATAGCCACATGTACAATGTCCATGCCCTACCGTCAACCCCTTGATGCATCTGTTTGGTCAGACGTTATACAAAAACTTGGTTGTGCAAATACTGTCTGCTTCTCAAATGATTATTATTATGTTTCCCACCTGTGGTGAATGGGAGAGAGCTGGATGTAAGTAAGAAACATTGCAGTTGCAGTGACATCGGTATTTTTGTCCTAGTCTTTCTTGTTTGACCAGCACCTGCCCACCTTCATCTCCTTGCCAAGGCTGATGACACTATTGCTACCAAGCTCCGTAACTGGAATAAAGATGGTGCTCGGGGTGCACGCGGAATGACACTTAGTGGACTGTGGAGTGGACTGACAGGGCCCAGTTAACAATTTACCGGGCTTTTGGTGGCAATGTCCAGAACATAGGTCTGCAATCTTTGGCTCCCTAACTGTTTTGGATTATAATTTCCATAAACCATAGCCAGTGTAGTCAATCGTGATGAATCATGGGAGTTGTAGTCCGAAATATCTGGAGGGCTGCTGGTGTTGCAGATACCAGTTCCAGTGAATGCACACTGTAGCACACAGTTACTCCCTCTTAGTAATGGAAGAGAGTCTAGGGGCAGAAGTCCCACAGGTAACTTAATGGTAAAGTTTATCACTGCAACCATGTTACAGCAAATGTGTGGTCCAAGAACAAAGGGTCATGCTGTAAAAACGTTTGCTATGAGAGTGCAAAGTAACATATGGAAGACCATCACTGAAAACATGTCAAATGCACAGAACTGATTCCTCTGTGGCGAGCAGGGGCAAAATCAATAATAGAATTAAAACATATAAAATATTGGTAGTGTAAGATCAATGAAATCGCTGGAGACTAAATGATTGCCTTAGTTTAATAGCAGTCAAGGACATTGGCAAACATGATGGACCTGGTAATCTTTATATGTCATAAATACTTATATTTGTCCCATGTGCCCTTGAATACACAATACTATTGTCTTGCTTCCACCCTGACAGCGCAAATAAGCTTAATATGCAACTGTTTTCTCTAGGGTATCACAGTTACATACCTGACTGCGTACTAAACCTTATTGATTACAGCAGAGTTAACACAGTCAATAAATTACACATCTGCTGCAGTCTGATCACTTACTCTCACTCCCTACTATCTTCTTCTATCGTCTCATTCCAGGATACCATCCTTACGCTGTTTCTCTGTAGAAGTGTCACAATGAGTCTTTCTTCTCTGTTTAGAGGTCCCTGGAGGTGTTTTCCGTGCACAGTTGGTACCATGAAGCAGGATGAAAACCAAGTCGGGGAGAAACCCAATGAGAAGCTGACTGACGCTCAGGTATATTTGTATTACCCAACACCTAGAGCACATGACTGCTATAAGATAGATGCCATTCCTTAATATTGGTAGAAATATTGATAACTCAGTTCAAGAGGTGCATCCCTTTCATGCTTTCATATTAGTACAGGTGCATAGTTAACAGTTTAAGCTTTCATCTCTGGCATAGTGCAAGCCTGAACACTGCAAGTCTGAATCCCTGCTCTCAGTACCAAATGCTTCTGAGGCCAATACACTGAGAATCATTAAATCAGGGAATACTAACAGTGATTCTTAACAGCAGTTAGTTGCTGGAGGAGTTCAGCACTAACCACTATATATAGACTTCCTATTATTATTAGCATTATTTTTGAAAAAGAAACAGCTTCTCACTGCATCCACCCCATCATGGCAGAGACTTAAATGCAGTTTTGAGTTATCTGTCACACTTCATTCTTGATAGAATCCATACTCAACCTCACATATGAAATAGGGAAGGTTTGTCTAATGTGATATAGTTTCAATTACTCCTCAGGGAAGCGTCTATGTCTCAAAGACAGCTGTAGAAAGAGAACAGACTCTCATCATGGAACCACCGTCAGCAACGGAAGCAGCCTTCGTCTTCAAAACTCCACTTCCCCCATCATCCTATGCCTCAACGGTGCCAACAAGACAACTACTGGTGTCAGGAGTGGAGCTGCGGCAGGTCAGTGAATTTATAGTCCTTAGACAACCACCAGGTAGCTTAGATGGAATAGGGAGTTGAGATACTAATGCACAAAAATATTTATTTGACCCTGTAGTTATGCAGTTATGGTTAAGTTGCTAAACCCATAGGAAGAGGAGTTTTTGGGCAGCTTATAACTTTGGCGCCATTCCACAGATCCTCACCAAACCTTGCAAAGAAATTATATGACCGCCTCTGAATGATTTTTGGAAGTTTTGGTGTGGTTTCGTCAAGGGGGGGAAAAAGCTATAGGGGGGTCCCAAAACATTTGAAATCCGGATAGACATATATTGAAAAACAGGTTGCTCACATTTACAGGGTAAACAGCTGGAAGGATTTGCACCAAATTTGCACAAGGAGTAGCAGCCTGCCAATTTGGTTTAAATCTGTCCAGTTGTTTTTTTTTTTTTTAAATGGCCAAAAAGTAGTTAAAAAATATTAGTGATATCTGCGTCTGGTCCACAGACTTATTTACTTATTCGGTGTCCGCGGACACCTCAACTCGTAATGAGGCCCACTGATTGCTTATTAAAAAATGTGACATGCGTCAAACTTTTTGAAACGTACACCATATTGGATCTCCGGACCACAGACTCAGTCCGTGAACAGTGTGACATGAAAAACGTCTGGAAGATACATTTGGGGTTATTTTGTGGATGAAAGAGTGTCTGGTAAGGTTGGTTGAGTGGAGAAAAGTTGAGATGGAGACATTTTATAGGTGAAAATGGGCGTTCACGTGCCGCCAAGTCCCTGGTCAATTTTGCTGTCCGTGGCCGTATTCTGAGCTGCAGTCACGGTTCTGTGTGTAGGTATATTGAAACATATTTTATGAAAGTAGAGAG
The DNA here is from genome assembly GCF_040938575.1 of Ambystoma mexicanum. Classification (NCBI taxonomy): domain Eukaryota; kingdom Metazoa; phylum Chordata; class Amphibia; order Caudata; family Ambystomatidae; genus Ambystoma; species Ambystoma mexicanum. Next base: position 646,435,749 of record NC_090932.1, read on the forward strand.
TGCGTGTAATGTGTCTGTGTTTGGAATAAAACTACAGTTTTTAGTTGTTGCTGAAGTGTGTAAAGTGGTTATACCATGGCTAAAGTGTAAAGTTGTGTATGGTGAGGTAAAACCATGGTTGAAGAGTATAGTTGTGACCATGGCCAATGTGTAGATTTGTGGAGGCATGGTTGTGTAGTTGTGGCAATGGCTATCATGGTGGTGTAATTGTGGCAATGGCTAGTGTCTAGATTGTTGTAGGCATGGCCGTAGACCATGCCCCATTCATCTGAAAATGTCAATGGACACAAGAAAATGTGCATGGATATTAGGAAAAGAATATGAATATTGTAAATTGAATAATGTGGTTAGTTGTAGGTGGAGATAGTTAGATATGGTGAGAAGGGTATCATTTTCGTTTTTCTGTCTGTAAACAAAAGAAAATATAGTTTGTTTTAGAACATCTATCTATATATAAAATTCAAATGTTGTGTGTGGGTTTGTAGGTTTGTGGCACAAAGTGTTTTTCCTTGTACAATTCCACAGTGTTTCAACAGTCTGCACCACATTTTGCATAGTTACCTGTTAGGACCCTACAGACATTACTGGCTACATGACTTTGGGACACCCCACCCCCTTTCCCTGGATTTCAGCAAAAGTCAAAAATGTTTTGTGGGTTTCTGGCTTAGCGAAGCGTTGTTCCATATACAATTCCACACTGTTTCACCAATTTGCACCACATTTTGCATAGGTACCTGTTAGAACCCTCTGTAAATTACTGGCTACACCCCACCCCTTTCCACGATTTCACCAAAAGTCAAAATGTGTTTGTGGCTTTGTTGCTTAGCGTTGTTCCTTATACAATTCCGCACTGTTTCACCAATCTGCACCACATTTTGCATATTCACCTGTTAGGATCCACTAGACATTATTGGCTACAGAACATTTGGGCAATCCACTCCTTACCCTGGATTTCCGCAAAAGTCAAAATTTGTTTGTAGGTTTGTGGCTTGGCGAAACGTTGTTCCTTGTACAATTCCACACCGTTTCACCAATCTGCACCTAATTTTGTATACCTACCTGTTAGGACCCTCCGGACATTACTGGCTACATGACATTTGGGCACCCCACCCCTTTAACCGGATTTCAAGATGTGTTTGTGGCTTTGTGGCCTGCTGACAAAGCCATAAACCATGTTTATTGGGAAGGGAAACAAAACATTTATGAGAGGTGAATGGACCTGAGAGGTGAAGGTGAAGGTAGGTAGCATTCCAGAAATCTCCAAATGTTTGCTGCATCAGGTGAAATTACTTCTCCAGAGGATTTTGCCGAGATGGTGCCTGCCGACGAATTCATAAACCATGTTCACCGGGAAGGGAAAGACATTTTTTTTCTCAACCGGTCCCGACACGAGGGAAAACACTTGAGGTCCCTGTGGGATCTCGAAAACCTGATTTCAATGCCCTAGGATGCACGATTTCTGAGATATTTGCACCACAATGCACTGCAATGAACAGTGACCTACAGGATCATGCATTTTCAAAAATTAATGAGTGTTATCATGTCTGCCTACAAAACCTGTTCGGAGAACGGGTACTTTTGCTAGTACTTTATGAAATACAATTTCTTACAGTTGTACACATATGTTTAATTTTATTTGACCCTCATAAGTATTACCTTATATGTACTATGTGTGCATGTAACATTTGTGCATGGTATACTGTTGTTGTAGTAATATGTAGTAACTATGCAACTACAATCCTGGGTGGATTGAAAAAGCCCATTGCATATCAATACAGTTTCAGAAAATCTAGGAAGTTTGCAGTTGAAAATGTACCATTCTCCTCCTGCTAGCAACATTCTTAATACTTGTATAAACGTTTTACAATCTGGCCATCGAGACTTTTTATTTATATGTATAAAATTGTTGTTTAAATAAGTACATATAAAAATGAAAGCATACTTTATTAGATGTAGATGTTCTTCAATCTGGAAATTGGAATGAGATGAGTAGTTCAATCACAGGAGAACTGCAGTATGAGAGTTCAAATATACATCGGATTTAGTGAAGTGAGTTGAAGGGTTCCATGTGTAGTTTTTGGATGTGATTGGTGGATGGATGTGTGACTGTTGGAAAGTAGCCAATCAAGAAGTGTTACAGAGATGAAGTTAAAAAGAGTAGAAAGATTATCTTGTGCGATGACGTTTGCGGATGCCACGATAGTCCGAGGACCTGCACATGCCATCCAGGTCCTTTGACCAAGCCCTGTGACTGCAGACATTTTTAACATTTGCAGACAATAGTGACAGCAAATGGGGAGAGTCATGTTTTATGGTAATGTAATTTGAGTGTTTGTGATATGGTTGAATTCTATTGTTGTGGCCGTGGCCAAAGTCCAGATTTTTAAAAATGTTTTAAAACTTTATAAGACAGTCATAGAGCAAGCAGTGTACAGGGTCCAATACATACAGGTATTACACTGGAGACATGACGTGGGACCTTATGAGCAAATACAGATGTAGACAATAAAACACGGTGTAGCATAATAGTATAACAGTGTACCACCTAGGGCACAATCCAAGGTGTCACCCCCTCCCGTGGGGTCATCAGAGTCGGCATCTGCCAGATATTGCCTGAGCGGGCTCCAATTGTCCTTATGCCAACTCATAGACAGTACAATCTGTATGTAACTCTCCTCTCGCTCATTAATACAAGCCAGTGCATGCAGCCATTCGGCGCTACTAGGGGAGTGCCTCGACATCCAGTATTTCATTATACATCTCTTAGCAACTGCACTTGCCACATTAAACAGATGTCGAGAGGTTACAGACATTTTCCCTCTGTCCCCCAACAGATACTTAATCGTCGAGAGGGATGGCAGGATATCTAGCATAGTATCAATTTTCACTGCAGCCCTTCTCCAGAACTCAAGAACTGGGGTACAGGCCCAATACATATGAAAGGAGTTGGCCTGTACACATCCACATTTTACACCGTTGGCACTGGTGCCCAGGGAGAATTTGGCAAGTCTAGCCGGAGTATAATGTAAATGATTCAACACCTTGAATTGTATCAGTCAGAGGCTGGTGTTTAAGGAGACAGGGCCTCATTACAACCTGTCAGATTTGGACCGCAGTGATTCCGTGACGGCTGTAACAAAGTTTCCGTGTCCGCAAGGTTGCGGGAAGACAGTCCGATTACGTGCTGTCGGTCGCGCGCACCACATGGATGCAGAAACGTTGTTACCGCCATCACGTAAAAAGCCACGGAAATGGACATAGCGCTGCCACAAGTAGCGCAAAAACCGTGTCTGCCTCCGTCGCCACGGACACGGAACCGGAAATACCATGATCGCCAAACCAGGAAACAGGAAACAGAGAGGCGGCCATCATATAAAGCACAATCCATTGCCATCCAGAGTCAGCACAAGGAGAATCCACACTGTGAGAAGGCAAAAGAGACCACCAGCATGTCTGCCAGGATTCCAGCTCAGAGGCAGCGCAAACAGCGCTTTAGTGAGACGGAGCTAACTGTTCTGGTGGAGCATATAGTGGAGCATGCAGAGATGCTGTTCAGTGCCAATCAACTGTGTGCCACACAGCAGCGGAGGAAGGAAGTGTGGGCGGAAGCAGCACGCAAGTGCACTGCTGTGGGCGTGACTGTGAGGAGCGTAAAGGACTGCCACAGGCGGTGGGACGACCTCAGGCTGAGGGTTCGGAACCTGATCTCCACACACCGCCAACGCATCAGTGGGACAGGTGGAGGACCCCCTTCCCCACTGAGGCTGCAAACATGGGAGGAGCGTTGCAGCAGTGTCCTCCACCTTGAGGGCATCCATGGGATCGGGGAGGCTGAGGCAGGAGTGAGCCCACCTGCAGATGCTGGTAAGTGGTGAAACATGAATGCCACATGAGAATATGTTGATGGCATGACTGGGCTAAAGGACCCATTAACAACCCCCCTCCCCCAAGCAGTGCATGACTGGGCCAAAGGACCCATTAACAACCCCACCCCCCCAAGCAGTGCATGACTGGGCCAAAGGACCCATTAACAACCCCCCCCCCCCGCAAGCAGTTCATGACTGGGCCAAAGGACCCATTAACAACCCCCCCCAAGCAGTGCATGACTGGGCCAAAGGACCCATTAACAACCCACCCCCCCCCAAGCAGTGCATGACTGGGCCAAAGGACCCATCATGATCCGTATGGCAACCAATATCACAACAATGCATGCCCCCAACAATCAGATGCATGTAACTAACACTATTGAATGATCAACCTGTATGATGCATGTGATGCACCCATCAGCCACCACCACAACACTAATTGCATGTCCTCTGTGTCCCCACAGCCGTGTCAAGTGAAAGTGATACTGCACAACAGGCCAGGCAATCTGCACCGGCACGTGTCCAAGCCACCGCCCCTGCACAAGAGGATGCTGCCAGCAGTTTGGCATCCCTGCCCCCAGTAACAACTGCAACAAATGGGCTGGCCACCACCACCAACATCCCCAGTGTCTCCACGCTGCCTGAGTTAACACAGATGCCACGGGAACCCATAGTGCCCACCCAAACCAACACAGAAGGCAGCTGCACTGCAGAGGAGGCGGCCTGTAGTGACAACAGTGCCCCGGCAGAGCACTCTGATACTGGGCCACAGGGGGAGATGCCCACATTTGATGACCTGGGATCCTTCCATCAGCTGGAGTTTAGTCCCACATCACTCCGAAGTCCCATGAGGTCACCCACCCCATCTATGGCAGAGCTTAATTCCCGCATGCAGCGGATGGAGGAGCAGCAGGCTACCCTCACCCAGCTGGTGGAGAGGCAGCTCGAGGAATCTAGGCTGCAGAGGGAGTGCTACAGCACGTCAGTGCGTCGCCTATCAAGGTCCATTGGACGCTTTGCCAGCACTATTGTCACCCTGGCACGCCATGTGCGGGAGGGTAATGACAACACCTCCAGGCTCATAGAGTCCATGTTGATTGGGCAACAGGCAAATATTGCATATATGCCATCTATACCTGATTCTGTGCCATCCAATACCACCACCCCGTCCAGCTCCACTACTGCCAGTTCAAGGAGACGCTCGAGTCGGCTAACGGGGCTCTCTGGCAAGGATGCACAGGCACAGAAGCGCACACGGAAGTCATGGCATGTGTGTGTGGCACTGCAGGACACACGTGGACTTGAAGGGTGTGAGGGGTGGGTACGTTTGGGTAGTGGGGGAGGTTGTTTTGGGTGTTTGAACATTGGGGCCTGGGAGGGGGTGGGTACGTTTGGGTGGTGGGTGGGCACGGGTGCACAGCTTCCCTAACCATTGCACCTCCTTCCCTGTTGTTAATTCATCAATATATCATCATTTGAAATCAAAACATACATGTGTGGACATCTATCATTTCATTTGCAGTACAAAAAATCATTTATTGTCATCACCATGTCCATGCATTGCTGTCAATGTGCTCTGTCTCAAAAGTAAATACGAATCAGTTCATCCCGTGCTCTTTGGCAATCAAGTGCACCCCCAGGGGGAGGTGGTGCCATCCCATCCCCATCCCCATCCCCATCTCCATCTCCATCCCATCCCCTTCTCTATCCCCATCTTCTTCATCTGCGTCTGGGGGCATTGGGATGTTCCTGCGCAGGCAGAGATTGTGCATCATGGCACATACGAGCGTGATTTTACCCGTCTTCACTGGGCTGTACAGCAGTGATCCGCCAGATCTGCTCAAACAGCGGAACCGGGCCTTCAGCAGTCCGAATGTCCTTTCAATCAGTCCACGTGTGCGGACATGTGCCCTATTGTACGCCTCTTCATGCCTGTTCCTTGGTCTCCGTACAGGTGTCATCTTCCATGGTGTGAGTGCATATCCAGCATCACCTACATGGGATGTAGATGGGGGGACATGTCAGTGTTTGTTGTATCATGTCTTCATCTGATGCTGTGCTATTTTGTATCATTGTTCATTCATGCATGTGTGCCATGCAGTGGTTGGAAGTGTTTATCGGCCATCACAGTAAATGTAGCCAAATGGATATTGACCTACACATTTGCGTGCATGTGTACTCTGCCCTGCGGGTGACATTTGATTGTGAGTATGGCATAGTGCAGTGATGTGCACACATGGCAGAGTCACTCCACTGTAATGAAGTAGTTAATGCAGGATGTCTCATTTACAGGCATCATGTGCATTGGGAGGGCAGTATTCCATTTGTGGGTGGGTGTTTGCAGTGGCACAAGGTGTATGGGACAGTGACAGTATCGGCTGTGTGTGTCATGTGGCAGGGTGTGTACGGGCACACTGTGTTGACCTGTCATGTCTTCCTTTGTGATATTTGGGATCCGCTGTCTATTTGGTTGATGGCAGGGGGGGTGATGCATGTGCGTTCATAGCGGCACACTCACATTGCTCATTGGCCTGGAGAGACACACACCACTTCAACAGGGTTGGAGCATTGTCAGATGTACTCACCTAATAGCCACGTGTTTTGTCCAGCATAGCGTTCCATGTACCGTGGCAACGTGGAATTCCGCAGTACCATTGAGTCATGGGTTGAGCCTGGGAAACGTGCGCAGCAGTGTGTAATCAGTAGCGTGGCATCACATACCATCTGTACATTCAACGAGTGATACTGTTTCCTATTGCAGAACACCATCTCAATTGCACGTGGTACTGTCAGCTCAATGTGGGTGCAGTCAACTGCACCTATGCAATTTGGCATGCCTGCTATGGCATGGAAGGCCAACTTGGTGGCAATGACCTCGGGGAGGGTACGGGGTAGGGCTATGTGTTCCGACACATGGCGCAACAGGGCATCCAGTACCTGTACCAGGATTTTTAAAAAACAGGGTTGTGATATGCCGTGCAGCTCACCGACTGTGTGTTGATAGGTGCCAGTGCCATGGAAATGCAGCACAGACACAACCTTCAGGAGGGGATGGGGGTGGCGGTGGGGGTGTCTATGTGGCTGCTGATGTTGTCCTCAATCATGGCAGTGATGTACAGGATTGTTGGACGGTCCAGCCGGTATAGTGTGTGGATCTGTCCTGGGGTAAGGTTCCAGGGTGAGGTACTGATGCGTGGTATTGCAGGCTGCCTGCGGGGTTGTGACGGCTGGACAATGGGGTTTGCCATAGGTGCAGGGTTGGCTGGTTGGCGCATGCACCTCCTTCGCCTCCGCCTCCTCCTCTGCACCATTACTGCCATCATGTGCAGTGCTGCCTGTTGGTTGAGTAGGCCCAGTCCAAGTGCTACTAGAGCTACTAGAGCTGCTGCTGCTGCCTGCATGGTTTTGTGTTGTGTTGGCCTGGGTGTGGCACTTTTGTAGGCTCCCAGTGTGCTGCTGGGTCCAGCTGGGCTGATTTGGTGCACCTGTGCCCTGATTCAGTTCAGCAGGCACTGTTTAACGTCATGTTCGCGTTGGCGGCGGTACCGCCACCGTGATCATGGTTTTAACGCAATTTTTCTGGCGGTGTTTCCGTGTCCGCGCTAGTTGTGATGCTCGCGGTGTTTCGTATTGCCGGTAACGGAGGGGTTTCCGTGGAGGTGGACTTTACAGGACCCTTAACTCCATGGTGGCGGTTGGGGGAGGTGCTATTTCCGGGGCCACGGGTCATGATTGGGCGGACGTGGAAACGGTGACGGCAGCGTTTATTACGGACCGGAGCACTTGTAATGAGGCCCACAGTCTTAGTCAGTTGACAGCATTTTAGCCATTGCTCATTCCCCAACGCAATACCCAAGTCCTTTTTGCACACAACCTTCATTTCATTTTTCGACTGCACATGTGTTTGTAGCAGACCGTATAATCTGCACACCCCGCAATGTGCCCCATCTGCAGACACTATTGAGCTGCTGCACTCATGTGTCTTTGGTTTGGCTGGGAAGTAAGGCCACATTACCCGCAAAGCAGCCTGCATTTGAAAATATTGCAGCATTCTGAGGGGACCATTGCCCAAACCCTTATAGAAGACCGCCAGGGATACAAATTACCCTTCAAGGAACATGTCCCCCAGAGTCAGCTGCCCTGCTGGATCCCAAGCTTTTTTAAGTTCCCTGTCGAACGTGGAAGCAATGCCCAGAAAGTCCCAAAGCGGGACCGCATTATTGTAGGGTGTTTGAATCTGCAGTTTATGAAATATCCTCAACCAAGCATTGACCGTAGTTCTAACAGTGTCATATGTAGAAGACTCTATATACCGGTCACAGACTATTACCGACTGAAGGGGTCAGTGGGGGATGCTCTGTAGCGTTCCAACAGTATAGGTACCACTGCTGTATCAGTAGCATACCAGTATCTGGTGAAATGGGCCTTGGAATGCCAGATAATAGAGTTCAAAGTCCGGTGCCGCAAGACCGCTGCACTCGTATGGTTCAGTTATCTTATCCCACCAGATCCTGGCAACCCTGCCCCCCCAATCCAAATCTCGGATCCATCGTGCAAAGTGAAACAAGCTTGCCCCAGCCAGATGGGAACACTTTAGAAATAATAAAGCATCTTTGGGAGAACCGCCATCTTGAGAAATGATACCCATCCATATAGTGAGATCGAGAGACCAGCCCACAGAGTTAATTTTGCAGCCAATTGTTAATGTTAAAGGTATTTGTACCGTGCACTGTCACCACCAGAGTGGTCCCCGGGCACTCTGGCGGTTCTGAAAAGGAGGGTGTGGGAGTGGGGTGGTCATGAGGGTGTAGTGGAGTACGAAAGTGAGAGTTGTGATATCCTGTTGGCTGCTTCAGTTCGGTTTGCACTGTTTGCTGGGCATGGGTGCGGTTTTCGGGTCGGTGTGGCTTCCCATGTGCTGTTGTATTGGGGTGTGATGCTGTTGGTCTGATGTTGCAGTGTGGTGAAATGCGTGCGGATTGCTGTGCAGAGATGTGGTTGTGTGAGTTTGTATATGTGGAAAATTGAGGTATTAGAGTTATGTTCGCTCGTTTTCCTTACCTCTTTGTCTCCCCGTCTTTGCGCTCAACAGCTACAACTATCCTGTGTGCCTGGCACTGCAGTCCATCTGCATAATTGCCAGGCATGTCTAGGAGTCACAGCTTTCCTCTTTGTTACTCTAGTGGTATGTCTACCTGGCTGCGGTAAGCGTCTTTCCTGCCCCAGATGGGCAATGTTACGGTTTGGGGTTCTGGTCATTCACTGCATGTTCCTGGGGGGATTCTTACCTTTCTTAGTTTCCTCTGTGGTCTAGCTGTATGTAGGCATGGTTTGTTGGGGTGTCCTCCCACCGCCCACCCCCGGTTAGGGAAAATTAATTCAGGGTCCTGGGCTAATCATTTGGATTGTTGTGTCCCGATTGGATGCATACTTCCTAGTCGTTTCCTTCTAATTCGGTGGCAAAGAGCCAAGATTTTAGTAGTTTCTTGAATTCCAGATTATCCCTTGTGTTGCATATGTTTTTTGGTAGTTCGTTCCATGTTATTGGTGCCAGGTGAGATAAAGTTGATCCTCCATGTTTTCTTTTATTGTATGGTTTTGGTTCTAAGCGAATGTCGTTGCTTGATCTCAGTGCTCTTCAGCATTGGTAGACGGTTATTTTCTATTTTACGAACTCTAGTCCTTGGCCGTGGATTGTTCTGTGCATTATGCACATTGTTTTGAACTTTATTTGCTATTTTATAGGTAGCCAGTGTAGCATTTTCAGTGCTGGGGCATTGTGTTCTCTATATGGTAGTCTGAGCAGGAGTCTGGCCGCAGCGTTTTGGATGTGCTGAAGGTTCTTTAATAGTCGTTCTGGCATTCCTAGGTATAGTCTGTTGATGTGTCTCTTCTGGACATGATGAGCGCAATGATGGTGAGTGTTTTGTGGGTGAAAGAGGAATGGTAGGATCCTTTTTACCGCCTTCAGGAGGAAGAAACATTTCTTGATTATGGCGTTTACTTGTGAGTCGAGTGTTAGTTCGTTGTCCATCAAGACTCCCAGGTTTTTACTATCATTGATGGAGTCAGTGCTGTTCCTAGTTCCATCGACCATGGTATCTAGTGATTGTTTTCACCGCTTTTGGATATCATCATTATTTCTGTTTAGCCGGGTTGAGTTTGAGGTTGTTGGTGTTCATCCAGCTATAGAGTTTTTGTAGGCAGTCTTCCAGCATTGTCTTTCCTTCCTGTGTATCTTGTAATTTGTAGACGATCCATGTGTCATCAGCGTAGTTGTAGCATGTGAGCCTGTGTTTTTTAATGAGCTTGATTAATGGTGCCAGGTATATGTTGACGATCAATAGGGATAAAGAGGATCTTTGTGGTACTGCACAGGTGGATTCTCGCCGAGATGATCTGAAAGGTTTTATCTATACAGTTTCTCTTCTGTTGGTTAGTAAAGATTTGATCCATAGTGGGGCTAGGTCTGTGATTCCTATTTCTTCCAATACCGTGATAAGGATGTCATGGTTAACTGTGTGAAATGCTGCAGAGAGATCCAGTAGTATTAAAGCTGTGTTTTTGTCCGAGTCTGCATTGGTCTTCAGATCGTCCCAGATTGAGAGAAGTGCCGATCCTGCCCCTCTCATTGGTCTGAAGCCTACTTGAGCTTGATCCAGCAGAATGGGTTCTTCTATGAATTCTTGTGTTATTCTATAGGCGTATGTTTCGAGCAGTTTTGCTGAGTACGGGATGTTTGAAATGGGTCTGTAGTTGGAGAGGTCCTCTACGTTTCCTGCTGTGTTGTTGAGGAGTGGCTTGATGTATGCTGATTTGAATGATTTTGGTACTTTCCCTGTTGAGAGTGATTGGTTGAAAAGGTTTCTGTAGTATTCTTTCAGTGTTCCTTGTGTGAGGATTGATTTATATATATATCGGGGGGCAGGGATCCATGGGGAACCAGCTGTGTTGCTGTTGTTTACCAGCTTGACGAATGTCTCTGCTGATATTTGGGGGAAGCTTCAGAGTTTGTTCTGGTGATCCTTCAGTGATTGGGTATAGCTCGTGATTTTTGGAATATAGTGTTTGATGGTCCCTGGAAACCACGACCCGCAAGTACTGAAACTTCAAAGGGGGCCAACAGAACCCCCAAAGATCAGCAGGCTGTTCAGTGGAAGACGTTAAAGGGAACAATTCTGACTTAGCATTATTTATCTTATACCCCCAATATTGTGTGAATCGATGCACGTCTTGCATAATATGGTCTAGGTTTTGATCAGGGTCACTAAAAAAGAGCAAAAAATCATCTGCATAAAATGAAATCACCTGGGGTGGTCCCGATATTCTTATCCCTCTAGGTCTGTGAATGTCCAGTATCAATGCCGCCAGTGGCACAATCGTAAGTGCAAATAACAAGGGGGAAAGTGGGCCGCCCTGCCCGGTGCCCCGTCTCTATGGGAATGGGGCAAAAATGGGATTTTTGGTGCGAATTCTAGCCAGTGGGCTTGAGTATTTCAACTTGACACATTGCAAAAGTACAGGCTCATTCCGAATCGATAGAGAACGTGGAAGAGATAACGCCAGGAGACTGAATCAAAGGCTTTCTCGATATCATGTGACGCTGCCACTGCCCTAGCCTGGGGATTTCTCTGTGCTAGCACACAAAATAGCCATCGTAATTTTAGAGCCGTGAACCTGTTGAGGATAAAACCAGAGTGGTCTGGGTGAACCAGCTGTGGCATGAATGGAAGCAGGCGTGTGGCCAAAACCCTGGCAAAAAACTTGGCATCTGCATTAATTAACAACAGCAGTCTGTACGAGGACATGTCCTGTGAGGGTCTACAGGGCTTCAACAATACAGTTATGACCTCCTCACGCATGGACCAAGGGAGCTCTCCCCTCACAAGGATTATTCCCACACCAGGAGCAACCTGGGAGCCAACTCTGGGTGGAATGTTTTTGAAAGTTCTATCTTTATTCCTTCAGCACCTGGAGTTTTACTAGAGGCCAGTGATTTCACTTCCACAACTAGTTCTTCTGTCGTTATGGGCTGTTCTAAGGCCAGGATTGTCTCTGTCAGTAGCACTGGCAAAATGAATGCCGGTCAGGTACTGGGAGACATCATCCTCGTTCGTGGTGTCATAGAGTGTATAATAAAATTCCAAAAAAGTGTCATTAATGTCAACCTCACGCACCTGCATCACTCCATCCTGCCCCTGTATACTCATGATGGGCTGTCAAAAACCTTCCCCTCTTTCCAGCCTAGCTAGCAACCTGCCCGATTTATCACCCTCCTAACAACTCCTGGCTCTTGCTGGAGCAACAACATGTAGAAGTTCTCGATCAGCCAGGGTGTGACACCTCAACAGCAGCTCCTGCATCTGCCCTAATGTGGACCCCATCTGTGCTCCCCTATGCACATTCTATAGTGCCCTTAGCTGCACTCAACCTCACTCAGCTCCCGCCTAATGGTCCTAAGAGCACCCATGGATGTATACATGAGCACCCCCTCATTAACAATGTGAATGCCTCCCACAGTGTGGTATGTAGATGTACAGAGCCCTCATTTAAAGCAAAGAATTTGACAATATCAGTGTATAGTGTTTCAACAATATTTGTGGCTTGTAGCATATAGAGAGTGTGGCCTGGGGAAGTCCACTAGTAGCAACAACAGAACCACTGTGGTGTGTTCGGACAATGTTCAAAGGTGGATGCTGCATCCTTGACCATCTAAAATAATTCAGGGGTTAGTAACCAAAAATCTATTCATGACTGAGGAATAGTATGTGTATTCTCTTTCATATGGATGTATCTGTCGCCATGCATCTGCTAGTGGCAGGTACAACATCAGCTGGTGCAATGTCTGAGCAGCCTTAGACTCTGAGAAACATCTGATATTCTGTCCAGGTTGGAATCCAGGATTGTATTAAAATCCCCACCCCAGATTATCATCGCCCCTTCCATATCAGTCAGCTTGTTAGACACTTGTTGGTAAAACTCAGGGTCATCTAAATTTGGACCATACGTATTGACAAGTACGACCAGATGTTCTGCCAGTGTTCCCCAGACTACAACATATCAGCCGAGGGGGTCGACAGTGCTCTTGGAAACCCTGAATCCCAGGGAGTGATGAATTAATGTAAGGACCCCCCTGGATTGTGAGGAGTAATTAGTGTAGAACACCGGCGTGCAAACATCTCATGGACCCTCCCTAGTGCATGCGTTTCCTGCAACATAATTATCGTAGGACCATGTCATTCAATATATGAAAGGCCCTTTTCGGGCCTTAACTGCGTTATTCAACCCCTGTATGTTCCATGTTAAGAAGGAAAGCGGGAGCCCTCCCCACCTGCCCAATTATGTGTCATTTTTCAAATTCTGGTACCAAAGCTCTCAAGATCTGCAGCGATGCCCCACACCCTGTTGCCCCCAAAATGACTGTCAATCATTTTAACTTTAGAACCCTTCTGTTATAAAGTCTTGCTCTTGTAATAAAGCTGAGACTCAAGCCACAGGCCTGTTGTGGAGTCATTGGGTTTGATCCAGGTAGCTTTATTTACATAGGTACAAATGTACATCATGCAGTTTCTCATATAGGTATATACAGTGTCAAAGTAGACAGGACATAATTACATAGCAGACCCGCCGGCCATCTTCAGACACCTGCTCAGGCCCCCAACTGACTCTCTCAGAACATTCACTCACAGATCCACACAACATTCTCCTGAGCTGCATTTATGCATCAACATTCTGACAGCAAGAACTCCAGGCCAGTGACAGAACAAGACAAGACTACATTACAACGTCTCCCTTTCATACTAGACTCAAACAATCACAACATCTCCCTTTCATACCAGACTCAACCACAACATCTTCCTTTCTCACAACAGGAACCTTCCAACAAAGCAACATCCTTCCATCCAGACCCGCCACATCCAGACACAGAGCCTGCCACACTCTGGCACAAACCAAACCAATGAAGAAACATCAATCATACATACAGGTGGGGAACAGAAGGAGGGAACCAAGGGTTGACACACAACAGACCCGGATGCTATGCATAACAACGCAGCAGAGCCAACCGGCACCTGACCGTAAGAGTCCAACAGACTAACATACAAGGAGAGTGGTGTTGCCCATGCCAGGAACAGCAGTTACAGAAGGGGTACGTAATCCACACTTCTTCCACTCTCACAACCAAAACACAATCAGTTACAACCGGCTCCCACTTATCGCTCAACACACATCCCACAGATCACAACCAATATCAAATAGCAAACCAACTTCCAACCAAACCAGCATCAGACGACACATGCACACTGCCTCATTCACTCAGTGCAGACATATGTATACAGGGACAGTGGAACAAAGCACACACATACAAGTGCAACCTCTCAACAACAGGCGAGCACATTCATCTCACCCGCACCACATACATCCTTATCCAGAATACTCATGCATGCGTCAACCAAACCACGACCAAACCACAACACTACCAGACTCACTCACAATGAAACAACATATAAACATATATTGTGCTCCTGGTAGCACTACAATATTCTAATACATCTAAACTATGAACATCAATAACTAAATTCATACTAATAAAACATGGCGCCAAACATATTCACAACCTAAAGGTATTTTCATTGCTTGTGCACTTTTTCCTACATATATGCTTCATTACATACCAAATTACTCTGATTGGCTGTCTCAACCTATGCTAATTTCTTTCCTTTTTCTCTACTGTAAATTCATTTCCAAAAACTCATCCCTTCTTGGTTGATTAATTTCCACTATTTCCACTTATATACCTCGTTTTTGAGCGTACATGTTGCACAACATTTTATCTGATTGTGCATAACCCTAAATCATATATTGGAATCACTTACCCAGATTCCCATCTATCAGTCTTTACTCCGGTGATTGCGCAACTAACTACTGGTAATCAGGTGATTGAACATTTAGATTCAATCTTTAATTGCATTAATATATAAATAACATCCATTAGCCTTTTGCTATAACATATGCAATCTCTAAATACCCTGTCTCCAACCAAAACCAACAACACATGCGGTACAGGTGGTAGATGACACAGTAAGGGGCCACAACACTTAAGACGCGTCACGCAACAACGGCCCACGCACAACTCTAAGGGTATCACTATACTTCCATTTCTCAATACATTTTAACTCAAAGGTAATACATACTCTAATATGCATAAATACATTCTATTTCCATTCTACCAAATAATTCAGCATATACTTCTAAACACATTTTTGGATAGCACCAAAATAAATACACATCATCAAAACACTGCATTTTTCCAACATTGTCACCTTGTCAAAAAAATTCTTCCCATTTAGATTGCCTAATAATTCTTCATTAACACATATTGTTCCTAGAATACATACGCGCTGGCTTGATCAAGGCCAGAACACATTTTGCAATATCCATAACAACTTGCAGCAACTTAAAACTTATAATGGTGGTAACCCCACTTCCTGATTCATAATGATATTGTAAAACCGAAACTTCCACTTAATGCACCCTCAAAATACATATAAACTTGTGCCATTGTTCGTGATAATGAAAGTACAGTTCATCGTTCATGTTTTCTGAACCATACATGCACCATATGATGTTTGAACGTCTTGTAAAACAAACTCACGTGTTCCTATTACATGCATCCATGGGAAGAACAAACTGCTTCTCTACTGTTATCCCAGAATAAAAATGTAAACAATCACACTTGCACTTTCCAGATGCAAGCCATAATGTTCTCATATAATCCCTTGGTAAAACTCGAGTCACCAAGTGTCTTTTTGCCACAACCGTGTTCCGTTTGAGGCCATAGTATGAAATCCTCTGAAATAATTATCAATCACGTCCGCATCCAACGTAACGTGTTCACGCAGCAGGTGTTGTTCTTTAACAGTAACTCATATTATTGCATGCCTTCAACCGCCACGGACGTTCTAACTTCTTGTCCGCTGTGCCATCAGCAAGACTCTCTGGCATTCCATACACATCATCATTTTCTCTTTGGCAGCACAGAGGACAGACCTCGTCGGAGCACCAAACCAACGGCCGCCTCACGCAGCATCATTTAAAAACAGGTAAGTCCATTGATGCATCTATGCCCAACATAATTGCCATTAGTCACTGGATGTACAAATATTGGCATGTTTAGATAGTACTTCTTTACAAGCTGCGCATTTTCCTGTCACACAGCGCACTGGCATTTTCCAATACATTTCATTTTATTTCTTTTTCTATACACAAATGAAGTACTGGCGCCACCTGCAGGATTCTTGCAGGCACTATTTAATCATTATTTACACATCTAACAAAATATATCCTGGAGACAGGTGCCACTCTATCAATACACGCCGCTCCCAGTCTGTTTCAAGATTGGATTCCTGAGTATGCCCTAATTCTTGGAAATTGACATTGACAATTTCTAACTGCAACCATATTATAATGTCTTTCTATGGGAGTGGGCTCTCCCTTGCTGGAAATCTCTGGGGCAATTTCATTTGTGATGGGGACCTCCCTCCCAGAGAGTCCAAATGTCTTTTTTTTTGTGCTGGGTAAAATGGATATTTATTTGCATGGGGGAACGGTGGGTCGCTGCAGCTGCTTCCCCCTCCCACAGTTCTCCTTACTGTCATTCCAGTCGCTGTAGTCTCATTGCCTGTCTCCTGCTTTATTTTTCTTCTCAAATTGTGAGTTCTTGAAGCTCTCTTTAGCTTCCTTGTCACCATTGTTATAAAGTCTTGCTGTTGTAATTAAGCTAAGACTCGAGACACAGACCTGCTGTGGAGTCATTGGGTTTGATCCAGGTAGCTTTATTTACATAGGTACAAATGTACATCATCCATGTTCTCTTATAGGTATTTAAAGTGGCACAGTAGACAGGACATAGTTACATATCAGACCCACCAGCCATCCTTCACACACCAGCTCAGGCCCCCAGCTGACTCTCTCAGAACATTTACTCACAGATCCACACAACATTCTCCTGAGCTGCATTCATGCATCAACATTCTGACAGCAAGCACTCCAGGCCAGTGACATAACAAGACAAGACTACATTACAACACCTTCCGCATCCCAGCCCCCAACCCTCACCATCTGCCCCAAATTGATAGTGTACTCCAAATAACTGTTCTTGCGCAACCTCAGAGAGCACACTGCAAACACCAACGAAAACTGCTGATATTAGAAATGTTCAGCATAGCGTCCAATGCGGCACAGCAGTGAGCAAAAATAAGGAGCCATAAGGGTTGGCATCGGATATGTCAGACCAAGAGTCAATCACCAGACGCAGGATGATTCTACATGGAGGAGGCCTGGGCTTTGGGGCAGGGGCCACTGACCAGTGTACCCTCTCTACCAGAAACTGTGCCGAGAACTGCGGCTTGCCAAAGACAGACTGCAGGATGCCTTCAACAAACGGTTACATAGGGCCATGGACAGCCATCTGAGGGACTCCCACTATTGTAATGTTGTTCTAGCGGGGACGTGACTCTAACTTTCGTGCATACCACCAGGAGCTTCTTCTTGAAGGTTTGATGATACTGATAATGCCTTCTGTGAGAAACCTGAAGGTGTCTCCCTACCTAGTCTCGGGGATCTGTCATCCAGGTGGCCAGGACATGCCCATCGCTATTGGATCCAGTTCCTGCGGGTGGACCAGTGAGAGAGGATCACCTGGATGGGGGGGTCCTTGGGGCGTGGGGAACAGATGGGTGAGACACAGTATTCCCCCTTCTTTCAATACCTTTTCCACATCCAACCACGTAGGATATTCAAAAACACTACACCCCTTTTCCAACATGAACACTTTTGCACATTACAAAAGACAACTGACTAACACCAGAGCTGTTTACCTGACATGTCCCAATACAAGGGTCAGGCAATTGACTAGAATCACACACACCTGATGGCCTTTTCCCTTACCCAGAGGGATACAAACTGGAGTACGAGAGCACAGTACGAGCAAGGCAGACCACACGACGTGAGAGCTAACTCAGCATGGCAGTTCAAGAGGAGGAGAACGTCAGCGCATATCGGGAGACTGACAAGGAGAGAAGCGATCTTGCCCTTTCCAACCAAAGCCTGTGAAACCTCTGCAGAAGGAGACGTAAGACTACAAACAATACCCAGCGTGTGTTGCAAGAGATGTCAATGGTACATGAGACCCTCCTCCGCTGATAACTAAGCCGGGGAGAGATGCTTGTCTCTGTGGTATAAACCTTGACTCAACAGAAAAATAAAGCCAAGCGGTTCATCACAGCCGGTGAGTCGAGGGGAGAATCGATGAGAAACCTAACTGTGTTGAAAAAAAAGTAGCAAGCGGCTAGTTGAACTGTGAAAGATTAAAGAGCTATTGGTGCTATAAGGGGGAAAACCAGCAACAGAGGAGTCTGGCACCACATGGGTGCTTACTCAAGAAACTCTTGGCGATTACCCGATTGTTGAAACTGCCATAACCAGAAGGTCTTGGGAAAAGGTGAAAAGGGGGTCAAAGTGGTCATACAGAGGTCTTGTAAAATCCTCTCTACAGTTGAAAGTCTTTGGCTGACAGATGATTGTGAAGTTAAGGGAAGTGAATCCTGCATCGTAAGAATTAGGGAAGTGAATCCCACATCAAAAGAATTTAATGAGAAAGGCACAATTGATAAAGTTGGCAGGAGTGAACCTGGCGGAGGGATGCTGACAAAAAGGGGCGAGGCCTGAAGTCCCTATTAACAGTGTGTTAACAGGAGTGAACCCAACCGAGGGATGTCCACAGTGAACTGTTTGAAAGGACATTAATAGTCGTGAATGCAAGAAAAACCATAGTGAACACGAAGGAGGGAGGCTGATGTCCGAGAGGGGTCTGAGCCGGGAAGCAGGAGATCCAGGGGTGGAAAGTCATGACCCAAAATCCATGAAAAGGAACTTTTTGTTTGTTTGTTTTGTTGAATATCAGGCCTATGAAGGCGAGAGACTTTTGTTGAAAAGAGACTTAACCATCAAAGGACCTGATAGCTGGTATGGAACTATCAGATCGTGCTGGGAAAGCTCGAGTGTGTGCTGTGATCAGGAGATCCACCTTGTCCCGTGCTCTAAACATGGGGAAGGGAGGCCCCTGGCAATCACATCCTGACCTGTTATTTGTCAACACTTCTTTCTTTATTGAAAATCCTATCCCACACTCTTTCTGTAATTATTTGTAAGGATTTGGCAATTGGTTTTTTAGTATAGGCCTTTTATTTTGACAAGACACCACAAGGACTGCCTTATTTTTCATTTGATGGTCAAAGCTTGCTCCCATCTTAGATTTAGGTTAGGCGTTTTTTTCCACCCTGCATTTACAGTTTAATAAACACCCTTGAACTGTGATCACTTGTCTCTGTCTTTACTGTTGCCACCATGAGTTCCTTACACTTCCCACTGTGTCCTCCAGATCACTTACCCGTGTCTCCACAAGTGTGATATGCTGTTACGCTCACCTGGTATCCACGGGGACGCCACCCAGCTGCCGGGACTCTGGTACCCCTCTCGGTTGCTCCCTGGATTTATCAGTGGGGATGTTCTGCCTGGAAAACAGGTGGGCAATGTTCAAGTCTGGGCAACAGGGGTAAGAGCCTCAAAACACCCGGTATGCCCGCAGCCCCTCCCGGACCTTTCCTCACCTTGCTTTGGGTTTTGGCGTGCTCTCCGTCCTGCCTTCTTGGCAGGGGCGCGTTGTCCTCTGTGGGCGAATGCGATCTAGTTACTTCACTGATGCTGCCCTCTAAGAGTCTCTCAGGTAGGTCTTATTACTGTTTTTCTTTAAGCCTTTCCTTGATTTACTAATGTCTTTTTTCTCTCTTTAGGTGCGCGGAAGTCCGCTGTTGAACCTTGGCTGGATTTGGACTCACCGGCGAGTGATGGTGTTTCGAGAGCGCCTTGATGCGGTAGGTGAGTGATTGCGCAGCAGTATGATGATGTCTTGCCTTGCTAACCTGTTGTCTTTTGCTCCCGCAGGTTGTGGTGTTCACCGGAGCAAGGAGTTCCAGAGCGGTGCTGATCGAGGGGTGACTTGAGGTAAGCTGCCGGCTCAAATGTATTGTCTAATGTCTCTTTTCTCTCTTGCAGGTTTGACGATCCAGGAGGCACACTGTTCCTTAGATGCTGCTGGCAGGAGCAGTGGACAGCTAACGGTGGAATCTCAGGTAAGCTGCTGCGAATTACAGTGTCCTTTTTGTCCTTTCAGGTGCGGTTCATCTGAGGTTTGCAGATGCTGCAGAACACGGTGAGCGTCACGTTGCTGGATCGCAAAGTAACGCAAAGCTTGTTCTTCCAATCGGGTGTGGTTTAAATAGCCTCAAGAAAAATAGTTCAGGAAAAGAAGTCCCTAGGCTACCACACCCAAAACACTATACCACATAGCTTGATTCCCAGGAGCCAAGCTCTGTGGATGCCTCCATGTTGACTGGCATTGAAAAAGTAGTCCCCAGCACCAAGCACAAGTCTCATTAAGTATGAGCCTGGCGCCAAAGGCGCCAGGACTTGCCCCAAGAGGGCCTTGCCAAGGATGCCTAAACTTGTTGGGGGCCTGAACCGAGACCCCTCCTGGCCTATGGGCCTGCCCGGGGGGGTTCAAGGAAATGGGTCGTGACAGCACTCCCCCACAAGGCCCCTCTCAAGGCGTTCCTTCTGTCCGGCCCTGGTTTAGTTGGGAAGCTGCGATAAAAAATGTTCTGAGCAAACGTGGTGCATGAATGTTTTCACAGGGTTCCCAGGATCTGTCTTGGGGTCCGAATCCTTTCCAATCGACTAGGTAATATATCCTTACCCTTGAATACTTGGAATCCAAGATGTTTCTGACTTCAAATTTTGGTTCCCTGTCAATAAGTATGGGTTTTGTTGGTGTCTCAACCCGTGTACCGGGTTGCATTGGTTTTAGTAGGGATACATGAAATACTGGGTGAATCTGTAGGTTAGATGGTAAATCTAGTTTGACGGCGGCTGGATTAATAATTGCCTTGATGGTGTAAGGTCCTAAGTACCTGGGCTGAAAAGTCCAGTTCCCTTGATGGGTACAAACTTGCCACCTAACCAAACCTTGTCTCCTATTTGATGGTCTGGGGCCTTTTTTCGGTGTTGGTCGGCAAATTGCTTTTGTTTTTCTTTGGCAAGCTTAAGGTGTTCTTGGGCCTTTTTAAAAGCCTTGAGTGATGTTGGTGTGAAGAGTTTTTACTGCTGGCATTTCCAAGCTTGTTGGGACATCCAATTCTGAGGTGCGTGGGTGTCTGCCATAAAGGACATAAAAGGGTGTTTGCCCGGTACTGGAGTGCAAGGAGTTGTTGTATGCGTACTCGGCTATCCATAGCAAATCTTTCCAGTCTCTTACTTCATGGTGTAACATGCACCGCAGGTATTGTTCGAGGGTCTGGTTAGTCCTCTCGGTCTGACCGTCTGTTTGGGGGTGATAGCTAGTGGATAGCCTGACGTCAATTTGTGCCATAGTACAACATTTCTTCCAGAAGTTGGAGATGAATTGGCTACCTCGATCGGAGATCAGGACTGAAGGGAAGCCATGTAGTTTTACAATACTGTCCAGGAATACCTTGGCTAAAGTGGGTTCATCCGGGAGGCCTTTGAGTGGGAAAAAATGTGCCATCTTAGAGGATAAGTCCACTACTACCAGGATGGTGTTAAACCCTTGACTAGGAGGCAGGTCAGTAATGAAGTCGAGGGAAAGAGTGTGCCAGCGAGTGGGTGAAATGTCTAAAGGTTGTAGAAGACTGGATGGTTTTTGTTTCTGCGACATGTTTTGCGCACAGACTCCGCAGGACAGAACATACTGAATGACGTCTTTGCGCCAGGCTGGCCAACAGAAGTTTTGATTTACCTTGGCCAGAGTCTTGGTGATTCCTGGGTGCTCTTCGATCAGGGAATCATGGTAACTAGCAACAATCTGTTGTTGTAAGTCTTTGGCGGGTACGTACAACCAATCCTTCAAAAAAGGTAAATGATCTTTAATGGAATGTTGTTCCCCTTGTGCTTGCCAGGCGAGGAGGGTGTCTGGGTTCATAGTTTGTTGAATCTTGTTCTTAAGTTCAGCTTGGGTTAAGGCCGTAGTGAGACCCAAGATCTTGTCTCCCGGTATGATGGGGACTGGATCTGGAGTAGTATATACCAGGTCATAAGTGCCTGTGCAAGAGAGTGCGCCAGCTTTTCCATTCTTGACCCCTGGTCGAAAAGTGATGACATAGTTGTATTCGGCAAAGAAAAGGGCCCACCGCAATTGGCGTGATGACTGGGCTTTGGCTGATTTAAGATATTGCAGGTTTTGGTGATCTGTGATAACTGTGATGGTGTGTCTGGCCCCCAAAAGGTAATGCAGCCAGGCCTTAAAGGCGCACTTGATCGCCAAAACTTCCTTATCTGTGATGGCATAATTAATCTCCGGGGGAGAGAATTTCTTCGACCAAAAGGCCACTGGATGTAGCTGGCCTGTTACTGGGTCTCTTTGCGAAAGGACAGCTCCCATTGCTATGCTGGAAGCGTCTCTCTCCATGATATAGGGGAGATAGGGCGAGGATGTTGCAGGATTGGTCAAGAGGTAAATCTTTTCTTGAGGTCCTGAAAGGCTCTTTCTGCTTCTTCGGTCCAGGCACATTTTTTATTATTTTTTCTTAACAAGGTGGTGATCGGGTGTACAACCTGTGAGAAATCTGGTATGAACCGGCGGTAGAAGTTCGCAAAGCCCAAGATGCTTTGTACCCATTTTACGGATGTTGGTGATGGCCATTTCAAAACGGCGTCCACCTTATGCAGGTCCATTCTGATGCCTCCCGGTGTAAGAATAAAACCCAGAAACTCAACTTCGGTGACGTGGAAAAAACACTTTTCCAGTTTTGCATATAAACGATGTTCCCGGAGCTTGGAGAGGACTGAACGGACGTGCTTGATGTGATACTGTTTTGAAGTTGAGTACACTAAGATATCGTCTATGTACACTAGAGCGCAGACATCTATTAACTCTCTCAAAACGTCATTCATAAAATACTGAAACGCTGCAGGGCGTTGCATAACCCAAAGGGCATGACTTGATATTCGAACAACCCATATTTGGTGCGGAAAGCAGTTTTCCATTCGTCTCCGCTTCTGACCCGCACCAGGTGGTATGCTCCTCGAAGGTCCAGTTTGGTGTAAATCTGGGCATCTTTGACCTGGTCCAGCATCTCAGGGATGAGGTGAAAGGGGTAACGGTTCTTTACAGTGATCTGGTTTAATGCGCAATAGTCAATAAAGGTTCTTAGGTCCCCTTCTTTTTTCAGTACGAAGAACAAAGGACTGGCTGCTGGGGACTTGTATGGGCGGATGAATCCGTTTGCGAGGTACTGGTCTAAATAAGCCTTCAGATGAAGGTTTTCGGGTTCCGTGAGAGCGTAAATCCTGCCACAAGGAACCTGAGCACCAGGAACAAGGTCGATCTGGCAGTCATAGGGCCTGTGCGGGGGTAGCGTGTTTGCTTGGTCCTTCTGGAATACATCCTTGAAGTCTTGGTATTCTTCAGGCAAGGTACTAGTCACTCCCAAAGTTGCCACTTCTGGAGTCGTAGAGATACTGACAGCGGGTTTTGGTCCTTGGTAATAACAGGCTGGAGAGCAATTGCTGGTAAAGGTTAATTGTCTTTCCTGCCAGTCAATCAAAGGGTTGTGAGCGATTAACCGTGGCATCCCTAGTATACACCGGAATTGAGGTGCCTTGATGAGATCGAACGAAATAAGCTCTCGGTGTCCATCCTGGCACAGCAAGGTTATTTCAGCTGTGCGCTGGGTTACGGGTTCGGAAGCGATTTCATTTCCATCCACTGTGGTTACCTTGTCTGTAGTCGGCTTGGAACATAGGGGAAGCCCCATCTCTGCAGCTAAGTCCTGATCTATATAGTTCCCAACTGCTCTGCTGTCGATGTATGCTTCAATGGCATGCATTCTTGAAGACCGTTGTTTATTGATTAAGATCACCGGAATTGCAAAGTGTGAGGTCGGTGGCTCATTTCCCTTACTCGACAAACTGACCTCTACGTTTGCCTAGCTAGGCAGTTTCGCAACTGACACTCTTTCTCTTCATCCTTTTCGGTGGCTCCAACGACCTTCCTCTGAGGTTTTACTGGGCAGTCCTTCAAGAAATGCCCTGACTTTCCGCAGTACAGACATAGTTGTAGTTGCCTCCTTTTATCTTGTTCTAGTTTTGTTAGAGGGGGTCTTACCCCTCCGATTTGCATGCGTTTCACAGTATTCTCTTGTAGTCGAGGTGCATTGTCTCTAGGCCTAGAATACACTGGCCGTAGGTCCATTTTCGAACGGTCTGCCTTTCGATCTTGCAAGCGGTGGTCCAGTTGCACTACCAAGTCTATGAATTCTGAACAGTCCCTGGGAGGGTCAACCACTTGAGCTAGGACGTCTTTTAGTTTGCCTCGTAGGCCTCGGTGAAACAGCGTGGTTCTTTTGCTTTCAGGCCACCTCGCTTCAGCAACCAATCGGTTGAAAGTGGCGATATACGTTAGTAGGTCCTGATTTCCCTGTCTGATGAAAAGTAGTTCATTGTCCACAGCTTGTTCTTGGGTATGGCGATCAAAGAGTTTTTCCATCTCCTTCTGTAAGTTCCCAAAGTTATGTAATAAAGGGTCATCATGGGACACCAACGGTACCGACTAATCTGCGGCACTGCCACTTAGGTATGATAAAACAAAAGCTACCCGGGCTTGGTCATTTGGAAATGCTCCCAGCCTGCAAAGAAAATGGAGGCGACATTGATTCATGAAAGTTGCGTATTTTCGTGGATCTCCAGCAAACCTCTCCGGTGGTGCCAAAGGAACTGTACCTGGTAACACGACTTGTACCGGAGGTGAGGCTGTGGTTGACATGCTAGGATTTTGCATCGGTGGGTTGCTCCCAGGTAGAGGCGTCTGACCCACTTGGGATTGCAAGACTTTCCTGCTAATGTCTTCGGTACGCTCTTTAGTCACCAATAAGTCTCTCCGAAGAGCGTTAGTCTCCTGTCTGGCCGAGTGAACCTCAGCACAAAGCTCTCCCAACAATTGGGCCAATTGGTCTAATTCTGATGTTTCCATGGCGCCCAGGTGGATAGGCTCGGTAGGCTTCGCATTCTGTTACGCTCGACTGGTATCCACAGGGACGCCACCCAGCTGCCGGGACTCTGGTACCCCTCTCGGTCGCTCCCTGGATTTATCAGCGGGGATGTTCTGCCTGGAAAACAGGTGGGCAATGTTTAAGTCTGGGCAACAGGGGTAAGAGGCTCCCAACACCCGGTAAGCCCGCGGCACCTCCCGGACCGTTCCTCACCTTGTTTTGGGTTTTGGCGTGCTCTCCATCCTGCCTTCTTGGCAGGGGCGCGTTGTCCTCTGTGGGCGAATGCGATCTAGTTACTTCACTGATGCTGCCCTTTAAGAGTCTCTGAGGTAGGTCTTATTACTGTATTCTCTAAGCCTTTCCTTGATTTACTAATGTCTTTTTTCTCTCTTTAGGTGCGCGGAAGTCCGCTGTTCAACGTTGGCTGGATTTAGACTCACCGGCGAGTGATGGTGTTTCAAGAGCGCCTTTATGCGGTAGGTGAGTGCTTGCGCAGCGCTATGATGATGTCTTGCCTTGCTAACCTGTTGTCTTTTGCTCCCGCAGGTTGTGGTGTTCACCGGAGCAAGGAGTTCCAGAGCGGTGCTGATCGAAGGGTGACTTGAGGTAAGCTGCCGGCTCAAATGTATTGTCTAATGTCTCTTTTCTCTCTTGCAGGTTTGACGATCCAGGAGGCACGCTGTTCCTTGGATGCTGCACGCAGGAGCAGTGGACAACAAACAGTGGAATCTCGGCTAAGCTGCTGCTAATAACAATGTCCGTTTCTTCCTTTCAGGTGCGGTGCATCCGAGGTTTGCAGATGCTGCAGAACACGGTGAGCATCACGTTGCTGGATTGTAAAGTAACGCGAAGCGTGTTCTCTCAATCGGGTGTGGTTTAAATAGCCTCAAGAAAAATAGTCCAGGAAAAGTAGTCCCTAGGCTACCACACCCAAAACACTATACCGCATAGCTTGGTTCCCATGAGCCAAGCTATGTGGATGCCTCCATGTTGACTGAGATTGAAAAAGTAGTCCCCAGAACTAAGCACAAGTCTCATTAAGTATGAGCCTTGCCCCAAGAGGTCCTTGGCCAAGGATGCCTAAACTTGTTGGGGGCCCGAACCGAGACCCCTCCTGGCCCATGGAACTGCCCGGGGGGTTCAAGGAAATGGGTTGTGACATATGCCTGCTCTCCGTATCCAGTTTTGCTTTGAAGGAGTGAATGGTGGACACTATATCATCAGGTTTAGAATTCACTGATGCAAAGCCAGCCTGCATCGCTGACATGTAGGGATCCATGTTTGGAGTGCTCGGGGGACCCTCCCCAGTGCCCTCCACTGGGGCTTCGGAAGTCGTAGCATCCCTGTGCGGGGTGCTTGTGAAGGAGTCCATAGGGCCCCTTCTGCCTTTCCCACTGCCAAGTGTCATCTGGACCAGGAGTTGATGCAAGGAAGGGGGACCGTTCCAACTCAAGGGTCACCAATGGGAACAGTTTGCAGCACAGCAGCCAAGGGTTCAATGGGCCTGATCAAATGAGCGAGCTTGGTACAGGCACAATGTCAGCAGCACCCAGATATTCCAAGAAATATGATACAATCAGGGTTGGCCTCACCTCCAGCAGGCAGAGCAGAAAGCTGAGGCAGCAGGTATAAAATGTGTGTTGTTCCCGACACATTCCATGAGTATAGCAGTCTGCTAGTGTGGGCTGAAGTATAGGTCGGTCCCCCCTCTAGATATGTGGTATATGGGGAAGCAGCAGTGGGGCTCTGTACGTATTAGGCGCAGGGGAAGGATTCTCACACCTCTCTCCACCACAGGACAAGCCACAGAAGTTCGATAGTCCTCTGTGAAGTGTTGTAATTAAGATGGCAGCCACACTGGAACTGCTGTGGGCTGCAGCGATATTCAAGCACTACAACCCAGGCATATGCCAAGGCACCGGGTGAGCACTCAGCAGGAGATACGTTTTGGCGCACATTCCGATGCCTGCCCCCACTATCCGCCGCTCCATATGATGATCCTGCTGCCGCTCCCCATTGTCCTCCAGCCGCAGCGGGGCCGGAGCAGAACCACATGTGGTGTCCTTTGTCGCAGCAAGATCTCCTCCAGGAAACATGGTTATGGCCCAAAACTGCAATCGGCTAATGCTGCTGCATGTAAGATTCAGGCAAGCGGGTCGCAGCCCACCGTTGTGCCGATATGTGAGGATCTGCTCAGAAAAGGATAATGCGAGACGCAGAGCTGCAGTCTTAAGCGGCCATACTTGTTGCTGCTCAACAGCGCCCCCTAGTGTCCATATACTTGGAGGCATGGCTGTTCCCCAAGAATCTGGACACTGGCAATAGCAACAGTAATATGTGCATAGTAATTATGGCTATTATGGGGGGGTTGTACAGTATTTGCAATATGGTGGAAGGGTACTATTGGAGTGTATACAATATTTATAAAATGGTTGAAGGGTATTGTTGTGGCCATGGTTAGTGTCCAGATTTTTGAGGGGATGGCTGCAGAATATGACCCCAAGAATATGGACACTAGCTATGTGCACAATAATCTGTGGTCATTCATTATAACCACAGTAAGATGCTGATTATGAAGGGTATTGTTGAAGTGTATACAGTATTTATAATCCTCCCAGAAATGTGCACACTGGCCATGGCCAGTTTGTCCTCAGTGGTTATGGCTACAGTAATATGCTCATAGTAATTGATAATGGGCATGGATGCTTAATTGAATATTGTAAGAACCCTGGAATCTTAAATTCTGGGATGGCAAATGCCATAATAATTTCTCCTCAATGATTATAACTACAGTAATGTGCCCAGAAGAATTGTTACCGGGGGTGGATATTTACTTGAATATGGTAACAAGGCTGACATCTGTGGTTTGATTTCTGTAAAGAAAAGTATAATTTGTTATCCAACATACTTTGAAACATTTAATTACTTACAGTTGTACATATATATATTTAACTTTTTGACCCTCAGAAATAGTACATTGTATGTGCTATGTTTGGTACAACATGTTTCCATGGTACTCGGTTGTTGTATGAACATCGGGGCCATTCGGGAAAAAAATCCATGGTGGATTGCAAAAAGCCACTGTACACAGATACCGTTTCTGGCATTTACAGGGTTTTAAAGTGTACTTGTTACAGAATATTTGTGTGTGTTTCAACTAGTTAGATACCCATTGGCGTATTCTAACTGTATTGGAGTTTACAAGTACTATTGTACTACTATGGATGTATTATATAAGTATAAGTGTGATGGCATGTTTGAAGTGTATTTTAATGAAGGGTATGTTTAATGTAGTTAGATGCCCATTGGCGTATTCTATATGTGTATTGTAGTTATTACGATGTATTAGTGTACTTTAATTAGTACATTTGAGTTGAAGGAATAATAAATAGGAATTTGTTAGATTTGCTGGTAACCCTTGTTTTTAAGTAAAGGAAGGGTTGTTAGATCCAAACCAACCACTTGTTTTTTTGACATATGCAGTATAGTGGCCAAACGTGGTTATGGCACCATTGTGGTATATTATGTCTACTGCTGTGAAGGTTTTTGTGCCAAGAGATAATTGGCCATGTGTAAAGCTAGTGAGCCTAGAGTTATTTTGGTGCCATCTGCATTGTATCTTAAAAGGATTAGTATGACATATTGGCCATGTGAATCTATTTGTATGCTGGTGCGATTGTCTGAATTGCAAAAAGCATAATATGCCATGATTTTCATTCTGCAGAAGCTGGTGAAATCGAATTCACAATTTGGTATGTAAACATACACAAATCATTCATTAGGGATATGCTCTTGCCAAACATGGAGAGAGTGCATGTATGTTTCCATGTGTATGTAATCAGTAAGATTTCATTTATAGGGATGTTTTTTGTTTCTAGTACTTGTAGTAAGTACATTAGGAATTCATGTGAATCTTCCTGTGTGTTTATGGTGAGTTTACCCATTCCTATCCAGTGGTCCAATTCTTGCCTTATACCCGAGACTCTGTAGGTGCTGTCAGGATTTTTTGTGGCATTTCTATGAAGGACGTGCATTTGCAAACACAACTGGTCTGAGTCATTTAAGTAAATGTTCTCAACAATTGGTGGCAATTGGAAGAGAAGATTGATTGCTACATTTGCATAGCAATTTACTCCAGTTGTGTTGCAGAATTTAAACCGACCAGAGAGTTTTTCCGCTGTATCCTTTGATGGACCTGCAGTTGTTTTTTGGACGAGAGCCATTTGTCTCTGTGGTCCAAAAACAACTGCATGTCCATAAAAAGACACAGAGTTTTGTGTTTGTATCATTTGTAGGACCTGCAGTTATTCTTTGTTTTTTGGGTGGGATTGCCAGGAGATGTGCTATAGCTTCTGTTTTTATTAGTTCTCTTTTTACAGGTTGTATTTTTTGGGTTACATGATACATATCTAGATGGGGGTACAGTGCATGTAGCTGGTTGTATTCTAGGATGCAAGGAATGTCAGCGTTGACTTTGTTTGCATCAAAGTTAACTAGGAATAGACCATCGAGTCTACAGAGACCTGAAATTGCTACGTAAATCATACCTTCTTTGAAGACTGCGCTGCCAATGTCGATCAGTGTCTGGTCCAGAGTTAGACCGTGCCACTCGTGAATAGTTACTATATATTGCAAGAGGCGATGATAATTGTTCTATGCGTACATACATGTCTTTGAAAAGAAGGAAACGTGCAATTGTGCAAACTATTCTTTTAACTTCTGGAAGTTTGCCAAAGTGGATGTTGACAAACTGAATGTTATTGTCATGTGGATATGTTTGGAAGCCAACAACTGTTCCAATTGCTGCATTAACTAAATCTTGTTCTATGTCAAGGTTACGTTTTAGAATTATTGGGCAGTTTAGTTAATAGTTTTTCTAATCCAGCTGTGTTGGAGATACATTTTTCTAACTTTTTCCTCATGCTGTTGTTTGTTGTAATGCCATGCACTTCTAGTTTGTCTGTGGAGCTGATATGCACTATGGGTTCATTTCTTTTTTTATATTGTATCATTGAATTGGCTACAGGTTGCAAGCGCTTGAATTAAGCACATGCATTTCAGAATTGTTCCATGACATCAGAGGCAGAAGTCCCTGCAGCTCATGGATTACGCTGGTTTTTATGATGGATTTTGCATCTTCAGTAAGCAGACCAGTTCTTGTGCTTTTTAAAATGTTAGCCTAGTTTAGATCTGCAGAATGACACCTATTTGGAATCAGTTCTCTGTGGCGAAAATGCTGCCAGAGATTTACATACCCAATGCTGATGAATGTGTTGCAGCATTTTTTGTGTCCTAATGTTTTCAATATGGGTGGGCCTTTTTTCTTTTTTATGGTTTATTACAAACCTTTAAAATATAACAAATATGTTTATAATACAACATATTACAGTAAAAATTATTTTGACAGAACAGAAAAACAGCCCAGCCTAAAAAATACTAAAAGAAAGAGGTGAAGGTGCCTAACATTGAGTCAAAAGCTAGCTTATGTCCAGACTAACAAAAAAGCAAAAGAAGATACAAATATTATGTGCTGTTCCTTAATCGTTTAGTGAGTCGACAATTTACTCCGATAATCGATCATCTCTTCTAAAAAGAATGTCAACGCTATAGTTAATTTTCATCAAAAATAACTTGCCACCAGTCTTGCGCACTCATGGTTGGCCTCTCCAGAACGAATTTCCCAAGATGCTTTGTTCTCTCCATTCGCAGAGCTGTGCAAGATAACATAAGGTGTTTTAATGTTTCATCATATAACTTGCAAAGCTGCAACTTTTTGTGGTGTCAACGGTCTTAGACCAGAGGCTTTCCCTTTCTTTTGTTTTGAACAAGTTCATGCGGAATTTCATATATTCTTTTTTTATGTTTTAGTTTACAAGTAAACTTTTTCATTTTTCATTTCTTAACATGTAACAAACTATACACCTATACATTACAATAAAAAATCAATGTTCTTTCTCTTAGTATTACTGATTGTCGTCAATTATTTCTTTATAAAAAAGTTCATTAATTATCCCTTTTTACTGTTCACAACTGGAGCCCATAGTGATTACTTCCCAAAATTTGATGATCGTAATAACGAGTTTTTTATCGTTTCCTACTAATATTCCTGTACATCTTTGTTTATATATAAAGCTCTGCCTTGTTGGTCAGAAAATTCATCAAATAGTTTGGTATTTCATTGACTGCTCTCCTTTCACTGGGAGTATTCTTCATGATATGATGCTTTTGTTTTTGTTCACCAGTTGCAATCCAATCACATCTCCAGGGCATTTTTTTTAACATGGTTTGGATTGGTACCAATGTGTCAATGCCAATGTCAAGTTCGTTTAGTGTTGCTTTGCATCGATCGACTCACAATGATAATATTCAATGTTCTTTTCCCTTTTCTGATTTTAGCAGGATTTTGAACTGCGGAAGGATGTTCTGCGTTGTCATTTTTCGATAAAGGTTAAGCATATTCCAGCATGTTCTTGCGTTTATTGAAGTTAGGCTGAGTTCGTAGTGAATGCATGCTGTTGGTTTTCCCCTGGGCAAACATAGCACTTTTGACCAAAAGATGTTTTCCAAGGTTCCCCAGAGTTCAAAGGAGCGGCCCAGTGCACTTTCAGCACCATGGATTAGCACAGGAACAGCTTTTTCTTTGTAAAAAGCAAGAACTGGTAACAGAGAGAACCAACCATATTTTTTGTTCAAAACTGTCGCTTGGATTGCAAGTTGATGGCATTTTATTTTAATACTGGCAACCCATGGGGCATCGTTCAGGCTTGAATTGATCACCATGCCCAAGTATCTAGTACTGGGTATGCTTTTCGAAGATGCTTTTCCTAGATGCCAACAGAATCTTGCTTGACTTCCTTTGCTGCTTCCTCTCAGATTTTCAAGAATTAGAATTTCTGACTTTGATGTGTTCATACAGAGCCCATTTCCGTTTACATATTCTTCAAGGGAATTCAATTTTCTTTGGAGACCAATTGGGGTTGCATCCAACAGAATTAGGTCATCTGCGCAGAGAAGTTGACTTATGTGCGACCCATTGATTTTGGGTGGGAATGATGGAATACTCTCAATACTCTGATCAATGTCAGACAAAAATAAATTAAATATGATTGAGGTCAATGGGCACCCTTGTTTTACACCACAATGGGTTCTTATCGCAGAAGACAACTTACCCGCTCAATTCAACCTAATTCTGATTTCATTATTCGTGTGCAGTTCCTCAATGGCCATCAATAAACTTAGTGGACAATTCAATTTGATCGGTTTTGTCCACAAAGTCTCCCGATCTATGCTATCGAACGCGTGTGAAAGGTAGATAAAAGCAAGATAGACTCTTCCACCCATTCTCAATGCTTCAATTTTTAAGATGTTTATGATCAGGAGATTCAAACTGCACCTAACCCCTTTGACAAAACCAGTTTGTCTTGGGCCGATGTGGTTATTCGCAAGACTCCACTACAGGAACTGATGCTGCAAAAGGGTTGCATCATTTTGCACAGAACATCGAGTAGTGCGATAGGACGATAGTCCTTCGGATTGGCTCTATTGCCTTTTTAAAATACAGGCACAATAATCACACTTTTCCATGATACCAGAGTCGAGCGCTCATCCACAATCTTTCCAAACAGGGCATAACAAAAATCTGCCCACTCCTCAGGGTTGCCTTTTAGGGTGAAGTTTGTGAGCCCATTGGCCCCTGGGGCGCATGACAAACTTATTTTTTTAACAATGTTTAAGATGTCAGACTTTTCAAATTTGAGGTCCCAGCATTCAGGAAACAGCGGCTCCTCTGTGCTTCCCTTTTTGCTGTAAAGTTCATTGTAATGGGTTTTCCAATCTTTTTCAGAGACCATATTGGGCTGGAGAGCCTCCTGAGAGCCTCCAAGATCATTAACGATCCTCCAAAAGCCCCTAGTATTTTTATTTGTAAGTTTTAGCAACATTGTTTCTGTATCTCGCTGAATCATGGTTGCCTTGTGGGATTTCACCTAGTTCTTATACGTCTGTATTATGTGCTTTTTGTTCACAATATTTTGATCATTGTTTGTTTTGCAGCATAATCGAAGTTCGGCTCTCATTGTGCGTTTCTGTTTCAGGACATCTAAGTCAAAAGTATGTTTTGGTTTGAACACGTGATTCTGCAAACCTTGTTTTTTTTCACTGAATTGGGTCAGTGGATGTCGATATTCAAGTTGGTCATGTTCTCTCTTACAGTCATATTTAAGCCTCTTCACATCCCTGTCGTCAAGTCTCAGTCTGATCTTACTGGATTCCACGACTACATTATGGTCCCATTGAACAGGTATATCTTTAGCTGATGCAGTTACACAGATCTTCACCAGATTGTGATCACTCTCACTTTTTTGGATTACATGCAGAGATGATACATGCCTAGGTATATTCTCAGAGACAATGGGCCTCATTACGACCCTGGCGGTAAGGGGTTAACGCCAGCGTTAGCTGCGCCGACCCCTTACCGCCAATTCCGAGTTCCCCTAGCGCCATGGAGGTTTTAACACCCGATTTTAGCGGGTGTTAAAATCCATGGCGCTAAGGGACCATGGAGTTAATTACGCCACCGTAATTTACGGTGGCGTAATTAACGCCTTCCCCACTCCCATTATGCCCTATGGGGCAAAAATGGGAATGGGGAAGGGTAAATGGGGATTGGGGACTTACCGCCCCGCCAAGGTCGGAATGGGGCGGTAAGTCCACCAACCACCATGGTGTAAACGTAGTTTACACCATGGTGGTAAAGTCACGGCCCAGGCGGTAACTTACCGCCTGGGTCGTAATGAGGCCCAATGTAGTAATCCAGGATCGACTCCTGCTGTGATCTCTTCCATGTCGCTTTAACTGGAACATCGCATGTTGTATTCCCTTTTAACATGGACATGTTTCTTGACTCCATTTCGGCACACCATTGCGCCGCCACCTTCAGGGAGTTCACAATACTGCTTAAGTGATACTTTTTTGCCTCCACACAGTTAATGTTCAAGTCTCCACATAACAAGATTTTGAGCGAGTTTTCCTGCTCATTTATTCCATCAATTAAGGTGGTTACCTGATCAATGAAAGGCGATGAACCAGTTGCTTTGTGCTGCCAGTACAGATTAATAACATGCAAGAACTCAATTTCAGCCTTTGTTTTGCCTTCCAACATCACAAGCGTTGTCTGGATGTAAGCAGAAATATTCTTAGATTCAATAATTTTATTACCAGAACTTTTTCTCACAAAGGTTAAAAGCCCCACCATGGGTCAGCCCATTTTCTTTTTAATTGCAGGGTTTATAGCAATTTCAAATTCATCAAAAATTGGGCATTCTATGAACCAGGTTTCCTGTGCACATGCTATATCCAGAATCTCAAGCCAGTTACATTGGAATAAGTGTAAGAACCCTCGGGTATTCCAAGATCCGAAGGCAATTGAAGACTTTGTCATTGGTTCGTGGCATTAGCTCTGATTTTGTCTCGTTAGTGCTCTAGCAATCCAGCTCCAATCATTTATTTTGTCACCTGCATTCCGTGAGGCCCCATTATCCTGAGTTTCCACAGTGGCCTCTGCATCACAGGCAAACGTGATTTTGATCTGTTCTCCTGGCTGGATTGACTGAAAAGTTTCATTATTGGCAATTAGGGCAGATTCTGTTGGTAAGGTTGTGTTCTTACTCCATGCAACCACCCATTCTTCATTATTCACTCTATTGTTTGCACCACATTAATTTGTATGTATCTTGTGTTGTTTAAGAACAGGCATTTTCTTAAGATTGTTACAGTTATCCTGAATTTCATACTCACGCTGGTTGTGGGTTTCAAAGATATCAAATCCAATTGAAAGAAGTACTGGAGCAGCCTCCAAAAATATGTCGCAAATAATTCTAGAGTCAATATGAAGTTTGACTCCATAATTTTGGGGTTCCTTGAAAATGTCCACTCGTTTAAATCCTCAGACTCAATTGTCCTAAGCGTTGGAACATAATGTAACAGTCATAGGACGTTATTTAAGCGCTCCAGGATAAGGCAGTACTTGTGTTGTAGTTTTTTGATCGATGCCATCTTATCCTTTTTTACATTATTGTTTCTGCCCATTGTTTTAGGATTGCAATCAAATCGTTTTTGGGCGTTGACGTGGCCTTTGTTTCCAACCACAGGCTTTGAAGTTACAGGACCATTCAAGATTCTGACATTGTGACCCTTGTTTATTTCATGGTGTATTTCCACAGCTGATTCTGGTTTTTCGAAGATTGCTGTATTACAGCATTGGTGTTCTGCCAGTTTTTTCCATTTTTGTACCAGTATGGTAAACACCAGGCTACTTAATTTGACGCCTTTTATTTGCGGTAAGTTGTTGGGAAGCAGCAGGGTACACATTCTCGCAGTTTTTTTCTCATTAAGTGTCACAGGACAAGGAATAGACTGTTCTTCCTGGGGCACAATGATATCGGTCAAGGGATCATTCCTGTCATTAATCAGTGGAGCCTCAGTCCCTTCGTCATATTCATATGTTGACATATCTAGTAAGTCAATTGGTGATTCAGGGTTTCCGTAAATTTCATCAATGATTTCACCTTTATTGACCACTTTGTTCCGTTCTTCACATTCAACCGTATTTTTAGTTGAACATCTACTCGTGTCTGTGTTCAAAGTAAAGCTCACTGTCTTGATGTTCCTTAGGAGGTTTCTCAAGCCGTTCATCATGCGAGATTTCCTTTTATTCTGATTTTTTGATTTTTTTAATTGTGTTAATTTGGAACCAACCATGCTTCCCGGTTGCTTAGTTCTGGTGTTAAAGATCGAATACACCCCTCAGTGGTATCTTTTACCTCAGGGTCGGCCAAGGCAGTCCCTGCTGGTGAATCATAGCGACCATCACCCTTCGTCGACGTAGATGGTGTCTGCATATCTGAGTTTGCCCCATTGTAACGCTCACCTGATTCCCACGGAGGCGCAGGTCTGGCTTCGGGACTCTGAAGATGGACAGGAAGGGCCCTCTACTCTGGCTTCTCCGGCTCGCAGGAATATTCCCCTGTGCGTGAAAAGGGAGTATTACCTACTGACTGAGTTATGCTCAAGCCTCCCACTCTCTTCCAACCCTCCACGATACCCTTCCACGATTCCCCGTGAAGTCTCACCTTAGGGTCTGAAAGGACGAGCTCTCCATCCTGCTTCTGACGCAGGGGCGCGTTGAACCCAGTTACTTCACTGGATTGAGGTTGGATGGGAGTTCAGGTAAGCTTGATTATACTGGTAAGGCGCTGTAAAAGTTTTGTTGCAAGTTCAAAAGTTCAAGCTTTAAATCATAATGTTCATTGTCTTTTTTCAGGTGATGAATGAAGATTCCTTTGGAAACTCCTTGCAATAAAGCGCTGATGTTGATGTCTTTTCCCCATAGGGGCCGGGGTTCGGAATGCCAGAGATATGGCGCCGACCCGAAGTGAAACGTGCAGTTCCAGTAAAGATCTGGTAAGTCCTAGATGAGCGCTCAGGTAATGTTTTTGCATTCGCTCATCTAATGTCTTTGTCTTTTTTCCCCATAGGGGCCGGGGTCCTGCTTGGAAGCGGCAAGACCCGAAATGAAATGGGAATGACCCAACAGGTAAGTCTTAGAAGGAAACTGAGCTTTTCCTATTCCCTTCGTTCTCTCACCTCTTATTCTTGTCTTTTTCTCTAGGCTCTGGGAAGTGGCTGTGTATCCGGATGATCGCTGCTGAAGATGGAGGAACCCAGGAAAGGTGAGTGAAACGCAGCGCTGCAGCGATCGTAACGAAATGCTTTTAAAAATGATGTCTTCCCTTTCAGGATCGTCGGAGATGTCTCTGTGGTGCAGACTAGCTGGTAGGTCTCTTGTCTCCCTTTGCAGGTGACCCAGGATGCTGACAGGCGTGGCTGAAGTCCAGATGCAGGAGCTGACACGGTGAGCGTCCAGCTGCGAGGAGCAGAACAACGCGAAGCGTGAGTTGCTGATCGGGTGTGGTTTAAATAGCTTTGAAAGAAGTTCCAAGTGTGTATCCTTCCTCAGCTCAGGTATGTATCCTTCCCCGACCACACCCGGGTGGAAAGTAGTCCCACAGGTAAAGTAGTTCCTATTCAGGCCTCAAGAGGGCCTGGATGTGGCAGCATGGTCTGCATCAGGTAAGTGCACATTAAAACACTTGAACACATGTCTAGCTTTATGAGCCTGGCGCCTAAGGCGCCAGGACAGAGGTCCAACATGAGCCTGGCGCCTAAGGCGCCAGGACTGCGTCCAAAGGGCCCCAGCTTGGGCCCGCTGGCCCTCCCCTGGGGGAAATGATGCCTGCCTCTGGGGATGCTGGGTCGGACCTGGCTCCTTGGAGGTAGGCATCATGACACCCATTTTCACACTGATTCACGCTTCGGCAAAAGAGGAAATAACCTGCTGCGATTGTGATGGTAAGACCCCCTTAGGGGGTGAATCAGGGACTTCTATGATTAAAGCCGTTGGCTTGTTCTCCAAGCTGACTTGGAGGTCACACTCTGTGTATTTTTTCCTTTTTGCAGGTCTTTGCTGTCACATACCTTGTTTCAGAGTTGGTGCGTTGAGTCCAATTCAGATCAATTTGAGCCTTATTAGTAGAGTAATTGCTTCTCTCTTGTCTCAGTAGGCTCAATGCTTGCTTTGCAACCTCAGCGAGAAGTTTTTTGTCCTCGCTGTTATGTTTTTTATCTGCTAGAAAGCACTCCATTTTCATGTTTAGGTCATATGACGTTTGTTTAAACAGGGAGTTGTCACACTCCAGGTTTACCATTTTAGAGCTCATTAAAGCCTCCACCGTGGTCAAGTCTGTAACACTGTCTTTCATCTGTTCATACATTTTTATGAACGGGGAAATGGTTATGGACATGGAGGACATCAGGATGGGTTGTCGTTCTTGGCTGATTTTTTAAACTTAATTCTTCCTGTTGGTGATTGTGATAATTCCTTCTGGAATTAGCCCTGTGGAAGACCCGTCGGATTTTGGGGTAGTCACGTTCCATCAGAGAAGATTCTGTGCTAGAGTCGTCAGACGAAGAGTCACCTCGTCTGCTTTGAAACACAAGTTGACGTTTAATCGTGACTTGAGCTGTTTTTGATACGTTTGGATACAAGCGCAGGCCGGTCTCATTTTGTGGTGACTCTTTCGATGTCACAGTTTGCCTGTGCCTTTGCTGGGAACAGTGGATTCCAGGAGAGCCACTATCCTCAATTTGTCTCCATTTTAGGGCACCACTGTGCCACTTAGTCTCATAAGGGGTCTTTGATTTTGATTTAAGTATTAGATCCTGGTCACTTTGATCCGTGTTATCATCCATATAATAATAATTCTAGCAACTGCTTCTTCATTTGTTTTCCAACCACTTCGTGCAGAGTTAATTTGGGTTAAATCACAGAGCAGCTTATGTACCACTTCAATTGAATTTCTCCTCTCACTTCTTTGTCTTTCTTGCGAGGGAACAGCTTGTATTGGGGACAAGCGAGAGGTGAGACCTGCTGGTATATACCCCACCATTTCCTGGTTTTCTGTGTCAATTTCCATATTGCTTTGTCTCTGCGCAGTTTTGCTTTCCCTCTGTGGAGACTCCCGACAACTCAATTCCATTGCTATAGCTGGCTCAGATTGTGCAATTACTAAGCCCCCGTAGTTTTTATTATGGTTCCAGAAGCGTTAAATACCTTGTCATTGGTAAGATTCCCCTTTAAGATCTCCTTTGGCACTTAGTGCTCTGGTTCGTGTGACACAGCAGTTTCTTTTTCAGAGCTACTGGTTGCATCAAGCAATCTCATGGACGTACCACTCAGAGTCTCAATTATCCTATTGTTCACATTAACCGCCGTAGTACTTAGCCTTGTCTGGCTAACATTTTCTTGATGTGCGGGGCCTAACGGTAGCGTGGCAGGGAGAGCAGCGCTCAGCTGACGATCGAGCAGCACAGACTCAGCAACACGCGCAGCCAGCACTCACAGCCGGGCAGGATCTCTGCACTCGCCAGAGGGCACCCCCTCCACCATCGGGCGCGACAGACTCCACATCGCTGCACACGCTCCACGACCTCCAAAGACTCCGAACACTCAGCTGGACTCCGCAGCTGCTCTGCGGTGAGTCTGGGTTTTTGCCTGTTTGTTGAAGGTATTCACTCCTCCTCCACCAGCAATGGCAATGAAAAAAATACTGCCCACTCCACACTCTTGACTCCAAAGACTCAGCTGGAGTCCGCGGCCGCTCTTTGGTGAGTCTGGGTTTTTAACTGTCTGTTGGAGGTATTCACTCCTCCTCCTCCAGCAATGGCAATGAAACAAATACTGCACACTCCACACTCTTGACTCCAAAGACTCAGCTGGTTCTTAACTGTTTGTTGGACTCCCGGCAATCTCTTACCTGCTCTCTGTCTGTTCTAGTTCTACTTTGGTTGGGGTCTTCCTGGGACTAAGCTCTCTTCACTGCTCCAGGCAGTGGGTGTGCCTTTTACTGATGTTAACTGTAGGAGGTCTCTAAAAACAACAATGTGTTTTCCTCCAAACAGTTCTTCATAGTTGGTTTTTTGGACTACCTGCATTCTAAGAAGAATTGAAGCCAACATGTGGTTGTAAACCATGCTCACTTCATCAACTAGGAAGACTTTAATTTCTTGCAGAATTCTGCGTACTTCAGTAGCAGCTTCTGCTAACAATTTGTAGTATTCTATCTTTGGTGTTCTACTGGGAGGAGAAGTAGTCGGTGTAAAGTTACCCCTTCTATGTTGCAGGCAGCTGGACCTGTGGGGGGTGTTACAACAGCTGAACAGTTATTATTTGTTAACTCTTTTACACATTTCCTGATTATTTTAATTAGGAAGGTTTTACCAGAACTAGCTTCACCACTTACATACAAGAGCAGAGGTTTATCATTTCTATAGCTACAAGTTTTAGTTTAATATTTTAGTCCAGGTTCAGTTTCTTCAGTGACCGCTAACTAAATGCTGAGTTGTTCATCATTTAGCTGTGAGTTCAGCACTGACAAATCTTATTGCATGGTGTTTTCTACCTCAGTCATGGCTATTTATGCTTTATTGTGAATGGGTGGTTCTCCAAGTGGTTCTTGGGTTACTGTAAGAGAAGGTTGACTGCATTCAGGAGTGTCTTTATCTAGTAGAGTTTCAATTTCTTCCTCTTGTTGGCATTCATTGTTCAACATTTATTTATTTATTTCAATTCTTGGAAACGAGCCACATCACCCCTAGGCCTCTAGGCGCACAAGAAACACACAGACAGACAATGAACAAGCAAACAACAGATAATCAGAAAGACTGAGGAGATTAGCAGGAAATCAGGGAACAGGCCTAAGTGGCCTTAAACAGGAAGGTTTCTAATTTCTTTTTAAAATCAGCCAATGATGTGACAGTTTTGAGATCCAATGGAACGGGATTCCACATAGCAGGAGCTAGGACATCAACAATTATTTTTCCAAACTTGACTGATCGAAACCTGGATTGGCACAGTTTGGCCTAATTTAAGGACCTCAGGGATCGTGTAGGAACATACCTGTGGATACGTTCACAAAGATAGCTAGGCACTGTCTGAGTCAGGCACTTAAAAGTGAGAGTAAGGATTTTAAAAGATATGCAGTACTTAACTGTCAGCCAGTGCAGATGCTCCCTGGCAGCAGTAACAGAATGCCTGTTGGAGATGCCCAATACTCCTCTGACCGCCCCATTTTGCGTTACCTGAAGGGCTGAAAGGCTATCTTGAGTAGATCCTGCCAACAGACTATTGCAATAGTCTAACCTTGAGTTGACTAGGGCAGAGACAAGAGTGACATGTTTTTGACAGTAAGGTACGGCGTAGGTAAGCAAGCTGTTTGTTAATCTAACAACATGAAGCACAGATCTTAGCGACATGTGGCCTCATAGTCATCTCAGAGTCCAGGGTAACACCCAAAGTCTTCACAGTCTATGCCACAGGGACGGAGACATTGGAAATTACGAAGGAAACATACTCGGGATAGAGAATGTTTTGCATATGACTTAAAGCCGCAATTAGTTTCTCAGTCTTGTCAGTGTTAAGAGCCATGGAGTTTTCCACCATCCAAGGTGGATGGTGGACTAGATGGCACTGATGGCATGTGAATCCAAAGAATAGGTACCAGAGAGTTCCAGGATGACCTGGGTGTTGTCAGCATAGTTTGTATACAAGACACCCAGGTCATCCAGTAGGAGAAGAAGAGGAAGAATGTAAATATTAAAGAGAGTAGGTGACAAAGAAGAACCCTGTGGAACACCTTGTGTGAGAAGAGTAAGACAAGAAGAGGTGTCATGAAGTGCAACTCTAGCGATACGTGGACCCAGAAAGGAGACAAGCCATTGCTTTGCTAGATCGGAGCAACCCACCATAGATTGTAATCTGGAAGCTAAAAGCTTGTGGTCAACCAGGTCGAACGCGGGCAAAAGATCAAGCAACATAAGAAGTGCAGGATGACCGCAATCGACCATGGCCGCCAAGTTCGCCTTAAAATCCAGCATGGCAGTCTCAGTCCTGTGACGTGGCCGAAAGCCCGATTGACGGGGCCCTAAAATAGAATTATCCTCGATGTATTTTTGGAACTGAAGATAAGCCACATGATCCATTACTTTAAGAAAAAAGGATACATTACTAATGGGACGATAATGCTTCGGCTGGAGAGGGTCGAGATTTTCTTTTTTAAACAGTGGAGTGATAAAGGTTTCCTTAAGGTCGGTGGGTACCTGTCCCTCAGCAAAAGATTGATTTATAAGTTTGGTAATACAGGGGCAAATGGCATCAATAGACCCAACCAAAAGTCTAGAGGGACAGACGTCACATCTGCATGTGGTGGGTTTCATGTCAATGAGGATCTTTTTAACCTCTGCTACTTTGCAAGGAGCAAAAGAGAAAGTGGATTTAGGAGTAGAATGCTGCCTAGTGGACGCGGTTCCAAGAGTGGAGGCAGGACTAATAGGCTCCTGTGAAACCGAATTAGGTAAGCCACTGGACTCTAGATGTTGTGCGATTTTGGCTGCGAAGGCATCGTGGATGGTCTGACACCAAACAGAGTCTTGAGCAATATTAATCTTGGAATAAAATTGCCGGAGAATGGCAAAACTCCTTAGAACTTGATTTGGCCTGACTTATCCTGTTATTATAGTAAGCAGACTTAGCCAAGGTTACTGTAACTTTGAAGTTCTTGACGGCAAGTTTGTAGGTGGCCAAGAGGGCTGGGGACGGATGCTTCCGCCTGCATGCTCAGCTGACCTCCTACGTCTAAGGGAGAGGACATCCTCATCAAACCACTGTTGAGCCAGAGTTTCAGGCTTCACCTGCTTGGTAGTAAAGGGAGCGAGGTTTCTTTGTATTGTTTAAAATGTACATTTGTTATACTGCTTTCATTTGCAGCTGCGGGAGAAGAATGTGCCAAGTCATTTGAGGTGCAACGTAGCATTAGACAGGGGTGTGTATTGGACCCAATCGTCTTTTGTCTTTACATTAATGGACTAATAGAGGAGTTGGTTGCCAACAACCTGGACGACCCCTATAATGGGCAACATGTGCTATTGAGCATTGTTCTTTGCAGACGATGCTGTGCTGCTCGCAACCAGCCCAATGGGAGCCAAGCACGCCATGTCAATATTTGTAATTTGTGTGGGGAATTGTACCTGAACATAAACTTAGCCAAAGCTAAAACGCTGATTTTCAGGCACAGATTGTGCAGGAGATCCAACATTAATATAGAAGTAAACAGGGAACGCTGGAACAGGTCTCTACTTATGACTATTTGGGCAGCCGGTTTACATAGAATGATCTCCGGACGGAGCATGTGCTGAAAGCAAACCGGAAATTAGAAAAGTACGGGAGTGGTGTGAGGAACCTGAGGCGTCCTCACTTCTTTTCCCCCTGTATCCTCCTCTCGGGTGGCCAGGGAAAGGCTAGCACTTTTGGATCCCTACCCTGGGTGTGGATAGGCAAGGGAGGAACACCTGGGTGGAGTGAACTTGGGGAGTGGGGAGAGGTCATCCCTAGATGAGACATGGTATCCCCCATTTCCTGTTCATAATAAACCCTTGATCCCCGAAGCCTTCATAGGCTATTATTAACCCTTTCCCTGTTCTTCCTCTAAAACATTCCCCAAGGAACAACAATACTCTACTGGGACGA
This sequence comes from Ambystoma mexicanum, assembly GCF_040938575.1. NCBI lineage: Eukaryota > Metazoa > Chordata > Amphibia > Caudata > Ambystomatidae > Ambystoma > Ambystoma mexicanum. The sequence goes on from NC_090932.1 coordinate 646,478,876, forward strand.
GGAAGAGACCAACTAGAGCAACACATCCTCATGTTAATCATACACACACATATAGACCTCAACAGAGTACTGACATGAGGAAGAGGACAGCAAGAGCAAGGCAGGACTACCTCTTAATTAGTGAGCGGTCTAGTCCCTTTTGGTCCGATCATCATGGCAGAATCACTACAGAGATGGAGGCAGAAGCAGCAGCTGGGAAAACAGCGTCAGATCTGCGGTATGGCAGACGGAGCATTTGAGAACTGTAAAAAGATGCAGAGTTTGTACAGCAGGGGCTAAAGTTGAGGGACACTGGAGGCCAGTAGAGGACCACGAGAGAGAGACCGGCGTGACCGAGCAAAGCAGTCGCAAGAATACTGATCTGCTGCGGGAGCATCGCCGGGGAAGCAACGTCACAGAGTGCTGCTAGGAGAAGAAGCGAGGCACCGCACCGGAAGATGAGAACCCGTGGTGGCAGCGACCCTCAGAATCCGATATATATGAATAACAAACTAAGTACTTTTGAATACCGAATGAAAAGAGAAGGCATTATAAGTATTTTTGAAAACCAAACAGAGTGAAAGCATAGGCAATGAACATTAATATTGAGTTGAGTGAAAGAAAGTTGGTGAATTTGGCACATACCACAAACTGTATTATTTGAGGCACAAGTATTGGCAATGTTAAGAGAATAACAAGAAGAGTATGAATGAAAGAATACAAGATAGATATTAAGCGCAACATTCGTCTGAAGGCATCTTTGCACTACTGAAGAATGAGGAGCAAAGAGACCCAGAAAGGGTTAGAAGAGAAAGGTTTTCAGGGCTTTATGGTAAGCTAGATGGTCGACTGTAGATCTTAAAGGACATGGTAGAGCATTCCACAGCCCAGCAGCCACCACTGAAAAAGACTGCCCTCCAATGTGGCTGTATTTCACTGCCGGAACATGCAGAAGGCAGGCATCGGTGGAGCGCAGGGCCCGTCCTGGAACATTAGGCCAGAACCTATCCTGAGCTATTCAGCTCCTTGCTGATAAAAGGCACGATGGACTGGGCACTAAGCTTTAAAATGGATACGCATGGCTACAGGGAGCCAGTGCAACCTCCAAAGAACAGGGGAGATATGTGAACAGCGCAGAGTGCTAGTGGCAAGTTGTGCAACAGAATTCTGGAGAACCTGAAGACACTGTATCACATACACAGGCAGAGCAAGGAAAAGAGAATTGCAGTAGTCAATAGAAGAAAGAACAAAAGAGGAAACCACAGAGGCATGAAGATGTGTAGGAATTAAAAGGTTAACTCAGTAAAGAAGCTTCAGCTGAAAATAGCCCCACTAACAAACAACACTGACCTGGGGTTCCATAGAAAGAGAGGACGACAGAATGACCCTATGGTCTACAACCCTAGAAACAGGGGAAGGCAAAGGGCCTAGAGAGGAGGTCAAAATTAGATGTCCGAAAGGAGGGAGCTGAAGGGGGCCCTACAACCAGAATCTCGGCCATTCAACTTGAGCCAGTTGTTCTGCATCCACTCCCCCATGGCCTCCAGGCAAGCACAAAACCTGGCTGCCGACTCAGAGATGGACTAGTCAAGGTGAACCAGGATCTGCATGTCATCTGCATAAGAATAGCAGAGGAAGACGTGGAAGACGTGGAAGCAGATAAGCTTGTTTGAGGTTGAACATAGACATTAAACAAGACCAGGGAAATGGCAGACCTTTGCGGAACACCACAAGTGAGATCAGTTGCCTTTGAGAGAAAAGAAGAAAGAGAAAGGCTTTGGCAGCAAGCAGAAAGAAAAGATGTAAACCACTCAAGGATGGTACCCGAGAGGCCGGGCCCGGCCAGACAATTCAGCAGGACCCCATGATCGATGGTGTCAAAGGCGGCAGACAGATCCAGCAAAAGCAAGACACTGATGCCGCCTCCGTCATGGGTCCATGCCAGATTGTCCATAACGGAGACCAGGACAATCTCGGTGCCATGTCCGGGACGAATCCCAGATTGAGAGGAACGAAAAAAGAGAGTGTCCTCAAGAAAGGTAGTGGTCAGTTGGAAAACTAAAGATTCCAAAAGCTTCATGGAAAAGTGAAGAAGAGAAATAGGCTGAAAATTAGCTAGGATCAAGGGGTCCAAAGAGGGCTTCTTAAGCATTGGGATGACAATCGCATGCTTGAGGGAAGACGGGATCACTCCTGTAGACAGAGAAGTGTTAACTGCTTTGGTCAGAATGTCAATAAAATGGGGAGAAATAGCTTTGATTATGGAAAAAGGAATTGGATCCGGAGGGGAGGAAGACTTCAGCTTGGAAACCGCCTCCAAGACATGAGAAATAGAAAATAGAGGAAAAGTAGACCAAGAAACAGTAGTAGAGGGTTCTGTAGGCGGCGCTGGAAAGGCAGATCCAACAGAAGAACATGGCCAATACTGAGCCTGACGGTAAAGATTTTGTCAACAAAGAACTGTGCTAAAGAGTCACAAAGATCCTGAGACGAGGGCACAGGATCTGATGCCAGAGTAGAGAGTCCCCAAATAACTTTAGAGAGGACTCTATAACAGTTTCCAGAGACTTCAAAGAGCGAGGCATTTTAAGATTGTTTAGCACTGATAATAGCACTATGGTACTGTCGAACAATTTGGGACAGTGCAATTTTTGCAGAAGGAGTGTAGGAAACTCACCATTTATGTTCAAACTGTCTATGCTGCATACAAAGGGCCCAAAGAACCATGGTTGGGGTGGCCGTGATGACCTCTAGCCTTTCTTAAAGGGACCACCTGATTGGCACCCACAGATAATGCAACAGACAAAGAATAATAATCAACAGAGAAGGACTATGGATGGGAAGCACAAATAAGCGTAATAATTTCATCAGCGGGGACAGAGCCCCAGCCCCGCTTGAGTATGGTGTTAACCTGGATGACCGTCTTAGGTATCCTAAGATCCCAACAAAATGGGATGATAGGATGATCAGTCTCTGTCTAGGTCACAGAGAAAGGAGGGTAGGCGATGATAACCCCTGAGCCTGAAGAGAACATTAGTCCAAAGTATTGCCTAGTCTATGAGTGGGGCCACTGACTTGCTGAGCAAAGAACGCTTCCTTCATAGACAAAAGAAAATGTTGCAATCTAAGGTCATTAATGTCATTGACCCTAAGATTACAATTGCCTAACATGATGAGATGAGCATGTCTAAACTGTATGTCAACCACAAACTCCAGAAAAGCATCACAAAATAAGGCGTCAAAGCCAGGGTGATGGTATATAATCAACAGATGAATACAGACAGCCGATGGAAGAGAGGCGCACCAACACGGCCTCCATGTTAATCTGATGGCTAATAGTAAGCAATGATCCCACATACTGAGAATTAAAAATGACTGCGATACCACCCCCAGTTCTGGGACTATCAAAATGCAGGAGTTTTAAATTAGGGTGAAGCAATTGGGCCAGGACAGGGCCAGAGAATTCACACAGCCATGTTTCTGTAATACAGGTAATATCTGGACTAATTCCACACAACAGGTCATTACAATTGGCTGCATGATATGGTATGATATGAGAAAGCAAGGATTGGCCAAAGCAAATACATTTCAAGGAATTGCACTATATAAGAAAACAAGCATTGGCAACATCCGAAAGAGTTCAAGGAACTGCATGTTATGAAGAAACCTGCATTGTCAAGAGCCAGGCGAATACAAGAAAGTGCCAGAAATGCATGGTGGCCAAACGAGCCACCGTAAAATGTCAGGTGAGTGGGAAACAGGTGAATAAACCAAGCATCACTGTCAAATTGAAGCAGTGGCACATTGCTGATGGAAAGCAGCCAAGAAAGGGTATAGGTTGCATGATCTCTGATGGGTGGACCATGTGGTCCGTCAGCTGCGCCTAGACTGAGTGCCCCTTTGTATGGAAAAGCCTCAATGCAACCCAGATTCCCTTGGCACTATCTTCAGGCCCCCTTCACCGCCCCCCACTCTGTAGTGGGCAAGGGGTGGGGGAATGGAACATGTTCAGTGTGGCAGAGAGCCGTTGCGAAGAAAGATATGATCCAGGGGGCAGAATAGTCGAAGAAGGCAAGGGTGGAGGGGAGGAAGTAAAGTCTGTGAGGCAGAGGCAAAAGTGGTGGGCAGGGAACACTCTGGCACCTCTGTATGGGCAGTTAAAAGGCCAAAATCTGAGAATTTAAGTTTGCTTCAGCCAGATTCCCTCGCTCGTCAACGGGCAACCCCAGAACACATCTGATAGCAGATTCTTAGGAGTGAGTTATTGTCTATGTCCCCAAAAGTGGAGTTAGCATGTGCCTCTAGTGGTAACATTCCCATAGATGTATTCATTCTTTCATCGGCTTTAGCAGGAGCAGCCTGTCCCCTGCATGGTATAGGACTTTTGGCCTAAAAGTACTTTGTAATTTGGCTAGGGGCAGGGATTGGGGTTTGGATAGTTGGAGGGAGTGATCCAAGTTGTTCAACCGCCACTCCCACCTCGTGAGATTCCAGGGCAATCCCTGAAGGCTCTGCATTTACAGCCCTTTTGTATCCACCTGCTTTGCCTGATGGTTTATTTTTTATTTTGCACAGATTGTAAACTCTTTGCTTGTAGGGCGCATTTCCCAGCATTTTTTTTAAAGTTATTGTTTTGCTTTGCACTCTCAGGCTCCCCTCCTCCCAGCCTTCTGGCCTTTATCAGTGAAAGGAAAAAGGCAATGGCAAAGTCAGAATGGATTAAGCCTTTGGCTAGGGTTCTTACTAATTACAGCCAAAGGAAGGGGTGGGCTCTGGGCTCCAGCTGCAGCTCATTTCGAGTTGAGACGCCGAGCCGTACACTGTCACACTCCACCAAACACCAAAAACAATCTCACACACTCCTGCGATACTCCATCATCCGGGCAACTGTTTTGAAGGTGTCTGTGCCTCCAGCACCAGAGGAAAGGAAAAAAATACTGGTGCTGCTGCTTCTCTGTTGCTGCTTCACCAAAAACACTTGTGCACACTCCTGTGACGCAGTTGCGACCAGGCAAGTGTTTTGAAGGTGTTTCTCCGCCTCCCGCACCGGAGCAAAGGAAAAAAAGACTGCTGCTGCTGCTTCTCTGTCGTTGCTTCACCAAAAACACTCTTGCCCACTCCTGCGTAGCTCCCGTGCCCGGGCAAGTGCTTTGAAGGGGTCTCAGCCTTCTGCACCGGATGAAAGGGAAAAAAGACTGGTGCTTCTGCTTCTCTGTTGCTGCTTCACCAAAAACACTCTTGCACTCTCGCAAATATTTTTTGTTTCCCTTCCCGGTCAACATGGTTTACAGCTTTGTCGGCAGACAACAAAGCCACAAATACATGTTGACTTTTGCTGAAATCCAGTGGAAAGGAGGGGTCCAAATGTCATGTAGTCAGTGATGTCCAGAGGGTCCTAACAGGTAAGTATGCAAAATTAAAATTTGGTGCAGATTGGTGAAACAGTGTGGAATTGTATAAGGAACGCTTCGCTAAGCCACAAAACCACAAACACATTTTGACCTTTGCCGAAATACAGGGAAAGAGGAAAGAGGTTGGGTGTCCAAATACCATGCAGCCAGTAATGTCCGGATGGTCCTAACAGGTAACTATGCAACATTTGGTGCAGATTGGTGAAATGATGTGGACTTGTATAAGGAACAACTCTTTGCACCACAAACCCACACACAATGTTTGACTTTTATATATAGAGATATGTTGCACTGTAGTGGTGTTAGTGAATACAACAGTAATAGTGTTATTACATTAAGAGGAATATTGTGCTTTAATGAGAAAAGCAGCATTTGCTGTAATGGTGTGATTTACTGTACAGGTGTGACGGTTTTGTGAGTGTAATTGTAAATGAGTGAGGACGATTGTGTATGTCTGTTAATATGCGTTAGTTTGTAATGCAATGAGTGTGAACGCTTTTGGGTTTGATTTCAGGAGTTGAATGAGGCTAGGGTTATGTAAGAATAAAGAAATGAAATTGTGCTACAGAAGGTGTATGAGGGAAATCTGTGTTGTTAGGCAATAAGGGACTTGTGGTGTATTGAATATGGAGGAATGTTGAGATGGGATTGGAAATAGTGTGACTGCTGGAATTAAATAAGTAAGAATGTATACACTACAGTTGAATGAAAAATAATGTTTTAGGCTAATACATAGTAAGTTACGTTATTTGAATTAGAGAGACATACTTACTATGTTAATATACTTAGTAGCACATGAAGAGTTTTCTTTCTTCTGTAGCATAGTTTGATATTTATTATGGTAGGAGCAGTTATTGGAAAAGAGAGCGAATAAAGGTTTATTATGTGTGGAGTACTGAAGTATGTTAACTATATTGTCAGTATATGGTGTGTTATAGCAGTGGTTGGAAAACACCAGTTCTTTATGTGCAAGGGAACTTGTTGCATTTAGGATTGACTCTTTTTAGTATGAATGTATTCAAAGGCAAAAAATGCATACATGCATTAGGACTTCCACCATGTCCCTGTGTTTTTCAAGTAAGGAGCATGCATAGGCAAAATATTGTAGCAACTGTTTTAAGTGCCACTTGTTGTAATTAGGTGTAATATTGTGCTACTATATGGAATGTGGTAATACTGGGTTTAAAACACTTTAACTTTCATATGTAATGAAAGCTGATGTGTTTTAGTAATGCATACGTTTACTTGTATATTAGTAAGAAATATAAAGTGTATAGGTACAGCAGCAGCACCTAAATGTTTATATTTCTGGAAAGGAAATGCAGTTGTTAAACACTGGTATGGTACTATTAAGTGGCAGTTGGTGTGAGCAGGTGGAGAATGGTGGCACTATGAGAGATGTGATAGCAATGGTTGGAAAATATTACATTTATATGCTGTCCTTTTAAAAGTGTATCTTTAGCAGCATTTTCTTCAAAATGGAAACATGCATAAATGCACTAGGAGCCCCACCATTTGTATCTTTTCTTTAGAAGTAAGGAAAATGGACTTGCAAAAGATTTCTCGTATACTGCTAAGTGGCACTTGGTGTGAGCAGGTGAACATTGTTGGCAGTACATGTAATATGGTAGCAGTGCCTGGAAATTGTGTTTTTTATATGTAGGCAGTTGTGCTCCATTTTAGGGATGGCTATTTTTAATAGAATGTCAGTAAAACACTTAGAATGCATGTGTATGAGCAGCAGTAACACTTTTTCAATTCTGTAAATTTAAAAAGAATGCACTTTGTGAACAGTTTCATGGTACAATTAACTGTACATCTGAAGTGTTGAACTGAGGTGACAGGGTTACATGTAGAGTTTTTGGATTTGATTGGTGGATAGATGTGTGACTGTTTGAAAGTATCCAATGAGAGAGTGTTACACAAATACAAGTAAAAAGGGTGGAGCACAGGGTAGGAAGTGTTTCATTGTTTGTGTGAAGTGCTAGAAGCATAGCTATGAAAAAGCAGACTGTGTGGATGCTAGGCGATTTGTGGATTCATTGGTTGAAATAATATGCAGAGCACCTTGTCATCTCTGAAAATCTTGGATTTGAAGGAGTGGATGTGTTATGGTATGGAGTTCGTGAATTGAACTGAAAGGCATTATTTTCCTTGTGTTTAAATATGGTGTTTTTCAAGCATCCAGATATAATTATATTACATTGTGGTGGCAACAGTTTAGGATATGTTACTAGAATATCCTTAAACTATGCTGTGAAGGATGCCTTTAGAAGGCTTATTAATTACTCAAAGGCAAATATGGAAAAGATCCAACTTGTGTTGTCCATAAAGTGAAAAAGCCAGGCAGACTGTTAATAAAAGCTGTATGTGCTTTTTTGCAAGATGTAGGAATGGCACTTTTCCACAATGAAAATATAAAACATGACAGAGACAATATTTTTCAAAAAGATGGAGTACATTTAACAAACATTGGAAATTAGATTTTTGTATAATATTCAGAATGCGTTGAAGCAGTTTTTATTAAAGTTATGAAAAAGCAAAGAAGTAAAATATGCAGTACAGCATTTGTTAGTAGATATAGTACTATATGATTGCAGGGGTAAGTAATGTTTTAATGATAGCGTAATATGAGTGGGAAGTGTGAAAGCCATACAAAATGGTTAAATACCTCCTATGCACATTACACTTTATGTTTATATTTTCTATGTCAGAGAAAAAGGGTTGAGACAGAAATGTATTACTGTCACCTTTTGTTTTCTTTGCTAGACAAATTATCTACCTTACAATGTAATGCAAATGAAAATGTTAGACATTCCTATATAGTCTTTTTTGAAAGGCAGTACCCTATGGAATCTTGTTTTTTTCTTTTGTGATTTATTTTGTAATTATTTTTGGCAGAGGGAGGCAGGGAGGAAAGGAGTATGGGGTGAGCGAAGGGGCACCAACCAGCATAAGGGAGGGAAAGGTGGACAAAGGAAGATGTAGGGCCTGCTAAACAACAAAGGTAGTGGGCAATCCTTCTCATGCACCTTCATTGTTGCCACAAAGGTGCTTCGGTATTCCCCACCCCCGCAGATTATTCCATCACAGTTCATACAAAGTACTGTTGACTGCGAAATTTAAGGGTCAACAGCTTCCTGTATGGCCTGTGAGATGGCAGGAGAAATCCTCTGCGCCATTGCAGTGTCCCTAGTGATGACAGAGGTGGTTGAAGATGGTGTAGTAGCCAAAGTTATCTGACTCCCTGATTAGGGAATCGCCTTTCTCAGGGCAGCCGGGTGAAAGGTGCGGGTGTGACAGCACATGGAGGTAGTGCTAAAGGAGTACTGCTTCTTTTGGCGGTGACTGAGTACTCAGTAAAGAGCACACGGGTAGCCTGAGCTTTTGGCACCCTTCACACGGTGGTGAAAAACCTCCACACGGATGACTCCTTCTGCCCTCCCGACATAGTAGGTGCTTCCTCCACTACATCATTTTCATTCTCTTCCTCATGCATGTAATCTGCTGCAGGGCCCCTGATCCCCTGTCCAGGTCCTCCAGGTGGTGTTGGTGGCCCCTGGGGAGGAGGGATGGTCATAGCAGATTGTAGAGGAGGATCCAAGTACCCCAACCTCAACCGTTCAGCCCCTTTTACCTGTATGTTGGAAACCGGAGTATGTGACATACACAGAACAGTAGAACCAACAAAGAGAAGAGTATGGACTCTGTGCAGTACCAGTACCAGTGAAAATACTGACAGCAAAGAGACTCCTGGAGGCAAGGTTCCCATTGAAAAACCATACCTGCATACATGAAACTATGATGGCCATTTGAATGAAATCCCGGAAGAAGCAGAGCCGATAAACGGCAAGGAAGAATGGTAACGCCACCAACCATCGCCAGTATATGTCACACAGAGCTGAGATGACATAGCTAGAGGAGATGCAGAGAACAGAGAATGCTAAATTCTATAAGGTATCAAGAAAGTATCAAGGATAAGTGACATCTTGGGATCAAGGTGAAGAAGCTTATGCCACAGAAACAGATGAAGACATTGAGTCATTTTACACGTGTACATATGCAAAAGAAACACAAGCAAACAAAGTAATCTTGAGGCTAGCTTATAGTGAGTAGATTACAGCAAGCGCCAATATATTCATATATGTATATGGACAAGTAAAGGATGGATGTTTTCACTATGCATTATGGTTGTGCTGGACAGTAGCAAGAAGGCCTCATTTTTCGTGTGTCGCAGTGAAAAAGCAAATTTAATTACAAAGTGAATTTCAGCAGACAAGGCTGGATGAGCCAAGAAGCCATAGTTTTATCAAACTGGAGTGAACTGACATTGGATACAAAATCGTGTGAAAGAACAAAACTCCTGTTCAGAAGGCATGAACATAACAGGGAAGACATCAGAGGTCTATTAAAAAATAGTATTAAATGCACCAAAAGGCTCGATTCCATGGTCTCTACTCACGTGGAAGGATGAAGTTGGACGAATGAGATGGTCACACCTACGCACGAGTGCAGAGCGTGCCCTCACTCCCGCAATTTCTCCCTCAGAGCTAAGAACACTCCCAAGGCCGAGCTTCAAAGTCTAATTGACAGTAGATCACTGAGGTGATGATGGATTGATATGCTAATTGGTGGGAAGCAATGGTTAAGGCGAGCTTACCAGCACCGGGATGGCCAGCCTGCATGCTGCTAGACGTAAATGGAAAAGTACTGACGGGGGTTAGAGTGCCAACCAATTGTAGAGGACTGTGTAATTAGGGGTCCTATAGTTGTGTAAACCAATGGGATGTCTTGTATTTAGTGACGTTCAGAGTGGTCATTGTTAGGGGAGGGCTTGGTTGCCCCACCTGATGTTAAGTAACCAAATCACATATTCACACTTTTTTAGACTAGTGTGGATCATGTACTTAGATGTTCACTTAGAGCCAATCACCCATACTCATAGTTTTTTGTAGTTTGCCACGTAGGATGACGTTGTTTCATACATAGGTTAATGTCATTGGTGACAAGTTTTTCTTATTAGATCTCAGTTTTTACTAAGAATGTTTGAGTAAGAGGATCGAGCAAGTTTGTTGATGTTCGTTATGCTCTCTGTTTGAGATAATTGATATTAAAACAGTCTTCCTTTTTCCAGCTACCTGAGTCGTTTCAATTATTGATGTATGAATAAAATCTTCATCCCCATCCATCTCCAGGGTAATTGCTACTCATCTTAAAGGGCTGGGTTATCCAGTTCAAGATGCAATTTCAGCTCCAAGTATAATGTTTTGTGCTCCCAACAGCAAAAGCTCCCCTTCCTAGCTCTGCCAGAATGAGAATGAGTAAAAGAAATGGGTGGGTCCTCTTAGAGGAACTGTCCACAGACTATTGTGCTGTCTGCAGACATGTGTGCCCAAATAAGACCTTGAAAAGTTGCAAACTTTATAGATGAAGCAAGAATGATAGTAGGAGCCGTGGAAGCGCACAGTTTCAACTTGAAAGTCTCTAGAGTAGCTGAAAATCCAATTTAAAGATATCTGTGAACTGCAGACACCGATCGCGGACATGTCATCAAGCCGCACGGTCTCAGCGATGAAAAGGTGTCTGGGGATGTCTGCAATGCTGTGACAAGACCATGGACATATGGTACAGAAAAAAGTGCTTAAAAAGTTGTAAAGAGTTTATAGAAGCCCTGCAAATTTTACTAGAAGGTGTGGAATGGCAAAGTATCAAATTTAAGTCCATAGAGTAGGCGAAAATTCGATTTAAAAATGTCTGTGAAGCATGAACATCGATCACGGACACATCATCAAGCCACACGGGCATGGTCACATGATGACATCCGGGGATGTTCAAGGCCATGTCCATGTCATGATATCTGCGAACTACAACGTGACCTATGCCATGGGGTGTATACAGTGTGGCATTAGGAACTTCTAGGAAATGAGGGTGCACTGGTGGAAAGCTATGAAATTCAGTGAAAAACATTGTTAAAGGGACGTTCTGGTGAAGTTACACTAATAAAAACATATCAAATTCAGTGAAAACATGTTGTGAAAGGGACATTATGGTTAAGTTGCACGAATAAAAACCTTGTTATGGTTACAAGTAAATTAAAAAAAAAAAAGAAATTCACCAGTTATGCTAAGCTGTGCAACCATAACTCACACCACTGCCATGTACTGCTAAGACTAACACCCAGGACATCAAAGATGACATCACAAATGTCCTCATTGATGACAACACTGATGACATCACATATGCCACCAATTGCACTGGAAAGTTTCTGCAAAGGGTGTTGTTTAGAATGTTGCTAGCAACATATGAAGGGTGATGTGAGACTTCTCATGAACTACTTCATATATCACAAAATGTACTTATTGCAATAGAAAAGGGTTCTATTGAAGTGTTGCTGTAAATCCAGCAATATAAGAAATACATATTGACCACTGAAAATATATCAATGTATGACGCATGTGCAATGACAATCAAGTTCTTCACAGAAAATAATACAAAATACATTAAAGATACACGCCAACTATATTCTCAGCAACCACGCCACCCATACACAGAGAATCTATAACTATGCCCACTGCATACACATTACAAACATACAATTAGGCAATAAAATACATTTCAGTCAACAATATGGAGCCAACATTATCATGAAAAGACAAAATATATGCACGGCCCAATATGTACACATTACTAAAATACAGCCAATATGCTCAGCAAGCATGCCAACCATATGCACAGCAGCTATAACCACACCGAGCATACACACTCACCCCAACTGTGTATACATTTCAACATACAATCAAGCAAAAAAATACATAATTCCAGCAACCAAAGACATCCAACATTATGACCACACACAACATACACATTCAACCCATTATCATAACCACACACAACATACACAGTCACCCACACAACAGATACACTGACCCCATAACATACACCTTCACCACATTACCATGAGGTACAGTCATCTCATAACCACACACAGAATAGGCACTTATCCCCACTACGTACACACTAAAATATATGTTTCAGCAAGGCAGTACATACTAACCCCTACTATGTACAAAACGCATAAAGAAGCACGGGGACGGACAGCACTCCAGGAGCAGCAACGTAGAAAGATTTCCAAACTGCCAGAATAAACAACCAAAATATCCACAGCAAAAAAGTTTCCTTTATTCTGTGTGCAGTGGAAAGCATGTTTTTTCAGACAATGATGCGTTTCGTGGTAACAACCTGCTTGTTCACAATAGAGGGTCATAACACAAAGAAGGGACTAATAAATGTATCCTCATCTCTGTTATTGCACAGCAAAACTCTCACCAGTCAAGCATATACATTGCTAAATACTAGTGTAAACAAGCTCAGACATTTTGTAATGGCATGCAAATCCGTAAAAAGGCGGTAATTTAGCTAATACTGTCGCTCTGATGTAGTGATATCAGAGAGACACATAACAACAATAAAGGGTCAATGTCCCCATAATCAGCCGGTAATTATGACAAAAAATAATATAACAAAAAATGACTTTGTTATATAGTCCACATTGCAAGATATCAGGGAAAGTTCCCTAATTTCATGGCGTTTGGATATTATATATGTGCCAGGAAACATAAGCTGCTAGTGAGCAGTAGGCTAATGCAGCACTGGTAATTAACTGGCATAATTGCAATAGGGGTATCTGAATGGCCATGAAGAGGTGGATAGAAAAAAAATATATATCCAACATGAATGCTATGATGGAAAAACGTTGTATATAATGTTTCTCCATGGTGCTACATGCCTGTATTACAGATTTAAAAACCTGGTAGATGTCAATGGAAACCTAAGGATGGTGTCCCTCTATAAACCAAAAATGGACCACATAATGATTGTTAGGCATTACTGGAACCATCAAAGGTTTGACAAATATTTGCAAATACGCAAGAATATAAAATGTCTGGTGCTATTACCGGCCAATATGCAAGTAATATAGGTTAAAACAATATGAAGCTGTGCAAAATAGTACCAAAAATTCAGTTCCTATTAAAGGTTCAAAGCAGCAATCTAATGGCTATGTGCAAATATAGCCACTATATATACATTACAAACATATACTGAACCCTCAATATAACAATATTCAGCCAACATTACCATAACCACACACAGCATATGCACTAACCCCCACTGCATAACTCAAGCCCCAGAGCATAAACATTCCAAAACACACTCAAGCAAGAAAAGACATAATTCCAGGAACAATTTTCAGCCAACTTTACCATAACCACACACAGCATATGCACTTACCCCACTGTGTACGCATCACAACATACACTTTAACAAGTAAAAACATAATTTAGGCTAGGAAAAACCTTTCAATTTATTAACACAAAACTATATGCTATTGAAAAAACAAAACAAAAGCAGCAGGTTACTGTGAAACGTAACATAGGTCTTCAAGAATATTGCCTAAAAAAACGATTCCCCTCATTTGCAAATGTCCTCCATCCACCCAAACCTTAATGCCAATTTGACTCTCAATGTTCTGGTGAAAAATAAAATGTAGGCCATGTTCAACTGAAATTTTATATTTCCATCTATTAACACCTCTCCAAGCACAATACATTTGTTTATGATTTTCCTTTCCCCACATCCACACTTGTGTGTTGCCAAACACAAAAACATATTTTTTGTTTCTGGAAATAACCCTGCTAGGTGCAGCAGATCAGTTTGAATGTTAAAACAAATTTCTGTTCCTCTTTTGTATCCAAAATCGTTCCCACCAGTGTGGATTAAAATAAAATCTGGTGCTTGACAACACTGTCACAATAAACACAGTTTCTCAACAATTTCTTGCCATTTGCCACTTGGATAAGCAAGCTAATCCTCCTTGATTTTACCAAATGGTGAAACACTTAGCAATCAGCATACATAATGTTGCAGCCAACACACCCAGGAGTCTTCAGTAATCAACAATTGTTCCCTACAGTTAAAAAAAATAAGTTTGAATAAGTACATGCACATACAAAATACATCTAACAAGGCATGCATAATGAATTAACATACATACCTAAAAATAAACAGAAAAGTATGCGAACAACAAAGTAAAATAATTTGCATTACATACAAAACAAGATACATGCATGCATGCATGCCTAACCTACAATATGCATAATAGTATACACAAAAATTGTGGGCATGTACACTGTAATAACACTGCCCCTATACTTATACTGAACGTGACTGGAATATTGCTGCATCCGTACAAAAATGCCTGCATGCATGAAGCCAAATACACTTAAATTGCAGATGCATAATTATATTTTTTATAAAACATCTGGAACTTAATATTAATAGACATAATGCATACACAACACGTTTGCTTATACACTTACCTGCTGTCCCATTTTGAAACCACTGTAACGTTCCATTGTTTTCCCAAACAAACCACTCATTGTTTCATAAACTGCACGTGCAAATAATTACCAACTGCGCATGCGTAATGTACATCAACCAATCAGAACACAAACACTCTTCCGAACTTACATTACAACAAATGCACATGCCATTTGTGCTTTAGACCATGCCCACACGCACATCTTATTGAACCAGGCATATTAACAATATTAAAAAGTTCAAATGAATACAGTCACAGTGCGAATGGAAAACGTTTATACATTTTTAATAATAATCTTGAACGTGTAATTATTTTATGTTATGCTTTAAAATAAATAATTTTACAATTTCATTGCAGAAAAATTGAAACTGTCAACAACAACCAAAACTGTACAGCCTTCAACGAAGCTAGGTTAGTAAATTATTTTTTATACAATTGCCTTTTAACAGTGAAGGCAGCTACCTTTTTAAGTACTCATTTTATAATGAAAGATAACAATAAATATAAACTGGAAATACAACTGATGTAGCGAACTATTCATTTTTTGATGCGTCAACATGCTTCACATGCTGCATAGATTCAACAACTGTTTACGCAAATTCAATTGTTCGTAATGCTAGATGAAAATTTATATGAATATGCCCACTAGTGTACTGCTAATAGCATGACATACAAAACATCAATACAAATATACACACTATCATACTATTAGGAGCACTATATACAAACGCTCAATACGAATGTAGGCACTGGCATACTATATACAAATGTAAGCAGTAGCATCTACTGTTCTTACAATTATATGTGAAACATTAACAGTAAGAATAAATAACATAAACGTGTAGCCACTAAAGTATTGTTAATAGCACAAGATACAAAATGTCAATTCTAATGGAAAAGAAAACATATTAGTAATACGAATGTAGGCACTAGCGTAATATAAATAGCACTAGATAGAAAATGTTAGTACAAATGTAAGCAGTAGCATGTAATGCCCTTACAATAAGAATGTGCAGGTGTGTACAGTAAACAGCCGAACAGGTCAATATGCTTCATACACTGCATAGCTTCAACAAATGTGTACCAAAAATATAGTTATGTTTATAATGCCCTGTGAAAATGTATATGGATGTAGCCACTATCGTACAATTAACAGCACTATGTAGAAAATGTTAATATGACTGTAGGTAGTAGCTTACTAAACATAGCACTATATACAAATTGATAATACAAATGTGAACAGTACCATCAAATGTCCTTACAATTATAAAATACAGGTGTACTCAGTTATGTTTGTCATGCTAAATAAAAAATAGTACCAATGTACCCACTAGCATACTGTTAATAATACTATATACAAAATGTTAATACAAATGTAGGCACAAGCATATAATCAATATCACTATATACAAAGTATCAGTATGCATATTGGCAACAGCGACCTATAAACAGTACTAAATAAAAACTGTGAAGACAATTGTAAGCCGCAGCGTCTAATATCCTAACTATTATAACCTATTGTTGTGTACAGTAAACAGCTGGCTGAGCCAAGATGCTTCATATGCTGCATACCCCCAACAAATAGCACTAGATATAAAATGTTACTATGAATGTAAGCAGTACAATCAAATGTTATTCAATTATAACAGACAGGTTATTATTATTATTATTATTATTATTATTATTATTATTATTATTATTATTATTATTATTAGTGTATTTATTGAGCGTGGACCTATCTTCAGGAAGCAACTGATTGCTTTGCAATCATAGTGGGAACAGCACAGTGAGGGGAGCACAGAAAAAGGGAGCAGTGAGCTAACAGGGGAGGGATGGGGTTGGCAATCTATAGCAAGGGATCTAGATGCAACCAGGAGAAGAGGCAATTGGGAGCAGATCAACGAGTCTCAGGTAGGGTGGAGAGTGCAAGGTGTGTGGACCTAGGTTTATGGAGGAGCCATTACTTGAAGAGGAGGGAATTGAACACTTTCCTGAATTCTAGAAGCAATGGGGCAAGTGTGATGGTGACGGGAAGAAGGCTCCAGAGTTTTACAGCATAGACAGAGAAGGCCTCTCTTCTGGCTCTTTCCTTCCTGCACCATTGGAGTTCAAGTCTGTACATTTCCTTAATCCTGGTACATTGCAGGCCTCCGGAGATGCTGAGTTTCTCAGTGAGGTAGCTTGGGGACTTCAGGGGGACAGCCTTGTAGATGATGTGACAGGATTTGAAGATAATACAAGCTTTTAACGGGAGCCAGTGCAGTTTGATGAGGATTGGGTTGATGTGGTAGAATTTGGTGAGTCATTTAATGAGTCTCACGGGTGCCAGGTTATTCGCTAGAAGGTCTTATAAAAGGGCATTGCCAGCATCCAGGTGGGAAAGGACTAAAGCTTGGACAGGGCTTCTGAAATTGTTTTCTGGGATGAAGGGCTTGATTTTCTAAGAGAGTAAACGTTGTTGCCAAGCCGTTTGTTTCGTCCTTGCTATGTGCTCTATGAATGTCGATCAAAGTTGAACCCAAAGGACTTCGCACAGGTGGCCAGCTGGAGTGTGAAGCCCTTGAGCTTCATAGGAGAGCTCTGATTTGGCTGACCTTAAACACAAGTGCAAGGCAGCGGAATGGAAATGGGGATTTTCAGGTGCACCCTCTGATAAACTGGCCCGCCACCTTCTGCAAAGGCAATATAGACTCTGCATCCGGGTCAAGAAAAGAGTCCATATTCAAGTCTGCATCTCCACGGCATCCAACAAGACGACCAAACTTTTCAAACACTATAAGGAGCTTGGCAACCCTAATGCAGCCTCATCCTCTACTGCAACCACTCAGTCCCTTCGCGGGGCCCTAGCAGCACACTTCACTGGCAGAACACATGACATCTTGTCCTCCCTCTCCTCTGCACCATCACCTCCTGGGCCCTCTTTGGCCGCCCCATCATGCCCCCTCTCCTCTCCTCCCTCTCCCTTTTCTCACTTGAGGAGGTTTCTAGACATGTCGGGCCTATGAAAGTCTCTTCCAAACAGGTGGACCCGTGCCCCCTCCAAAACCATGAAGGAAAACATTGACTCTCTAGCTCCAGCCTTGGCAGACCTCTGCAACCTCTCCTTCACCACTGGAGTTTTCCCCACTTCTCTCAAGTATTCTCTTGTGTATCCTCCACTCAAAAAACCCTCTGCTGAACCTATTATATTCTGGCAAGCTATTGCCCGATCTCCATCACTCCTTTTCTGGGCAAAATCCTGGAGAAGTTGGCTATTTCCCAGCTTACCCTCAACACCTAATCTGTTGGTTGTCTCCATGACCGTCAGTCTGGATTTAGAGCATCCAGAGGCACAGAAACTGCTCTTCTGAACACCCATGAAGACCTGCTCGAAAACCTTGACTGTAACTCTCCTTCTGTCCTCATTCTCCTTGACCTCTCCTTTTCTTTTGATACAGTAAACTACACCATCCTGATCTCCCGTCTCCATGATACCCTGGGGATCATAGATCAGGCCCTGTCTTGGTTTGTGTCCTTTCTAACTGACCATCCTTCCCAGGTCGAACTTGGGTCCTTTCTCTCTGCTATCACGCTCTCTACTTGTGATGACCCCCAAGGATCTAATCTATCCCCATGTTTTTTTTCAATGTCTACATAGCCCCTTTGGCTGACTTGATCCCTGCCTTCACCTCCAACCTTCAGTGTTATGCAGATGACACACAGCTCTCTTTCAGGCTACCCTCAGCCTCCTCTTCCTCCTAGCTAATTCCAGGCAGTCTGTCTGCCATTTAGTCCTGGTGTGCTGCTAATGATCTCTGCCTTAATGCCAGCAAGGCAGAGATTGGCCTCATTGGGGCACCCGCTCCCACTTTCCCACTCTCACTCTGGCCGGCCTCCCTTGGTCATGCGCCCCCATCCACCGGTGAGGCCAAAAATCTGGGGATCATCTTCAACTCTACTTTCTCCTTCTCTTCTCACATCTCTGACATGTCCAAAAAATCTCACTACCAGCTGCACCTCCTCAGAGGTATTCTACCTTTTCTCACCTTCCCCCAGAGGCTCACTGTCTCCAGAGCCCTGGTCCTCTCCAGACTGGACACTACAACAGTCTCTTTCTCAATCTTCCTACTTCCTTTCTCCGACCTCTCCAACGTATCCAGAACAGTACCGCAAGACTTATCCTTGGACACAAGCCCAGCGGCTGCATCTCTCTAATGCTGAAATCACTCCACTGGCTCCCAGTGGCTGCAAGGATCAAGTTCAAGTCCCTCTACATAGTCCACAAGGCTTTCTGGGACTGGGGCCCTTACTGTCTACAACACCCTCTTCCCAAATACTCTCCTTCTAGAGCCCTCCACTCAGCCTCCTCCAACTCTCTGCGGGTGAGACATTTTTCCAGACAGAGATTTGGGGATAGATCCTTATCCTCTGCAGGTGTCTCCCACTGGAACAGCCTCCCTGCCTCCCTCCATCTTGAACTGGACCTCCTAAAGTTCCAGAAACTGCTCAAGGCCTTCCTTTTCTCTTCCTCTTTCTCTACCTCTCCCCTGCTAACCTCCTCTCACCCCGATTCGTTCCCTCCTTCTTTCTCTTCCCCAGTCTGGTCAGCTGGCTGAGTGGTGCACCTCCAGAGCCCTACAGGTCCCAGGCCCCCCGCCAGTCTTGCACATGCCTCCGGGCCTCTGCACTTTGCTTAGCACTACTGCATCATGCTCCATGAGAGGGGCAACCACTTTGCACTTAACCCTGGACCCTGTGGACTGGGCGCATTTTTTCCTCCTCACCCTCCCTTGCACTTCCTGTCTCTGCAGACTTGCATGACCTTGAATGTACTAGGCCTAACAAGTCTGTCTGTCCGGGCCTCCCTTTGTCTCCCCTCCCTAGCCAGGCCTGTAGTTTATTGTACTGTCCGTTCCTCCCCCCTTTCTCTCCTCACTCCTTGTCTCGCACTTACACTATTAGATATGCCTCAGGTCTAGTAGGCTAGTTATTGTTTCTTGATCATTCAGAATCTTCAAGGACTAAGAATGACGACTGTAATCCCTTGTTCCCTTCCTGCCTTAAAGCACTTTGAAGCACTTCACTTGTGTGTAAATGCTGTACAAATAAACAATTACTATTACATAACTTATTTAACGTAAAAGTAATTGCATTTTCCTGAACTCTTATATAAAGTGTATAAATGAACATTAAATAACGTTCTGCATTCAAACTATTAACACGTCACATTTAAACCTCAAAAAAGTGTAAAGTACTAGTATTTACTAAACAAATCTTCTTTTTCCCTACAATGTTCTGAAAATCTATTTACACAAAGTACACAAATGCTAATGTATGTATTTGCATTAAAAAGAGTACATTACACATAGCCAAGAAATGTTACTGAATCCAAAAATACATTACAACCGAGCAAATATTATTTGGAAACACATTATGTACATACATCTATTGGTAATGTGAATATGCAATGTTATTCCCACAACTAAATAACTAATATGTGCAATAAATCTTTTGTATTACAATTCCAAAAAGTTGGTAGTTAATAACCCTATCACACATTACGTACAATGTTATTTCTGTAATGTTAATTTACAGGGATTTTCATGATACTACAAATCCAACATGTACATCAGTCATTTCCTATCATAATTCCAAAAGTTAAGTATTGTGAATCACATCACAACACATTACATACAACCTAATGGAGGTAGTGTTAATTTAAAAGGGTATACCTAACACTGCAAATCGAATTCGTACATCAGTCATTTTGTATAGTTTCTAAATACATCAAGGTATAAAGTTTGTTCTAAACGTATTTGAAAAAATTGTATATAGTAAACAATGTACTGTGTGTTTTTTTTAAATGTATTTCAGACAGTTGGATTATAACAATGGTGAAAAAAAACTCAAAGATCCAGAGCGATTTCATGAAAAAAATACCACACATTAAAACAAAGTTACTTTTTATATAATACAATCCATTTAACACTGAAAACTACAAAACCACTACACATTTTTAAAAAATCTTAAATAATGCACAATACAAAACCCAGAAAACCTGCAAAAATGCAAACAATAACAATCAAATGCCATGCATAAAATACAAACTAATAATAAAAATGCAAACAAAGGTTCATATTTTGCTTTTCAAAAACATATACAATACAAACACAAACATATTTGCTTTAGCTAAACAAGCTAAATTAATTACAAGGTTAATGTTATGTTCCGGCCATGGAAGGTTTGGCATAGATGGTCCCTTTCCCGACTTAGGTGATCGATCTATGACTAGAACCGTTACGTACGGTCTAGTCTTCTTCCAAGATGGCCGCTTCCAGGCAGCGTTTCTATAACAACGCACTGAAACCTACGTTCAGTGCGTTGTATCGCTCCCACTTCCTGTTTGGCTTCGGTACTTTTGTTCGAGTTGCCAGCTGTACGCTCTTGGTCCTGGTCCTGCTTGCGGGAGTTTCTGTGGCTTCCGCCCCTCCTCGCTCTGTACCTCTCCGCCCGGCTTCTTCCCTTGCCTTCTTCCCTCGCTCCCACTCTCTCTCATCCGGCTTCGGTTGAGTGCTCTCCTTCTGCTCGCCTCCGGTTCCCAGTGTCATCTCTGTTTGGGCCGCAGGATTCCTTTCCTTTCCTGTGCCTCTGCACACACTAAAGCCCCTCTAGGCGTTCATCCCTATACCTCGCTCTGTTCTGTCTTCCTCTTCCTTCTGCCTTTCTCTATTTACAATTACCTTCCACGGAGCTTCCCCCTAAAATTGGATAATTTCTACGGTCTGCAGTATCTCAACCGCCGGTCCGATCAAGCTCCACGTTCAGCCTGTGTGCTTCAGGGTTTTTTGGTGCCGCAGAAGCTTTTTCCCTGGAATCTCGGACGGGCTTACTGGGGGTCCCTCTTGGCGGGGAGTTCCTCAGTTGCCAAGGTGGCCTCCAGTGGAGCCCATCCCTACCTCCATGATAAGAAGGTAAAGGGCCAAAGAAAGAAGACCCAGACGGCTACTACTAGAGGAAATAGAGGGACCTCACGAACATTGAGCACATCTTCAGGAACCTCAGGTGAGGAGGGGTCACGGGAGAGAGACCTAGCCGTTAGCAATCACGACAGTTAATTAGACACGTTTAAATTGGCAAAGGTACACTTATATACATACAAAAAAAACATTAAAAATGAAGACAGAGCATTAGCTAGTTAAGTTTTTACGTAACATTTCAAATGATAGAAATAACAATGTTCAGAATTTCAAAAATAATTTCTTATACATACTTCCTCTTCAGAACATCATTTTGCGTAAGAAATGTACGCAGTAAAAAATGACATAACGCTTTTACTAGAAAAGTTAATGTATTTCAATATATGAATGGAATCATGTATGATTTAATTGAAGTTGAAAGTCATACATAACAGAAAAACACCCAAATGCAGGTAAAAATTTACCACAAGTAAAACAGTGGACATGTACTCAGACATGTGCTGTAGAAGAATCACAGTTAAAATTATTTTAAAAGTTTGCTGTTAAGCATTGTCAAAGAAAAAACAAAGGCACAATTCCACTTTTGCAAGAAATTGGCTCTTGCTTCATGAGAGAAAATACCAGATTACAAGGACATCAGATTTCCTATTCTTCTGGAAATCATTTCAATACTACATTTGATATGATGTGATATGATAGTTTATTTATACAGCGCCTCTACACAATGGGGTTCAAAGCGCTTCAAGGCAAGGGAGGGAACAAGGGACAATACAATGACATTCTTACAGGCCATGAACAGTAAGGATGTGAAATTAACTGTCATACTCGGACGGACAACATTTCAGATAGTGCAAGAGCTAAGACATAGATAAGGAAGCAAGGGGGAGAGTGGGAAGGAAATGGAAACAGACAGGCGACTACCGTACTAGGCCTGACACATTTCTGATAGAGCTGGGGAAAAACAAAAGGTGAGGGAGAGGAATGCATAAAGGGAGGGCAGGAACAAAACAAGCGACTATCGCACTAGGCCTGACGACATTTCAGATAGTGCTGGGGTGGGGGGACAAGTAAGGGTAGGGGGGAGCAGAAAGACGAGGTTGCCTATCATACAAGGTCCAGGGACAATTCTGATAGAGTAAGTGCATAGAAGGAAGATAAGGGGAAGAGGGGAGGAGATAGGGAAAGGGAGAAAGAGAGAGGGTGAGAGAACAGAGAGTAAGCTGTCAAAAAGAGTGGAGAAGCAGGAGGGGAGAGCAAATTCAATTGCAGAAGTCAGTAGTAACACATAATGCTGTAAGCCAGGATACAAGATGAAGATGGGAACAGCATGATTCAGGGCCACCATGAGTACAAGATTCAAAGGAAGTTCAGCATGAGAGTTGAGGAAGGGAGACGCACCGTGACTCAATGAAGTCCATAAAAGTCAAATCCAGCATTGGCCACAAGACGGTGATGGTGAAACCAGAATGTATCAGGATAGACTCCTGCAGAAGTAGGCTGGAGGGGGGGGGCGAGGGGGAGCATGGTAGAAGAATCAAGCAAAACAGGCAACAGCTGTGCGCGCAAAGGGAGGCACAAGGAAAATCACAGGGGGACCAGAGGGGGTGGGTTATTGCCTGTGGGGAAAGAGGGAGTAAACACATGTTGGTGAATGCTTACCTGCTATCTGAGCAGGGGTTCGGGCCCTGGGTTCTCCTGCCCTGAACAGGTCGAAACAGGAATTGCCCTTTTCTTTGTCTGCCCTTCACTGTGGATTCCCAGGCGACAGAAGTCCTTGATCTAAGAGTTAAGAGCAGGAAGGAAGAGGCAGGGCTAAGAAGGTAGGCGGGGCTTAGGCCAGGTGACCTAGATTCACTTGACCTGCTCCCCATCTGCAAAGGAAACTAGGCTGGAAGGCTCCTTAAGTAGGGAAAAGAGGGGCAACCAGGAAGGCACCAGGTGGGCAGGGCTTGCTAAGTAAGGAAAACGAGCAGCAACCAGGAAGGCACCAGGTGGGTGGGGCTTAGGCCACTTGATCTAGATCCACTCGCACCTGCTCCCCATATGCAAAGGAAAAGAGGCTGGAGGGCTCCTGAAGCAGGGAAAAGAGTGGCAACCAGGAAGGCACCAGGTGGGTGGGGCTTGCTAAGTGGGGAAAAAGGAAAAAAAAGCTGAAACCAGGAAGGCACCAGGTGGGTGGGGCTTAAGCCAGGTCACCTAGATCCACTCGCACCTGCTCCACATCTACAAAGGAAAAGAGGCTGGAGGGCTCCTTAAATAGGGAAAAGAGCAGCAACCAGGAAGGCACCAGGTGGGTGGGGCTTGCTAAGTGGGGAAAAAGAGCATCAACCAGGAAGGCACCAGGTGGGTGGGTCTTAGACCTAGATAAACTTGTACCTGCTCCCCATCTGAATGTTTCATCACATTCCCATGCTTGGTACACATAGCTATAGCTACAAAAAACAGCAGAATAATTTTTACAATTACAAGAATGCATCGAATCGCAAAGTGTCCAAAATCTTGCAGACCTTTGCAGTAATATACACAACCGATATTTTGGAATCAAACGTTTCCAAGAAACAAATGAAAACAGTAACTTATCATTGATTTACAACACCCATGCGATACTCAAAGTTGTAAACAATACAATAACAAATGCAAGCATACAACTTAGAAACAAGCAAACAACCCTTATCTATATATTTAAAAGTCAAACATTCTTTGTAGGTTTATGGGTTTGTGTAAGTGTTGTTCCTTATACAATTCCAAACTGTTTCGCCAATCTGCACCAGTTTTTGCATAGTTACCTGTTAGGACCCTCCGGACATTACTGGCTACATGGCATTTGGGTACCCTTCCCTTTTCCCTGGATTTCAGCAAAGGTCAACATTGTTTGTGGCTTTGTGGCCTGCAGATAAAGCTGTAAACCATGTACACTGGGAAGGGAAACAAAAAATGTATAAGCAGCGAATGGACCTGAGAGGCGAATGGTGAAGGCAGGTAGCATTCCAGAAGTTTCCAAATTTCTGCTGCATCATGTGAAATTACTTTTACAGAGAATTTTTGTGAGATGGTGCCTGCCGTCGAAGCCATAAACCATGTTCACCGGGAAGGGAAACACAGCATGTTGTTTCTAAACAAGCTTTACAATGCAAAGCAATCAAGATCATGATCTTCGTATGAACCTGCCATCACCCTCAACTACCAGGTACTCACTGTCCACCCACTGTACCCATAAATAACTCATTTAACCAAAAGATAGTATTGTACTGTTTGCGCCTCACTGCTACTCTTTTTGTAACAAGTAGCAATCTCTGTACCATGTAACTAAGACATTTCATTGGACCAGTGCCTCGATGACTCTGTGCTGCTAATGCGCTCTATAAATTAAAAAAAAAAATTAAAAACAATGCTGCAAACCATGTTCACTGGGAAGGGAAACGCAAATGTTTTCCGCATCCGGGGAAATTACTTTTCCAGAGGATTTCTGCGAGATGGTGCCTGCCGACGAAGCCATAAACTATGTTCACCGGGAAGGGAAAGAAAAAACGTTGTTTCTCAACAGGTCCCCACACAAGGAGCAAAACTCGAGATCTCTACGGGCTCTAGGATGCAACATTTCGGAGATATCTACACCGCAATGCACTGTAACAAACTGCACCACGCCAGGGTAAGGTGGAACAGCAACCTACAGGATCATTCCTTTTCAACAATGAATAAGAGTGTTATCATATCTGTCTACAAAATATGTTTGGAGAATGGGTACTTTTAATAGTATGTATATAAATGTTGCAGATGAACATAGTATAAACACACAGACTCCAAAATGTCAAATTAAGAAATGTAGATATAAAAAACAACAATGAGGACAATAAATGCGATTTGGACTTTTTATGTATTAATTTCTTGAAGAAAAAATCCCCCTAGAACAAAATGTAACAATTTGTTTATATTGTTGTAAATATTTAGATGAAAATAAACAATGTGTTCAATTGTAAATAATATGAAACCCGATCCTATTCCAAACATTTTAGAAGATTTAAGCTTA
This sequence comes from Ambystoma mexicanum, assembly GCF_040938575.1. Classification (NCBI taxonomy): domain Eukaryota; kingdom Metazoa; phylum Chordata; class Amphibia; order Caudata; family Ambystomatidae; genus Ambystoma; species Ambystoma mexicanum. Next base: position 646,504,628 of record NC_090932.1, read on the forward strand.
TCCGTACATATAATTACTCAATTAGTATGTCCTTTTCAAACAATTGTACGCTTAGAAACAAAGTAAAGGAAAAGACCTGCTAATGAATTAACAAAAGCATTAAAAGGCAAAGTATTATAATAACTATTTCAGAAGAAGCATCACCCCAGCATACCCCTGAGTTCCTGTCACTCAAGAGGGATCTGATCCAGTTTCTGGCCCCTTCCGAGAACTCACCGATGGCATACAGTGTCCAGTAAGCACCTGTGGTCGAGCAAGTCAAAGGTGGCTGATAGATCTAAAAGAATCAGCAGCCCAGACCTGCCCTCTTACAACACCTCAAGCATGCGCATCTGGAGATCTAATAAGGCAGTTTCTGTTCTGTGATTTGCTTGGGAGCCAGATTGGTTGTGATGGAAAATACCAGAATGTTCAAGTTGTTTCTGAATCTGGGAGGTTGCTACCTTTTCTATGATTTTGAAACGAAAAAGAGTGTTTGTGATGGGGTGCAGATTATGGGGATCTTTTGGGTTAAAACCAGGTTTTTCAGGCAAGGGTGTAACGATGATCTGCTTGATGGTATCAGGGACGAAACCATAGGGGAAAGAGGTATTAACAAAACATGCCAAGAAAGTAGCGAAGAGTCCAGAATGGCGTAAGATAGGTTTGACAGGCATGATCTTACCAGGGCAAGAGATAGGCCCGCATGGAGTTAAGGAAAGTACAAATCTCTGCCTGAGTTACAGATTTAAAGGAGGAACCTGACATTTCTTTATTTCCCGGTATCTAGTTTTCCTGTTGGATGTCAGTAATCAGGGAAATGGATATTCTGTTACATGCAGTTGTGATTTGATTGGCAAAAGCATGTTGCACCCTGCTACAGTCTTCATTGGATGGAATAAAGGAGTGGAGACGGGAAAAGGGTTTCTCGAGACCTCTATATATCTCAAATAGTTTCTTGGTGTGATTACCTGCCGACTCAGTTCCTTGTTTTAAAAGTTATTTTTAGCCTCGTAGGTGAGTTTTTTATAGGTTTTTTGTAAAGTGTTCCAGATAGCCTTGTTTTCAGCTGTTTTGTTTTTAATCCATAGACGTTCTGTCTTCCCTTTACTTTTTGTCAGATCAAATAGGGCAGGAGTAAACCAAGACTGTTTATATGACTTATTTCTGACCGTCTTAGATTTTAAAAGAGCCATTCTGTCTAGGAGGTGATTAAATTGAGTGCTATATGTGGTCCCCAGTGTCTCAGGAGGGTCGCCATCTGAAGTATTTTCCTTGATAGTTTTCAGACATAATTCCAGCTCCTTTGGAGTAATCCTTTTCAGGTTCCTGCTAACAATTGTTTTGGGTAAATTGTGAAATTTAAGAGGTTTGCTAGGAAGGGAAACCAGACCAGATACAGGCCTTGGTATTTACAATCTTTATAGAAACATTTCTAGAGCCAACCCAGTCCAGAATGTTTTCATGTGAGTGTGTCGGCTCTATGTTATGGATGGTAAAATCCAGGCTTTTCAGAAGTCTTTCCAGGTCTGAGGCTTCCTTATTTACAGGATTCTTCAGCCAACAATTGAAATCTCCAAGTAGAATGATAGAACAGTTGGGTTTATCGAGAGGGGCTAAGAGAAGTATCAAGTCTTCATTGAAATCAGGCATATTCTGGGGAGGTCGATAAATCAGAATTAAATGTATGCAGCAATTGTCATTAGGGAGGAATTTTAAGTGTATAATCTCACAGCCAGCACATTCAATGGCTGATTCGAAGAAGTTCATGTTGGTCTTTGCTAGAAAAGCCACCCCTCCTCCATTCCCATGAACGCGGTCCTTCCCAAAGAAGCTAGAGCCTGGAGAAGTGGCCACGCTTTTTTTGGGACCGTTTGAGTCCTTAAGCCACGTTTTGATAATACACATCACATCCAGGTCTTCATCCTAATGGCCATCAAATGTTGTATTTAAATGTTAAATATGAGGGGTGAAAGAGCTGAGCCTTGAGAGACTGCCCAGTACAGCAAAACTTCTTCCCCCTTAAAAGGAGGCAAGGAGAGGGTCTGGGAACGGCAGGTCAAGAATGATGTTATCCACTCCATGACCATGCATTAGATCCCACACTCCTCTAAGTAATGACATTAAAGGTTGTGATCAATAGTGTCAAATGCTGAGGATAAATCAAAGAGTATCAGAACTGCTGTTTGAAATCTATCAGCAAGCCTTGTAAGATCGCCAATGACTGCCACCAGTACTGATTCTGTACTCATATAGGGCTGGAACCCAGATTGGTGTTGGTCAAGGATGGATTCATTCTCAAAGAAGTGTCTGAGCTGTGGGGTGACAACTGCTTCAAGCTGTTTCATGAGAAATTTAAGCAGAGATATCAGCAGAAATTGGCAGGAATAGATGGGTCCAAAGAGGGATTTTTCAAAAGGGGGTGATGAGTGCATGCTTCAAGGGAAAAGGAATATGGCCAGAGTCTAAGGATGAATTAATTGCAAAAGTACGGATGGGTACTAGATCACAGCAGAATTCTTTCAGGGCCCTAATATGAATAGGGTCGAGAGGCGAAGTGCACCGAAGCTTCAACATGATGTTACTGATGCTAAGAACTTGAACTTCCATAGCTGGTGTAAAAGTTCAATGTATCATTCATTGGGACATGATCCAGTGGGGACCAGGCAGTAATTTGCCATGTCACACATTTTCACAATTTTCTGGACAAAGAGAATCACATAATGCTTGGCAAGAAGGAATTTGATTGGAGTATTGTGCTTGTGAGGAAAGTTCCCTTAGGAACATTAAGGAGTGACTATGCCTCCAATGGAGATGTGACAATTAGAACAGTGTAGTTTCATTGTGAGCTTATCAGTATCATGGTAATTGGTGCACCGCATGCATGAGACTCTTTTGTAGAAAATCTTAAGAGATTGTAACTGTGAAGTATACCATGAAGCAGAGATACATATAACATCAGTGCATATCTTGTAATCTTTCAAGCATGCAATCAATTAATAATGAAAATGTCACATATTCCTAATGTTAACAAGATCCCATTTAAATTGTTTTACGATTTAGAGCTCAGGGTGTTAAAATAAATAAAATGCTTTAATACCCAATATACACATTCTCAGGGAACTAATTATGAAACTGAAAGTATAATATACCATCATGGAAACACCACAGACGGTGGTCATTATTTTTTTTGTTTTTGTTTTATTCAAATCAAATTGGTTTAGTTGACATGTCAACTTTTTCAATTTACAGAATTACAAAAACGTGCACAACGCGTTTGAAAATGATTTCACACAATAGATAAGTGAACTTAAAATGATACATAACTTGGCCTTTCAAGAGATAAAGGTGATGCAGTTCTAGTATTTCGAACTAGGTGTAGGGATCTATGTGAGGTATAACAAGAGTCAAAACTATTAGTCTCAATTCAACATATCTACACATAGTTTTAAATTGTTATAAACAGTTCGGTATATACAGTTGTTTTAATTGAATCACTCTTACATCGAGCTAATGCAGTTAATTTATCAAAGGAATGTCAAATCACACATTAGCTAGTCATTGGATGCGCCAAATTCAAACGCTGAGAATAAATTCATTTCCATTAAAAATTTAATTATATCAATAATGAGAGAAGTTTTAGAAGCATTAAATAGCGCCATACAGAGTTCATCTTGGGTTAATAAACTTACATGGCAGAAATGTTTGTACAAATATCGAGTCCTCATATCAGCTAGTACATGGCATTCTAACATAAGATGTCTGGTCGTCTCTATGCTATCAGCAACCTTGCAATGTCTACACATTCTAGATGATTTGGCAGAATTTTTGTATGTTGCAATTTTATCATTTGTAAGCAGCAGATTTAGCCGGAAACGTAGGAACGAATCAGCATATCTACAGGATAACTTCATAAGATATTGAGGAAGTTCATTCAGGGCTCTAATTTGAAATGAGCCCTCTATAACGCTTTATAGATTCTGATTTTGTCAGATGTATTGATCCAATCAGATCTTCACAGCTTGAGTTTAGCTTTATCCGGGGTATCAAGTAGCATAGCTTCAGCAATATCAGCCTCCTCAAGTATTTCTCGACAGGACTGCTCCCATTCTTATAATGGCATAATGCCAGAAGCTTGTAGAGCTTTTTCAAGGATGGGAAAAAGGTTGGCTGTAGTAGAAGAAGAGAGGAGGCATTTCCTGTACGTCGATAGCATTGGGCAGAAAACTATGACGTTAAGAGATGTTAAGCCGAGTTCACATCTAATAAGGGCAATTGGCATGCTTGTTGGAACCGATAAATACCCTCTGGGATATCCCATCTGACTGACTTTGGAAATGTTTTGGTTTGGCTTCCATAAGTAATAATGGGTATAACTTTTTGTGCGTAGAACATACGAGCCGGTAGAAGGGAGAATTCTCCATAGGCTGCTTGTAATGTCTTACCTTGGGTTGCTAGCAGCCTCCTTCGAGTAACAAGTTCCCTTTTATATGGTTGATCAGAAGGGTGCGAGTTTATATTAACACCAAGATATTTATATTCATATATCTGAAGTAATGAGGACTCATTAAGTTTCCAATTAAATTTGTACCTTGATTTCTAGCCTTGATGATGGAAAATCAAAATATTAGATTTTGATGTGTTTATAACCAGTTGATTCTGTTGGGCATAAACTAAAGTGAGAGAGCTGTAAGCTTCCTCTGTAAACCAATCAGAGTCCTATCTAACAGGACTAAATCATCTGCGTATAATAAATACGAGATTTCCTAGGATCCTAACTTTGGCGGGAATGATCGTACAGAATTAAAACAAAGGTGAATATTACTAATAAAAAAATTCAAAAGCATGGAAGCAAATGGACATCCTTGTTTTAGGCCTGTGTTTGTCTCGATCCCCTGAGATAAAGGACCATTTGTTGTCACTTTAATTTTAATAGATGTATTAGAATAAAATTGGAAGAATAAAAACCTGATATACAAAGCGCAATGTGCATTTAAAAGTTTTGAACATAAAATCAGATGCGGGACCGAGTCAAACGCTTGGTTAAAATCAATTAAAGCAGGAAAAACATTGGATTGCTTGATGTTTTATAGTAGAAAGGATTAAAAGATTTGCAGGCCGATTCATGGAATTAATGTGCGCTGACATTTTCAGCGCAAGCGTGCGAAAGCGTACGAATCACAGTGCCAGTGCGAAAATTGCAGCGAAACCCGCACACAGCGATTCATGGGAGTCTGTGCACGTGTAAATCCCAGGATGTTCACCAAAATTCTGCGTGGCGCACGCTGGCGCACACGTCTCCACAACAAAAGTAGGAGGAACAGAGGGCATGACACGCGGAATGGGGAACAACGCGTGAAAATGTGGGCGTCACGGGGGAAGTACAGGAGGCAAATGCGCGGAACGTCCACACGCAGGTTCAAAACACGTATTCATGGATTCGAACGGGGCTAACACGTGCGCCAAAAAAGACGCGCTAATCCGGAAACACGTACGCCAGCAGGAAGCAGGCGTACGGGGACCCGCGCAGCATAAAAGTGCACACAAACAACAGACAAGCTCAGACGCCAGGATGAATATACCGTTCCTAGCAGCAGTGGTCGTGGGATACCGCAGGAGGAGGAGGAGGATAGTCAGGCCCAGAATTTTCACACCCAGAACCAGCCTTTTTGGGATGCCGGATGACCAGGTGTATGGGAGGTACAGGTTTCCACCTCACATAATACTCGACCTGGTGAGTGAGTGGGAGGATGACCTCACATCACCCACCCTGTGCTCCCAAGCACTCAGCCCCCTGGAGAAGGTCCTCAATGTGCTGCACTAATTTCAGCGGACAAGTGCTATAGTGGGGGGGTGTCACAGGCCACGCCGTCACGCTGCCTACACCAGGTCTTGGCCATCATGACTGCACACCCATCAGTCCGCAGGCACATATACCTGCCCAGAACACCTGCAGAAAGGCAGGCTGCCGTCCAGGATTTCTATGTTGTAGCACAATTCCCCAAAGTTCTAGGTGCCATTGATTGCACCCATGTGGCTCTACGTCCCCCCAGGGCATCAGAGCACATCTATAGAAACCGCAAGCACTGGCATTCCATCAACGTCCAGGTAGTATGTGATGCCAAGGGAATCATCACCTCAGTATATGCCAACTATCCAGGGTCCACCCACAACAGTTTTATTTACAGAATGTCAACCCTAAACCGGGACCTAGAAGCTGGGCAGCATGGCGATACATGGCTGCCCGGTGAGTATAAATGCCACAGCACATGCATGCATGTCAGATACTGAGTAATGTCACAACCCCACTAATAATACCCATCACCACCTCCCCAGGGGACAGTGCCTTCCCTCTGAGCACCCACATGATGACGCCAATTCGGAACCCCACCACGCCAGCCGAGGTAAGATACAACACAGCCCACCTTGCAACCCGGGGCATAGTGGAGCGCACATTCGGAGTGCTCAAGTTACGCTTTCGCTCCCTTGACCGTTCTGGGGGGCAACTGTTATACGCTCCCCCAGTAGTGTGCAGGATCATAGTGGCAGCATGTGTCCTGCACAACATTGCAACACGCCGGGGCCTGCCCCTGGACATGGTGGTGCCCCCACATCCCCAACCACATGCAAGCCCGCTGCGCATGGGAGGGGAAAGGACACGGGATGAGGTGGCCTGTGCGCAGCTGGTGGCTAATTACTTCACCTAAAATCACACCCCTGTGAAGTGCACACAGACTGGCACATACCATCTGACAATCAATGATGATGACATGAGGGACAGTCAACTGTCACAACCATACCAGCCTGAGATTGGTCACCTGGAAGTGTTACATTGTGTGCATCCCTACCTACACAAACACCACCAATGCTGTGTCATCAAAAGACACACTTATATGCTGCTAAATTCATTACCCCCTTGCAAAATACAACATGACAACAGTGCCATGTCACCCAACCCCTCCCCAGCACCGCCACCCAACACACCATGGCATGTCATGCTATGTAAGAGCAAACAAAGCAATCCCCAAAACCTGACACAAGTGTCACAAAGTACAGTGTCTTTAATGGAAACTAGCCACACACAATATGCTCCCAGTATGAAGAACTAACAACACACATGACCAAATACATACCAACAATACAATGCTGCTACACAACCTCAAACATAGCAAAAACATGATAGTATTAAGTTAAAGTGGTGGTAGTCTTACAACCTGATTATGCCAGCACATCGCCCCCTTCCAACTGTACAGTGTTGCTGCCAGGCAAGTGTGTAAGTGCACTGCTTACAACCTGAACTCCATCTCCAAAGTAGACGGCCTTGTGAAGACATGAGGAATGAACCTGCAAATTAGGAGGAAGACATGGATGCACAAGCACATATCAATACACCAAGCAGTGTACAATACAACAACAATATCCACTAGGAATGTATACACAGTATTGACTACAGACTGCCCACACAGATCATGGGAGTCCAACGTCACTGTGTAAGTCACTGTCACTTGGGCACACCCTTGGCAAGCCCATGGAAACGGGAAGCAGGAGGGGTGTGTGTCTCACAAACCCAAGCATCTAACCCAAACTCAGGACAAGCCTGCATGTGCCCAGCCGGAATACAGTGGATGCCCACGGGAGCCACACAAGGCAACACACTGTAAAAAAAAATCAAAATTCAAAAATCAAAAATGGCCATGTGGGGGAAAGGGGGGGGGCACCCAGGAGGTCCGAGGACAGGGTGCGCACCAACAGCCACCTGTGTGGATGTTGGGAAAAAAAACACCTCCATGGGCTCATGGCCTGCACGGCTATGCCAATGTGGGAGAACTGCTGCTGACGCTCTCATCACCCTCAGCTGCTGCATCAGGAGGTGGTGGTGTTATGGGAGGCAGCCCACGCAAAGCCCTGGTATGGTCCTCCATGGCAGCAAGCATGCGGTTGTGGAAGGTCTCGTTCTGTAGGATTATAGTGCGGAGATCCCCATGCAGCACCTGACGTGATGCCCGGGTCTCCTCCCGAGTTGCCTGCATCTCAGCTGAGAGCGAACGTGTGAGCCGCTCCAGCTGCTGTTCTGTCCTCAAGTTAGTGGAAGCCTCAGGTCAACAAGAGTCTCCCTGAGGTGATGGAGTTCTACCCTCCGGGCTTCCCTGTGGCCCTGGGACTCTATTGATATTGATTGGCGTAGAGTCTCCAGTACCGCGCGTCGGTCCCTGTTAGACACCAACATGTCCTCCCTGTGTGATTGGCAAATGGAGTCTGTTGCCTGCTGTAGTTGCTCCATCTGCCTTTCAGGGGCGACAATGGAAGTGGCCACCCTCTCGATTGCTTGAGCCATCATCTCAACTGATGCTGCCTGTTGGGTTGCCATACCGTACATGCATTGTTACCATGCGGTATTGCCTGGTGGCGTACGGCCACCGCGTCGGCGGGCACCACACCTGTTTGGGGCAAGGCGATCTGCACCTTGCTGTGCCGGCACTGCCTGAGGCTGCTGGACTGCATTCCCCCTCTGATCTGCTGACCCAGGAACAGGATCAGATGTTGTGGAGTGTGACCCTGCATCCGTAACCGCCAAAGGCGGATTTACCAACACTGACATCCCCATAGAGGGTTCACCCCTGGTGCAGGTGGGTTGGACAGAACAGAATCCCTGCCAGAAACACTTACCTGCGACGGCACATAGGTCTCATCATCCGAATCAGCACCTGAATAGAGGTCTGGGGAGGTGCACCCAGAGACACCCCTGGACAGAATGGTCTGCAGCAAGATTGGGTTCTCACCCACCACCACACCACGTCCCCCACTGGTGCCCGGTCATGCCTGAGATCCCTCCTGGGTCTGCACCATCTCCTCAACCTCAACAGCATCAAGTGCGTCATCCCCGGCAAAAACATGAAAGACAAAAAATGGAAACAGGCATTAGCACCATAGCACACAAATAGGCCTGACAAGCTACAGAACCACTACATGATTTACACATGTCCCACATGACTATAACCCTCCCATGCATGCACTGGGGAGGCAAAAGGCAGACACTGATGACACCAAGATGGAAGAGCAACACATTTGCTGCATGCTGGATAGCACTGCCATCACACATTGGCCTATGAGTGGCATGTCCAATAGACATACATGACACATGCCATCACACAGATGGCATGTACCATAGCCATGGTACATTCCACAAGTACATCCATATGTCAGTGAATGAGTACTGTCAGCCATCCATGTGAGATGGACATGATGAGATGAAAAATGCTACATAGTGTGACAAAATAGGCATGTGCCACACACTGCAAAACATCCAGTGTACAAAAATACAGTGATTGCAGGACGATGTACACATCAATGCTTGTGCACTTCAACATGACAGGAAACAACTATCATGTTCCACATTCAAACAGGCCCCAAAAATGTATGTGATCAGGCCAATACTCAATCAGCCTGAATGGTCAAATCATTCACCTAACAAGGTAATACATGTGGCCCAATATGGGGTTCATCAATGACAGAAGCATGTCACAAATGTGACAATAAGGCTGAGGAATGCGTAGCAAAAGTGGGAGAATTGAAACAATCAGCCTGAACGAACACTGAAAAATACAAACAATGTTGTTGCAAGATGCCACTTCAAGGGCAACTGTCGCAATGTTGTGCTAAATTACTACTGTGGGCAGAAGGGATACTGTCACACCCAAATCCAAGGCCGCTGAATGTTTTGGATGAAGCACATGGGTGACCCATACCACTCGGGCACACACACCCTCACCTGGCACTCAATCAGAACCCGTCACCCAAACAACATACACATGCATTACACACACATGCATTGGCACTCACCGGACAATGCATCACAATCAGGTGATTCTCCCACACCTTGGATCTGTTCCTCTGTGATGAAGGCCCCAGCAACAGACTCATGTTCAGTGAGTTTGTTGTCCTCTTGTGGAGACCCACCGCCAGTCACCAGAGTAGCGGCATGATTTGAGGCCAACTTGTTCTTTGCTCTGCGTTTCAAGTCATTCCACCGCTTGTAGCAATCATCAGCTGTGCGCCTCACAAATCCAAGGGCACATATGCGGTCGGCGATGATCTGCCAGTGTGCCTTACGTTGACCAGTTGTGGTCTTGGACCCTGCAGTCACCAACATTTCGTGGCTATGTGCCGACACAGGACACAAGTGCATCAAGTTCCGCCTCATTAAAGCAAGGCTTCCTTGAGGTACTGAAGTGTGTAGCCGTGTCTGGGGTCTCAGCCTGTCGTGCCAGAGCACCCTTCTTCCTCTTCTTTAAAGGTGGAGCAGAGCCAGAGTGGCTTATGCCACTCTGGCCAGTAACGGCAGAATCACCGGTGGACTGGGTAGTAGGAGTGTGGGAATGCACAATGACCATAGGTCTTGATGCAGGCATTGGTTGCAGGGTAATGTTGGCAGGGGGAACGTCAGTTTGATGGACCTGGACTGACACTGTCCTGGCTGGGAGAGTCAGAGCTGGGGCGGATGGAGCTGCAGCTGCCCCGGCAGCCCCCCACCCTGCATACTTGGGGCAACAGATGACATAGCTGCACCAGATCCACGTGGCTTGGTGACAACAACTTGCACCGCCACACGTGGCCTAGACTTGCTGACCTGGAAGTCAGCCAGGGAGTCATCCTGTGCCAGGTCAGGTGCCACAATGGGCTGGTCCAACAGGGGCTGAGCTGGGATGGTGTCAGCCACGTTTCCCTCAACCATGGGGGGGGCATGGGTGTCCCTGATTGTTCCTCCACACATGGGGGTATAGGGGCACCCTGCAAATCCCAGCCACGTCCCCTACCACGCCCACCACACCCACCTTTTGAAGGTTGGCCACCTTTGCCTCCCTTACCGCTTGGTCGCCTCCCAACCATGGCACTGATGTTGTTGTGCGTATGGGAGTTGCAGTAAAATATTGTCCTGGGCAATTGGGGGTCAAAGGGGTAGGATACTAGATGGAATTCGTACCCTAGTGCTCTAACAAGGCTGTCTTTGACCCCTTGGGGAAGATGACGGGTCACGCAATGCACAGGCAGCCCAAAATCCAAAATTAACGTGCACGCAACCCCTCGTAGACCACGTGCGTGAAAAAATGAACCCACACTACGCTGTGGCACCCAGAAACACAAAAATAAGCATACGCGTAATACACGCAGCCTACAATGACCTCTGAAGGGGAACGCGACACACGGAGCAAGCACAGTTGCTAAGTATGTGTGGAACTCACCGTCTGCCTGGAAAAAGAATGTGAAAAATATGCGCGTGTGCATGTTGGCAACACCCCTGCCAAAAGAAGAATTGTACGCTGTCTGAGGAGACAGGACAAAAGGATAAGTGAACTCTGTTTGAGGAAACAGGCCCAACAAAAATTCAGAAAAGAGCTGATAGAGGTAACAGGGAGTACAGACTAGAAACACTGTGAAGTAATCGCGTGTGAACCGACAAGAAGTACAGATTTAACCCACTCGCTCTCCACGAAAAGCACGTACAAGGAAATGGCGTCCTACACGTAGCTTTTAAACCAGCCCACACGTACACGTCAGATACGCGTGTATGCAGGCGCTTTCCTCCAATTACATGCGATGACACTCGGACGTGCAGTTTTTCCACGTGTGATCTGTCATCACGTGCTATGAGGGAAACGCCTGCGCGCATAATGTAACTTACGCGCTTACGCGCTAAGGCGATGACACTCGTACGTGCAGTTTTTCCATGTGTGCTCTGTCATCACGTGCTACGAGGGAAACGCCCGTGTGCGTAATGTAACTTACGCGCTTATGCGCTAAGGGCCTTTGGTCCAATGAAATCGCGTGCATGTGCTGACGCGCTTACGCGCTAAGGCCCTTTCCTCGAATTACATGCTGATGTGCAATTTTCTCACGTGCCAAATCACTCTGTATCAAGCTGGCCACGATAAAACACACGGAAGACCACGCTCCTGCCCAGAAGGCTGAATTACTGCCCCCCAGAGCCCCGAGCACGCTCCCACCTGCCATCTGCTGCTGCCTGCTGCCCACGGGCCCTGCCATTTGCTGCCTGCACATCAGCCAGGGGTGTAGTTGCTGTGACTACCCCTGCTGGAACCGAAGAATCCCGACGATTCCATCGCTCCATAGCCCAGCCCCTGGACCCAATTGCTCACCCACTCCTGCCTCTGGGGTTGCCATGTCCAGCACAACACTCTCTGGCAGCACTGGCAACCACCAGCCAGAGCGGCAGAGGGCCACCAGCTTCACTGCCACCAAAGTTGGTGTCCTGGTGGAGCAAGTCCTGGAGCAGTATGATGCCCTCTTTGGAAGTTTGCGGGCCGACAATGAAGGACGGACCAGGATCTGGATGGACATCGTGCCTGCCATCAACGCGGAGAGGGTGGCAGTCCGTGACTTACTTCATGTCAAGAAGCGCTGGGAGGACTTCAGGTCCAGGACCCTCAACAAGGCCCGGCGCCTCGCTAAGGCAGCGGATGCCAAGGGGCGCTGGGGCCAGCTGTCGAACCATCAAATGAGGGTCCTGGAACGCATATGCCCAGCGCTCTACGTCCAGATCCTTGAGAGGCAGACCCGTCTGGGGTCGAGCGGTAAGTGTACATGCATGTTGATAGTACGCTGTGCGTGTTGTGGTGTGCCAGTAGTGTGCAGGTTGCACATGTGTTTATGTAGGGCAATGTAGGGATGTGTATGAACATGGGCATGGTTGTGGCATGGATGGTGGTTCATAATACATGTTTCTGCACTGTGTACATGTGCATGTATGTGTATCTGATAAGTGTGCAATTGTGATGCAACATGGATGCACGTGACACTGATATGTAGAATGATGAATGGCAGATGTGACATGTATGGCGATCTCATCACTGCAACAGTTGGAGGAGATGTAGACATGCATGTAAGTGTGGTGGCATGTGTGCATGTCTAGTGCACTCCTTGTGTTTCATGTGATGTCAGGCTCACCTTTGGCTGTTCATGCTGTTGTATGTGTATGGATGGTGCTGCCTGGTGCAATATTGCTGTTGAAATGTTCATGTGTGTGAGTTAAAATGACATGTGTGTCGTGGAGTGTGATGCTGTGTATGTAGTTACACACATGACAGTTGCACATGAGTGGCATTGTTTATCAGTCCATTGTACAGTGCCCTGATGCCTGTGTTTTATCTCTCCCTGTCTGCAGTGACAACTGAAGAAGAGGGCGGTGAGGGTGCTGTGGAGCACAGCGGCAGGGATCATCCCGCCAGCCGGAGACGCAAAACCCGGCTCCCCTCTCAGGTTGTCATCTTGTCGGGGAGTGAGGAGTCCGGTGCCGCGTCCCAGGCCGCAGCTGCTGAGGGAAGGTCCAAGAGGCGGAGGTCGGAGTTGGACTCCTCGGCAGCAGAAGGGGCAGCTGACACCCCACAGGGTCCGACGGAGGAAGATGGCACGGAGTCATCCAGGTTGGTGGGGGGTTTGGTGGAGGAGGAGGCCATGCAAGGGACAGACACAGGGTCTGGAGGTGGGGATTCCACTGGTGCTAGTAGTGCAGTGCAGGGACAGGAGGCAGCACAGGCCACCGCAGAGTTGCCTGTGTGTAATCCTGTCCCCGATCCTGTGACTGCATCATCCCGCACCAGCAGGGATGCCTACGTCCAGACCCGTTTTCAGGGAGGGGATCCGCTTACAACAACTGGCCTTCCTCTCCCTGTGGACGTGGCTATCCGGGACCATGTTGAGCCTGTCCTGGGTGGGGTGGCGTTGCGTCAATAGGCCATGCGAGGTGACCTGCAGTCTTTTCATGAGGAGACTGCACGTCTTCTCGAATGGCTCGTTGACCGCGTTGACCTACTGGGACAGCTCACCAGGGCTGGATTCCTCTGTTTGCTGGACCTTGTTCTGACCCCCTCCTCAACTGAACCCCCTATGCGCCAGTCGTACTCCATGCCATCTTCCCACCCATGTATCACCTGGGTACCCTGTGGAGCTGCCTCTGACCCTGCGGCCAGGCTGGTGGAGGACACATTCCTGCCACAGTTGGGAGTCGGACATCCAGCAGGGGTGGCCACATCAACAACTGCACCCCAGCCAGAGAAGGATATGCAGGCAGCAAGAGCCAGGGCACAGGCAGAGGCACAGCAGCAACAAGGTGGGAGCCATGATGGCTCTGGCCCTTTGTCATCGGAGGGGCAGGCATCGGCCAGAGGGCAGGAGGACCCAGGACTGGAAGTGTCTTCCGTGTGGCAGTGGTTAGGCCATGCTATAGATGCGGAGCGGCAGCGGGCAGAAGAGGCACGGCTCATGATGGTCAGGGCAGAGAACTCCATACGGAGGGCCCTGAGGCGGGCAGAGTGCCTCGAGGCAACTTGCAGGGAGTTGGAACAGGTCATGAGTGCCACCCTGCGAGACCTCGGGCCAGTACAGAGGCCCGCCTCCAGGACATTGAGCAGGAGTTCGATGATGGCTTGGCCCGGGACATCCAAAAGTGAGCCATCAGACTAGCCCGCTGCCATTGTAACTAGTTTTTAGAGTTAGGTTTCCTTTTCGTTTTCCTTTTATTTGTGGTAAATGGACAATGCCACACACATTTGTATATAGTTATATTTTTAGGTAGTTTCTCAGGTAGGTTTCATTTGTTTAGTTGGGCTCATGGACCCTTTACATCGTTGGACAATGGATTGATTGTTTTTTGGGATTTTTGCACATGGATTAATGGATTGTTATTTTGGACAATGGATTGTATATAGTTACATCATGGATTCATTTGGATTTTTTTTTCATTATGGACATGGAGTTATGGTTTTTTTTTCAGGACAATGTATTGTAAATAGTTGGACTATGGATTGCTTTCGCATTTTTATTCATCATTATGAACATGAAACAATGGATTTCTTTTTTTTACCTTTTTTTGGATTTGCGTTGGTGGAGGGAGAGTTTGGACTGTTTTTCTTTTAAATTTTTTTGCATTGCTTATCATTTTCATTCTTTCATCTTTTTCACATGCTTTTCATTTCATGTTTGATATTTTGGTATGCTTTCATTTCATTTAATTATTTATGTACATAATACATTTTCATATTTTAGTTCCATGTGTGGGATTTGCTCATTGGGTTGATGCGTGTGAAATTGTGGGTTTACACAGGCAATGCCAACCAGTGTATGTGTGTGATGGACATGTGTTGATGTACATAGTTGAGTTTTGGTTTGTGTCTTGAGATAGGCATGTCAGTGTGGGGTGGATTAGGAACTCATTGCGTCTCAAGAATGGGGTGGCGTGATATTTTTTGGTGTAGAAGTGGGCCATGACTGTGCATCTTTATTTCGTGTAGGGGGGACATGAGTGGGGGTCTGCTGGCAGGTGCCCTGCACTGCTGGGGGTGGGGGTGCAAGGGGACATGAGTGGGACATGAGTGGGGGCCTGCTGGCAGGTGCCCTGCACTGCTGGGGGGTGGGGGTGCAAGGGGACATGAGTGGGGGCCTGCTGGCAGGTGCCCTGCACTGCTGGGGGGTGGGGGTGCAAAGGGACATGAGTGGGGGCCTGCTGGCAGGTGCCCTGCACTGCTGGGGTGTGGGGGTGCAAAGGGACATGAGTGGGGGCCTGCTGGCAGGTGCCCTGCACTGCTGGGGGTGGGAGTGCAAGGGGACATGAGTGGGGGCCTGCTGGCAGGTTCCCTGCACTTCTGGGGGGTGGGGATGCAAGGGGACATGATTGGGGGCCTGCTGGCAGGTGCCCTGCACTGCTGGGTGGTTGGGGGTGCAAAGGGACATGAGTGGGTGATCAGTAGTGCAAGCTGACATGTGGCTTGGCTGGGGGGCATGCCCATGGTAGATGGGCTGCCTGCAGGACATGACCAGGGGTGCAGGGTAGTCCCCTGTGGTGTGGGCTGCCTGCAGGGGCCATGGGGGGTGTAGAGGGAACACCTGGGAGGACCCATACTGCCATTTCACGTGTAGGACTCCCCGCGCACCCCTGAAATTCAGTACACCACTCTGACAGCAAAATTGCGTGTGAAACTTCCCGCGCACCCCCGAAATACACGTACCCCGCTCGCACAGGGCCCTTTCGTGTGTAAAACTTCACGCGAATCCCAGGAATCCACGTACCCCACTCGCACAGGGCCAATATTCCTGGGGTTCGCGTGAAGTTTTACACGCGAAAGTGCCATGTGCGAGCGGGGTACGTGTATTACTGGGGTTCGCGTGAAGTCTCACATGCGATTTCAGCAGGGTACGTGTATTTCGGGGGTGCACTGGAAGTTTTACACACGAAAGGGCCCTGTGCGAGCGGGGTACGTGTATTACTGGGGTTCGTGGGAAGTCTCACACGCGATTTCAGCAGGGTACGTGTATTTCGGGGGTGCGCATGAAGTTTTACACGCGAAAGGGCCCTGTGCGAGCGGGGCACGTGTATTACTGGGGTTAGCAGGAAGTCTCACACGTGATTTCAGCAGGGTACGTGTATTTCGGCGGTGCGCGGGAAGTTTCACACGCGAAAGGGCCTGTGCGAGTGGGGTACGTGTATTCCTGGGGTTCGCGGGAAGTCTGACACGCAATTTCAGCAGGGTACGTGTATTTCGGGGGTGCGCGGGAAGTTTCACACACGAAAGGGCCTGTGCTAGTGGGGTACGTGTATTCCTGGGGTTCGCGGGAAGTCTCACATGTGATTTAAGCAGGGTATGTGTATTTCGGGGGTGCACGGGTAGTCCTACACGTGAATTGGCAGTGTGGGTCCTCCTAGGTGTTCCCTCTACACCCTCCACTGCCCCTGCAGGCAGCCCACACCACAGGGGACTACCCTACAAATCTGGTCATGTCCCGCAGGCAGCCCATCCACCATGGGCATGCCCCCAGCCAAGCCAAATGTCAGCTTGCACTACTGATCACCAACGCATGACCCCCTGCACCCCTACCCCCCAGCAGTGCAGGGCACCTGCCAGCAGGCCCCCACTCATGTCCCCTTGCACCCCCACCCCCCAGCAGTGCAAGGCACCTGCCAGCAGGCCCCCACTCATGTCCCACTCATGTCCCCCTGCACCCCCAGCCCCCAGCAGTGCAGGGCACCTGCCAGCAGGCCCCCACTCAGGTCCCGCTCATGTCCCTCTGCCTCCAGGTCATGACGATCCTCAATCATGACCCTTATGGCCAGCCTCCCCAGCCCAAAGACCCAACCAAGTATTTCATCCACCCACATAGAAAAGGCAATTACATGATACAACCCCAATGGCAAGTATCTAAATGAACACATGTCCGTTACACACACACAATGGGTGCAACTGAATGTGAAAACACATATCATGAAGCATTAAACCAATGAGATAATACCACACATCGAAGTATGAAGAAAAAAATGTATTAACCACAACATGAATGTAATCAAAATCCAACACACAACAATGGGAATAATAAAAGAAAAGCTGCATGTCCGTAAAAGAATAAAAAACAAGAAATCATAATCCAAAGAAATCCAAAAGAAATGGTGTCCAAAGTCACAGTCCAACAAAGCAAATCCAAGGGAAAAAAGAAAAACCATTACTCCATGGTGAAAATAAAAAAAAGAGAATAATCCAATGGTGAACTATGTACAGATGAACAATCCAGGGTCCATGAGCCCAACTGATGAAATGAAACCTATCAAAAATACTACCTAATAAAAAA
The DNA here is from genome assembly GCF_040938575.1 of Ambystoma mexicanum. Taxonomy (NCBI): domain Eukaryota; kingdom Metazoa; phylum Chordata; class Amphibia; order Caudata; family Ambystomatidae; genus Ambystoma; species Ambystoma mexicanum. The sequence continues at coordinate 646,522,238 of NC_090932.1, forward strand.
CTATATACAAAAACGTGGTGCATTGTCCAAGCGCAACCAAAATAAAGAAAAAAAGAAAGGAAACCTAACACTATCTAACTATATACAATGGCGGTGGGCAAGTCCAGCGGCTCATTCTGTGGTGTCCCGGGCCAGGGCCTCATCAAACTCCATGTCTATTTGCCGGTGGCAGGCCTCTGTTTTGGCCCTGAGGTCTCGCAGGGAGGCACTCATGGCCTGTTCCAACTCCCTGCGAGTTGCCTCGAGGCACTCTGCCCGCCTCAAAGCCCGACGCATGGAGAACTCCGCCCTGACCATGGTGAGCCGCGCCTCTTCCGCCCGCTGCCGCTCCGCACCTATCTGCTGGCCCAACCGGTGCCAAACAGAAGACACTCCCATTCCTGGGTCCTCCTGCCCTCTGGCCGATGCCTGCCCCTCCGATGTTGATGGCCCGATCCATCATTGCTCCCACCTAGAGCCTGCTCCTGCTGCTGCTGTCCATGTGCCGTGTCTGATGGTGCCTGCACATCCTCCATCAGCTGGTCTCCAGTTGTGGTGTTCACCCCTTCTGGGCCGCCGACTCCCGACTGTGGCAGGGATGTGCTCTCCACCAAGCTGGCTGTGTTGGTCGGGCCAGGTCCACAGGGGGCCCTTGTGGAATCTGGGCCGGAAGACGGTGTGGAGAACGACTGGCGCATAGTCTCCACAGAGGAGGAGAGGTCCGCCAGAGTGCACGACAAATGTAGGAACCCACCAACCAGGGCCCCTCCCAGCAGTGCCATGTTACGACGCTGCTCTCCGTGATGGCGTGCGTTCTCCACCCAGGAAGAATGCACGTCATCACGAATGACACGTGTGCGCAACGCGACACCAACCAGCACGGAGCCCATACGTTCGTGGGACCCCTCGTCCACAGGTAGTGGATAGGCAGATGACATGGCACTCTCCCCTACCTGCGGACGGGCCTGGGATGGGGCCTCCCTGCTGGTGCATGATGGTGCAGTCACAAGGTCAGGGACAGCGACATGCACAGGCCCCTCCGCGGTGACCTGTGCTGCCTCCTAACCCTGGACTGCACCACTTGCACCAGTGGTACTACCCCCACCAGGTCCCATGTGCGGCTCAGTAGCGGGCTCCTCCTCCTCTGTGGAGACCACCAACCTGGATGTCTCCACACCATCTTCCACCATTGGAAGCCCCTGTGGGGGCTCACCCGGCCCTTCCGCCACAGCCATTGTGGCAGACGCAGCACCAGCCCCCTTGCTCCCGGATGATGGTAATTCCTGGGAGGGTGGCTGGGCCTTGCGTTGCCGCCCAGTGGAGGCATCCCCGCCGCTTGGCTTCACAGCGCCGTCTCCGCCCTCTTCTTCATTGACACTGCGTAGAGGGAGACACAGAACACAAGCATCAGGGTACAGTACAAAATACCATATACAGGAAGCAATAACACATGAGTGGCACTGTCAAATGTCACTTCCATCCTGTCATTCCACAACACATGGGTGAATGCATACAACACACATGCAGAAACAGTCCTGGTGCCTGCAATCAACATCAACATTAATGTAGAAGGGCCCCTGTAAACCAAGATGTTGCCTTCAAAGTCACATGCATCCATGGTGTTTCAAAGTCACACACACTTCTCAGGCACACACATACACATGTGCACCATACATGTACATGACATCAGCACCCATTCCTCACCCCCCTTCATGTCCAGGAACAGATCAGCCATGCTTTCATGTGTGCATTCTGCATAGAGCTCCCCATGTTGCATTGAAACACATGCACCAACCATGTGGTTCACACATAACTGGGCTCACATGCATGACCATGATGTCCCTGCACACACACACATCCATACATGGCCTATGTCACACATACAGGCAAGCATCAGACTACCAGCACACTGCAACATGCCCTGTCTCACACAGCAATGCTTGCCCACTTACCGCTCAACTCCAGACGGGTCTGCCTCCAAAGGATCTGGGCATGGAGCACTGGGCCTACGCGTTCCAGGACCCTCATCTGGATGTTAATCATGCGTGCCCGGCCCCCCTCTGTGAGGCGCCGGACCTTGTGAAGGGTCCTGGACCTGAAGTCCTCCAAGGGCTTCTTGACGTGCTTGATGTCGCGGGTTGCCACCCCCTCCGTGTTGATGGCAACCACTACCTCGTCCCAGATCCTCTCCCGTTCTTCCTTGTTGGCGCGTGATGTTCCGAAGAGGGCATCATAATGCCCCAGGACATGCTCCACCAGGACAACAACTTCGGTGACTTTGGAGCTGGTGGCCCTCTGCCTCTCTGGCTGGGGGTTGCCAGTGGTGCCAGATGGAGATGTGCCCGACATGGCAACCCCAGAGGCAGGAGTGGGTGGGCAACTGGGTCCTGGGGCTGGGCTGTGGAGCAATGGTATGCCAGTCGGGAGTCTTCTGTTCCAGCAGGGGTGGAAACAGCAACTGGACCCCTCCAGATGGCTGATGTGCAGGCACCAAATAGCAGGGAACGTGGGCAGCAGACAGTCAGGCAGCAGCAGATGGCAGGTGGGAGCATGCTCGGGGCCCTGGGGGGCAGGAAAATGGCCTTCAGGGCAGGAGCGTGGTCTTCCATGTGTGTATGCGTGGCCAGCTTGATAGAGTGATTTGGCACGTGAAAAAATTGCACGTCAGTGTGTAATTCGAGGAGAGGCCTTAGCAGTAAGTGGGTCAGCACACGTACGCGATTTCATTGGACTAAAGGCCCTTAGCGCGTAAGCGTGTCTGTGACGTATCGCGCACGGGCGTTGCCCTTTCGTGTGTGAGACTTCCCACGAACCCCAGTTATACACGTACCCCACTCGCACAGGCCTTTTCGTGCGTGAAACTTCCCACGAACCCTGTAATACACGTACCCTGCTCCAATCGCGTGTGAAACTTCACGCAAACCCCAGTTATACACGCACCCCACTCACACAGGCCCTTTCGCGTGTGAAACTTCCCACGCACCCCCGAAATACACGTACCTGGATCCAATTGCGTGTTAGACTTCCCGCAAACCCCCGTAATACACGTACCCTGCTCCAAACGCGTGTGAAACTTCACGCAAACCCCAGTTATACACGCACCCCACTCACACAGGCCCTTTCGCGTGTGAAACTTCCCACGCACCCCCGAAATACACGTACCTGGATCCAATTGCGTGTTAGACTTCCCACAAACCCCCGTAATACACGTACCCTGCTCCAAACGCGTGTGAAACTTCCTGCGAACCCCAGTTATACACGTTCCCCGCTTGGCGTTTGCTGTTTCACAGCCCTGTAAACTGGTCCAGGGTTAGCACAGCCCTTTGCGCTGGATTGGGTATTTTGATGGCTTTTCCTTGCACGAGGGCATTCTTGGGGGCATAAATGGCGCTGCTGCAGGGTCGCTGCACCACTCTGCGCCACGGCTGGTTTTGGAGGCTAAAATCCATGAATACACTGTGCGCGGAAATCGATTTTAGCGCACGCGGCTGGAGCAGACATTCGCACGCGCACACCACACTGTGCACCAACCGCGTGCGCCACTTGTGCGCGAAATTCTATGAATTACCCTCTTAGTGCTGTGCCAATACCCGACACAAAGCCTGATTGCTGTTTGTCCATCAATCGATTATCAGTATGCCACTTTGTAAAATCTCGAACCACTTATCTAGCAACAGTGGTCATTATATATTATATAATATATTTATGTCAAGATTCATTATGGTTTGAATGTAATAATGATCAAATTGCCATAAAAGAAAGATTGCTTTGGAATTTAAAATATGCCTACATAATTATTTTTTCAAAGAACAGCAGTAAATTAAAAAGGTATGTAAAGGTCTTCATCCAAACATCCAGAATGGTACAAAAGTACCTTGAATTGAACTCTGGATCAAATATTAACATTAAGGTAACAACAAAATGTAAATATTACCAATACATTAAAAAAAAAAATAGATGAAAATCAAATATTATGGTAACCTTAACTCACCCAAAATTGTAAAATATAAAATAGTATACAAAATCCTAACATATTCATAATAAAAAGTCATTCTAAACTATTTAAAAATATGAAAAAGGAAATGAGATGTAGACTGTTACCAAACATTCCTAAAACAAAGCACACATTTTTTTCTAATAACAAAAGTATATAACCAAAAATATACATCATGATATCTAAACCTATATTCCACCTGTAAGAGTTGGATTAAAAAATGAAAAGCACTCAACCTATTTCAAATAAAAAGGTCACTTGAACATACCTTTTAAATAACACAACATACATAACCATTTCATAAAGAGTCTAATTTACATTAAAGCACAAATATATTTTACATTTACAAATAGATAATTAAGGAAATTTTAAACATAACATCAAAACATTGTAGTAGACATACTGATAAAACATACACCAAATAATTCAAAATACATATAATTATGTAACAAAACATACTGTAACAAATAACATAAATATGTACACAACTAATAACTGTTACAAACTTATGAACATTTAAATTACACTAGTTATACTTTAAATAAACCAAAATGCAAACATGCCATTTATGCTAACATCTTCTAAATAATGCATAATTTTAATACTATAAAAAAGCAGCACAGATTTAACACACATTAAAAACATACATCTATAAAAACTATTTGCAATTTTTAAGTATTACAAACAAATATTCATAAAACAAATTACATCACCATCACTGTAAAGCATTTCACAACCCAACCTAAATATTACTAAACAAAAACAGGGTTATTTAACGCTATCAACTTCACTAACAAATGCTTTACAACCCAACCGAAATGTTAATAAACAAAAACAGGGTGAGTTAAGGTTACAATGATATTTGATTGCAATATAATTTATAAATCTATTATTAATAATATTTAAATTATGTTGTAAACTTAACATTAATATGTCTAATGTTTGTAGACTTTGGCTTTTTGTTATTGTACGCTTAACTCTTTTGTAAAAAAAAGATTCTCCAAATAATATACAAATATACATACACACATGATGGCATCATCAATGACATCTTATATATATATGATCTAACAGAAGGTGCTTGAGAGAAGCTATGTTTAGCGTATTGCAGTAATTTTTGATGTCATGAGTGTGATTGGGGGTTGTGCAATGGGGGCCTAATAGTTAAGGTGGCCTAGCTTCCGACACCTGCTGAATTTCAGGGGATTTGTTGCATTAAAACGTCACCTTAACGTCACCTTAACTAAAGTTTATTCACTGAATTTCAAGGGCTTTGATGCACTGAACTTATTTACCTTAACTGTCCGTTAACTAAAGATTTTCACTGAATTTCAAAGGTTTTGTTATGCTATACACCCACCACCTGTAATTCTTCTTTTTTTCTGATAACTGATGACATATTATTTGTTATCAATGTTGTTCTTCCGCTACAAAACACTTGGTTTATCAAATATTTAATCTTTTTGTGTGTCCACTATATAGGAATGGATTACTAATGGTGTACTAGGACGAGGAAGGGGGACGTGTAGGCAATGCTAGTGATTACTACTGGAGAACTGTGACGAGGAAGAATGGTGCGTGTAGTGGGGAACTGTGATGAGGAAGAGTGAAATGGGCTAATTGGGGACTGGAGTAAGGAAGAGAGGGGTGGAGGTAGTGGAGGACTGTGCTGAGGGAGAGGGATGTGGGGTTAAAGATAAGACTACTATTGGGCACTGGGATGGAGTAGAGGGAAAGGGAATTAAGGTAAGATTTCCCTTGAGTTCTGGGATGAGGAAGAGGGATGTAGGGGTAAAGGTAAGATTACCATTGGGTACTGGGACAGTTACGAGGAAGAGGGATGTTGTGGCAATGACATGGATTATTAATCGGTACTCGAAGGAGGAAGAGGGAGATTGACGGTAAAGGTAGGATTAATAATTAGGTACTGGTATGAGGAAGAGGGATGTGGGGGTAATGCTAGTGATTACTATTGGGGTACTGTTACACGGAAGAGTGAGGTGAGGAAGAGTGAGGTGTGGTAGTGGGGGATTGTCACAGGGAAGAGTAAGGTGAGGGTAGTGGGAGAGTCTAACAATCAAAAGTGAGGTGAGGGTAGTGGGGGACGGTGATGTGGAATAGTGAGGTGGGGTTTGTGGGGGACTGTGATGCCAAAGAGTGAGGTGGGGTAGTGCGGGACTGATGAGAAAGAGTGAAGTGGGGGTAGTAGGACTGTGTACAGGGAAAGTGACACAGGGTTAATATGGGACTGAAAGGAGTAAGAGAGATGTGGGCGTAGTGGGAGGCTGTGATGAATAAGAGTGAGGTGGGTTAATGGCGGATGGAGACAAGGAAGAGTGAGGTGGGGCAGCAAGGGACTGTGCTGAGGAAGAGTGCAATGGGGTAGTGGGAGACTGTGACAAGGAATAATTAATTTGGGATAGTGGGGTGTGACAAGGAAGAGGGAGGTGGGTTAAGTGGGTACTGTGACATGGAAGAGTAAGGTGGGGTTAGTGTGGGACTGTGATGAAGATGAGTGAGATGGGACAGCCAGGCACTGTGACAGGGGGAGTAAGGTAGGAGTAGTGGGGGACTGTGATGAAGGAGAGAGTTCTGGGGGGAAGGTAAGATTACCTTTGTGTTCTGGGACGAGGAACATCGATGTGGGGGTAAAGGTAAGATTCCTATGGGGTACTGGGATGGCGAAGGGGGATGTGCTGGTAAAGGTATTATTACTGTTGGTTTCTGATGAGGATGAGTGGATGTAGGGGTATAGATACATTTACTATTAGGTACTGTGATGCGGATGAGGGATGTGGAGCTATAGGTACGAGTACTATAAGTACTGGGACAAGGAAGGATGTATGTGTTCGAGTAATATTACTAATTAGGCACTGTGACAAAGAAGAAGAGGGTGTGGTAATGTAGAGATCTTTCCTGGTAACGTCAGGAGACAATCAAAATCTTTACATTTAAGTCACGTGAAAAGATTGCCCAATCAAACCGAAGGATATAGTAAACATGTATTGGTTTCACTCAATCTTATGTTGTGCACTTTTATTTCAATGTAATTAAACAAATAAAAGCTTGTTATGCAAATGTAACATTCCCAAACACTAATAGCCCCCTAATATCCCATCCCACACATGTTAAGTCAACGTAGGAAGCAATCTCTATAATTTATTTTAAAACACAGTTTCCTTCCTAAATGAAGCTAAAATAATACTTCTCCTCTAAATAGCAATCACATCTTATTAGAGTTTTGAATTATTTACTCTTTTTTGCCTCTCTAAATAAATGGAGATCTTGTAAAAAAAAAACGCATGGAAGAAAACAAACAAACTTCACTATTTCCAATCCCCTGGCCTCAAAACTACCCTAATTACACCCCTTATATCGTTTAGGGCAGTTTCCAAAAACAAATTGAAATCCTGAATTTGGAACTGCGTAATGGCTGTTTTTCTGAAATGAAAAGCCTTCGCAAGCAGCAATGCATCATAGGAGATATAACTAAACCTACTGGACTGATTTACTCCAAATGAACAACGGATTTCCTTCGAGCGCTTTGTGCCCAACTTGTTTCTTATGTGGCGCAATGAACAGTAATCATTTGTTGATTTTTCAAATGCATCATATCCTGACACACAGGTAACAGTTGATTCCACTTCATATCATGAACTCCATACCATAACACCTCCAAATTTTCAAAGCCAACGTTATGTGAGATACCAAACGGCTTTGCAGACATCTCCAACCATTAAGCACAGGAATCTCCTATGATCCAAACAGTCTTCCTTTTCGTCTCCATGCTTTCATCAATGCAAACAAGAAATGAAGCACGTGCTGCCCTGTCTTATGCAGCTTCTACGCTTCCTCCACAAACAGAAGGTCAAATTGGTTGAGAGTCCCGAAGTCCTTAACTACTTTAAAACATAAAGGAATACACAAAACAAAGTAACATATTTATGCCTTAAATAAATTACACTGTGAATACTCCATCGGGTATCTAATTTCTTTAACTATTCGTCGGCCATTATATTGCTTTCTACTCATAGAACATCTGTTTCTTTCCACAAACAACACATTCTGAAAAAACGGAAACAAGTTAAACAAAATACAAATGTTACTAACAATTAATGTAAAAAATTGTCTTTTTCAATCCACCTTGTTTTTTTCCCCATGACCCACTAATTAGAGTATGTTAATACAAGAGTACCACACACAAATGTGGTAGAAAACATAGTACATAGAACATACTTCTTATGAGAGTAAAAAAAAAGTTAATGTATGTATAAAACTTAAAGTATGTATATTATCCATACAATGTTTTACAAGTAACTATATTTTGTTTTATTTGCAGACAAAGACACACACAGGTTATCCCTTCTATCCATGCCCACTACTTGCCAACATCAATCATATGTATCATCATGTGTCATTGTAATAACAGGAACACCAATATCAATCCAATGTATCATCCACTGTGATAATATTCAGAGTATGCATGGCTGTGGCAATGGCCAGTGGGCAGAACAATCTGGCCACTGGCCATGGCTACAGTCACTCTTACTCCGACTACTACCATACCCACACTCCAGATGCCCCATTAAAAAAGGATTCAGAATGATTCTTTAAATATCAACATCAATCTGATATATCAACCCTTGTTATAGTACTCTGTCAATAAGCCCTTGTACCCATGCCCACTACTTATATTATCCCTTCTGTCCATAACAACTGAATAATGTGGCCATGGCCAGTGGCCCCAACATATTAAGTAATAATGTGTATGTAGACAGCAAAAGCAGTTCATGGTACTTTGCAGCGGGCACGAACAAAGGAAGTGTCTGCGACACCGCAGAAAACATAAAGCCAGTTATTTGCTCAATAACACAAACACTTTACCCCTTTCCCCCCTCGTTCACCCTTCCTGGGCCCTCTTTCATCCTCAACACAACAACAAATCTATTTTTGCAGACTTGTGTATGCCGTAGTGTCCACAAACAACCAGTATGGATCGTTGACCCAACGTGGAGGCATTTTCCAAGTATTTTGAAGCAACTCACATTTCTTGGTGGACCAATTGGCTCTGTCTCCAAGTGTCGGCAGCCATTACGCAGCTCCCTGATTGGTCGGGAGGCATCCATGGACACTGAATCAGGAAAAGACGTTGTGGACCGGATGCAGATATCACACATTTTGTTTTACATACATTTTGCCCTTTTTTAAAATCTACTAGGCAGATTAATAACACATTTACAAGTCACACTTTCGGGACCAGGCCACTACTCCTTGTTCAAGTTAAGTGCAAATCTGCCCTGCGGTTCGGGCTATAGACGTGAGCCAACATTCAAGTATATTCATATTCTGGAAAGTTTGGGACCCCCTCTACAAGTTTGCCCCCCTCTTGATGAATCTGCACAAAACGTTGCACATAATTCTGGTCTATATTTTGTTTGCAAAGTTTCTTGTGGGTAGTGGTTATGCATTGGAACTTCTATAACACAAACATACTTATCAACAGAACACTGTATTTATTTATTGAATTTGGTTGTACGCCCAAAACCCTGGGGTATCACAGCGTAGGTTTACAAGGATACTTGAGAGCTTGCTAGTTACAGGGAGGAAAAGGCAACTTCTTGGTTACGTGGTCGAAGTGCTTAGACATAGTTGCGGTAAATACAAATGTGTTTTCTGAAACAAACGTAACAGTTAAAAAAATGCAGGCATGGTTGCCTGGTTACAGTAGCAGTAGATGGTGGTAATCGGAATGAGAGGTGTTATTGTTTGGAGAGGGGTGGAGTATGTGGGTTTAGTGTTAGTGGTAAGGTTAGAATTTGTTGAACAGCCAGGTTTTTAATAGTTTTTTTAATTGTGGGTGGCAGGGCTCGTTGCAGATGTTGGGTGGAAGCAAGTTCCAATTTCTGGGGCAGCTACTGTGAAACAGGAGTTCCCTGTTCTAGTGTTCTTGAATCTGGGGACCTGTAAGTGTACGTTGGCACTCGATTTGAGTGATCTTGCTGCTGTTGTAAGTGTGAGGCATTGGTTGAGGTAGGTCGGTGCATTGGCGGTAACACATTTGTGAGTGATGGTAACAGTTTTGTGAAGTATTCTTGCTTGTATGGGAAGCCAATTTGCTTCTCTCCTATGCTGTGTAATGTGTTCTCTTTTGCTGATGCCTAGCGCTGCTCTTAAGGCCTTTTTCTGAAGGAGTTGCATTTTATTTATGTTTCTTTTGGAGGTACCTTGTAATAGTATGTGTTAGGCAGAAACCTGTGCAGTTCCCTTGGGGACCACTGCAAAAGATTTAAGACTACAGGTATAGCAGTAAACCCACTTGGTAGCAGTCCGCACCACCCAGATTTACCTGGTAGCTGTGGCTGAGCAGTCAGACCTCCCTCAAGAAGAGTTAGGCAGTATGCAAAGTATACACAATATGTACTCAGGCACAATAGCACAAGCAAACACTGACCAGAGCTTGGTTTCAAAAGTATATAGTTATTTATTTATCAAATACACATAAATTGAAATCATTCTAGCAAAATATAGTAAAAACACTTCAAACACAGTTATAATGAAAGCAGTTTCAACCCTTACTCCTATCTAGACAACTCTAGGTTAACACCACATAATTAAAACAGAGGTGAGCGCTTAACGTTAGATGACACTCTAGTAGGTTAAAGAAGGGAGGGAAAAAGAGCAGAATTAGGATAAACACACCACTCTAAGGTCAAGAACACTTTTGGTAAGCTCAAAGAAGCACAAAGTCACAGGTGAGCAAAAGTCACTAAGCAGGGCCCCCTCTTAGAGCAGACAGAGCGAAAACGTGCCCAAGATCACACAGTTGGTAGGGATTCAGAGTCTTGCAAAAGAGTTTGGAAAAGAGTTAGAGAGGCTCAGAAAGTTTAGCCAAAGTGTCCCAGGCAATCCCAGGATCGAAAGCCGAGGGCTAAAACTACCTCGTACAGTCGGTGGCAAGGGAGCCAGGCGGAACACGGTACCTTAAGCGGAAAGGATCCTCCAGCGGTGGCAGTTGTTCCAGGCAGTGGCAGCAAGGCTCGACGTCGGTCAGGGGAGAAGAAGATCTCGCTGAAGAGCAGAAGACGAAGGTCGTTGCACTGCCCGGGAAGAAACCAGCCGCGGAGTCCTCCGGTTAAAGGGTTGTACCGACTTTCGCGGTTGGGGTAAAAGTGGTGGGGTTCCGGTTGCCGGGGTGCTTGGCACTGGCAAGGCGGCCACGGGATACCTCGAAGAACGGAAAGAAGGTGAAAACTGGTTGTCCCCACCAGTCAAGGGAAGGAGCCACTCCGTTAAGAGTTCTCCTCGGTCGTTGGAAAAAGTGGTGAGACGGTTCAGCAGGGCTCCACCGGTTGGTGTCGTCGAAGCAGGTCGGCTCAGCTCTTCCCTCGTCGGATTCTTGGTCCTGTGGCGACTTCTGAAGTTCCAGTCCCCAAAGCCCTGCTTTTATGCAGCAAACCCCCATTCACCCAGCCTAGCTGTCACTCAAACATGCTAAGTGGTGAGCCGGCCGGCTCACCACTTGGGCCAATCAGGACGGAGTGCGACTTGAGTTACCAAGGTAACTCAGTCCAGGGTGCCTAAATCCCCCTCCACCCCTCCTAAGTACCCCAGACAGAGTGGCACCACTTTGGAGGGCTTCTGTGGAGAAGCCCGCCAAAAGTGGAACAAAGGGCTCCACTTTGGGTCAGAGTTACAGAGGCGAACGCCAACGCCATTTTAGAATCAAGTTTTGGCAAAAAGTCCCAACCGGAGTTATAATAATAAATATATAAACCGGCGGTATGTTTAAGGCTACCGTAAATAAATAATTAAATGTGTTAGCCTAAAACAATGGGAAATCCCATAGGGAAATATTCGCGGTCGAATATAAAAAGTAGTTTCCACTGCCACCAGCCAAAACTCGATCAGGGGGGACGGAGACGTGCCCCCTCGACTAACAGACCCTGGGGCAATCGAATTGCCCCAGCCAGTACGTCCACAATATGATGGTTTGTACTGGTTCTGTTCAGGATTCAAGACTAGCAAAGTCTTTGGTGACTTTACATGCCCTGGGAGACAGTAGTCAGTCCCAGGGTATGGAGTCTATGTTGGGGAGTCCCTAGGACACCCCTGGGTCACGGCACAGAGGGTGCTGTGTAACCCACATCACAAAAATACATGAGGCCCTATGGAGTAAAAGACCCCATAGCCCATTCAACACAAGGTTTAACCAAGAAAACACACTTCAACATGCCCGAGAGTGAGGGTAAAAGGAGTCTCACTCTTGGAAGGAGAAAAAAAAAAGAAACCCCAGAAATCCAGCAAAGCTGCTGGGGGACTCACTAGGTAGGCAAATTCAGCCTAAACAGAGAATTCTCCCTAACACTCGCCCCCCCCAGACTAAGGGACAGGAGGATTTAATCCACTCCTGGATGAACCTCATACCTCTAGTCGATGATATACATCCTAGAGAGTCCATCAGCATTTTGATGGTGACACCCTGACCTGTGCTCAATGGTGAAATCAAACCCTTGCAGGCAGATTGACCATCTCAATAGTTTTGGATTTTCCCCTTTCATTTGCATTAACCATCTCAAGGGTTGGTGGTCAGTCTGAATAACAAAAGTAGAACCATAGAAGTATGGCCTAAACTTCTTCAGCGCCCACACAATAGCAAAGCATTCTCTTTCGATTGTTGCCCACCTTGTCTCAGGATCCTTCAGTTTTCTACTGATGAAGCAAATGGGGTGCTCCCTACCCTTCTCATCCAGTTGGCTTAGAACTGCACCTATACCTACATTGGAAGCATCAGTTTGTACAATGAAAGTTTGGTGGTAGTCAGGAGCTCTCAATACTGGAGCTTGGCAAAGAGCTCTCTTCAGTTTTTCAAAGGCCTGATTGCACTCCTCATTCCATTTTACCTTTTTAGGGAATTTAGGAGAGGAGATTACATTCAGTGGAGAAGCTATGGTCCCATAGTTCTCAATGAAATTCCTGTAATACCCAGTGAGTCCTAGGAAGGCTCTCACTTGGGTTTGAGTAGTTGGTGTTGCCCAACTTTGCACAGCTTCAATCTTGCTGAGCAAAGGCCTTATTTCTCCACCTCCTACCTCATGCCCAAGGTAGACCACTTTACTTTGACCAATCTGGCACTTACTGGCTTTGATTGTCAAATGGGCCTGTTCCAGAGCCTGCAACACATGTCCTAGGTGGTTCACATGTTCTTCCCAGGAGTGGCTGAAGACTGCAATGTCATCCAAGTATGCCATGCAGAAATCTTCCATCCCAGCCAGAACTTGGTTCACCATCCTTTGGAATGTGGCAGGTGCATTTTTTAATCCAAAAGGCATGACCTTAAACTGGTACAAGCCAACTGGGGTTGAAAATGCAGTCTTCTCCTTGGCATGGTCTGTCAGGGCTATTTGCCAATAGCCTGACGTAAGGTCAAATGTGCTGAGGTACTTGGCTGCACCAAGTTTATCCACCAACTCATCTGTCCTGGGCAAAGGGTGGGCATCAGTCTTGGTGACTGCATTTAGAGCTCTATAGTCCACACAGAATCTCAAGTCTTTGGATCCTGCCTTTGGTACTAACACAACTGGGCTAGACCATGGACTAGTAGAGGGTTCTATTACCCCGAGATCAAGCATCTTCTTGACCTCTCCTTTGATGTGGGTTCTGATATGTTCTGACATTCTGTACCCTCTGCTTTTGACTGGCAGACAGTCACCAGTGAGTATCTCATGCTGGCCCCAAGGGGTCAAGCCTGGTGACAGTGAGAACAGGGAGGCAAACTGATTTTACATAGATTTGCACTCCTCTTGTTGCTCAGGTGTCAGGTCTGAAGAGAGATGAACTCCTTCGACTTTTTCATCTAAAGGCACCCCTCTGAGGAGATCAGGGAGAGATTCACTCTCTTCCTCCTCTGCAGCTGAAGCTAGAAGCAAGGCTCCTACGTCAGGTCTGGAGATGTATGCTTTTAGTCTATTGGTGTGGAAGACTCTAGGAGCTTCCCTGGGTCTGCCCAGATCCACCAGATAGTTGACCTCTCCAAGCTTTCCCACAATCTTGAAGGGTCCCATCCACTTGTCTTGCAAGGCCCTCTGCCTTGTTGGGAGCATAACTAGAACTAGCTGGTCTTGAGTAAACCCAACCATGTTAGCCTTCTGGTCATGCCAATGTTTGACCAGAGCTTGACCAGCTTTCAAGTTGTCACTTGCTTCTGCCATCATGTGTGACATTCTCCTCCGGAGACCTATCACATAGTCAGTCACTCTGACTGGCTTGAGGGGAGGAGCACCTTCCAACCCCTCCTTAATCAGGGCCAATGGACCTCTGACCGGATGGCCATAGAGAAGCTCAAAGGGAGAATAACCTACTCCCTCCTGAGGGACTTCTCTATAAGCAAAGAGCAGGCATGGCAGTAGAAGGTCCCATTTTTTCTTAAGGGGATCCTCTAAAACACCTATCATGCTCTTCATGGTTCTGTTAAACCTTTCAACCAACCTGTTTGTCTGAGGGTGGTATGCTGTTGAGAACTTGTAAGTAACTCCACAGGTTTTCCACATGGCTTTCATGTAGTGGGACATAAAGTTTGACCCCCTGTCAGAGATTACTTCCTTAGGAAACCCAACCCTGGTGAAAATACCAAGGAGGGCCTTAGCCACAGCCGGAGCTGTAACAGTCCTCATAGGAATTGCCTCAGGGTACCTAGTAGCATGGTCTACTACAACAAGTATAAACCTGTTGCCTGAGGAGGTTGGGGGATCAAGGGGACCAACAATGTCAATCCCTACCCTCTCAAATGGGACTCCCACAACTGGGAGAGGCACTAAAGGTGCCACATTCTTGGAACCAACCTTACCAGAAACCTGGCAGGTATGGCAGCTCTTACAATATCTATCTACTTCAGCCCCCATCTTTGGCCAATAAAAGTAGAGTGAGAGCCTTTCCTTGGTCTTCTTGAAACTCAAGTGACCAGCCAAAGGTATCTCATGGGCTAGTTGTAAGAACTGTTGTCTGTTCTCTTGTGGGACTACAAGGCGTTTGTAGTCTCCAGGTTCAGACTCAGTGGGTTCACTGTAGAAGAGGCCACCTTCCCAGTGCAACCTATACTTCCCAGGCTCTTGCCCATCAGCTTGAGAAGCTGCCTGGTGGCGGAGACCTTCCAGAGTTGGACATTCTCTTTGCCCCTTACGGAAAGCAGCCCTGCTAGGCCCACCTTCTGCCAGTAAAGACTGCAGCTCAGGATGGTCCCCAGGGTCCAAATCTCCAATAAGGTTTGGGCCTCCCTCTAGCTCTTCCTCAGAGTCTAGCTCAACCACACAGGGTTGTACCTCCCTCTCAGCCTCAGCTGGAGGTGGAGTTAAGGGTGTAACTTTGGACAACCTAGGGGAAGTCCTTGTTGGAAGCACTGGAGTGCTTGCTGCTGGCTTTTTCCTAGGAGTCTTGGGTTGCCCCTTTGCTCCTGATCTGGTTGTTACTGCAGTAAGTTGTTCCAGTGGGAGAGGAGTGATTTCTGTCATCATCTCCTGAGATAACCCTCTCAGGGTTTTCTCTCTTGCAGGTTTTGTGAGCTCCTGTAACCTTTTGCTAGGGGGTCTGGGGGTATGAGATACAACTCCAAGAGCTTTGAGGTCATTACCCAACAGAACCCTACCTGGCACTTCACATTGTACACTGACAGGTATTTTTACAGCCATATCATTACATTGGATGAGAACTGGTAACTGGGGACACATCTGCACAGGCCCACCAGCTAACTTGGTGAGGCATTTGGGTGCCTTAGCAACATCCTCTGCCTTGAAAAATGATTCATCCACCACAGTTATGCTGGCCCCAGTGTCCCTAATGGCAGGAGTCTCTTGGCCATTCACCTGGACACTGTCCTTATAATACTCTTTAGTATTATCTGGGATAGAGTTATATACATCTAAATTCTGTTGTTCCCACAACCCCAGAGAGACTAAAGAAACACTAGCTGAGACTCCAGTGGGTTCATCAGCCAGTAATAGAAAGTTTCCACTTGCCATATGTACTTCCTCTTCTGGAGCGAAGGCTAAGGAGGCAAGTTGGACCCCTGAAGGTTTACCCTTACATCTGGGATCTCCTTTCACATGGTCAGTAGCCTTACAAACAAAGCATGAGCCAAAGGCTCGCTGGAATGGAGGCTTGTTCTGACCTCCTTCTGGTCTTGGACCAGAAGGTACACTAGCCTGATTCGGTTTCCCTTGTGGCTTACCCTTATAGTTTTGTTTGGGGCCCTCTTTGGAATTTGTAGTATTTGAATTCTCTTTGGAGTCCTTTTTTGGCTGTCTCTCCCCATCCTTTTTCTGAGTTATCCCAGAATCCTTGTGAGTGGCCCTGTTGGCAACCCACAAGTCAGCAGCCTTAGCTAGTTTCCGGGAATCTAATTCCTTGGAATCAGCCAAGTGTTGTCTGAGCTCAGGAGAGCAGGCATCATAAATAGTCTCCAACATAAACAAATTCTTCATACCTTCATAAGTGTTCACCTTGTAACCCTTAATCCATCCCTCTAAGTTTTTCAACCCTTCACTCACCCAGGTAGCCCAAGGGGTACCATCATGCTTTTTGAGGCTCCTAAACCTCTTAAGATACTGGGAAGGGGTCTTCCCAAACCTAGCTATCAAAGCTAGTTTCACACATTCATAGTCCTTCTTATCCTCCTCCCCCATCTCCATTACCACATCAGTTGCAACAGGGGGAAGCCTAGAGAACAACCAGGTGAGTAAGTCATTTCCTGTGATGTTCTGGAGCCCATGATTATATTCAAACAGAGACAACCAATCCAACACATCCAACTTAGGCTCATACATACCAACCAATTCTTTAGGCATCCGGGGTCTTTTAGGACTGGAACCTCTAGAGGAGCCAGAGAGAGAAGCATTCTCAACAGATAATTTCTTCATTTCTAGCTCATACTTGAGCTCCATTTCCCTTAGCCTTAGTTCTTTGTCAGTTTGAGCATTCAGTTTCTTATACTCCAATTCTAGTTTCATTTTCTCCAGTTCAAAGTACTGAGGACTAAATGTGGGACCTGGTAAAGGCCCAGTAGGTACAGCAGGTAGAGCAGGCAGAGGCCTAGGGGGGACAGTCACAACAGCCTCACCCTCCTCTTCTGACTCATCCTCAGAATCATCAACATTTTGCTCCATGTTAATTTCAATACTGTCATCTACAGTTGCTGGAGTGGTAGGTTCCTCCTCTGAACCCTCACCCAGACTTTGGTTAGCTAACAATCTTTCAATTAGCTCCATTTTCTTGCCCTTAGTCAGGAGGTCCTTATGTTTACAGAGCACTCTTAAACAATCAGCAGTTTTGGCTGCAAGGGACTCCTGACTATAGCTTTCTATAACTGACATGTTAGAGGTTTACTTTTATAGTGCTAAGCTTTGTGGTTAGTTGCACTAAGGTATCTAAAGCACACTAAAATGTATACTTAATACAAATCCCACCGCTGTACACCAGTGTTAGGCAGAAACCTGTGCAGTTCCCTTGGGGACCACTGCAAAAGATTTAAGACTACAGGTATAGCAGTAAACCCACTTGGTAGCAGTCCGCACCACCCAGATTTACCTGGTAGCTGTGGCTGAGCAGTCAGACCTCCCTCAAGAAGAGTTAGGCAGTATGCAAAGTATACACAATATGTACTCAGGCACAATAGCACAAGCAAACACTGACCAGAGCTTGGTTTCAAAAGTATATAGTTATTTATTTATCAAATACACATAAGTTGAAATCATTCTAGCAAAATATAGTAAAAACACTTCAAACACAGTTATAATGAAAGCAGTTTCAACCCTTACTCCTATCTAGACAACTCTAGGTTAACACCACATAATTAAAACAGAGGTGAGCGCTTAACGTTAGATGACACTCTAGTAGGTTAAAGAAGGGAGGGAAAAAGAGCAGAATTAGGATAAACACACCACTCTAAGGTCAAGAACACTTTTGGTAAGCTCAAAGAAGCACAAAGTCACAGGTGAGCAAAAGTCACTAAGCAGGGCCCCCTCTTAGAGCAGACAGAGCGAAAACGTGCCCAAGATCACACAGTTGGTAGGGATTCAGAGTCTTGCAAAAGAGTTCGGAAAAGAGTTAGAGAGGCTCAGAAAGTTTAGCCAAAGTGTCCCAGGCAATCCCAGGATCGAAAGCCGAGGGCTAAAACTACCTCGTACAGTCGGTGGCAAGGGAGCCAGGCGGAACACGGTACCTTAAGCGGAAAGGATCCTCCAGCGGTGGCAGTTGTTCCAGGCAGTGGCAGCAAGGCTCGACGTCGGTCAGGGGAGAAGAAGATCTCGCTGAAGAGCAGAAGACGAAGGTCGTTGCACTGCCAGGGAAGAAACCAGCCGCGGAGTCCTCCGGTTAAAGGGTTGTACCGACTTTCGCGGTTGGGTAAAAGTGGTGGGGTTCCGGTTGCCAGGGTGCTTGGCACTGGCAAGGCGGCCACGGGATACCTCGAAGAACGGAAAGAAGGTGAAAACTGGTTGTCCCCACCAGTCAAGGGAAGGAGCCACTCCGTTAAGAGTTCTCCTCGGTCGTTGGAAAAAGTGGTGAGAGGGTTCAGCAGGGCTCCACCGGGTGGTGTCGTCGAAGCAGGTCGGCTCAGCTCTTCCCTCGTCGGATTCTTGGTCCTGTGGCGACTTCTGAAGTTCCAGTCCCCAAAGCCCTGCTTTTATGCAGCAAACCCCCATTCACCCAGCCTAGCTGTCACTCAAACATGCTAAGTGGTGAGCCGGCCGGCTCACCACTTGGGCCAATCAGGACGGAGTGCGACTTGAGTTACCAAGGTAACTCAGTCCAGGGTGCCTAAATCCCCCTCCACCCCTCCTAAGTACCCCAGACAGAGTGGCACCACTTTGGAGGGCTTCTGTGGAGAAGCCCGCCAAAAGTGGAACAAAGGGCTCCACTTTGGGTCAGAGTTACAGAGGCGAACGCCAACGCCATTTTAGAATCAAGTTTTGGCAAAAAGTCCCAACCGGAGTTATAATAATAAATATATAAACCGGCGGTATGTTTAAGGCTACCGTAAATAAATAATTAAATGTGTTAGCCTAAAACAATGGGAAATCCCATAGGGAAATATTCGCGGTCGAATATAAAAAGTAGTTTCCACTGCCACCAGCCAAAACTCGATCAGGGGGGACGGAGACGTGCCCCCTCGACTAACAGACCCTGGGGCAATCGAATTGCCCCAGCCAGTACGTCCACAATATGATGGTTTGTACTGGTTCTGTTCAGGATTCAAGACTAGCAAAGTCTTTGGTGACTTTACATGCCCTGGGAGACAGTAGTCAGTCCCAGGGTATGGAGTCTATGTTGGGGAGTCCCTAGGACACCCCTGGGTCACGGCACAGAGGGTGCTGTGTAACCCACATCACAAAAATACATGAGGCCCTATGGAGTAAAAGACCCCATAGCCCATTCAACACAAGGTTTAACCAAGAAAACACACTTCAACATGCCCGAGAGTGAGGGTAAAAGGAGTCTCACTCTTGGAAGGAGAAAAAAAAAAGAAACCCCAGAAATCCAGCAAAGCTGCTGGGGGACTCACTAGGTAGGCAAATTCAGCCTAAACAGAGAATTCTCCCTAACACTCGCCCCCCCCAGACTAAGGGACAGGAGGATTTAATCCACTCCTGGATGAACCTCATACCTCTAGTCGATGATATACATCCTAGAGAGTCCATCAGCATTTTGATGGTGACACCCTGACCTGTGCTCAATGGTGAAATCAAACCCTTGCAGGCAGATTGACCATCTCAATAGTTTTGGATTTTCCCCTTTCATTTGCATTAACCATCTCAAGGGTTGGTGGTCAGTCTGAATAACAAAAGTAGAACCATAGAAGTATGGCCTAAACTTCTTCAGCGCCCACACAATAGCAAAGCATTCTCTTTCGATTGTTGCCCACCTTGTCTCAGGATCCTTCAGTTTTCTACTGATGAAGCAAATGGGGTGCTCCCTACCCTTCTCATCCAGTTGGCTTAGAACTGCACCTATACCTACATTGGAAGCATCAGTTTGTACAATGAAAGTTTGGTGGTAGTCAGGAGCTCTCAATACTGGAGCTTGGCAAAGAGCTCTCTTCAGTTTTTCAAAGGCCTGATTGCACTCCTCATTCCATTTTACCTTTTTAGGGAATTTAGGAGAGGAGATTACATTCAGTGGAGAAGCTATGGTCCCATAGTTCTCAATGAAATTCCTGTAATACCCAGTGAGTCCTAGGAAGGCTCTCACTTGGGTTTGAGTAGTTGGTGTTGCCCAACTTTGCACAGCTTCAATCTTGCTGAGCAAAGGCCTTATTTCTCCACCTCCTACCTCATGCCCAAGGTAGACCACTTTACTTTGACCAATCTGGCACTTACTGGCTTTGATTGTCAAATGGGCCTGTTCCAGAGCCTGCAACACATGTCCTAGGTGGTTCACATGTTCTTCCCAGGAGTGGCTGAAGACTGCAATGTCATCCAAGTATGCCATGCAGAAATCTTCCATCCCAGCCAGAACTTGGTTCACCATCCTTTGGAATGTGGCAGGTGCATTTTTTAATCCAAAAGGCATGACCTTAAACTGGTACAAGCCAACTGGGGTTGAAAATGCAGTCTTCTCCTTGGCATGGTCTGTCAGGGCTATTTGCCAATAGCCTGACGTAAGGTCAAATGTGCTGAGGTACTTGGCTGCACCAAGTTTATCCACCAACTCATCTGTCCTGGGCAAAGGGTGGGCATCAGTCTTGGTGACTGCATTTAGAGCTCTATAGTCCACACAGAATCTCAAGTCTTTGGATCCTGCCTTTGGTACTAACACAACTGGGCTAGACCATGGACTAGTAGAGGGTTCTATTACCCCGAGATCAAGCATCTTCTTGACCTCTCCTTTGATGTGGGTTCTGATATGTTCTGACATTCTGTACCCTCTGCTTTTGACTGGCAGACAGTCACCAGTGAGTATCTCATGCTGGCCCCAAGGGGTCAAGCCTGGTGACAGTGAGAACAGGGAGGCAAACTGATTTTACATAGATTTGCACTCCTCTTGTTGCTCAGGTGTCAGGTCTGAAGAGAGATTAACTCCTTCGACTTTTTCATCTAAAGGCACCCCTCTGAGGAGATCAGGGAGAGATTCACTCTCTTCCTCCTCTGCAGCTGAAGCTAGAAGCAAGGCTCCTACGTCAGGTCTGGAGATGTATGCTTTTAGTCTATTGGTGTGGAAGACTCTAGGAGCTTCCCTGGGTCTGCCCAGATCCACCAGATAGTTGACCTCTCCAAGCTTTCCCACAATCTTGAAGGGTCCCATCCACTTGTCTTGCAAGGCCCTCTGCCTTGTTGGGAGCATAACTAGAACTAGCTGGTCTTGAGTAAACCCAACCATGTTAGCCTTCTGGTCATGCCAATGTTTGACCAGAGCTTGACCAGCTTTCAAGTTGTCACTTGCTTCTGCCATCATGTGTGACATTCTCCTCCGGAGACCTATCACATAGTCAGTCACTCTGACTGGCTTGAGGGGAGGAGCACCTTCCAACCCCTCCTTAATCAGGGCCAATGGACCTCTGACCGGATGGCCATAGAGAAGCTCAAAGGGAGAATAACCTACTCCCTCCTGAGGGACTTCTCTATAAGCAAAGAGCAGGCATGGCAGTAGAAGGTCCCATTTTTTCTTAAGGGGATCCTCTAAAACACCTATCATGCTCTTCATGGTTCTGTTAAACCTTTCAACCAACCTGTTTGTCTGAGGGTGGTATGCTGTTGAGAACTTGTAAGTAACTCCACAGGTTTTCCACATGGCTTTCATGTAGTGGGACATAAAGTTTGACCCCCTGTCAGAGATTACTTCCTTAGGAAACCCAACCCTGGTGAAAATACCAAGGAGGGCCTTAGCCACAGCCGGAGCTGTAACAGTCCTCATAGGAATTGCCTCAGGGTACCTAGTAGCATGGTCTACTACAACAAGTATAAACCTGTTGCCTGAGGAGGTTGGGGGATCAAGGGGACCAACAATGTCAATCCCTACCCTCTCAAATGGGACTCCCACAACTGGGAGAGGCACTAAAGGTGCCACATTCTTGGAACCAACCTTACCAGAAACCTGGCAGGTATGGCAGCTCTTACAATATCTATCTACTTCAGCCCCCATCTTTGGCCAATAAAAGTAGAGTGAGAGCCTTTCCTTGGTCTTCTTGAAACTCAAGTGACCAGCCAAAGGTATCTCATGGGCTAGTTGTAAGAACTGTTGTCTGTTCTCTTGTGGGACTACAAGGCGTTTGTAGTCTCCAGGTTCAGACTCAGTGGGTTCACTGTAGAAGAGGCCACCTTCCCAGTGCAACCTATACTTCCCAGGCTCTTGCCCATCAGCTTGAGAAGCTGCCTGGTGGCGGAGACCTTCCAGAGTTGGACATTCTCTTTGCCCCTTACGGAAAGCAGCCCTGCTAGGCCCACCTTCTGCCAGTAAAGACTGCAGCTCAGGATGGTCCCCAGGGTCCAAATCTCCAATAAGGTTTGGGCCTCCCTCTAGCTCTTCCTCAGAGTCTAGCTCAACCACACAGGGTTGTACCTCCCTCTCAGCCTCAGCTGGAGGTGGAGTTAAGGGTGTAACTTTGGACAACCTAGGGGAAGTCCTTGTTGGAAGCACTGGAGTGCTTGCTGCTGGCTTTTTCCTAGGAGTCTTGGGTTGCCCCTTTGCTCCTGATCTGGTTGTTACTGCAGTAAGTTGTTCCAGTGGGAGAGGAGTGATTTCTGTCATCATCTCCTGAGATAACCCTCTCAGGGTTTTCTCTCTTGCAGGTTTTGTGAGCTCCTGTAACCTTTTGCTAGGGGGTCTGGGGGTATGAGATACAACTCCAAGAGCTTTGAGGTCATTACCCAACAGAACCCTACCTGGCACTTCACATTGTACACTGACAGGTATTTTTACAGCCATATCATTACATTGGATGAGAACTGGTAACTGGGGACACATCTGCACAGGCCCACCAGCTAACTTGGTGAGGCATTTGGGTGCCTTAGCAACATCCTCTGCCTTGAAAAATGATTCATCCACCACAGTTATGCTGGCCCCAGTGTCCCTAATGGCAGGAGTCTCTTGGCCATTCACCTGGACACTGTCCTTATAATACTCTTTAGTATTATCTGGGATAGAGTTATATACATCTAAATTCTGTTGTTCCCACAACCCCAGAGAGACTAAAGAAACACTAGCTGAGACTCCAGTGGGTTCATCAGCCAGTAATAGAAAGTTTCCACTTGCCATATGTACTTCCTCTTCTGGAGCGAAGGCTAAGGAGGCAAGTTGGACCCCTGAAGGTTTACCCTTACATCTGGGATCTCCTTTCACATGGTCAGTAGCCTTACAAACAAAGCATGAGCCAAAGGCTCGCTGGAATGGAGGCTTGTTCTGACCTCCTTCTGGTCTTGGACCAGAAGGTACACTAGCCTGATTCGGTTTCCCTTGTGGCTTACCCTTATAGTTTTGTTTGGGGCCCTCTTTGGAATTTGTAGTATTTGAATTCTCTTTGGAGTCCTTTTTTGGCTGTCTCTCCCCATCCTTTTTCTGAGTTATCCCAGAATCCTTGTGAGTGGCCCTGTTGGCAACCCACAAGTCAGCAGCCTTAGCTAGTTTCCGGGAATCTAATTCCTTGGAATCAGCCAAGTGTTGTCTGAGCTCAGGAGAGCAGGCATCATAAATAGTCTCCAACATAAACAAATTCTTCATACCTTCATAAGTGTTCACCTTGTAACCCTTAATCCATCCCTCTAAGTTTTTCAACCCTTCACTCACCCAGGTAGCCCAAGGGGTACCATCATGCTTTTTGAGGCTCCTAAACCTCTTAAGATACTGGGAAGGGGTCTTCCCAAACCTAGCTATCAAAGCTAGTTTCACACATTCATAGTCCTTCTTATCCTCCTCCCCCATCTCCATTACCACATCAGTTGCAACAGGGGGAAGCCTAGAGAACAACCAGGTGAGTAAGTCATTTCCTGTGATGTTCTGGAGCCCATGATTATATTCAAACAGAGACAACCAATCCAACACATCCAACTTAGGCTCATACATACCAACCAATTCTTTAGGCATCCGGGGTCTTTTAGGACTGGAACCTCTAGAGGAGCCAGAGAGAGAAGCATTCTCAACAGATAATTTCTTCATTTCTAGCTCATACTTGAGCTCCATTTCCCTTAGCCTTAGTTCTTTGTCAGTTTGAGCATTCAGTTTCTTATACTCCAATTCTAGTTTCATTTTCTCCAGTTCAAAGTACTGAGGACTAAATGTGGGACCTGGTAAAGGCCCAGTAGGTACAGCAGGTAGAGCAGGCAGAGGCCTAGGGGGGACAGTCACAACAGCCTCACCCTCCTCTTCTGACTCATCCTCAGAATCATCAACATTTTGCTCCATGTTAATTTCAATACTGTCATCTACAGTTGCTGGAGTGGTAGGTTCCTCTGAACCCTCACCCAGACTTTGGTTAGCTAACAATCTTTCAATTAGCTCCATTTTCTTGCCCTTAGTCAGGAGGTCCTTATGTTTACAGAGCACTCTTAAACAATCAGCAGTTTTGGCTGCAAGGGACTCCTGACTATAGCTTTCTATAACTGACATGTTAGAGGTTTACTTTTATAGTGCTAAGCTTTGTGGTTAGTTGCACTAAGGTATCTAAAGCACACTAAAATGTATACTTAATACAAATCCCACCGCTGTACACCAGTGTTAGGCAGAAACCTGTGCAGTTCCCTTGGGGACCACTGCAAAAGATTTAAGACTACAGGTATAGCAGTAAACCCACTTGGTAGCAGTCCGCACCACCCAGATTTACCTGGTAGCTGTGGCTGAGCAGTCAGACCTCCCTCAAGAAGAGTTAGGCAGTATGCAAAGTATACACAATATGTACTCAGGCACAATAGCACAAGCAAACACTGACCAGAGCTTGGTTTCAAAAGTATATAGTTATTTATTTATCAAATACACATAAGTTGAAATCATTCTAGCAAAATATAGTAAAAACACTTCAAACACAGTTATAATGAAAGCAGTTTCAACCCTTACTCCTATCTAGACAACTCTAGGTTAACACCACATAATTAAAACAGAGGTGAGCGCTTAACGTTAGATGACACTCTAGTAGGTTAAAGAAGGGAGGGAAAAAGAGCAGAATTAGGATAAACACACCACTCTAAGGTCAAGAACACTTTTGGTAAGCTCAAAGAAGCACAAAGTCACAGGTGAGCAAAAGTCACTAAGCAGGGCCCCCTCTTAGAGCAGACAGAGCGAAAACGTGCCCAAGATCACACAGTTGGTAGGGATTCAGAGTCTTGCAAAAGAGTTCGGAAAAGAGTTAGAGAGGCTCAGAAAGTTTAGCCAAAGTGTCCCAGGCAATCCCAGGATCGAAAGCCGAGGGCTAAAACTACCTCGTACAGTCGGTGGCAAGGGAGCCAGGCGGAACACGGTACCTTAAGCGGAAAGGATCCTCCAGCGGTGGCAGTTGTTCCAGGCAGTGGCAGCAAGGCTCGACGTCGGTCAGGGGAGAAGAAGATCTCGCTGAAGAGCAGAAGACGAAGGTCGTTGCACTGCCAGGGAAGAAACCAGCCGCGGAGTCCTCCGGTTAAAGGGTTGTACCGACTTTCGCGGTTGGGTAAAAGTGGTGGGGTTCCGGTTGCCGGGGTGCTTGGCACTGGCAAGGCGGCCACGGGATACCTCGAAGAACGGAAAGAAGGTGAAAACTGGTTGTCCCCACCAGTCAAGGGAAGGAGCCACTCCGTTAAGAGTTCTCCTCGGTCGTTGGAAAAAGTGGTGAGAGGGTTCAGCAGGGCTCCACCGGGTGGTGTCGTCGAAGCAGGTCGGCTCAGCTCTTCCCTCGTCGGATTCTTGGTCCTGTGGCGACTTCTGAAGTTCCAGTCCCCAAAGCCCTGCTTTTATGCAGCAAACCCCCATTCACCCAGCCTAGCTGTCACTCAAACATGCTAAGTGGTGAGCCGGCCGGCTCACCACTTGGGCCAATCAGGACGGAGTGCGACTTGAGTTACCAAGGTAACTCAGTCCAGGGTGCCTAAATCCCCCTCCACCCCTCCTAAGTACCCCAGACAGAGTGGCACCACTTTGGAGGGCTTCTGTGGAGAAGCCCGCCAAAAGTGGAACAAAGGGCTCCACTTTGGGTCAGAGTTACAGAGGCGAACGCCAACGCCATTTTAGAATCAAGTTTTGGCAAAAAGTCCCAACCGGAGTTATAATAATAAATATATAAACCGGCGGTATGTTTAAGGCTACCGTAAATAAATAATTAAATGTGTTAGCCTAAAACAATGGGAAATCCCATAGGGAAATATTCGCGGTCGAATATAAAAAGTAGTTTCCACTGCCACCAGCCAAAACTCGATCAGGGGGGACGGAGACGTGCCCCCTCGACTAACAGACCCTGGGGCAATCGAATTGCCCCAGCCAGTACGTCCACAATATGATGGTTTGTACTGGTTCTGTTCAGGATTCAAGACTAGCAAAGTCTTTGGTGACTTTACATGCCCTGGGAGACAGTAGTCAGTCCCAGGGTATGGAGTCTATGTTGGGGAGTCCCTAGGACACCCCTGGGTCACGGCACAGAGGGTGCTGTGTAACCCACATCACAAAAATACATGAGGCCCTATGGAGTAAAAGACCCCATAGCCCATTCAACACAAGGTTTAACCAAGAAAACACACTTCAACATGCCCGAGAGTGAGGGTAAAAGGAGTCTCACTCTTGGAAGGAGAAAAAAAAAAGAAACCCCAGAAATCCAGCAAAGCTGCTGGGGGACTCACTAGGTAGGGAAATTCAGCCTAAACAGAGAATTCTCCCTAACAGTATGTTACAGTAGTCGATCTTGGATAGGATAAGGGCTCTTGCCAGTGGTATGCAGTTTTGGGATGTGAGGAAAGGTCGACTTAGATCAATACTTTTAGCAGTATACGCTGTGGATGAGGCGAGTGAGTTTAAGTGTTTGCACATGGTGAGGCTAGAGTCGAGATAGACCCCTAGAGTTTTGACTTGGCTAGATATATAGATGAGTGTACCCTCTATAACAATAGATTTGTAGTCTCGATGTAGCTTGTTTAAGTTGGCGGGGGCACCTACTATAAGGATCTGTTATTTCTCCTTTGAGGCAAAGGCTGTTGAATGCCATCCAGTTCTCAATGAGAGAGTAGATTTTGTTAATGCAAATGGTGTCCTGTTCTAAGTTGCCTGTGATGGGGATGAGTATTTATGTGTCATGTATCTTGTATGTACAAAATGAGCAGCATTATTTGGAATCACAAACAAGGTCCAAAATTGCATTTGTTTGGGTGTACCTTCAGATGCCAATGAACAGTAGTTATCATCAATGGAGCGGTTCACCACTAACAACCAGTTAATGTTCATCCCGAGGGTGTCAACTGGCAGTGCTCCTGAGTAACAGAGTACATTATTTTTTAACTTTTCCTAGAGACCCATCTGGCAGTGTATGAAATAATATGATATTTTATTTGTATTGCGCTCATACACAAGTGTTTCAGAGCGCGACGAGGCAAGGGAGGGGAACAAGGGAGGACAAAAACAACAATCTTACTAGACCCAGCGACATTGAGAACGTGCATGTGCAGGGGAGAAGGAAGGGGAAATATGCAAGGGAGAGGGGAGAGGTGGAAGGTGCTGAGCAAGGGATACCAAACAACTGGTAGTGCAGCCAGCAGGGTGGCAAGTGCAAGGTTTAAAGCGCAGACAGGGGGTGTCTGATAAGTGCAGGTAGGGGGACTGTAGGGTTACAGATATGGACACAAGTGCAAGGGTTGCCCGGAGGCAGTGCGGGTGTGTGGCTGGGTGGGTAAGGACCTGGCCCCAAAATCAGAGGGTAGCCCGGTGCACGGAGTCGAAGCAGACAAATCAGCAGCAGAGAGGAAGAGTGAAGGCAGAAGCAAAGAGAAAGATCTTGGGGTGCTTCCGAAACCGGAGATGGTTCTCCTCAAGTTTCAGAGTGGCAGGGAGGCTGTTCCAGAGGGAGGCCCCAGCCAAAGGAAGAGATCTACCCCCAACCCTTTGCTTGGAGAAGCGACTGACCCAGGCCCCAAAAAGACTTGTGGACAATGCAGAGGGTTAATTTAACCCTTGCAGCCACTGGGAGCCAATGAAGAGATTTCAGGGCTGGAGAGATACCATCCCAGGGCTTGAGGCCATGGACAAGTCTCGCAGTCCTGTTCTGGGTGAGTTGCAGAGGGCAGAGAGTAGAAGCAGGCACATTTAGAAAGAGGCTGTTACAGTAGTCTAGCCTAGAGAGAACTAGAGCTCTAGAGACAGTAAGCTTCTGGGGGAAGGAGAGGAAATGAAGAATACCTCTGAGGAGGTGCAGTTGATAGTCTTAGAGACATCAGAGATGTGAGGCGAAAAGGAGAGTGTGGAGTTGAAGATGACCCACAGGTGGGAGCAGGAAGAGGGCCAAGGGAGTCCGACCAGAGAGTGACAGGAAAGGAAGGTGCATGTGTGCCGATGAGAAGAATCTCTGTAGCTACATAAAGGAAGTGAGTCCAGAGACACACAAGATATGGGTTATGTCGCACCAAAGATCCAACAGGCTGTGTTGAAATTAGAGAGTGGGTGGGGAAAGATTCAGGATATTTTTTGTATTCCAAATAGATTTTATATGTTCTTTTGGAGATAGAACAGCAAGCAGGCTTAAATGAGCTCTGTTCACAACCCTTGACATTTCCCATCTTGTTTTAATAGAAACAGCTTCCCGGTGAAAAATGTGGAGTTTGCAGAGAAGGAGGCGAGCTGATATTTTGCACTCAGTGCATCAAGCCTTTTCATCTCTACTGTCACTACCCCTCCGAGGTCAGTGCTGACCGATACAGGTGAGAACAGATTCACTACTTTACCTTGTAATGCTAATATAGATATACAGAATTGCAGTTTAGAAACACAGTGGCATCGCTGAATGGTACAGGTGGCACTTAGATGGGAGCCTGATCATGGCACGCTCATTAGTATAGGTGAGACAGAGAATGAGATGAGTGTTCTAATCTGGTCTAAACTGCTTGTGCTGAATGTTCCCAATTAAGCTGCGCCGAGTGCCAAAACCTCCCAATGCTTTTCAGGCCAATAAAATGTATACCACTGACATTGGTAAAAAATAACACATTTTATCAACACATAAATATGTCCTTTAGTGTTCCTCGCATTGAACTCAATCTAAACAAGAAACAAATCCAAAAATGTTGTAGGGACATCTCCAAAGCATCCAGATGTACATTCAGTTTAGTGAGCGCTCTACGTTCCTTACTCTTGTTCCATGATCACAGTGAACTGAACTACACAATGCAACAAATCAGCACTCTGTGTTAGATCCTGCCTGGATTGGCAGCCCAAGGCACTGGAGATGATCTTATTGCTGGAAACACTGGATGTCAGCAAGCCACCAGTGTTACAGGAGTAGACCGCTTCACCATAAAATCCCTTCTCCCCTTTAACAATTGTAAATAGTTATGTGAGTGACATATCTGACCCCATAGCATAGTCCTTCAATCTTTCTGGGAGGCCAGCTTCTCTTTGTGGTAGGTAACAGTGCTTCCTCAGTTGCTCACTTTCACAGGGAAAACTTGCTTCCATCGGTGCAGGTGCCCATTCGTCTAGCAGGTCCATAAATGTGTCCTCACCGCTGACTGTATCTTGTGAACCAGTTGCGGAGAAACTTCACGCACAGCAATGTCTTCCTCTGTTTTGATGGTGACAGTTCCTCTGCTCGCCAGAGGATTGAAGCGCAAGGAGTTATGAATAACTGGAAGGAAATCCCTTGTGGCTCTGTTTATGGTGCCTTCTTTTGCTGTCACCACCATTGGATGTGGGTCAAAGGGAAGATGAAATTTCCTCTGCTGCCTTGCTCTTTTCAATAGAACTGAGCCCCCTATATATACACAGGCTCTCAGCCTTAATTCTCTCATGCTATTGGCTCTCGCTGCATTGAGCATCAAATTCTGTGGCTGCACATTTGTTTGAGGTCGGTATGGTAGTGCGCTGAGTCCTCCCTATAAGGAGGTTCTCAGAAATAACACCTGTGGCTCTGTGAGGCATTGTGCGGTATTCCCTCAGGAATTAGAAGATGGCACTCTCCTGATCTAATCCGGTCTCAGTGCTGCATAAACTGCTCTGCATCTCCATTCACTTGCAGACAGCATGGGGTGATACTTTGGTGTACTGTATCCAGGTAGTCCAAAAAGGCTTTTAATTTACTTCCCTGAAAGGGGTCCATTGTCAGATTTGACTGAGACCGGCAAGCTGTGCGTGGCGAGTATTTTCTCGAACTTGACTGAGGCGACTGATGAGGACCTCACAATTTCGACCTCGAGGAAATGAGTGAATTCATCTATGACCACCAGAGTGTGCCTTCCGTCCGTTCGAGAGCCAAATACAGTGCTGATGGGTTCCCAGGGACTACCACCCAAGGGCATAGTTTACCTGGGTGCTGGGTGCGACACTGATCCAGTTGCTTGGCAGGGAATGCAACTTTGCAATTATTGTTTTGACCGCAGGTTCCAGCCCAGGAAGCCTGCCCTGTGCGTTTCTTGCGATGTGGCTTTGTGATGTGGCAGTGATAGGAAATCAGCTGGTTTTCCAGTCCCTACGTGGCATATAATTTTTATGTTGTATTCTTGTAGTTGGCGTGTCAACTTTTCAATTTGTTGAGGAGGGTGTAGCGAGGAGCTATCGAAAATGGGTACCAGTTGCTTGTGGTCCTTGAGTACCTTGAATGGTCTGCCATAGTGGTTTTGGTGAAAATGTCTGCATCCCCAGATGACTGCAAAAGCTTCTTTTTCAATTTGCACATGCCTCTTCTCTGGCGGGGAGAGCGCACGTCTCGCAAATGCGACAGGAAAGATGATGCTTGACTTTGAGCATTTGGTTGATGACAGCACCCAGCCAATGGGGGCTGGCATCTACAACCAGTTCAGTGTCTAGTGAGCATTTTCTGTGATTTCATCTGTGGCCAACCCCATTCCTATTGTCCTGATGACTTTGTCATCTTCCTGAGAGGTTCTGTGAGGGTGGCAAGACCAGGGATGAATCTGCTAAAGTAGTTCACATTCCCTAGAAAACTGTGCACCTCAGACTGATTCTTTGGGGAGGCATAGATTTTATGTCTCACTGTTTTCAGGTCTGCCAGGACACCTTCCTTTTGGAAGAAAAAACCAAAGAATTTCAAATGATCTTTATAGAATTCACATTACTTTTTGTTCCGGGTCAGTCCATGCTCTCTCAATCTCTGCAGAACTGCCTTCAGCATGATGATGTTTCAACAGTGTTTTCGCGAAGACCAAGATGTTGTCACTCACATTTAGCATCCCTGTGATGACTGCATGGATCATGTTCTGAAATACTTCTGCTGTTGAGGAGATCCCAAAGCTGAGTCTCTACAGCGGGGGAGTCCTATTTGAGTAGAAAATTAAACCCCACAGTCATCATGAGCTTTGAGAAAGTTTTTCCAGAGTAGGAGTCGATATTATCCATCCAATTTGACTGTGCCTTTCGTTAGATGCATGTTGATATGCACATGCTCTTGTCTCTTGGGTTTTTCGGCCACTAAAATGGGTAATACCCAGAGGCTGTGGCCCCTTCACTTTCTCGATTATTCCAGCCTGTGTCCAATTTACGCAGTTCTTCCACTGGTGGGCGTAGGCGGAAAGGGATGCACATGTGCATCAGCGCCACCTGCTGGACCTACTTGTCGATGTGGGAACACACCGCCTGGGACTGCAGGCAGCATATCCCTTGGAATAGATCAGCACAGTCTTTAAGAAGTCTCTCAATCTTGTCTGCAAACATGCCGAATAGGGCCATGTTTTCTGTGTTGTCGCAGCTGAGAAGTGTGTAGGTGTTAGCAGGGGTGTACAGTTTGCAATGCACTACCGAGTCTTCACGTTGAAACGTTGCCTTGGACACTCCATCTAGCAGGATGGGTGTGTCGCTACTGTAGACAAAGATCCTCACTTTGGTGGGCCTGATTGGAGGGCGTGCGTTGATTTGTCTGTATTGTGCACTACTCATGACATTTACAGGTATGTCAGTTTCAGATAATATGGGCATAGGAGTGCCTCCAACTAGGAATCTTCAGCACGGTTGGCACCATTCGTTTGAGCTGTGGCCTAATATTGAGATGCGGAACACTGCATGGTTATCCTCCGACTCCTCCTGGTTAGACATGTGCTTGGCATCCACATACTAAACTCCTTTCCTCATTGGTCTGTGGCATAGTGAGGGTTGTATGAAAGTGCCTGCTCTGCACACACTGGCGAAGTGATTGAACCTACCGTATTTCGCACATTCTGCACCTCTCCCGGGCCTCTATCAGGGGGTAGCACACTGCCTCCACAATGGTTGCACTTTTTGGTAGCTGTCTGTGATGTTTGCATCATCTGATACTTGTTGGAGGTTTTGCTGGCCTTTCCCCTCCCTTGTGCTGGTGGTTGTGTGAAACTGTGTGAGCAGCTCAGATCCAAGATTCTTTGCAGTGACAGGCTGGATCCTCTTAAGATCTGTCTTCTCAGCTTGTTGTAGTAGCATCACTGTATCAGTCGGGTTGAAATCCCATCTGTTTTGTCTGTACGCATGCAGGTAGAGGCCAGTTGGCAAAGTCTTGTCTGGAACTCATCATTCGTTACTTGCTCCACCTGGCACCCCTGACATAGTTGCAATCTTTCAAATTCTGCATTGGCCTGCAGGTTAAAGTAGTTAGCCACAGCTGTGTTTGCTGCTGTGTGTGAATTGTCAATAGGTTCCAGTTTATTGAAACCTTTGTGCACCCTAGGTCCTGTGTAAAATAGCATTGCAGACTTTTTGGAGTTGCCATAATTTTCCTTCATGGTATCAACTGATAGTGCACACTTTGGGCCTACTGCTGAAAGGGCATTGTATGCCTCAAATTCTATGATAGGGATACGTGAGTGCATTGGTTTGGCTGCTGTCCTGGGCATGGGGAGGTAGAAGGGGTGCGTCCTCGGCAGAGTCTCCCATCCCACCTTCATGACCAGATGCTAGATTCTACTGTATTGGCAGCCAAAGGCACTTCTGGAGGTGATCCTATTGCCGGGGACTCTGGATCTCTTGAGGCCACCATCATCGTTACAGGAGTAGATTTCCTGATGGCTGCTAGAGGACCCATGGAGTCGCTCATGAGCCGCTGTAGTGAGAGGGAATGCAGCTGGGCTTTACTAGGAGGCCTGCGATGCAATAGGGCCTGGGGGCTGTAGATATAAAGTGCACAAATATCAGCTTAGTACCGAGTACTACACGTGGTCTGGTTCTCATGCCATCAGCCGTGCCTTTTATTGCCCACAGTGATGTTCTCTGATGTCACTGCATGTGTCTGTGCGTGCGCACAGGCCGGGCAGTGCTCCTGCCATGCCATAACACTCTGCATCCGTATGTTCAACTATTCACATTAATTCCTGTAAATTTGATATTTGGGCTGAGCAAAAGCTTTTTTTCTTTTCTTGAATAGCCAAATGGGTGGAACATCTGAAAATGTTGCCTCTAAAGAAATTAGATTAGAGAATAAATAGGTAATAAAGTTTGTTTTTAAATTGAATCTATTTGCTTTTCTCATAAATGTATTGCTTTTCGAAGAATAGACTTCTTCACGAGTGCTCTGTTTGTTTCTGCTACAGCAATTCCCTCTGGCAGGGCAGCATCCATATTTATTACCTTTTTATTCAGATTTCCATGTAAAGTAACATGAACTGATTTTTTATTCACTCTTCTTTTTATTGTGCGCATTTACAAGCAGAAGTGAAACCATAATGTTCTGCTAGAGGCACTTAACATCGCACTGATACCTACCCCCCAGAGCGTACCTTGGGACTCAAAGGAGTCAATTTCCTAAGCAGGTTGCACACTCATTAACTACATTTTCTTCCACATTACATTCTTCTAAACAATGATGAAATATTGACAGTCCCTCCACACTTAAACACTGAAGCGACAGAGTTGTATTACGTTTCTTCCGTTGGGTATGGTATCAGATTGCATATAAATAATGATTTACAGGCTTTCAATGGTTTGAGAAAGGGATGTACATGTCTGTTTACGAAAAAGTTGGAAGTGGTTCATATTTGTATTTTCCCACTTCTACCTCTATACATGTCATGGGTGTATGACCAAAACCCAACCGATAAAAAACAATCCCAAATAATCGATGCACCGTTTGCAAGGAAAACCCTAAGAAGTAACATCCTTTGTAGAGAACTATGCATAAAAAGGATTACAACATGATCCTGCACTCCACATTGGCTAAAACCTATAAACAATTCTAATTAACTAACCCAGCTTCCCTTCTTCCATAATTGTCGTCTTTAGGCACCCACACTCTGCACACGTGGCATAAACTTTCACCCATCCGGACATATTCTTCTGGGGTACACGTCATGAAACAACATCCCCCATCTCCTGCCAAATCTACCCAATGCTCCACATCATTTTCTGGATCAGGCGGGGGTAGGACAGTGTCCCCAGGGAAACAACTGGTTTGTCTACTCTTACCATCCTGTGCTCTATTTCACCATTCCACTTTTTCGTCTGTGTCTACACATGTTTTGTGAGAGGAGCATCTTTACCTGTTATTATGGACACTGCCATCATCATTGCACTCTTTGGCAGCGTCTTGGAGCAGCACACTAGAATCATTTGACACAAACAATAAATGACTAGAAAACATACTATGATAGGAAACAGTGCTTTAACAGCTATCCGCAAGCAAGACGGGGCCTGTGAAAACATTGAATCCAACCAGTTTATTTATTTATGTAATGTATTTCTAAAGCACTTGAGACAAGGGCCCTGAGGCATAAGAGTGCTGCAACATGGCAAACAACAGATAACAGTCTTCAGCGCTCACTCTAGCCCCCTTTTCCATGGCAATCCGCAAGTATTGGAGGTCCTCTATGGCGTGGGTCAGAGACCTATTATCCACATCGGTATCCAAAATAACTCCTTTATATTCATTATATTCGATTTAATTTTATGTTTCCATTTTATTTCTTGCCTTCCCATTACCTGATGTTTGTGTATCCTTGCTATACCCCCTTTATATGCACAACCCATATAAAATTCCCTACAATAAAGGAAAGAAGAAGACAGAAAAAGAAGCAGCCTATATATAACAATATATACATTGCATGATTTCTCAATGTTGGAAGCTGTGAGGAAGAAGAATACTCAGTATCCTGGTGCCCGTGGAGGCACATTTGTTCCAAGAATGTCACTATAAATGTCACTACATTCATTGTTTAATGTCAATGTTCTTGAGGGCCTGTAGGAGGTGGGACTGTACCAGTTGCTTTTCGAACATCAAATAAGTGTACCCAATACGCAATTATTTTACTCTCACAGCAGGTGGATTGGCGTACACCACCCCAAACGGGCCTTGGTAAAGACATTTGTTCCACTTTCTCACGATTGACCACACATATATGAAATCTCCGGGCCTGTGGAAATGTTGGGTTGATTGTAGGCATGCCAGCTGTTTCTTCTCTCCTGGGAGCAAGCTGTTGAGATAGGATCTTAATATACTTTGTTAAATTCCTCAAATACCCCTGAAATTCCTCTCCTAACATCTCAGCTGCCCTGTGTGCATCTGATGCACTGCATGCAGGTGTCAGTGGTGTGTGCACCCTTCTCCCCATAACTATCTCGTGTGAGGACAATTGGTGGTCCTTACCTGGCTGGTTCCTAAGGCTGAACAGAACCAGAGGAAGACAATTCAGCCAATTCCTCTTTAGCATATCACACAACTTTGACAGTTTTTGTTTCAATAGATCATTGAAACATTCCACAATCCTGTTGGTGTGAGGGTGATAAATTGAGCACAACATGCATATTAATGATAGTTACGGCATCTGTTTATCATGTCTACATAGTCTATGTGGAGCTCTTGAAAGGGCCCTGTTGGATGTGGCAATATGATACACAATGTCCTGAGGCTGTGGCAGATAGTACAGTTTGCCACACATCTTTCGATGTGTTCTTAAAGGTAAGGGACAAACCAGTCCTCCTGGATGTCAGCTTCAAAATACAGTTTAGACATATGCGTCGGGTAATGAAGTTGCTCAAGAGCACCATAAGCAATTCTTGCAGCATTATTACTTTACCTGTAATTTTTTGTCTCCAGATAAGATCGGTCGGTGAGAGTGAGCACCCATGTTTAACCCACTAATCCTTCTTCCCTTGGGATGCCTGACCCTGCAATTCAATTATTTGTGTGAGCTGGACTGCTGTGTAAGCCATTGCTAGCTGCAATTGTTGTTTGTCTACCTCAGGATATGCCGTGATGTCCAGCACTTCAAAATGCGCTGCTTCTTTAGTGGTTTTATCTGCAGCATCATTACAGAGTCAAACAATGTCTGTGTCCTGGTGTGGGCGCCACATTTCACCATGGATAATACTGATGGGTAGGATAAGGCATAATTGAATCTTTCTAGCAATGATTCATGCTGCACAGGCATCCCATCAGACCTATTGAACCATCTTCTCCATCTGGACAACCATGAAAGTACTGTAGATGTGACATACGCCGAATCAGAATATATTGTTACTAGACACCCTTGTGATGCTTCTTGTGCTTCAATCAGTGCAATGGGTTCTGCTGCTTGTGCAGAATAATGTGTTGGTAACCTCTTTTCAATTGCTACTTCATACTCCCAGTCTATGAGGCGCACCACTGCAGCACCTGTATGCCTTTGTACAATCTCCTGATCAATCTTCAATGGACCATCAATGAGGAGCCCCTCCCCTCTTCGAGTGCATTCTTGCTTGCTTGAATTTGGTCCTCCTCATAACACAGTCATGCACTTCCTCCCCTGGCTGAACGGGTATTGCAATGAATGTAGCAGGTTTCATTGTGTGACACCTTACACTATGAATGGAAGGATTGAATAGTATGACCTCATAACCCAACACTCTCTGTGTAGTGAGGGTTGATTTGGACTTTTCCAGAATGACAAAAACTGCATGCTCCACATATAATGTTACTGAGCAACCCATGGTTATTGTGGATGATTTTTCAATCGAAAAGGCTGCAGCTACTAAAGTCTGTTCGCAATGGAAATTACCCTGCATCACTGAGTCTAAGATCCTGCTGTAATAGGCTAAGGGCTTCTGTCCCATATATGTTATCTCAGTCAACACCTCTGCCATTACCTCCCCATTGGAATGTCAGAACAAATCGAATTCCTTTGTGTAATTGTTACGCTCACCTGGTATCCACAGAGACGCCACCCAGCCAGTTGGTCGTTGGTGCCCTTCCCAATGATTCCCTGTTGTGGTCTCGGTGTCGATGGGATTCCACCTGGAAATTAAGACTATATTAGGACTGGGCGAACAAGGTAAGTTTTCCCCCACCTCCCTTGTGTTTTCAGCCCCTCCAGGTTCTCTTCTCACCTGGTTGTCGAAATCAGTGGGCTCTCCATCCTGCTCTCTGGGCAGGGGCGCGTTGTCTTTTGTGGGCGCGGGTGGTCCAGTTTCTTCACTGACTGCTGCCCTTGTAGTGTCTTTCAGGTAGGTCTTATTGCGATTGATGGCGTTGCAATTCTTGCATGCCTTTTCTCTGTTCTAAATCTCTTTTTATATCTCCCTAGGAGCGCGGAGTGTCCGCTTGGAGAACTGGATATGCTGGTTCTCACCAGGAGATGATGGCGTGCTATAGCGCTATGATGCGATAAGGAGGCGCCTTCTGTAGCGCAGCGATGTCTTGTCCTCACTGACCTGTGCTTTTCTCTTTTCGTAGGTCGCGGTGAGTTCCCAGCGCAGATGGAGTTCCGGAGCTATGCCGGCCGAAAAGCATCCAACAAGGTAAGTCTTTAAGCGCTTTGTGGTTGTAATGTCTCCACTACCTCCTTTAATGATGTCTTTCTCCTTTTCTCAGGTCCTTCGATCCGGGCGGTGAACTCCACCAACAGAGCTGCCCAGGAGCTGCGAGCAGTGAAGGATGATGAATGCAGGTAAGATTCTGCTGCTAACGATGTTCTTGGTTTTTCTGCAGGTCTAGAATTCACCAGGCTCGTGAGAAAGCTGGACACAGTGAGCGTCACGTTGCTAGAAACAAAGTAGCGCGAAGCGTGTTGTCTTGTTCGGGTGTGGTTTAAATAGCCACTTTAAAGTAGTCCAGGTAAAGTTGTCCCTAGGCCACCACACCCAAAACACTAGACCGCATATCTTGGTTCTAGGAATCAAGCTATTTGGATGCCTCCATGTTGGTTGAAAGCTTAAAAAAAGTAGTTCTTCAAGCAGATGTCTTTCCTTACTGATGAGCCTGGTGCCAAAGGCGCCAGGACTGGCCCCAAGAGGGCCTGAGAAGTGGATGCCAGGCCTTATTAGTGATCCGAGCCCTGATTCCACCTGGCCACTGGGCTTGCCAGTGGGGATCAGGGCTGAGGGTTGTGACAGTAATAGGGGGACGCTAACACTGCAGCGTTACTGATAGTGTTCTTAAGTGCTTGAAAACATGTGATAATTTGTCCAGTCCATATGAGTGACCATTTAATATTCTGCGCTTCTTTAAATCCTTGCAGCAAAGGCTTTGATTAGCTAGAGTAGTCAAAAATCGAGGCTCTACAATAGTTACACAATCCTAAAAACGATTGCATCTCTTTCACAGTGGTAGGCTGTGGTGTGTTTTCTGCAGTTGCTCTCTCGGGGGTCACCCTTTTTCCTGCCGAGGATATCATTTGCCTTAAGTATATCACTTCCTTCTGACAATACTGCATTTTGTCCTTGTCCACTTTGTACCCCCTTTCTGCAAGTAATGTCAACAGTGTGTTGAGTTGTGTTGTGTCAAATGATATTCAAAGGGCGGAGATTCTGTATAATTCTCCAACTTGACCCCTTGGTTTTCTTGACAGGATATATAGCCATGTTGCAGAGGGATTCTGATGGTACTATTATGCCCTGCTGCCATAATGCCACAATGGTGTCATACATCCCTTCATCTGCCTCTCTGGATAATGGGTGTTGTTGTACTCTAGTTAATACTGCACTCTGCATCAGCTGTATGTGAATGTCCCCTATGCTCTTCAATAAACCTACATTGTGAGGGTTGTTAGTTCACAATGTGCTGGGTACCTTTGCCATGTCTTCCTGCAAGTGAGAGGGTACTGGTCTTGCAATAAGTGTAGTGTGCGATACTGACAAGGGATACATATTTCAAAAATCATTTCTCCACCATTGTCAACATTTTAGAACAAATCCTCATCAGACACCCCCCTTAATGGCTGAGTGAGATCTATACACAAAACCATCCACCGCTCACCTTCTTCCTCGTCAGTCCCTACCAGTACTACTTTCTCTTTTTTGATTATTACCTCTTCCAGATCTAGTGTGAGGATGGTACTTGGGGCATGTTCCTGAGGGCATGCTGGCCTAATCACAAATACCACTGGCATTCTCTATGTTTTTTCGTTTATTCCTGGCATCCATCCCACCAACACTGTTACTCCATATAGGAACAAATCTGGATGAATAGGCGCCCGTCTGGTAGTGCAATCACTGTGCTCATGTTATCACAGCAGCCCTAGCATGATATATTCCCGGGGTTGAGCACACTACACTGTCCTCAGTAAATGCAATAGCCTTGTTTACCTTGCTCAGGAGGACCCGACCTAGCAAGTCCACTGGGGTACCTTTTGAAAATCACAACAGGGCTACCACCTCTTGGATACCTACCTTGATGGGTAAGTCTTCTGAAAATGGAACCAACATTATTGCCCCAGAGAACCCCTGCCTGTCCATTACTCTTCCTGATAAGGGAAAGTGACCGTCCTTAATACAGGATTTAGCTCCCATGTCTACCATGAAGGTGATTGTTTTACTATCTATCCTCACACCTACCTGGGATTCCTCTTCCGGATTGGCAGTTACTAACAGGACTGGGCACATCAGGGCGGTCTGTGGCTTGTCTTATTGGGGATAGTTGTTTGACCCCGGAAGTGGAAAAATGTTCCCACCTATTACATTCAATCCTGTGTAATGGGTGACCGTTCCAGGTGTTAGGGGGTCCTTTTCCCAGGGCTGAGATGGGGACTGTGGGGCTTGCTGTTGCAAATATGCTGGGGTAGAATTTGGGTTATGCATTTGGTGGTGTGGAGGTGTTGGATACCTATACTGTGGTGATTGTTGTTGGGTACTTATACTGTGGTGATTGTCCAGGTTTAGGTGCTTGTAGGCATCCTGGGGCGATTGGGGGCATCATCTTTGATGGCAGATGGTATGTAAACACAAAGACGGGTCCTCCCTGATAAGCAAGGGGTCCATAATAATATACTGGTCAGCTCATACACTCTTGTGCAAAGTGTCCTGTCCTGCTGCAGGTCCCACACGGTCGCGGTCCCCCAAACCTCAGTCTCATTCCTCGAAATCCACCTCCTCGTCCTCCCCAGAAACCTCCTCTTACCCTTTGATAACCTCCCACATCCCTTTTATTGTTTGGATACCCTTGGTAAACTTTTATCCATTCCGGTTCTTGCCTTGCGTCCTGCTGACCATCAAGGGAGCTGGTAATCAGTGCTCCTTCTACACTTAACTTTGCCAACTTCTTCTGTACTAACTTCACTTCAGCCTTCTACGCCTGCTCTGCTGTTTCCTTTTCCTGCTCCTGCCTTCTCCTACAATGATGCACTATTATTGCCTGAATCGTAGCCCACCCCTTTACTTCAATCCCTACTACCTTATCTAAATCCTTTTGCACATCCTTGGGGAGTACCTTCCATAGCATATGATAAGTCATCACTATATTCTTTTCCCAGGGCTCCCCTGCTCCACCCGCCACATTTTTAACTCGTGTTTATATCCAATGCAGGGTTTTCATCTAACGTCATGCTATGGGCCATAATCAAATTGATATCTGGTGTGTCTGGGTATTGTGAGAAACCCAAGGGAACCCTCACTCCGAATCCCTCTAGAGCCTCTGCTCAGGTGGCCAGGGAAAGGCCATTGCTTTTGGATCCCGACCTTCGGGGAGGAGACGTAGGGGAGAACCCTTGGGGATTAGGAAGAGGGAACCCACAGGCAAGACATGGTATCCCCCTTTTCCTGATACCAACCAACCTAGCCCTCCACCAACCTTTTAAAGCAGCTCCCCTCAATTTCTCATTCAACCTGTTACAGTACTGGGTCAAGGAAGAAGCGACTAGGAGTAGTGAACACCAGTAGATTATTTCACCACTCTAGTACTGAGAAGTGAGGATGCCAGCAAAATACTGTAAAGGTCAGGCATACCCTTTTAATTGCAGTCAGTCAATGCCAATTGGTAACTCACTGTTACACTCACCTGGTCACTGCAGGTGTGTTGGGGCATGGTTGGAGCCCTCCCTGGATTTGGCTCTCTGATATCAGTTCTCAACCCCAGCTGCTGCCAAGTATACTGTTCTGGATGCTGGTACTGCCCCTGCGGGAACACGAGAGGCAATGAGAAGGGTGTGGAGGTATCGTGATTCCCCTCGGACCTTTCGTGCCAAAATGAGGTAAGTAAGCTTTTACCCATATAGGCTCACATGATATATAGTTAGGGCGAGCTCTCCGTTCTGCTTCTCATCAGCAGGGGTGCTTCAAGAATACCCAGTTGTGTCACTGGTCCGTAGATGTGGTGGCCCAGGCCAGCTGTGACCGAACCACTTTGAAGGTAGGAGTCTTTATGGTGATTATTGTTCATATAAATATTAATGTCTTGTCACATGAATTAAGTTCGTACTCTTATTAATGTCTTTCTCCCTTATCGGTGATGGCAGCCCAGCAGAGCTGTTGCACCGGTGGAGGACTTCAAAGTTTTCCCAAGAAGATAACCAGTTGGGATCCAAAGGTAAGTGCTAGATGCGATGGCGCGCGACCTTAGCAAATGTTTCTATTAGGTTTCTAACCCTATTTGTTCTTTCCTCCTGCAGGTGCAGTCTGGCGGCACTTGGAGAAGAGTTGCGGTGCGCGGACCTGGCGGTGGGTGAAGGATGCCTGTGATCGCGATGAAGCTGGCCGTGTATAACTTCGGAGTTGGTATCCGAGCTGAAGGTCAAGTAAGGCGTGCAGTCGGTGGTTGTATTCCATGAGCCAGGTAAGTACGCCCTGGATGATCAGGGATGTAGTCACTGCTAGCAAGTAAGAGATGCTTTGGCGAAGATTAAGCTGGTTCTGATGGAGAAAACGGGTAAGTAGCGCCTCTGCGATGGTTTGGCTGGCTATGCAGGTAAGATGCTTCTCCACGATGATTTAGCTGGAGGAAAGGTAAGATGCTTCCTCACGATGGTTTTGCTGGACGACAGGTAAGATGTTCCTCCGAGATGGTTTGCTGGAAAACAGGTAAGAGGCTTCTCCGAGATGGTTGCACTGGAAAACAGGTAAGATGCTTCTCAGGCGGCGGTGAGCATTACGCTGCTTAGGCAGAATAACGCAAAGCCTAGGCCTGCGGGCGGGGCAGGCTTAAATAGAATGGCCCCGACCACGCCCCCTTGCTCTGCTAGATGGTTCCACCCTGCCACTCCCAAATGATGATGCACGTGCTGCTTCATTGATTCCTATGGCCACGCCCGGCCCAAATGCACGTGGTTGACTGATGTGAGATGGAATGACACGAGCCCAAGGAAAAAAGTGTGCAGAGCACACTTTCTTATGAGTCTGGCGCCAAAGGTGCCAGGACTGGGTCCAACTAGACCCTTTAGGGGATGTGAACTGGGGTTCCTGACCAGTGGCCATGACCCTCACATCTGCAACTTGTCAAGTGGTTGCAGCTGTATAACAAGGAATGAAACCAGCAAGAGAGAGACCGATAGCGAGACTGACAGGGAGACCAGCAGGGAGAGCCGTTTGTGAGGTGGCAGCCTTGGTGCGTCCTGCATGGAAACCAGGATGCCGGCCAACAATACCAAGGAACTTTTGAGCCCAGGAGCAGGCGGGCCGTACAAAATCCACATATTTGTGCGCCTCTGGTGTCAGGGATTCTCAGCCGGAGCTGCGGACACAGAAAGGAAATCAAAATAGCCATCAGCATCTGCAGAAGGGAAGTGGAGCAGCCGGCGG
Source organism: Ambystoma mexicanum (assembly GCF_040938575.1). NCBI lineage: Eukaryota > Metazoa > Chordata > Amphibia > Caudata > Ambystomatidae > Ambystoma > Ambystoma mexicanum. The sequence goes on from NC_090932.1 coordinate 646,565,241, forward strand.
GAGCAGAGAAGCTTCAGAGGTGCGAGCGGGGCTCGGGATGCAAGGCAAACCAGCAGGCAGAGCAGAAGGGGAACAACACAGCTGGCCGAAAGGAACGTCGAGGACCAGTGATTGAAGGGGAATGTCACTCCAAGCCGGGTCGCTCCTAGGGACTGCGTGAGAGTGAGACGAATGCTGAATGAGCAGAATAACATGTGAAACAAACCCAAAGCCACAGTTAAATCAAAATTAAGCAGCAAAGTAAAAAGTCACTAAAATTGAATACCAAACTGAATGAAAACTTTATATATTGAATACCGAACTCAATGAAAACTTTATGGGCAAAGCTACAATCTGATGAGAGATAGATATCAAATTGTCCATTGGAGGGCAATGCACGAAATAAGAGAGCAAGTGTGGACGTTTGTGAAAGAGCATGACATAAAGGTGGGAAGAAATAGAACCACCCTGAAGTGAACTTTATGCATGAATACCGCGTGGCAATGCAAAGAATGGGAAAAGGATATGTGACACATTGTGGCAAAGCCAAAAGGCCAATCAGGAGATGCCAAGTGAGTGTGAATCTTCACATAAAGCCAAGAGGCCTACAAAGAGAAGTTAAGAGAGTGTGAACCTTGACACAAGGACAGATACAGAAGAACCTGTGTGGGCTGGTTGCGCGACGTGTGATGGTTGGACCGCGTGGTCCGGCAAGTGCGCCCAGACCACGGAACCCTCAATTATGAAAGCCAAAGACATTGTTGAAGTAAAAAAAGAATAAGCAACTTAAAGTGAACTGTTAATCCAATACAGATTGAGCATCACATTGATCTGGAGTTGTGTTGAACATTGAAAGACTGAAATCAAGTATAATTTGGCAATTTGAAGTCTTGGGGAAGAGAACCCTGAGACTTCATGAACTTCAATACTGGCTTGAGTTGGGAGCCCTCAAGACCCTTTTCTTTGTAACTGTGTTGCCTTGAACTTGGGGAAGGGAACCCCAATGGTTTGTGGAACTGTGTTGCCTTGACCTTGGGAAAGGTAATCCCAACATCCTAGTGGAACTTTCTTGAAGTTGGGGAAGGGAAGATAAAAAGGAAGCTAGGAGCTGGAAGAAGCTCCTGACTTTGTTTTGATCACCATTTCATTTATTGTTAACATCCCTACATATTGTTTAGCTTTAGGGCAAGGATAGGTTTTGGACACAGACAGACTTTTAAGTTGAACTTTCTGACTCAGACTTTTCTTAGTTTTGTTCAGGTAGAGAAATTCCACCTTAGCATAGGGCAAGTTAGGCCTTCAACCGTCCTAGCATTTGAGTTAATAAACCATTTTATTTTGAACTTTGAATCTGTTGTTTGTGTCATACTTCATGCTGCTTTCACAGTATGCTGACCTTAACGTGTTCAATTCTCTCTCTTGACAGCTGTTAAACTGTGCTCCATCATGATTGTCATTATTCATCTGTACCGTCCGCTATATGTCATCTGCCGGTTCTCCTAGCAGTGTAGCAAATAGAATTTTCATGTCCCTGACTGCCAATGTAATACCTTAAGTCTGTTTTTCTAATTGATGTATCCATTTGCCGTCCCCCACTGTGCGTGAGGGTAATACCTTCATTTTATTGTTTCTGCCCATGCGTGGCCAGGGCACATATTGTGCCCTCCCATGTCCCTTGTTTAGTAGCGTAATCTGTGTTGCCGCCTGTTTAACTTGTCCGATTCTCCCTCCTCTCTTGCCTTTTAGTACAGCCAATCGACCTGCTTGTTTCCTAAGCCTTGGTCCCCATAGAGACTCTACTTTTGGTTTTGGTACTGGTGGTATCTCAGCCTCCTGATTCTCCCCCTGCTCCTCCCTTGACACCCACTCATCTTCCTCCTCTGCGACTTCTGAGTCTCTGGCCATTTGAGTCGAGTCATAATTTACACTGACAGTATACAATGGACCCTCTGGATGACCCAGCATTGGAATTATCTTTGCTTGCAGCTACCCGCACATCCCTAATGACTCTACTATCAATTTGAAACAGAATTATAAATAGAACGCATTATAAATTCCATATCATATCATATAGCATATCATATCAGAATGTCAACTGCATTCCATTCGTCTGCACCTGTCGTCACTCTCCGTCCCTCTCCATGCTCCTGCGCTGATCGCACCAGCTCTGCCTCTGTTCTGTGGAGTGCAGTTTCTAATTCTTTCCGCGCCCTATGTTTTACTTCCATAACCAATGGGTCTTGTGTAACAGCCACTGAGGCGCATGTAGCGTTCGCACAAGCAGTGGGAGCTTCCTTGCTTGGTGCAGGTTGGGGAACATACTGGGGTTTAGTATAACCTGCTGCAGGTTGCAAGGGGAAATGCCAGTATGGATGCAGGGTCGTGGGGATAACCATAGGTGTAGGTATTACCTCCTTTTGTTCTTTTTGTTTCTCTGGGACATCTTCTAAATCCTCGCCCATTCTCCAGAGTTCAAGGATGCCCTGCTTACTTCCCACCTTTCTCCCTTTATACTTTGCAGCCAGATACATATATATATATATATATATATATATATATATATATATATATATATTCAGTGAAAAAAACTTTGTTAAAGGGACGTTATGGTTAAGTTGCGCTACTAAAAACCTATGTAATTCAGTGAAAAAACTTTGTTAAAGGGACGTTATGGTTCCAAGTAAAACCGAAAAACCCTTGAAATTCGCTAGTTATGGTAAGCTAAGCAACCATAACTCGCGCCACCACCGTGCACTGCTAAGACTAACACCCAGGACATCAAAGATGACATCACAAATGTCATTGATGACATCACTGATGACATCACATGTGTATGTACTTCTCATGAAATATGTGTAGAAGGGATTCTTATTATGTTGCGAAAAAAGTGTCAAGAATCATTGCAAGAAATATACCCTAATAAGTGCATTGAGCGATGCATTGATATAAATAGCATCCTATTATGGGGTTCTATCTAGTATACTAAGCTACTCATACAGAAACATAACATTGTGTGCAGCGTACAAGATGAAGGTATGATATTCGTAATGTTAATATGTTAAATAATGAAATGATAATTGTTTTCTTAATAGATTTTTGTATACTGTGAAATATGTAATAAGTAGCTAATAAAACCCATGTATTACATAATTGCATTACTATAGACAAAACACAAAGACACAAGAACACATACCAATATGGGTATATACAGGGAAAGTGAAGTTAGCAAAAAAGCACAAGTAGTAGCAGAAACAATTCATAACTTAACTGATTAGTTTCATGCACATAAATGATTGCTCTGTTTCAAAGCTGCTATTTACCCTATGTATATGTATCACTTGATGTGATTGGACCCTAAGGAAAGTAGTGTGAGTACAATGTATACAAATGTGACCATATACAGGGAAAGTACAGCCATAAAAAAAACAACAGAACTATCAGAAAGTGCTCATAAGTCTAGTGATTATCTTTATGCACAAAAAGGATTGCTGTCTTTCAAGCTTGTCTTTTCCCATATGTATGTTTCATATGCTGTGACTGTACTCTAAGGGAATTACTGTAAGAAACTACTAGAAGGATATGTCTACAAATAAAATAAAATTCTTAGTTTCTGACTGTTAATGAAGAAAACCATGTGGCCTAGATATGTCAGCAAAAGAAAAAATATTTAAATCTTAGGGCACCTGGCTAGGTCCCGATTTACCCAGGTGGGTATACGTTTCATAAACAAAATAATCAGGATGAGGAGATCCAAAACAGAGGCACAGAAGTGCTAAATGTGAATGTTTAATATGTACTCACACAGGAAATGGTAAGTAACTCCACAATTTACTTTACATTTCTTCCGATAAGCACGGGAGATAGTTGAAAAACACGAACAAGATTGGTTATGCAAAAGTGACACAAATAGGTGTAGGCCTCTGGAATATAGAGGTCAGCACTACATTTAGATACATGTTTCCTCATATATCGAGGGGGTATAAGAACCCGCTGTTACACGAAACAGAAAGTGCACACAACAATCATTGAATTTTGACAAGTGCAAGGTAGTGATGCAGTTGTGACACGTAGTTTGACACAGGGTGTGACACGGGGTGTGTTTCGGCCAAAGAAAGTGGCTTGGTTGTAGCCGTCTTTGTGCTGGCCTTCGTCAGGAAAAGGCACCAGTAGTGGTGCTGTCCGTGGTATCTGTGGGTAAAATAGAACTATTTAGGATCTCGGGTAGTTGTTCTTTAAGTACTAAATGTATTTAATATGGGCCAAACTTATGCCCAGGCGATACACCATAGGGAGTATCTACAAAACAGCTTACCTACTGCTAGGAGAGCAGGTGGGTGCTGTCGGGAAATCCATGAGGAGTGCGGAATAACCGGTGCTGGGTTAGCACTTGATGAAAGGCTGCAGTTTCCTACGGGCCGACGTGGTGCAGAGTCTCACGGTGCCGGAGTGGGACGTAAATGAACCCAAGTCTGGAATGAAAGTAAAAACAGGTATAGGTGACCTGTGGGGGTCAAATATGCCGGGGAACAAAGACGGCACAAAACGAGCAAGACAGAGCTGTAGAGGCTGAAAGCAAGCGTCCCCAAACAGCACGATCCTCCCCGCAATGAGAGACAATGAAGGACTCTCCCAAAATGGGAATAAGGCCAAGACAGAGTGCGGGTGAGCGTAAATGGGAGTTGATCAATCAGAATTGGGCATGCAAAGAACTCTGCAAACTCCAAGAGCGCTCTGTCTGACAATAGCAAAGACAGGCGTATATATTTACAAAAAACGTCATCAAAACCTACATACTATAGGGGGCACAAGTTCATTGGGATTGGGTGGCGACGGCTAACTATAGGTGCTGCTGCGGCGTGGTTGGTCTTGGCTGAAGGACGTCATTGGTCACCCTCGTGGGTTGGGCTGGGCCTGGCAGGTCGGCTTGAGTTCATCCGGGCGGTGTTGGTGTGCCAATGCTGCCTGTGGCAGAGATGAATGCCTTTTCTGACTTACTTGCCCTCGGTCATGCACACCGCAGTCATTCAGTCATTTACAGTGCTATTCTCTTTAGTAAATCTTCCAATAGGTTATTTTTATAGGTTAATGCAACACAGGAGGAATGCACCTTGTGAGGGGTCTGGAGGTAATATATCGAGGCCTGGTTACTCGTGATCTGTTGACCGGGACCATAGGTCGAGGGGCTAAGCTTCGGGGACTGGGGCGGGTGGTACAGGTCTTTCTGTCTTGTTAGAAGTGGTTATGGATGTTTCGCTGTGTGTTGTCAAAGTGTTGGGTGTCCTGATTGCACAGGGCCATAAGTCTGAGACAGTCTGGTGGGTTGTGGGGTTTACGAGGGGGCGCTTGAGTTTAGACAAAGGTTTACTGCTGTGCTGTAAATAATGCAGGTGGCTGGCCGCGGCCTTGGGTGCTGCAGTGGGGCTACAAGTCTTTGAAGCGGCTCCAGTCGGGTCGGGGGAGGCGTGATAACGCAGAGCGGGGCTCTGTTCTCATGTCTTGGCAGCCTTCGCAGGGAGGGAGGGGGATACATCGAGACCTTGTACGCATTCACAAAGGTATCTCCCTCGTGTGTTGCCGAATATAGGTAAAGACATCGCAAACATTTGAATACTTTCTATAATACTTATTTAAAATCACTTCAAAACATGCATTTAACCTTTGCTGGATGCGTCTCGATTATACCCAGTCCGAGCACCATATTTGTACATTATATTCTAGCAGCTACAGTGTTTTAGTTACATGCATATACATTCGCAGTAAATGAGGTAGTAGTTAGATCAGTGGAGTACATAGAAAACGACCCGCCACTGTACGTGACGGTGGTGGCACATAAGGGGCTTAGACATACACACATTATAAGTGCATTCTCGCGCATCCTTTACATGAGTTCATAGTATAGTTGCATTCGCTTTCTCGTGTATTCTAGCAGCATTAGCTTTAGTTATGGCGCAAAACCATGGGAGGTAGGCTGCCCAGTGATATACGCAACAAACAGATCCCTGGAGCGTTCCTTTATTATTAGTATCCACCTGCAAGGGTGTGAACTCGCCATTGCTTATATCATGGGAGCATGCTTTCTCATTTTAATACATTCTACAGGCGTTTGTAATATAGGAGATTTTGTGGAAGAAAGCATACTTCGCAAGAGGTCTTGACATTAATATATACATATATACAAAGACTGTCTGCCATCAGATGACCATTTTGCCGTTCTTCTCATTGCTCAGGCCTGCTGGCCGGGTCATGCTGATAGTGATAGTACACTGCGGGAGGTGAACTGTTACAATGTTAGCGTATTGCGCTAGCTCATGTCCGTCTTGTTCGTGGGAACGTGCTCGCAGCGGATCTGCCAGGGTGCTGCGGCAACAGGGATGTTCTCCAAGGGTGGGGGCCGCGCTACAGTGCGCTGAGCTCACACCATCTTTACCGGGCAAAGAATGGTTTCTGGGCCTAGCTAAATTTGTGTTGTAATCAATACATGTGGGCATTCGATACGTGTGGGCAATGTCTCCAGTGGGTGAGCCCTCCACCACCTGGGCCCGGGTGGCATGAGGGAACGCCCAATGGGCCATAGCCCTCACCTGGGGAAGAAATGCAGGCGAGAGGGGTCTCCTGGACCAGTCCTCCCCTACAAGGCTCTGGGGAACCTGAGAGCCGAAGTCGGCTCGGCTATGGTGCCTAGGGCAAGTGTCCCACCCACCAGTTCACGAGGTTTTGTGCCCGACTATCAGCAGCCGCCATTACTCGTGTTCTCCATTTGGGCACCGCTATTTTTCCTTCTCCCCCACCTGTCGTGTAGCGGTTTCCACCCCCACGCTAGACATAATGAACCACTAAGGCACCATTGTAGACGCATTACTCCAGCGCCACACCTGAGTCATTTTGGCCAACACTTGCCCTAGGCACCATAGCCGAGCCGACTTCGGCTCTCAGGTTCCCCAGAGCCTCTACAGCTCTGTCTTGCTCGTTTTGTGCCGTCTTTGTTCCCCGGCATATTTGACCCCCCACAGGTCACCTATACCTGTTTTTACTTTCATTCCAGACTTTGGTTCATTTACGTCCCACTCCGGCACCGTGAGACTCTGCACCACGTCGGCCCGTAGGAAACTGCAGCCTTTCATCAAGTGCTAACCCAGCACCGGTTATTCCGCACTCCTCGTGGATTTCCCGACAGCACCCACCTGCTCTCCTAGCAGTAGGTAAGCTGTTTTGTAGATACTCCCTATGGTGTATCGCGTGGGCATAAGTTTGGCCCGTATTAAATACATTTAGTACTTAAAGAACAACTACCCGAGATCCTAAATAGTTCTATTTTACCCACAGATACCACGGACAGCACCACTACTGGTGCCTTTTCCTGACGAAGGCCAGCACAAAGACGGCTACAACCAAGCCACTTTCTTTGGCCGAAACACACCCCGTGTCACACTCTGTGTCGAACTACGTGTCACAACTGCATCACTACCTTGCACTTGTCAAAATTCAATGATTGTTGTGTGCACTTTCTGTTTCGTGTAACAGCGGGTTCTTATACCCCCTCGATATATGAGGAAACATGTATCTAAATGAAGTGCTGACCTCTATATTCCAGAGGCCTACACCTATTTGTGTCACTTTTGCATAACCAATCTTGTTCGTGTTTTTCAACTATCTCCCGTGCTTATCGGAAGAAATGTAAAGTAAATTGTGGAGTTACTTACCATTTCCTGTGTGAGTACATATTAAACATTCACATTTAGCACTTCTGTGCCTCTGTTTTGGATCTCCTCATCCTGATTATTTTGTTTATGAAGCAAAAGAAAAAATAGTGAGCCAGACATGTGATGTCATCAGTGATGTCATCAATGACATTTGTGATGTCATCTTTGATGTCCTGGGTGTTAGTCTTAGCAGTGCACGGTGGTGGCGCGAGTTATGGTTGCTTAGCTTACCATAACTGGCGAATTTCAAGGGTTTTTCGGTTTTACTTGGAACCATAACGTTCCTTTAACAAAGTTTGTTCACTGAATTTCATAGGTTTTTAGTAGTGCAACTTAACCATAACGTCCCTTTAATGTCCGCGAACAATGTGAGTGTTCTTAGAACACTTTGAACTTGCCAGCGAACAATACGGACACAGTTTTCAGGACACCCCCTACGAACATTTCAGAACAACGCGATAGTTCTTAGAACACTTTCAACTTAACAACGAACAATACGGACAGCTTCCTCAGGACACCCCCTACGAACATTCCAGGACACCGGGAGTGTTCTTAGAAGCTTCTTCAGAACACCACCATCTTGTTTATTTGCGAACATTTCAGGACACCGCGAGTGTTCTTAGAACACATTCAACTTGACAGAGAACCATACATTTGTTTTTCACCCAAAGTTATAAGCAAATATGAATGTGATATGCTGCGGTGGTTGTTGCCAGGGCATACAGTCTAGGGTGCATGGCCAAATGGCCATGCACCCAAGACTCTATGCCCTGGCAACAACCACCGCAGCATATCACATCCATAGAGTCATACATTTCAACTATGATCTATGGGAAACTTTTAATGTCCGCGAACAATGTGAGTGTTCTTAGAACACTTTGAACTTGCCAGCGAACAATACGGACACCGTTTTCAGGACACCCCCTACGAATATTTCAGAACAACGCGATAGTTCTTAGAACACTTTCAACTTAACAACGAACAATACGGACAGTGTCCTAAGGACACCCCCTACGAACATTCCAGGACACCGGGAGTGTTCTCAAAAACGTCTTCAGAACATCCCCATTTTGTTTATTTGCGAACATTTCAGGACACCATGGGTGTTCTTAGAACACATTCAACTTGACAGAGAACAATACGGACAGCGTCCTCAGGACACCCCCTACGAACACTCCCCGGACACCGCGAGTGTTCTTAGAAGCGTCTTCAGAACACCACCATCTTGTTTATTTGCGAACATTTCAGGACACCGCGAGTGTTCTTAGGACACATTCAACTTGACAGAGAACAATACGGACAGCGTCCTCAGGACACCCCCTACGAACATTCCAGGACACCGGGAGTGTTCTTAGAAGCTTCTTCAGAACACCACCATCTTGTTTATTTGCGAACATTTCAGGACACAGCGAGTGTTCTTAGGACACATTCAACTTTACAGAGAACAATACGGACAGCGTCCTCAGGACACCCCCTACGAACACTCCCCGGACACCGCGAGTGTTCTTAGAAGCGTCTTCAGAACACCCCCATTTTGTTTATTTGCGAACATTTCAGGACACCGCGGGTGTTCTTAGAACACATTCAACTTGACAGAGAACAATACGGACAGCGTCCTCAGGACACCCCCTACGAACATTCCAGGACACCGGGAGTGTTCTTAGAAGCTTCTTCAGAACTCCACCATCTTGTTTATTTGCAAACATTTCAGGACACCGCGAGTGTTCTTACGACACATTCAACTTGACAGAGAACAATACGGACAGCGTCCTCAGGACACCCCCTACGAACACTCCCTGGACACCGCGAGTGTTCTTAGAAGCGTCTTCAGAACACCACCATCTTGTTTATTTGCGAACATTTCAGGACACCGCGAGTGTTCTCAGGACACATTCAACTTGACAGAGAACAATACGGACAGCGTCCTCAGGACACCCCCTACGAACACTCCCCGGACACCGCGAGTGTTCTTAGAACAGTTTCACTTTGCTTGCGAACAAAACGGACACATATTGAGTCCTTAGAACACCCCCCATTCAGTTTATTTAGAACATTTCAGAACACCCGTGATGTCCGCAAACAAATCGAACACAAAAAGAACGTCTAACACATAAAAAACACAACTTTCATCCTATCTCATACACTCCCACCCTCCCCAAACACTCCTACACACCAACGCACTCTACTAAATACACATTTTGAACAAAGTTTCACCGCGCTGTCCGCGGACCTCCGCGAATCCAAGATGGCGGGGGCTACCGAAAAATCTGACGCGCTTCACGCTCCACGCCGTCCAATCAGCGAACACTTTGCATGTCTGCGAACATCACGCAAGACGATTGGCCAATCAGGACACTGTCCGCGGAGCGAACAGGGAAGTGTGTCCGCGAACCGAACACAGATATCACTCATTTTTTTTGACCTACTTTTTGGTCATTTTAAAAAAAAAATACTAGACGGATTTTCACCAAATTTGCAAAAGCACGCTTTCGGGACCAAGCCGCTGCTCCTGGTCCAAATTTGGTGGAAATCCGTCCAGCGGTTTGGGCTGTAGGCGCGAGCAACATTTTTTTCCCATTCAGTCTGTGGGAAAAAAAAAAGTTTTGGGACCCCCCCTATAACTTTGCTCCCCCTGGACGAATCCTCACCAAACTTTGCAAAATAATTCAGAGTGACCCAAATACTTTTTTTGCAAAGTTTGGTGAGGATCCGTCCAGGGAGAGGGAAGTTATAAGCCACCCAAAAAGTGCTCTTCCTATGGAAACAGCAACTTAACCATAACTACATGGCCACTACTGTGGCCATGTAATATATATATATATATATATATATATATATATATATATATATATATATATATATATATATATATATATATATATATATCCCAACACATCCCTGTTTTTAGAGCCCTTTTCAGGCCATGTCATGTACATTCCTCCCTTTTTATCTGTGACCCACTCATGATGGTATTTGAGAATCTTTTCCTGGCACCATGGAAGCACTGTACACATATACTCGAGTGGGGTACTCATAACTCTTCCCACTTCTGTCCTTACCAAGAATACTTATTTATCAGATAGCCGACCCAGCAGAACCATTCTACTCCACCCTCCCAACGGTGCGCACTCTCCGCAACCCCTCTCACTCACACACACACTCACTGTCAGACACACCTATTCATACAGCAGGGCAACCAACACCCCACACCACAACCATTCTATTTACACATTGACCCACAAATAATATCCAAAACATCATCAAAATCAAAACATTTATTTACACAATGGTTTAGACCCTTCCTCTGTCTCCTTGCCTCGAAATGAGGGAATGTCCCCTCCTCACGGCCACTTGTGCCGGGCGAGTGATCCCTGGTCCGCTATATAATGGACCACCACTCTACTTGCAGCGCTGTCTTTCCTCTTGTATGGGGGGATCCCTTTTTCCCTGTTATACTACTTGGGACATCCTGTTTCCTCTCACTTGAGGAGATCCCTCAGGCCACTATTGTAAAACCAATATATTGCCACGTGGTCTGCTCTCTACATACACTCACAGCACATGTCTTCTCCCCCTGGTGTTTTCTCATGCAAAGGTGCACTTACGTCTATGTGTTCTCCTGAGCGCCTCTTATGCGGGTCCGTTTTAATTTGCCTGCACAGCTGGACACATCACCACGCTCCAAAGAACAGGCAGGCCTTCTGGCAACGCAGTGCCTGAAAACTTCCTCAACTCGTGGACATGTGACTGGTCACTGCAGAAGGGCACCGCAACCCAGGATACGCGGCAGGGAAACCCTGGGCCTCACAGAGTCTGGGATCACGTCAGGGTCACTAATATTGTAGGGGGAATGACCCAAAACCTGATAAAAACAATCTCAAATAATCAATGCACCATTTGCAAGGGAAAAAAAGTTGTATTCCATTCAAAAGAACCAGATTGTCCAGTAGAACGAACTATCACAGAGCTTGCCCCACCCAAAGAAGTTACATATTTTATTGTGGAAAACTGAAAATTAACAGAACTATGCATACATAAGATTACAACAAGATCCTGCACTCCCCATTGACTAACACTGATAAACAATTCTAATTATCCCCTATAGTCCATTACCCTATTGGACACACATTATCTAAACACATTCCCCTAAACAAGTTAACTCTTACATCATCACTATGAAACTTAGGAGTTGATTAACTACCAGGTACATTGTTACCATTAATACATTTCTTTAACAAGTAAAATATTCTTGACCATCACTCAATGTGCACCCGTTCGTTGGATCCTGATCAAAGTGTGAATAGTGAGGCCAACTCTGCTTTGATATTACAATGGCCCACCTCATTATACCAGACACTGTGGCATTCACAGACCTCTCCCTAACCTTGTAGATACATTTATTGGCATCACCTCTGCTCCAGACATCCCAAATCACAGTACAGCCCTAGCACGTCTCCCCCCTTATCTCTCGGGGAACCCAAGTGCCCATGAATGACATGATCGGGGCATGACTTTTATATCTGAATTTCGCATATTTATTCATCCCTCGAGTGCCGCGCCTGAAGTTCAAATAGAATAACCGCTCTTCGGGTGAGGGCAGTGGTGCTGTAAATCTTCACTAGGCTTCTTCACATCACAGAACCCTTTGTCCTTCAAAAGGCACATCCCTGGACCCAACATTCCTTTCCCAGCTCCTCTGAGCTCTGCAGCTGGACCAATTAACTCTTATCGACCCAGCACAGCTGCCTATGACCTTGACATCAACCAACATGGCAGAACTCCTGCTACCTTAGTCCCCAGGCCTCGCCCTTACGCAACACTTCTCTGACTCGATCTCATACATTTACCTATTGTCAGATACCTACTCGCACATCCCTTAAATGTAACAACATACACTACTACTAAATGCAAGATACATCCCCCTATTTTTAACCTCTGCAACCGCAGCATGAATACATTGTTGCTCTATCTGTATGGCTATATGATGTTTCTACTATGTGTCAAAGCTAACTACAACTGGGTATATGCACATTCTACCACGCCCAACGAGAACTGCTAGCACTAGGGCACCTGCTAATATATTTTTTGCAGTCTAAATCTCTTTGCCTGACTATGCCTTCCACTTGCATCCCAACACTCTCTTGAGAGTTCTCTTGCCATGAGTGGTTGGGATTACAACTAGTATTGCAACACTGTCAACTCGTCACAGTACTGGCAAACAGTAACATATTTATGACTGAAGTACTGGTAGTCAAATCTGCATGCCACATTAACCCCAGCTACCCACCCTTTCACCAAAAAATGTCCAATAACTCCCAGCAAGTGCCCATGGCTCCATTCATGCCCCTCCCATTCTAGTGACAATAAGGGGTCCCCTCACTCCCTGAGCCTCCTGTTTTTTTTCATTTCTGGTATAGGAACGAAAAGGGCACTTGTGCAGCCCAGTGTGCAGGCCCACTAAATGTATGCAAGATTTTTGGTCTCTTCCTGGGAGTCAGGGATTACAGGTATACATTGATGTTTGCCAGCACTTTTGTCGGGGCTGAAGAAAGGACTGAAGTGGCAGGAGAAGTGGCTAAAGAGGAGTCTGTACCCACTGACCACGTACTCAGGAGGCAAGGCCAGTCTCAGTATGTGGCACAAGATTATACAGCAGTGCTGAGCTAAGAAAGTCGTGCCACAGGCCAAACCAGCATCCTTCATGACAGGCATCAATGGAGGCAAGCATCTCGGTCAGTGAAATGACTACAGTCAAACGCAACACACAGTGACTGGTTTTTCCAAACTAAAGTTACCAACAACACAACAAAGCTCTCTTGCACTTTCCTTCTCCATCTTTCTAACTAACCCTCCGCAGCTCTCCTCCGTTTTGTGATCCACAAGAGAGCCTGAAGACCATGAAAATTGCAGCACTGCACAGTATAAATCACAATGACATAACATACCACATGCGGCTGTGGATATTCTCTCAATACTGACAGTGGGATTAGGGGGTTGCTGCACGCTATTGGCAAGTGCTTATGTAAATTGGAACATCGTGCATCCCATTTTAACTCCCCTTCCTGCAGGAATTTACAAGGTCTAGTACCCCACGCTCCACTGCTACAGGAACAGAGATCTCAGCCCAGTATTGCTGGGAAGGTCTTCTAATGGCAAATCTAGGAAGAAAAGCCGTAAATCCCCTTCCCATGGCCCGACTAAAACTAAAGCAGAGCTGAGAGTCAGATGGTGTCACAACAAGCACCTTATACTAAAATGATTAACAGGCTGTTATGTGGGTTTTGTAGGTTGCTATTTATTATACACTCATAATTCCAGTCTAGCCTGGGCCATTAGCGTTCATATTCACACTAAGTCATTAGTAAGCTTGGGCCAATTACCCTACATCGCCAGATTTGGGTAAATCTCTGGGAGTCCGCCGAAGAATTGTGACATTTGAATTTCCCTCCAGCTATCAGATGAGGTCAGCGAGTGCATTTGGGTATTGCGTGATGGTTCAGTGCATCATCAGAGTAACATCAAATTCTGGTATTCTCGTGTGGATTCGGGCTAGTTCCTAGGCAGAAAACTATTTCGGGAGCTTATTTAAAGAATCAGCATCTTCCTCTTTCTTTTGTTTGCAAATTTCTTTTTACTCAGAAAGGTGAGGCAGGGCTGATCCAATATCACAGAAAACGCTGATTTCGGACTTTAGAAGGCACCTTCATTGGCTCCCAGTACAACAGCGAATTAAATTTAAGATCCTGTGCCTTGTTTTTAAGTGCATCCACGGCCTCGCCCCCAAATATTTGACCTCTAGGATAGCTATTCATTGTCCCACACTTACACTGCGATCCATAGGAAAGGTCTGTTGGTAGTTCCCCCATCGAGAACCACTACTTGGGGAGATAGACGTTTTTCCTTAGTTGGACCTCGTGCTTGGAATTCTTTACCTCTTCAGCTGCAGCAATTAACTCCCTAGCCTTCTTTAGGGAACAATTAAAAAAATACCTGTTTAGATAATTCCTCAAGCATTTTTTTTTCTTTCAAGCAAGCAGTTCCTGTAGACTCATTTAATTTCCATCTGCGCCTAGAGGCAGCTTCTGCTAGGGTGTCTTTTTTGGGGCTATGCGCATTACGAATATATAAATAGAAATAAATACAACTCCACAGAGCATATTGAAGAAAGAGAGATTTTTGAGCGTCTAGGCAGGATTTTTTTCTTTGAGCGCGCTCTGTGTTATTTAAAAAATTGGGTTTAGCTGGAAAAATGTTATTTTAGTTTTTTGCTTTGTGAGACAGGTTATCAGGTGGTTTATTTGGGAAGGCATTTTTTGTTTGTTAGATTAGCCTTTTTTCTTAATTTGTGATTTGAATTTCAAAACTTTGGGCCTCATTACAAGTACGGTTCTGTGGGAAAAACGGCATTAAAGCAGTGGTAACTGCATCACCCCTGCATTACCACACTGTCTTACTGCAACTTTGGTGGAGAGGTGGAGGAAAAACCTCCAGCAAAATGCGAGTGGTAATTCCACCATCTTAGCATCAAAAATTGGCTAAATTGGTGGAATTACCGCTGGCAGTATTACCGCCAGTGGAAATTCTGCTGAAACCCCCATGGAGTCCTATGGGCTCCCAACACCACCATACCACCACTTGTAATGCAACAGCAATTCCGACGGATCAAGTGGCAGCAACGGTAAATCCCTTTGCCAGTATTGTGGCAGATTTGATTTGATTTATTTTCATTTTCATTTTTTTATCACGCTAAATTGCCCACAGGCCTCAAAGCGCACAAAAAACCAAAACGTTACAAACATACAGAAATTTAGATGTGTTTACACAGAGGATGGTTAAGTTTAGCCTGGATCGAGATTGAAGAGGTAGGTCTTGATTCCTTTTTTGAACTCACAGATGGACTTAGCCTGCCGAAATTGAATAGGAATTTTATTCCAAGCCAGGGCAGCTTGTACATCAAATCTAGTGCCTCCAAAGCTTAAGAGTTTGAATCTGGGTTGTGAATGCTTGGTGGCATCGTAGGAATGCAATGAGCGGCCTACACTGCAAATGGTTAGTCGATAGGACAGGTATTGAGGTGCATCAGAGTTACAACACTTAAAGATAAGGGAAAGAATTTTATGAGTGAAGCGTTGTTTCACTGGAAGCCAGTGAGGTTTCCTTCTAGCCTCAGAGACATGATCTCTACGGGAGAGGCCAAAGACAGCTCTGACTGTGTTGTTTTGTGTGATCTGTACAGCATGAAGATTTGCATTTGTAGTACCCGCCAGGAGACTGTTGCCATAGTTGAGGTGTGAGTTTACCAGTGCATTTGCAAGCAGGGACCCACTATGCAGGGAGATGTATGGACAAACGTGATCGAGTAATTTTGAGACATAACTGCATGAGGCTTTTACCTAGGAAACTTGCGACTTCATAGATAATTGTGCGCCTAGTGTGATGCCTGTTAGGGAGAATTCTCAAAATTTGCTAACTCTTTTCTACCTTAGAGACCCCTAGCACTTTTGCTGAACTTTGGAACTCTGAACTTTTTAAATCTGTTTATTTTCTGTGTTTATTTCTTTTATCTATGGAGTTTTAGACCACTCCATAGGCATCATCTTTTTTTTTTATTTGTGTCACACAGCACCCTCAGTGCAGTGGCACGGGGATGTCTTTTTAGACTCCCCAAAGGATTAAATACCTTCTCTGGGATAAACTACGGTTTTCCAGAGACTGTAAGGTTAAATTGACTTTACTAGCCTTTTTAAATTCCTAGACCCAGCACACACTATCTTCCTATAGAGGAGTGCTGGACGGGTTACCTACTATCCCCTGTGTCTAGAAACTCATGCAGCAGTCAAATACTACCCTTTTCTATCTAAATGGCTGGTGGCAGTGGTTTTACAACGAACTACGCGAACACCGTTAGCTAAAAATCACGGGAGCCATGTTTTTCGCCATTTCTTTTTGGAAAGGTCTTTCTAGTTATTGTCTCTGTGCGGCAAACCAGGTTTGGCCCCTTTGTTTCTATGCCTTTGGCGGGCTTCAGGACTGAAGACCGCCTCTAGTGTCTGAGTGTCCGGGGTGGGCAGGAAGTGAGGCAGGTGTCCGAAACTCCCTGTGCTTAGACTCCTAGGAGACCCAAATGCACTCTGGCGTGATTGGCTGGCTGACTGTCCAGCAAGGACAGCCACCCTGCTGGGTGAGTGGCAGCTAGGCTGTAATGAAAGGGAGAAAACTGTTTAAAAGGTGAGTCTTGGAAAGCAGAGTCGACCACTGGAACGAAAGAACCGAAGACAAGCTGGAAGAAGACGGCTGCTGCAACTCCTGGACCGTTGGTTTGCCCAGTGAAGCCCTTCTGCAGGTCCGAATTGCCAAGTTCATCTCGACAGAGAAGCCCCTTCAAGGACGACTTCTTCCTTTGAGTTGGTGGGACCAATCAACTCGTAAGCCACCTGGATACCATTCTCGGAGCTGGTTAGGATTAACAAGGGGGAAGGACACCAGCTTATGTGCTTGAATTACAGCTACTCGAACTGAAGTGACTCCATTTTGTCAGCTTTTTCCGACGATCCTGTGCAGTGCAGGAGTCCCGCGATGTCCTCCCTCTTGTCCCCACGAGTGAGGCTCAGAAATAGTGAGATTTGCAGGAACTGCCAGGAACGAACGTCTTCTGCTGCATCTTGTTCTTCATATTAAGTTACTGTGCCAACCCGATTGAGAGAACTTACCTCTCGCGGTGAAAGTTCGCAGAACCTTCCCAACTTGCAGGCCTATTCAGCTTGTGACCCAACATATGATTCTTTTTCGTACAAACTACTTCTCATTATGTGTCCAGCTAGACCACATTTTTGTCATGGGGGAATACCTGCAGTCTTATGGCAGATGTGTTGTATGATGTATCTTAAAGTAGTGTATGATATCAGGTGCGTGCTGGTGAGTGGCCATGCCTTCGGCTATCTTCCATAAGCATGGAGTGTGATAGGTACCCATGTGTCCTGGCTGGTTTCTTGGTTTTGTAGATGCAGCTGAATTTAGAAGGGGGTGAATTCAAAGAGCGTCAATATTCGAAACAATGGCTTACTCAAAATGCAGCTGAATTTAACTCAGTGGCTATACTCAAAATGCAGGTGAATTTAAAAGAAGGCTATAATCATAATGCAGCTAGATTTAGAAGGGGGCAAGTTCAAAGCACGGCTAAGTTCTATACAGTGGCTATACTCAAAAGGCAGCTAAATATAACACATTGGCTATACTCAAAATGTGGCTACATTCAGCACATGGTCTATACTCAAAAGGTAGCTAGGTTTAAATGGGGACGAGTTCTAAGCAAGGCTAAATTCTACACAGAGGAGATGCTCACAAGGCAGCGAAATATAACACATTGGCTATACTAAAAAATGCAGCTAAATGCAACACAGTGGCTGTATGCAAATGCAGCTAAACATAACACAGTGGTTATACTTAAAAAAGAAGCTGAATTTAACACAGAGGCTGTACTAAAAAAATGCAGCCAAATATAAGATATGGGCTATATTCAAAATGCAGCTAAATATAACACATTGGCTATACTCACAAGGGGTAATTCATGGAATCAAGCGCAGAAGTGGCATATTCATGGATACTTACATCCATAACCAGCCGTGGCGCAGAGTGGCGCAGCGACCCTGCAGCAGCGCCAGTTACACTCCCAACCCCGCCCTGTGCGCCAAAAACATTGCACAAATCCCCTATATGGCACAAAGGCCAGTGGACCAGTATACAACACCCAACCACGAAAATGCACTAAAAACGCCACACAGCCCTCACGTGCCAGCGAAATCGTGTGTAAAACTCCCTGCGCACCCCTCGGAATATGCGCCCTGCTCGCCCCAGCGAAATCACGTGTAAAACTCCCTGCGTATCCATCGGAATACGCGTACCCCGCTTTCGCCAGTGAAATCACATGTAAAACTCCCCATGCACTCCTTGGAATACACGTACCCCGCTCGCGCCAGTGAAATTGCGTGTAAAACTCCCCACACACCCTTCGGAATACGCATACCCTGCTCGCGCCAGCAAAATCACGTGTAAAACTCCTGCGCACCTCTCGGAATACACGTACCCCACTTGCGCCAGCGAAACTGCGTGTAAAAATCCCTGCGGACCCCTCGGAATACTCGTACCCTGCTCACGCCAGCGAAATCGCATGTAAAACTGCCCGCGCACCCCTTGGAATACACGTACCCCGCTCGCGCCAGGTAAATTTCGTGGAAAAAGTCCCCACTGTGGTGTGGGCTGCCTGTGGGGCACGGGAAGGGTGAATGGGCTGCCTGCGTGGCATGGGGAGGGTGAATGGGCTGCCTGCGCGTGTTCCGAGGTGCCGCAAGTGAGGTACACTCATTCCGGGGTGCATGTGGATTTTCACACGCGATTGGCCTGCCGCAAGTGGGATACACATATTCCGAGGGGCACGCGTGGAGTTGTACACGCGATTGGCATGCCGCAAGCGGGGTACATGTATTCCGAGGGGTGCGCGTGGAGTGTTACACACGATTGGCCTGGTGCATGTGGGGAATGCGTATTCCGGGGTGCGCAGGGAGTTTCACACGCGATTTGGCAGTGTGGGCCCTCCCGGGTGTGCCCCTGTCCCCCTCCCCATGCCCTGCAGGCAGCCCACACCACAGTGAACCACCTTACACCCCTGGGCATGCACCACAGGCAGCCCATCATCCCTGGGCATGCCCCGAAGGCAGACCATCACCCCAGTCCATGCCCTTCAGGCAGCCCATCACCCCTGGGCATGCCCCATAGGCAGCCCACATGGCAGCATGCACTTGGGAGCCCTGACACATGTCCCCCACCCCACCCCCAGTGACGGGCACCTGCCAGCAGGCCCCGACTCATGTCCCCCAGCCCACTCCCAGTGACGGGCAACTGCCAGCAGGCCCCAACTCATGTCCCCCACCCCACCCCCAGTGACGGGCACCTGCCAGCAGGCCCCAACTCATATCCCCCACCCCCAGAGACGGGCACCTGCCAGCAGGCCCCAACTCATGTCCCCCACCCCCAGTGACGGGCACCTGCCAGCAGGCCCCAACTCATGTCCCAACACGTCATCACAATCCAGACCCATGGCCCTTATGGCCACCCAAATCCCACCCCACACCACCCCAGTCCAAACACCCAACCAAGCATTCCATCCACTCCACATTGAATTCCCCATGTCATGATAGATACCAAATAAACAGCATGCCCATGAATACATGTCCATCAGACCCACACAATGGCGACACATGACTGAGAAAACCCACATAGTGACATGCACAAAACCAATGAGAGAAGACCACACAAATAAAGTTAAAAAAAGATGTATTAAATACAAAACTGAATGAATGAAACAAAATCACACAAGAAAACAAATAATAAATACAAGTCTGGATGTCCAATATTAAGCAAAGAAAATGAAGGCTGAAATTAATAAAATCCAAAGTTTAAAAAAAAAGCAAAGCATTCCTCCATGGGTAGAAAAAAAGAAGTAAAACCAGGTCCATAACTATATACAAATGAAAATTCAAGGGTCCATGAGCCCAACAATCCAAAGGAAACCTAAGCAACAACCTACCTAATAAATAACTATAAACAAAAAGGCGGGGCATACTCCATGCGCCCCAAAGAAAATTTTAAAAGAAAGGAAACCTACACCTACATAACTATTTACAAAGACGGCGGGCCAGTCCCATGGCTCATTTAGCGATGTTCCGGGCCAGGGCATCATCGAACTCCACGTCGATGTTCCAGAGGCGGGCCTGTTCCCTGGCCTCAAGGTCTCGCAGGGATGCAGCCATGGAATCCCTCAACTCCCTGCAAGTTTTCTCGAGGCCCTCTGCCCGCCTCAAAGCCCGGTGCATGGAGTTCTCCACCCTGGCCATCCTGAGCCGTGCCCTCTCCGCCCGCCACCTCTCCGCATCTATTTGCTGGCCCAACCACTGCCACACGGAAGACACTCCCAGTCCGTGGTCCTCCTGGCCCTCGGCCGATGCCTGCCCCGGGGTGTTGATGGCCCTGAGCCATGATGCCTCCGATGCAACTGCCTCTGCCACCACGACGGCCTCCGGGCTGATGGACTCCCCCGGTGCCGTCGTGCCCGTGCCCTGCCCAATGATGCCAGCACATCCTCCATCTGCTGGGGTCCAGTTGGTGGGGTGGCCACCCCTGCTGGGCCTCCGACTCCCGACTGTGGCAGGGATGGGATCTCCACTAGACTGGCTGCATTGGTTGGGGCCGGTCCACAAGGGGCCCTGGAGGCATCTGGGCCAAAAGACGGCACAGGGAACAACTGGCATATAGTGTGCACAGAGGAGGAGAGGGCCGCAAGCCTGGCCGACACATGGAGGAAACCCCCGACCATGATTCCTCCCTACTGGGCCACGTTGCCACACAGCTCTTCGTGATGACGTGCGTGGTGCCCCCAGGAACCAAGCACGCCATCATGAATGTCACGTGTGCGCAACGCGACACCAATCAGGACAAACTCAATCCTGTCACGAGTCCCCACGTCCATAGGTAGAGGAGTGCCAGATGACGTCGACCTCCCCCCTACCTGTGGATTGGCCTGGGACGGGTGCATGGTGGTGCAGTCACAGTGTCAGGGACAGTGACATGCACAGGCCTCTCCACAACGACCTGTGCTGCCTCCTGCCCCTGCCCCTGGACTGCACCACTTGCGCCAGTGGTACCACCCCCACCAGGCCCCATGTGCGGCTCTGTAGCGGCCTCCTCCTCCTCCTCACACACCAAATGTAATACTAAACTGTGGCTCCAGAACAGTGACAATTAGCATCGTTCCTGATCCATCTCTGTACATTAGACTGCTAATGTAAACCCCTTATGCATATGACTTGTATATACCTACTTTTGTAAATATTGTAAATAAAGACCATATTTCTCCTGTATTTGATGTACTATATGCCGCTCTATTATATGTCTGCTTTAACCTATCATAAGATATGTGCCCAGATGCCCGAGGGCAAGGCGCGCTCTACAAATAAAGAAAATACAAATACCAACCTGGATGGCTCCGCACCATCTTCCGCCATCGCAAGCTCGTGTGGGGGCTCACCCGCCCTTTCCGCTGCAGTCGTAGTGGCAGACGCGGCAGCAGTCCCCTCGCTCCCGGATGATGGAATTTCCTGGGAGCGTGACTGGGCCTTGCGTCGCCGGCCGGTGGAGGCATCCCTGCCGCTTTCCTCCACAGCACCGTTTCCGCACTCTTCTTTACTCACCGCTGTGTAAAGGGAGACATTGAACACAAGCATCAGGGTACTGTACAATAGTCCTCTAGACAGAAAGCAATAGCATATGAGTGGCACTGTCAAACGTCACTTCCATCATGTCCCTCCACAACACATGGGTCAGTGCAGGCAACACACATGCAGGAACAGGCATGGCACATGCAACAAACATTTGCATCCATGTCCAAGGCACCGTAGAAACAACCAATGGTGGGCTGAAACTCACATGCATCATGGGACATGCTGATCACATGCACACACATCACCGGAGGGTCATGCATCTGGTCCCTTATACCCCCGGACACAGTGGATACAAGGATGACTAGGCTGTATCAGTGAATCAACACATTGTCACGGACATGTGTCACGCATCCATCTCCTTTCTCTCTTTCTACTTGCTCCCTCCCGCTCTTTTCCCTTTTGTTCCTACTCTCCACTCTGTTCTACTCTTACCCATCTCCCTCTCTCTCTACATATACCTCTTGAATCTCCACCCACTCCCCACATCAATCTGTCCAATTTCTAATCCCTCTGCCCTCTTCTCCCCCCTCACATTCGCTACTCCCACCTCCTTCGACCGTCCTCGCTCCCCGCCATAGTTCCTCCTTTTTCCTCTTTCCTCCTCCCCCTCTCCTCTCTCCTCCCACCCACTCCTCTCCTCTCTTCTCTCTTCTTTCTCCTCTCCCCTTTATCCCCTCCTGTCTCTCCTCTCCCCTCTCTCCTCTCTACTTGATGCTCTTTAGTCTATTCACTCTCCCCTCTCTCATCCTTTCTCTCTCCTCTCTTCTCCCTACTCTCTCCTCTCACTCAGTACAATGACTTTAACACATAGTCGCTCTCACTCAAACCACGAGACACTCAGTCACTCACTGACTCATGTTAGGGAGAATTCGTAGAAATGTGCTAATTCCCCTCACCTTAGAGACCCCCAGCAGGACTTGTTTTTTTTCCCCTAGAGAGGGTGCGAGCCTTTTTTCTCCCACTCTCTCATGTATTTTGATGTGTGTTTTACTCTTGTGTTCTTTGGTTATGGAGTTTTAGATAACTCCATAAGCAGTGGAGTAATTTTGCTGAAAATGTTGGGGGACACATGACATCTGAAGAAAAGGTGCCCCAGCCAAATGAATGGGGACAAAATGGTGTGCCAATAAAGTTGGAGGGGACAAACACCCCCTGTCCCCCCCTAAAATTACGCCCATGTCCATAGGCATCATCTTTTTATTGTTGTGTCACACAGCACATTTAGTGCAGTGGCACATGGGTGTCCTTTGGACTTCCCAAGGTTTAAATACCTTCTCTGGGATGAACTACTGCTCCCCAGAGAATGTAAAGTTAAATTGACTTTACTAGTCTTTTTAAATTCATAAACCTAGCACACACTATCTTCCTATAGAGTGCTGGAGGGATTACTTAGTATCCCCTATGTCTAAACACTCTTGTAGCTGTCAAATGCTACCCTTTCCTATTGAAATGGCTGGTGGCAGTGGTTTTATAATGAACTACCATGATTTTTCCTTCCGACCGCGAACACCGGTAGCTAAAAATCGGGGCATGTTTTTCAATATGGCTGCCCAAGACCCCTCTGTAAAAACAGACTCTGGTCATCTTTTTTCACTGTTTCTTTGTGGAAAGGTCCTTCTGGTGTTTAACTCTGCGCGCCAAACAAGGTTTGGTCCCTTTGTTCGTGAGACATTGGCGGGCTTCAGTACTGAAGTTCGCCCATGCCGTCTGAGTGTCTGTGGTGGGCAGGAAGTGAGGGAGGTGCCCGAAACTCCCTGTGCTTGGTCTCCTAGGAGATCCAAATGCACTCTGGCGTGATTGGCTGGATGACTGTCTGGCAAGGACAGCCACCCTGCTGGGTGAGTGACAGCTAAGCTGGAATGAATTGGAGAAAACTGTTTAAATGGTGAGTCTCCAGGACTGGAAGGCAGAGTCGATCACTGGAACGAAAGAACCGAAGATGAGCTGGAAGAGGACGGCTGCTGCAATCACTGGACCATTGGTTTGCCCGGTGTAGCCCTGCTGCAACTCCGAATTGCCAGATCTCCATTCAACAGAGAAGCTCCTTCAAGGACGGCTTCTTCCTTTGAGTTGGTGGGACCAATCAACTCAGCAAACTGCTAGATACCATACTCAGAGCTGGTTAATGTTAACCAGGGAGAAGGACACCACTTTGTGTTGGGAACCACAGCTACTTGAGCTGAAGTGACACCATTTTGTTTGCTCCAACGACGATCCCGTGCAGTGCAGAAGTCCCCCGACATCCTCCCTCTTGTCCCCACAACTGAGGCTCAAGAACAGAGAGATCTGCAGGAACTGCCAGGAACCAACGTCTTCAGCTACATCTTTTTGCTTCACTTTAATGTACTGTGCCATCCGGTTGAGAGATCCTAACTCTCGCTGTGAAAGTTCGTGAAACTTTCCCAACTTGCAGGCCTAATCAGCTTGTGACCCAGCATATCATTTGTTTTCATCTAAACTACTTCCAAAAACTTTTACAAAGACTTCTCCATCTGTACCAGAACTGTGCTGTCCTATCCAACACTAGACTATTGACTTTGGCCTGGCCTATTCAATTGAACTGACCCTCATGGTACATTGAGCCCTTGCATTATCTGAAAGAAGTGTTTTCTAACCCTTTGTACAAACCTCTGCCTTTTTATTTGTATTTAAAAGTATTGAAGTGCCATTTGGCTCCTTTTTCAGGGGAGCGCAAACCGTCCCTACAACTTAGAGTTTTTATGCTGTAGTATACTGGTGTTGAATATTGAGTTGGTTTCTACTAGTGAATGGTTTCCAAATGACTGTGTAAATAAATGTTTAAGTATTGTTTACCAAGAAACCTTGAGTGTAAGTGTCTACTTGAACCCCTGTGATTGTGATAGTTCTGTGTAACATCTTCTACTGCTCCTATTCCCTCTTGAGTTAAGCCTGGCTGCTCAGCTCGCTACCAAAAGTGTGTAGTACAGACTTATACCAAAGGTTGGTTTTTGCTTATACCTGTAGTCCTAATTGTGTGTGGTGTTCCCAGAGGGTACTGCCTGCAATTCTGCCTAACTTACAGCCCCACTCTCACTATCTGGCAACACTCTGTCTCACTACCACCACCGCTCCTGTATTAATCTCCACCATAATCTCCTCAATGCTCTGCTCCACTTTCCATCTTTCACCTGGTCTCTCTGTCTACCTCCTCTCCTCCTGATCTCAGCATACCACTCCTCACTCTGTCTTTCCATGGCCAGTCTTTTATATCCCTCCCTTCCTCGCCTCACTGGTCTCTAGTGGCAAATCTCTGACTGCTCTTTCTCCCTGGAGTGGGTTTTTCACTCTGCAAGTCTATATTACAATACACAATTAACACTCAAAGTTGTTTTCCTTAAATCAGGCTAATGCCCAAGACGTAACAATTCTTTCTTTTCTTATGAACACCTTTTACATGTATCACTTGAAATGAACACAGAGTTTCCTTTTACGCACAGTGTATCTCTTTTCAACTCATGCAACAGGGATCTCTTGCTGTGTGCTCCGGAACAACCTGAAGCTAAACCAGCACGCTCCCTTGTTTGCATAAATATCCTAATTGTCATCCTGTTAAGATGATGTCCTTCCTTTCTACTCTGGACACCAAAAGAATACCCAACATGTCTCAGTTGCCACACATTAAGAACTTGGTTAGTGTAGTGGATTTGGGATGCCCATGCTGCCATCTCTCCCTGTTCAATGATTAGTTAGTGTGTCAATACTTGCTGCATAAAAATAGATAACATGAGGAGTTATTTTACTGTGACGAGATGCAGATATACTCAAAATTGTGATTACAAGTTTATTAAATAAATGAACTAGGTTAGTGACCTCATAATTGCTATTATTTGGATGTCAGGATTCAAACATGGGCAACTGCAAGACTTTATCTGAGCCTGCAAAGGATATATGTACAAATAATGGATACTGAGAAAGAAAGTTATAATGAAATGCATTAAAAAGTGGGAGTCTTGCAACACTTGGATTGAAAAATGAACTAAGCACACGTAGTTTCGCCAAATTGTATATTCGAACAGATTCTGATTACATTTCAGTAAACAAGCAATATGACTATTAGTGATCTAATCTGTAATCTGGTGTGTGTTACCATAAATAAAATTAGAAACCATCAGTATGACAGAGCTAGGTCTTGCTTTATGATAAATCCGTGGAGGGCTGTTGGATGTTCCCAAGTCATTCAGTGTTCTATAGCAAAAGACAACAAGGGGAAGAGACTTCTTAAAAAGTAAAGCTCCTCTATCTTTTATTGCATGTGTGGTGACTGCTACAAGTTGCAATATACCATCTAGAACATGTGCACTTGCCTGAATCAAGATGAACATATGCAGTGGTTGCTAGCTACTGTTGTGCGGGAACGAGAACTTTGAATACGCTGGGCATTGGTAACAGTTGTGGGAACTGTGCGCCCAGTTAAGTTGCCATGGGGTTCTCAGGTGTACCTAGTCCTTCTTCTATGTAATTTGTGACCTATTTTAACCAATTTAGAAATGTTAGCTTGTGGCATTAACAAGCTACCTTTTGATAACATGCACATTAATAGAATTAGCAAGGTTTTGATAAAGTAGGTACTCTGAACAGATATTTAGCACAAGGTTAGATAATTAAAAAATAATTCATTTTTTGAATGACGATTGTAGAACATAACCCACGTTTCATAAAATTGCAAGGAAATGATAACTAAGGTGGTGGTGGTGAAATTGTAGAAACTTCAGTGAAGGCAAAAGACAATGAACATTATTATGTGGGATTCAGGGAAATTATGAATTGTGAATTAAATGTGTGTCAGAGGCGGAGTTTATGTAGGTTCTCTGCTTTGTTTACTACTCATATGCTCATGAACAGCCTGCAATGTTTGTTGCAGACCAGGCGTTTTATGTTTGTGGTTAAGATTAATTCTAAACCTTCCAGCCCTCACCTCTTTTGTCATGCTAATCCCTATGGCCATTACCACCCATTCCTGTAACTCCCCACCCAAAACACCATCTCAAGGGAACTCTTTAAGCATGCGTTAATCAAGCCTTCACATCAAACTTTGCACTGGAAGTACATGCCTGTGTTTTTTCAAAGCAGTCTTCTGAGAGTTAAGGATTTAATTGGAGTTGTAAACTCACTATTGGTGTAATAAAAATGCCTTACCAGGCATGCTTTCAGCCACTCAGTTTATAAGCACTCTGCATGGCCTTCATTGATGTACTGTTAAAAACACGCATTGGCAAAGCCACCAGTTTTGGCTTGTGTATACATATTAAGATTTTTGCCAGTCACTGCCATCAGATGCCCAGGTACTCGCACCATTTTGCACCTGCTACGATCAATGGCCGGTTAATACCACTATGGCTGTGCCTGGCAAATGCCTTTTCCTTGCCTACACAAAAACCCAAACTGTTAGTATTGCCAATGCGTGTTTAAAAATGTTTAAATCACCAGAACTCATGGAGCAGGGGAGTAATGCATGGCCAGAGGAATCCGTCCTCAAATATTTCGCTCGTTCTTGACAATCTGGCAGGTCAAATAGAAATTAATGATAATCAAAACATGTTGATTTACATCGATGCGGCCAGAGAAATTCAATTACAATTAGTGGATAATGGTACCGTCACAAGAATTTATCATTCACATTCCTCTGTACAAACAGAATGGGCTGCATTTGTTAAACGTGCACATAAGCTCAGAGTACAGTTTTCCAACTTATTATCCCGCGATATGCGAGTGAACCTACACAGGTACCGACAATGAAAGAGGGATTCCTGAGTTGTGTAAGCTCTAAAAAACGGAATTTATATGTACAGATGCATACTGCTATCGTTGCCTGCTTTGGTCATCTGTTAATAGTGGAGACACTGCGTTGTAATCTGCTGTACTGGCAACACCCATTACCGATCTCCTGAGGGCGCGTATTATGCATGCATAGCAGGAATAGCGGCTGATTTGCTGGATATTGCTGTCTTCAACACAGGGACCCGGTTTACTGGTTGGGTTCTTATTTATAAGAGTGCATCCTGATTTGAATCATCAGTCTCTGTGTGGGGGATCATGCACCCACTTCAAACCCAAAGGGGCAGCCTCCTCCTTCACTATGCAATTCACCAGGACATAGAGTTTATCCTTGGAAAGCCTTTTCTTCCTGAACTTCCCCTACATGTTTCTTATGGCCAACTTGATGGTTTGGTGTGCTGAAGAAGGGCATCTGGTCACGGATGGAACAGGCTCTAGGATCTTGCCATAGGATCAGGGAGTTTTAGTTGCACAAGGAATGAGAGAGGGGGTTAGGAAAGGACACAATTAGGGGGCCAGAAGTGGGCCATCAGGGCAGGCTGGCCCCAGAAGAAACCAGGCAGTTGTTGAGCTACTAGTTTTGGCATGGGTTGGTGAAGGCAGCCCAACATTTAGGGAAAAAAGGGGTTAACTGTTAGGCTCCAGAGCAGGATACCTTGGCCAGGGTCTAATAAAAGATTCTGGTGTTATGCAGGTTTTAGTTGTGGAGGTGAGTAAGAGTCAGGGTCCTCTCTCTGTTGTTCTCCACGTGTTTGAAAGTCTGGGAGTTGCTCGTGTGCTTTCAAAGTGCACATAAGCAGAAATGTATGAGGGTTGCATTTCTGAGCGGTGTTTCCTCATGGAAACATTGAGGGTAATTCCAAGTTTGGTGGTATCCCGCCGGTTATTCCGGCGGGATACCACAAAATGGTATTACTGTTTTTGCCCGTGATATCCCAGTATTACCAGGATATTGCAAGCGACAGAAATACCGGTAATAGATTGCCAGTATTATCGGCAGAGGTAAGGACCTTAATACTGGTGCCGGAAATACCGGCTGTTTAATGCAGATGGAGGCCTGACTTACCTGCAGCTCTTGTAGTTGGCTGGTACGGAAAAGTGCCAGTAAACGTTATTACCGGCACTTTTTATTTGGACCGGCAAACTTATTATGAGGCCCACTGTGCTGTTTCACCACCAGCGCAGATATTACATAAGTAACTAAGCTCCAGGTTAAAAAATCAGACTGTATGAAAAATATGAGAATCCTCCGGAACGGCTGCCTGCGATCGGATGGAGAAGCTGGAGGACTATTTCTGAGGGTTGTCCATCCACATAGAAATGAGCCTGTTAATTTTACCTTAGCAAACCTTTGCAATGATATATCGCATACTGACAAACATTCAGCACATTCCTTGCCTGTCTTGCTGAGGTAGCACAGCAGCTATTGGCTTCACACCTAAGGGTTTTGCTCTTTGCTTTTGCAGCTTAGCTGTCAGATGTAAATCCTGCTCCAATTGCCCAGAAGTTGGTACTCAAGTTGGCGGGCAGTTTTCTGGTGGCCCAGCGCTGGGAAGCATAAAGGTGAGTATTCAGCCTCTGTGGAATGACTGTGTGTGGGGGGCGGGAGGTGAAAGTATTGTCGCTGTTCATACTCTGAATGGGGACAGGGGAGCCCCATGTAGACTTCTGCTGTAAGAGTCCTTAGACAGTGAGTTATCTTTATATGGTGAATTTACGCTATGCTGGAATATAAGACCTCTCTTTCCGATCCACCACACCCTCAGTCAGAAAGTGCACATGGTCCATAAGGATGGTGCAAGACCAATGAAGCTGCAGATCCTTTCGTCAGGGTATTTTATGTATTACTATTTATTTATTGTTATCGAGGGCACTTTAAGGTATTGCAAGAGGATTGCTATGAAGTGAGACTACATTGCTGCATGATCTCCACAGTGTGAAGCCTGAACAGCAAATCGAGGATTGTGCAGCGAGTAGGAGCTGTGCATTCTGACTATCACAAGTGTAGACTACGCACTATGATAGGGAATCTGTGCAGACGCGGAGGGTGGGCATAGGACATTCACTATGAAATAGGCTCCAATGATAGTGAGGCTTTTGAGTGAGACTGGAGCAAGTATAAATACATTCAGTTAAGTTGGATACTGTCTACGAAAGAGGTTGTGCATTGAGGAAAGGCTTCACAAGATGCGGGAATACTGAGGGAAACGGATGCAGGAAAGCAGGCAGTGGAGCAGATGTTCTGAAGTTAGAAGTCATTGTCACGCAGGACAAGGAAATTGTATATCCTATATGCATAATTCTCTTAGGATGTCTGCGTATTGGGAACTCCTTTCACGAGGCCCTGCTAAAATTGTGTGTGGTTGAACATAACTCATCTCCAAATGGCCCTTGGACACTCATGGCATGACTGATGTAACAATTGTATCCTCAGCTAATTTCCTAATTCTTTCCAAATCAGCGTGTTGTGGGGAGTATTGTGATAAATGAAAACCAGGCCTAGTGTTCATTTTCACAAAACATGGCAAAGGTTTATTCGACATTTGTGTCATCAAAGCAGATTATATTCCATACAAAAATATCGTATACAGACAGGATCGTGTTAAAAAAAACACACACAGCTCTACATCACAGCTAAAAGGGGAAAATCCAGCCCTTATTAAAATCATTTATCAGGTTCACCCCCATTCCCGCTCAGACTCAACCTCCTTGGCCATGCCCTATGCAGATATGTAGCTACAAAGTACAAAAGATTAAGATCTCCACTTTACCTGCATAGGTCCATTACATCTACTGTCCTTCAAATAACCTTCAATTTGAATATTGATTTTAGGTACATAGCTCCTTTTGTTCATTTTGTACTTAGTCATTCAAGCATACAACCCTTTCTTTATCATAGACAGGTTTGCCAAATATAAAGATATGTGGTCATTCTAATGTTCCCAAAATACTCTTTGATTTTATTAAAAGCAGGCTGGATGCCTCAGTGGTATTATTTGTCCAGTACCCCTTTCTCATAAGGGTATTTCAGAAAAGTACAGAAGGAGTGTACCAGACTATCTTTGAATTATAACCTTCTATCAGAAAAAAACCTATGTATGAATAGTCTAGATTTTGACAATGTGCTTTGCTCAGTAAGACAAATGCAACATTCGTATTATGACTACTGTATATACCGGAAGTTATGATTAGAAATAAACAATGTCAAGTTTTTAAAAGAGCCTGTTTACATTCTTAGTACAATTAAATAATTAGCTTTAGTATAGCTACTTTTGCAAAAATACACAAACCTCCCTGCAGGAGAAGATATTTACTTTTTTCCTCTGGTTACGTAGCTGTCAACAACGGCTGGGGTGGCTCTACGTTATTCTTACCTATATAGAACGACATAAAGACGTAAAGTGAGGCAGAGATAGACATATAGAAAGAGAGCGCAGAGCAAGAAAGAGTGAGAGAGAAAAAGAGAGAGAGAGAATGCTAAATCAGCATCTGATAGCCAGCTACAACTAGTTAACATTGATTTCAGGAATTGCATTGGGGTCTGTAGAGTGGGGCTGCAAAGTGAGGGGGAGGCTCTGCATTCCGTTTTGTGATAGATCTATTTCTTTTATGATTAGAGTCACACACGGGATTCAAAATCCCCTCCATGTGCATGTTGACTGGATGCCAGTGTAATGCCCAGCATGGCTTGTCTGTGCGGTTATGGGAACAGTATCTCTTATAAGGTTGTGCGTGAGGGGAACAGAGCTTAATTCTAAGGTGGCCCAAAGGAAATCAAATGCTTGAACCCATAGATAACAGAGGCATTTTTGGCCGTTACTTTCAGTGTGGAGTAATGTGTAACTTAAGAGATCAGAGTTAATGCCTATGGATATAGTCTTCAATATGCTATGGAAGCATGAAGACACACTGCGAAAGAATAAAATGTGCATAATGGTGTATGTATGTATTTTTATATGTATGTATTTATTAATAATTGTATTATGTATGTGCTGGATCTTCTACAGCACAAACCCAGAAAGCAAGCAACTCAGAGTTGAACAACAAGAATATTCATATAATAGCATACACAAATATGAGTACAATTAGAAGCATAGAATATTAACAGTACTCTTGGGCTGATATGGATAGAGTGGATACAAGAACTTAAAGGCAGGGGATACAGTTTTGGGAGGGAAAGGCAGACCCAGTCTGCGTCTAGGGGGTACGGGTGAGACATTGCCATAAAAGTCTCTGTGCACCATATGAGGGGCTGTAACACGGCTCTGCACCATGGTGAGCAGTGATGGTATGAGGGGTCCAGACTATTGCAGGTTCTAAGGACAATGGGGAGAGGTGATTGTGACAAATTGACTTCTGCCCTGCAGGAGTAAAAAAGGGTGATGTGAGGAACCAGGAATGAGACTAGGACACAGAGGATCCATGGTTTTGGTCAAAGACTTTTATCAAAATAAAAGGGGTTTTGAAAATGCCTTTCTGTCCCTGCTCTAGAGATGCTTCCCAGCCTGAAAAACCGAACTAAGCGTCTGCCAATTGTCAGAATGTCCAAAGCAAAATGTCATGTGTCCAAAGTACTATTCTGTCCCTCACATTCTAACAAAACAACTCTAAGGTGAAAAGAGAAAATATCTTTGGCCTTTAGTGGTATACAAATGTTCAAAAAGGAAATGCGAACAAACCCTTTAGGGAAACTCTTATCCCTTATATGGTCCAACTCTTTAACTCTTTTGGGGGGCCAGGAGGTGTCACCCCATCGATGGAGGAAGCCAATGTGGTGTTGCTGCCAAAGCTAGGGAAAGATGTCACTCTGTGCGGATCATATAGACCGATCGCCCTTTTTAATATAGATGCAAAGATATACACAAAAGTGCTGGTGAATAGCCTAGAGAGGCTCCTTCCAAAGTTCATCGACCCATCAGTCAGGGTTTATCAAACATAGGCATACTTCAGACAACACTCGAAGGGTCTGTCATCTCATTGAAAAGGTCAACAAAGCCGGGGTCCAAGCACTTATTCTA
The DNA here is from genome assembly GCF_040938575.1 of Ambystoma mexicanum. Taxonomy (NCBI): domain Eukaryota; kingdom Metazoa; phylum Chordata; class Amphibia; order Caudata; family Ambystomatidae; genus Ambystoma; species Ambystoma mexicanum. The sequence continues at coordinate 646,598,007 of NC_090932.1, forward strand.
GACCTGGATGCCGAGAAGAGGAACAGCCACTCAACCCTCTTTAACGCAGGGCCGAGTGGCCGTTCCGCTTTTACACCATGGAGAAGATGGGATTTGGACCCAATTTCCTCTCTGTGATAAGAGCCAATTATCACACACCTTTATTGTGTCTGAGAATTAATGGGTAACTTTCCTAGGGTATCCCGGTCTTGGGAGGCATGAAACAGGGGTGTCCTCTCTCCCCGTTACTATATGCCATTCACTTAGAATCACTGCTGGCAAGCATCAGGACCTACCAGGAAATTAGGGTAATCCCCTTCGGGGATGAGGAGCACAAAGTCACAGCGTTTGCAGACGATATGCTATTACTGGTTACAGAACCAGTCAAGACATTTCTGGCAATCGATCAGGAATTGCATCAATTTGCGGAGGTGGCGGAGTTAAAAATAAATGCTTACAAGTCGAAGGGTTTGAACCTGACAGTCCCACATTGTACCAGGCTAACTATCCACGCTTACTGGGAAAAAATCATAGGTTGTTGGTCGAATGGAAACCCTTATCAATCTCTTGGTTGCGGAGGATTAACGTCCTAAAAATGGCTATACGGCCGAAATTACTCTATCATATTATGGCTCTGGCTGTGCCCAAATCCCAAAACCTTTTTTCAAACCCTGCAAAAATATAAAGAGGCGTTTATATGGAACCACAATAGACCCAGGGTAGCAATTCAGACACTAAGAGCATCTAGGGACAGAGGGCATCAGGGAGGGCTGGACTTCAGGGCACACAATCTCACGTCACAGATAAGGTGATTAGGGACTGGTTTAGGAATGACTGGGCAAAGGTTTGGAGCCAAATGGACAGGGAGGTAGTGGGTGCCCCACTAGATGAGGTGCTGTGGAGACCAAGGGTAGACAGACCGGACAATATGTACTGTAGAGAGATTGGGGCTGTGGTGGGAGACTCATGGAATGAATTGGTGAAAAGGGCTGGATTGACCCCCTTCAATTCCCCACTGACTCCATTATTTGGGAACCCCCAGTTTACGCCAGGCAGGAGAGGAGAAGGATTCAGTAGGTGGGTGTAGGGGCGATGTTGTCAGTTAAGGGAACTGTTCTCGGGTCAGGAGTTGAAGACCTTTGTCCAGTGCAAGCATGATTTTGGACTAGGAGAGGGGGAGAGGTTTCACTATTTCCAGTTGAGGAACTGGCTGATGAATCCAGAGGTTAGATCGGCAGCCAGCAAGGAGCTCACCCGCTTTGAAAAGTTTGTAAACAGGTATCAGGGGATAAACATATAGTGGGAGCAATCTATGGGGTTATTAAAAAGGGGGAAGAGAGCCAGAAATGGCACTTTATAGATCAATGGGAGGCATCAGTGGGACACCTATCGAGGCAGATCAGTGGTCTCTGCTATGGACACTAATCCCCAAACTCAGAATGGCCATCCAACTGGGTCAAGCTGATGGTCCAATGGCATCCAAACCTAGAGAAAATGCATACATTCTATTCAACATTGCCATGACATGCTGTAGGGATTGTGGGGAGGTGGGGTCATGGAAACAAGTTTGGTGGGAATGCCCATCCATTCATTCATACTGGGATAAGATCCGGGCAGCACTGGTCAGTATCTTTGGGAATCCATTGACAGTCAAGACATGGATGGATGGCCATCTTGCTATGTTATATGTTATGTTATGGTTTTTTGTACCAAAAAAACAAGTTACAGCTCAACCAACACCCAAAAGCAACCTGATGATATAACTGAAAACATAAAGATCACAAAGAAAAAAAGATTGAAAACAATAGAGTTTGTAATACCTTCCTGAATTTTAGATGACCAGACACCTCACCAAGGGCCGGGAGAGCATTCCACACAATGGCAGCTTTAACCGAGAAAGCACGGCCATCAGTCCTCGCAGAGCGGACCCTAGGGACAGCCAAAAGCGAGCAGTCCCCAGAGTGTAGCGCACGGGTAGGAACATAGGGTCAACATTTTTGCTGTATGTTTCCAGGCCAGCATCATAAAAGGCTCTATGCACCAAACATAAAGATTTGAAATTAACACGCCTAGCCACTGGCAGTGAGTGAAGGGAGTTTAGAACTGGCAAAATATGTTCCTGATAGGGAGTACCAGTGGCGAGACAGGCAGCAGAATTCTGGAGCACCTGCAAGCACTGTATGAAATAGCCTTGGGACTGGGAGGGGTGCTGGAGACTCTACCATCAAAAACACAAAGAAAGGCTGATGGTGGTGGCAGCATTAGTAGTGGCCCAGAAATGGAAACAGAAAGGACCCCACTGAGCACGAATGGGTTGGGAAGGTTTGAAATGTGTTACTGCAATGGGTGACCTGTTCTATTCAGGGGGACCACCAAAAATTCCTCACAGAGTGGGACACAATTTTGAAATACCTGCAACAGGACTCAAGAGGTGCATGGTGCCAATTATACTGCTGGGGTTGGTGTAGCCATATGTCTTTGAGAAGGCTTACTAAGCTCTGGAGCTGCAGAAGCTTGGTGGGATGCTCTTCAGGGAAGTGGATCTTTTATGCTGGACAATGCCAGAAGTGGTCAGCTGGAACAAAACCCACTGGCCAGTGGAAAGGGGGAATGGGATGAATTGGAAGGAGTTTGGAGGGAGGGAATATGGTCTGGAAAGAGAATGGGGTGAAGGTTGGGATGGGGAGGATTGGGGGTGGAAAGGAAGGGGGGAAGGTATGGGGAGATAACGTTGCTTATGTTTTTGAAAATGCCAATAAAAATGTTCTTTAAAAAAAATAAGGAAATGTGTAACTCCAACACAAAAAGGTTCCAGAAGCACAGAGATCCTTCGTACAAAGGGTGGTTTCCTTCCCCTGGATTTCTCTTCATTCTGTTTAATATCAGTTCCTTAAGTGTCTCTTGATTAACAATAAAACTGGTACACAAAAACAACTTGACTGTAAGTATGTATATTGGTAGGGTACCTGGTGTACTCTTCTGCCCAGTTTTCTCTCCTTTTTAAGAGTATTTCAACAGCCTGATGTATCCTTATCTGTATTTCTTTAGGTATTTTATTTTAAACACTGTTCAACTCGACCATGCCTGGTAATTTTTCCTACCAGGGCTTTTTCATATATATGAACATGTTTACAACTTGCATATGCCTGGTATGCTCTCCTGCCATTCACCTTGAATCTGCCAGGTGTGATATTCTGTCAGGACTTTCCTTGTAAGCATACTGTATGCATTCACAAACTCAGTTTCCTATGCTTATTCCATTTTGCCTTTTTTTTAATTTAATATGCATATAACATTACAGTTTTACATATATAGTACGTAAAATCACATCTTTATCACAATTCATGTTAGCTTTCATACACTTTAACTTCATTACTTAAAAGATATCACTATACAAATTTTAAAACACCATTTGGTAATTCAGATAAAATCTCTAAAATTTTCACAAAGAACTTCATCATATAAAAAATTAAATTCGTGTCCTATCCATTCATAAGACTAGTCCATATTTCAGACATTTTGCACGTGGATGTATCATTGTTATATTTCATCAGGTATTTTCTGCGTATTCCCTCAATACTCTCACATTCACATATTATGTGGTAGGCAGTTTCTATTGTATTATTCCCACATAATCTACAATATCGACTATCCTTATGGATAGCGTTTTTTGAACCTAGTATGTCTAGAGTATTACAAATGTTAAATTTAAACTTTAGATACCACCTAATCGTTATGCTTTCTGGAAATGCATGTTGGTAGGTGGGTATACCATCTCTGGACATCAAGTGTTTTAGAAAGGGACCACTATTTACTTTTTCACCCAAATTCACTGTCATCTGCTCTTTATCTTGCTCAATAATTAGCCTTTTTAGTATACGCTTGATCTGCACAATGGAGAGCAACAACCAATCATCATTGTCACTTTTTGTCCATTTATCATAGATCTTATGCCACTTATTTATGGTGACAAAATTCTGTTTGGTTGAAGATGTAACATATTGATCCATAACTTTTATTACAAACGTTCCGTTAGAGAGACGACAAAGCTTGACATATAGCATAGCCACCATTATCTCTATCCGACTATTCACACTTGTCAATCCACATTCCAGCAATATGTATTCATTAGACAGATTTTTTGGCATCCTCAATAATATATTAAGCATTTTAGCTTCGAATAATTTTAACTCTTTTTTAAAATGGCAACCCCATATTTCCGCGCCATAGAGTAAACAGGAAACAATTTTAGCAGAGTATAGCGAGATCACAGTATTTACAGAAATATTCCCTTGAGTACCAATAAATTTACTGAGAGCCATAGTGGCTATCATACATTTTCGCTTAGTTTCCCACCAATGTTTTTTCCAATCCAGCTTATTGTCTATAACCACTCCTAAATATTTGTATTCATTTACGACCTCGAGGTATCTTTGCTCTACTATCCATTTTTCTTTATGGTTTCTATTCAAGTTTTTGGAGTCAAATGTCATCACTTTTGTCTTCTCAGTGTTGATGACCAGATCGTTCTTATAAGCAAACTTAACCAATTCATCTAATTTTACTTGGAGGCCCTTAGGTGTATAATCAATTAATACAATGTCGTCAGCGTAACCTAGCCACCCAAGCTTAAGTGTGCCGACCTTAATGTCAAAAATTGAATTATTACTGACCTCATTTAGAAAGTCTGCCAGATATAAATTAAAAAGTGTGGCTGGTAATGTACAGCCTTGTTTGACTCCACGCAGGGTAGAAATTGCATCAGATAGTCTGCCTTCAAGGTCTAAACGAACTCGGACCGATGTGTCGGTGTATAGCAATTGTATCATATATATATTTTGCCTTTTGATGTTATATTCACCTGCTCAGTCTTTCTCGTGTATTCCATTTAGGCTTACTTGGTTTTGACAGCATTGCCAATATGCCCTGGTGTCCCTGCTTCCCTTGGGTGCACTCAGCGGCTTTTGCTGGTGTACGTTTCTACTGCTGCAAGCCTGCATTGGCCCTATGGCATTCCGCTCCCTTTCTCGGCTTCGGCTTCTCAGCTTTTCTGCATCTTGTGGCTTTGGCTTGCTTATTCTGTGTCTTCCTGGGCTTACGTGAAGTGGAGGTTATGTTCTATTACTGGAAAACATCCAGAAGCCTTGTATCTGCTTCTGGCATCTTCACCCCGTATTCCTGTCTGCAATCCACTCCTTGCTTCTCTGTCGATGAGCTGGTTGGCTCCACAGACTCTGTGTCAGCCCCACGGTCTCTTGTTCAGCATCAAGAGAAGCAGCATTCTGCAGCCGGCATGCCCTTGTCAGCTGCTTCACCGGTTTAAATTTGCCAGCGTCAGGCTTGTTCCTACAACCACTAGAGCCCATGTTTTTGGGCTTATGGTAATGGTAGTCTGTTTCTGATAACTTATATTCAAAGTCTGAAAATGTGTTCCCAGTGATATTAAAAGGCAAGTCATTTCTTGATGAATATGCAGAGTCTGAAAAGGTTTTTTCAAGATCCTTCATAAGTGGCGTAGGGGAGTATTGACAAAAAGCCATTAAGGCATGGGGAATGGCGGGGGCATCCCCATATTAAAAACATGGATACCATGTCTCGTCTGACGATGCCATAGCACCCTCCCATCGGTCACCTCCCCCATGTGATCCTTCCTCATATAGACACTCCCAGGGTCAAGATCAGGTAGCGGTTGCCACCCCCAAGGCACATGAGGACAGGTTACCGCTGGTAAATGAGTGATGACACCATTGGATTCATCTCAGTGAGCAGAGGATAAAGTGTCTACTCAGCCCTCACACTTCTACAAACCAAGAGCCAACACAATCATAAAGGTAAAACAGGTACAGTTAAGAGATATACCTCCTTCGCCTTTTATGGTAACATGGGCAGACGGAAGTCTATGCGCTTAAGAGGGGTGAGAAAGTGCTTCAGTCGCAACACAAACAACGAAGTATAACAGTCCAAAAGAAAGGAATGTCCAATCGAGGTTCTGTAAAAAGATATATACTTTAATCAAACTCACCATGTACAATATTAACTAACTACAAAACACTACAACACCCCACCCATGTAGAAAGAACAAAGAATATGCAAAGATAGCAGATGCAGCACTCTGGGTAATTAAACTACACAATGCTCAAAAAGGGCATGTTCTTCAGGTTGCAAAAAGGACAGGGGGAGATATCAGTCAATAATAACTTTGCAGGTATCTTGGTGGTAGTGTCGAACCAAGCCTCTTGGTGCAGTATGATGGTTCGATTTGGTTCGAGGATGAAGCTGTTGCAGTGATCCAGTGGCGAGCGGGTGTCGAGCCGGGGTCAAATGGGAGGTATCTGCATTTCAAAATGTAACACAAGCTGTGTGGATCAGGCAGCTATCAGGTTCGATTCAGTGGTCATGGTTTCACAGCTGAAATCTGGTACCAGGATATGCAGGTGAGTTGGTTTGATTCAGAGGCCCGAAAGTCACTTTTGGGAAGACACCAGGTTCGACCAATTTACAGGTACAGCAATGAAGAAGCTGACGGTTCGAATGGTGGTTCAAGCATTGCGGAGGCAGGGGTGCTTCTTGGTTTGCGCCAAAGCAATGACTCACTTCAGCTGGCGTGGTGTGGTGGAAAAACTGGTTCAAATTGGGAGATATGCAATTTGAACAACGATGAAAGCCACTTTTCCTGCTGGTTCAAATGGTGATGAACATGTTGGAATCACAGCTCAAAGCGGTTTGACTGTGAAAACACAGGCATCCTTGCTGTTCTGGCTTCCATGCGCTGTGAAGCCGAACCCAGGGTCTCAGGGACAAAATGCGCCCTTGTTCCTGTGCACCCAAACCCAGGCTTATCTGGCCTTGTTCCAGCAGGAGGCCACTCCCAATTCTCCCTGGGGATAGTTAGAGGACAGAGCTTGCGCCTGCCTTGGAACACCTACCTTCACCTCACAACTGACTCTGGAAAGGGTTGCCCTCCGAGCAACGTCCAACTAAATTATTATTTTTTTTAAATTTAAAATGATATGTTTGATTAATCAAACTTTTCATTATACAGTTCATTAAACAATTTGTTAAAGAAGCACCAAAAACAAACATGAAAGCTAGTTCTCAGTGTCCTTTTGAATCTCTATCCAAAATTTGATTGCCGTTAAAATGAAATGTTTGTTGTGGCCTTTTGGTAATTGGTCCCACCATTCTTGTGTAGTCATCTGCTTTTTTCATATTCTAAAGAAGTCTTTGAATAAGCTTCTTTTTTCCTGTAGTGCCGGACAAATCATAATGATATGACATAGTGTCTCTATGATATTTTCAGCCTTGCAGAATCGGCAATCTGAGGATTTTCTGTCTGTCTGTTTGATCTTACTCAAGTAAACACGGGTCGGTAAGATGTTTAGTCAAAACCTTAGGAAGAGATCTCGGATATGTCGATCTGGGAAGCATATCAAATATGCAGGAAGTTCATGTAGGTCTCTTGTATCTATTGCACATTCTTGATGTCGTTTATATTTGGTCTGGTCACTGAGAGTCTTTATCCAATCGTTCCTCTTTATTGTTCGCTTTGCATGTTGTGGTCTGTTTATTAACATTTCTTCAGTAATGTCTTCTTCTTCCATCTGACTCTTGATCCCGATGAACTATTGTTGAAGAACTTTTGCATTTAATGCGTTCTTTTTAGTTTTTAATATTTCTACAGCTGGTATTTTGACTTGACTGATTATTTTCCTGAAGAGGTCCATTTGTTTCCATAATATTATGGATTGTAAAGCAAGTTCGAAACGGATCCTCGGCATTGGAAAAACTTTGGGTAATGCTAACGTTTTACTCCAAAATATGGCTTCGTAGAGGTGCCATTTCAATCCTTGTTTGTTGACCAGTGTTTCGCCAGCATAGGTCAAAATGGGAACCACCTTTTGTTTATAAAGGGCGATGGTTGATTTGAATAAATGTGTCCCAAATTTACAATGGTAAAACCGACCTAGTCGAGCTAAAGATCTTGCTTTCTCTTCGGTATGAGTTTTCCATTCCTGCTCTTTTGGTGAAGCATTTATCATTACACCTAGGTATTTGATGACATTTGTTGTTTCGATTTCCTTGCCTTCAAGATAAAGTTTTAGAGTTTTCTAATTATTCTTTTTTCGAGTTGTTAATTTCATTAATTTGGTTTTGTTTATGTTGATCTGGAGTTCATTGGCTGTCATATAGCTTGCTACTTTATCAAGAGTTTTCAGTAATCCTGTTTTGTCCATGACCGTAATGTCATCGGCATATATTAATGATAATACTGGTTCATTGTTTAATTTCGGTGGATTTGCAAGTGAATCTTCAATTGATTTAACAAAGTCGCAAGTATATAAGTTATAGAGACAGGCAGCTAAGGGACAGCCTTGCTTCAGACCATTGAAAGTGTTGATCGATTGAGTAACTTTTCCATCTTTTGTTAGCCTAACTCGAATTGAAGTGTTGGAGTATAGTTGTTTAATAGGATTGAGTATTGATGGTGGACATCCCCATGTTGTTAATTTGTTCCATAATTTTATTCTATTTACTGAATTGAACGCCATTTTTAGATCGATAAAGACGGCGTATACCTGTTGGTTCTTAGATATAGCCTCGTATTTTAGCAGGCTCAAGAGTATCAAGTTCACGTTCGTGCCGATCTTGTTGATAAATCCAGTTTGCTTTTTTCTAGTTTTGCATTGTTGGCTGTCCATGTGTTAAGTTCTTTCAATAGAAAATTCGCGAACAGTTTTCCTAGCTGATCTAATAAGGCTATGGGTCTGTAGTTCTGTGGATTTTTTCTATTGCCAGTTTTCAAAATTGGAATCAGGATTGCTAAAGTCCGACTGTGTGGAATTTGTTGTGTTCTTTCGATGATAAGAAGCAGGTGAACAAAGAGACTTGCCCAGTTTTCGGGTGCAGCCTTTAAGTTTGCATTTGATAGTCCATCCGGGCCCGGCGCTCTCGATGAGTTTAGAGTTGTGATAGCTTTAATCACGTCTTCAGTTTCCCACGTCAGATTCCATGGAGGACCGATGGGTTCTTCTTGGATTGTGGCTGTCGATGCTTTGGCTCCATAGAGAGTAGTGAAGTGTTTAGTCCAAGCGTGCGCTTCTTCTTCTTGGACCATGCTCGTTTCTTTGTTGGTTTCATTTAGAAGTGAACATAGTTGTCTCGTATTTTTCCCCTTAAGTGCTGCTAAGATTGCTTCAGCATCTGCTTGATATAATATCACTTTAACTGATTTAATCGAGTTTGAGTACTTTTGTTTTTCTTTTTTTATGTCTGCTTTTGCAGCTGATGTGTTCAGTTTTTCAGTAGACGTAGTTTTTTTTAATGCATTTTTTTCCTTTGTTTGATTTCGATGTTAAATGCATGTTTGTGTGTAGCGTTACGGTTGATATTGTTACTTGCCAAGGTCTGGTAGTCTCGAAGTACCCATTCGTAGTTGAGTTTTGAAGAATCTGGCAGCATTGATGTTACAAACTTGGAGACTAGGTCAATCATATGATGATGTTTTATTCTTAGTTTGTTCAAGCCGTTATTTATTTCAAGGTCTGAAAGGGTTAAACGAGAATCCAGGGTTCGCGCTGTCTTCCATGTCATTAGAATTTGAGAATGATCGCTGTTAGGTTGTAAGCGGTTATCATGGCAATTAAACTGTTCGTTATACCGTCAGAGATATAGATGTAATCGATAATCGACTTAGATTTACCGCTTGACCAAGTTGGAGGCATTTGACCATGGTCCTTTAAAGGTTGTTCTGTTAGAGTTAGATTACGGATCTCAATCTCTTTGGTCCATTTCTTTGCTCTTGAGGATAGTTTCTGAAAGTCCCATCGAATGCCTTTGGAGTTGTAGAGATGGATGTTTGAATCACCAGCAATGACAAACTCTGTTTGCGCGAAGGAGTTTGCTATTTTTTCAAACTCATCGCATATTGAATCGATGAACTTCTTGTCATTCATTGCTATTGCATACCAGTAAATATTGGAAATTGTTAGATATTTTTTGTCTGGGTATCGATTTGACTCAGATGATGATGTCGAGATGCAGATGACGATGTATTGGGCCCAGGCGTGGATGTTTTTCCTCTTTATAATTGACCAATTGGGGTCTAACTTGGTCATGATTATCATTCCGTATGATGGTCTACATTGTCGGATAGTGATCGCCGGGTTCATGTAGGTGGAGAATCCATCGCAAACAACTTCTCTTGATAGCCAAGTCTCTTGGAGACAAATTATTAACACATTTCTTTTTGGTTGGCAGATCCCTCAGAGAGAAGGTGTTTAGAAACTCTCGTGTTCCATGAGGATAATGTAATCTCGTTTGCTGAATTTTCTTTAAGAGTTGGTGGTTATAAAAAGGTCTTGATTTGTGTACTTTGGTATTTGCTTCCAATTAGCGGATTTCTGTTGTTGTCTGTTTGACCGTTTATCTCACGTGGTAAGTCTGTTATTCTGTTATTCAAGTATATATTTGATTGGCTAATCAGATTTTCGCTTTCTCTTGGTCGCGATTCTCCAGTTAATCGTGGTCTACAAAAAGTTTGTTGTTATTCAAATTTACGATGTATAGGCCCTGCTTGAAGTTTGGTGTTGGTGTGCATCTTTTTTCTTTAAGCGCCATAAGTCTTGTTACTTGGATTTCTTCTATAATAAAGCCCCATTTGATAAGTTGTTTTTTTGCAGAGATGGCTTGCTGCATTGTTTTATTGGTGTGGAAGTCAATGTGCGCAATTTCCATCTGTTTCTTATTCGGGAAATGCATGACGTCGATATCTTGTGTGGAGATCTTAGCCAGTGTCGGAATAGCATTGAAGAAGCGAAGGATATTTGCTCTGTTCAAAGTTAGTGTTTCAGCCGGTTTTAAATTTGAAGCTGTTAATGATAATCTAAATATATTAGATTCTTTGTGTGGATCTACAAACGTAGGTCGAGTGAGAGATGTGTTGGCTTTGATCTCTTTGATTTCCACAGTTTCAGAGCAAACATCAGATTCCAGCGAGCACCAGGATTCTTCGGTTGATACTAATGAATAAACTAATGACATATTTGCCATCAAGTCATCAGCATTCGTGTAGACTGATTCAGAAGAAATCTTGTAGTATTCGTCTATTACTATCATTGATTCTTCTTGAGACACTAGTTCCCTGTTACTTGTTTGGGAACGGAGCGAGGTGGACATTATGTTGTGGTCACATCCTGTCATTGGCAATTTGAGCTCTACATCGTGGCCTATCGCAGCTAGTAGTGCATCTAGGGGTTTGTCTTCTTGAATCGAGATCAATTCTCCTTGTGCTTGCGATGGCTGTATTTTATTGTTCTTTGAATGTGTCTTTGTCGGTTCCTTGTTGGGTTTGTTATTCGCCGTGGCTTTTTTGGTAGTGGTGGTTTTCTTTGTTATTATAGAGCAAGGTTGGGGATGTTGCTCTGGGTTGAGTTGTAGCTTTCTCAAAAAAGCTAGAGAGCCAGTTTGATGTTTGTTTGTAGTTATTTTCTTGAATGCCCTTGGATTGCCCAGCTGACCACGTTTAGTTAAGTCAAAGATATCAAACGGGGTACATGCTGGAGGCTCTATGTTGGGGGTGTTGAATTGAATTGGTTGATTATCTACTTGGAGTTCATATTGAGTCGTTTGATCCTTTGTAGATATGCCTTTTATTGAAGGGTCCTCTGTCTGTTGGCCCGTTGTGCCTTCATCTAATTGGGTGGTTAGTTTTGAATGTCTTTTGGCTTTGTCATCCATAATTTTGTTATTGAATGTTACCAATGTTTCTGTAACAGTTTGTTTATCCAGTCGGTCGGTTCTTGCAATTTCGCCTAACCGGTTCTTCCATATTCTTGTGGATTCTGCTTCGTAGTTTAAGCACTCTTGGATTGTCATTATGAAACAGTCTACGTTTGTTTGTTTTGTCGAGATCATGGCTAACAGGGTAGCTTGGTCTTTAGTGGAATCGACCATTGCTTCTTGGATCTTTAAGAAAGGCACCATTGCTAATGATATAACAGCCACCAACATGTTTTGAAGGTCCAGCATAGTAGTTGGAATTCGTTTGCAGGATTCTGGGGTTTTAGGCGGCTACCCGACTTTTTGTGTTGGGGAGTCTAGCTCCTGTTGGTTGTTGGTGGTTGTTGTTACATTACGTTGTTGGTCCTCCTCAGGAAAAGTTTTTGGAAAGAACAGGTTTGCTTTTGTGGGGATAGGCGTAGATGTGTTAGTTATTGCATCGTTATTCTTCTTGTGCTCGTCTGTAGAGACTTTTGGTTTCTTCTGCTGTTGAAAGTCCATGATGGCCTCTATTTCTGTGATATCGAGTGAAGGTCGAGGTACTTGATTTGATGATTTAAGGTTGTTGCCTTGGGAAATGTCTGCAAGGTGATAAGTTGATTGCCATTGTTGTTTTGCAATACAAGCTCTTTGTCGTAGTGTTAGATTCAACGTTGAATCTTTTGTCACTTTTTTTTGGGGAGTGTGGAGCTGGAGATCAAGTTGTGGTAGAGAGAGGAAGTCTCTTTTTTCCGAAATGAATGAAGATGATTTTGGAGACAATTCCATTTTATGATTAGATGTTATTTTCTGACTTCTCTCATTCCTCGGCATTCTGGAAGCAGTTATAGGTTTGGGGTGACTCAGCTCAATATTTGCGTGAGTGGATACACATGGTGAGTTACTTGGTTGTGCATCAGCAAGCTTGGCCAGTGGGTCTTTGTACATAGGAGTGAGGGGGGGGGTGGAGTTTCCTTTTTTGAAATTAGGGTTTTGTAGGGGACAACCAGGGTTTTGAGTCAGGTTGTGTAAGGAGGGGTAGTTTGGAGGTTCACTCTGTCCTATTTCAGTCTCTTTTTTAGGTTTCTCATCTCCTTGTTGTGTAGTGCTGATGGATCTTGTTTTGTCAATTGTGTTACTTGGGTCTTTTGGACATTAGGATGCAGATTCACATCTAAGGTGTGTTTTATAACATTTGCTACAGTTTCTTCTAGCTTCTCTTGAAGACGTGTTCTGGGTTTATTGCCATCCATTGTGTTGGAAGAATAAGTGTAGGAGAAAATTAAAAATAAGTATGTTATGCGTTAGGTCACTTACTGTGTACTCAGCATAAACAGCGGGAAACAGCAGACAACGGCGCCCTTGTCACCGCGGCGGGCTTAACGCTGCAAGGGCAGCCGAGGCAGGGTTTTGAGCCTGCTTCCTGGAGGCAGGGTGTCAGTCAAATCACGTGACTTCAGTCACGAATGCAGCGCTCGCTTCAACTGCTGTGAATGAACACAGTGTTACGCGATTCGGAGCGCAATGTTGACAGGGGGAACAAAGTCTATTCCAGTGCAGCTCAGGATTGCAGATCAGGAGTTAAAGCACCAGGCTCCAGGCACCAGGTACGGGCTCAGCAGGAAACAGTAGACAACGGTGCCCTTGTCACCGCAGCGGGCTTAACTAAATTTTCTAAATCTAAATCTGCTTTAAGTGTTGAAGTCAGAGAAGTATTGTGAGATCTTTTAAAGGCAGGTGATTGAACTAAAGTTAGCCTGCTTTAGAGGTCTAATCCCAGTTCTTGAAAGAAACTGAGTTTACCCTTCTGACATCACACCCAAAGGACATTGTGCTAAAGTAAGTGGAGGGGACAGGAAGAAGAGGCAGAGAGAAACAAGATGGTGGAACATTCCCCTAACTGTACAGAGCTCTGCCTGTCTACACCAACCCGCCCCCTTCCCTTCTCAATAGGATCAATGGTCCCTTTAGAATGCAGCCCCTGGTGTGAGGCTACTCCTTTCAAATGGGTGTGCTCATTTGATTCCTGGGCCCAGGCCAGCTTCTTGTTGACTGACTGTTTCTGGGGGAGGGCGAGACCTACCCTCGCAAAGACATCAAAGAAGAGGCATGGTCATTCAGGTTCCTGTCCCATGCCATAAGTAAGACATGGCTTGAAAGTAGAGCTTACCCTGCCACCATCATGGGCTACTCGTAATCACAATATTTTGGAACAGTAGTGCCATGTCATAAATGCCACCCCTGTGCTGCAGTGACCTTGGCTCTCAATTCAGCTTTCAAGAAGGCACCTGTGACCTGAACCTGCTGTGTACCACGTTAGGGCAGGCCCTTCAATGCAGCTACTGATGCTGCAGTGCACAAGTGTACTCTATGTTTTTGGAATTCAGCTTATGAACAGGGAATCAGATCAGCAAATTACCCTTTCAGAGATGAAATTATTTGCATCGTTTTATTAATTATATAAAACAAAAATTCCAGGGCCTCCACACCCGTTCCAGATGGCAATTCATCACAGTGTTGGTATGAGCTGTAGCACCGAAGGAGGCTTTTCATATCATATTGAGCAATGAAATGGAATGGCTTGAAGGACTTGTTTCATAGAAGGGTCTGTGCATTGTGGTGAGGAGGCATGAGGGGGCATTGCCTTTGAAGGCACTGTGCACCTTGGTTAGTGGTGGAGATGAGGCAGCCAATGTGTGGCTCTGTGCACAAGGATGTACAGTGATGGCACGAGGGGCCAATGCTTTAAAATGGTCTGTATGCAGTGGAGAGCAGTGGCAAAATGAGGGGCATGAGGGACGAGTTCTGCGCAGGAATCGGTGCACCATTGTGATCAGTGGAAGCTTGATAATCCAATGCCACATTAAGCTCTGTGCACCGTGATAGATGGAGTCCACATCAGGGGATTGGTTCTATAAAAGGCGTGCTGCATCATGGTGAGGCCAGGGCCTTGAAAGGGACTCTCTATGCTGGTGGAATGTTTTAGAATGTCTTTTGAAGACTGCCAGTGGTGGCCAGAGGCATGTTCTTCTAATTAGTACCTGTCTGTATGTGGGCAGAGTTCTGTCAGGAAAGCATTGGCATATGACATTAGTGGACACATTGCCATAAGTAGTCTGATTTGGTGGTGAGAGGTCGAGCCCTATGCTACTTGGGAGGCATACAATAAAGCTCAGCTTATCGCAAGGGTGGTCGTACATTAAATATAGTCTTTTTGGTAAGGGGAGTAGAAAAGAAGAATTTGCACTTGAGAAATGTGGCGATGTAGGGGTGTGTAATGATTGGTCGATGTGCAGTGATGGTCTCCTTTGCAATCGTTTTCTGAGGAAGAAGACTGTTCTGTGTGAAAGACATCATTAAATGTGGAGGACACTATCACTATGTAGTTTATTGGAGGGTGTGCAACGAATGATGCCATGCAGTAGAACACAAAAGTACATTAGCAGTGCAGTGAGAGATGTCTGACTCTGTGCATTGGTCTCACTCCATCACTATCAAGCAGGTAGGGCTTTGTGAATTGAGAACGAAAATACAGTACTCGAGACAATGCCCTAATCAGAGTGAGTAAGTGAGTGTGTGTGCACACGTGCGTGTGTGTCTGTGTGTCTGTGTGTAGTGAAGCAACGCACATGCCCAGATGGGATGGTAAATTGTTAGAAGTACAGTCATTGGAATTTCTCTGTGTTCCAGGTTATTGAAGATTCCCCAGGAGCTGAACCAATACCGAATAAAGATGACTTGGACTCACTGATGAGTGAGGTAAGGCACTTTCCTCAACTCTAATAAAATAAACGGAACACATTTCCTAGCCTACTGTTAGTTGCTTGAATCACGTTAGTCAGATTTAGGTTGTATACCAGAATAAATGTACTCGCAAACCATTACTTGCACAATGTCCTAAGCAGCAAACCGACGTCCAAGGGGCTTAATCTCTATTCCGTGTCTTTCCAGCGTCTGCATGCAATCTTTCTTTTTGAAAGAATTTAAACATATTTTACATATACATAAGGAAATATCATCATAAATCTTTATTCGGAAATAATACATTTCCATAAAGAAGCACTTTTATCAGTTTAAAATGATGCAAATAACATTGATATTATAAAAAGGACTTGTATAGTCCTGTTATTCAAACCTATGATGAATTTGCTGCCCTGTGTATTACACTACCTGCGGTAGCGGACGTGTAGTTATGGTTAAGTTGCTCAACTCATGGGAAGAGCAGTTTGTGGGTGGCTCATAACTTGGCTCCATCTGGACGAATCCTTACCAAACTTTGCAAAAAAAGTATAAGGGCCGCTCTGAATTGTTTGCTAAGTTTGATGAGGTTTTGTGACCATTTTTTTTCCATTGACTGAATGGAGAAAATCTTTGCTCACGCCAACAGCCCGAACCGCTGGACGGATTTTCACCATATTTGCGGCAGGAGCAGTAGCTTGGTTTCCGAAAGCATGCTTCCAAACAGGCAAAATGTAGGTCCAAAAAATTAGTGCTATCTGGCTCTGCTCCACGGACCCATTTCCTTGTTCGCTCTGCGGACCGGTCTCCGATTGGCCCAGGGGGTGACGTGGTGTCCGCGGACATCGACGCACCCGCTGATTGCAGGAGGGAAGCGTGATATGCGTCACATTTTTCCGAAACACCCGCCATGTTGTATCCGCGGATATTCGCAGACAGTGCGGCAGAGAACAGCGCTGGAAAACATGTTTTGGGCTGTCTGGCGTTGGGTTGAGGGTTGAGGGGCTGCAAAGGGTGGGGGAGTAAAAGATGGTTCATATGATGTATTTGTTGAGGTGGAAGAAGACTGTGTTCTGCGGCAGTTCGCGGGAGTTCGTGGGTAGGCTGTCGGGCCAGCAGCTTTTGTGTTGACTACAGGCAGGCCTCATTAGGGTAGGGGAGTGGAATGCAGATTATATGAGGATGTTTGTGTAGGCTGTATTATGTTGTGGTAATTGTGGTCAGCTATTGGAGTATTGGGTGCACTCAAGTGTGACCACTGGCTGTAAGTAGTGTAATAGTATGTGTATAGAAGTGGATAGGGTGTGTGGCAGGTGGCTTGTTGGACTGCCCTGCGTTTCTTGGGTGTATCATAGTCTGTGCAGTGGGTGGGAGTAATGTTATATTCTGTGAAGTGAAGTGGAAAGGGGTTTAGGTGGATGAGTCATGTGTCTGGGTTGTGGCCACTGGGCAGATTTTACGGTACTTCACTGTATTATACTGTATTGGTTTTGGGCAGTTGGTAGAGTTTTGGGTAAGCACCCAAGAGCCTGTCTAGTGTCTGGAAGTACTGTAACAGTATCTCAATTGAAGTGGATAGGGCCTCAGGCGGGTGTGTTATGGGTGTTGGTTGTGGTCAGTGGGAGAGGTTTGTAGGCATGACTGTATTATACTGCAGTGGTTGTGGCCAGGCCCTAGACTATTGCATGCATGGCCAGAGGCCATAGACCATACACCCAAGAGTCTAGGGCCTGGCCACAACCACCGCAGCATAATACAGCCATGCACTCAACATTGTGATACTGGTATATGGATTGCACAAATATGTGTATAGAATGTAATTTGCAGATTACAAAGAAGTATGACACCAATAATTGTTTGCTCACTGGAATACTATGTGTACAGAAATTGACAGGGACTCTGGTGGTTATCTTATGTGGGTGGGTGATGGCAGTGTATAGATTGTTGGGTGCATGGCTGTATTATGCTGTGGTGATTGAGACCAGCTACTAGACTTTTGGGTGTATGGCTGGAGGCCATGCACCCAATAGTCTGTCCACTGGCTGTAAGTAGTGTAATAGTATGTATAAAAAAGTGGACAGGGTGTGTGTCAGATGGTTTGTTGGACTGTCTCGAGATTTGTGGGTGTATGATACTGTATGCAGTGGGAAATAATTGTGGCTAGCTACTATAGTTTTGGATGTATGGCTGGAGGTGATACACTTAGGAGTCCAAGAGTGTGTCCACTGGTTGAAGTACTGTAATGGTATGTGTAGAAAAGTGGACAGGGCCTCAGGTGACTGGCTTATGTGTGTGGATTGTGGCTAGTGTACATATTGCTGGGTGCATGGCTGTGTTATGCTGTGGTGATTGTGACCAGCTACTAGAGTCTGGGGTGCATGGCCGGATGCTATGCACTCAAGAGTCCAAGAGTGTGCCCACTAGTTGCAGTACTGTAATGGTATGTGTAGAAATGTGGACAGTGCCTCAGGCAGCAGGCTTATTGGACTCAAGAGTGTGCTGACTGGTTGCACGTACTGGCATACTATGTGTACAGAAGTGGACAGGGTCTCAAGTGGATGCCTTATTTGTTTGGGTTGTGGCCACCTGGCAGATTCATTCGGTAGTTTACTGTATTATGATGTATTGGTTGCGTGCAGTTAGTAGAGTCTTGGGTGCAGAGACCATGCATGAAATAGACTGTCCATTAGCTGGAAGTACTGTAATAGTATGTGAACTGAAGTGGATAGGGCCTCAGGTGGCTGTGTTATGTTTGTGGGTTGTGGTAAGTGGGCAGATGTTTGCATGCATGGTTGTATTATGCTGTGGTGGTTGTGGCCAGGGCCTAGAGTCTTGGGTGCATGGCCGGAGACCGAAGACCATGCACCCAAGAGTCTGGGCCCTGGCCACAACCACTGCAGTACAATATAGTCTTGCACTAAACATTGTGATACTGGTATGTGGGTTTCACAAATATGTGTGCAGAATGCAATTTGCAGATTACAAAGAAGTATGACACCAATAATTGTAGACTTACTGTTTGTATTGTTGAGGGCCTATGCAGTTGTGATATAGTATGTCTCAAAACATGTACAGGGCTTAGATGCCTGGTTTATTGGATTGAAGAGTGTGCTGACTGGTTGTACGTACTGGAATACTATGTGTACAGAAGTGGACAGGGCCTCAGGAGGTTACTTATGTGTGTTGGTTATGGCAGTGTATAGTTTGTTGGGTGCATGGCTGTATGCTGTGGAGATTGTGACCAGCTACTAGACTCGTATGGCTGGAGACCATGTACCCAAGAGTCTGCCCACTGGCTGTAAGTAGTGTGATAGTATGTGTGCAAATGTGGACAGGGTGTGTGTCTGGTGGTTTGTTGGACTGTCTCGAGTTCCCTGTGTGCATGATACTGTATGCAGTGGGACGTAATTGTGGCCAGCTACTATAGTTTTGGGTGCATGGCCTGAGGCGTTGCACTCAAGAGTCCAAGAGTGTGCTCACTGGTTGAAGTACTGTAAAGTTACTGGACTCATGGGTGTATGGCTGGAGGCCATGTACCCAAGAGTGTGTCCACTGGGTGCAAGTAGAGTAATAGTATGTTTACAAAAGTGGACAGGGTGTGATTCAGGTGGTTTGTTGGACTGTCTTGAGATTCTTGGGTGTATGATACTGTATGCAGTGGGAGGTAATTGTGGCCAGCTAGTATAGTTTGGGTGTATGGCCAGAGGCGATGCACTTAAGAGTCGAAGAGTGTGTCCACTGGTTGAAGTACTGTAATGGTATGTGTAGAAAATTGGACAAGGCCTCAGGTGGCTGTGTTATGTTTGTGGGTTGTGGTAAGTGGCCAGATTTTTTGCATGCATGGCTGTATTATGCTGTGGTAGTTGTGCCCAGGGCCTAGAGCCTTGGGTGCATGGCCTGAGGCTGTAGGCCATAGGCCATACACCCAAGAGTCTCGGCCCTGGCCACAACCAGCGCAGTATAATATAGCCATGCACTCAACATTGTGATACTGGTATATGGATTGCACAAATATGTGTACAGAATGCAATTTGCAGATTACAAAGAAGTATGACACCAATAATTGTATACTTGCTGTTTCTATTGTTGGAGGCCTATGTAGTTTTGAAGAGTATGTTTAGAAAAGTGTACAGGGCCTTAGGTGGCTGGCTTATTGGATTGAAAGTGTGCTGACTGGTTGTATGTAGTGGAATACTATGTGTATAGAAGTGGACATGGCCTCAGGTGCTTGGCTTATGTGGCAAAAGAATGGCAGTGTATAGATTGTTAGGTGCATGGCTGTATTATGCTGTGGTGATTGTGGCCAGCTACTAGAGTCTTGGATAAATGGCTGGAGGCGGTGCACAGAAGAGTTCAAGAGTGTGTCCACAGAATGAAGTACTGTAATGGTATGTGTAGAAAAGTGGACAGGGCCTCAGACGGCTGTTTTATTGGACTGGAGAGTGTGCTGACTGGTTGCACGTACCGGAATACTGTATGTATAGAAGTGGACATGGTCTCAGGTGGCTGGTTTATGTGTGTTGGTTGTGGCCAGTGTACATATTGTTGGGTGCATGGCTGTGTTATGCTGTGGTTATTGTGACCAGCTACTAGAGTCTTGGGTGCATGGCTGGAGGTGAGGAGTTCAAGAGTGTGTCCACAGATTGAAGTACTTTAAATGGTATGTGTAGAAAAGTGGACAGTGCCTCAGGTGGCTGGCTTATTGGACTCAAGAGTGTGCTGCCTCGTTGCACATACTGGAATACTGTATGTATAGAAGTGGACAGGGCCCTAGGTGGCTAGCTTATGTGTGTGGGTTGTGGCCAGTGTACTGATTGTTGGGTGCACTGCTGTGTTATGCTGTGGTGATTGTGACCAGCTACTAGAGTTTTGGGTGCAACATAAAGAATTTCCTTTTGATGAGCATTGCACTGTCTGTTAGAGCTTCCAGGATCAGTTTTCTGTGGGAAGTTTTAAGGGTTGAGCGTGATTTCTCCAATGTTTTTTCTAAGGTTGTGAAGGACTCTGTGGTGAAACATTTTTTGTAAAATTAATTTTTTGGAATGCTTACTTGTGGATGCATTAACATTTGTAAGTGCAGTGTTAGCACTAGTGGTAGTTGCAATCTTCTTTATACATTTATTTTTATTCTTACATTTTGAAAGAGGAGTCACGGTTTCTTTCCTGTTAGCTGCTTCAGTTTTGCTTAGTGACTGTATTAGCTGTTTTGTTTGAACTTTTTGTACAAATTCTGCTAGAGGCGGATAGCTATTTTGTATGCTTTTAGTTTGATCTGTTCTGTTTCTGCATTGCTTTCTATGGAGTTGCTTTTTGGTAGGCATTCTTTAGTGTCTGTTGGAGAAAAAAGGAAAGTATGGGTTTGGAGGTTGTGCAATGTATATGTGTGCGCTGTGCATGAGTGTCTGAATATGAGGGTAGGCATACGTGTAGAGGTGTGATTGTGGAATGGGCTGTTACTTCAGGATGGGACGGCTGTACTGGTATCTGTGTGTTACTATACTGGTGTTCAGATGACAATACAAAGTGTGTACCTGTTGAGGTGCAATGAGTAAGAGTTAAGCAAATGCTGTTGGGTTGATACAATCGTGTAGCCTACAATACAAGAACACTGCACTGTCTGAGTAACAGGCAGAACACTACAACAGTATTGCACTTACTTTGTTGGATGTGAAGAGTAAGTTTCTTCTGGGTTCTATTTTCCACTTGAGACACCACTGGCTTTCAGGAGAGTGGTCTTCACTACAATTGCGAAAGAAGGAAGTTAGTACATATGTGTGTTAATGGCACAGTAATTGCACTTGGAGAACACATTATTTAAAATTGTAGAAGGATTTATTGGCAGGAAGAGTTAGTGTGTGTGTGAAATTGCACAGCTTTGCATATGAATGGGGACTTGGGAGCATCAGCATCGTTGCTATGGGGGCAGTGGTGTATTTATAAGTGTCTCCTATGAGGTGCACTTTTGCAAGTGTGTGTGTTGCTGTTGCACTATTTAGTTTGGAAATGGATTCGTGCAACTTGCAGTAGGGTGAGAAAAAGGCTCAGAAAGATGTACAGATTGGAAAGGAGAATTTTGTGTGTGTGGAATTCCATTAACTTTCTCGCACATAGATGCTTGCTACATGAGTGCAGAAATCCTTTCTGTTGTTTGATTTATTTATCCACATTTACAATTGGCACTGTTCACAATGTACACATGCATGTCTTTGGTTTTCAAGCATTGGTGCATTCTGTCAATTGTGCAAAGTATGTACTTGCCATGCTTTGCCAACATACATGCAGTTTCCCTTTTCTGTGTGCATTCTGGGCATTTCACATAGGACCTGCCACTTCAAATTGCTGTAAAAATGTTTCCAATGTGGTTTTCTTTTTTTTTCATTTACAAATACATCAGAGAGAGTAGTGATAAAATGGAAATATGAAGTGTGAAACAGTTATGCAAGTGGGCATTAAAAGAAAAGTTTGTAAGCACACATCATTGTAAGTGCCACTTGATGTTAGGAGATGGGACAAATGACAGTATGATTATTTAGTAGGTTATGCAAGGTTAGCATCAGGCACCCTGTTCATATGCATGCAATCTATGTTCTTGCTATGCTTTGGTAAGATACATGCAGTTTTCCTTTTCTGTGTGCATTCTAGGCATTTTATAGCAGATGTGTTAGGGGGGGGTGGTTGTAAAAATGGCAGAAGGAATGAAGAGAATAACAGTTTGCACATTACAATGGGTAAAGTTGGTAAAAGAAAACTTTGAATGCACACAGCATTGTAAGTGCCAATTGATGGTAGGAGATGGGAGAAATGACAGTATGATTATTTAGTAGGTTATGCAAGGTTAGCATCAGGCACCCTGTTCATATGCATGCAATCTATGTTCTTGCTATGCTTTGGTAAGATACATGCAGTTTTCCTTTTCTGTGTGCATTCTAGGCATTTTATAGCAGATGTGTTAGTGGGGGGGGTGGTTGTAAAAATGGCAGAAGGAATGAAGAGAATAACAGTTTGCACATTACAATGGGTAAAGTTGGTAATAGAAAACTTTGAATGCACACAGCATTGTAAGTGCCAATTGATGGTAGGAGATGGGAGAAATGACAGCATGCTTATTGAGTAGGTCATGCAAGGTAAGTGGCAGGTACCCTGTTCATATACATTTGTAAAATAGTTGCAAATGTTCTCTACAAAATATATGCATACCTGTATTTTGTGTTGATGGATGCAGATGTGGAGAATCTGGAAGCAGAAATCTTGGAGAATGTTACAGTATTTTCTGCTGGGGGTACTTTGCAATCACAGGAGACTTGTACTCAGTGTGTTGAACAGTAGATCTAAAGTGCTGAACTGTTATCACACAGTTAGATGTACAGTTCTTGGATGTGATTGGTGGATGGTTGTGTGACTGCTTAACAGTATCCAATGAGGGAGTGGTGCAGAGCGTGAAGTGGAAAGGGAAGAAGGGCTGCCCCTGTGTTACGCGGTCCACGGACATAGCGGTAGTACGCTGACAGGGAGTGCCACATCTGGGGCTTCTCAGCATGCCTGGCATGGAAATGGGAGTTTACTGTGGGGATTAGCCAATCAGGTGTTGAGGTTGTGTTTTGTTGGGACAGAGGCTGTGTGTAGCGAAGATGGCTGAGCTGCAGAAAGTCAGGGTGTTGGTGGATGGAGATATATATGTAAATGTTTTGGAGAGGTGGAATCCATCTTACTGATGCTGGCAATCAGATTTTTCTGCGAAATATCCAAAATGCATTGCAGCCCTTTTTGCAACTATAGCAAGCTTTTTTCCAGTAGGTGTTGGCCACTTCAACTTTTCCAAAAACAAATAAACACCACAAAAGGCTCTTTTCAGAGCCACCACTTTCTCGCAGAGAAGAGTGCAATGTTTTTGATGGCACCACCCCCCTACATTTTTTTAAAGTCTGCAGACTGTCTGTGGTCTTCACAGGATGCGCACAGGCTTGCACCATTTCATTGAAACTTCGATTTTTAAACTGTGAAAGGTGGCTCTGAAAAGAGCCTTTTTGGGGTGGGGTTGTTGTTTTGTATTTTATTTGGTGTTTTTATACACGAAACACAAGGAAAGGCAGGGAGGGCAGAGAAGGGGCACCAACCACAGGGATAAGAAGGGGCAGGTGGAGAGAGGAAGATGTTGGGCTGGCCTCACTTAAGTAGTTGGCACTCTTTCTCATGCTTCCGGAACCGAAGCCTCGAAAGCACTTCAGAATTGCTCCCCCCTGCAGAGTACCACGTTGCAGTACATGCACAATACAGTGTCCCTTGAAAGATAAGGGTCTGCTGCGTTGTGTATGACCTGCAAGGCTGGTTCAGGGATCTGCTGCCCCACAGGAGTGTCCCTTGTGGTGACAGGAGCAGATACAGAGGATGCTGTAGAGGAACTCAACCTACTGCCTTGTTCAAAGGGGATGACCCTCTGAACTGCCGCCTTGTGGTTGGACCTCAAGTGTCGCCGCATGGAGGTGGTGCCGTAGCTGGACAGAGGCGAACACAAAGGAATCCAAATCTTGGAAAACTGCGTCCCCTGCACACTGTCAATGAGGCAATAAGCCTAAAGAGATGTAATAACAGGTCTGGATAATTTAGAAAAGGCTTTTTTTATATATTTATCCACATATACCGTGTAAACAAATGTAGAGTGACAGTGTTAATAAATTCAATATTTTCAAAAAATGACATTCAACAATTCTGTTGGTTTAGGTTAAGAGAAATCTTCTCCTTTTTTATTATTTTCAGGTTGGCCCAACGCGTTTCGAGATTCATTTTCTCTTCATCAGGGGCATAAGTATTTCAACAATTCTTTCACTTCAATCTACAAAAAAATTAGTCCAACATTTAGTAACATTTAGGCTTATTGCCTCATTGACAGTGTGCAGGGGACGCAGTTTTCCAAGATTTGGATTCCTTTGTGTTCGCTACTATACTCCAGCTTAGATACCAAGGCTGAGTCTTTCTCCCCTGCACCTCAAAATTTTGACTAAATTATCTTTTTGAACATTATAACGTATTTCTCTTTGAATGTCATTAATAACTTGGTGTGCAAGTGCATCTCAGCATTTTGGCCGTAGCTGGACAGCCCAGGTTTCCCGTGACTGGGCACCATGTGGTACTCAGTGTATTTCAACTTGTCTGCATAAGCCTTGGCTACCCCCCAAAGGTGGTAAACAGCCTCCACACCCAAGACTCATGCTGGCCGGTGGTAGTGGGGATTTCCATTACCTCATCCTCTTCTTGATCCCTCTCTACA
This sequence comes from Ambystoma mexicanum, assembly GCF_040938575.1. Classification (NCBI taxonomy): domain Eukaryota; kingdom Metazoa; phylum Chordata; class Amphibia; order Caudata; family Ambystomatidae; genus Ambystoma; species Ambystoma mexicanum. Next base: position 646,622,746 of record NC_090932.1, read on the forward strand.
TCACCACACCTGTTCCTCTCCCCAGGCCCTTGGAAAGGTGGTGGTGGTGATGATGGTGAGGGTCGGGGGTGCTGCTGAGGCAGAGGCAGTAGCAGCAAGAGCAGCCTTGGATGCCATCACCAAAGTAGTCTTGAACCAGGAACAGCAGGAACACAGCAAAGTGACAAGTATCTAAACAGCAACATGCAGCATTAGTCCTGGTGAGCTATAACTAATAGCAATGCAAGTAATGCAGCAATGAAATGCCAATGACAGGAAGTGCTCAATGGCAAGCATTGCTCTGTCTGGGAAATCCAAAAACAGAATGAGTAGCACCTGTGGGCTGTGGCCTTATATAGGGGTGCTTGGGAGCGTTCCTCGAACAAAGGGGTCAAAATGTATCCAAACCACCAGGGGTATAGTCTGGGACCTCTTCAAGGGTGAGGTTTCACAGTAAAACACCTTGGATTGCTCAAAAAAAGCACTTTCTTGGTGTCCGTGGGCCGGGACCCTGTTCCTGAATAAGGACGCACGCTCAGCGTGGGTGCGTTCACATGGTGACTTTGCAGACGTTTGCGAATGGGACAGCTGTCAGCAGGACACCTATTGCACAGGATCAGTTGTGCGCATGTGCATAGGTGTCCAACGGACAGGGTTGGGCTCCCCGAACTAATTAAAAGTGTGACACACATGCGGGGGACAGTATCGAACGGGTGCGGTGTTCGTAGGACCCAGGGGATGAGATGCGTATATGCCCAGGTATCCGCCAGACATGGGTGGGCTCCCCGAACTAATCAAAGTATGTCACCACTTTTTTCGTACATGCCGGACAAGGTGGGTGTTCGCAGGTACCAGGGGATGAGATACGCATGTACCCAAGGGTCCGCTGGACAGGGGTGGGCTCCCCAAACTAATCAAAAGTGTGTCACAATTTTGCGGGCATGCGGACCGGAGCGGTGCCCGTAGGACACCTGCATTTTGGTTAATTGGGGACATCCCGGATAGTCTCACACTCCGTGGACTCCTAACAGGGCTTTTAAAAAAGAAAACACACACACACAGCAACAGGTATACACATGGCACTTTATTTACGCACATAAATATACACAATTAAGAAAGGGAATGGGTAGCAGAAATGGAGACATATACAGGGGAATTGGAGTTTGTGATGTCATCTTAGATGTCATGGGTGGTAGTCTTAGCAGTGAACGGTGGTGGCGCGAGTTATGGTTGCTTACCTTACCATAACTGGCACATTTCTGGGGTTTTTAGGTTTTACTTGTAACCATAATATGGATAGGTTGTTATTAGTGCAAAGTAACTATAACATCCCTTTGACAAACATTTTTCACTGAATTTGATATGTTTTTATTAGGGCAACTGAACCATAACATCCCTTTAACAACGTTTTTTCACTGAATTTGATAGATTTTCAGTAGCGCAACTTAACCATAACGTCCCTTTAACAACGTTTTTGACTCTATGTACTATGTTTAGACCATAATCAAGCTAGAGAATTGGCTACAGTTAGTACCCCGTAGGGAGTATTAGCTCTTTTTAAAAACAGTATGACTTCTGCTGTACGCCGTATCCCTTCACTTCTTAAACGGGTCTGAAACAATCATAAAATTGCACAAAAGAAATCATTATTAACAGTTATTGGGCCTCATTACGACTATGGATGTAGCCGTGCCGGTAATTACCGGCACGGCTGCCGCCAGAGTCGTTTTTTACCGGCGCCCGGGAATGGGCAATTACCTGGTCATTACATCCTTGGCGGACCCAGTAATTGCCCATTCCCGGGCACCAGTAAAAAATGCGCCCCCCATTTCCATTCGAGCCCCATAGGGCTCAATGGGAATGGGGAGGCCGGTAGCACCAGCGCCATTAATAACGGTGCCGGTACTAACGTGTAGGTCAGCTCACGGGTGCTGTTGCACCCGGCAGGTCAGACCTGCCGGGCTGACAGACACCGGTGAGCAGACCTCGTAGTTTGCCGGTCCGGTAACAACCAACGGGCAAGTTTACCAGTACTGTTGTTACTGGACCGGCAACCTTGTAATGAGGCCCATTGTCTTATTAGTATGTTGACAAGTCAGGCAGTATTCAGATGAGCTCGGATACCATCTTGCGTGTTATGAGTTCCTGGCAATAGATCAAGGGGGTAATTCATAGAATTTGGCGCACAAGTGGCGCACGTGGCTGGCGCACAGTGTCTGCGTGCGAATGTCTGCACCAGCCGTGTGCGCTAAAATCGATTTCCACGCACAGCATATTCATGGATTTTAGCCTCCGAAACCAGCCGTGGCGCAGAGTGGTGCAGCGACCCTGCAGCAGCGCCAGTTACGCCCCCAAGAACGCCCTCGCGCAAGGAAAAGCCATCAAAATCCCCAATCCAGCGCAAAGGGCTGCGCTAACCCTGGACCAGTTTACAGGGCTGCCAAACAGCAAACGGCAAGCGGGGAACGTGTATTACTGGGGTTCGCGTGAAGTTTCACACGCGAAAGGGCCTGTGCGAGTGGAGTACGTGTATAACTGGGGTTTGCGTGAAGTTACAAATGCGATTGGAGCAGGGTACATGTATTACAGGGTTCGTGGGAAGTTTCACACGCGAAAGGGCCTGTGCGAGCGGGGTACGTGTATTACTGGGGTTCGCGGGAAGTTTCACACGCGATTGGAGCAGGGTACCTGTATTACGGGGTTCGTGGGAAGTTTCACACGTGAAAGGGCCTGTGCGAGTGGGGTACGTGTATAATTGGGGTTCGCGGGAAGTTTCACACGCGATTGGAGCAGGGTACCTGTATTACGGGGTGCGCGGGAAGTTTCACACGTAAAAGGGCCTGTGCGAGTGGGGTATGTGTATAACTGGGGTTCGCAGGAAGTTTCACACGCGATAGACCCTGTGCGAGTGGGGTACGTGTATTACTGGGGTTCGCGGGAAGTTTCACATGCGATTGGCGCAGGGTACATGTATTACGGGGGTGCGCGGGAAGTTTCACACGCGAAAGAGCCTGTGTGAGTGGGGTACGTGTATTCCTGGGGTTCGCGTGAAGTTTTACACGCGAAAGGGGAACGTCCGTGCGCGATACGTCACAGACACGCTTACGCGCTAAGGGCCTTTGGTCCAATGAAATCGCGTACGTGTGCTGACCCGCTTACGCGCTAAGGGCCTTTCCTCGAATTACATGCTGACGTGCAATTTTTTCACGTGCCAAATTGCTCCGTATCAAGCTGGCCCCGCATACACACACGGAAGACCACGCTCCTGCCCTGAAGGCCATTTTCCTGCACCCCAGAGCCCCTAGCACGCTCTCACCTGCCATCTGCTGCTGCCTGACTGTCTGCTGCCCACGTGCTCTGCTATTTGGTGTCTGCACATCAGCCATCTGCAGGGGTCCAGTTGCTGTGTCCACCCCTGCTGGAACAGAAGACTCCCGACTGGGATACCTTCGCTCCACAGCCCAGCCCCAGGACCCAGTTGCCCACCCACTCCTGCCTCTGGGGTTGCCATGTCGGGCACATCTCCATCTGGCAAAACTGGCAACCCCCAGCCAGAGAGGCAGAGGGCCACCAGCTTCACTGCCACCGAAGTTGGTGTCCTAGTGGAGCATGTCCTGGGGCATTATGATGCCCTCTTCGGAACATCACGCGCCAACAAGGAAGGACGGGAGAGGATCTGGAACGACATAGTGGTTGCCATCAACGCGGAGGAGGTGGCAACCCGCAACATCAAGCACGTCAAGAAGCGCTGGGAGGACTTCACGTCCAGGACCCTCCACAAGGCCCGGCGCCTCGCGGAGGGAGGCCGGGCACGCATGAGTAACATCCAGATGAGGGTCCTGGAACGCGTAGGCCCAGCGCTCCACGCCCAGATCCTTCGGAGGCAGACCCGTCTGGAGTTCAGCAGTAAGTGGCCAAGCATTGCTGTGTGAGATAGGGCATGTTGCAGTGTGCTGGTAGTCTGATGCTTGCCTGTATGTGTGACATAGGCCATGTATGGATGTGTGTGTGCAGGGATATCATGGTCATGCATGTGAGACCAGTTATGTGTGAACCACATGGTTGGTGCATGTGTTTTAATGCAACATGGGGAGCTCTATGCGGAATGCAGACATGAAAGCATGGCTGTCTCTGTTCCTGGACATGAAGGGGGGGGTGAGGAATGGGTGCTGATGTCATGTACATGTATGGTGCACATGTGTGTGCCTGAGAAGTGTGTGTGTGACTTTGAAACGCCATGGATGCATGTGACTTTGAAGGCAACATCTTGGTTTACAGGGGCCCTTCTACATGGATGTTGATGTTGATTGCAGACGCCAGGACTGTTTCTGCATGTGTGTAGTGTGCATTCACCCATGTGTTGTGGAATGACAGGATGGAAGTGACATTTGACAGTGCCACTCATGTGTTATTGCTTCCTGTCTAGGGTATTTTGTACTGTACCCTGATGCTTGTGTTCTATGTTTCCCTCTACGCAGCGTCAAGTAAAGAAGAGGGCGGAGACGGTGCTGTGGAGCCAAGTGGCGGGGATGCCTCCACTGGCCGGCGACGCAAGGCCCAGCCACCCTCCCAGGAAATACCATCATCCAGGAGCGAGGGGGCTGGTGCTGCGTCTCCCACAACGGCTGTGACGGAAGGGCCGGGTGAGCCCCCACAGGGGCTTCCAATGGCGGAAGACGGTGTGGAGACATCCAGGTTGGTGGTCTCCACAGAGGAGGAGGAGCCCGCTACTGAGCCGCACATGGGGCCTGGTGGGGGTAGTACCACTGGTGCAAGTGGTGCAGTCCAGTGCCAGGGTCAGGAGGCAGCACCGGTCACCGTGGAGGGGCCTGTGCATGTCGCTGTCCCTGACCGTGTGACTGCACCACCATGCACCAGCAGGGAGGCCCCGTCCCAGGCCCGTCCGCAGGTAGGGGAGAGTGCCATGTCATCTGCCTCTCCACTACCTGTGGAGGAGGGGTCCCACGAACGTATGGGCTCCGTCCTGGTTGGTGGGTTCCTACATGTGTCGCGCACTCTGGCGGAACTCTCCTCCTCTGTGGAGACTATGCGCCAGTCGTTCTCCACACCGTCTTCTGGCCCAGATTCCACCAGGGCCCCCTGTGGACCAACACAGCCAGCTTGGTGGAGCTCACATCCCTGCCACAGTCGGGAGTTGGCGGCCCGGCAGGGGTGGACACCATAACTGGAGACCAACTGATGGAGGATGTGCAGACACGGCACATGGACAGCAGCAGGAGGAGCAGGCTCTAGGTGGGAGCAATGATGGCTCGGGGCCATCAACATCGGAGGGGCAGGCATCGGCCAGAGGGCAGGAGGACCCAGGAATGGGAGTGTCTTCCGTGTGGCACCGGTTGGGCCAGCAGATAGGTGCGGAGCGGCGGCGGGCGGAAGAGGCGCGACTCACCATGGTCACGGCGGAGTTCTCCATGCGTCGGGCTTTGAGGCGGGCAGAGTGATTCGAGGCAACTCGCAGGGAGTTGGAACAGGCCATGAGTGCCTCCCTGCGAGACCTCGGGGCCAGGACAGAAGGCTCATCCTCCGGCAAATAGACATGGAGTTCGATGATGCCCTGGCCCGGGACACCACAGAGTGAGCCGCTGGACTTGCCCACCACCATTGTATATAGTTAGATAGTGTTAGGTTTCCTTTTGTTTTTTCTTTATTTTGGTTGTGCTTGGACAATCCACCACATTTTTGTATATTTTGTATATTTTTTATTAGGTAGTATTTTTTATTAGGTAGTATTTTTGATAGGTTTCATTTCATCAGTTGGGCTCATGGACCCTGGATTGTTCACATGTACATAGTTCACCATTGGATTGTTCTCTTTTTTTTATTTTCACCATGGAGCAATGGTTTTCACTTTCTTTTTTCCCTTGGATTTGCTTTGTTGGACTGTGACTTTGGACACCATTTCTTTTGGATTTCTTTGGATTATGATTTCTTGTTTTTATTCTTTCATGGACATGCAGCTTTTCTTTTATTATTCCCTTTGTTGTGTGTTGGATTTAGCTTACATTCATGTTGTGTTTAATACAGTTTTTTCTTCATACTTCGATGTGTGGTATTATCTCATTGGTTTCATGCATGTGATGATATGGGTTTTCACATTCACTTGCACCCATTGTGTGTGTGTGACGGACATGTGTTCATTTACATACTTGCCATTGGGGTTGTATCATGTAATTACCTTTTCTATGTGGGTGGATGCAATACTTGGTTGGGTCTTTGGGCTGGGGAGGTTGGCCATAAGGGCCATGATTGAGGATCGTCATGATCTGGGGGCAGGGGGACATGAGTGGGACATGAGTGGGGGCCTGCTGGCAGGTGCCCTGCACTGCTGGGGGGTGGGGGTGCAGGGGGACATGAGTGGGACATGAATGGGGGCCTGCTGGCAGGTGCCCTGCACTGCTGGGGGGTGGGGGTGCAGGGGGACATGAGTGGGGGCCTGCTGGCAGGTGCCCTGCACTGCTGGGGGTGGGGGTGCAGGGAGACATGAGTGGGACATGAGTGGGGGCCTGCTGGCATGTGCCCTGCACTGCTGGGGGTGGTGGTTCAAGGGGACATGAGTGGGAGCCTGCTGGCAGGTGCCCTGCACTGCTGAGGGGTGGGGGTGCAGGGGGACATGAGTGGGGGCCTGCTGGCAGGTGCCCTGCACTGCTGGGGGTGAGGGTGCAGGGGGACATGAGTGGGACATGAGTGGGGGCCTGCTGGCAGGTGCCCTGCACTGCTGGGGGTGGAGGTGCAGGGGGACATGAGTGGGGGCCTGCTGGCAGGTGCCCTGCACTGCTGGGGGGTGGGGGTGCAGGGGGACATGAGTGGGGGCCTACTGGCAGGTGCCCTGCACTGCTGGGGGTGGGGGTTCAGGGGGGGCATGAGTGGGGGCCTGCTGGCTGGTGCCCTGCACTGCTGGGGGGTGGGGGTGCAAAGGGACATGAGTGGGGGCCTGCTGGCAGGTGCCCTGCACTGCTGAGGGGGGGGTGCAGGGGGACATGAGTGGGACATGAGTGGTGGCCTGCTGGCAGGTGCCCCACAGTGCTGGGGGTGGGGGAGCAGGGGGACATGAGTGGGGGCCTGCTGGCAGGAGTCCTGCACCCCCCAGCACTGAGGGGCACCTGCCAGCAGGCCCACACTCATGTCCCACTCATGTCCCCCTGCTCCCCCACCCCCAGCACTGTGGGGCACCTGCCAGCAGGCCCCCACTCACGTCCCCCTGCACCCCCCACCCCCCAGCACTGTGGGGCACCTGCCAGCAGGCCCCCACTCATGTCCCCCTGCACCCCCACCCCCCAGCACTGTGGGGAACCTGCCAGCAGGCCCCCACTCATGTCCCACTCATCTCCCCCTGCACCCCCACCCCCCAGCACTGAGGGACACCTGCCAGCAGGCCCCCACTCATGTCCCCTTGCACACCCACCCCCCAGCACTGAGGGGCACCTACCAGCAGGCCCACATTCATGGCCCACTCATGTCACCCTGCACCCCCACCCCCAGCACTGAGGGGCACCTGCCAGCAGGCCCCCACTCATGTCCCCCTGTACTCCCACCCCCCAGCAGTGAAATGCCGATCTCATGACACAAACCAAAAGTCAACTATGTACATCAACACATGTCCGTCACACACATACACTGGTTGGCATTGCTTGTGTAAACCCACATTTTCACATGCATCAACCCAATGAGCGAATCCCACACATGGAACTAAAAAATGAAAATGTATTATGTACATAAAATCAAAAATGAAATGAAACCATACCAAAATATGAAACATGAAATGAAAAGCATGTGAAAAAGATGATTGAATGAAAATGATAACCAAAACAAAATAATTAGAAAGAAAAACAGTCCAAAGTCACCCTCCAACAACGCAAATCCAAAGGAAATGTAAAAAAAAACCTCCATTGCTTCATGTTCATAATAAAAAAAAAGATAAATCAATCCATAGTCCAACTATTTACAATCCACTGTCCGGAAAAAATAAATCCATTGCTCCATGTCCATAATGCAAAAAAAAAAATGAATACATGATGAAACTATATACAATCCATTGTCCGAGGATGTAAAGGGTCCATGATGATCCCAACCAAACAAATGAAACCTACCTAACAAACTACCTAAAAATATAACTATATACAAATTTGTGTGGCATTGTCCATTGACCACAAATAAAAGGAAAACGAAAAGGAAACCTAACTCTAAAAAGTATTTACAAGGGCAGCGGCCTAGTCCGACAGCTCACTTTCGGATGTCCCGGGCCAGGGCATCATCGAACTCCTGCTCAATGTCCTGGAGGCAGTCCTCTTCCATGGCCCCGAGGGTTGGCAGGGACGACGACATGTTCTCCTCCAACTCCCTGCGAATTGCCTCGAGGCACTCGGCCCGCCTCAGGGCCCTCCACATGGAGTTCTCCACCCTGACCATCGTGAGTCGTGCCTCTTCTGCCACTGCCGCTCCGCATCTATAGCATGGCCTAACCGCTGCCACACGGAAGACACTTCCAGTCCTGGGTCCTCCTGCCCTCTGGCCGATGCCCGCCCCTCCTATGTCGAAAGCCGCGAGCCATGATGGCTCCCACCTTGTTGCTGCTGCTACTGTGCCTCTGCCTGTGCCCTGGCTCTTGCTGCCTACACATCCTCCTCCGGCTGGGGTGCAGTTGTTGAGGTGGCCAACCCTGCTGGACGTCCGACTCCCGAGTGTGGCAGGGATGTGCCCTCCACCAGCCTGGCCGCAGGGTCAGAGGCAGCTCCACAGGGTAACCGGTGATACATGGGTGGGAAGATGGCATGGAGGACGACTGGCGCGTAGGGGGTTCAGGCGAGGAGGGGGTCGCAAGGAGGTCCAGCACACGGAGGAATCCAGCACTGGTGACCCTTCCCAGCAGGTCAACGCGGTCAAAGAGGCACCCGAGATGACGTGCAGTCTCTTCACGAAAAAACTGCACGTCACCTCGCATGCCCCGTTGACGCAACGCTATCCCGGCCAGGACAGGCTCAACACGGTCCCGGATAGCCACGTCCGCAGGGAGAGGAAGGCCAGTTGTTGTACGCTAATTCCCTCCCTGAAAATGGGTCTGGATGTAGGCATCCCTGCTGGTGCCAGATGATGCAGTGACAGGATCAGGGACAGGATTGCACACAGGCACCTCTGCGGTGGCCTGTGCTGCCTCCTGTCCCTGGTCCTGCACTGCACCACTAGCACCAGTGGAATCCCCACCTCCAGACCCCGTGTGTGTCCCTTCCACGGCCTCCTCCTCCACCGAACCCCCCACCAACCTGGATGACTCCATGCCATCTTCCTCTGTCGGACCCTGTGGGGTCTCAGCTGCCCCTTCTGCTGCCGAGGAGTCCACCTCCAACCTCCGCCTCTTGGACCTACCCTCGGCAGCTGCGGCCTGGGACGCGGCACCAGACTCCTCACTCCCCGACGAGATGACAATCTGGGAGGGGAGCCGGGCCTTGCGTCTCCGGCTGGCGGTACGATCCCTGGCGCTGTGCTCCACAGCACCCTCTCCGCCCTCTTCTTCAGTTGACGCTGCAGACAGGGAGAGATAAAACACAGGCATTAGGGCTCTGTACAATGGACTGATACACACATGACAGTTGCACATGAGTGGCAATGTTTAACTTCAGACACAGCATCACACTCCATGAGACACATGTCATTTTAACTCACACACATGAACATTTCAACAGCAATATTGCACCAGGCAGCACCATCCATACACAGTCAACAGCATGAACAGCCAAAGGTGAGCCTGACATCACATGAAACACAAGGAGTGCACTAGACATGCACACACGCCACCACACTTACATGCATGTCTACATCTCCTCCAACTGTTGCAGTGATGAGATCGCCATACATGTCACATCTGCCATTCATCCTTCTACATATCAGTGTCACGTGCATCCATGTTGCATCACAGTTGCACACTTGTCAGATACACATACATGCACATGTACACAGTGCAGATACATGCATTATGAACCACCATCCATGCCACAACCATGCCAATGTACACACATAGAAATTCAAACATGTGTGCTCCCACACCTGCATTTGCCCAGCATGCTTACCAACACATACACCATCAATGTGTCTCACAACTGAAAGGACTCCCATGTGGCAGCCTCACGCCCATGTTCATACACATCCCTACATGGCCCTACATAAACACATGTGCAACCTGCACACTACTGGCACACCACGACACGCACAGCGTATATCAACATGCATGTACACTTACCGCTCGACTCCAGACAGGTTTGCCTCTCAAGGATCTAGATGTAGAGCGCTGGGCATATGCGTTCCAGGACCCTCATTTGATGGTTCAACAGCTGGCCCCGGCACCCCTTGGCATCCGCTGCCTTAGCGAGGCACCGGGCCTTGTTGAGGGTCCTGGACCTGAAGTCCTCCCAGCGCTTCTTGACATAATGTAAGTTGCGGACTGCCACTCCCTCCGCGTTGATGGAAGTCACAATGTCCATCCAGATCCTGGTCCGTCCTTCATTGTCGGCATGCAAACTTCCAAAGAGGGCATCATGCTGCCCCAGGACTTGCTCCACCAGGACACCAACTTCGGTGGCAGTGAAGCTGGTGGCCCTCTGCCTCTCTGGCTGGGGGTTGCCAGTGCTGCCAGATGGTGTTGTGCTGGACATGGCAACCCCAGAGGCAGGAGTGGATGGGCAACTGGGTCCTGGGGCTCGGCTGTGGAGTGATGGAATCCCAGTCGGGAGTCTTCGGTTCCAGCAGGGGTGGTCACAGCAACTACACCCCTGGCTGACGTGCAGGCAGCAAATAGCAGGGCACGTGGGCAGCAGGCAGTCAGGCAGCAGCAGATGGCAGGTGGGAGCGTGCTCGGGGCTCTGGGGGGCAGTAATTCGTCCTTCTGGGCAGGAGCGTGGTCTTCTGTGTGTTTTCGCGTGGCCAGCTTGATACGGAGTGATTTGGCACGTGAAAAAATTGCACATCAGCGTGTAATTCGAGGAAAGGGCCTTGGCGCGTAAGCGCATCAGCACACGCACGCGATTTCATTGGACCAAAGGCCCTTAGCGCGTAAGCGCGTAATTTACATTACGCGCACGGGCGTTTCCCTCATAGCACGTGATGACAGAGCACACGTGGAAAAACTGCACGTCCGAGTGTCATCGCGTGTAATTGGAGGAAAGCGCCCGCATACACGCGTATCTGACGTGTACGTGTGGGCCAGTTAAAAAAAAACGTGTAGGACACCATTTCCTTGTACGTGCTTTTCGTGGAGAGCGAGTGGGTGAAATCTGTACTTCTTGTCGGTTCACACGCGATTACTTCACAGCGTTTCTAGTTCGTACTCCCTGTTACCTCTGACAGCTCTTTTCTGAATTTTTGTTGGGCCTGTTTCCTCAAACAGAGTTCACTTCTCCTTTTGTCCTGTCTCCTCAGACAGCGTACAATTCTTCTTTTGGCGGGGGTGTTGCCAACGCGCACACGCGCGTATTTTTCACATTCTTTTTCCAGGCAGACGGTGAGTTCCGCACATACTTAGCAACTGTGCTTGCCCCGTGTGTCGCGTTCCCCTTCAGAGGTAATTGTAGGCTGCGTGTATTACGCGTACGCTTAGTTTTGTGTTTCTGGGTGCCACAGCGTAGTGCGGGTTCATTTTTTCACGCACGTTAATTTTTGATTTTGGGCTGCCTATGCGTTGCGTGACCCGTCATCTTCCCCCAGGGGTCACAGACAGCCTTGTTAGAGCACTAGGGTACGAATTCCATCTAGTATCCTACCCCTTTGACCCCCAATTGCCCAGGACAATAGTTTACTGCAACTCCCATACGCACAACAACATCAGTGCCATGGTTGGGAGGCGACCAAGCGGTAAGGGAGGCAAAGGTGGCCAACCTTCAAAAGGTGGGCGTGGTGGGCGTGGTAGGGGACGTGGCTGGGATTTGCAGGGTGCCCCTATACCCCCATGTGTGGAGGAACAATCAGTGACACCCATGCCCCCCATGGTTGAGGGAAACGTGGCTGACACCATCCCAGCTCAGCCCCTGTTGGACCAGCCCATTGTGGCACCTGACCTGGCACAGGATGACTCCCTGGCTGACTTCCAGGTCAGCAAGTCTAGGCCACGTGTGACAGTGAAAGTTGTTGTCACCAAGCCACGTGGATCTGGGGCAGCTATGTCATCTGCTGCCCCAAGTATGCAGGGTGGGGAGGCTGCAGGGGCAGCTGCAGCTCCATCCGCCCCAGCTCTGACTCTCCCAGCCAGGACAGTGTCAGTCCAGGTCCATCAAACTGACGTTCCCCCTGCCAACATTACCCTGCAACCAATGCCTGCATCAAGACCTATGGTCATTGTGCATTCCCACACTCCTACTACCCAGTCCACCAGTGATTCTGCCTCTACTGACCAGAGCGGCGTAAGCCACTCTGGCTCTGCTCCACCTTTAAAGAAGGGTGCTTTGGCATGACAGACTGAGACCCCAGACACGGCTACACACTCCGGTACCTCAAGGAAGCCTAGCTTTAATGATCCGGAACTTGATGCACTTGTGGCCTATGTGTCAGCACATAGCCGCGAAATGGTGGTGACTGCAGGGTGCAAGACCACACCTGGTCAACATAGAGCACACTGGCAGACCATCACGGACCGCATAAGTGCCCTTGGATTTGTGAGGCGCACAGCTGAGGATTGCTACAAGCGGTGGAATGACCTGAAACGCAGAGCAAAGAACAAGCTGGCCTCAAATCATGACGCTACTCTGGTGACTGGCGGTGGGTCTCCACAAGAGGACAACGAACTCACTGAACATGAGTCTGTTGCTGGGGCCTTCATCACAGAGGAACAGATCCAAGGTGTGGGAGAACTACCCGATTATGATGCATTGTCCGGTGAGTGCCCATGCATGTGTGTGTAATGCATGTAAGAGGATTCAATTCAACACTACAGCTAAGTCAATGCCTAGTCTGGGATACTGAATGGAAACCCTTATTGATATATCTTTATGTCCAGTTCATGCGTTCTGGATGACTACCCCTATATAACACCCCTCTATTGGAATCCCCCTGACCCCACTGAGCCAAGAAGTAGTTCTGTTTTGCAAGTTAAAAGGTTTATTTGAGAATTTAAACAATATAGATATATATCACACTTTATAATAAATTAATAATTGGATATCACACTTAATCTGATATGTAATCGATAATGGATAGTCTGGCACTAGCACACTTCTTTATAATCAATGATGAGTGGTTATAGGATGGATAAGATAGCAACAATACTTTATGGTTTCAAATGGATGCAAGGTGGAATGAAAATGCAGTACAGAAAATACTTAATATGATTTCAACAAAACAATGTAATCACTTTTCTCTGGCAATTCCCTCCCCCCTTTTATGCAATGCAAGGAAATGGAAGGAAAGCACACAGTTCTTAGAAATGCAATCAACTGTAATTCAGTTCACCCCAGCAAGCTTAGATTACAGATCGGAGTTTTAAACACAGGCCCAAAATGCTTTTATATGTGCTGGCAATGAAGTGAAAAATATGCTAAAATGCTTTTAATTCCCTCTAGAGGTTCAGGGTGAGTGGTATCTAGTTAATATTAGCCCAGGCTCACTTCAGCAAGGATCTAGGAGTAACTAGCAGGTTAAACGAATTTCTGGCAAATGGAAGGCAAGCAGCAGCAGATTTTTACACGTGAAGAAATTTTCAAATCGCTGTAAAATTCGCGGGTGCGTCTTTCGCGATTACGGCAAAACTATAGGGGGTAGGAATGCGGTTCTAGGTTCGTAGGAAAGCCACGATTCTAAGCTCTAAGCTTTCTGAGGCAAGTTACTGCAAGTCTCTAGCACAAACGGTCACGGAGATATGAGCGATTAAATAAAGGTCGTTTTTCAGATTTGAAATTTTAAAGTTCAAAAAGACAAGTGCAGCTTGCAACTAGAAAATGACAGGTGACAGCTTTACAAATGACAGGTGACAGTCAGGAGACAGTTCTACTTAGATTAAAATAGGATTGAATTATATTATTTTAACTAAGAGATTGGTTCTGCACAGTTCTACTAGGTACTCACACTATATTCTTGAATTAAATGGGCATTGCCACGGATCTGGTCAGGTTTTAGACTGGACTCTGGTCTGGTCTGGGTCTCTGGTTCTGCTAACAGTGATCTGGGTCAGCTCTCTCTCTGGATTCTGGAGATTGATGGATTTGAAGTCTCTATGTCTGCTCTCTGAAGGTTGAGGGAGGTAAAGTATGGATTTTCCGGCAGAGCTTCCAGCTGCAAATGGATTTGAAGGTCTCTCTCTGTCCTGTCTGTCTGCTTTTATCTGTTTTTAAAATGGGTGTGTGTGCAGCATCACTAGCCCCTACCCCTCTCCACTTGCCATTGGCCACTTCATCCGCTTCCACTTGATTGGGGGAATGAAATGAAGTGTCATCATGATGAGGTCTGTTTATGATACAGAGAACCCACCCCTGTCAACTTTACACACAATCTATATTTGCTCAAAAAACATATTTGCACAGGTACACATTTGTTTAAAATTACATGCACCCTTCACATATCACAGGAGGTATCCCCTGTTCAAACTCTGCTCTTCCTGGGGGCTTGCATTCAGAAATGGCACATATTTCACTTTTTAACTGATTTTGCAATGTCGGACATTAACCCAAATTTACACACGTGTGCGCAAGGAGTATGGACATTAGTTGATGAAGTGTCAGATTTTTCACATGCACACATTTTGAGTAATATCCTCTTTTCCGCTAAAACCCCCCTGAACATACCACCGGGTCCTAACACGTCTTCAAATGTGGGCAGAAAAATCACAAGAATTATGGTGTCATTTAAATAGTTTTCACAAGTCCGTACTATGAGTTATTCATCTTTTTAGAGTTATGTTCTGGCCCCAAAGGGGTGTGGTTTCCCCCCAGCACAAGGTTGAATTTCTGGTTTTTCCAGTTCTGCCAAGCCAGCTTGCTCTCACAGGCAGTGCTCCTCCCCTGTCCTTCCAGGAGGAAGCTCCATTTACGACTCCCGCCAATAAAACATTTGCCTGAGTCAGGACAGGGCTTTGTTCAGAGCTCCTGTATTCTGTGGGGGCTCCCCTTAATTCAATTATCAGAGAGATGGCATATCCTTAGTGTGGCCAGCAAAAGGCAGATAGGCCTGGGAACACAGCTGTGACTCAAGTTTCACTCCTGATGGGGGGTAGTTGCCAGGCATAATTCAGTTCCTTAAGCCAGGTTTCAGATAAAATGTCACTTTTTGTTACCCAGTTTAAGTCAAGACATTTTTTTACATATGCAGCTAGAATGCTGATTCTAAGTTCAAAACTATGACATTTAAACAATTGCAACCTATGTGACACTCAGAAATAGGTCACTCATTTCTTTTAAACATTTAGATTTTTAGTGTCTTTCAGTCCAAATTTACTTAAACTGCTGAAATCCACAGCTCAGCCAGTCTTGTTATAAACCTTCAAGTCACTTCAGAATATAACTTTACATTGGATCCACCTCTCAGTAAGTCTTTCTTTGGCATGCTTTGGGTTCATTTATTCAGTTTTACACAAAATCTGGTGGTTTTAAAACGCCGGCTTTTTGATAGTGGTGAGTACTGGTACTGCACCCCTTTTTGGGATTTAAGAAAATGAATTCCCAACAGTTATGGGTTTGCTTTTGGCAATCAGCATTTCCATTCCCAATGGTTTCAGACTACTGTGTGGTTAGTCCAATGGTGGTTTTAGGCAGTGTCCTTCTGTGCCCATAACATCGGCAAAAATGAGTGGCAGCCTATTCTTCATGCATTTCCCTGTGCATTTTCTGGGAAGCTCTGGCCATCATGATGTTTTCCATGTCAGTACTGCACAGTTTTGAGGTAGGGCTTGGATGCGTGGATAAAAACATCCCACAAGCCCCCCTCTTGCGATGGCCATTCTATTTCACTAATGGGACTCGCAAGACCTGGGATGTCTCCTCATCTTCTTCCAATAGATGGCACAGTTCAGCATCTTTTTCTCCATCCGGTCGGATCGATCGGTTCTCCTCACCGGTCCTGATGGGAAGATTGGGCGGTACCCCGGGCCCGTTGCGTCTCTGCTCCCGGTCTCCGGATCGTCGTCCTTGTCCCGTCTCCAGGTTTTCTTTCTCCTAGGACGACAAAGGAAAAGCGGCAATACCTACTCATAGACGTCTTTCCACCACTGTTGAGATAGTGGGGCAGCATATGCATTTCATCATAACGAAACATTACATTCTTATTTTGAAAAAAAACAGTATAACTAAGAGACAGTTTCATGCAAATCACAATATTTTAGAGACTAGATGTGGTATGTTTTATGGTTGGAACTGAATTAATCTGAGACAGTACCCGCTAGGATTCCAGAGGATTCCTCCAGTTGTTGCAGAGTGTGCCTGGGATGGCAACATTTCAACTGGTTTATGTGGACCCACTTGTCTTCCCCCGCTGCCAAAGGACCTTTGGGGATGTGGATTTTGTAGGCCACAGGGGAGATTTTGTCTATAATCTCAAACGGTCCCTTCCATGTAGGCAAGAATTTCCGCTGTTTTGCCTGGTTTCTTTGGAAGTTGTATAGATAGACCCGGTCCCCCACCTGATATTCCTTCCTGGAAGTTTTCAGGTCATAATGGGTCTTCATGCTATCAGCCGATCTTTCTAGATTCCGCTGAGCGTAAGCAAAAGCATGTTGGAGGTGTTTCCTTAAATTCTCCACATACTCATGAGTAGTGGAGGCATTTATCAGTGTCTGCTCTTGGGTCCTATAGAGCAAATGCTGCGGAAGCACCATCTTGCGCCCAGTCATCAACTCAAATGGTGACATTTTGGTTGCAGATGAAGGGGTAGATCTGATGGCCATTAGTACCAGAGGTAATCGGATATCCCAACTTGGCCCAGAATCTGCCACAAACTTCTTTAATATGCTCACAATGTTTCGGTTATATCTCTCTACTGCCCCAGAAGAAGCTGGCCTGTAAGCAATATGCAACTTCCTTTTGACCCCCAGTATCTCCCACATCTTTGTCATTACTTCACTGGTGAAGTGGCTACCCCTGTCTGACTCAATCCTTTGAGGTAGACCGAAACGGGAAAAGATGTGGTTAATCATCAAGGCAGCTGCGGTTTCTGCCTTGCAATTTGGGGCTGGGAGACATTCCACCCACTTGGTGAACAAGCATGTGACGGTCAACATGTACTTATTCCCCCTCGCGGAGCGAATCACGGGGCCTACAAAGTCGATTTGTAAATCTGACCATGGCAGTGTCATCCCCCTCTTTTGGAGAGGCGCACGGTGCGTGAGGGATGATGGCTGAAATTGTGCACACACAAGACACCCCTTCAAGTATTGGTCGAGGTCCTGCCCCATGTGTGGCCAGTATGCAACCTCTCTTAAGATTTCTAATGTTGTGTGAAACCCCCTATGACCGGCGGTGGCCGCATCATGGGCGTGACTTAACATCAGGCTTCGGAAGGAGGTAGGAACCACCCACTGATCGTGGCCAGCTTTGGATTTCCTTACCAACAAACCGTCTTGGATCCGGAACATTTTTGGACATTTCATCAACACTCTTAGGTCCTCTTTCCCAATGTAATCGGTATCCGTCAGGGGAAAGTTCTCAGGGTCCTCAAGGTGTTGGTAAAATTTACCAATTATTGGATCCCCCTTCTGAGCGGTAATCAAATCAGCATCAGGGGTCTCCTTACTCCATTGTGCAATTGAAAGGTCGTTGTGAGCATTTGTCTGGGACCTAGTGATAGCAGTGACCTGGATTTCCCCCAACAGGGACTCAATCTCAATTAGATCCCCTTGGATGGCCCCGGTTTTGGCCAGCTGATCAGCTTAGTCATTTCCAGTTTTGTCTGGTCCCTCTACTTTGGAATGACCCTTGATCTTTTTCCAATAGATGGTCATCTCATTCGAGGTGACCAGATCGTCAATGTTTTGGATCAACTTCCCATGTTTCAAGGGTTTGTTGTTAGCACATAACATGCCTCTGTTTTTCCAATTAACCAGGTGCTCCACGAACCCGTTCCGTACATAATCCGAATCTGTGATTATGACCAGTTCGCGGAGTTGATGCTGGACAGCAGTGAGGATGGCCTGATGCACAGCCATCAATTCTGCCACCTGACTACTTCGGGGACCAATTTTGTATCCAGCGGAGGGTTCTGGGAACTCCTTCACCCATGCATTCCCTACGCCAGCCACCAGTTCTTTCTCCCCGTTGTTGTCAACATGGTAAGAGCATCCATCCACATAGACAGTGGGCATTCCCACACACTTGTCCTCTTCAAAGACTTTGTGTGGGGAATTAAGGTATGCCTCCATGTTGTCCTTGATTTTTAGACTTTCGTCCTCGAGACAGTTTTCTCTGGCACAATCATGCAAGTCAGCCAGACCTTGCGCGAGGGGACTCTTCTTGTTTTGGCCATATCTGACCTCCACAGGAAAGCCTTGCATTGACAGAATCCAGGAAGTAATTCGGGAATTACTCACATTTCCGGCCCGGATTCTGTCACTTTGGAGATATTGCAGAGGCTGGTGTGGAGTCTCCACTATGATGTGTTCCCCCTGGATAAACGGGCGGTAATTCTTCAATGCCCACACCGTTGCCAGGAGTGCCTTCTCACAATCGTTGAATTTTTCCTCCACAGAGGATAAAGTTTTGCTCGCATAGGAGATTACTTTATTGACCTTGTCATGCTTTTGGTATAATACTGCTGTCAAGCACGTATTAGAGAACCCCGTCTCCAGGAAGAACTCCTTGTTTCTGACAGGGTAAGCTAGGCAAGGCGCTTGTGAGAGGCTTCTTTTGAGTTGTCTTACTGCCTCGGCTTGTTCTGGACCCCATTCCCACTTGACCCCCCCCCCTTCAGGAGATGAATCAGGGGTCTGGTGATCTCTGCGTAGCCCTCAATGAACTTTCTGCTGTAATTAGTCAGTCCAAGGAGGCTCCTTAGTTCCCGCAGAGTTGTGGGGTCTTTCAGTTTCTGAAGTGCTTCCACTTTCTTTTCCTGGGGACAGAGACCCTGAGGAGTAACCTCATGCCCCAAGAAATTAACACGGGTTCTACACCACTGTGCTTTCTGAAAGGAAAGTTTTGCTCCGGCGGCCCTCAACTGGGTCAGAACATAACGGATCTCCGCTATGTGTTCCTCCACAGATGAACTTTTGATGAGGACATCATCTACATAAGCCAGGTTACCCCTCGCACCCAGGTCGGGCATGGCCTTATGTAGGAAGATGTTGAATTAATTGCCGGAGTTAAGGTATCCGAAGGGAGTCCGGGTCCATGTGTACTGCTGGCCCCCAAAGGTAAAAGCCAGCTTGTATTGGTCCTCCCTACTGACAGGCACAGTCCAGTATCCATTGGTCAGGTCTATTGCAGTGAATACCTGTGACCCCTGGATCTGGGCCAGCCCTTGGTCAATGTAGGGCAGAGGCCATCGGGAAGTATGGACCCGTTTGTTGAGCTCCCTAAGGTCAGCACAGAGTCTCCACTGGCCGTTTGGCTTCAATATTCCCAGCACCGGATTATTGAAGGTGCTGTGGACTGGACGGATTATTCCCCGGGACTCAAGGTTCTTAATTATTTCAGTAAGGGACTCCATTGATGCGAGAGGCAAGCGATATTGCTTCACAAACACAGGAGTCATGCCAGGGTCTGTGGGGATTGTTGTTGTGTGGATGTCAGTGCGACCACAGTCATATGAGTCTACCGCAAAGAGATCTTGGAAATCCAAGAAAACTTGTTTCAACTTTTGCTTTTGTTCCAGAGTCACACAGGCATCAGCTAGGTTGACTCTCTCTTCCACCATCTGCCTGAAGCCTGGAAAGACTTCTGGTTTGGCTATTTCAGCGGCCTCCTCCAGCTCGGTGGAGAAGTCCCTGGTCAGAGTGCTGATTTGGACCGGAGGCTTCAGGTGGGAAAGGCAGCCCTCATGGACCTGGAAAATCACCTCATCCCTCCTGAAGTCACAAGTCACATCTTCCTTACCATAAGGGCAAGAAGTGTACACCAGGAAGTTCCCCCCATGCCGGGTAAAAATCCTGTCTGGTGTTGTATTGTCATCACTGTCACTGTCAAAGCAGTCCTTGGGGATTGGCCCTAACAGTTCATTACCTAAGTCTATGGAAAAATGTCGGTCATCAACCGCCATTTCAATAATGGTGCCTGCGGCTAGAGTAATACTCTTTAAGTCGCTGTTATCCACCTCTATTGGAATGGTGTCATGTTCTATGTTGACTAATGGTGTTGGGTTTACCCCTAACCCTTGCTGTTGGAGAGAAGCATTTAGATGTATGTAAGCATCAGGGTTTTGCAAATATTGTCCTCTTTTAACTTTCACTTCCAGGGAGAATTGTCGGGTCCTTTCTGGGATGGTGACTTCCTCTTTGATCTGAATTTCAACTGCATAAGGTAGCAATTGAGCTGACCTAAATGCTTTTTCTGGATCATCAAAGCCCATGGGATTATCCGCTAATCGGGACCAAGCTTTGAAGTTTATTAGGTCCAAACTAATGGCAAAGCGATTGAGAATGTCACTGCCTAAGTAAAAGGCGGCAGGGACGTCTCGCACGACCCAACAATTATGGACTATGCTCTTGTTGCCAATGGAGATTTTGAGCATACACCTGCTTGGCAGGAGATGTTTGGAATTAGGTGCTTCCAGGTCCATTTCCCATTTGTCTATCAGTTTGAAGGTGGGAATGGCTGGATCTTTTGGGAGTTGGCGGAACATGGCTTCGCTGATGAAGCTCTTACTGTTGTTCACACACACTCGAGCGAGAACAGAGTCCTTCCCATCATTTAACTGAACAGGGATGAACAACTGCTCTCCAATTTGCTGAATATCAGCCAGGCTCTGAGCTGATTTCACATCTTTCTGGACTATAGGAGTGGGAGTTTCTGATTGTGGATTAGTATAGAATCTCAGAGTGTTTCCTTCCAGCGTGGAGTACCACTTTAGACTGGAAGGAAGGTTGATTTTCAGAAATAGAGAGGACCCTCCATCACCAGTCTGTTGTCCTACTGCTATTACTGTCACGTCTGGAATTTGGCTATTCTGGAAGTGAAATTCTACTTGGTCAGGTTTTTGTTCAACCATGTGGCAGGTGCCGTTTAAACTAACATGGTTGACACTCTGTTTTAATTTTATTGGTCGGCTAGTCTGGGTCCAGAGGACCTTGTTTACGCAATCTATTAGGGGTGACAACCTCCTCAGGAGGTCATTTCCTAGTAAACAAGGGGTGCCCTCTGGAGTCACAACTATGACCGGGTGTTTCAACTTGTGTCGCCCAATTTTAATGTCCAAGTCTGCAGTCCCCTCAACGGGAATTTCCTTCCCGTCAAAGTTCTGGAGTTGTCCAGGAAGTGAGGTGAGAGGAATTTGGTAATTCCCTCCCCTTCCTGCATTCAGTTCATCAAAGGCCCTTCTGGACAGAAGGGTAGCTTGAGATCCAGTGTCCACCAGCGCTGAAATCGTACCCTGCCCCTGTACTTGTACCGGGGCATAATATCTTCCCTCCTTCTCCTCAAGGGGGCACAGATAATGCACATTTTTGGACAACTGGTGGGCTAACTTTCTGGTTTTGGACATTGCTAGCGAAGAGATTTGGGCAGAATTCTGTGGAGAGCCTTGGGAATCTGAAAGAAAAAGTTGGCAACTGGAGATCAGAGCCATAGTGGGTTCCCCTGGCTCCGGTTCCGGGCCGCCCCCCCCCTTTTTGGAGGCAGTCACCAGGATGGGTTTGAACCAGGGGATTTTCTTGCTGTTGGTTCTGGGATGAGATGGTGGGCGGCGGTAGCTCAGTCTCCACATCTCCCCAGTCTGGATTTGCATCCCTAGGGACCCATCTTTCTTTGGGAGGAGTTCCCCCTTCTCTGAAGGAGAACATCCTTTTCCCAGGATCTTCTGAGGATCCCTCTCCCTCAAATTGGAAGATCTGTACCTCCTCCTCAAACTGAGTCTGTTTGGGTCTTTTGTTTCTCCTACCCCCCCTCTGCTCCTTAGGAGGCAGACTTTCAGGGGCAAGAGATTTTGTTTCCGGTTCCTGGGTTTCCAGGGGCTGTTTACAAGTGAGGAAGGAAGCTTCCTCCAAGGCTTTACACCCCCCTTCCCCTTGTGCCTCCTCCCTGGGAACCGGTGAGTTATCGGGGTGCTGTCCCCGTCATTGTTCTGGAGCACCAGGTCCAGAGTTGGGTGCGTTCTGCGCCGGCATGCCGATCTGAGTGTTCTGCTGAGCCCTCAGTATGTGACCCAGATCCCGCGCCATGTTTTGAACCTGGCGCTCTAACTGGGAAACCCGCTCAGGCTGATACGGGGCCCTGTTTTCTCCCCTGGGCTGATCCCGGGAAGGATAGCTATCCCTTCTTTGGTAGTACCCCTGGTTGGGAAGATTTGGATACCCCTCCACCCTTGGCCTCCCCTCTCCCGGATTCGGTTGTCTGGGCTCAGGGAATTGGGGAAAGAAGGGTGGAGGATTTTGGGGTTGGAAGTTGGGTGGATACAGAGGGAAAAAGTTCTGCCCAGGATTTGGAGAATTTCTGCCCTCCGGTGGGAAGTTAGGAGGGAAGTTCCCTGGGTTAGGTGCTTGGCTGGATCCCCCCCCTTGGGCTGGAGGAGTCCACACATAACCCAGGATGGGTCGATTTCCCTTGTAACGGGGGCTTACATAATCAGGAGAGCGAGGGACCCCATTTGTGGGGCTGCCTCCCTGGCCCCCTGTCTGTGACTGGCCCGAGGACCTTCTGGGCCTAGCATTATTAGGTGCAGGTAGGTTTTTAGGCCCCCCCATCTCCAACTCTAAAACGGGGGTGACCTTTACCTCTACCACCTTGGCAGCAGCAGGGGTGCTGTTGGTTTTGGGGTTTTTAGGCTGGTTTTTGTTTTCCACCGGTTTCTGCACCTCGTAGATGCGGGTGGCTTGTTCAATGACCCAGTCTAAAGATCTTTTCTCGTGAAAATCCCTCACGAGCTGGGTCATTATGTATTTGGGCAAGGCATGGAAAAACGTATTAACAAATTCTCTGCTGTCTGTGCGCACCCTTCTGGTGGTCTGCGCAAAGGCACGCTTTAACTCCTGCACAAATTCTTGTGGGGCCTGATCCTCCCCACACTGCAAATTGTAGGCTGCCTTGCGAGCCTCTTGGGGATTTCTGTGAACAGAAAAATGTTTTAATATGGCCGCCCTATAGGTGGACCACCTTACATGATTTTGGTCCTCCAGCCCCGCAAAGAAACTGGAGTATTCCGGGGAGAAGGTCCACTTTACATATTGAATACAGCTTTGGCTGTCCTTCAAATGGAAAGTCTCCATCATTTGCTCAAACAACTCTAAGTGCTCCCAAACAGAATACTTAGCGTTCTTATGGTAAGGCGTGATGACGCTCCTGATCGCCTTAATCTGCTTTAAGGGGTCCTTAAGCAAGGCCCTTTTTGCCTTATTGGCCCTTTTGGTTCGGGTAACCCTGGTCCATTCATCTTCTGACTCAGAGGCACTGCTCCCAGAGGTTCCCGTCAGATCTTCCAGGTTTTCCCGGATTCTGCGAGCCTGGGAATGGCTGGCAGAATGTGGGGACCTGGTCTCCTGTTCCTGTGGTGCTCAGAGGAGTCTTCAGATCCCTCCTTGCTGCCAGGATTTGATGGGTACCCCCCCCACTGACCTAACTGGGCAGAGGTTTTCAGGATGCCCTTAATGGGCCTACTCACCTGGGGTTCCCCATCAAATTGCACTGTGCTTGGGTGCCCATACCCGGATGCCCGCCCCTCCATTCCTGGGTGGTACTGGCCTATGAGCCCCATGCTTCTGGCTGGATAGTAATCTGCCATCCCTGTGGCCCTGTGCTCATGTGCGCCAGGGGACATGGGGGTGGCAGAGTCCAGGGACTGAGAGGTATGAGGGCCTCTGGTACTAGGGCTCCTGAGGTTATGCTCCGGAGTTTCCCTTTCCCAGCGAACCTCATCTCTATCCGCCCCTGCTCCCTGTTGCAATGCAAGAGCCTGCATTTGTGCCTTCAGTTCCTCAGTTAAGGCCTTACTAGACTCTATCAGTCTCTCCTGCATCGCTACCTGTTGTTGGAGACTATCATTGTGTTGACAGAGGGCCTCATTTTCCCTCTGTGCTTCCTGATTGGTCCTGGAGCACTGGGCCAGTCTTTGCTGCAGGAGGGTTACCTCCTGAGCTGTGTCCCTATTGGCCTGCTCCTGTCTTGCCAGAGCATCCTCCACCCTCCTGGTGTGCTCTAGCAGGTCCTGGTGTTCTTTTTGGAGGTCACCCAGTCCCTGGTGGGCCAGGTGATTTTCTTCCAATTTCCTTTTTAAGTGGCAGACTTCCTGGCCTAAAGTGTCTCTTTCCTGACTGAGAGCCTGCATCTGTGCTGCCAGGTCGTCCCTCTGCCGTTGAAAGGCACCAGCTTTTTGGCGCTCCTGATCAAACTCTGCCTGGGTATCCAGGTCTTTCAGAATTAGTTTGTTGCTCTCTGCCTTCACTCTATCTAGGTGGCCTTGCAGGGTGACTACCTGCTCAGCACATACCCTGTTGAAGTCCAGTTGTTGCTCCAGCTTTTTCTGGTTTTGCAGTAGGGAGTCCAAACCTTCTTGGTATTCCTTCTGCAAGGCCAGAAATCTGGTATCCTGTTCTGCCTTTTCCTGTTGCAGGATGTCCATATCCCTCTTTATTTTAATGATGTGCTGTCTACTCTCATGTTCTGACTCCTGGCTCCCCTGCAGCCTCTGCTCAGAAGAGACCAGGTCAGATTGGACCTTCTCTAACGCCATCTGTTGCTTATTCGCCAGATCTTGGCTTTCAGTACATTTATCCTGCATGTCTCCCATATATAGGTACAGGTATGCCGCTATCCTAACCATCTTGTCTTGTTCATCCTTAGCCTTAGGAGCCATGTATAGTTCACTCAGGGCCACATGTAAGGGACCCTGATCTCTCCATATATCTGACCCTGTTTCCGTGACCTGTTGCGTGATGGCCTGCAACCAGACCGTCTGGTCCTGGTGAGTCCACTCACCTCTCACAAATAACTTATGTAAGAAGTGCTCTCTGGCTATTTTCATGTCTACTAAGGTCGTCCTTCTGGAATTTGAGTTCCTTCCTGACTTAGAGAAGTTTGTATTTTATTTTTGCAAAACAGACCTTTTTCTTAGAGCGTTCCTTTGAGGAGTGCTTTACAGCGTAACACAGCGTGTGATCCGACCGGATATGTGTATCTGGTCAGCTGGCACGCTGTATTAATCTGCACAAGTGATAAATCTAATCCAAACGTCCGGCACGAGCCCCCAATTTGTAAGAGGATTCAATTCAACACTACAGCTAAGTCAATGCCTAGTCTGGGATACTGAATGGAAACCCTTATTGATATATCTTTATGTCCAGTTCATGCGTTCTGGATGACTACCCCTATATAACACCCCTCTATTGGAATCCCCCTGACCCCACTGAGCCAAGAAGTAGTTCTGTTTTGCAAGTTAAAAGGTTTATTTGAGAATTTAAACAATATAGATATATATCACACTTTATAATAAATTAATAATTGGATATCACACTTAATCTGATATGTAATCGATAATGGATAGTCTGGCACTAGCACACTTCTTTATAATCAATGATGAGTGGTTATAGGATGGATAAGATAGCAACAATACTTTATGGTTTCAAATGGATGCAAGGTGGAATGAAAATGCAGTACAGAAAATACTTAATATGATTTCAACAAAACAATGTAATCACTTTTCTCTGGCAATTCCCTCCCCCCTTTTATGCAATGCAAGGAAATGGAAGGAAAGCACACAGTTCTCAGAAATGCAATCAAATGTAATTCAGTTCACCGCAGCAAGCTTAGATTACAGATCGGAGTTTTAAACACAGGCCCAAAATGCTTTTATATGTGCTGGCAATGAAGTGAAAAATATGCTAAAATGCTTTTAATTCCCTCTAGAGGTTCAGGGTGAGTGGTATCTAGTTAATATTAGCCCAGGCTCACTTCAGCAAGGATCTAGGAGTAACTAGCAGGTTAAACGAATTTCTGGCAAATGGAAGGCAAGCAGCAGCAGATTTTTACACGTGAAGAAATTTGCAAATCGCGGTAAAATTCGCGGGTGCGTCTTTCGGCAAAAATATAGGGGGTAGGAATGCGGTTCTAGGTTCGTAGGAAAGCCACGATTCTAAGCTTTCTGAGGAAAGTTACTGCAAGTCTCTAGCACAAACGGTCAGGGAGATATGAGCGATTAAATAAAGGTCGTTTTTCAGATTTGAAATTTTAAAGTTCAAAAAGACAAGTGCAGCTTGCAACTAGAAAATGACAGGTGACAGCTTTACAAATGACAGGTGACAGTCAGGAGACAGTTCTACTTAGATTAAAATAGGATTGAATTATATTATTTTAACTAAGAGATTGGTTCTGCACAGTTCTACTAGGTACTCACACTATATTCTTGAATTAAATGGGCATCGCCACGGATCTGGTCAGGTTTTAGACTGGACTCTGGTCTGGTCTGGGTCTCTGGTTCTGCTAACAGTGATCTGGGTCAGCTCTCTCTCTGGATTCTGGAGATTGATGGATTTGAAGTCTCTATGTCTGCTCTCTGAAGGTTGAGGGAGGTAAAGTATGGATTTTCCGGCAGAGCTTCCAGCTGCAAATGGATTTGAAGGTCTCTATCTGTCCTGTCTGTCTGCTTTTATCTGTTTTTAAAATGGGTGTGCAGCATCACTAGCCCCTACCCCTCTCCACTTGCCATTGGCCACTTCATCCGCTTCCACTTGATTGGGGGAGTGAAATGAAGTATCATCATGATGAGGTCTGTTTATGATACAGAGAACCCACCCCTGTCAACTTTACACACAATCTATATTTGCTCAAAAAACATATTTGCACAGGTACACATTTGTTTAAAATTACATGCACCCTTCACATATCACAGGAGGTATCCCCTGTTCAAACTCTGCTCTTCCTGGGGGCTTGCATTCAGAAATGGCACATATTTCACTTTTTAACTGATTTTGCAATGTCGGACATTAACCCAAATTTACACACGTGTGCGCAAGGAGTATGGACATTAGTTGATGAAGTGTCAGATTTTTCATATGCACACATTTTGAGTAATATCCTCTTTTCCGCTAAAACCCCCATGATCATACCACCGGGTCCTAACACGTCTTCAAATGTGGGCAGAAAAATCACAAGAATTATGGTGTCATTTAAATAGTTTTCACAAGTCCGTACTATGAGTTATTCATCTTTTTAGAGTTATGTTCTGGCCCCAAAGGGGTGTGGTTTCCCCCCAGCACAAGGTTGAATTTCTGGTTTTTCCAGTTCTGCCAAGCCAGCTTGCTCTCACAGGCAGTGCTCCTCCCCTGTCCTTCCAGGAGGAAGCTCCATTTGCCTGAGTCAGGACAGGGCTTTGTTCAGAGCTCCTGTATTCTGTGGGGGCTCCCCTTAATTCAATTATCAGAGAGATGGCATATCCTTAGTGTGGCCAGCAAAAGGCAGATAGGCCTGGGAACACAGCTGTGACTCAAGTTTCACTCCTGATGGGGGGTAGTTGCCAGGCAGAATTCAGTTCCTTAAGCCAGGTTTCAGATAAAATGTCACTTTTTGTTACCCAGTTTAAGTCAAGACATTTTTTTACATATGCAGCTAGAATGCTGATTCTAAGTTCAAAACTATGACATTTAAACAATTGCAACCTATGTGACACTCAGAAATAGGTCACTCATTTCTTTTAAACATTTAGATTTTTAGTGTCTTTCAGTCCAAATTTACTTAAACTGCTGAAATCCACAGCTCAGCCAGTCTTGTTATAAACCTTCAAGTCACTTCAGAATATAACTTTACATTGGATCCACCTCTCAGTAAGTCTTTCTTTGGCATGCTTTGGGTTCATTTATTCAGTTTTACACACAATCTGGTGGTTTTAAAACGGCGGCTTTTTGATAGTGGTGAGTACTGGTACTGCACCCCTTTTTGGGATTTAAGAAAATGAATTCCCAACAGTTATGGGTTTGCTCTAGGCAATCAGCATTTCCATTCCCAATGGTTTCAGACTACTGTGTGGTTAGTCCAATGGTGGTTTTAGGCAGTGTCCTTCTGTGCCCATAACATCGGCAAAAATGAGTGGCAGCCTATTCTTCATGCATTTCCCTGTGCATTTTCTGGGAAGCTCTGGCCATCATGATGTTTTCCATGTCAGTACTGCACAGTTTTGAGGTAGGGCTTGGATGCGTGGATAAAAACATCCCACATGCATGTGTATGCTGTTTGGGTCACAGGTTCTGATTGAGTGCCAGGTGAGGGTGTGTGTGCCCGAGTGGTATGGGTCACCCATGTGCTTCATCCAAAACATTCAGCGGCTTTGGATTTGGGTGTCACAGTATCCCTTCTGCCCACAGTAGTAATTTAGCGCAACATTACGGCAGTTGCCCTTGAAGTGGCATCTTGCAACAACATTGTTTGTATTTTTCAGTGTTCGTTCAGGCTGATTGTTTCAGTTCTCCCACTTTTGCTACGCATTCCTCAGCCCTATTGTCACATTTGTGACATACTTCTGTCATTGATGTACCTCACATTGGCCCACATGTGTTACCTTGTTAGGTGAATGATTTGACCATTCAGGCTGATTGAGTATTGGCCTGATCACATACATTTTTGGGGCCTGTTTGAATGTGGAACATGATAGTTGTTTCCTGTCATGTTGAAGTGCACAACCATTGATGTGTCCATCGGCCTGCAATCACTGTATTTTGTACACTGGATGTGTTGCAGTGTGTGGCACATGCCTATTTTGTCACACTATGTAGCATTTTTCATCTCATCATGTCCATCTCACATGGATGGCTGACAGTATTCATTCACTGACATATGGATGTACTTGTGGAATGTACCATGGCTATGGTACATGCCATCTGTGTGATGGCATGTGTCATGTATGTGTATTGGACATGCCACTCACAGCCAATGTGTGATGGCAGTGCTACCCAGCATGCAGCAAATGTGTTGCTCTTCCATCTTGGTGTCATCAGTGTCTGCCTTTTGCCTCCCCTTCCAACTCAGTGACAGTGCATGCATGGGAGGGTTATAGTCATGTGGGACATGTGTAAATCATGTACTGGTTCTGTAGCTTGTCAGGCCTATTTGTGTGCTATGGTGCTAATGCCTGTTTCCATTTTTTGGCTTGCATGTTTTTGCAGGGGATGACGCACTTGATGCTGTTCAGGTTGAGGAGATGGTGCAGACCCAGGAGGGATCTCAGGCATGACCGGGCACCAGTGGGGGACGTGCTGTGGCGGTGGGTGAGAACCCAATCTTGCTGCAGACCATTCTGTCCAGGGTTGTCTCTGGGTGCACCTCCCCAGACCTCTATTCAGGAGCTGATTCAAATGATGAGACCTATGTGCCGTCGCAGGTAAGTGTTTCTGGCAGGGATTCTGTTCTGTCCAACCCACCTGCTCCAGGGGTAGAACCCTCTATGGGGATGTCAGTGTTGGTAAGTCCGCCTTTGGCGGTTACGGATGCAGGGTCACACTCCACAACATCTGATCCTGTTCCTGGGCAGGCAGATCAGAGGGGGAATGCAGTTCTGCAGCCTCAGGCAGTGCCAGCACAGCAAGGCGCAGATCGCCTTGCCCCAAACAGGTGTGGTGCCCGCCGATGCGTTGGCCATACGCCACCAGGCAATACCGCATGGGAACAATCCATGTACGGTATGGCAACCCAACAGGCAGCATCAGTTGAGATGATGGCTCAAGCAATGGAGAGGGTGGCCACTTCCATTGTCCCCCCTGAAAGGCAGATGGAGCAACTACAGCAGGCAACAGACTCCATTTGCCAATCACACAGGGTGACATGTTGGCGTCCAACAGGGACAGATGGGTGGCACTGGAGACTCTACGCCAATCGATATCAATAGAGTCCCAGGGCCACAGGGAAGCCCTGAGGGTAGAACTCCATCACCTCAGGGAGACTCTTGTTGACCTTGAGGCTTCCACTAACTTGAGGACAGAACAGCAGCTGGAGCGGCTCACAAGTTCGCTCTCAGCTGAGATGCAGGCAACTCGGGAGGAGATCCGGGCATCACGTCAAGTGGTGCATGGGGATCTCTGCACTATAATCCTCCAGAACAAGACCTTCCACACCCGCATGCTTGCTGCCATGGAGGACCATACCAGGGCTTTGCGTGGGCTGCCTCCCATAGCACCACCACCTCCTGTGGCAGCAGCAGAGGGTGATGAGAGCGACAGCAGCAGTTCTCCCACATTGGCATAGCCGTGCAGGCAATGAGCCCACAGAGGTGTTTTTTTTCCCAACATCCACACAGGTGACTGTTGGTGCGCACCCTGTCCTCAGACCTCCTGGGTAGCCTCCCCCCCCCCCAGCCTCCACATGGCCATTTTTGATTTTTGATTTTTTTTTTAACAGTGTGTTGCCTTGTGTGGCTCCCGTGGGCATCCACTGTATTCCGGCTGGGCACATGCAGGCTTGTCCTGAGTTTGGGTTAGATGCTTGGGTTCGTGAGACACACACCCCTCCTGCTTCCCGTTTCCATGCACTTGTAAAGGGTGTGCCCAAGTGACAGTGACTTACACAGTGACGTTGGACTCACATGAGCTGTGTGGGCAGTCTGTAGTCAATACTGTGTATACATTCCTAGTGGATATTGTTGTTGTATTGTACACTGCATGTTGTATTGATATGTGCTTGTGCATCCATGTCTTCCTCCTAATTTGCAGGTTCATTCCTCATGTCTTCACAAGGCCGTCTACTTTGGAGATGGAGTTCATGTTGTAAGCAGTGCACTTACACATTTGCGTGGCAGCAGCACTGTACAGTTGGAAGTAGTCGATGTGCTGCCATAATCAGGTTGTAAGACTACCACTACTTTAACTTAGTACTGTCATGTTTATGCTATGTTTGAGGTTGTGTAGCTGCATTGCATTGTTGGTAAGTATTTGGTCATGTGTGTTGTTAGTTCTACATTACTGGGAGCATATTGTGTGTGGCCAGTGTCCATTAGGGACTCTGTACTTTGTGACACTTGTGTCATGTTTTGGGGATTGCTTTGTTTGCTCTCACATAGCATGACATGCCATGGTGTGTTGGGAGGCGGTGCTGGGGAGGGGTTGGGTGACATGGCACTGTTGTCATGTTGTATTTTGCAAGGGGGTAATGAATTTAGCAGCATAGAAGTGTGTCTTTTGATGACACAGCATTGGTGGTGTTTGTGTTGGTAGGGATGCACACAATGTTACACTTCCAGGTGACCAATCTCAGGCTGGTATGGTTGTGACAGTTGACTGTCCCTTATGTCATCATCATTGATTGTCAGATGGTATGTGCCAGGGCTGTGTGCACTCCACAGGGGTGTGATTTTAGGTGAAGTAATTAGCCACCAGCTGCGTACGGGCTGCCTCACCCTGTGCCCTTTCCCCTCCCATGAGCAGCGGGCGTGCATGTGGTTGGGGATGTGGGGGCACCACCATGTCCACGGGCAGGCCCCAGCGTGTTGCAACGTTGTGCAGGACACATGCTGCCACTATGATCCTGCACACTACTGGGGGAGCGTATAACAGCTACCCACCAGAACGGTCAAGGGAGCGAAAGCGTGACTTGAGCACTCCGAATGTGTGCTCCACTATTCCCCAGGTTGCAATGTGGGCTGTGTTGTATCTTACCTCGGGTGGCGTGGTGGGGTTCCGAATTGGCGTCATCATGTGGGTGCTCAGAGGGTAGGCACTGTCCCCTGGGGAGGTGGTGATGGGTATCATTAGTGGGGTTATGACATTACTCAGTATCTGACATGCATGCATGTGCTGTGGCATTTATACTCACCGAGCAGCCATGTATCGCCATGCCGCCCAGCTTCTAGGTCCCGGTTTAGGGTTCACATTCTGTAAATAAAACTGTCATGGGTGGACCCTGGATAGTTGGCATATACTGAGGTGATGATTCCCTTGGCATCACATACTACATGGACGTTGATGGAATGCCAGTGCTTGCGGTTTCTATAGATGTGCTCTGATGCACTGGGGGGACGTAGAGCCACATGGGTGCAATCAATGGCACCTAGGACTTTGGGGAATTGTGCCACCCGTAGAAATCCTGGATGGCAGCCTGCCTTTCTGCAGGTGTTCTGGGCAGGTATATGTGCCTGCGGACTGATGGGCGTGCAGTCATGATGGCCAAGACCTGGTGTAGGCAGCGTGACGGTGTGGCCTGTGACACCCCCCCCACACTAGCACTTGTCCGCTGAAATGATCCAGTGGCCAAGAAGTGCAGTACATTGAGGACCTTCTCCAGGGGGCTGAGTGCTTGGGAGCACAGGGTGGGTGATGTGAGGTCATCCTCCCACTCACTCACCAGGTCGAGTATTATGTGAGGTGGAAACCTGTACCTCCCATACACCTGGTCATCAGGCATCCCAAAAAGGCTGGTTCTGGGTGTGAAAATTCTGGGCCTGACTATCCTCCTGCGGTATCCCACGACCACTGCTGCTAGGAACGGTATATTCATCCTGGCATCTGAGCTTCTTTGTTGTTTGCGCGCACTTTTATGCTGCGCGGGTCCACGTACGCCTGCTTCCTGCTGGCGTACGTGTTTCCGGATTAGCGCGTCTTTTTTGGCGCACGCGTTAGCCCCGTTTGAATCCATGAATACGTGTTTTGAACGTGCGTGTGGGCGTTCCGCGCATTTGCCTCCTGTACTTTCCCCGTGATGCCCACATTTTCACGTGTTGTTCCCCATTCCGCATGTCACGCCCTCTGTTCCTCCTACTTTTGTCGTGTGCGCCGCGCTACGTGCGATTTCGCTGTGCGCGTAGCGCACGCTGTTTGGAGACGTGTGCGCCAGCATGCGCCACGCAGTATTTTGGCACACATCCTGGCATTTACACATGCACGGACTTCCATGAATCGCTGTGCTCGGGTTTCGCTGCGATTT
Source organism: Ambystoma mexicanum (assembly GCF_040938575.1). NCBI lineage: Eukaryota > Metazoa > Chordata > Amphibia > Caudata > Ambystomatidae > Ambystoma > Ambystoma mexicanum. Next base: position 646,655,679 of record NC_090932.1, read on the forward strand.
TCGCACTGGCACTGCGATTCGCACGCTTTTGCACGCTTTCGCACGTTTTCGCACGCTTGCGCTGAAAATTTCAGCGCACATTAATTCCATGAATCGGCCTGCAAATTGGAACTTTACGATAAGCTTTTAAATGAATTTGGTACACAATTAAGAACATTTTAAATTACCCAAGATGTCTTTAATCTTGTATAATCATCTAAATTCCTTCCTTTTGGTTGGCTATCTACAAAAGTGTTAATTCATTGTTCTTCCTAGGCACGCCATAGTATCTTAATATCACACAAAGTAGGAGTTACATCTTTACTTCAAAGTTTACCTGTGGCTAATTCATTTAATAATGCACCCCATTCTGATCCATTTTCATCTTTCAACGTGTCCCATATGACCTGCCTACATAACATCAGCTCTCCTGAAGGAATAAGGGGCCTAATTCTGTTAGATAAGAGAGTGGGCATATACCAAGCTCCATATAAGTTGGAATAGTTGCACGTGTTTTTAACCAGGTCACTTTCCGCGTTTGCACATTACTCGTCATTTTTCCCTGTAGTTGTTTTTGTAAATTTCGTTTTTCAAATGGGACTTCCGCCCCCCCAAATGCACCATCTAAACCACCCCCATACTCGTAAGGAGGCCTTGAGGCCTTGGCCTCATTACGAGTATGGAGTATGGAGGTATGGCTCTTTTAGCAGCATGGCTACCCCCATACCCGGTTCCTTGAATGGGGAAATACCGGGCCATTCCGACCTTGGAGGGCCCGGTAATTCCCATTCCAGCAACCCGGACCTGGTACATCCCCATTCCCATTTGAGCCCCCATTGGGCTCAATGGGAATGGGGAGTATGCTAACAATGGGCCCGTTAATGACAGGCCCATTGTTAGCATCCTGTTTTGCTAGCGGGTCCCGTTAAGGACGCCTGGTTTTACCAGACGTCCTTAGCGGGACCTGCGAGCAGACCTCGTAATGAGTCGGTAGAGGGTTATCGGCGCCGGCAGCTTTACCGGCACCGTTTACCCTCTACCGCCTGGGTCGTAATGAGGCCCTTTCTCTTACAAGGTGGGCTGCCTACTTCCAGCCGATAAATTGGAATACGGTTAGAGAAGAACGATTTTTTAACAAGCAAAAAAAAGCCGTTTGTTTGCAGGTCTTAAGCTCTTGTAACACTGTCCAACACAAACACTTCAAAATACCCCAGCACTCGGTTTCCGTTTTGCAAAAAAAACACAATTATTTAGACAGAATTCAATTTTAAAAGCATTCCGATCAGCATGGATTTACAGGATTTTATATTCCATTTAAGTTTGCATCACAATGCCACACGTTCATTCTCGTTATGGCAGTTATTACTTCCATTCACTAGAAGCTGTTCTTTATTTCATTTGTCTCGTATAACGGCTCGTACTCATACATGGTCATGCGACTCTCCAATAAGACTATATCTATACAAAACCACCATGGTGCCCATTTTATAGTGGTTACATATATTGTTGTTACCATTCAATCACAATTGCAACCTAATTCTTTCTAGTCACAAACCTTTTATAGCTACCTCTAAAACCTAGCCATTTCTACGAGATATACCTATATAAACCAAGAATTCAATTCAATTTGTTTCTATGAGATATACCTATATAAACCAGTAACTCAATTCAGCTTTATTAGGTTAATGTCATATTCACAATTAAAAAAATATATAACATTTTTGAATCACTGTCGTGTAGAATATCAGTGGCTCTACCGAATGGATTTATTTGAAAGCCAAGTAAAGTGCAGCTTAAGACAGTGTCATGGAGGCCAAACAACAGCTATCCGACAAAGATTGCTATGAACAGATTGATTCTGAAATTATACGTACAATCAAGGTACAGCTAGATGAACTACTACAGGAATATAAATATAAGAACTGTTAGATTGGGAAGAAGCAGTGTTCATGAAAAAAGATTTTCCAGCTAGACCGATTTTGCACTTTACTCCAAAGATCCATAAGGACACTAAGAGACCTCCTGGGAGACCGATAGTTTTCTCACAGGCTTTAAAAAAAAAAAGATTGTGTCCAAATAGCTTGATCTTTTTCTGCAACCATTTTTCAAAGATCTAAACTCTTATATAAGAAATGCCAATGATCTGCTTGGTAAACTGAAAGATATCCAGTCCAGTGGGATTCAGATTTTCTGTTGGTCACATTAGATGTTGTTTCATTATATACTAAGTATACAACATCATAATGGACACAAAGTCTGCAAATACTTTCTGCACTCTAAATTAGTGAGCTATAAGCAACATAATGAGATCATATTTAATGTGTTGCAGTTCTGTCTTGAGCATAATGTATTTCTATTTGAGAACCAACTGTTTCGTCAAAAATGTGGAACACTCATGGGCTCATGCATAGCTCCGACATTGAACTGCAGAGGAGAGACGAGATGTGACGTGCTCTAGAGTTACCGAAACCTTCAAGCCAGTATTTCTTTGCCTTGACACGCCAAACTGAGCTCTGCCCTCCCGCATCATTCTTAGGGGCTGGAATTTGGGAAAAACTCCCCCTGCAGGGCTGCTTGGCGGTACGGCGGTAAGCTATTGTAGCCCTACTGTAGACAGACCTTTTCTGAGGTTTGCTGCAGTCTCTGGCAGTCTGCGGTAGGCCAGGGGGCCTGAAAAATGGCCTCACTGAGATCATTGAGTGATCGGGATACCCAAGGGTTGCACAACCAATAATAATAATAATAATTTTGCATTTATATAGCGCTACGAACCCTCAGGTATCTGAGCGCTGCTTATTATTACCCACGGTGTGTGGTGCTCATTTATCGACCTCGGAAGGATGAAAGGCTGAGTTTGGCCATGCCGGGATGCGAACCTGCGTTAGCAAGCTCTGCACGGATGTCAAAGTGGGCGCTCTACTCGCTTTGCCAAGTGACCAAGAAGACGCAGATACAGTTCTCGTAAAGATGGCGGAGTCACTGATGACTGTGGTGCAGCAACCCTTTACAGGACACAATAAGTTGAGTGCTGGGGGTTGGAAAAGCATCAACCGCCCCCCCTGCTTGCAGCAACTTACATGAACATTCGGCTGCCCCCCTTAGTAAGGTGATGGGAGAAACCGTATTACAATGCTCTTCCTGTCCCTTTGACATCGAGGTTGAAGTTACAGCTAGCACCAGAGAATACATAGACTCCATCGCTAACTTGAAGGAGATCGCCAGTGAGCTGGCATTCGAGGAAGGGGCCCCGGCTCTCTGTTTAATGCCCCTGGCAGTATTGCTACTGCTACTAAACAGAACAATGGTGCTGATTTGTTGAGCTTCCAGGAGCCCTTGGAATTTACAGTTGAGGATACAGAGGGGACAGTAACCTCACCTACCTCCATCGACAGTTATACAAACAACAACAGGCTTCTAAAGTGGTCTCCTTTACCACCCCACATTTTTACGCAGCACCGCGCCCTATGTGATTTGCAGTGCCTGGACCGGTCTTTTGGAGCCGCCTCTGGCCCTTCACTGGTGAGGTCATTGCTTACCTCTCCCATCCCAGGTGAGGGGTGGCAGGGCGGGAGCAGGGTGTAGTGCCTCCACCCTGGGAAACAGGTCATGTATTGCTGGTCTGCCTGGAGCGGCGAATGGAAGAAGGATACTGCAGGAAAATAATACATCCCTCTCAGGAGCCTGTCGTAAGGAGCCTGGTTTACAGGCATTTGACTTTCCAAATCAATCTGACGCCACTACTAAATTATTTAATTTGGCTCCTATGATGCCGACGACTCGACCTCAACGTTGTGTTGCTTGGTACATGGTGCATCTACAAAGAAGATAGACAACTCTATACAGGAACCTTCGGCCACAGTGTTTTCCAGAATCAAGCCTGGCCTTAATAAGGATTCCCAGTCCTCGAAAGCTCCTAGTTCTGTGTTGAAATCTATTTGGCAGCCTCCTAGGCTGTCAGCCAGCTCTTTGTTAGCAAATCAATTTTTTTTTTATAGGAAGCCTACTTCTGGCACCAGCTCTAGCACCTCAACGAAAAATTCTAGTGCAGTATACAGCTAAAGCACTAGAACCGGCTTTTTCCAAACATCATTGGACCTGCCTCTTAGAGACAACTAACATTTGTACTTTATCACAAGTAGAACCTGAGCCTTCTGCCACTAGCCCATGTATTTTATTGACTGCTATAACTGTACCAACAGAAGGACATCATGGTGAGCATCAGAAAGCATCTAACAAAAGAGCAAGAAGCTCTGTTTCTATGGATGTCGGATCTATGGAAGCCTTGGAGGTTGAAGTACCTGTTAAATTTGACAACTCAACATCGACTGGTCTGACTAAGATTCATGGAAATACAAGAGAGAGTGCTGACCATGGGCATACCCAGGGTATCGATGCAAACATGATAGCTGCCTTAACAATCACACTGGCACCTTTTATGAACCTTCATGAAAATTTGAATGATCAACTAAAAGATAATACTACTGTTTTGGTGATGTTACATTCCAAAATTCTCTTTATGGAGGGATTTAGAACAGCCCTAAAAGGTAATTTGGACAATAACTTGATGCAGACCACTAATATACTACGCAGTATCCTTGATCCAATAATTCTGGAAAAAGATAAACTAAGATCTGAAAGGTCCTTATCATATCAGGGACATCAGAAAGGAGGGTACCTGAGCACCACCATGGATCACCAAAATTCCTTAAAAAAGGGCCCTCTGCCCGGCAAATTCCAAAAGTCGGATTCTGTGATTAACAGTAAGCATAGCGCATCAAATAAAGATAATCCCTCCTGTATAAACCGTGGAGCAACTCCAGCAACAGTCTTAAAGTCTCCTGCCTGCAAGAGAGCAAATTCCTGGCTCTCTAGAGGGTCCAACTAATGTTGAGACATTAAACGAGTCGGAAACAAATGGAAGTTTAATTGATTGAATTGGAGGAAGCAGGCCAGTCGCCCTTAGAAATAGAAACATGCAACACAGACACGATTCTTCCCGTACAGGATGTCATCAGACCCGCACTTAAGCAGAAACCTGTGTTATTAAAAGAATATGATATATTCTCTATGGCCGAGCCAGCAAAACAAAATCCTGATATCTTAGCCAAGGTTCAAACTAAAACTAATGAACGGAAGAACTCTACGTTGCGAAGGAAAAAACAAGGTAGAGAGCCGTCAATTAAAAAAAGCTAAACATTTTATTGTGCCCCCGAAACCTAGGTCTAATGGAAGCAAATTGTTCATTAGAAATCTAACTTTACCTGTTTCTACTGGCCCTTTGGTCAGACCTATGGCACCAACTCAAAAAAATGGGGAAAAAAGGAGCAGGCACTACAGAGATTCATCATCTTTTACAGGCCGCTACTGTGCAGCCCATTTTGTCTTCTGATATAGACGTAGCCGAGGATTTGCTGAACACATCTACCTACACTATGGAGAGCTGAATGCTGAGGTTAATCAAATTCAGACATCTGCAAGAGTCCGAATCCAGCCAGTCCAGCAAGTGTCTTCTGAAATCGCAGAAGTGGTTAACAAGGAGTCGTTAATAGATCGGCACCTGGAGGCAGTGAGCCTCTGTGAGCCCCCAAGATTGCTTTCACATTCTCTGGTGGGGGCTTCCAGAGGTGGATCTCCTCGTCAGGAGATTGTCAAACTTAGGAGCATAGTAATTGGAGATCCTGTGTGTGATACAGGGAATTCTGGCCAGTCGTTTCTAACACTAGAAGCATTTGGTTGATTGCATCCCAAAGACGACTACCCCTGAACTTGAAAAAGTAAAGTATTTAGGACCAACACAAAATGTGATTGATCTGCAAGCCAAAACAGAGAAAGAAAAACAAGATTATAGGTCTTTCTCCTTGATAACACGCTGATTGAGCCATTACCGGTCTCCTACGCCAACCCTTCATCTAGAACTGTCGCTAGTCAACACTTCCCCTGGAGAGAAGATGAGAGGGGGAGCTTGTCTGATTCCACGAAGAAGGGTCTAGAACCTTTAAAACCTAGAACAAAAAAGGAAAATACTTCAAGGCCGAGAACAAATGAGACAAGAAACTATTCTAACAAAGAGGAACTCGAGAAACCAGATCCAGGCTAAGATAGACAAACCTCTAGAACGGTCTTCAGTGGCAACTGGTCTTTTCCTTAAAAGGATCCTCCACATCAGTGATGGTCTGATACTGAGTAGAGCGAATGTGCTATGACTGTTGCATCATATCCCCAACCTGGGACTTATAACAACTAATGACTTGAAGGTAATTGATTTCCGCGAGGAAAACCGGTTATATATGGTGATTATTCACCTTTCATCCAACTTCGTCAAAGCTCAATTATTGGATGAAGCATCAAACTTGTTAAGGATGGGCTTCGATCTAAGAGAGTTAACTCCAATGGACAAAGCCCCTTGAGAAAGAGCTGAGCGTTGTCCAAGTGTTCTACCTCTGGAGGTATTCAGGGAAACAACAAGTTGGGATAACCACCCCAAATCTCTTGAGACGTATCCAAGTGATGAAAGACAACCAGGGGTATGCCCCAATGAAAGAGACTTGTCTGTCGCCTTCCAGATAGTGAATTCTAAAGCTAATCTGAATTTCACTATACCTCAAGTACCATTGGATGAAGACAACTGGAGCTGGTTGGCCAAGACTCTGGCAACCGAACCGTCAAGATCATAACAACGCAAGCCAAAAAAATTTAAAGACTTCAATATCGGAACCTGGAATACAAGAGGGTTCAGACATTTGTTTGGCAAAGGAGACCTGTCCTATGATTCGTATATGGTGATTTGCTTGCAGGAAACCTGGCAAGCCTCCTGATAGCCTTAAAGCAGAAGGCAAACTGGCTATTTTTGTCTGCAGAGAATCCTAGCCATTATTATTGTCATGATGCCTGCCCCCGGAAGACCAGACCAGGCCCAGCAGCCCCGGAAGCAGGCATCATGCCACTTGGAGCATGCCCAAAAGCCCCAGTTAGGGGCTGTTTTGGTGCAGTCCTGGCGCCTATGGCGCCAGGCTCATTATTGATAACTTACCTGAAGCAGACCATGCTGCATACTCACCTGAGGCAGACCATGCTGCATGAAGACTCAAGCCAAATGAGGCTTAGGAGGGACTATTTTACTGAAGGGACTATTTTGTTACTTGGGTGGGGCTTTGGAATAATACTTACCTGGATCTTCTTCCAAGGCTATTTAAACCACGCCCGGACAGCCACACGTGCTTCGCGTTATTCTGCTTGCTGCAGCGTAACGCTCACCGTGTTTTCAGCAGCTCCAGTCTTCAGCCACGCCCGCTTCAGTCCTGGGACTCCTGAAACAAGAAGAAAAGAAGGATAAAGGTTAGAACAGGAGTTTTAACTTTAATCCTTACCTGAATCCTGATCCATTTCGCCACGGAGCTGAAAGACAGAAGTCTTTGAAGCATCGCTTCGCATTCCTACGGCGCCGCGCTGAACTCACCTGCTTGGCGGTACTTCAGCATTCCATCACGCTCTCTCCATCTCGCGGCCGCCCTCCGACACCTAAGGAGACAAAGACAGCAAGGTGAGCAAGGGGACTCTCTAAGGCTATACAAGCTACCCCCAAGGACTTACCTGATTTACCACGGGGGGTACTTACCTCATCTCGGGTCGGCGCAGTCAACTCTGCTTCATCGCCGTACCCCGGCCCCTAAGGGGAAAACCACAATAGACTTACCTGAATCTTACCAATTGCCATTTGGAAATATTCGAGTGGATTAATCGGCAACCTGCAAGGAATCGGACAGAGTGAAGATCAGACATTTGAACTCTTATGAACAATTGGACTTTAGAGTCAATACTGGAACTCACCAATTCCTCTACGCCAGTGAAGTAACTGGTCATCAACGCGCCCCTGCGGTCGACGCAGGATGGAGAGCTCATCCTTCTAAACCATCAGGTGAGACTAAGGAGGGGACATAAAGAGTGATCTGTGGGAAGACAACGGGAGTGGGGAAGGTGGGTTGACACTCAATTCCACGGGTGGTTAATTCCTCTTCTCCTTTGCAGAAGAATACTCCTGCGAGCCAGACAAACTAGGCTGAGCGGGCCAGTCCAGTCAGTCATCTCAACGCTACACGTCACGCTGGTGGAAACAACAGCGGCCCAGTTCCGGTCGACGCCCCCGTGGGAACCAGGTGAGCGTAACAATTATCCAGGTTCTTACCATCAGGTTGGGTGGTCCCAAAGCCCATAGCTCAAATATACCAATAATATTCAATAATTATTGGAATTTGGAATTTGCAAGGGCTGGAGGCTGCCACATTTTCATCTACATCTACAATCATGGACTTCGTGGATACTTGAAGAGAAAAGTGACTGCATATGATAGCAGCAGAAAACTGTTCTCTGCGTACATACATGTCTTTGAAAAGAAGTAATCAGGCTGTTGAACGTCCTATCCTTTTAACTTCTGAAAATTTGTCAAAGTGAGCATTGACAAACTGAATGCTGTTGTCACGTGGGTATGTCTGGAAGCCAACAACTGTACCAAGTGCTCCATTAACTAAACTTTGCTGCACGTCAAGGTTACGCTTCAGCATCACTCTACAGTTTAAGCACAATATTAACATTTTCTCTAAACCAGCTGTGTTAGAGTTTTCTAAGGTATTTAGTCATGCTGTGGCTTGTTGACACATAGGTAGTGTCATACCGTGCAAGTCCAGTTTGTCTTTGGAGACAATTTGCACTAGTGGTTGCATTTCTTTTTTCAGCATTGTTTAATTGAATTGTGTGCAGCTTGCAAGAGTTGGCATTAAGGACATACAGTTTACATTTTTGTGTGCTAATTGTTCCATGACATCAGTAGCACATGTGTTATGGCCGTATAGCCCATTGATGTGTCTGGTAATTAAGATAGACTGTGCTTCCTTAGATAGTACACCAATCCGAATACTTTTCAAAATGTTGGCATAGGTGAGGTCTGCAGACTGACACATGTTTTCAGTTAGTTCTTTGTATTGGAAAGGTTGCCAGAGATTTACATTTCTTATGCTGCCAAGAGTTTTACGGCACAGTTTGTGTCCTAAGGTTTTAAAAATAGGTTCACCTTTCACTGGTGTTAATTGAAGAAGATCTCCAAAAACAATAACATGTTTTCCACCAAGGAGTTGTTTGTAGTCTGTTTTAAGGACCTCTTGCAATCTGAGGTAAATCAAAGCCAACATTAGGTTGGAAATCATGCTCACCTCATCTATTAGGAGCAATTTCATTTGTTTTAAAACTGCATAGCTCCATAGCAGCTTCTGCTGAAATTTATAGTAGTCTAATTTGTTTTGGGGTTCTACTGGAAGGAGTAGCAATCAGTGTAAAGTGACACCACCTATGTTGTAGGCAGCTAAACCTGTGGGGGCAGTTGCAACAGCTGAAAGCTTGTTGTTTGTTAATTGTTGGAGGAACTCACTGATGATTTTTATTAAGAATGTTTTGCCTGAAAAGGCTTGACCACTTACATACAGCAGTATAGGTTTATAGGCTTGACAGGTACACGTTTTAGTGTCGTGTTGTACACCATGTTCTATTGCTTTAGTTACTTCTACGAAAATGCTACGCTGCTCATTGTTTAACTGTGATTTCAGAGGAGCAAAGTCTTCTGCAGATTGCTGATACTGACACATGGTGTTTTCTACTTCTGCCATGGCTAATTCTGCCTCTTTTGATATGAGTGGTTGTCCAAGTGGTGCTTGGCTTCCTGTTAGAGAAGGTTGACTGCTCTCAGGAGTGTCTATATTTAGTTGTGCTTGAAATTCTTCTTCTTGTTGGCGTTCATTGTCCAACATGTTTTTGTACTGTGTAAAATTGACATCTGTTATGGTGCTTTCACTTGCATTGGCATGGGGGTCTAATAAATCTTCTTCCTTTCTCCATGGTTTAAAAAGTTGCAGTAGGACCATGGAGTACAGTTCTTTATGTTGAGGAGTTTTTAATGATAGCTTCATATGATTAATCAGCCAACATTTGGTCAGTTTAAGCAGGCTGTCCTTACAACTTTTGACTATGTATTTACCTTTTGTCTCATCTGGTTTAATATTATTTGTGCATGAGAAGTTTTGGGCTATGTGGTATAGGCACATGTTTTCCAAAGCAGTACTCCTGTTTGTGTAGTATGTGTCCAATAAGTTGTTTTTCAAAATGTCCTGGCTGTGGGATCGTTTTTGGCTATTGTTTCTATGTCTTGGTATGATTTGAGAACTCCTTTTCTGCATGCAGCAGGACCAAGGCTTAGCCAGACTGTTTTCAGATTTCCCATACAAGGCGGTGCCGGTTAAACGGTCTGTGGCTTCGTAGCAGCACATTCTCTATGGGAGAGCATTTTTATACTGAAGCTGTACAATTTTTGTGACAGTGTTTTGTAAAATGATATGTCATTCCAGAGGTCTTGCTGCTCTGTATTCTCTGCTTTGGTTACGTAGGCTGTGGCATAGTGTGCAACTGCAGTGGAATTGTCTGCAATGTACTGCACATCTGTATTTGCATTCCATAGGATGGCAATGATTGCATTGTAATCATTGATGTGCTTTGATGCTTCTGTTCTTTTTATGCAGGATGTGTTCTTAGGTGATTTGCCTTTCACACTGTGTCTAACTGACGATATGAAGCTGTTCACTTGTCTTACTGCTGGAACTGGTCTAGGGAAACCAAAGCGGCATTTGGTGTAGTATTTCCCTTTGTTTTTATATCTGCGCCGACAATACTTGCCACACTTGTGTCTTTGAAACTGCAAAATGTATGCATGTAGTTCGCTATGTGTACTTTCTGAAGTGATTTCACAAGTGACATATTTGTGAATAAACTGTAAAACAGTGGCATCACTGTCCTGACTAAATTTAGGAGCATCTTTAATCCACAAAAGCATGTGGATGTGTGGTGCTCCTCTGGCTTGATATTCTTTTCTCCAAAAGAAGTCTCCACTTCTCTGAGGAGAGGAACTGTTTTATTACAAATGAAGTGCAGCATGGCAATAAAACGATGATGGAAGGACCTTCATACATTAACAGGATCAAGAGAGCAGAGTTCTCCTGGTGATTCTATGTCTATACCTGCTTTGTTTTCATTTGCTATGCGTAGGAAGTCGTGCAAGTCTTCCCATGCATACTCTGCACAACTTAAAGTCACAAACCATGTGGGTGGGCCCAGGTTGCGTAGCATACACCGTATATTCCATGACATCAGAACCAGTACTCTTTCGTACCACGCACGTTTGCCAAGAGATTTATAATACTGGAGTGTAAAACCTCATCTTTCTCTTGCACCTTTTGGAGTAGCTGCATAGCAGACATGTTTTGAAAATTGGAACCTGTTTTCAATATGTGTGCAGCTCAGTAACATAGAGCTGCTAGTTCACTTTCAAACAGGAGGTGGAATATGTATTCAATGTTTTGTCTGAATATGTCATCTTCAGAATACATTCGTAAAGTGCAGTATTCTGATGCAGCTATTTGTGTGCACCTTTCATCGTACCTTCTACCTTTTCCAGTAGGAAAAATTAGAGGAAAGGCTCATGCTTCTACACTTTTTTCCCATATGCTGATTGGAGATCCTTTGACTTGTCGCATTTGATATGTGTCGCGTGCATCGTCTATGGTGTGCTTGGAGTTCAGTGGGTGAATTGTATTGTGGTCTAAAATATTGGAGGCTGCAGTAGGATCTAGAAGTTCAAATTGTCCAGTTTCCGAGGAATCCTGAATTATTTCAGTGGTTTCTCTTAGGTTTTCTTCAATGTTTATTTCTTTGTAGTATTCATTGTTGTCTTTAAGATATTTCAGGGCTTCTCTAACTTTGTTTAATTTAACAAAGGTAGCGGGCGCCCCTCTCTCGCAAGAACAGACATGATAACCTGTTCGGTGGTTATTAACCACTTGCGAGTTCGCAGCCACTGCTTTTACTCACTGTGCCTTTCACAGATGGGAAATATCCATTTGCATATCAGTCTTTGTCCTGCCCAGGGGCAGTCCAGCACCGAAATACAATGGCAATTCCAATCTGAACGAGAGTACCACCAGCAACCCCATACACGTGTTTCACCCTTGTTGGGGATCATCAGTGAGGTGAAGCTGATGCCTCTCTAAGCACAGTGAGAGGGAGACCACGTCTGGTTGCCCCCAGGAGACCTAGGGTTACCAATCCCAGGTTCCTTAACAAATAGTTTAACAAAGGTAGCGGGCGCCCCTCTCTCGCAAGAACAGACATGATAACCTGTTCGGTGGTTATTAACCACTTGAGAGTTCGCAGCCACTGCTTTTACTCACTGTGCCTTTCACAGATGGGAAATATCCATTTGCATATCAGTCTTTGTCCTGCCCAGGGGCAGTCCAGCACCGAAATACAATGGCAATTCCAATCTGAACGAGAGTACCACCAGCAACCCCATACACGTGTTTCACCCTTGTTGGGGATCATCAGTGAGGTGAAGCTGATGCCTCTCTAAGCACAGTGAGAGGGAGACCACGTCTGGTTGCCCCCAGGAGACCTAGGGTTACCAATCCCAGGTTCCTTAACAAATAGTTTAACAAAGGTAGCGGGCGCCCCTCTCTCGCAAGAACAGACATGATAACCTGTTCGGTGGTTATTAACCACTTGAGAGTTCGCAGCCACTGCTTTTACTCACTGTGCCTTTCACAGATGGGAAATATCCATTTGCATATCAGTCTTTGTCCTGCCCAGGGGCAGTCCAGCACCGAAATACAATGGCAATTCCAATCTGAACGAGAGTACCACCAGCAACCCCATACACGTGTTTCACCCTTGTTGGGGATCATCAGTGAGGTGAAGCTGATGCCTCTCTAAGCACAGTGAGAGGGAGACCACGTCTGGTTGCCCCCAGGAGACCTAGGGTTACCAATCCCAGGTTCCTTATCAAATAGTTTAACAAAGGTAGCGGGCGCCCCTCTCTCGCAAGAACAGACATGATAACCTGTTCGGTGGTTATTAACCACTTGAGAGTTCGCAGCCACTGCTTTTACTCACTGTGCCTTTCACAGATGGGAAATATCCATTTGCATATCAGTCTTTTTCCTGCCCAGGGGCAGTCCAGCACCGAAATACAATGGCAATTCCAATCTGAACGAGAGTACCACCAGCAACCCCATACACGTGTTTCACCCTTGTTGGGGATCATCAGTGAGGTGAAGCTGATGCCTCTCTAAGCACAGTGAGAGGGAGACCACGTCTGGTTGCCCCCAGGAGACCTAGGGTTACCAATCCCAGGTTCCTTAACAAATAGTTTAACAAAGGTAGCGGGCGCCCCTCTCTCGCAAGAACAGACATGATAACCTGTTCGGTGGTTATTAACCACTTGAGAGTTCGCAGCCACTGCTTTTACTCACTGTGCCTTTCACAGATGGGAAATATCCATTTGCATATCAGTCTTTGTCCTGCCCAGGGGCAGTCCAGCACCGAAATACAATGGCAATTCCAATCTGAACGAGAGTACCACCAGCAACCCCATACACGTGTTTCACCCTTGTTGGGGATCATCAGTGAGGTGAAGCTGATGCCTCTCTAAGCACAGTGAGAGGGAGACCACGTCTGGTTGCCCCCAGGAGACCTAGGGTTACCAATCCCAGGTTCCTTAACAAATAGTTTAACAAAGGTAGCGGGCGCCCCTCTCTCGCAAGAACAGACATGATAACCTGTTCGGTGGTTATTAACCACTTGAGAGTTCGCAGCCACTGCTTTTACTCACTGTGCCTTTCACAGATGGGAAATATCCATTTGCATATCAGTCTTTGTCCTGCCCAGGGGCAGTCCAGCACCGAAATACAATGGCAATTCCAATCTGAACGAGAGTACCACCAGCAACCCCATACACGTGTTTCACCCTTGTTGGGGATCATCAGTGAGGTGAAGCTGATGCCTCTCTAAGCACAGTGAGAGGGAGACCACGTCTGGTTGCCCCCAGGAGACCTAGGGTTACCAATCCCAGGTTCCTTAACAAATAGTTTAACAAAGGTAGCGGGCGCCCCTCTCTCGCAAGAACAGACATGATAACCTGTTCGGTGGTTATTAACCACTTGAGAGTTCGCAGCCACTGCTTTTACTCACTGTGCCTTTCACAGATGGGAAATATCCATTTGCATATCAGTCTTTCTCCTGCCCAGGGGCAGTCCAGCACCGTGCTTGAGAGTTCGCAGCCACTGCTTTTACTCACTGTGCCTTTCACAGATGGGAAATATCCATTTGCATATCAGTCTTTGTCCTGCCCAGGGGCAGTCCAGCAGTGGCTGCGAACTCTCAAGTGGTTAATAACCACTGAACAGGTTATCATGTCTGTTCTTGCGAGAGAGGGGCGCCCGCTACCTTTGTACTATTTGTTAAGGAACCTGGGATTGGTAACCCTAGGTCTCCTGGGGGCAACCAGACGTGGTCTCCCTCTCACTGTGCTTAGAGAGGCATCAGCTTCACCTCACTGATGATCCCCAACAAGCGTGAAACACGTGTATGGGGTTGCTGGTGGTACTCTCGTTCAGATTGGAATTGCCATTGTATTTCGGTGCTGGACTGCCCCTGGGCAGGACAAAGACTGATATGCAAATGGATATTTCCCATCTGTGAAAGGCACAGTGAGTAAAAGCAGTGGCTGCGAACTCTCAAGTGGTTAATAACCACTGAACAGGTTATCATGTCTGTTCTTGCGAGAGAGGGGCGCCCGCTACCTTTGTACTATTTGTTAAGGAACCTGGGATTGGTAACCCTAGGTCTCCTGGGGGCAACCAGACGTGGTCTCCCTCTCACTGTGCTTAGAGAGGCATCAGCTTCACCTCACTGATGATCCCCAACAAGGGTGAAACACGTGTATGGGGTTGCTGGTGGTACTCTCGTTCAGATTGGAATTGCCATTGTATTTCGGTGCTGGACTGCCCCTGGGCAGGACAAAGACTGATATGCAAATGGATATTTCCCATCTGTGAAAGGCACAGTGAGTAAAAGCAGTGGCTGCGAACTCTCAAGTGGTTAATAACCACTGAACAGGTTATCATGTCTGTTCTTGCGAGAGAGGGGCGCCCGCTACCTTTGTACTATTTGTTAAGGAACCTGGGATTGGTAACCCTAGGTCTCCTGGGGGAAACCAGACGTGGTCTCCCTCTCACTGTGCTTAGAGAGGCATCAGCTTCACCTCACTGATGATCCCCAACAAGGGTGAAACACGTGTATGGGGTTGCTGGTGGTACTCTCGTTCAGATTGGAATTGCCATTGTATTTCGGTGCTGGACTGCCCCTGGGCAGGACAAAGACTGATATGCAAATGGATATTTCCCATCTGTGAAAGGCACAGTGAGTAAAAGCAGTGGCTGCGAACTCTCAAGTGGTTAATAACCACTGAACAGGTTATCATGTCTGTTCTTGCGAGAGAGGGGCGCCCGCTACCTTTGTACTACTAACTTTGTTTAAGTTTACTAGTTGGTGCCAATTCTTTTTGTCTTTTTTAGGTACACCATTCACTAGGATAATCAAAGAATGATCTATTTGCTGTTGTACTCCTAGAGTGTGTACATTTTCTTTGTGATCTAATGGCAAATAAACTACTTTGCCACAAATGTCTTTCAGTAATTCAGAGGGAGGCAACTTCACTGTTTTTGGTTGAAGGTGTATTATCGCATGAAATGGATGTACTGTTTGGATTATAATGCTCTCGTATAAATTAAGCTGTTGGAGTGGTTTTGGCAGTGGGAACTTTTCTAAGTTATTACTGATTTCCCCTGAAGGCATTTCGTTATTGTCCAGTATTTCAGTGCAGTATGAGGGGTTAGTAATGTCTTATTTGCTTTCTGCTATAAGTTAGAGAGCTAATTGGAACCATTGGGATTCCTCATTGTCTTTTCATTTTGTGCATTATATCTACAGTTTTGGTGCTCTTTGTATAAAAAGTTCTGCGTCAACACACACATACTTGGTTTGGTATTTCAGCAGTACTAGCGGCCACATACTGGGTTCATGACTCTCTGGAAAATAGAAAGCAATTTACATCTGATAGAAACTTATAACCCCAACCACTGGACTCCAATTACCATACTTGAATACGTCCATACCAACAAGCCGGTAAACCGCGTCCTATAGATACGAATCGAATTGCCCTGATGAATATCTATTGGAACTCTAGAACAATGACTGACTCTACATTCATAGACAAGCTCACAACAAGCATAGATGACCTCCGTATCAAGTACATCAATCTGGACATGATTCTGTGCAGAGATATGAACATACACTTGTTTGATGCTTGGGGTGCAGAAATATCCTTTTCCAAATTAGACCAAAAAGCCAAAACATGGTCAAAAGAGATAGACATGAGGAATCAAGCCCTACTAAATGGGAAAATCAATGCGGACAATCCTCTGCATCATACTTGGTCTAGAGGAGAATCAATAGCGTACCTCAACTATGTATATGCCTCAAATAAGGGTGTAGAAGCCACTAAAAGTTTGGTAATCATTCCGACAAATAAAAGTGACCACTTCAAAATGTCCCTGACTTGGTCCACTAACTACCGACATCTCTCCAAGGAAAACACCTGCAACATCGAAATAAATCTGGCATTAAATCGACTGTGATTTTCTGGCTCCCAGGTAAAAACATTGAAAGAAACGTTTCATCATTCCATTTAACCAGGGAAATGCAAAATCAACTATGAGTGGCTGCTGATTCCCTTCCAAATGCACCAAAGGGACAGCCGGAATACTAAACCAGAACACACCCACTCATATTGCGAACTGATTGCCACCAGGAAAAAACTGCAGCGTAAACACCCTTTTGTGGCTCACAAAATGGACCTGATAAGGGCTTCAACGACAATTCATGCACTCAAACTACGACATCGCAACTGGATGAAATCCATGAAATCCATTCTTGCACATAGTGATGCCGAACACAGGACCTTAGGAAATAAGAACACCAGAGACCTCTGGAAGCTCCTCAATAGGAATACCGTGAATCAAGCCCGATTCTTAGCTGAAGTCCGCGAAAGAGTGTGGGTGGAACATTTCACCAAACTCTACAGTGATTCAAAAAAACTAAAGACAACACTGAGGGGATACCAGAGCATCACAAGAAATCTTACAACATATAGGCATTTAAATTCCTCGAGAGCTCCCGGACCCGACGGGCTAAGCAACTATATCATCAAGCAGCAACCAGAAAACTGGACAGAGCTGTGTCTCAAATTATTCAAACTAATCTTTGAGCACAAATACATGCTGCAAACTTGGAAAACCGCTACGCTAATTCCAGTATTCAAGCAAGGAGAAAGAAACCTGCCTACCAACTACAGACGCTGGCCATGCTCGATCCCCTTGGCAAGATATTTGCCTCAATCTTACTAAAAAGACTGAACGAATGGGCAACCAAAAATAACATCTACGACCCACGCCAGACCGGATTCATTAAGAAAACTGGAACCAACATACATTTGATAATTTTCAATACACTTAAACAAGAAGCATACAGAACTGGAACTCATGTCTTTGCCGTCTTCATCGACCTTCAAATGGCCTTTGACACTGTTAATAGAAACAAACTTTGGAACAAGCTACATGCCTGGGAATGTCCTCTGGAAATCCTAGAGCCAACTAAAGCTGCCTACAGCAACACCTCTGTCAAAGTCTGTTTAACTTCAACTGGTACTGTTTCTATGCCCATTCAAACAGCAAGGGGACTCAAACAAGGATGTCCCTTGGCAGCTACTCTGTTTAATTTCTACCTCTTTGATTTAATGGCAAGCCAAACTGGAATCACAACGTACCCACCAAAAATATACACAACGCATATACCCAACATCCTCTACGCCGATGATCTTGTGGTCCTCGACAAAACCCAAATTGGCCTGCAAAGGAGGCTTCGAGTGCTCGAAAAATATGTTGAGGATACCAACATGTCAATCAATACTTCTAAAATGCAAATAATGGTATTATCCTTTCAGAAAAACAACAAAGCAAAAACAATCTGTTTATTCCTAGATGGGAAACGACTTGACACAGTCAAAACCACAAAATATCTCGGTATCTGGCTGGATCAGTCAGAAATCGAAGCCCAATGGATGGACCATTTGAAAAACAAAAGTCGATCGCTTGCACGGCAATGACTAATTATTCATTAAAAATATGGGCAATACTCTCTCAGACCGATCCTTACCTTCTACAGACAAAAAGTGGCACCTATAATTACATATGGATATGAGAGTCTATTCAGTATGTCACATCAGATATGGAAGATCGTGGAAGGAATCTTTTGGCGCAAAATACTGTCTCTCCCGAAATCGTATCCAACCGTCAGAATCCGCTTCGAAATGGTAACCCAATCGCTGGAATCCATTAACACCTGGAAACATATAGATCTCTATAGAAAGACCATCATAGAGGAAGACATTGCGGCAATCAGGATTTTTTAAAACACCAGTCCAGAGCTGAAAATCTCTACTATGGAGAGATGGAAAGAACTCTGCTGTCAAATCCTCAAAAACTACGACATAACCAGCGAAATACTAACCAACAGACCAATGGAAGCAAAGAAACGGATCCACCAACTTGATTGGATACACACCATCGAAGAGAAAAGTAAATATAGTCTATCACTCCACACAAGATATGAGACAAGAGCGCTAAATGAACCACCTAAATATCTAAAACAAAATTCCAGGCAGGAGAATAAGAGACACCTTTCTTAGATTCCATCTCAATATCCTCCCGACCAGAGAATACCTAGCAACCACCAGACAAATTTCCAAAAAGGATATATTTTGCAGATTTTGCAAACAAGTGGACACAGCCGAATCACTCCAACACCTCTTTATAGAGCGTCCCTTTTTATTAGATCTAAGCAAAATCTTTGAACACATGCTTCCTCCAGAATCAATCCAATATGAACCTGCTGAAAGATGGGCTCAGATTATATGCGGAAACCGCTATCCACTCATATTCAAGACAATGCAATACTGAGAAAAACTATTGGAATTATAAAAATTTCACCTAGTCTTCCCTGACCGATACATTGACTGCATTGCGTAATTCTATAAACTCTCTCTGTTCTCTTTATTTATGCTGGCAAGTAAGGCTTTCAATTGAAAATATGAAATGTTAAAAGTATGTGTACGAACTATAAAATACAAATAAAAAATAAAAAATAAATAAATATGGCTGTTTTCAACAGTCCAGATATCTTGGTGATTAATTGTGGAGGAATGTATTTGGGGTATGTGAGTGCAATAACTTTGCAGGGTGTACTGAAGCAGTTGCTTAACAGAACTAATGCACCTTTTTCCTAGTGTAAAGGTTATCTTTTCCCAAATACCACCTAGGTCTGCATGGATGTGTCGTAGTGTCTTTAAACCTCAACAAGACATAGAAAGGTGTCTTATTAATCAAGGGATATCTTGTTTTATGTGTGCTGTTGGGATGTCATCATTCCAAAATGAGAACCTTTTGGAGGATGGTGCAAGTTCTTTTTTTCAATCAGAAGGTTGTTGTAAAGTCATGTAGATGGCATTTAGTAGGTCCATCAGAATAAAAAGGCTCTTTTCAGAGCCACCACCAAAGAGGAAATGCACTACTCTGGTTGCAATTTCTGTCCCCACCCTTGTGAATTCCTTGATATGTCCGCAGACACCGTGGAAGTCCGCGCAGCGCACGTGCCACATCTGGGGATTTTGAGGTAGGCATGCATAGAAATGGGACTCTGCAGGCCAGGTGATTGGTCAATAAGGTTTACTGAGTGTGATGTACAAGACGAGACTTTGGCAGAAGGTCTGTTTGCTGAGAGTTGAGCAGATGGCTATGGCTGTGTCTTTCAGGAGACAGTGTGTCTGGATTTTGGGAGACTCTTGGATACATTGGTTGGAGGTGCATGCAGAGGTGCATGTAGAGCACTGTGGAGCAGCTGCACATCTTGGATTCCATCATGTGGATGTGCACTGGTATAGAGTGCGTGGAATTAAGTGGCTTGATTTGGTTTCTCTTTGTGCCACTTTGGTGACCCACCGTCATCCAGACATTATTTTTATTCATTGTGGAGGGAACAGTTTAGGACATGTTACTGGAATCTCATTGCAGTTTGCAATGAAAGACGGCCTTGGGAGGGTCATGGACATGTTTCCAAACTCCAGAGTAATTTTTTCTCGTATTGCGCAGAGACAAATGTGGCTGCGCTCTTATTCATTTGGTCCGCAAATGGAGAAAGCGAGGTGCAATGTCAACAAGGCTGTTTGCGTCTTTTTGAGAGATGTTGGCATGTCCTCTTTCCACAATGAAAATATTATGTTTTGTAGTACGAACATTTTTCGAAGAGATGGAGTCTATCTTACTGATGCTGGCAATCGGCTTTTTCTGCAAAATATCCAAAATGCATTGCAGCCCTTTTTGCAAGTATAGCAACCATTTTTCCAGTAGGTATTGGCCACTTCAACTTTTCCAAAAACAAACAAACACCACAAAAAGGCTCTTTTCGGAGCCATCACTCCCTCCCAAAGAAGAGTGTAATGTTTTTGATAGCGCCACTGCCCGAAATTTTTTAAAAGTATGCAAACTGTCCGCAGACTTCACAGGATGCATAGGGGCATTCAGCAATTTATTGCCACTTCTATTTCTAAACTATGAAAGGTGGCTCTGAAAAGAGCCTTTTCTTTTGGTTTTTTGTTGTTTTGTATTTTTTGTTTTTTTTGTACATGACACATAAGGAGAGGAAGGGAAGGGAGGGTAGGTGAGGGGCACCAACCACAGGCATAAGAAAGGGCAAGTGGAGAGAGGAAGATGTTGGGTGGGCCTCACTTGGGCAGGTGGCACTTTTTCTGATGCTCCCGGACCGAAGCCTCAAAAGCACTCCAAAATTGTTCCCCCCTGCAGGTTACCGCATTGCAGTACATGCGCAATACAGTGAACATCGAAAGGTAAGGCCTGCGAGGATGGTTCAGGGATATGCTGCCCCACAGGAGTGTCTCTTGTGGTGGCAGGAGCAGATATGGAGGATGTTGTAGAGGAACTCTATATGGAACCTGCTACTTTGTTCAAAGGGGACAACCCTCCAAACTGCCGCCTTGTGGTATGAATTCAGGTATCGCCGCATAGAGGTGGTCCCATAGCTGTACAGACCTTGCCTGCACATGCCTTGTGTACCCTTCCAACAGTGGTAAAGAGCCTCTACACCCAAGACTCACGCTGGCTGGCAGTAGTAAGGACTTTTACTACCTCATCCTCGTCTTCCTCTTCCTCTTCATCCCTCTCTTCATCCCTCTTTACATCTCCATGCATGTTTCCCTCTCCAGGCCCTTGGACAGGTGGTGGTGGTGGAGGGGGTGGGGGTTGTGCTGAGGCAGAAGCAGCAGCAGGAGCAGCCATGGATGCCATCACCACACCAGTGATGTATGATCCAGTGAACAGCAGTAAAGAGCAAGCAGCAAGGTGCAGCAGAGCTGAGTAGTCCTTGGTATCCAAAAACAGAATGAGGAGCAGCTCCAGGGTGTGGCCTTTTATAGGGGTGCTGGGGAGCGCTCCGCGGACAGTCGCACACTCCACAGACACTTCGAACACCAAAAAGGGCTCAAAAAGTTCCAAAAAGTATGCAGATCGCCAGGAGCAAAGTCTGGGACCACTGCAAGGGTAAAGTTTCATAGTAAAACATCTTGGATTGCTCAAAAAAGTACTTTTTTGGTGTCCGGGGGCCCGGATATTGCCTGCAGACAAGGACCTACGCTCAGCGAGGGTGCGGTTACAGGATGACGTCGCGGACACATTCGCAAATGGGACGGCTGTCCATAGGACACCTGTTGCGCATGATCGGTTGTATGTATGCGCATAGATGTTCTACGGGCAGGGTTTGGGTCCCCAGACTAATTAAAAGTGCGACACATGTGCGGCGGACAGTTCCAGACAGGCGCGATGTTCGTAGGACCCCAAAGGTGGGATGCGCATGCGCACAGGTCCCCGAACTAATTAAAGGTGCGTCATACCTTCATTTTGATTAATTGCAGACATTCCGGACAGGCGCCTTGTTAGTACACGGCTTGTTTAAAAATGCTGTATTCGAAAGCCATATCCAGGAGGCAGCAATGAAAGCTGACACGTTTCGTAGGCCCTCTAATATATATATTGTTATATATTTGTATGTGGGGGTAGGGGAGTAAAAAGGTGTGGATGGGAGTGGGTTGGGCATGGGGTAGGGACCGGGGCTGGCCGAGAGACAACTTCCACAACAACAACAAAAAGCTTCAATTCAGGCCCACCAATTTAGTCAACCAAAATGTAGACTATCAAAAGATAATCTGCCAATTAGTGTATAACATTCCTAGCATGTTTTGTATATTGTATTTTTTCTTGTTTTTTAAATGTTTGTATTTGTTTGTCAAATGCTTAAACATAGCAATACGCACTTTAATTTTAATTTTAAAAACAGAACATTCATAAATAAATACAAAAAAAGATATGGTACGATATAACCCCTGTTAACTGCAGTCTTTAAATACACAATAATGCCTTCATATGTTGGGTGCAGTTACTATAGCTAAATAATAGACTCACAGGGTTTACCAATGTGCCAACGGCAACCTCAAATGCCCCAATACTTTCATAGCACGCCTAGGGAGGATGAAGGGTATAGTGTTGTAGGTGCCACCATCACATGCCAAGTACAGCCTCACGGCCGGGGCTGCTGCAGAGGAAGAAGGCCTCTAGGCATACCTATATTCCTGGTGAGCCTTCCTTCCTCTTCGGGAGCCTCAACATTATTTTGCAAGTGCGGATTTCCATTTATTTTCAGTTTTGCATATTCACGGCTTGCAAAAACAAAAGGCTGATAGTAGTCCCATGGCCAAGTTATTAAAAAAGTTAAACGACCGAAGAGTTCTCAATTTTACCTGTGTTTTTCCTAAAGTAGTAGTAGCATTAATGTTTCTGTAACTGGCAAGCATGTTTCAATTTAAAATAAAGGTCGCTTAATTGAACAGAATTATTGCATATTTTTTATCAGGTAGTTCAGTCCATACATTAAGCAGTATTAATTCACAGTTTTTGATGCAAAACCATAAGGCTGCTAATAACCTTAGCTTGTTTTCTACTAGTGGCAGTTAGAGTCCACATTTCAAAGGAAATAGAGCTCACAGTAGAACCTCCTACTCCTCCTCTAAGTGATGGCTATCCCATCCCTTTCCTTAGGTCACGGCAAGTTCTGCTGAGGGTGGAAGATATGGCTGGTGAAGAGTGAAGCAGTAATCACTGCCCCTTCAATCAGAGTGGTAACAACCAGTTCTTTTGTTAACTTATTTTGAGAGGAAATCATGAAATGCTGTTTCTACACACATGGAAGACGCTCTGTTTAATATTCATATTGAGCCATGCTCATGTGATCAGTTAAGTTGAGATTTGTTTGGTTTCACTTGTTGTCTATGGAACATGTCCTTACATGGGCAAAGAGTGGAGGGAACATCTGAATGTGCCAATGGGCTTCAGCATTCTAACCACCCGATAGTTACCCTAATTGTCTGTACAGTTACTTGATTGCAACACTGCCCTCTGCTCTACTTAGTCTCCAGCTCTATATTTACTTTTACATTATTCATGGCTAACTCCATATAGTAACAAAAAAAAGGGATAAACAGGACAATCTAGTGTCCTCCTGTCCAC
Organism: Ambystoma mexicanum; assembly: GCF_040938575.1. Classification (NCBI taxonomy): domain Eukaryota; kingdom Metazoa; phylum Chordata; class Amphibia; order Caudata; family Ambystomatidae; genus Ambystoma; species Ambystoma mexicanum. The sequence goes on from NC_090932.1 coordinate 646,679,273, forward strand.
ACCTGCAGTGACATCCTTGAAACACTTGTGTATAGGCACGTTATGAATGCCATATCTTATCACATCACCATACATATTGACTACCCTCTAGATCTTGTTTTGCTATTAGTGTATGAATAGAGAATATATTAACTGCCCACTAGAACTAAAGGTTTTAATAATATTTAAGCAATATAACCCGAGCGGCGGGGGCATTACCGACTCAGGTAATGCCCCGGGGCCCATAGTTATAGGCCCGAGCGAAGCTAAGTGGGGTTGGGAGGGAGGGAGGGGAAGAGGGGGGGGGAACAAAAAAAAAACGTACCTTCGTCCCTGCCAAGGGACGATGGAAGCCTCCAGCTGTGTGGAGGCGCAGAGTCTCCACACTGCTGGAGGCTGCCATCGTCCCCCCATCAGGGACGCAGGGGCAAGAAAGTAAGTGGGGTGGGGTAGGGAGGAGGTAGGGAAGGGAAAAAAATAAATAAAGCTTACCCGAGTCCCCAGCGGGGGGCGGAGGCAGCCTCTCAGCCGTGGGGAGGCTCGGAGCGGGGATGGCCCCGCTTCGAGCCTCCTCATTGGCTGGGGGGCTGCCACGCCCCCCCCGCCGAGGACAAGGCAGCTGGAGTCCCGATTCTCAGCCGGGTAAGGACCCGGCGAGAGCCAATCAGAATGCGTGTTGCATTCTGCTTGACTCTCGCCGGGTACTAATAACAATTATAGGCTGCCAGGGCTGGCTTAAGGGGGATTGAGCAGTGAGCCCAGAGGCGCCAAAAATAAAGGGCACACTGTGGCACATCGTCTCACTCCTTAAATCATACCTGCGCTCCATCAAGCTTTCAGAAAGACATTTTACTTCTATGTGCACCATCTTCAGAAAGTAACGTTCTACCTGCAGTGCAGCATGCCGGAGTTCTGCTTTGCAACTAGATCATTACTTTCTGTCTTCCCCACTACACTTGACGGGAAACCAGGAAGCTCAACCTGCTTGTGGTTTCCTGTCTGCGTAGTGGAGGCTGGAGCATGGGAGTCGGCCGAGCGTGGAGTCGACTGCATTGGAGGCCATCTTGGTGAAAGAGGATTTGGTCTGGAGCAGGTGTGAAAAAAAAGTGTGTGTATTTGTACTGTGTGTTTATGATGTATGTATGCATGCATGCATGCAAGGGTGTATTATGTATTATGTACTGTGTGTGTGTGTGAATGAGTGAGTAAAGGATGTATGGGTGGCTGGGTGCATGTGTAACTGAGAGAGTGTATGGGTGCGTGGGTGAATGGTTTGAGCAAATGAATGAGTGAATGTTGTGTGACTAGGTGTGTGCGTGTTTGTGCTGGGCGGGCCGCGGAGTAGCTGATTTTGGCAGGTGGGGGTTGCCAAAATAGCATGTCTTTATTTCTGGGCCTCTATGATAAAGCAAGTATGGTATGTGTTATTACGTGCCTAAACTGGCAATTTGAGGCAGCCATTCTAGCCCTTTCTTATTGTGGTATGACTTTTACTCTGGGCATCTATGATAAAGCAAGAATGGTATGCGTTATGTGGCTAGACTTGCAATTTAATGCAGCCAGTAGCATCCTTAACCTATCCAAATACGTCCTGGCGGCATGAGAAATAACCATGCTCCACATAGGGTTATCGTTCGCACCCACCAGCTCAGCCACCCTCATCGAAGCACACGTGCGGAGAGCCGTGTGGAATGCACAGAGCAGGGTAAAACCGGTAATCAGTAATATCAGTCTGGAAAATCGGAAACTAACCCACCTGCTCGTTAACTTGGAAGATGAGGAGGACACTGTCACTCACTCTAAAAGGGACATCTTGAAAGACCTAGACATCAAAGAACATAATTTAAATATTCCAGAACTGAAGAATAAGTCAAGATTCATGCCAAATTAACAAGGAGACAGCGTGATCGACATTCTCCAGAAGCAGTAACCCGTGATCTACGTAAAGTAGAGGATACCACGAGAAGGAACAACTCCAGAAGGCCAACCAACCTCAATACTGAGTAACTACGAGCTTTGAACAAACTAAAAACTGAACACAGCCATAATCATCAAAGAAGCTGACAAAGGTGTAAACATAGTGATTCTAGACAGGCCTGATTACATCAAAATGGCCATTACTCACCTGGAAAGCCCAGGTTGTTACAAAATTCTAGCCTCTAACCCAACCACCATAATTGTCAGACAATCGAACGAAAGCAATAACCAAATGCTAAAAACGTGGACTACTTAATGATGATGAATTCAAATTTCTCAAGATGGACCATCCCAGAATGCCCACAATCTATTTCTTCCCACAATACACAAGGCATTTACACTCATTCCAGAAGGAAGACCCATCCTGAGTGGCATTGGTTGTTTAACAGAACCAATCCCCAAATACATAAACGCTATTGACAGAGAAGTACCTAAAATCCCAAACTATCTGAGGGACACGATGCACACACTCCTGATCCTGAACGTGATCACTTGGAAACCAGAATACCTACTTGTGACGTTGGATGTGAAGGCCCTCTATACCTCCACTGCCATTGACTACACGTATGCCAAGGCCTTGGCCTCTTTCTATTCACATTTAGAAATGACAAAAGAACTAGGAGAATTTTCACTAACCAACAATGTGTTCATTTTCAATGAGGCATACTACAGACAAACCAAAGACATTGCAATAGGAGCAATGTAGGCCCCTGCCATTGCCAACTTATTTATGAATCATTATGAACAGGTTCATGAGTTTACTCACCTAGATTTCAACAAACTAATACACAAGTGGCACAGATACATCGATGATGTTCTCATGATTTGGTCAGGTACTTTAGACTAACTCACCACCTACAAAGAATACCTCAACAACAATATGTTTGGTATAAAACTCACAGGTACTCAAATCAATCACACTATAGACTTCCTGGATATCAAAATCACAGTCAACAACTCTGGCCTGCACACAACCACCAACAGAGGTTAACTCAGTTCTATTTGCCACCAGTTATCACCGGAAGTCTGTCATAGAAAACATCCCCATGGGTGAATTCATAAGTGCCAAAATAAACTGCAGTACCAAGTGTTCCAAGCTGAATGCCACCTTCTGAGTGACAGATTAACTGAGAGAGGATACCAACAGAAGTCAATCGAGACAGCAATCACAATGGCCACCACAAGGGCCAGGGACACACTACTGACTCTCAAAGTAAAGGCCAAATGGAATGAACACACAATAAGATATGTCATGCAGTTTCACCAAGATAGTCACAGGGTTCAAAAAATCCTCAATAGGCACTGGCATCTACTAAGCATAGCCACAGACATTCAGAAATCGATATCTACAAGACCACAACTGTCATTTACCAAAGCACCCACCGTGAGGAACATGCTCAGCCCATCATTCATGGCACCTATTCAATCAGATGCCCAAAATTGGATTACCTCATTGAGAGCCTCGGGTTTCTACAGATGTGGAACTTGTACTACGTGTCCCCATGCGCATAATGTTAAGCCTGTCACCTTCAATGATAGCTACTGTCACTCAATCAACCAGTTCATCAATTGTAAATCAAAATGTATTATCTGTGTGATCATTTGTACCTGCAAGCAGAAGTACATCAGGAGCACGATCAGAAAACTGAGAACCAGGATAAGAGAACACCTGAGCCTCCTCAACTCTCAAGACACAAGATACCCACTGGCTTTACACTGGCATTGAAATCATCAACTAGATAAGAAAGAGGACATCTGATTAGTGGGCTTAGAAACCATCAAATGTGACACAAGAGGAGGGGCCCGAGAGCTCAGACAGCAAGAGGCAAAACTCATCTGCAAATACAGAAGTGTGAGCCAAGGCCTCAACAATGAACAAGACAATGTTTTTCTCTGATGTTTTTCTCTTATTTCTCTGACACCCACCAGCACCTGTCTTTAACATGTCCTTTCTCTTCAGCTAGCCCCCTCCTACCTGATCACTTGCCTCCCCCCTAGAATGGGCCTACCGTCCCATTTCTAATACGCCGATCTTATTATACAAAGTACTACTCATTTGCTTGCCACCGACAAACTACATATGTCAGCTGACTTCACACTATTTCGCTCCTCTGTTAGAACCCACGCAATTTGTGTGCTGCCACTCACACTATAAACACCAGCCTCAGCCTTACAAACACACCACACATCGCACTGACACTCTCACCCTGCTTCGCCGACACCCTTCATACACCGATTCTAAGTCTACATCCCATTCTCTACCGCTCAGCCAATCACAGCTGAGCTCACCCCTGCCCTATCAACAGAGTCATGACATTCTATATATACAGAGGTCCAAGATGAGGGCTAGGATCGAAAGATCACTGTGACCGCTCATCTTGTCTGCCGAGGCCTTGCTGTCCTTCTAAGTAAGTCTTTCCACAACAAAGATGCAGTGCTGCATTTCAGATGGATCACTGATCCTTTGTGCTCCACATGTTAATTCACCATCAGCGGGTCTTACAACCTCACAACTGATCCCCACCCTCTCCACACACCACACCACCTCCAGCAGGTCAACCCTCTCTCCCCGCCCCACCTCGCGTCCCCTTGCTCCACAAGCGACAGCACAACCATGATGGGACATCCGTCCCTGCTGCCCAAGATATGTTTTCCCACAACCGACCATGGTGGATTACGGCCCCTTCCAGACCATCCACGCTCTCACCCTAACCCAACCCTCAGCGCACAGTGCACCTTACCATCTCATCATCACAGCGGGCCACTTCCACCCACACCTCCACCTGTCCAACACAACAAGCGACAGAATGATGATCATGGGGCATACGCCCACCATCCACTCGATATTAAGCCTGTCACCCACCATGGCGGACCACCATCCTTCCAAGACCAACACCCTCCCCCCTGACTCTGCCCACAGCACCTAGCACACCTCACCACCTTCTCCAATGGTGGGCCCCTACCACCCACACCCCAGCCATTCACACAACTCAGATCTAGCACAATGCCATTTTTTGACATCCTTTTGGGCTGACTAATCCCACAGGCCTCCACCAACACAGACTCCCCCCAAGCGTAATTAGGGCACACACAAACGATTCTGACCAGTGTTGGGATGGAAATAAGTTTATCCCACCCTCAAATCGCTTTAAGGTGAGGCAAATACCGTATGAAGTTGTGTAGTATACAGGGGGTGGGGGGGAACCGTGCTACGAAACTCAGCACGGACATAATATAGCGCAAATGATAGATACATAGACATGGTGTGTGCATAGAAAGAAACACCATTTTGTATGTATGGTGGATGCATAGTCTGACAGTGCCGCACAGCACAACTTCAGTTCCATGGAAGGATTCGACTAGGCCCAGATCATTAAGGCGGAATTAGTCCGTAACACCAGTTCTCACGAAAGCTTTCTTCCTGCTTGTCCCTCCATTGTTGCAATTACTCAGTATCACCGGAAAGAATGCACCTGGCATGGCTGTGTGACAGCACCAGGCTCCTTGCAGTGCCCATTCAGCACAGCTGAACTGCCAGAAGACCTCTAAGCCCCACCCAGCGTACCCAGAGCCATGGTCCATAACACTGACCCGACCGCCACACCACTGCATTCTATGACAGTGAATGACCCCAGCCCAAATCGTAAACCAACTGGCCATAAAAGATCTAAGCATGTGCAACTGATTCACCTCTCCACATAACTGCATCCTTTGTAACACGAGGTACAGGGAGGGATAAATGATAGATCAAAACAAGAGTGGAAGCCTTGGGGCGCGAGAGGTGCGGTATCAACAAAGCTCAGAATGCGTGGGTCAGCGTGACTGTTGTAACGAATTTAAAGACACAGCACACTCCAGACCAGGACTCTTTCCATTGGCAATTGATGTGGCGCACAATAAAAATGCTTTCAATTTTATTAATTTCGGATTCTGCTTTGAGAAGGCAGCCAACCCGTCTCACACCCCCCTTGCCAAACACCCTGTGTCGCAATGGGCCATAAACCAGGCCGGTTGTGTAATTACAAAATATTTATTTATCAAAATCAAACAGATTCAATATAGGGCAGCAATCACCAGTGTGGTGATAATTACACAGAAATATGATATGATATACTTAATTTAACTTTCTGATACCAGATACATCAATGGAAATTTGAATGGAAGCAAGATCACCTTTTGGTCGTACTTTTATGGCACAACTGTTATGCATTCCCCCTGCCACACTTCCCCCAAACCCCTGTTAACCAGGTTGTGTGGGTGTAAAGGAGTAGCAAGGAGTCTGAAATAAGAGGCAAAAATCAGATCTGAATTCCGACCTACCACCCCAGGATGAGAGGCCAAAACAAAATGAAAAACCCTTGAAAAATGAGCAAAATGGCATTTCGGAATTCACTGGATAGTTAGAGATCAGTTTACATGTGCGGTAGAATGAATAGGACAGTAATTCGTTTGGCTGGGCTACAGAGGCAAGAAAGCTTACAAGCTACAAAGCAAGGTACCGAACAGCATGAATACAGGTGAGAAAAATCGACTTTGGGAAGGAAAGCAGTGCAGCAAAAATCACACATGGCAGAATTGCAATTTCTTATTTTTCATGGGTTTAAAACAGGCAAACAGCCTGGGAAGTGAGCTAAACAGTCAAAACCGGAAATCGTTTTTTCTGATGAGGTACAAAGGCACATACCAGGTATGAGACTGAAGTGAAAGGATGGCTTCCTATGGGTGAAGGTATTGGATTATTTATAGGAAAGGAAAATTGGATTTTAGAATCGAAACAATTTCATGGGCAAACTCGGCTTTCTTGGCAAAATTATTTGTTCTACTGCAACTGTATTTTAGTGGCAAAATTATTAATGTAAGACACTGCACGCAAGGAGGTTCATTTGCAAGGTTAACCTATTCGTGCCGCCTTCATTCTTATGGGAAATTAATAAATGTATTCAAAAATAGTACTAAGGATTTACACAAAGGACTGAAATGATTTGAAAAGAATTACAATAACACAGAGAGACTAACACAGATTATTCTAAGGGCAGGATGCACAGAGGATTCTGACAAGTTAGGAAGTTACTAGGGTACTTATAGGATTTTTTTAATAGGGTTGGACAGAATGCAAGGTAATAGAGCGGAGGTATGCAGTTTTTCTTCTGGGGAGGGTGATACTTACAAACTTGGGTGGTTGGGGCAACTAACCGGGTCTCTGGACCGCAGGACAAGAATCTGGTCACCTGGGCAGTGGCTGGGCTCTCCTTTAAGGGAACAGCGTGGCAACAGGAGTCTGGTCACTGTGGACAGCGGGATGCATCAGCTGGACAAAGACAGGTCTTGTCAGGGGATTCTCCCAAAGGGATCAGCAGTCTTTCCTCCTTTCTCCCTGAATTATTGGGATTTTTGTAGGGTTTAGTTCTGGATAGGTGGTTCTGGATAGGTGGTTCTGCCTGGATAGGAGGTCCTGGATCACGGGTTCTGCTTGGATCTGGATCAGGATCGTGCAGGGTGAATTGTCGAATCTCTGAAGGTCTGAATTTTGAATGTCTGGATTTTGAATGTCCTGAATCTTCCTATGCCTCCGCCTTATATTAGCAGGATGACATCAGATAATGTTTTACTACATGGGCGGAAGTAACCTGGACATACCTCTAGAATGGGATAGCTCAGGCTGTGTATGTCAGCACCTCCCTGCAAGCAGATTGGTTCCAAGGAAGTGACAGCAGTTTTAGTGTGTGTGATTTATGATGTGCTTTGTTTCATCACAGTTACTTTTGCCAAAATCAGTTATGAAACAAAACCCTTATATAATATTTACAATTGTTATCCTCATGAACATCAGATAGGCAGACCCCATACTTTACAAGGAATATGCCATTTCAAACCCCAAGTCTGTGCGATTCTGCTTTGCCCTTCAGGCACAATTTCACTGCTTTCTGGGGAAACAAAACACCTAAAATTCTGGTACTGGCTCCATACATGCATATTAGTGTTGGGCATATTCTCTTCAAATTTTACATCTGTGTCATGTATGCTTTCCACAGAAATGCCGCTTCAATGCCATTCACGTCCACTACATGCCAGGAAGACCCAAATGGTCTTATTTTACTTGTGCAAATTGTACATTAAAACTGTCATCATTTCACATTACTTCTTTATATTGTAATGTCTTTTTAATCTAACGGGCTGGATTTGTCCCCAAATGTGGGCAGTCTTTCCAACCCCCCAGCCAAATGTCTTCCCTTGGTGAGCTTGCAAAAGGGTTGCCATGACTCCCACCTTTGAAGTCCTCCAGTTTTAATGGGAGGGAACTCATATTTCTGATGCAAACACAGGGCTTGACTCTTCCTTTGTTCTTGGGAGCATTTCTGCCAGACAGTATGATGAGGGTGCCAACTCCCATACTCGGGCCCTTTCATATTGGTGAAGGGGCATCCTTTCCTAAGGGGCTGGATAACGTTGAAGTACCTGCCTTGCCAAACTTGTTCTGGAGTCTTCAAACATTTTCTTTCTTTTTCTCTCTTCCTTCCCCAGAACCCAAGTCCTTTTGTAAATACATATAATATACATTTAAACTCCCAGCACCACACATGTAATACTGTTTCTGTGGGTATATTGGGATGATTTCACATTAGCTTTCAAAAGAACAGTTTTCCTTGCTTTTGCAAAAGCGGATGTCACACGTGTGTTTATTTCAGTACATTTTGAGATTCCCAATGCGGTTTCTGTAGCACACATTTCTTTGGCCATTAACTTTCTAAAAGCTTTTCATAGCTGGGGTCCGTAAATTCAAGCCGTGTTTCAGTAGAAATCTGAATTCTTGACTTTTCAAGTGGTTTCCCAGCACATCAGCTGCTCTGGGAATGCTGTTGCCTCACCTCTTGCTACTCAGCAGAAAGGAAACATGCCAGGAGGGGTTTCCTTGAAGGGCACAATTTTTGTGGAAATGAATGAAGAGCACATTTTAAAGCCGTCTTGGGAGTCATGTGCACAGTTTTAGTATTCAACATGACAGAACAGAAAAAGGTGCTGCTGTTCTGTGCAGAGGTTATTTTCTGCTGGATTTAGCTAAAAGAAGCAAATGCAGCCATTCTTTGTAGTGGCAGTATTGACAGATTGCCACCTCTGCTCCAGGGAAAGAAAGCACAGCTGCTTTTGGAGTGAAATGGGGAAATGTGGATTTTGTGGTAGGGGGGTTCTGTTGGGGCTAGTAAATGTACCCCACACTGTATTTCTTCCTCCATTCCCCCTGACACCAGTCCCTGAGCCTCCCAGGTGCATGCCATAGTGATGTAGTATTAGGCTTAGCGTATCATAGCATATCATTCACTTGATATATTCACCTTCACTCCGCAGAGAGATGAGCACAGCCGACCCACATGGGTACTGACAGATGGTGGAGAAAGCAAACCAATTTTAGCCTGGCATCCCCTATAGATTTCAACAGCACCCGTCCTTGCCACCCCAGATTAGACACCTGAGTTTAATATTTTTTCATACTCCAATGGCACCCCCATGACAGCGGTACTCACACAAAAGAGCACAGTGGCCCACAAGCCACTGGCCTATTACTGTGGCACACTAGACTCAATGAAGCAGGGACAGTTTGCGTGCAAACAAGCTCTCGCAGCCTTTACCATCGAAAAAAGCTCCACGATTGTGATGAGGTGCTCAGTATCTCTTTATGTGGAACACTCAGTATTTGCCATCCTATATCGCTCAAAATCCACCCTTACCACCCAGAGAGCATCAGCATATGAGATTATTCTCTTGAGATCACACATCCACATTGTGAGGTGCAAAACAGTGAACCCTGCCACATTCCTCATTGAGCCATGCACCAACGAGGACTTACAACTGCATGACTGTGCAATTTATGAGGGTGAGGAAGACGATGGGCCTCATTACACGGTAGGCGGAGGACCAAGGTGCTATTGGCACCTTGGTCCATGCCGGTAAAATACCGGCACCACCTTGGAGGAAAGGGGAATTACCGCCCTATTCCAAGGTTGGCAGGGCGGTAATTCCCCCTTCCCCCATTGCCCTTCCCCATTCCCATTTTTGCCCCATAGGGCTCTATGGGAATGGGGAAGGCGCTAATTACGGTGCTGCAAATTACGGTACCGTAATTAGCACCCTGGTCCCTTTGCGGGTTGCGTTTTAACGCCTGCTAAACAGCAGGCGTTGAAGTACCAACCCGTAAAGGGACCTCATAGTAAGGCAGTAAGGGTTTACCGGTACCGGTAAACCCTTACCGCCGTCCGTGTAATGAGGCCCGATATCTCTAAAGCCAAAGACAGCCCTCTAGCAGAAGGGGAAGTGCTTTTTGTTGATGGGTCAGCAACAATTGACCAGGACACAAGGCAGAGACATGTTGGGGCAGCAGTGGTGCAATTAGAGGATGTCTATGAAACACTGGTAATGAAAAGGCTACCCATGCACTATTCAGCCCAGGCAGAGAAACTCGTAGCACTTATTGAGGCGCTTTGGGCATCCAAGGGATACTATGCCTCCATCTACTTAGACTCGGCATACGTAACCACCAAAGTGCATGCAGATCTTTCACGCGGGAGACGGAGGGGCTACAGGAGGGCAGATGGCTCACCAGTGGAGCATGATTTCTGCCCTTGCACAACCCTCTGTAGTGGCGGTCATTAAATGCGCAGCACACACCCACAACACAGATGAAATCTCACTGGTGACCGCAGCCGCTAATGCGGTAGCCAAAGCTGCGGCATGTCTCCCAGTGCCTACCTCTGCTGAATATGTTGTTGCAGCAGTCACCACCAGGCCAAAGACAGACACAGAAACAGCCCTCCCTATAGCACAAATAATTGAACTGCAGCACAGGGCACCACAGGGAGAGCAAGAGATTTGGCTCAAACGTGGGTGTGTGCAATTTCCAACTAACCTCTTATGGAGGCAGCAACGCACAGGGAAAGTAATGATGCCCATAGAACTGCTACGCACAGCTTTTGAACAATTACACTACCCTTCTCACAGCTCCAAGCAACACATTGCAACAGACATCCAGGAAGACTGGTTCATTCCTAATCTCCAAGAACACCTCTCAACGATGGTCGTTCAATGCACCACCTGCCAAGTATTCAGTACAGGGATGCCGCTCAGAACATTGCAAGACATCCTGCCCCACCCCATCGGACCATTTTGCAAGCTGCATATTGACTATGCAGACATGGGGGAGAGATGTAATGGGGCCCCATATCTGATTGTGATGGTGTGTTCACTTTCTGGAATGGTTGAAGCCAGTCCATGCGCCCACCAGATGCCAAGCGTGCTGCAAAATTCCTCACTTGAGAGGTTTTCCCCTGCTGGGGGCGTGTGACGTTCTGAGATCCGACAACGCACCTGTTTTTTCAATGAGCCCTTCAAAGAGATCACAGCACTATTAGGCTATGTGTTCGATTTACCACCCACAAGAAAATGGTGTGGTAGAAAGGATCAACTGCCTGATTAAAAGCAGGCTCTCCAAATTATGCAATACCCTGAAAAAGAACTGGGTGTATTGCCTACCCCTTGCGCTGTTCAATCTGCACACTCATCCGAGCAAGGACCACCACCTCTCCCTCCATTAAATAGTAACTGGCAATTGCATGCAAACACCCATCTCCCCTGTGAGAAGAGGATCAGATGCCCATACAACAGCAGCAATTCTAGGTGAAGAATTCAAGCAATATTTGACACAGTTAACACGTGCGATCAGGTGCGTGTCAAGACAAATTGCACCACCGCACCTCGAGGATACACAAAACACAGAAGCTCCACAGCCTGACCCAGCACCTGCCCAACCATAGTTGCTGCGGGAGCTGGTCTATGTCAGAAGCTTTGTGAGAAAATTGAACAATCCCAGGTTCCATGGGCCCTACGAGGTTGTATTTTCCACCCCTCTCGCAGTAAAAGTGAAAGGGCTCTGATACTGGATACACCTCTAAGACATTTGCAGGGTCCCACCAAATTCTGCAGAGTAACCCAAAGCTAACACAACAGACCTACCTCATTTAAGGTGGTGTAATGTTGTGTATATAAGTGCATGTACAAGAGATAAACAACCATGCATTGCTGCTAAAGCATCAGCTACCTAAGAATTAAAACTCTCTTTTTTCCTCCTCACCCCCTCCAGTTTGTACCTACTTTTACCTTCAATGCCTATACCCTCCGATGCCTTTATTTTACCTGTTTTACCCACTACAGTACTACCACAATGAAGAATTCAACGTCACGTTGTTCTTTGTCTAGAGATAGAAAAGTTATTAGTAGCACAAGAACATATTCATATGATTGTGGCCTCTATTTTACGTCCATTTTGTTTACAGTTGAATGTTTTTATTACGTATATATTGGGGGGAATCTTTTATCTGGGCTGGCCATCTAAAAGAAGGGGGGAGGGACCTCAGGGAACTAGAAAAGAAGAATAGTTTCTAATTTCACTGAATTATCCCCAGGCCTGAACCTGAATGAAATAATGAATGAAAGCACACCCTTTAATGTAACAGAACCAGAAAACATGACCAGGACTATGTATAAAAGTACCCACGCGAATGATAGACACACTCACACAACTATGTGCACAAGCGACATGTTTGAAATATTACTTCCAAATGTCAAAAACTTTTTGTGTAATGGAAGCAATGTTATAAATATTACAAACGACAGGAGCAGGTTAATAAAATGACACATATCACGCCATAACAGACTGAAAAGGCAAATACGCAAACCTAAATATGATGCATACCATGGCATAGGCCTGGATGCGGTGGAAGATATCCGTCATCCCGAGCACTCCAACAGTTGGTCTTCCGACATGAATGCAGTGGGAAGGCGTACAACTAATAGCAGTTGCTAAGTATGCTCCTTAAAACTGCACGCATCTGGGGCGCCCAAGGTTTTAGTATCACAAGAGGTACCAATTATAGAGGCACAATGCCTAATTCATCTTGCGCTACGCAGGATCAGAGACCCTTTCTAGGCACGCAACGTCCATTTAGAACTGGTTGATTCAGAAAATGCAAAACATGCCTGACCAACACCAACTGCCCAAAACAACCCTACCTGGTTATCGAAGGGCCGAAATATGTTAACAAGAAGTGGCAAGAAACAACCCTGACGTGCAAAGATGAAGGTTCCAGAAAAAATACACAGACATGGACAGAGCACATCACAAAACGCACCTGATCGCAGCCATAGAGAAACAAGTAAAAGTGCACCAGGAAAAGAGTTATGAACTGTGCTTTTTCAGTGAAGAAATTATTTTGGTCAGTTCAAACGAATGATGTAACAGAACTGTGCTGTACCCAGACCTCAAGAAAGGAACCGCAGCGATGATGGACTACTACTGGGTGTGTGGCCAACAGGTGTACCTGCATCTCCCACAAGGCTAACCCCACCACCACCACCACCAAGCGCATCAGCAACCCACACCAGCAATCCTACCTCACATCCCCCTTTTCAGACAGACCATCCCATTCCATCCAGTCGCACAGTCTGTTTTGGACTATCCCTCCTTTTTACAATGGCCTTAATCACCTCTCTTATCCCACAGCTTGCTAACCAGCATTAAGTCTTCACTCTGGAACCCTCCACCAAGACTCCAGGCTCTGCACCCCAAACTACTTTGTAATGTCGCCCCTGAGCCTCCAAGCTCTCCCAATCTTAACAAGCATCCATTCTTGCCTGTCTAATCACAAACTAACTACATGCCCTTTTCTCTCCATGCCTTTGCCCCTTGGTGCATTGCTTCTACACAACCTGTTGTAACTAACTTGTATGCCCTTGCTATGGGTGTCAATTATGATGTGCCATGCAACAACTGAATGTATATAACACAATGTTTATGACTGTACTCACCAACACACCCTTCTCACCCACAAATAATTGTCACATGATAAACGTATGCATTCATGTCACCTGATAATGACCACCCCCTCATCACTATAACTTGGTGATCATGGTTCATCACGACTCACGACACATTAATGACACAACGTACACTAAACCGTCTGTTTAAAACCACAACCTTGATAAAGACCCTCATGGTCGAAACATGTGTTGGCACTCTTTAGGCTACCAGGCACTCTGTATGCTATCAATACAGGGCACATTATATGCCGAATAAATCAGCACTTTTATTCCAAACTGGAGTGGCAAGACTTCTCATTGCTTCGCTTCATAAACAAAACCTAAACTGGTCACATTATGAGAGGTTCAGTGTCTGAGCTGACGTGGTTCTTACCACCCTGTTTTTATTGTGACATGGTATTTTATTCTAGGCCTACTATGCCTGCACCGGAACGGTGAGGGGGCAAAGCCAGAAATTGCGCACAGGGTGCTTAGGTACCTGATGATGTTACTGTAGGTTGTTGAGCTTGCTGAGTACATTTGAGAATCCACTACAGAGATCTGTGTGTAACTGGAAGGCTACAGTTTCAAATACCGGCCAGTAAACAGCCATCCATTCTTCTCTTAATAATAGTAAGAGTGCTTAATGCAGTGTACTAGCTGCTTAAGCCACTGGGCTATCTGACGGGAATGGAACCCTTAACAAAGACAAACACACACACACACACAAACTCTCTCTCCCTCTCTCCCTCTCTCTCTCTCTCTCTCTCTCTCTCTCTCTGTCTGTCTCTCTCTCTCTCTCTCCAGGTAATCAGTGAGGGATAACCCCTTTCATTCATCAAGCAGTTGTTTTAAACTGCCATTGTGTCATACCTAACGTGTCAATTACTTGTCTGCATCACTCTACTTTATGACTATGCCATGAATTAATATCTAACTAGACATTTACAGAAGTATGGATTTGCAGTACCATATAGATCGCTAAGGCACCATACATTCTACCTTTTCAACATATTGTTTTTCTAAGTTCTTAATTATATAATGCATTGCTGAACAGATACTGAACTGCCTCCCCAACACCCATTGCATATCATTCCATAGATGCTTGCACCTGTTAGGAATCCACCGGCCTGCTACCCAGCACCACTGTAGGCACCCATTCATAGACATAATGCATAGTATAACAACCACGTTAACACCCACAAACAGCCCTGGCATTCATTTACCTGTTGTACTCCTGCAGTTGTGGACCAAACTACTTTAAATTTCTATTCCAGGTTTTGGGTTAAACCATATTAGCCATTCTGGTAGATGTATGCTATCCAAGAGGCAAAGGGCTGGATGAGGCATACTAAATACAGTCACTTGGAACCAGCTGCTACAAGCCTGATTTTATTCACCTGTCACAAGTTAGGGCACCAAGAGAGGGAGTAGGGCCTTAATTACAAACCACTGCTGAAAGCTACTGAAGCCTGGATTGGGATTAATTGGACACAGCTGCCTCAGGCTGAAATCAGCCCCACCCTGTTTGGCTTTGGGCCGGGAGGGCTCCATATGTGCATCCTGTGGATTAGCAAGTGTTATATCAAGTGCCTTTAACAGGAGTTCCTGTGTTATGCAGTTTTTTTAACTTTTCAATGCTATCTTGCTATTGGCTACTGGATCCTACCTGCTGTAGCTGCTTTTCACTTTCTGTCCTGTTTTCTGTTAAAGGTAATACTTTAATCCTTTTTCTGAAGGTATTTGTGCTGCTTTTCTGCCTTCCTTTAAAACCATGTGTTTTGCCGTGAGCATCCCCCCACCACCACCTCA
The DNA here is from genome assembly GCF_040938575.1 of Ambystoma mexicanum. Classification (NCBI taxonomy): domain Eukaryota; kingdom Metazoa; phylum Chordata; class Amphibia; order Caudata; family Ambystomatidae; genus Ambystoma; species Ambystoma mexicanum. The sequence goes on from NC_090932.1 coordinate 646,694,885, forward strand.
CAGAATCACCTTGTTTATGGCAAAGCTGTTTCTCCATCCTATGACGCTTTGCAATCTAAGTTTCATGCTTTACTTCTGTCCATAGTTTAAGCACCTGCCCTTTAGTGAACTTAATTTCCTGAACCAAGTATTCACTGAGTTTGCAGTGACTTCTTGTCTTGTCTGTGACTACTGCATTAAGTTCCTGAACCATGTATTCACTGAGTTGGCAATGACCGACTGCCTTTCCTATGACTAATGCTTTATGTTGCATGATATTCCTAGAACGCTAGGTTTCCAAGTTTGCGTGGCACATTTCCTTGCCTGAGTCCATGATACCTGTTCAGAATCTTGGTCCATGATATCCTGTATGCCAGCATTCACGTGTGTCTACTAAGTACTGCTGTTATAGCATGTGTCTGCAGTCTCTGCTCCTGCTTCTTTTTTCTGCCTATTTTGTACTTGGTTATTTCTATCCACTCTGTGTTTTTCGTCTTGATTACAAAATGGTTCACTGTTGTGTCTCAGCTCTGTATCTGTATACAGTGGAACCCCTGGGTTCGTCTCCATCAAGATCAGATAAGGGAAATACTTCTGTTGCCTTAGTCTAGTTCATTGGAGTTTCACCTGTCTCAGTATATGGTCTCCACTTTACTCTTACACTGAGTACAACCATCTAATCATCACGTGCTGCCCATGACGTAATTGCAGAATTGTTAAGAGTAATCGGCTGGTACCGATCTCAAGGACTTTGCCTAATCTCATGGAAACCCTTATCATATTCCAGTATACCCTTTATTCTGATCAATCCATGTTACCCAGTATATTTTTCTGCCTTCTCTTTCTCTCTGCGTCACTTTTACTTTCAGCCAGCTCCTACCCCTACATTTCCTGTGACTATCTCTCTCCACAAAGGCCAGCCTGGTTTGTATCCTATTTCGGTTATATTGTAAGTGTTACCTCCCGAGTTGCCCTAAAACTACAGTGTGGTACTATGACACATTGCCCTCTGCGCTCCTGACAGCACCTCTGACGCTTGCTATAGACTTGTGTCTATTGTATTGTAGTAATTTGTCTTGCTAGGGGTTTCCTACATTGTGCCCCTTCCTGCAAATGACATCTGCGTTGTCTCACGATCCTCTTCTCCTACCCTCACATACTGAGGGTGTGTGTTGTTGGCTTCGGAATGTTAGGGAGAATTCTCTTATAAGGCTAATTTCCCAAACCTAGTGAGCCCCCCAGCAGCTTTGCTGGATTTTTGGGGTTTGTTTTTCTCTCCTGCTAAGAGTGAGACTCTTTTCCTCCCACTCTTAGGCATGATTTGAGGTATGTCTTTGACTTATTGTGTGCTTATGTGCTATGGGGTCTTTTTACTCCATAGGGTATCATCTGTTTTAGTGTATGTGTTACACAGCACCCTCAGTGCAGTAGCACAGGGGTGTCATAGTGACCCCCAAACATAGACTCCATACCCTGGGACTGACTACGGTCTCCCAGGGCATGTAAAGTCACCATTGGCTTTACCAGTCCAAAATTGTAAACAGAACCAGTACAAAACATCATATTGTGGAAGTACTGGAAGGGGTTAATTCGATTGCCCCTAGGTCTGTTTCCAAGGGGGCACTGTCCAGTCCCCCCTTGTCGAGTTTCTGGCTGGTGGCAGTGGTTATCACGCAAAATATTCCACCGGAATATACCTAAGGGATTTTCCCATTGATTTTAAACGCACCACTTTTTGGTGCAATGTTAAAGATACCGCCGGTTTATTTATTTAATATAAAATCACCGGTTGGGTCTTTTCGCCAGAACTCTTTTCTAAAATGGCGTTTGTGTCCGTCTCTGTAACTCCAACCAAGGTCGGGCCCTTTGTTCGACTTTTCGTCGGGCTTCTCCACAGAAGCCCTCCAACTGGTGCCACTCTGTCTGTGTTCCACAGGATGTGTGGGTGGGGGAATTGGCACCCTGGACTGCATTGCCTTAGCAACCCAAGTCACACTCTGTTCTGATTGGCCCAGTGGTGAGCTGCCCGCTCAGCACTTAGCATGTATGAGTGACAGCTAGGATGTTGAATGGGGGTTTTTCTGCATAAAAGCAGGGCTTTTGGGACTGGAACTTCAGAAGTCGCCACAGGACCTAAGAAATCCGAAGAGGGGAGAAGCTGAGCCATTTGCAACGACGACACCACCGGTGGAGCCCTGCTGCAATGACCTCACCGCTTTACAGGCAGCAGTAATTAATTTGCTGGTCATCTTCCAAGCTGGATGGAAGTTAATTGCAATTCTCAAAGAGAACATGATAATAGAAAACAAATCAGCTGCCACTCTTTGCCAAATATTTGAAACTGTGTCCATAGGAAAAAACAAAACGATGTCCAGAAAGGACATGCAAGTGCTTCTAACAAATCAGCAGCCTATAAGTATGGAGATGAATGGCATGTAGCCAAAACACTGTAATTATCAGCCAATGCCATTTTCTCTTACCCACCCTCCATAACATAATTTATTACTCTGCATTGCAGAGGTTTAGAGCCATCTATTAGCCGAAACTAAAACAAGAAAGGCAAGGCAGAAAGCAAAAACAAGGGAGACAATGTAAAGACAAGGTTCATAGAACAAGAAAATAACTTCAAAATAGAGGGACAGAAAGTCGGAGTTATGGAACCTAAAAAGGATAAATAACTGCAGAAAAAAGCAAATGAATGGAAAGAGGGATGACATGAAAGTCAACATGCAGAAGAAAATCATATTGCATGAAAAAAGGAATGAAAAGCAAGATTAGGATCTGCTGGAATTAAACAACAGAGGGTGGAGAAAAATGTAGAAATGGTAGAAAGGGGAGATAAAATAGCAAACATAAAGAACAAGAAACAGTGGTGCTGAAATACAGAACAAACAAAGAGAAAATACAAAATATAAACAAGTAAAAAAGTAGGGAAAAGAATTAGACGTCTGGTTGTGGAGGAAAAGCGTGTGAAGCTGGAACGCGGGCTGCAATGGGAGAGTCTGGCCCTCTTTTGCGATCCTTGAGTCTGTTTGCTGTCTCGAAGTATCATTATGCCCGGAAAAGCTCCCTGCAAGAATAAACATTATAATTTGTGCAAAGCTAAACCATTCCCCTGATTCATGGATTATTTGCGCCAAAAAAAACGGGATGTGCGCGCCATTCTGCCCGCAAATCCCTGTTTAACTAATGGGGATTTGCGGGCAGAATGGCGCACAAATCCTGTTTTTTTGGCGCAAATAATCCATGAATCAGGCCATATGTCAACGGATACAGAAGAGGTGAAAGGGCTGAGGGCAGAATTGCGAATGAAGAAGGTGTAGGCTTCCTTCAGGAATCTGTAACATCAGTAATTAAGGAAATTCCCCATGAAACCCAATCGGCAGGCCATATTACCGCCTACTTCAAGCTCGGAGGGAAAATCAAGATGGTGGAGGTGCGTCAGCCTGATAAATTGTTGTAAGCCCCTGCACCAACTGAAAACGGCATTAGTATAATGTCAGGTGTTTTCCTGGGAGAGATAGATGACAATTCACTACTTGACTTATGCTACCGCCTATGTGGAACATCCAGAAACTTTATAAATAAGAGGGCTGAGAAGAACGTACCTCACCGGAATACTTGGGTAGAAATGAAAGAAGCACTCAGCTCCCAACGATTATCAGCCTCATCCATTCTATTTCCAGATACACTCATCTCACCGCCTCCACCGAGTTCTAAGGAGTCAGTAGAACAGGCAATTGACCAACTTGCCGCAGGTGACGAGTATGCAACCTTGAGAACACATCAAATCGGATCAGAAAATTCCATTGCAACAGGTACACACCTACCTAACGCGATTTTAAACTTTACATTACTAACATTGTGTGACCGCATATTCACCGATACTCAGAAACACAGTAACGTATTATATATTTTAAGTACTTACTAAATATCTAAAACATTTGACAGCACTTCTATTATAATGGTGGAAAATATAGAACGAGGGCAAGGTTCTTCGCCGATCGTCATTAATAGTCAGGAGGAGGAGGATGACTGGATAATACCCATAGAAAGTCTGACTGCTTCCCCACTTACGTATCCAATTTATAAACAGCAACGCAGGAAAACAAAGCTGTGAGGGCTAAAAGAAAAGGAAAATGAGAATCTGAACCTTCCAGATAGAGAGTCGGAGATCCAACTGTTAAATTCCATAATGGTTTCGGTAATACACTCCAGTGGGAAGGCAAAAAAGACGAGGAAGAGGGAGAATAGGAAAAAGAAACATCAACAACAGAATACCGGAACACTGACCAGCTGGTTGCTACAAGAAAAAAACATTAGCAATGCTGGTTCTAAACAAACGAACACACACAAGTCTACGTCGGAAGAACAACAGTTGGGCCAATCAAACCGTAAGAAGGAGAAGGCTTGTGTGCGGGTACACGAAACGCACGGTAATAAGCGAGCAAAGCATACAAATATGGAAGTCCCAATGCAACTGTTGGATGTGCGGCTTGTGACCATAAGTGGGAAAAACGGCCTAAAAACAAAAAAACACATACATAGATCGGCACTGATGGGGTTATTTGTGAAAATCCCTGGATCTCGAACTCATGTGACTTTGATTTTATAGAACCCATGAAAAAAGGATTCAGTGCAATATCACTTATTCATTGTGTCCTACCCTCAACTGTTGTTTTAATAAGGACTCAACCCGAATCACTGGACTACGTGGGGTATGATCTGGATAAAGAAATAATGGATGTGCCGGACAATCAGAAAGAAACAACCAAACATTGATAATCTGAGAGTACAACCACAGAAGGACTAGACAATTTAAAAACGGTGGCAGTGCTTGAAAACTATAATACAGTGTATGGATGGTCTGCAAAAATGAGAATTTACACTGGCATTGCGGAATGCTAGGATCCAAAAACATTTTCTAAAGAAAGGTTTTTCATTGAATGCTCTTACATCCTATCCTCTGTTCATGCTCCAAGAGACATGGTTAACCAATAATTTCTATGTAGATGGTTATGTGGTTCATCAGGTCAATGCGAAAAAGGGTCCGAAGGGTCGACCCTATGGAGGTTTGATAATTGGAGTTAACTAAGAGTTCACCTCAAGTAGGGTGGGCCCTATTTATCCTAATGATAATCTGTTGGCAGTCGAGATAACATTTAGGGTGTTGTCAGATTTTCCAAATATATTAGTGATAAATGTATATGATCCTCCTAATAAAAACCTCACCAGTGAAATCTTTGATTATATAGACAAACTATTAACCAAGTGGGGTATATCGTCTAATGACAACACAATATTGTTGGGTGGAGACCTGAATGCAAGTTGTGGAGTAACCTCACTGGAAGGAATATATTAGAGTGTTGCGGCAAAAAACACTTTGGGCCTCATTACGAGTTTGGAGGTTGCCATGCCATCATTAGCGGCATGGCTACCTCCAAACTCATGTCCGGGTCCCGAAAAAAGGGAATTACCGGGACATTCCGACTTTTGTGGACCCGGTAATTCCCATTTTCGGGACCGGGACCCGGTACTTCCCCATTCCCATTTGAGCCCTCATAGAGCTCAATGGGAATGGGGAGGATGCTAACAACAGACCCTTTAATGACGGGTGCGTTGTTAGCATCCTGGTCTGCTCGCGGGTGCCGTTATGCATGTCTGGCCAGACCAGAGGTGCATACCGCCACCCGTGAGCAAACTCGTAATGTGGCGGCCTGGTATGAACGGTGCCGGTAACTTACCGGTACCGTTCATACCGCGGCCGCCAGGGTCGTAATGAGGCCCTTTGTCTTGCTCTAAGGTTAATAGAAGGGGAGTGGAATAGCGAGAGTTTATGGCAGAGTGGGATCTAGGAATCCTAAATGGTAGGACCACTAGTGACACACCAGGCAGGCACATGTGGTCCAATGGAAATAATGCAGAATTGGACTACCTCTGCGGTAACACCTCCCTTCTCAGATATGTGAAATATTTTAAAATCAATCCCTTCCCATTCAGTGATCATACTGTTCTTAGTATTCACTTGTATATATCTGTGAGCAATATGAAGGGCAGGGCAATCAATTTGACACGCAATCACAGAAGAAATTGCGTAAAATGGTCAGTTGCTAGTTTTTCAAAAATATGTAGAGAATTACGGCGGATTTTAACTGACACCCGCATGCACTGACAATACTAACTAGCAACAAGCTGTAATTGTTGTTTGAGAAACTATCCACCTGTAGTGCAGTGCCAAAAGTAGGGCCCCTGATTGTTCTAGGAACAAAGAGTCATAAACACTTTGATGTAGAGTTTCTGGTGGTAAGGAGGAAACTGAGAAAAAAAATTGCGTGAAGTGAAAAGGACTGAGGAGTCCCCAAATAACAGAAAGAAAGAATGTAAAAGACTAGCAATCCAATATAGACATTGGAACAAAAGAAAGCTAAAATTGAGATTGAATGTCAAATGGCAGCATATGATGGGGGCTTTGGGGAGCTACAATACTAGCTCTATATGGACATTATTGAACAAAGCAAGGGGAATCCCTTTGCAGAAGATCATTAACCCCATTACAGAAGACATCTGGGTCAAAAAAAATGTATAAAAATGTAAGTTGTAAAGTTTATAATTAACTAAATACAACTATAAATACATAAATATAAGGGCTACAGTCACACAAATCGTAGATAAAAAGCATATTGCTAATCACTCTGGTGGTAAAATGGCTCTTTGAACATTGCCTCTTGACTCTACGTGGTCATGGAACTACTCAGCCACTTGCTATAAATTTACCAGATAGAGTTCGGGGATGCATACTGTGTATACTAATATGAAACACAGGTAATTTACCAACTGTACTGTAAACCAGAGGCATAGACATGGTAGGGTCTGAGCAGGCAAAGCCCACCCAAAATCTGTACATGCCCACTCAGCAGCACTGTGTGGACATGTAGTACAGGAGTTAATGTCACTGTGGTGGGCTCAACTACATTAGATTCAGTTCCAACTTATTAGACAATCCTGGCTATACCTCTGCTGTATATTGATTTGTCTCTTAGTGGGTGCTTAAAACGGTACTATTTTACCTAATTCAGTGTTACTTTTTTTGCTGCCCTTGGAAGTATCAAAAGGCTTAGTCTGACTAACCAGGATTCAAACATTTAAACTTTAAATGTTTATCGTGGTAGACTTGCGTTTCTTGTTCTTATATCTGGCCTATCTATAAGTCTAGGTGGTGTTTTTCCTATTGCTGTATTTTATTTGTAATTAGTCTGAATGCCTGTAGAAGGACTTGGGTGTGCAGGGAAGAGTGGCCTCTACAGGTGGTTTGCCGTGTTAGGCAAGAATGGCCTCTTTAGGCTGGCTTCCCGTGTAAGGGACGAGTAGCCTCTGCAGGATGGCTTGCCGTGTAAGGGAAGAGTGGCCTCTGCAGGTGGCTTGCCGTGTTAGGGAAGAGTGGCCTCTGCAGGCTGGCTTGCCGTGTAAGGGAAGAGTGGCCTCTGCAGGTGGCTTGCCGTGTAAGGGAAGAGTAGCCTCTGCAGGATGGCTTGCCGTGTAAGGGAAGAGTAGCCTCTGCAGGATGGCTTGGCGTGTAAGGGAAGAGTGGCCTCTGCAGGTGGCTTGCCGTGTAAGGGAAGAGTGGCCTCTGCAGGTGGCTTGCCATGTAAGGGAAGAGTAGCCTCTGCAGGATGGCTTGCCGTGTATGGGAAGAGTGGCCTCTGCAGGCTGGCTTGCCATGTAAGGGAAGAGTAGCCTCTGCAGATGACTTGCCATGTAAGGGAAGAGTAGCCTCTGCAGGATGGCTTGCCATGTAAGGGAAGAGTAGCCTCTGCAGGATGGCTTGCCGTGTAAGGGAAGAGTGGCCTCTGCAGGCTGTCTTGCGGTGTAAGGGAAGAGTGGCCTCTGCAGGTGGCTTGCCGTGTAAGGCAAGAGTGGTCTCTTTAATCTGGCTTGCCGTGTAAGGGAAGAGTGGCCTCTGCAGGATGGCTTGCCGTGTAAGGGAAGAGTGGCCTCTGCAGGTCCTTTGCCGTGTAAGGCAAGAATGGTCTCTTTAGGCTGGCTTGCCATGTAAGGGAAGAGTAGCCTCTGCAGGATGGCTTGCCGTGTAAGGGAAGAGTGGCCTCTGCCGGTGGCTTGCAGTGTAAGGGAAGAGTGGCCTCTGCAGGATGGCTTGCCGTGTAAGGGAAGAGTGGCCTCTGCAGGTGGCTTGCCGTGTAAATGAAGAGTGGCCTCTGCAGATGGCTTGCCGTGTAAGGGAAGAGTGGCCTCTTTAGGCTGGCTTCCCATGTAAGGGAAGAATGGCCTAGACAGACAAGGATTTGATGAACTGCTTGTTTCGGGGATTGGTTTGCACGAAGCGTGTGGTGGGGGTTGTGTAGACAGTGGCAAGCCTTCCTGTGGGTGTGTGCTTAAGTAAGCCTCGTCGACTATGAAAACATCTTTTTACCATATGTTAGTTTGGCCTGACATGGGTACTTGAGCTCTCTTCATTTTGTTGACTGTGTTGGACTCCATGCTTTCTGTGGCAGCCACACTAAGTGCTCAGAGGACAAGATAGGTGCCAGGCTGGAAGAGAGAGAGTCATGCACCTCTACCCTGCTTGCCCTCTTGTGGGCAGATTGTCCTGCCGCCTTCTTTGGTAGTGGCCATTCCAAAGCCAGCCAAACAAAGGGAATGCGCCTGTCTGTACCCTGTCCCTTAACTCTACCCCTTGACCCACAGTATCACTTGGCTAGTATCCTGGTGAACCCCTTGGTGCAGAGGTCGGATATCAAGGAGTGGTATCTTCCCTTGCAGATGCTTGGGTCTCTGCTCTTTTGATGTCACTTGCATTCTTGGGGAGGAAGAGGGTGTCTTCTTCTGCTTCTCTTGTGTGCTGCATGGATGTATCAGTTTAGGAATACTGAATACTTAGAATGCTGCTCTATGCAGGTTTAATTACCTGAATGTTCTGGACTGTCATTGCTTTGTGCTGTGTTTTCTATTTTGTCTGTAACTATTTTTTTTGCGAATAGCGTGTATTCCTCAATACAAGTTGTAAGGCAGCTATAGGAAAGATTAGCTCTTTGAGTCTCGGGCAAGACCCATCAATTGAGGGTTTTGCTATGAAACCAGTGGCAGAGCAGTGGATCACGTGACGTCCCAAAGTGTTGGTGGGTTACTGGAACTATTGCACACTTTACTAATAGTGCTCTCAAATGGCTGATAGGAGCAAACTTAAATGAGGTGAAACGCTGGGGAACCGAACGCTGCGTTCATCGTGTATGGGTGCCAAGGGAGGCAGAGCTAGAAAACAAGTTCTCTAAGAAAATTAGCAAAGAGGCCCCATCTCCAGGAGATGTGCAGGGACAAAGCCTCAGACTGTAGAGGAGTGAACACCCGAAAGGAGTTATCCGAGCAGATGGAAGTCAATCTGCTGGCTGAGAGAGAGGACCCTTCTGAAACCGACAATGCAGAAGACCGGTAAGGCTGAGACAAGACCACTTTCACAACAAATATCTGAGCACCCTGAAATCTCCTAGCCAAACTTGGGACTGATCCTCAATCCCTGTAGTGCGGGTAATCTACAACAACAAAGCGAAAGACCACCTTAACAACAACAAGCCAAAATGAACTCAAAGGTGGACCTTGAGGGGCAAAGGTGACCCCTTCAATGCCAGAACTAAAGGACAAATTGTTTTCCTTCCAAAAGGGTACCTCTTACCTGGTCTTCACACTGAGAAATGTTGAAGGGTGTGACGCAACAAATGTCTTACAGCAACCTAGTTACTAAATGTAGTGGGAAGTCAATCATTCCTACTTCCCACTACTCGGGGTACCTAGTTGGCAGATTTACCTGGTATGCATCCTCAGAGGCTTTGCTCCTCAGTGTTATGCATCACTATTATGGCAACCGACGCCTCCTTCAGGGAGGTCTTGGGACTGTCTTCACTAGGTTTGCAGTTGGAGTCCGCTGCGCATCGTTCAGCTCAGAAAATGCCGCAAAGTTCTGGCCTTTGTGCATGGTGTTGGCTGAACCCTGGGTGGCTGCATTTGGATGCATATCAATGCTACTGAGATGTTCTATGTAGTTCAATCTAAAATATAAGCTATTATTTCTAACCTTGCTTCCTTTCTAAATACTTACATGGGAAGTTTCCAAGACGGGATGGCAGATGTGTGCTTCCTTCACATCACATGCCCTTTGGGCAGTAATACATATGGATGGTATGGGAGGAAGACATGTTCCAGCTCCTCTTTATTTTGACTTGTTCCTTCTTTCTATGAGTGCCAGCCGATTCCTGATTCCTTGGACCTTGCTCGCTAGGCCTCTGAATTCTGATCCTGAAGCCAAACAACAGGTAGGTTTTTTTGGGATTGCAGAATTTTCATTTAGAAAGGGGTCTACCCCCAGGGCTGATTTGCCTACAAGTGGGTTTAACACAGAAGCTCTGCATCAATAATTAGAAATGGTTGTCCATATCTTTATTTCAATATGGACAGCAGGCCTTTGCTCTGTTGCGTTCCCAACGCTCAGCCTGCCATTAAGCCAAGGTTGCGTCTGACCTTGGGGCCTCCTTTAGGTCTTTAAGTATTCCCATAAGGGAACTCAATGGACCAATGTCTCCAGAGATCCAGACAGCCTGCAGCCTCTGCTCTTCTGCTCAAGTCGCACATGACCTCTACCAGTAACTTGCTCTGGATAAGAGCAGTGTCTGAGGCAGCAGGGAGCAGATAGGTGGCTAACGTATCCCCACCTGAAGTGTTCATTTTTCAGGTTTTGCTTTACATCAACATGATATTCTGGTAGGCCACCTCAATTACACAAGCTCTATGGGGTTTACTTCACACACCAAACCCTCTGTGGATAGGTGCTCGGCCCTACTCATCCTTCCATTGGTGTCGAACATGAATGGGAAGATCGGGCCCTTATTTACCTTTCCAGAAGTAAACTCCACAGGCATTTGCTCAGGTCAGACACCTGCGCCCTCAACCATGTTAATCTGATCAGCTGAGAAAGTAGTTATCTCAAAAGCAACCATAAACACTTACATAGAGTGTACTCTGTGACAGGGTCATGACCCTGGCATGAGAGGGGGTAAGGAAACTCTTGACCTGTGGCAGGAGTCTCACTGAAACAAACGCCAGAGCCAGTGGGAGTTGGAGGGATCCTGGTCCCCCAAAAAGTTCTGTGCGTCTTAGATGTTATTCATGGAGCTACTCTTCAAAACATAATGCCTCCTGTTACTCTTTCATGGACCTAATTCTGCTTGTTCATGCTGTGAGAAACCTGAAGGTGTCTCACTCGCTAATCCCCGGGGATCTGTCATCTAGGTGGCCAGGACACGGCCATCACTTTTGTATCCAGTTCCTGGGGGTGGACCAGTATGTGAGGATCACCTGGATGAGGGGTCTTTGGGGAGTGGAAGTGGGCCACCGGATGGTGAGATGTGGTATCCCCTTTCCTGTAACACCTTTTCCCCGTCCTACCTCGTTCTAGTGAGTCTCCTGCCACATCCTACCAGGAAGGATACCTAGGAACTCAACCCCCCCACCCCTTTCCCAACACAAACACTTTTTCAAGGACAGTTCACCATGAGCAACAACGGACTAACACCAGAGCCATATACCTGACATGTCCCAATACAATGGTCAAGCAAGGTCAGGCAATTACTGATCATTACACACACCTAACTTCCATCACACTTCCCCACATGGATACAAGGCGGAGCATGAAAGCACACTCTGAGCGAGGAAAAGCACACAAGGAAACAACAGTTCCAAGATTGCAGTTTAATACAAGGAGAAAGACGGCGAGACCAGAGACGGTTGCAGGGAGGGAAGTGCCCTTGACCTTTAAAGGCCATTACTTTCGCGCATATTGGAAAGTAGGAAGCCTAAGACTGGAACTAAAGCTGAACAAACCTACACTGTGCATCGAAGGTACCCGGGACTCTCCTGTGTTGATTACCAAGGCGGGGAGAGACAATTGTCGCTGTGGTACTGTCCTTGGCTCCCACAACAAAGCAGCGCCAGTAAAGACAGAGCAGCCGGTGAGTCGCAGAGACTGATACCAAACCAGCTTGTGTTTGAGCCAAGGTTGCAATCAGCAACATTGTATGAAGAAATCCAAAGAGTCTAGTGTGTGAAACGCATGTGATGAGCAAACCGGATATATTTGAAAACCAAAAGAGTGAATGAACTTTGGGGAAGCCAAGTGAGATACCATATACAGAGTGGTCCAGTGCCACATGGGTGATCATTCGAAGGTCTGTTTTAGGTATCCAACTTAATGGTGATTGTATTGTAAAACGGAAGTTTGTATTGAACTGGTCCTGCAACGGGTCAAGCTAAACCATGTGCACATTTAAAAGTGTTCGATAAACCAAGGTGAACTACAATTGATCCAAGCCAGGCTGAGGGAGACTAATTGGAAAAGGGACCAGATCTGAGCCCAGCTGAGGGGGACCTGGGGTGAACCGTGAGTCACCCAAGAAAACGAATATTCTCTGAACTTCGTAAAATGTAGGATATGAGCGCTGAACAGGGGAATCGTCAGTAACAACCATAAATTAACAGGGATCTAAGCCCAGCTCAGGGGGATCCATGGTGAAGCACCCGCGTTGTATGCTAATAAGAAGAACAGAAATGTGTATCTTAATTTTTTGTGCATCACGCCCTCTGAATCAAGAGACTTTAATAGGAAAAGAAACTTGCACACAGAAGGCCCTGTTGCTGGAAATAGAACTGTATCCTGGTGCCAAAGAAGCCAGAATGTGTGCTTTGCTCTGGTGAACCGCCTTGCTGAAAACGTGGGAAGGGAGGCCAACTGCCCAAATATCCTGACATATTATTTTGTGAACACCTCTTTCTTTTTCATGAACATTACCCCACACTATTTGTAAATTAGCGTTAAGGATTGGCAATAGGTTTTTTTAGTATAGGCCCTTTTATTTTGACAAGACTCCACTAGGACTGCATTATTATTATTTGATAGTCGTAGCTTGCTCCCGAGTCGTAGCTTGCTTCCATCTATAGATTTAGGTTTAGATCGGGGTTTATCACCCCTTTGTGAAATTTCAATAAACATTCTTGAACTGTGGTCACTTGTGTCTGTCTTACTGTTGATACCATGCCTTTCTTGCAATGCTCTGTGGCCTGAATATTGCCCTGAGATTTACCAGCCATTGCTATCTGGGCTTAAGCCGTTTGCAATGGCATGACATTGCCTTTTTGGAAGTCATATCTGGAGCCCAAAAGGATTATGCTTGAGTGGATCCCAAGTATCAAGTCTTTAAGTGAAGGAAGTGAAGTACCAGTTTGCTCTGGGTACCTTGGAAAAGTGATAGGTGGAGGCCAATTGAAGCCTTTTCAGGCTAAATTGGGGTACAGTGTCGACCACCCCAAATAGGCAAAGCCTTATTTGGTCATGACAAGTTATAACTGTGGTTCATCATTTCACCTTGTTTGCAGCTCCTCTGATGGGACTACCAAGATGGAAGATACTGAGAAAGGAAGAGGGGACAGGCCACTTTTAAAAACTCAGAAGAGTGGCCTATGTAGCGTCCTTGAAATAGTTATCTAGCAAGCCCTTCATTGTCCATGTAGAAACGTCTGATGGTAGAATGGGAGTGGTGCTCAGTCATAAAACTGATAATGTGACCAGCCAGCCTATAGTGTACCTGTCTTTCCAGCTAAAACTCAGGGAGCAAAGGTGATCAGTGGTCCATAGTGAGTGGCTAGTGGTTGAGGAGGCTAGATTTCCCTCTATTGTGTTTAGTTCCTGAGGAGGAGATGAAAGTTGTCATGTTGCGCTGTTCTTCTATGACCCCAGCTGCCCCAAAGTGGGGACACTTCCAGAAATACCTCTTTAACTGCTGCTCTGTGAGGTAGTCTCGTCTGCCGATCAGTGCATTCTGTGACGTATTGGTGTTCTGCATACCTAGATAATACAATTGTGTGACAGATTTCTATTCCTTCTGGTTGAACTTCTTGATTTTGCTCTACCATATGTAGTGTTGCATACATAGAGTGTAATTATGGATAGATTATGTATACATCTGCACCTTTGTCTATTATTTGCAAATTGCAAAGCTATTTCACCCTAGTTTTCAGTTATTCCCTGGAAGGCTGAACTCTTTGGGAACGGAAGGGTGAGTTATTGACCTGCAAAGACTCATCTCTCTGGGTTTTAAATTGCAATGTGCAGCAGGTGTTCAACCCAAAGTGCCATCTTACCAGCGGAGCTCATACTCTGCTAAATAGGATGGGATAGGAACGTAGAAGTATGTGGGAGTCCCCTAAATTCTTTCACTTAGAGTATGATGATTTACAAACAAACCCATTTTCAAGGTAACATGCATGTCACATATGGATTATACGAGGACATCTGGGAGAGCAGCTTTCTAGACCAATAATGGTCCTTAGCGGGAAATGTAGTGCTTGAAGGGAGTGAGGTTGGGAGGAAATAGAGAAGGAGTAGATGAACGGTATGAGAAGCTGCGTGGAGCAGGAGTCCTCTCACAATGCCCAGAAGTATTGCTTATATCTAACGACAGAGGTGGTGATGGTGGTGATGAAGGTGCAGCAAGGGGGATGTTTTGATTACTCTGGCACTGAGAGACTGCCTTACTGGCATTTTGGACACTCTAATTGTCCTCATAGACAAGTGTGCACATGCAATCATGTAATATACATCCTGATTGCACCAATTCATTATTATGGAGATGTTTTCTGTCTTTGTCTTCTTCCATCCCACTCTTCACTTGACAATCGAGAATGTGTAGCTCTCTCTCTGCCATCCCCACTTTCTTCCATGCTCTCTTTATGTCATGACACTTGTCTTGTCCCGTTTCTTGCAGAACTCTTTTGATGGGATCCTACAGTGGGCATTTCAGAACATGTCCCGCCCTTTGTCTGATGCGCCATCTTTCTTCTGCTGACGATTGCTGTCAACGCGATGCACCCACTGCAAAGGCAAAGAGGAGCAAGGCCCGGCATCAGCAATCAGATCTGTTTTGCTTATTGCTATAGCATTATTATACAGCAAACCTTCAATAAACTACCAAGTACGGAATCACAATGGCATGGAAGATCTGGCTATTTGTGGGAACAAAGCTGCGACCGTCCCTACTTGACATTGCCTCTGTAAATTATAGTAACAACATTAGTAATAAGTGATAATGTCATCAGAGCATTAATGGAATAACAAAGGCGCATCCGATACTTGCGAAAACAACAGGTTGCAGGGTGCCGGAGGGGACAGATTGTATGTACCACATTAGTAGGTGAGGGGGAAATAGCTCAGGGGCAACGTGTTGGTCTTGGAAGCAAGACTTTGCAACGCAACACAGATTCGAATCCCGATCCTGTGCTTAGAAACCACTCTATGGTATTAAGCGTGTTATGAAAGAACAATTATAATTAATTATAATAAAGAAAGTTTGCTGTGACTAGGAAAGAGGATATCTGCAAGCCATCTAAAAGGTACGACGTCCTTTCATTGTGGGATGTTCTTTTTTACAGGGTTTTTTACTGCGATTATTATAACCAAAAAACTCATTGAATTTTTAGGGGTGGTTAGGCAAATATATATATGGGGTGTGGGTGTTCGAGGATTTAAAAAAAAATAAAGAGCATTGGGGATTTGGGGGAGGACCCCCCCAAGAATAAAAAATAACATTCAATGTGTTTTTTTTCATTAAAAAATCCACGGCAAATAACCCCGCAAAAAAAACATGACGCAATGAAATGACATGGAACCATCTAAATGTACAAATACCTCACCCTGGGCCCTAAAGTAATCCAAGGAAATTACGGCTGTTCTCAGTAAAAGAGTTTAGCATGGAGGTCGCTGATGACACAGGGATGATGATGTTGATGAAATGTACCTCTGCTAGGGAGACACATAATCAGGGTCCACGAGTTTTCACTCTCCTGGTTACAATACACACTTATTCTTTAAGGGCATTTGTTCAAGTTGCCAGTAGGGGTTTTGATCACAACAAGAAGGTTGCCTGCCACCCTGCTCATCCAAGAAAGAAATGGGTATCTTAAAGGTTATGATGTCTTTTATTGAGCCGCGCATCTACAAAGAATATTGACCATGAATCATCAGAGCCATGCATTTCTCTACCACTAGGCCATAACATCTGTTGAATGGAACACTAAGTTACCATTGCATTTTTGCATAAATCTTGTGATCCAATAAAAGCAATCCAGTCGACAAATAAATTGGTTAAAAAAAAAGGCATGGGGTTTAGATGCAGTTCTGAAAAGAAGTGCATGAACTAATCCAATACTCACGGTCTACAACCCTACCCAGGAGCTTTAGCGCACTGCACCAATAAATGCTCTTATGTGCAATTCAAACTGTGTGCCGTAGAAATATTGGATGTGCATCGGATAAATATTCATGCCATGGGAAAGTGCCTACCTGATACATTTCCCCAATGGAAAACGTCTATCATTAATATTGAGCCAAGAGAAATAATAAACATTGTTAAGGGATATAACACTCATTCCTGTTTTTGTATCAACGAATATTCCATCAAAATCTGTGTACCATAAATATCATTGGAACTGGTGCTATTTTAAGTGAGGGTGAAACCATTCGATACCTGGGTGCTGCTGATGCAAATTGCAAATCTGGTACATGCAAAAATGAGGGTGTGGCATAGTGTGCTAGCCTTCTAGTGGTGCTCCATGCATAGGTAAATATACTGCTGAATGTGTCAGTGGACTGAGGAATGTTGGCATGGCTGCTAAATATATCTATGTTATGCTTTATTCTATATATATATATATTCAGTAAAAAAACTTTGTTAAAGGGACGTTATGGTTAAGTTGTGCTACTAAAAACCTATGACATTCAGTGAAAAACCTTTGTTAAAGGGACGTTATGGTTCAAAGTAAAACCGAAAAACCCCTGAAGTTAGGCAGTTATGGTAAGATAAGCAACCATAACTCGCGCCACCGTACACTGTTAACACTAACACCCAGGACATCAAAGATGACATCACAAATGTCATTGATGACATCACTGATGACATCACATGTCTGGCTCTCCCTTTTTTCCGTTTACTGACATATCTAGGCCACATAGTTTTCTTCAGTAACAGTCAGGAAGTAAAAATTGAAAAGGTACTATATTTGTAGACTTAGGGTCAGGTCACATCATATGAAACATATACATAGCGGAAGACACAGGCTTGAAAGAGAGCAATCCTTTCTGTGCATGAAGATAATCATTAGGGTTATCAGCACTTTCTCATAGTTTTATTTTTATTACTCTACCTTCCCTGTATATGCTCATATTTGTATACATTATACTCACTCTCCTTTCCTTTGTGCAGTCACATCATGTGATACACATACATATGGTAAGTAGCAGCTTTGAAACAGAGCAATAGTTTCTCTGCATAAAGACAATGGCCCTCATTACGACCCTGGCGGAAAGCGACTGACCGGAGCGCCACAGCGGAAATAGCGTTTCCGCCATTGCACGAAGGAGCAAAGTGCGGCCCATTCCGACCCATCGGGCACGAGCACCACGGCATGGCGGAAGTGCAAAGTCCGCGATGGCGGAAATGACCCCAAAACGGCCCACACCGCCGCCGTACGGCGCCCTAGGTGCAATACCGCCACCCCTCTTAGCGGTCACCGCAGTGTGCGCCTCCCGGAAAGTACGGTGCCCGGAAATATACGGAAACGGAAGTTAAAACATGGGCCCGGAACGGGAAACATCCCGGCGCACACCTATAAATACACTAAAACCACACAACCACTAAAATCACTACCCTGAAACACACCCCAACCCGTCAACCACCCTAGCGAAACCAAGAATAATGGGAAAAGCAGCGAAGAAAGCGTGCGACCGCAAGCGGCAAGTCCACTTCTCCCGCGAGGAACTCACCGTGCTAACAGAGACCCTCCAGGAGAATGCTGCCGTCGTCTTCTGCACGCAAATGACCAGGACGGCACTCGCAAACAAGAAGGCCATATGGGCTCTGGTGGCACAGCGGGTAAGTGCGGTGGGGACCGCACCCCGCACCCCACAGCAATGCCGCAAGCGATGGGACGACCTGCGGATACGCGTCCGCAGCATACTCTCTGCCAACCGCAACATTGCCACAGCCACCGGGGGAGGGTCGGAATCACCCATCAAGCTGACCCCCTGGGAAGAAATCTGTGCCTCCACCATCGGAATGGAGAGCATAGAGGGAGTCGGAGGGATGGAGAAAGGAGTGCAGACATCCGAAGATTCAGGTAGGTGGGCCAGATAAAACAATGCCAAATCCACACAGTCCATCCATGTGAAGTACCATGCGTCCACATAGTGCAACAGAAACACATGTCCAGGAGAACGTCCACACACATCGGCCTGCAAGCGCACGTTAAAACCCACAATAAATACATAAATAATTAAAAACCCCTAATACACGCACTACACGTGCAGCAGGCACACCCTAACTGCAGGCTGCCAGACAACTGCACCCTCACTCCACACACAAATCAAAGCACCTCCAAGGCCCCGACCCAAATCACCCTCAGGTACCACCCCAATGCATGTGATACAATGCCATTCCAATTCCCACAGACCCATCAATAACCCTCGCCCTCCTTTACTCCACCACAGGGTCCGATCCAAACGACGAGCTACAGGACACCCCTACCAGCACACCTGCAAAGAGGGCCAAGACCAACGGCCAGAGACCCTCCACCTCAGCTGCACGCATCAAGACACGGCAGCAGCACAAATCAGGTGGCAGCACAGAGGAGGGAACATCAACAGGCACCCCAGCAGCCAGCATGCCCACAACACCACCACCACAGGTCCCTCCAATGGATGCCACAGAAGGCACTGCCTCTGGTGGCAGCAGCACCATAGGTGACACCCCATTGATGGCAGCATGCTCGGACACAGAAAACGGGGATGCCGAAGTCAGATCCATCCATGACCTGTCCCAATCCCCCTGTCTGTTCCATCCCGCACAACATGAGGATACCACGCAGGGGCACCCACCAGACGACGACTGGCCATCCCCCACAAGCCCTGTGGCAAGGCAACATGAGGACAACAGCCCCTCTGTGACACCCCCGCAAATGGCCATGGCCCAGCCGAGGCAACAGTCCCTCGACCAGTTGATCGAACAACAGCAGCAACTGGCCACACTCCTCAAGGACCATGCCGATGAATGTGGGGGCACTAAGGCAGACATAGAAACATCAACTGAGACACTTAGGGCAGAAATAGAGAGAGGTACAGAGACGCTAAGGGCACAAATGGAGAGTAGCACCGAGAGCCTGAGGGGGGAACTGCATGCGACGTCCAAAGACGTATGTGCCGAACTTGCCGCAGTGCGCCGTGTGCTCACTGAGCTCTCGCAAACCCTTAGGGACATGCATGGACGTGAGCAGGCAGACACATCATCCGTTGCAAGTTCCGTCCAGGGCAGCCCGCAACGTAGATCTGGAAGGAACCTGCGCTCCACAGGCAGGGGTGCCCCTGATACCCGCAGAGGGGGCTTGCAATAGCGACAGCCCACTGACAATGAGCATCTCTGGACACTGGTGTTCGGGGGGGAGGTAGGAGGGTGGAGGGGGTGTGTTGGGCTCACTTGGGTGGCGGGTCGATAGGGTGTTCAACATGATATCACATATGCCATAAAAAGTGCACGATCAACCAATGAGAAGTGTGGACATTGATCTTTGTGTACTAGGCCATCATAGGCGTACAGTCCATATTGTGCATGTCCCAGACACACGCAGTGCCACGAGTCCCGTGTCCATGTATCAGCCACCAGGCGTGAGTGCTAGAAGCATGCATCTATGAGATGCTGACGAATGTCACGGGCCTCCGGTGCCTCGCAGACTCCATGAGGTGCTGCCACATCCCCACCCTCATCATGACCATCATCAGGTGCTTGCAGTTCTGCGTCAGGGGGCATGGGCACATTTCTACGTACGCACATGTTGTGGAGCATGACACATGCCATCACCATCTTTGCAACCTTCTCATGGCGGTACAGGAGTGCCCCGCCAGACCTGCTGAGGCAGCGGAAACGAGTCTTCAGTAGGCCGAATGCCTGTTCAATGACTACACGGGTACGTGAGTGGGCATGGTTGTAGTCCTCCTCATGCTGGTCCCGTGGGTTCCGGACTGGTGTGAGGAGCCATCTCTTCAGTGGATATCCAGCATCACCTGTATGTGGACGAGAAACGTATGATGTGGAATGCCATTGATACGTACGCACACCCCCCCCCCTTCCTGGCAGGTCAATGCCAATTCACATACCCCACATCATCATGCATGTAATGAGACTCACCGAGTAGCCAGGATCTGTTCCCTGCGTGTCGCTCCATGTAGCGTGGTATTGTAGAGTTCCTCAAGACCATAGAATCATGGGTTGATCCAGGGAATCGGGCACAACAATGTGTAATGATCCTGTTGGAGTCACACACCATCTGTACATTCAGGGAATGAAATTGTTTTCGGTTGCGGTACTGGGCCTCCATGGCATGTGGGACGACCAATTCAACATGGGTGCAGTCGATGGCACCAATGCAACCCGGTATGCCGGCAAGTGCATGGAATCCCACTTTTGTGTTGGTTATTTCCTGCTCCGAGCGTGGTAGAGAGATGTAGTCGTCTGCGTGCTGCAGGAGGGCATCGAGCACTTGCAATAGTGTCCGTGAGAACAGTGGCTGTGAGATGCCATGCAACTGTCCGACTGTGTGCTGGTACGTGCCTGTGGCCAGGAAGTGGAGTACAGACACCACCTTCAGTAGGGGTGGGATGGCGGTTGGGCTATCTATCATGCTGACAAGGTCAGCCTGTGTCATGTCCACAATGGCGGCTATGGTGTCCCGGTCCAGACGGTAGAGGGTGTGGATCTGCTCATCAGTGAGGTTGAACGGATGTGCTCGGAGGCGTGGGATTGCGGGCTGCCTGCGTGGTGGTAGTGGCTGTGCTGGCGGCCCTTGCTGGCCCTGCCTTGCCCTCCTCCTCCTCCTGCGTCTCCTCCGTGCGGCCGGTTGTAGTTGGTGTTCGTCTTCTTCTTGGAGTTGGAGTACTTGCAGTGCTATCAGGTCCCCCAGGGCCAACATCGCGAGTCCTGCCGGTAGCATTTCGGTGTGGTTGTGGGAGGAGACTGGCTGTGCAATTTATGTGTTTTCAGGCTGTATGGCCTCCACCTGTGGTGATTGATTCCACCTGTGCAAACTGCTCTCCCCTTTGGCCGAGCACGTCCCGCGCACAACGCTGCAATTCGGGGAATTGTATCTTGCTATTACGATCATGTATTAGTACCCGATGGCCGTGTAAGATTGGTTGATATGTTCATTCTGCTGTGGTCCCATTGTTTCACATACTATCTGTGCAGTCGCGAACTGACTTGTGAGGGGTCAGTGGAACGTAGTACTCGAGTAACGGTGGGCCCTCATGCATCACTGTACCGAGTTGCAACGACGGGCGGGGCGTCCCATTCGTGGGTGAAGGCAGTTGCCATTTTCACACACAGCCGCACTCGATGGAATAATTAGTGATTTCAAACGGCCACAGATGCCTTTTCGACGTGATGTTGCAAATGAGGAATTCGAGGGGCGGCGCTTTCGGTTTCCAGCTAGCGCCGAGGAGATGCCCACAGGTCTGACTGCAAATGTAACGTTCTATTGTTCTATGTCCTTGGGACAGGGGCCATGGCGAGGGAGCAATGATTGATATGAATAGTTGGGGATGCGCAATAGCTACGTGGGCGATGAGGCCGTCCGTTCCCAAATACATGTTACTTCACAACACTGGATTTACGGGCTGGGGCACTGTGGATTTAGCAGGCTGCATAACGCACAGACTCAATGGATGTTTCTAATGTTATGTGAGTAATTATTCAGGCATTTTGATCCCGGGATGAGGGAATGATGGATGGATGCATGGGCAGGTGATTTGATACAGAGTTTGCCATGTACAGGGCTTCTTGGGATCTATCCGCCTCCCCTACGCTATGTGATGCAGGGCTGCCATAGTGGGACCATCGTCCATCTGGCCTTGTTGAGCCCTCCCTGTCTCGAGGCGCCCTCAGACACTTGTGTCCATGCACGTTAACATTCCCATCTGATGGAATCTGTTTTGACAGACGCATACACAGGTACACTCGTTTGTGATGGTGTTTGCACCTCGATATAGATGGTTATGAGTCGCAAGTGGTTTGGGGGTGGTGATGATCCTTTTGAGTGGGCTAGCATGCATATGGCTGTGGATTTCGTGTGATCATTGAAGTGAGTTGTTGGAATGTAGTTCTGATGGCCATTCTGTTCTTTTTCTTTTCTTTTGGTTGACAGGTATCTCCTCCCCTTTTGCCACTGCCATCTGTATGCCACTCCTGCAGATGGCTTTTACTCCCGACACCTGCTGCTTCGTGTGAATCAGTGGAGCAGCATTATGATCTTATGGGACGATCGCCAATGGGCCACATGCCCTTACGCAGTACTGGTGGCTCGGAGCAACATTTCGGCCTTTCAGCTGGACTAGTGCCTCCCCATTGGGACGGCCCTGCGGTTCTGTGCGCTTCCATGTTGCCTTTTCGTACGTGAATGTGGCTCTGTGTACCATGGGGGTACAGGGCGACACACAGGTAGTGGCTGGTCATTTCTTGCGGAAGCAGCCCACAATGGTGAATAGTGTTTTGGAGTTCATGGCCTGATGGCTGTATGGGCTTGGTGATTTTGATGTGCATTAAATTTCTATTCTGATTTGGCCCGTGTAGCGTTCTTCTTTGCAAGTGATGTGGCATATGCCTATTTGGGGGGCGATGTATTGTGAGGAGATCTGCACTGGGTTCCAGCTTCGGAGTTTGGTTGCGTGGTACTGTACTGGGCGCGTTTGCCTACGAAGCCCGTGAGGTCAGGGATGGGGGCTGCCAATATGACAGTTTGAATGTTGTCATGCTCAGGGGCGGGGGATTGGGTTTTGTGTAACAGATGCCGGTCGGCCAGGTGGACTGGTGGAATGATGTGATTTTCGGAATGTTGGTGGTCACTGGTGCCTGTGTTTGCGTGCGTTTCTTGGTGGGGGACTGTGGTCATGTCCATTGGGATGGCTTCTGTATTCGTGCCATCTGTGCCCTGCAGCTCCCATTGGCCCCTCTTGTGTTTCTTTTGTTCGTTGGCATGCATGGGTGACTTGTACATTTCACTGGTTGCATTGTGGCTTCATTGCACCTACGGGGAGTTGTACTTTGTGGGCAGGGAGCGGTGTACAGGCACTCAGTGGGGCCGTTTACGGTTGATTCGTGATGCCGTACTTCTCGCCATGGCGGAATGGTACATTACGCCATGCCTGATGGCGTTAGGTACATGTCCGCTAGGGTCGGAATTGGCGTACCGTTGCACCATGGTGGTGTTTGCGGTTTGGCATGGCGCGCGCGCGCGTGCTTGGTGCAGTTAGCGTTGGCGTTCACTTCGGTGTCGCTAATGGCTTCGTACTTTGCGGTGACGGGTCATAGTCGCACCGAGCGCTATTCGATGGCGGTATTGCATTTCCGCCATCGTTTTTCGATTTCCGCCAGGGTCGTAATGAGGGCCAATCAGTTAGGTTATGAACTCTTTCTGCTACTACTTCTGCTTTTTTGTTTACTTCACTGTCCCTGTATATACTCATATTTGTATGTGTTGTTGTCTCTGTGTTTTGTCTGTAATAATTATGTATTAAGTGAGTTTTATTATGTACTTTTTACATGTTTCACAGTACGCAAAACTCTAATAAGAAAGCAGTTATCTTTTCACTATTCAACATGGCAAGATTATGAATATTGCACCTTCATCATGTATGCTGCACACACTGCCTATGTTTCTGCATGAGTAGCTTAGTATACTGGATAGAACTTCATAATAGAATGCTATTTATATCAATGCATTGCTTAATGCACTAATTAGCTCATGATATTTATCCCCAATGATCCTTGACAGTTTTTGGTCAGCATTATAAGAATCCCTTGTACAGAGTTTTCATGAAAAGTAAATGCACATGTGATGTCATCAGTGATGTCCTGGTTGTTAGTGTTAACAGTGCACGGTGGCGCGAGTTATGGTTGCTTATCTTACCATAACTGCCGAATTTCAGGGGGTTTTCGGTTTTACTTTGAACCATAACGTCCCTTTAACAAAGTTTTTTCACTGAATTTCATAGGTTTTTAGTAGCACAACTTAACCATAACATCCCTTTAACAAAGTTTTTTTACTAAATTTCATAGGTTTTTAGTAGCGCAACTTAACCACAACGTCCCTTTAACAAAGTTTTTTACTGAATTTCATAGGTTTTTAGTAGCGCAACTTAACCATAACGTCCCTTTAACACAGTTTTTTTACTGAATTTCATAGGTTTTTTTTTAGTGCAACTTAATCATAAAGTCACTTTAACACATTTTTTTTTTTACTGAATTTCATAGTTTTTTATTAGTGCAACGTAACCATAACGTCCTTTTCAATGGAGGAAGACCACTAGCATCCTAGGTTCTCAAAGTGGGAACCCGGGGTGGTAAAAAAAAGATTTTTATTCCCAAACCAGGACACCACAGGCAGGCGTCCCGGTTTAGGAAGGAAAATCTTTTACCAAGATGGACACCAGGGAAAGGGAAGGCAGGGTGTATAAAGAGAACACAACAGGGCATCGGCAGGGGGTCGGGAAGACCAGGAGAGAGACACGGGGCATGAGTGGGGGGTAACACGAGGAAGACACAGGGCATGAGCAGGGGGTGGAAAGAAGGGAGACACTTGGCATGAGCGGGAAAGAAGGGAGACACGGGGCATGAGCGGGGGGTGGGGGTGAACAGGGGAGACACGGGCCATGAGCGAAGGAAAAGGAGGGAGACAGACACGGAGCATGAGCGGGAGTGAACAGGAGAGACACGGGGCATGAGCGGGGGTAGGGCAAGGTGGGGCCCCCACCCACACTCATGCCCCGTGTCTGCCCTGTTCCAACAGTGCAGACACGGGGCATGAGCGGGGGGTTGGGGGGGAAAGAAGGGAGACACGGGGCATGAGCGGGGAGTGGGGGGGAAAGGAAGACAGGGCATGAGTGGGGGTGGGGAGGAGAAGAAGGGAGACACGGGGCATGAGCAGGGGGTGGGGGGAACAAGAGGTCAACAAGGGGCATCATAGGAGGGGGTAACAAGAGGAAGACACGGGGCATGAGCAGGGGGTGGGAGGGAACAGGAGGAAGACACGGGGCATGAGCGGGGGGAGGGGGGTACAGGAGACAGACACGGGGCATGACCAGGGGGTGGGGGGCAACAGGAGAGAGACACGGGGCATGAGCGGGGGGTGGGAGAACAGGAGACAGACACGGGGCATGAGCGGGGTGGGGGGAACAGGAGACAGACACAGGGCATGAGTGGGGGGTGGGGGGAACAGGAGACAGACACTGGGCATGAGCGGGGGGGTGGGGGGCAACAGGAGAGAGACACGGGGCATGAGCGGGGGGTGGGTGGGGTACAGGAGACAGACACGGGGCATGAGTGGGGGGTGGGGGGCAACAGGAGGGAGACATGGGGCACGGAGCAGGACATTTCGGGGCGGCCGGTTCGGCGCAGGACGATTTGGCGCGGCGCGACAGCCCGCACCGAACTGGCCGCACATAAATGTCCTGCGAGTTCTTCATGCAGGCACCACAGCCACGCAGAGTACACAGCCGGGCCCGCGAAGGTGGGGGCTGTGCTGCTCGGAGCAGTCTGCTCCAAGCAGCACAGCCCCCACCCTCGTGAGCCCGGCAGATCAATTCTGCTCTGTGCGCCGCACCCCAGTGCACATCGCCTGCTGTTTAGGGAAACGTTCAGTGCAGTGCACTGAAAGTGCGAGTTTCAACATCATCCCACACTATTTTAAAATGAAACCGCTCTAGAACAGTTTCATTTTAAAATAGTGTGGTGTGAAGTTGAAACTCGCATTTTCAGTGCACGGCACTGCACGTTTCTCTAAACACCAGGCGATGTGCACTGGTGTGCGGCGCGCCAAAACATTGACGCCGAAACGGGGTGTACCGACGGGGCATGAGCGGGTGGGGGTAACAGGAGACAGACACGGGCCATGAGCGGGTGGGGGAAACAGGAGACAGACACGGGGCATGAGCGGGGGTGGGTGGGATGGGGGGGATAGTGACACGGGGCATGAGCGGGGGTGGGCGGCGGGAGGGATAGAGACACGGGGCATGAGCGGGGGGTGGGCGGCGGGAGGAATAGAGACACGGCATGAGCGGGGGGTGGGCGGCGGGAGGGATAGAGACACGGGGCATGAGCGGGGGGTGGGCGGCGGGAGGGATAGAGACACGGGGCATGAGCGGGGGGTGGGTGGGGTACAGGAGACAGACACGGGGCATGAGTGGGGGGTGGGGGGCAACAGGAGGGAGACATGGGGCACGGAGCAGGACATTTCGGGGCGGCCGGTTCGGCGCAGGACGATTTGGCGCGGCGCGACAGCCCGCACCGAACTGGCCGCACATAAATGTCCTGCGAGTTCTTCATGCAGGCACCACAGCCACGCAGAGTACACAGCCGGGCCCGCGAAGGTGGGGGCTGTGCTGCTCGGAGCAGTCTGCTCCAAGCAGCACAGCCCCCACCCTCGTGAGCCCGGCAGATCAATTCTGCTCTGTGCGCCGCACCCCAGTGCACATCGCCTGCTGTTTAGGGAAACGTTCAGTGCAGTGCACTGAAAGTGCGAGTTTCAACATCATCCCACACTATTTTAAAATGAAACCGCTCTAGAACAGTTTCATTTTAAAATAGTGTGGTGTGAAGTTGAAACTCGCATTTTCAGTGCACGGCACTGCACGTTTCTCTAAACAGCAGGCGATGTGCACTGGTGTGCGGCGCGCCAAAACATTGACGCCGAAACGGGGTGTACCGACGGGGCATGAGCGGGTGGGGGTAACAGGAGACAGACACGGGGCATGAGCGGGTGGGGGAAACAGGAGACAGACACGGGGCATGAGCGGGGGTGGGTGGGATGGGGGGATAGTGACACGGGGCATGAGCGGGGGTGGGCGGCGGGAGGGATAGAGACACGGGGCATGAGCGGGGGGTGGGCGGCGGGAGGAATAGAGACACGGCATGAGCGGGGGGTGGGCGGCGGGAGGGATAGAGACACGGGGCATGAGCGGGGGGTGGGCGGCGGGAGGGATAGAGACACGGGGCATGAGCGGGGGTGGGCGGCGGGAGGGATAGAGGCACGGGGCGTGGGCGGCGGGAGGAATAGAGACACGAGGCTTGGGCGGTGAGAGGGATAGAGACACAGGGCATGAGCGGGGGAGGGATAGAGACACGGGGCATGAGCGGGGGGTGGGCGGCGCGAGGGATAGACACACGGGCATGAGCGGGGGGTGGGCGGCGGGAGGGATAGACACACGGGGCATGAGCGGGGGGAAGGGATAGAGACACGGGGCATGAGCGGGGGGTGGGCGGCGGGAGGGATAGACACACGGGGCATGAGCGGGGGGTGGGCGGGAGTTATAGACACACGGGGCATGAGTGGGGGGTGGGCAGCGGGAGGGATAGACACACAGGGCATGAGCGGGGGGGCGGAGGGGAGGGGAGAGACACGGGGCATGAGCGGGGGTGGGAGGGAGGGGAGAGACACATGGGGCATGAGCGGGGGGTGGGTGGTGGGAGGGATAGAGACACGGGCATGAGCGGGGGGTGGGTGCGGGAGGGATAGAGACACGGGGCGTGAGTGGGGGAGGGATAGAGACACGGGGCATGAGCGGGGGGTGGAAAGCGGGAGGGACAGAGACACGGGGCATGAGCGGGGGGTGGGCGGCAGGAGGGATAGACACAGGGCATGAGCGGTGGGTGGGCGGCGGGAGGGATAGACAGATGGGGCATGAGCAGGGGGTGGGCGGCGGGAGGGATAGACACACGGGGCATGAGCGGGGGGTGGGCGGCGGGAGGGATAGACACACGGGGCATGAGCGGGGGGTGGGCGGCCGGAGGGATAGACACACGGGGCTTGAGCGGGGGGTGGGGGGGGGAGAGACACAGGGGGCATGAGCGGAGGTGGGGGGAGGGGAGAGACACACAGGGCATGAGCGGGGGTGGGGGGGGAGAGACACATGGGGCATGAGCGGGGGTTGGGCGGTGGGAGGGATAGAGACACGGGGCATGAGCGGGAGGGAGAGAGACACACGGGGCATGAGCGGGGGGTGGGCGGGAGGGGGAGAGACACATGGGGCATGAGCGGGGGGTGGGCGGCTGGAGGAATAGACACACGGGGCATGAGCAGGGGGTGGGCGGCGGGAGGGATAGAGACATGGGGAGGAGCGGGGGGTGGGCGGCGGGAGGGATAGACACACGGGGCATGAGCGGCAGGAGGGATAGACACACGGGGCATGAGCAGGCGGTGGGCGGCGGGAGGGATAGACACATGGGGCATGAGCGGGGGATGGGCGGCAGGAGGATAGACACGGGGCATGAGCGAGGGTGGGCGGCGGGAGGGATAGAGACACGGGGTATGAGCGGGGGGTGGGCGGCGGGAGGGATAGACACACGGGGCATGAGCAGGGGGTGGGCGGCGGGAGGGATAGAGACACGGGGCATGAGCGGGGGGTGGGCGGCGGGAGGGATAGAGACACGGGGCATGAGCGGGGGGTGGGCGGCGGGAGGGATAGAGACACGGAGCATGAGCGGGGGCAGGGATAGAGACACGGGGCATGAGCGGGGGGTGGGCGGCGGGAGGGATAGACACACAGGGCATGAGCGGGGGGTGGGCGGCAGGAGGGATAGACACACGGGGCACGAGCAGGGGGGGTGGGCGGTGGGAGGGACAGACACACGGGGAATGAGCGGGAGGTCGGGATAGACACACGGGGCATGAGCGGGAGGGAGAGAGACACACGGGGCATGAGCGGGGGGTGGGCGGGAGGGGGAGAGACACACGGGGCATGAGCGGGGGGTGGCCGCGAGGGGGAGAGACACACGGGGCATGAAGGGGGGTGGGCGGGAGGGTGAGAGACACACGGGGCATGAGCGGGGGGTGGGCGGGAGGGGGAGAGACACACGGGGCATGAGCGGGGGGTGGGCGGGAGGGGGAGAGACACAGGGGGCATGAGCGGGGGTGGGGGGAGGGAGAGAAAGACACACGGGGAATGATCGGGGGTGGGCGGGAGGGAGGGATAGTCACACGGGGCATGAGCGGGAGGGAGAGAGACACAGGGAATGAGCAGGGGGTGGGCGGGAGGGAGGGATAGACACACGGGGCATGAGCGGGAGGGAGAGAGACAAACGGGGCATGAGCGGGGGGTGGGCGGGAGGGGGAGAGACACACGGGGCATGAGCGGGGGGCGGGGGGGAGGGAGAGAGACACACGGGGCATGAGCGGGGGGTGGGGGGGAGGGAGAGAGACACACGGCATTCGTGTGCAGGCGGCAGATCCCTCTCCTCGGCCCTCCGCTGGCCACCATGTGCCGATGGCGTGAGCGGGGGGCTGGAGGAACAGGGGAGATACGGAGCAGGAGTGGGGGTGGGGAGACAAGAAGGACACACGGGGCATGAGCGGGGGTGGGAGGAACAGGAGACAGACACGGGCGGACTTACTGTGCAGGCGGCAGATCCCGCTCCTGCTGACAAAACCTCTCATGCGAGGAACAAAGATGGCGGGCATCTCTGAAGCCAGACGCACTGCACGCTTTCACCGCATCCAATGAGAGAGGACGTCAGATGTCCACGTACATCATGCAAGCTGCTTGCCCAATCACCGTCCTGTCCATGGAGCGAACAGGGAAGTGTGTCCGCGAAGCGAACACAGATATCACTAATTTTTTTTCACTTACATTTTTGTCATTTTTTTAAAAACTACTGGACGGATTTACACCAAATAAAGCAAAGCACGCTTTCGGGACCAAGCCGCCGCTCCTGCCGCAAATTTGGTGTAAATCCGTCCAGGGGTTTGGGCTGTAGGCGTGAGCAAAGTTTTTTTCCCATTATGTCTATGGGAAAAAACAAAAGTTTTGGGACCCCCCTATAACGTTTCCCCCCCGGACGAATCCTCACCAAACTTTGCAAAAAAATTCAGAGTGGGCCATATACTTTTTTTTGCAAAGTTTGGTGAGGATTCGTCCAGGGGGAGCGAAGTTATAAGCCGCCCAAAAAGTGCTCTTCCTATGGAAACACCAATTTAACCATAACTACATATACATATATATTTCTGAAAGTGTGTTTGTATGTTCGGGGTTGGCTCCAGTCCCATAACAGTTGGTGGGCTGACATTTTGGCCCACTTTCAGCATACCAATCTGCGGTGTATTGGCGATGTTGAAATCTGACCAACCCAACCCATTCGCCCTGCACTGGCCGGGGTCTGGCCCTGTACTATCAGTATAGACGATTTCCGGAGATTGACAATTTTGCGACTTTTCCAAAAATAGGAAGTCAGGACACAAGGTTGGCATGCCAGTCTGGGGTGTACTCGCGATAGTGATATTTTACCAACCCCACTCATTCGCCCTGCAAAGGGGTGGAGCAGGATCCGGCCCTGTGCTATCGGTATAGGTGATTTGTGGATACTGCCGATTTTGCGATTTTTCAAAAATAGGAAGTTATGATACAATAAAACATACGCAAGGCCCCCACGTGCATGTCAGCCCCAGACTCGTGCAATGCCAGGTGGTACCGCTAGTGTTATGTATATCAATGGTGTTTCTCAAGTATGCCCGGAATGCTCAATGAGCATGCGCTCCTTCTGAAATGTATCATCAGTACTACTTAAATATGCCAATGTTGCTGAATATGCCAGTATTGCTGCCCAAAAATGACAAGGCTATCAATGTGTGAAAAGTACTTGTCAGATTTACCATTGGTGCTACTCAATGGGCCAGCAGAGTTGGTCAAATGAGACGAATGATAAACACAGAAGATATAAGATGACAAGTCTGTTCAGTGATGTGTATGTTGTGTGAAAAACACTTTCTCCAACACCAATCTCTTTGGTTTGGCACTAAAACCGCTGCCAATCTCGGGTTAAAGGAAAGGAACATGCTCACGAAAGGGAGTTGAAGATCTTCCCCAGCCATGCGCTCATTTACATCATCTGGGGGCAGTACAAGACATTAAAGGCCACTCCAAAATGGTCTGTTGCATGGTCCATATTTAAGTATTTCCAAATTGTTATGGGTCCCTCACTTTTCCTTTTAATTGTTCCTTTGTGCACTAGTGGTGCCATTCAAATATACAAGGACTGCACAATGTGCCAGTGCTGCAGCACGCATTTACAAAGGATGTTGCTTAATGTGCCAGTGGTCTACCCTCTACCACTAGGTCCCTTTTGGTTTCCGGGGCAACACTTTGATAGAAGGATTCCTCTACGCTCTTGTACGGTGCTCGAGGCCATGGAAGGTGAGCAGAAGCTGAAAGGAGCCTCCAGTGTGGCTAAATGCGGATGAGAGTAGGGAGGCCACCTTTCTGTTTTTTGACAGACAGTCCTAAAATGAGGGCCTCTGTCCATTATCCCTGGAAACCTCGATTGCGAATTCCAGTTGTACGTAATTTCACACGAGGGAGGGTTACGTGACAGAGCCCTGATTGGGGAGCAAGAAAGGAAAGCTTGCCCTTTCATCATCCCCATGATGTGTGCCTACCTGCCATTGGCGGCAGTTGCTAGGATAGTTGAGTGGTGAGTCTGATAACAGGTTAGGGATCCCTCTTTGTGATGCAATCAGCAGCCTCAATGTAGGGCTTCATGCACTGTTCATTTGTGGAGGTGGGAACTAAAGGACACACACACATTCTCTCTTTCTTTCTCTCTCTTTCTTTCTATATTGGCATCTGGAACCACTTGGCTAACTGGGCTCTTGCACTGCTGTGCGAACTGGGCATACTAAGATCCTGCACCATTGTGCTAAATGGCCGTGCATCTAGACTTGCTATACCATCTGGCAGGAACAATGGAAATCTGGTACCACTGTGTTATATGAGCACAGCAGACTCTGTCCCTGCTGTGTTAACTGGGCACAATGGAATCTGGCATTGCCATTGTTATTGGCAAAACCTACATGTTATTTGCTAAGCCGTATCACTAACACCAACTGCTAGCACTCCCAATGGTCACACCATGATGCTATTGTCTTGCAATATCATAAGGGTGCTGCCACTAACGTTAAATGCTGTCCACAATGTGGGTGTTGCCGATGATGTTAGGTTGCATCTTCGAATGTTAGCAGAACCCTGATCTTAAGGTCAATTCTGTGTTAAAAGGAGAAGCATTCGGCCATTATAGCACACCCCAGCAATACTGTCTATGCCTTGGCATAGTCACTGGGAAAATTAGGGCATTCTCAGATTAATGACAGCTCCTTGGACTCTTTGAACAACATTCTACTGCATGTTTTGGCTGCTTCCTGATGCCCCTCAGAAAGAGCTCTGTGTATGTTCTTGACTGCTTGAACCATACAATATCATATTTTACAGTTAAATAATGTGGAGGAGCTTTGCATTTACCATGAATTAGGGAAACAACCGTATATTGGGCCCCATTATGAGTTTGCCGTTATACTAGCGGTATTACTGCCAGGATACCGGCAAACGGAATGGCTGTTACTGGCACTTGGTCTGCCGTAATTACCGGCAGATTACAAGGGGAATCCCCATTCCATGGAGTGACTTAGGACTCCATGGGGGGATTTTGCTTCTATTACCAGCAACAGTATTACCATGCCAGTAATACAGGCCGTTTTTTGCTAGTAGGGGTCAGATTCACCCCTACCGGCAAAGTTGTAGTTGTTTGGTCCGGTAAAAATGTTGGTAAACGTTATTACTGGCACTTTTACTGTGTACCGGCCAACTTGTAATGAGGCCCATTGTTTTTATTTCGTATGATTGCATGTATGTATTGGCTTGTGCAATTCGTTAATATGTGTCCATAAATGTGATCGTTTGTTCAGAATGTTTGCAGCCATTTATTCCTTGATTTAACTCAGGGCCAGGTGGTCCCCCTAAATGAGAGAGCAGTCCCATTCCTGTCCATCCCACTCTTGATTAGTCTTTAGCTTCTGGCGGTCGTGGAACATGACTTAGCAGCTGCAAGCTATCTCCCACCTTCAGCTGCCAGGCAGCTTCCAACAGGGGCATCTTAAGGGTCTTGCATTAGTTTAAGTGTCAGCACTGCCACGGCAAACCGTGAGCTTAGGCCCTGTAAAGTCCATACCTGCTCTGTAACTCATCAAAAGCTTTCAGTGTTGGCTAAGACTTGGCTTCAATCACCCAGGAGGGGTGGGTGCAGTGGTGAGTTACTTGAATGCATGAATGTAAACTTATTTAAGGCAGGCATCCTGTTGGTGGCACTTATCCTCTGGCACATGTTCTAGTGGATTGGTTGGCTGGTTTGTTTGGGCATAGGTACATTGAATGGTACTTCACAAAATATTAAATATTGAAATAAAGTAAGTTTGTCTTAAAAAGAAAGCCTTGTTCACTCATTTTCATACCTCGAAGAACCCGGAAGGGTAACCGTAGAAGGGTACTGGCATGAGCTAACCTGAGGATTTAAACTTTCCCAAGCACTCACTTGAGTGTAGCAAACATTGTCCACCTACCTCCATAGGATGATGTTAGTAATCTGTAGAGGATAACAGATGGCGGTATAATCCCTCATATTTATGCTTTGAAAATACAGTCACACAGCAAACACTATTCATCGAATTTTCTGGCGAGTGACAGACCTTTTTTTTGTAGAAATGCATGTTTATTTAGGCAGTTTAGTTAATTCATGGTTGGCGGCCAACCGCTGTGTTTGCTGAAGTAATGCCCTGTGTAGCATGTCCCTTCTAATGGCAATAAAATAATCTAAAAAGAGCCAAAAATTAGATGCACCAGATACAGGAACAAAAATGCATTGCAATAGACTGCCAGGCAGGGAATTATCAACATACATTCAAATGCTACTGAACTGAGTACATACTTATGTTATGTTTTCAGAAAGCAAAAAGCAACACATTTGTAACAGCTCTCTTTATGGTGATTGATTGGTAAGCATTACACTATAAATTATTGAATTTCACTGGCCTCTTCTAAACATGTGGCAGGCTAGTTAGCTCAATGTGCAGTGATATCATCTGACATCTGCCTTCTCACACACTTCTATTGGACAGAAACATTAGACACGTGTATAGTAAAAACGTTTTTCCCATTGGCTTTTCCAGGGTGAGCGGAAGTAGAATGAGCAATTAGACCAAGCAGCTTTGTTACATATGACACAATGAAATATAACAGTCAATTTGCTTTCGTCAAGGAACATTCTGTTTCCATCATTATGAACTGTACCTATCAGTTTATTTTGTAGCCTCTCTCTTTGGAAAGATTACCAACAAGCATGAGTTCATATGTCCTGTGTGCAACCTTATGTTTCGAGACTCTGCTGCTCACTGGCATTGCTCTTGGCAATGGTGCTGATATGCATATTCAGAAATGTTTGCACATTAACGTGAAAGAGACTGCATTCAATATTATCTACAGGTAATGCAAATCCATTATGGTAGTTGCAGGGTCTCAAGTAATTCCAGTGTGGGGCAGAGGCACTCATGTGAGTTATGATTTTCTTGAAAGATCTCTATTACTCTTGCATTAGCTCAGTGTGAAAATATGAATATCTGCATTAGCTGTGATTTCTATTTTAAACTGGTTAGTGGATATCGAATCTGGGATGCAGGGGACTTTATCGTTTCAATTCATCCTGTAGGGGGCAATGTGGTGCTATGTCTGCCCTAGCTCTGTGATCATATTATTTTGAATTATGCCACTCACTCTTGCCAACTCATAAGTTGCATTTCAGTTGCACTGCCTAAAAATGTAGCTTTGTTATAGGTTGCTGGATACAGCTTGGGAAAAATCAAAAGCCGGCGTCCCCTTGGCTTATCAATGTGCAATATCTTGTCTTCACCTCTGTTTTTTTTTTTTTAGCTTTTGTTAGGTTGAATTTGTATGACTCACCACCGCAAGCTAAACTCCTGGGAAAACTTTCCGCTGGCATGTGACTGTGTAAGGTGTTGCAAACTTTGGAATGTGCCCTTCAGTGAAAGCTCTGAGTGCTACGTTTATCGTGTGCTAAAGGAGGAGAATCTCATGCTGCAAGAATTATTTTCGAAGCCTTTGTGTAGCGCATTGAACTAATGTACTGTACTGGTGAATACTTATTCATGGATATAAGAACTTTACCTGCAGGTTTTCATAACTAACACAAACTAATGTGGGTCAGGCTACGTAGCATAATATGTGTGTGACTGTTTGTGTGTGTGTATATATATTCTTCCATGAGGACCTGCCTGATATTTTATGCTGAAAAGTGGGGGAGGGTTCTTTCTGGGAGAGAAGGGCTTACTCATGTAATGTGTTTAGCTAATGCAAACTGGTGGCACTCCTTTATTTTATCACTCTGAACACCTCTTCTATATTTCTTAAGATAATGCAAACTACGGCTGATTTAGATTAAAAGGACATGTGTGCTTGCCTATACAAGGTACATTTTAGCCTAAATAGAAGGTATCTGGCAGGCTGTGCTGGGCCTGCATGCAATGGTTTGCACTGAATGGACTGCTTTGCTTCATGGCTGTGTGTGTGGTTTCTAAGAGTGACTTTCTCAGCTTATATATTTGTGCAGGTTTGAAATGTTGAATAAAGGGGTTCATATTTGCATACTCCCCCACAACCCATTAAATGTGCAATCTAGGGTGCTGAGTCAGAGTTTAGTTACATAATCATCTGGACAGTAACACCATGTCTGGCATGAGATGTATATATTTATTGGATATTTGATGGTCGGTTCTAAACCTTGGCTCATGTCGTGGACTGGATAGCAGTGGGGAATTACTCTGGGACTTACGAGGCGGCAAGTGGACACCCTCTAAGGATTCCACATTATATCTTAGCAACTAATTGCTATTTCAAAATTAGAATTACTAGAAAATTAACGACATATAAGCCTGTTTTTGGAAGGTTGGTTGGGTTTGTAGGAGCCTTTTAGGAGATTATTATGCAGTGTGTTTGGTCACTGCCCCCATTTAGTTTAGGGGCTTTTGCTGAGGATTAGTCACTCATCCTATCCTACACTTTCTGTATCCGCTCATCCAAGGGCTTTGGGATCTGGGTACCTTATCTCTCTTTTAGGTAGGCTTTCATATTTCCTCTCGGATCCATGGAGTCACCTTTGTGAATCCTACATAGCTGGCTCCACTCTGGATTACGTGGGAGGGAGCCTCTGAGAGTGTCACAGGGTGGTGTTACTTAGTGTAGTGTGCCTTTATATCTGAAAATCTCTGTAGAATGTAAGCTGAGTGGCACCAGCACCCAGGTGCCTCCTCAACAATCACTAAATGCGAGGATTAAGAGCTCCCACACTCAGAATATGAATGTATCCCCTCTGGTGTTCCCTGGGGTAGCCTGCTCCTCCCAGATACTTATGAATCTGCCACCTAGCTGTAGCAGGTCCTCGCAGCTGTCATTGCAGATGTTATCTGGGGTGACATAACACTAGTGCCATACGCACAGACTTAGTCTGGGTAGCAGTTAATTGCTTGGAACAAACTGCAATTCTGAGCCTGATCCTATCCAGAGTGCCAGCCATAAGAGACAATTGCATGAGTGTGGGCTAAAATCGTGGAGAACTCCCATAAGGCCATTACACATGCTGTCCACTGACTCCAGTTTTGCATTGTTGAAAAGGTGGACAGAACGTCCTTCAGTTGGTTTGGTTATATGAACTGGTGACAATGCAAATCTAGCATGCATCTGGCACTTTTAATTCTTTGCATTACAGCAACGAAACTAAGTAGTTCTCTTCATAGTCATGAGGGCATCTTTAGGAGTGGTGCCCGGGGCATTCTACCGTAACATCAGAAACTCCTGCTCTGCTCACAATTACTTTTTCACTTGGCCTGTTTTGCTCAGTGCTGTAATGTACCTCTTTTGGTCAGTCAAGAGCTGCTACGCAAACAGCAAGTAATAAGGCATGACCACTGAGGTGAGCTTTGATGGAACTTGCTCTGCAGTGATCTAGTTTCTAACATCTGCAATAGAAAGGTGAAAAGGATTGTGGTCATTTTCCAGTTTCTCAATGATACAAAATAATAAGACATCCACCGACAGCTCACGTGCCCTTAAGTCAAACATTGCAGGGTTGGAAGCCCTCTTTCAAGGACATATAGCCTGTTTGTATTATTGTATTTTTCCGGGAAATTTTTGTATATGAGGGAGGGAGGGATTCCCCAAACTCCAAGCTTCATCTCCAGTAAAGTTTTTGTCCAGGAATGGATCTATTTGCAGGTTCAGATCGCCAGCAGTTATGTGGAAATTCATCACCCAATAAATTCAAATTAAATGAGGCTGCACTCAGGTCATATACATACATGTAGTATAGATAGCTGAATATCAGTGGCGAGCATAGCAGAGATTCCCAAGGCATCTAGACTTTAGACAAAAACACTGTTGGGAAATGATGGAAAGATATAAACTTCCAGCAATATTATGATTTCCCGACTGAGCGGCTACATGTACTCTTAATTGCTGGAGTAAAGTAGATTATATATCCACGTCGTCTAGAGGCAAAACATTTCAAAACCTTACATAAACTAAACCCATTCCGTGTGTTTCCATTATTAAGAGAATTTCGCTTGGGCTTGGTCTTAATGCCACAGTTAGGGCATGTTTCAAGCCACGTGGGGAAATCAAGATTTCAATCGAGTATAATTCGAGCATTTGGTGTGGTATCCTGCACAGATCCTATTGGTGCTTGTGTTTACTTTGTTCACAGTACTGACTGCTCCTCTATAGTTCCTGTATCAAATAAGTAAAAGTAAAATCAACTGATCGAATTTGGATTGAACAATCTTCCCACGTTGTAAATCTGAAACAAATGACCAATAATCCTTCTGCCAGCTCTCTGTCAATCAGTGTCAATGGGATACAACAAAAAAGGGGGCAGAAATATCCTGGAATCTATACTTGTCCACAATGTCACTTCTCTAATAGAATGGCAACCTCTTGCGTGCCTCATCCAATAGATCACTTTATTTTTTAAAGTGTCCTTAGATTCTTCGAGAGGGCGCTAGAGACCCGAACAAGATGGCCGCTCCCCTGTGAGCTCCCGTGCGGTCTTAAAAAATCCTTATCAATCCTGTTTATTCCGGTGGATCAACACCCCAGTACAGCATCTTACAATGTCGCAAGTGAGCAGCGAAGAAACACAGCCGAAGGACGGCCAAATTCGGAGTCCCACGACACCTAAATCCTGTTCAGCGTGCTCTGGTGCCCTTGGGCGGCTGCGAGAGCCCGGAGGGCCGCAGATGCTCGCTTGCCCTCCTTGGCCCGGGTGTCTAGTCAAAGGATCGAATCAAAAGGCTTGGCAGGACAAAGGATCGACACCAAAAGGTCGACAGGACAAAGGATCGAATTATTTTTTTTAATCATATATATTTTTTAAGGTTTTCGTTTTGGAAAAAAAGTGTTTTTTAGCAAAAAAAATGGGTTGGGGGGACCCCCCCAAAAAAAAAATGTGAAAAAAACAACAAAAAGAAATTCGATTCTTTGTCCTGTCGACCCTTTGGTGTCGATCCTTTGACCTGTCGACCCTTTCACTGTCTATCCTTTGAATGGCAACCCTTGGCCCGATAGCAGAGCCCCGCGGCAGACATCGCTTCATCAAGCCCTTGGGCAGCGGAGGGCTGCGGAGGTCCTCGTCGGCCGTCGGAGCCGCGGACGCGCCCCCACCTTGCCTCTAGCAACAACGAGGGCCGGCTCCAGGTGGTGCGGCCTGCCCTCAAGCGTAACACACGCTCCAGCCCAGCCCCGCGGGCCTGCACCCGGGAGGCCCTACTGAACCCAGAAGCCTGCAAGACAAAATAGAGCAGACGGGGCGGCCCCGTGACTCCCCTTCTGAAATACGGTGCAGCGACACTCACTGGGGCCCCCAGCGGAGGGTCGGCCATTGGAACACGGCGACCGGGCTGACCCGCCCCACACCCCAACATAGACCTGCCTCCTAACGTCCCAGCACCACGGCAGCACCCGGCGGCTGAGAGCACGCGATCATACGGAGCCCAGGCGAAGCGAGCAGCGGACCCACAGAGGGCCCGCATTAATCCTCCAAGTACAGCGCTCCACAGCACCCCAAGACCACGGTGGCACCCAGGGGCCGGGGGCACCCAACTGCGCAGGACACGGGCGGAACTAACAGCAGACCCACAGTGGAACCGTGCAGAGCTTCCAGGTACAGCGCACGCAGGGGGGCCAGAACTAGCAAAGCGCACACAGGGAAAGACCAATGGCATAACTTCCCATAGTCCAAGCGCACAATCTACTGGTCACCCAATCTGAGTGACTGGGTCCTCCCTAGCAAACCACACCATACAGCTCACCACCCCCTGACAAAGGGCCCTAGCTTTGCTGCAAAGAGATTCCAACAAAAACAACCTGAACATACCACAGCCAGCACAAGCTTATCCAGTTCTCATAAGACGTCATAATACACCCCTGCATCAGCCAGCCAGTAGCAATTTAAAGCAGAACAACAGCCCCCACGCAATTTCGAGACACACTAGAAAACAAACTGGTTGACAACACCCCTGCGCATCAGACAGTTACCGAGCTATCTGCTGAAAACTGAAGGACAAGAGCGAACCAGCTTCACCAGGCAAAAGAGTAACTCATAAACTCCCCCAGGGGCGTAAAGACCCCAACAAACAGCACAGACCCCCAAAACCAACACCCTGCACTAACACCCTGATCCTGCGATGGGGAAGTCTGACAAATCACAACGTAAACTGAACTTTGAAGCCGGCATCTCAGCCAAAACACCTAGACACAACAGTGAACCTGAATCCCCGTCAAAGGCGTCTGGCCAAGAGGATAGCGACCCCCAACCGCTAGATATCAGAGCACTTCTCCTGGAGCTGAAAACCGGAATCAGCAACCTAGATAGCA
The DNA here is from genome assembly GCF_040938575.1 of Ambystoma mexicanum. Taxonomy (NCBI): domain Eukaryota; kingdom Metazoa; phylum Chordata; class Amphibia; order Caudata; family Ambystomatidae; genus Ambystoma; species Ambystoma mexicanum. The sequence goes on from NC_090932.1 coordinate 646,734,768, forward strand.
AACTAGACGACCTCTAGTCCAAAGTAGATCAGGTCCAACACCGGCTCGATAAGCACAGCGAGCGCCTGGACGAAGCAGAGCAACGCATATCCAATCTTGATGACGGAGTAACAACCCTAACTACCAGGGTGTCGACTCTTGACGCACAAATGAAAACGGCCAATGCGCAAAACAAGGACCTCGAAGGGCGCTCTAGAAGGAACAACATCAGGATAGTGGGGTAAGAGAGAAGCAATTACAGGTCAAGATGGAAGACCACGTGGAAGAGATGTGCAAATCCCTTTTTGGACCAGAGGCACTTTCGCATTTGTTTGTTATAGAGAGAGCCCACAGAATACCGACATCTAAACTCATTACCGGAGCACCACCTCGACCAATAATTGCAAAACTACTCAATTACAAAGACAGAGACGCGATCCTCCGAATGGCTAGAGAGAAAGGCGAGCTACAACATGATGGCGATACAGTTCACTTTTATCCTGACTTTTCCCCTGCCGTTCAGGCGCAAAGAAGGTCCTTCACTAACGTCAAACAAAGACTCTGCACCAACCAGATTCATTCTCTTCATCAGGGGCTGTGAGTTCAGTCAATTTCCATTTATCTACAAATATTCAACAAAAATACGAATCAATAACTGTATAACATCCAAAGTAATCATAGTGTAAAGCATCTAAAAATTGTTCTTGTACAGAAATCAAGTTCAATCATCATATGTCAACACCTGATCAGATTTCTCATAATGTGACAATTTAAAGGAACCAGAATTTTTTACAATGTTGCCCATCCTCAATTATCATTTCTGAATATAATTCATGATTGTGAACACAATAGGGTAGTTTTGGGAAAATATAAATACCATGTCAAAAATAGAGAAAACATATGTAAATGGTGAGATATGCTAGAGATTAGCCTCAAGAATATGTCTATGCTTTGGAAAAGCAGTTGCTCGAACAGAATCATTCTCTTGAGCTCAACTACTTGAAGTAAAACCAAAAAAACCCACAACCAGACTCATCCACACCATGAAGTTTTCAAGTCAGAGTTATCAGATCAAAAAGATCATCACAAAAAATTGGGATCTCATAAAATCAGACTCCAATTTAAACAGACTTTTTCCGGAACCCCCAATGCTGGCATTCAAAAGAGAGAGGAATTTCAAAGACAGCCTCATCAAAGCAGAAAGGAAGAAAACTTCGAGTCAAACTACACTTACGAAACAAAAACCGGGAACTTACCCATGCTTACAGTGCCAACATTGTTCCAATATCATCAAGGGAGATCACGTCCGCCATCCCAGTAATGGCAAAAAATCCTTCTTCACGATTTTGCTACATGTGATAGCAAAAACATCATATATGCCCTCAGATGCCCGTGCGGGAAATATTACGTTGGCAAATCGATTAGAAAGGCTAAAGAACGCTGGACGGAGCACAAGTCCAATATCAGAACCAAAAATGAAAAATCTCCAGTCTTTAGACATTTTAAAGAAAATGGTCATAATATCACCCAACTACGATGGGTAATTTTGGAAACTGTTCATTCATTACCGAGGGGTGGGGACTTTGCTAAGAAACTATCCCAGAGGGAATTATGGTGGATACATAAATTAGACGTCGTCCAACCACATGGTCTCAATGAAGATTTTTACTTAGGATCCTTCCTCTGAACAAGGTTGATAATGATACTGCAAAGATTGTTGACAACTGACTTATTTTGTGAAATGTCTAGTACTGTATCAGATTGTGCACTCCAGTTTTAGGAGACAGGAACCATCTTAGTTATACACCATATATACCATAGTACCTTACTATTTATTCTGACAACGACAGTCTTTCTGACACTTCACTGCTCTTTGAGTCTTAGAAATACCCCTACTGATATGGACTAAGCAGTGAAAGGTATCCCAGATCGCATGCTATTGCTCCCATTATAAGATTCTTTTGATTTTTTACATACACTCCCAACACGCGATTTGACCTGCAGACAGGATCAAATAATTCTGTTGTATATCTCGCACATTACTCTTTGTTCCTTCCATTACAATAGTAATAAGAACTGTGTTCACAACGTAATCACGTCACAAACATAGCCAACAAACGCCACTTGTTTACCTTCGTGACGTCAGACACGTTCTCGACGTGATGACGTCACGCGCATGACGTATATTTATGCCGCCATGTTCTGCTGCTTTGGACAAGGCAAGAACTGGATAGCTCGTGATTCCTCCTATTGTAAGTACTTTTTGGCTCGTTCTGCACCATTCCTTGGCATACTTCAAGCCCGGGTCCTTATTTTTCTTCACTTTTACCCCGTTTTGTTGTCCGTAGGAACACAGACTTCTTGACCGTGAGACTTGTTCTCGGCTTACCCGCTTCAGCCACACTTATTTGGCGTCTCTGCTACGTCTGGAATTTAGCTACACCCTATACTGGAGTAAGTGCTTGAACTTCTCTTTAACTTATGTAGTCAGAACACTTAGTCCAAAGCATAGACATATTCTTGAGGTTAATCTCTAGCATATCTCACCATTTACAGAATTAACATATGTTTTCTCTATTTTTGACATGGTATTTATCTTTTTCCAAAACTACCCTATTGTGTTCACAATCATGAATTATATTCAGAAATTATAATTGAGGATGGGCAACATTGTAAAAAATTCTGGTTCCTTTAAATTGTCACATTATGAGAAATCTGATCAGGTGTTGACATATGATGATTGAACTTGATTTCTGTACAAGAACAATTCTTAGATGATTTACACTATGATTACTTTGGATGTTATACACTTATTGATTCGTATTTTTGTTGAATATTTGTAGATAAATGGAATAAATAAATAAATTTGCATAAACAGATCCACAGAGAAAACAGTGACTTGAATTGAAATACTTATTTCTACTATTCGAAAATTACTGGGTTACTCTAGCCATAGATAGTGTGCAGGGGGCGGGAGTTCCCTAACAGGGAACACACTATTGTTCTATTGTATTGACAACCCATATGCCAGGGCTGTTTCTTTTCTCCTCTGCACCTTAAAACCTGTTTTATATTTTCTTGAATTGTTTTACTATAATAATCGTACCATACATTTGGAGTGCATGGTGTCTAATTCGCTAGACCAAACTAACTTTACCAACACGACAGGAAGGACTGGCCCTCCCTGATATGGAACACTACCATTGGGCCGCCCAAGCACAATTCCTTAGTCAATGGTATGCAACGCAGTTTATAAGACCCCACGTCCAGATAGAGAGTGCGCTTGCAACACCATATCTCCTCTGTGCCATAATCTTCAGCCAATTTCCAGTCAGTCAAGCATCCATGAACCCTGTAACCCCCACCTACTTAATTTGGAGAAAGATAGCCAAGAAAGGTGACGTCACGTCCAGATTCTCTCCTCTTCTCCCGATCAGATACATCCCTGGAATCCCCTTCACAGCCGAAAAAATATTCCTGCTTTGGTCAGAAAAAATACAGTTGCACTCCATGAATGATCTCTTCCCGGAAGGTTCATTCCTGACCCTACAACAAACCCGAGAAAGAGGGAACAACAATGCCCTCGATACCTTTATCTACTTCAGACAATGACACTCGCTACAGGCAGTAATTCCGTCCTTTCCGCAACAACCACCAGTTTGGCCACTGCTCGACAACACAATTCAAGCCCAAGGAGACGGGCCCCTTGACAAACATCTACAAAGCCCTCCTCAGTGTACCAAATGCACCTTGCTCAAGAGCCAAGAAAAGGTGGGAAAAAACACTAGAAAGCATAATCCCAGATGAGGAATGGGCATACATACTAAATCTCACTAAAACGGTCGCGATCAAATCAAGGTTTAAGCTAATACACTTTAATTTCCTCCATCAAACATACCATACACCTATGAAACTGCATGCCCAAAGAGAAACAGTTTCAGCAGACTGCGACAGATGCGGGGCGCCTAAGCGGACTTCGTTCACCTAGCATGGCCCTGCCCCCCAGTGGCCACTTTCTGGAACGCAGTACTGGAAAAAACATCAGCAATAATAGGAACGGACCACGATACTGACCCAAAGATAGCGATGCTGGGGCTGACCCAATCGCTGCCGAACACGGTTAGAAAACTGACAGACCTATTGCCGATCCTTGCACATAGAAGAGTCGCATACAATTGGAGCAGAGGACCCCCACCAAGCCTGCAGCTCTGGTTGAAAGACATTACATACTGTCAAGACATAGAAACCGACTTCATTAAGACTTTGCCGCTCCACTCACGCCCTCCAGACATCTGGGGACCATATATCGCATATTTGCTTTCAACAACAGACGTCTTGGACCTGCAACACCTATCTCCATCACAGAACTCAAGTACCAGCTCGGCACACAACGCGGAAGCCTCAGCGGCTGCACTGCACAGATAAATACTTTGGCATAAAGACAATGTTATTACAACGGGCGGGGTGGAAAGGGTCTCACGTTGCAGCCGGCACATGGCCTTAATGTTTGTTCTGTTTGAAAATGCCAATAAAGAAAGTTTAAAAAAAAAAAATTTCCTTAGATTCTTTTGATAACCTTGGCATGTCCTTCAGATAGTACTCAGATTTAGTATCTGCAGAAAGTATAACCAACTTTTGTTGAATGGCTTGTGTGCTCCCCAGAGGTGACACATTTCTAGGCAAAGTGTTTACACTGGTTGGCAGCTTTAGGTTCTTAGCGCTAAGGCATGGTTTAGAACTTGAAGCTGGATTACATGCTACATGTTAATCAATCTGTTTAGTTTATCCTGTGAAGGACAATCAGAGCCCATAGGTTGCAGATACAAATCAGCCTACCTTATATGCGCACAACTATTTAGAGTTATATAATCTATATCATTGATTGGCTCACTAGTGGGAAGTGACATTTTTTGTAGGATCAATTTCAGGAACACTGAATACACATTGAAACCTATTTGGATCCAGTTGATTTATATTTCCAATACTATATGCTAGCCTGGTCAATTCACTGGCAAACTTCGCTAATATATTGCATAGATCCATTTGACCACAACACATGCATTGTGGGCATAAATAAGGCGTGTACCAAATTTCAATTCAAGTGGGTAGTTGGCCAAAATTCAGCCAAAATCTAGATATTCGGTTTTGGTCGAATACCTTTTTGAATACTCACTTGAAGCCGAAGTCCACTTTCTGTGATTAGCTATCATCTCTTCGTTTGAGAGATGGTAGCCAATCACAAAGAGTGGCCCTGCTGGGGGACGGCTGCATCAACTAATAAGCAAGTAATGTATTGGCTGCTGCAGCCTACCACGACAGCACTTTCTCACATGGAGTTTTCAAGGATTACCTTTGGAGACGCTCAGTGAGCAGAGAACAGCCGGGGGGAAGGCTGCAGCAACCAATAAGCTACAGCCTTCCCCTGGCAGTAGTTTGCCAACAGCGTTCTACTCATGTGGAGTCTACAAAGTGAGGTGGTGATGAAGAATGAGGGTCTTGCATAAGGGGCGAGAGAACAATAAGACGCAGAATGGCAGGATGGTAGGTAAACAAGATTCTTATTGTGCACAAGAGAAAGAGCAAATGACAGCTGGGATTTGGAGAGAGCGTTCAAAATAAATCAGGTCAGCCAGAGTTGCCAGAAGTATCTCTGACTAGATGTACAGACAGCACTCCTTAAATACAGACGTTGGTAATATAAAGGCACATTGGCCCGACTCCAGGTGGGCCGTTACCCAGACATGTTTGTGTAATGCTAACATACTCTTGCACCAGGCAGATCTGGGCACTAGTAAACTTTTGGTTTCCTTTGTACCCTTGTGTAAGATGTAAGGTCCGTTAGCATGCCACTTCTATTCAAAAGAAAATAACAACTACTGTATAGATTTACAGTAATGACATAGAAAAGGCAAGTAAGTGCACAGGAGTGTGACGTCGTGTTTCTGGAATAGCAGAGGTCGGCCAGGCTAGGCCTGGGCTGCAATGTATACTGTGTGCAGCATGCAAAGGTGAATGTACAGAATGGGCCTAGTGCAGGCCTAAGGTATAATATAGATATTATGCGACAACTCCCTGTTTGCTCATACCCTAAACAGGGTGTAGACCACAGAAAGCAGAATATAAAATGGACTCACAAGCAGTCAGTGCGCTTAACCCAAATGAAAACAGAGTAATTGTAACGCTCACCTGGTTCCCGTAGAGGCGCCGGTCTTGACTGGGCGTATACCGTATCTTCAAAGGTGATGTGTAACACACGGCTGGCTCTTTGGGCTGGACCTCTGTGCACTGTATGTCTGACTCGAAGGGTAAGATGTCTGCAGATAGAAAATATGGGATTAATGAACTGGGTTATTGAATGTCTCTCTCTTCTTCCCTTTCTCTTCTCCTGTAGAACCCCAAAGGTTAACGCTCTCACCTTAGGTAAGTGAACGCCGTGCTCTCCATCTGCCTCGGGGCAGGGTGCTGTAACCAGTTTCTTCACTGGATAAGGGGAGCAGGCCTCTTGACTTCAGAGGACTGCTGTCTGTCGTTTACTGCACGAACAGTAAGTTTCGAGTAATTCTAATGTCTTTGAAGTCTTTAGTAATGATGTCTCTTGTTTTGCAGGGTTCCGGCGATGGCGGATGACGGGCTGAAGTGAGTTGAAGATGGAGCCCGTGTGATGAATAGAAATGCCTGGAAGCACGTAAGTAAGCGCTTGTTGCCTGCTTCACGATGCGCTCTAACTGTCTTTTTATTTTGCAGGTACAAGTTCGGAGCGGCTGCAGGGTGCCGGAATACCCACTGGGTTAGATGTGGAAAGGAGTAATGGCACGTGAGTATTAAAGTTCCCCAATGTCTTTAAACGCACCTTGTTTTGTCTTTCAGATGCGGGATGCAGCGCCGAAGGCCTCCGGAGCGTGCGAAGAGTTGGTAAGCTTTTGTCTTTCAGATGCCGGAATGCAGCGCGAGGCGTTGGTGACAGCCGATGGACCAGGTAAGTGAAGCGCTGTCACTGAAGACCGTAATGCTAACCTGTTCTTTCTTGTCTTTATAGGTGTTGCTGAAGACTGGATTCAGGATGGTAAGCCTTTTTCCTTAGGCCCAGGATCAGATGCAGAAGACACGATGAGCGTTCTGCTGCAGAGGATGCAGAATAACGCAAAGCAAGATTCATCCATCGGGTGTGGTTTAAATAGCCTCCTGTAGTGCTTAGGTGTCTCCTTCCACAGCCACGCCTAGGTAAGAAAAGAGTTCCTGCTTTCCAGAAGAGTCCCAGTGTTCTGAACCTAGGGAGTGGCTCCTGCCCCACCCAACAGGAAAAGTAGTTCCAAACAGAAGAGGATCAGAGGCTCAACTGGCAGGCAAGTAAGCAGCATGGTCTGCTGCAGGTAAGTCCACCCAAGCGTTATGAGCCTGGCGCTTCCAGCGCTGAGACTGGGCATATTTATGAGCCTGGTGCCACTGGCGCCAGGACTGTGTCCAAAAGGTCCCAATTGGGACTGGTTGGCACTCGGAACCTGGGTTATGGATCTGCTTCCAAGAGAGTTGGGAAAGCCCTGACCTTTTGGAAGCAGAGATCATGACAGTACCCCCCCTCAAGGCCCCTCCCAAACCGGGCTTCTCCGGGGGTTTTGGCTTGTCAGGAAATGTTCGGTGAAATCGTTTGATTAGGCGAGGAGCGTGGACATATTCAGCAGGTTCCCAGGATCTCTCTTGGGGGCCGTAGCCTTTCCAGTCAATTAGGTAAAATAGTTTCGATTTGGAGATCTTGGAGTCCAGAATGCTTTTGACTTCAAACTCGAGTTCTCCATCAACTAGGATAGGTTTTGGAGATTTAGTTAGTCCGGTTTGAAGTTGCACGGGTTTTAATAGAGAGACGTGGAAGACCGGATGTATCTTCATGTGCGGGGACAAGTCCAACTTGACCGCTACTGGGTTTACTATGGTAGTGATGGAATAGGGACCAAGGTATCTTGGGTTGAATGTGCGTGGCCCTTTTAGAGGTAGATATTTGGTGGATAACCAGACTTGATCCCCTACTTGATATTGAGGGGCTTCCTTCCGATGTTGATCTGCTCCTTTCTTGTATTGTTCTTTAGCCCTTTGAAGGTGAGAAACAGCTTCCTTAAAGGCTTGGGTGATTGTAGAATGCAGGTAGTCTACTGCTGGTGTTTCAAGATCTTGGAGGGGATCCAACTCCGAGGATCAAGGGTGACTGCCGTATAAAAGAAAAAACGGGGTTTTCCCAGTTCCCGAATGGACAGAGTTATTGTAGGCATATTCGGCTATCCAAAGGATGTCTTTCCAAGTTTTTTCAGTTTGTTGCAGCATGCAGCGCAAATACTGTTCCAGAGTTTGATTGGTCCTCTCGGTTTGTCCGTCGGTCTGAGGGTGGTGACTGGTCGATAGTCTCACATCAATTTGAGCCGACCGACAGCAACTTCGCCAAAAATGAGAAATAAATTGACTACCTCGATCCGAAATTAGAACCGAAGGAAAACCGTGCAGTCGGACGAAGTTTTCGAGAAATTCTCGGGCCAGAGTTGCTGCTGTTGGCAAGCCTTTGAGCGGAATGAAATGCGCCATCTTGGAGAATAAGTCCACGATTACTAGAATCGTATTGTATCCGGAGCATGGAGGTAGATCGGTGATGAAGTCCATAGAAAGCGTATGCCAAGGGCGAGGTGGGATGTCAATAGGGCGTAAGAGGCCTGCTGGTCTTTCCTTTTGACTCTTGTTTTGGGCGCATACTCCACAGGACATTATAAAGTCTCTGATATCTTTTTTCCAAGACGGCCACCAGAAGTAGCGCTTGATCTTTTCTGAGGTCTTGGCCATACCGGGATGTCCTTCCATTAAAGAATCGTGATAACAAGAGATTACTTTTTTCTGTAAATCTGTGCTGGGCAGGTATAATCGTTCTTGGAAATACAATAAGTTGTCCTTTACTGCAATGTCCTTTCCCTGCAGATGCCAATTCTGTATGTCTGCTGGAGTTACAAGTTGCCTGGCTTTATCCTTAACTTCCTCTATGGATTGTGTGGCGATTACACCCAGAATTCTTTGTTCGGGAATGATTGGTACCGGTTTAGGGTTGATTAAGTGTTCTTCCACTCCCATCCGAGAAAGGGCATCAGCTTTACCGTTTTTTGTACCAGGTCGATAGGTAATTATGAAGTCAAACTCGGCAAAGAATAATGCCCAACGGAGTTGTCTAGAGGATTGGGCTTTTGCGGTTTTCAAATATTGCAGGTTTCGGTGATCCGTAATCACAGTAACGGTGTGTCGGGCCCCCAGCGGATAATGCCGCCAAGCCTTAAAGGCAGACTTGATAGCCAGAAGTTCCTTGTCAGTAATCGTGTAATTGATTTCAGGAGGCGAGAATTTGCGGGACCAAAATGCCACGGGATGCAACTGATTGGTTACCGGGTCCTTTTGTGATAGAACTGCCCCCATGGCAAGGCTTGAAGCATCAGTTTCCACGATGTAGGGCAGTTCAGGGCGAGGGTGTTTTAAGATTGGTGCAGAGATAAATTTAGTCTTCAAATCCTGGAAAGCTTGTTCCGCCTCGGTAGACCATTCAAAACTTTTGTTTTTCTTTAACAAGGCAGTGATGGGCTGGACTATTCGAGAGAATTCGGGGATAAACCTGCGGTAAAAGTTAGCGAAGCCTAACATGCTTTGCACACCTTTTACGGAGGATGGTGATGGCCATTTGAGAACTGCATCGACCTTCTTTGAATCCATACGCACTCCGCTAGGTGATAATATGAATCCCAAGAATTCAACTTCAGTCACGTTGAAAACACATTTTTCCAACTTAGCGAAAAGTTTGTGTTGACGCAATCTTTTGAGGACCATTTTCACGTGTTTCCGATGTTCAGATTCCGATGAAGAATAAACGAGGATGTCGTCAATGTAAACAACAACACACACATCTATGAGCTCTCTGAGGACATCGCTCATAAAATATTGAAAGGCGGCCGGGGCATTGCAAAGTCCGAAGGGCATGACCTGATATTCAAATAGCCCATATTTGGTGCGGAAGGCCGTCTTCCATTCATCGCTCTCTTTTACTCGTACCAAGTGGTAAGCTCCTCTAAGATCCAGCTTTGTATATATGCATGCTTTTCTGACTTGGTCCAGGAGTTCAGGGATCAAAGGTAACGGATATCTATTCTTAACGGTGATCTGGTTCAGGGAGCGATAATCTATACAAGTTCTAAGGTCTCCTTCCTTTTTTGGAACGAAGAACAAAGCTGAAGAAGCAGGGGACTTGGAAGGACGAATAAACCCATTTGCCAGGTATTGATCCAGGTATTGTCGAATGTGAAGGTTCTCAGGCTCGGTGAGGGCATAAATTCTACTACAAGGAGGAGTAGATCCAGGTATCAGGTCTATCTGGCAGTCATAAGACCTATGAGGAGGTAGAGAGTTAGCCTGATCCTTCCGGAAAACATCTTGGTATTCTAGGTATTCGGGAGGTAACTGGGGAGTCTCTGAAGAAATTGCTGCCAGTGCAACTCCAGGTGGAGGGTGACAAGTAGAGACACATTCTGGAAACTGGACCGTTCTTGCTCGCCAATCGATCAGAGGATTGTGTTTCTCTAACCAAGGTATTCCTAGAATAATCTGAAACTGAGGGGCCTTGATCACATCGAACACGATCTTCTCATGGTGTCCATCTTGACTTACTAGCGTCACTTCTTGAGTGGTATGCGTTACTGGTCCGGAGTCTATCTCCGTACCATCCACCGTAGTAATGACGTCCTTTACAGCCTTGGGACAAAGAGTTAGATTCATCCTCAAAACCATTTCATGATCCACATAATTGCCGATGGCACCGCTGTCGACGTAAGCTTCAATTGCATGTAATCGATCCGGATTATCAGGGCTAATGAGGACCATAGGTATCACGAAATGCAAGGTCACGGAACTGGTTTTCACGCTCGGCAAGAGGACCTCTATTCTTGTCGGGCGAGGTCGTTTCCCTGCTCAGAGTTTGTAACTTTGGTAACTGCAGCTCCTACTGCCTTCTTGGCAGGTTTCACCGGACAGTCTCGAAGAAAGTGCCCTGAGTTTCCGCAATAGAGGCATAATTGCAACTGTTTTCTCCTTTCCCGCTCCTTTTGTGTTAGAGGACCTTTCAGGCCCCCTATTTGCATGGGTTCCCCGGAGTCTTCTCCTTTGGAAGGAGTTGGCGGTTTGGAAAATACTCGAGCATCAAACTTGGAACGATCGGCCTTCCTGTTCTGCAGTCTGTGATCAATTTGAACGACTAAGTCTATATAGTCCGAACAATCTTGTGGGGGATTCACTACTTGGGCTAACACATCTTTGAGCTCTCCACGTAGACCTCTATAAAACAGCGTAATCCTTTTGTCCTCAGGCCATTGAGTTTCCACTATCAGTCTGTTGAAAGACGCAATATAAGCCAAAGGCTTTGCGTTCTGTAACGCTCACCTGGTTCCCGTAGAGGCGCCGGTCTTGACTGGGCGTATACCGTATCTTCAAAGGTGATGTGTAACACACGGCTGGCTCTTTGGGCTGGACCTCTGTGCACTGTATGTCTGACTCGAAGGGTAAGATGTCTGCAGATAGAAAATATGGGATTAATGAACTGGGTTATTGAATGTCTCTCTCTTCTTCCCTTTCTCTTCTCCTGTAGAACCCCAAAGGTTAACGCTCTCACCTTAGGTAAGTGAACGCCGTGCTCTCCATCTGCCTCGGGGCAGGGTGCTGTAACCAGTTTCTTCACTGGATAAGGGGAGCAGGCCTCTTGACTTCAGAGGACTGCTGTCCGTCGTTTACTGCACGAACGGTAAGTTTCGAGTAATTCTAATGTCTTTGAAGTCTTTAGTAATGATGTCTCTTGTTTTGCAGGGTTCCGGCGATGGCGGATGACGGGCTGAAGTGAGTTGAAGATGGAGCCCGTGTGATGAATAGAAGCACCTGGAAGCACGTAATTAAGCGCTTGTTGCCTGCTTCACGGTGCGCTCTAACTGTCTTTTTATTTTGCAGGTACAAGTTCGGAGCGGCTGCAGGGTGCCGGAATACCCACTGGGTTAGATGTGGAAAGGAGTAATGGCACATGAGTATTAAAGTTCCCCAATGTCTTTAAAAGCACCTTGTTTTGTCTTTCAGATGCGGGATGCAGCGCCGCAGGCCTCCGGAGCGTGCGAAGAGTTGGTAAGCTTTTGTCTTTCAGATGCCGGAATGCAGCGCGAGGCGTTGGTGACAGCCGATGGACCAGGTAAGTGAAGCGCTGTCACTGAAGACCGTAATGCTAACCTGTTCTTTCTTATCTTTATAGGTGTTGCTGAAGACTGGATTCAGGATGGTAAGCCTTTTTCCTTAGGCCCAGGATCAGATGCAGAAGACACGATGAGCGTTCCGCTGCAGAGGATGCAGAATAACGCAAAGCAAGATTCATCCATCGGATGTGGTTTAAATAGCCTCCTGTAGTGCTTAGGTCTCTCCTTCCACAGCCACGCCTAGGTAAGAAAAGAGTTCCCGCTTTCCAGAAGAGTCCCAGTGTTCTGAACCTAGGGAGTGGCTCCTGCCCCACCCAACAGGAAAAGTAGTTCCAAACAGAAGAGGATCAGAGGCTCAACTGGCAGGCAAGTAAGCAGCATGGTCTGCTGCAGGTAAGTCCACCCAAGCATTATGAGCCCGGCGCTTCCAGCGCTGAGACTGGGCATATTTATGAGCCTGGTGCCACTGGCGCCAGGACTGGGTCCAAAAGGTCCCAATTGGGACTGGTTGGCACTCGGAACCTGGGTTATGGATCTGCTTCCAAGGGAGTTGGGAAAACCCTGACCTTTTGGAAGCAGAGATCATGACAGTTTTAACGACAATAGGAAACCATACAAAATAAAACAAGCACTGAAAACCTATGGAAAAGTGAGAAGCGTTCACACATTGGCGTATACAGTAAGCTGGCCACCCTGGTCTATAGCCATGAGGCCTGAGATATCACCCTGGAGAGCCATTTCAATCCCCTCAGGCAGGGAGTTGCTAGGTCTGGAAAAGACCTGGGGCTAAGCTGATGTCGGAACTGTTGGGACTGGGGGCTAGCTAGCCTTTTGGCTGTAGCTCCTGAGATTCTATCTGGGGCTACAACCAAAAGATCAGGGGCTATAGCCCCCTTAGCCCCCCTCTAGCAACGCCCCTGCCCTCAGGTGTTTCGGCCAACCCGAGGATCATCACCATTGTGTCCGTGGGCATGCAGGAGGTCTGTTGATCACCTCAGTGCAACAGGCAGCAGGCCAGGCAGCCCTAACATAGTAAAAGCAACAATGAGTGCTAGAAAGATCATGATAGCATGTAGAATAGAGGAACCAACTGAGCCGAAAACATTCCGAATCCATGAGAAAAGGGAACAGGAGTTTTCTCTGATAGTGGCATGGAGGGTGGATCCAATATCCCTGAGGTGAGTGAAGATGTCAGTTACCTGGGAGGAGTTATGTGGTATCCACATACAGCATTTTGCAAGTACCTCCGTGGGCTGCTAAAACATAACCAAGAGCTATTCGATTCTGAAGCACCATAGTCCTAAGTGCCAGTTCCTCAGTATTCAGCGCAGAGAGGGCCAATGCATTATTGTTAGCAACTTGCTCAACTAGGAGGGATAGAGCATGTATATCTGCCCTGTTGATGGCCGTGCCAATAGAAGGAACAACACAACCTATAACTCCTTTAAACCAATCCCAGAGTGCTTGATTTGGCTGATAGGGGGAACTAATGCAGGAGACTGCATTATGTGTCTGAGTGCAGGTCTGAGGAAACCAATGGCACAAGCTCTGTACTATCCCAGCAAAAGCCATTGGTAGGCAAAGGTCCCACATAGGAAATATGTGCCCCTCATTGTGATATATATATATATATTTGTATTTGTATTTGTATTTATTGTGTTTATATAGCGCTTTACTCCAAAGCGCTTTACATTTTAACAACTAGATACATATAACATTATAACAGTAGAAGCAATTTACAATTATGAATCAAACCAACAAAACAGTAAGTAGAACAATTAAACTGTGAGGGAAGGGTGAGGATGGGACGGAGTAGGGAAACAGAAGGGGTATAAGGGCGAGAATGGGGGAGGGTGGAGGGAAGGAGAAGTAGAGGATCATAGGGAAGAGACAAGGGAAGGAGAGGGAGCGAGAGGCGGGGAGGGTTTCATGGCGAGGGATGGAGAAGGAGAGATTTTAGGGAAGTGTGGAAGGAGGAGAAGGTAGGTATAGAGCGGATTGAGAGAGGTAAGGAGTTCCAGTGAAGGGGGGCTAGGAGCTGGAGGGAGCGGAAACGGGAGGGGGCACACGGGAAGGAGGAACAGTGAGAAGGAAGTGGTCAGCTGAACGAAGGGAGCGGGAAGGAGTGTAGAAAGAGAGGATCGAGGAGAGATAAGGGGGAGCAAGGTCATGGAGAGATTTAGAGACTAAACAGAGGTAATGAAATTTAAGTTGGGAGTGAAAGGGAAGCCAGCCAAGGGAAGAAAGGGAAGTAGAAATGGAGTCTCGGGAGGTAAGGAGACAGAGGGTACGGACGGCAGAACGGTAGATAGATTTGAGGGGGGCGAGGTGAGAAGTAGGTAGTCCAAAGAGTAAGGAGGGGCAGTAGAAGAGGTAAGAGAAGATAGAGGAGGAGATTAAAAGTTTAGTAGCATGGAAAGTGAGAGAGGAGCAGACTTTGCGAATACTAAAGAGGTGGTAGTGACAGGCGCGAGAGGTAAGAGAAAGATGATGGGAGAAGGAGAGGGAGGAGTCAAAGTGAATGCCTAAATTGCGAGCGTGGACAGAGATATTAGTCTTGCCCTTGAAGTTACCTGAAAACCTATGCAAGGATAAATTGTGTTGAGTCTCACGCAAAATGACACGAGGAAGGTGATAGTAAGTGGAGGGGGTAAACCGCAAGGGAATAGATCCATTTTGCATAAAGGACACAAGTCCTTTAGGTGTATAGGCCATGGCAATCCTGGGAGGGACTAACCCCTTACTGGAGGGAATGACCCAAGATCTACTGTAAGGATGTTCATACGGCAGGCACGAGGTGGTAGTGGTAGTCCAATGCCCCCCCAGTTGAATGGAAATGGAATTAACAGAATGCCCCCACGGGCCTGGTGCGGGATAGCAGCTCACACATAAGAGTCTGAAGCACTCTTAAGGGAGGCATACTGCCACACAATGTTAAGGAAAGTGTTTACATGTGGAGAGGGATGTGTGATAGAAATACCAATTACTGAGAGCACAGTGCAACACAAGAGAATGCTGATAACAAACATGATAATGAAACACGGGTACCATGCAGTAACTATTCAATACTGTGCAGGCGACTGTGCATAACAAATAGCCACATTAGATGGAAAATATCAAATGCAAACATGCAAGGACAGAAACCAGGCCGAGAGCCCAGTACTGGAACCCAGGATGCAAAAAAATGTAAGATACCCACAACAACAACAAATATGGAACACCAATCAGGGAATAGTCAGTCTGAGTCACCTGAGTGCCATAGGAGTGAGCAGTGATCATCTATAAACAAATGAATGCGAAACACCTGCCTGTAAAGTCACAATGAACAATGAAAGCAGAGCAGGAGACAGCAAAGTTCATGATGCCAGCAGAAACAACGAGGTGTAGCTGCATGCATCGTGAGAGCGCCAGTGTTCAAGCACAAACAAGTGCACAAACAGTGCCAACTAGCTTAAGGACGCCAACACTGAAGAGCAGCCAGAACCATCGGGAAGAAGGAGACCCAGAGTCTTGAGGCAGGTCTGGTGCATGCGGCATAAAGAAGAAGAGCAACTGCTGAGGCGCTGGGACCTCTAAGCAGGCCATAAATGCCCCTTGGGCAAAGATGGACTCCATGCACCCTTACTCCATGTGCCCAGCATTATTGTGGCTGCCTAATGAAGAGGGTGTAGAGTACCTTTTGCCACCCAGTAGAAGCAGGTGAAGTCTTAGAAGTACTCCACAAGTTTTACCTCTTGGGGTATTGCAGTCGGTCGTCGTCGATGTGAGCCGGTGGTGGCGTTGAAGGGGAGTCTTCCTTCTTGATCCCAGAAGGGGAAGGCTAAGGGATTTCTTCATCCTGGACCCCTGACAAGCAATGCTGAAGGCGGCAGCTGAGTTCTTTTAAAATCCTGGACCCCTGAAGATGCTTCAGACTCAGCAGGTGGAGCCACCTGATGCCCTGGGAGGCGTGAACCAAGCAGTCATGACCTTTACAGCGCACGGCAGTGTTGGTCGTCAATATCATTTGAAATGGCCCTTTCCAGCGTGGATGCAGTGATGATTTTCTTTGATGGCGACCCAGTCACCAGGCAGGATGTCATGACACAGAGCCTATGGAGGGTGCCGCAGTGCTTCTTTGAATTGCTGAAAGTGAGAACTGACAACGAGCGTTATTCTCTTGCAGTATTAAACGAGAAGAACATCATTAAGTTATAAATCATACATGCAAGGGTGGAGGAGCAGGTGGCAACCCCATGGGTCTTCCCATAGGAATTTCATGAGGAGAAAGACCAAGTGTTCTCTTCACTATGTTCACAAAATCCATGAGAACAAGAAAGAGGGATGGCATCAAACCAGACTGATGACTCTGAGAGTCTGTGTCTGACATTACAATGTTTGCAGAATCAGGGTGAAAAGCACAATGAAAGTTCCAAAAACACCTAACACAACATAAATAGTCTGCTCAATCTGGCCTGTAAAATGTGTACAAACAGCCTGTAGCTGTATCAGAGTTAACTGAGGCAGGGAGACCAAAGGGAGGGATGAACTCATTCAACATTTACTTCGCTACATTGATGGAAGCAGCATCTGTACAGGGGTAGGCGTCTGTTCACCCAGAACATGCGTCAATCACAACAAGTACATATTCAAAAGTGGCACATGTTTTCATGGAGATAAAGGTGATGTGAATATTTACATGAGTTCCATGAGGAGACTCGTAAGCCCCTTGTATAGTTTTACCAGGTTTCCCAGGATTAAATTTAAGGCACGTTGTACATGTAGCACAGTACTTTTGAGCAACAGTGGGGAACCTGGGAGCATACCAATATTTCTGAACATTGCCTGCCATTTTACCTTTGCTGGAATAAGACACAGTGGCCCTCATTCCGAGCATGGAGGTAGTCATGGTGCTATTTGCTTCATGTCTGCCTCCCATACCGGTACCGACTCTGGTTTGGTGAAAGGGGGACTTACCAGTCCAGTCCGACCTTGGGGAGACCGGTAAGTCCCCATTCACCAAACCATTTCCCATTCCCATTTGAGCCCCCATAGGGCTCAATGGGAATGGGGAGTAGCTAATAACGGTACCGCAAATTGCGGTACCGTTATTAGCTCTAAAGTCCCTTAACGGGTCCCGTCTTTAACGCCTGGTCAGACCAGGCGTTAAGGAAGGGACCCGCTAAGGGAACTCGTAGTAGGGCGCAAAGGGATGACTGGCACCGATGTCCTTACCGGTGCCGGTAATCCCTTTGCGCCAAACTCAGAATGAGGGCCGGTAAGCTAGTTAATGTAACAACAACATTGGGGCCCCTAAACGGCCCGATTTGTCACACAACAGGTTATCAGAACACAACCTTTATTTGCTGAGCTTCGTTTCTCGGCCGAGGACCTCATTTTGGAGGTCCGCCAAGATGGAAAGGGATGCTGGTGGTCCCTCTAGGGAGAGGAGAAAGAGCAGCACATAATCTGCACTAGAAGGGCCATTAAGGGCTGCATTTCTGCACAGCAATCTACCAGTCCATTACCTTTGTAAAATATCATCAGAGAAACGTGTGAGCTGTGCCTTTTACAATGGCAAGCGCAGCAGGCAACACATAGCATTCAGCAGAACTGCAACATATGGAGCATTTAGAAATGGCCTGCCCCAGGCATTGAGATGAAAAGTGATTTGCATGCGGCTGAGACTACTGTGGGCAAAACGTTCTCATGAGAAAGGTGCGAACTATCAAAAGTTTGCACCTTTCTCAAGTGAACACACATACATACTCACACCCACACACACAACACACCCATAACACCCCTCCCACCCACACCCTCAACACACCCCCACCCACACCCCCAACATAAACAAACCCCACTTACCTTCCTCTTCAGGCTGGGTTCCTGCAGCGCCAGTTCCCTTTCACTTCTGTGATCGGGAACCGGCCCCACAGAGTCCTTTTCTTTTTTTTTTTTTAACGGAAGGCTGCGGGGGTGTCCCCAGCAGCCCCGCTCACTGTACCATGAAGTATAATGAGCGGGGCGAAGCGGAGGACACCCCCGCAGCCCCCGTTGTTTTTTTTACAATGCTACCACCAAAGGTTCGAACTTTTGGTGTTTGAACCTTTGGTGGTAGCATTTTCTGAACTTTTGGTCATTGCAACCATTTATTGATGGTAAAATCATCCTATACCCTTGAGATAGCCTCTCTTTTTCCAAAGGGTGACATAGTAATGTGAGATGCCTAAAGCTTAGCTGTAATCCATTAGAATATTGGCTTTAGTCGGCCACCAGGGGATGCAGAGATGCAGTAGCACAACTGTGTTGCTCTCACTTCACCAGGCTTTGAAGGGTACTGAGCCCCCGATTAGCCCTGATCTGGTAATCTAAGAGAGCCAATCCTGTTCACCAGCTCCCGTGGCACATTTGGTCAAAATTTTGAGAGTTTTGGCACATGGATTGCAGTTACATCTGAGTAACTCCAGAGCGGAGGTGGAACTGACACCGACTCGCTTGGTGCCTCCACACTGCGACCAGCCAAGGCCGGGAAACGCTTCCAGGCAGGCAGTCTCTGCCACTCTGCCTTTCACGAGGAGTTTCGTCCCGCTTAGAGACAAAGACTTTGCCCACTTGTGGGATTCCACAAAATGGATCGGGCCCACACAGAGGCAGAGTTTAACCACAGGCGGGCCGGAGGCAACAAGGGTAGGCATCCACCACCACCCTCCCTATTCACTACTGTGTGGCTGCAATAGAGGCGGCCTCGAGGTAAGGCCCCCCCCCACTACGTGAGCTCATTGTCCATCAGCGAGCACACCATGGATTGGCCGGACAGCGTGGTGGTAAAGTGGTTGTTGAGCAGAGTGTCATCGAAGGGTGTGGCATGCCTGGCCTTCAGGAGCCTCAACTAGGTGCAGGTGGAGTGGGCAGAGGAGCCCCCGGGACAGTGTTTCCCTGGCAGGAACAGTATACACCGTAAATCTTCAGCGGGGCAATGCTGCAATGGTGCACATTTTCATTTTCCTTTGTAGGTGGGTGTGGAACTCCCTCTTGCCTTGTTTCTTCTGGAAGGGGCCTGTCCCCTGATTGTGTGCCCTGAGTCCAATCCTGGCTCCAGATACTAGTAACTAGTAACTAGCGGACCTCACTGGTTTTGAGAGTTTGTACAGCACTGAAGCAGGGATCCCCTGCCATCTATTTCACAGAGGGTCCACACAACACCTCTGATCAATTAAGTATTGACCAGCGCGTTGCCCCTGTACTATCCTCCATTCTCACTGAGGAGTAATTCCCATGCAGCTCTTTGGAGTTGCCTCTGGTGGGGGGCCTGGCTATGGTTATGATGAGGTTTCAGGGGTGTTGTGGTGGGTTGGGGACTTTGATTAATTTTTGGGGGGCGCAAGGGCTCATTGTGGTGACTTCTGTAGAATATGAATCCAGTGGATCCATGGTAAATGGTGGCCCGGTCCTAAAGTGATATGTGCAACATCTCAAGGCTGGACGCTGATGGTTGGGGGGAGGTAGAAGTATTTTAACAGTTTTTAAGCACTTTATGGTCACTGAAAATGGGAAAACAAGGCGAAAAGAGGTAAGTAATGGGTTCAAGTGTGTATAATTCTGATGCTCTGGAGAGGACCAAATGTTTAAGTCAGGCTCTGCCCTTAAGGTGGGCTCTCTGAAAGTGCAGTCCTTAACCTCCCCATATAAAAGACCTCGACGGTACGAGAGTTTAATCAATTGCAAGTGGACTTGCTGTTCCTACAAGAGACACATTGGTGAAATGGTAGAGAACCATCACTGAAAGCGAGGACCGTAGGCTCAATTTTCCAGGACCCAGACTCATCCAAGAAAAAGGGTGTACCAATTATGGTAGCTAACAACCTAGGCTTGGTGGTAGACAGTGAATGTATGGACCCGTAGCGGGCGCTTCTTGTTTTCAAAAGGGTTGGTCAAAGGGAATAGGCTAACAGTGGGGTCTGTTTATTTTCCGAATGAAGGGCAAATTTAATTTTGGGAGTCAGTAAAGAGGAAGCTCAAACTATTCATCGATTTTCCCCTACTTTTGGGGGGAGACCTTAACATGGTCCTTGACACAACGACAGAAAGGACAAAATTGAATGACTCAACTGCATTGCAGATGCGGACAACCCGATCCCAACATTTAAAATAATTATAAAGGGGGGCGCTGTTGAGCAGCCAAGCAAGAAGGCTGCTTGAATGAGGAGCTCCAGCCCCACGGAATCCGAAATCTTAAAAAATCCATTTATGCCCTAGTAAAACACAACTTGCGACCACTTATATTCAGGGGAAGGGCTTGTGTGCCCCTGTACTGAATCCTGTGCAGAACCGGAGTGCTGGTGCGGAGCGACAAGCTCCTGCAGATCTGCCGCACCTTCTCCTGGACGACGGCTGCAGAGAGGGGGAAGGGACCTGAGATCCTGCTGGGTGCCAGAGCTCCTTCCTGACCAGGGATCCTATTGGTGTGTCGGCTTGGGGGCACGCGGTGCTGAGGCTTCTACCTGCTGTTGAGTCAACCGGAGTGTGGTTGTCTGCTAAGCCGGTGTCGCGGTGCCGGGCTCGTCGTTGGGACCTGCTGCGCCCCACTGGACTGGCATGGCATGCAACTGGCATGAGTCACTGAGTGCTGGAATCCTGATGCGCCTTGCCAGCTTTTCCTGCACTATCTCCTGAGCCTGTGGGGGTCTTCGTTGGTTGGGTACCTGGCACGGGCTACAGTGCGCTATCCAGCTGGACCCACCCTGCACCCTTGAAGACACGTTCCGGGGGGTGGACGACCCGCCTGGGGAGCGTTGCCACCTGGCCTTCCCCCAAGCTTGTCAACATCCGGCACTGTCGTTGGAGAGACAGCGCAACCCTGTGCGTGAATGGCCCTGCGATCTGACACATCGGGCTGCACCGATTGAATGCGGGGACATGCTGCCGACTTTAATCAAGAAGGTGGCCCCTCGTGCAATTACACATCAGCGAGGAAGAGACCTGTTTTGGCACCAGACTGAGCGTGCGAACTGTGGCCTGCTGAGATCACTGGACTAACGGCTGGCTGAACTGGGACTGCGTGGCCTATTCATCCCCTTGATGGCTGCAGCGGCGCGGCTTGCGAACGTCTGCTGGAGCTCTCTCTTTGCGCTGCCTAAGCGCCCTTCTGTCTTGGTTTTGGAGTAAGCGGTAACACCTGAGTAGATCGTGCAGGGGCCCTGGTGCCGGACGCTTCATACCACCTTGGGAAGGGGTTGAAGGACCTAAGGACCTCTTGTGTGGCCGCATGTAATGCTGTGCGAGCTGTTAGTGTTGGGTCCCCGTGCTACTTTCTTCTACCTGCTACGTTTAAATCTGTGCTGTGCGACTCGAGCGAGTTGCGCCGGGTGCAACGTGGTCCTGGTGCTGGATGTGTGGCTGGAGCCTGCGGCCCTGGTTGGGGGTCCATTAAACTAGCACATTACTTGAGGTCCTGGTGCAGCGCTGCTGTACTGGGATCACAGTGACTCCGGCTTGACGCCCTCTGTCTATGTGAATGGTGGTCTCATTCTGTAGTATGCAGGTGCTTCAGCTGGATTGGCATGGGACCATAGATTGATGTCAGTGTCCGGGATGCTGCCATAACAGGAGCGGGGGATCTTCATATTGCCCCTCTACTAGGGCTGCAGTGTCACTGAGTGGATTTACATCACTGTCCCACAAAAGAGATTGAACATAGTCAATACACAGCGTTGGGCTATACTCTACAGCCCGGACATCTGGGTGAACCCTGTTGCATCTGGGCACCACCTCCAGAAACGCGTTATAGCGGAGTATCACCTTGAGGTTCCCCCGTGCTTACTGAATTGGTGATTGTGCACCTGTAAACATGCCAAAAGGAGCCGCATCAAGAAAGAAGGGCCCTATGGACACTTACACCAGCACCCCGGTTAGGTCCCCCACCAGGGTGGCTGACCCTCCGATGGATGAGCGCGATGTTACTCCCTCTACATCGAGGGATGATCATCTATTGGCAACCGCCCAAAATGGCTTCCTTGCAGTCAATGTCAAGCTTGATGATATAGTCTCCATCATCGGCTCCCTAAAATCCAAGCTGGAAAAAGTAGGGGCTTGCATATCAGAGGTTGAGACTAGAGTGGGCGAATCCGAAGACCAGATCGCGAAGCAGGAGCGTGACATAGCTCTCCTACAGCAGGAATTTAATAAAGTCCACAATAAATGTGAGGATCTCGAATTGTGCTCACGCCACAATAACATTTGTATCATTGTAATTCCGGAGGCGGACTGCAAGGGTCCTATGGAACAATTTGTTGAGAAACTCCTTAAGTCACTATTTGATTCCTCCAAGTTTTCACAGCATTTGCTAGTGGAGAGGGCGCACCGTGTCCTTGCCCCGGTCCTCAAGCCAGGTGCCCCCCCTCGGACCACGGTGGCCAAGCTATTGTCATGGTCATGAAGTCAGGGGCACAGACATGCAGGGGTTGCTGCATGCACAGGAGACTTGGGTGGACACTGTCCTGGCACCAGGCTCATGAACAAAAGTAAACAAGAACATCCATTTAACACCAAAAAGCTTTTATTATGGACATAGCACTTCAGGTGCCTTAACCTTGAACATTCCATCCATTAAGCAGGATGCATTAACCTTGAACATTCAATCCAGTAAGCAGCCCCAAGTGTATTTTTGGGTGTGGCTGCTAATGGATTGCCTTCACACCTGCTCACTCTCTAGGAGTGGCAGAGTCTGGCTGGTAAGCGGCCATAATGGGCATGCCCACGATATCAGCTATATAAGCTGCCCCTATCCTCAAGACAGACGCATCGCGTTATTCTGCACTTGCAAGCAGCGTAACGCTCACCGTCGCCTGAGGTCAGACCTACCTTTGAAGATCCTGCTTCCTGGACAACCTGCTTCCTGCCAGCATACTTACCAACTGGGGGAAGCTGTTCTTACCTGTACATCTCTTCGGCGAACCAAGTATTCATCTTTACACTTTCCGGAACGCCGAAATCTTCATCTTGGCACCGCAGCACGACCCGCTTCATCGTCGACAGCAGCACCTGCAAGAAAAAACAGAAGACACAGTTAGACAATGAAAAAACAGTCAGTTTAAGGTTGCGCTTCGCCATACTTCGCGCTTTTTCTTAAACCATCACTTACCTGCTGTCAAACATTGCGGTAGCAAACATCTTCCATCCGGCTTCGTCTTGCGTCTCACAGCTGAATTGAGGCCGCATTTCCATCTAAGGGAAGAAAACAGAAGAGAGACATTATTGCGGGCATAAATAGGAGCAACATATAAAGACATTAAACAGAACAAACAGCATCACAAGAGCTCAAGAAAGACTTACCAATCATAAGGAGAAGCATAGTCGCAGCTGGACTGGACTAATCCTTATCAGGGATCAGTGAAGGAACTAGATCCCATTTGACGCGCCCCCTGCCAGTAGTAGCAGGATGGAGAGCTTATCTTCCATAATTCACAGGTGAGCTTTATGGGCTGGCATATGCTCACAGAAACCGTACTTTGGGGTGAAGGGTTCGCGAGGTACAACTATCACAGATTGGCGCACTCACAAACTGTTATCTCCACGCAGGAGCAGTATCACCACGTATCACCGCTCACAGCTTTTCTACTGAGGGAGAGGCCTGAAGGGGGTGATTCAAGTTCAGGGAGGGCTGCAACCGTGCCCCAACGCTTCTGCTGAGACCAGGTGAGCATGGCTAGGGAAATGGGCGCCCTGCGCTTTGAATGCTCCGGTATCCGCATCTACGCTCATTTTGCGGTATATGTCCTCTACAAACGCAAATCATTTGACACTGACACTGTTAAGAGACTGCTATGAATACGGCAAGTGAAGTATGCCCTGCTGTACCCAGCTAAACTCTGACTACAACATGGGGGGAGAGCTCATGTCTTTGAGGATCCGGGCGACGCAGTGTCCTACATAGAATCCAACATCTCAATCCCTTTGCCGACGAGGGGGTGTGGGGGCGGTGGAGGCTCCCCTCTGCACATCGATGACCCAGGCATTATGGACAATGATTGACCCTAGCGCATTACACTGCCAAAGCACAATATGGGCATGATCACATTTGATACTGGGGCTGCCTCACTCTCGAGGACCGCCATGGGAGGTTCAAGGCGAGCTCACAGTGCACCACAGAGCGTTTGAAATGTTGCTATATGTAGGGGAATGCATCGTCAGGTTGGGGGTGATGATGTGGGTGGGGGGGGCATGATTGGGGTGTTGGCTACGGTAACAGTTATGAGCATGTTTGTCCCAGATGTGCTGGTTTCCCAGGCCTTGTTGGCCTCCTATTTGGACTGTTAGTATATGTGTTGAAAATAAGTGAAGACCTCTCCACTAGGGACACCGATGGGTAGATATGTTGTGGTGTGGGGCTCCCTGGCTGGGGTTGAGGTGACACTCGTAAACACGTATGGCCCAAACGTGGACGATCCCCAATTCTATGAACAGATTCTTGATCTGCTGCTTGGTGTCTCGCATTCACACATCATTTGGAGGGGGGATTACAACCCCATACTAAATTGGGTATTGGATCGCTCCAGGTACTCGCAGAGGGAGTTATCGGTTGCTGGATGGATGTTGTTGATGTGCCACTTAGGATTAACTGACCTTGGCGCAGCCGCAACCAGTCCAAACGCGAATACACGTTCTACTCCACTGTTCATGACGCCCATTCCGGAATAGATTTCTGGTTAGTACCTTCCTTACTTAAGTTCTGTGTGGCTGATGCAAAAATCTACCCATGCACCCTCTCTGACCACTCTCCCATCACACTATCCCTAGAATGGTACACCACGGTTGTGCCGCGCCCTCTTTGGCTCATGCCCCCATCCTGCCTGTTGGATTCGACACTCGCTGAGCACTTACACACCGAATCTGAAGGTATTTTACATAGAAATGCTGGATTGGTGTGACACGCAAGCACTCTATGGGAGGCCTATAAGGTTTGGGTTAGTGGAGAAATTATCTCCACAGCCTCTGGGTCACTACAGGAGACTAGGCGATGCTTCGCTGAAGCTGAGTCTGACATAAAAAAACTAGAGGACGAGTACACACATACACGAAATCGAGCGCTGCTGCGATGCATCCTGTCCTCTCTCTCCTCCTATCCCCTACCTCCCCCCACTCACTGCTCTTCCTCTGGCCTCTCCGAAGCCATCTCTCCTCCCTCCTTCTCTGCCTTTCCCCTGTTCTCCACAGACGAGGTTTCTAGACAAGTCTGATCTATGAAAGTCTCGTTGAAACAAGTTCAACCCTGCTACTCCAAAACAATCAAGGACCACATGGACTCCCTGGCTCCTGCCCTGGCTGATTTCTGCAATCACTCCTTCACCACTGGAATCTTCACATCCCCCATGAAGCACTCCCTTGTGCATCCCCTTCTTAAGAAACTCTGTGCCGACCCCTCCTGCCCGGCTAACTATCGCCCAATCTCCATCACTTCCTTCCTGGGCAAGCTCCTGGAAAAACTGCCCATCTTCCAACTTAATCTCCACACTGCATCTGTTGGTTGTCTTCATGACCATCAGTCTGGCTTCAGAGCTGCCAGAAGCACGGAAACCTCTCTCCTGAACATCCATGAAGACCTGCTCTCCAACCTTGACTCTAACACCCCTTGCATCCTCATCCTGCTTGATCTCTCTTCTGTCTTTGACACTGTCAACCATGCCATCCTGCAACCGTCTCTGTGATAACCTGGGTATCACTGGTAAGGGTCTGGCGTGGCTGACTTCTTTCCCCTCTGACCGACCCTCCCAGGTCCAACTTGGGTCCTTCCTCTCTGCTATCTTTTACTCTACCTGTGGTGTCCCCCAGGGGTCCAACCTCTCTCACTGGCTGTTCAACCAATAGCTGGCACTCCTGGCCCACTGCATAGCCGCTCTATGCCCCAACTTTCAGTGCTATGTGGATGACACCCAGCTCATCTTCAGGCTACCCCCGGCCTCCTCCTCTACTTCCCTCATCTCTGACTGTCTGTCTGCTATCCAGGAGTGGTGTGCCGCCAATGACCTCTGCCTTAATGCCAGTAAGACTGAGATTCTCCTCATCGGCACACCTGCTCCCTCCTTTCCTGTAGCTCTCTGGCCGGCCTCTCTTGGCCCTCTTCCTGCTCCCACCTGCAAGGCTAAAAACCTAAAAAGCATATAGTAAGTGCTTTCTCAGTTATTCTACATATTCATGGATTGCGGATGCATTTACAAGAACCTGTTCATTTGTTCTGTAGAGCAAGTGGTGCGGAACAAACATTTTCCTACCTGTCAACATTTCGTGGGGGCTGATATTTGTTGATTTAGAGGGTGTCGACCTGAGAGCCATTAATACCAGAGGATGCCGCAGATCCCAACTGGATCCTGCTTCAGCTATAAACATTTTCAACATGTCAACTATTGATCTGTTACACTGTTCCACTCCCACTGAAGAGGAGGGCCTGTAAGAAATGTGTAGCCTCCCCTTCACACCCAGAGTTGCCACATTTTTGTCATTACTGCACTAGTGAAATGACTTCCACGGTCTGATTCTATTCTTTGAGGTAAACCAATTCTTGAAAAAATATGAATCACAAGTAAAGGGGATGCTATTTGCACACTGCAATCTGGAGCTGGAATGCACTCCACCCATTTAGACATTAAACAAACAACCATTAACATGTACCTGTTTCCCCTTGCTGATCTCCTCAAAGGTCCTATGAAATCTACATGTAAATCGGACCATGGGAGTGTCAAACCCCTTTTCATTAATGGTGCTCTATGAGCTGGTGACGCAGGCTGAAACTGTGCACACACTAAACACCATCTGGTGTAGAGTGCAACATCTTGAGACATGTGTGGCCAATATGCATAATCTTTTAAAATGTCCAAAGTTTTCTGTGAACCTCAGTGGCCTGCAGTTATGGCATTCTGGGCATGATATAACACCAATCCCCAAAATGACAAAAGGCACTACCCATTGGATTTGGCCTGTCACAGATTCTCTAATCATCAGTCCATCTTGTAACCTAATTATCTGTTTTTGTTTTTATAACACCCTCAATTCTTCGTTACCTTTGCAGTCTTCTTCATTCAGAGGATTTTGTTCTGCATCTAGCAAATGGTTGTAAAATGGGCCTAGAATAAGATCCTCCTTTTATGCCTTAATCAAGTCTTGATCTTGAGTATCAAAACTCCATTGTGCCACAGGATCTACGTGATTTGTCTGCGGGTAAATTAACTGCGACGGAAATATTTGCAATACAAAATGTATGTACATTTCCCATGCAAACATTTCCATTACAAATCACACAGATTCAAACACACACCCTCACACACATGCTCACTCACACCCTCACTCACACCCCCAACACACCCCACCACACCCCCCTACTTACCTTTCCTTCAGACGTGCTGTGACCCTGCAGCGCTGGTTCCCTTTCACTTCCGTGATCGCGAACCGCCGCCGTAGGGTCCTTTTCTTTTCTTTTTTTTACTTTTGCTCGAGTGAGCTGCAGGGGTGTCCCCCGTAACCCCTGCCCACTATACTGTATAGTGAGCAGGGTGTTACGGGGGACACACCCGCAGCCCCCAGCTTTATTTTTTTGCTTTCATTTTTTGCTCGGGTGAGCTGTGGGGGTGTCTCCTGCAACACCCCGCTCACTATATTGTATACTATAGTGAGCGGGGTGTTGCGGGGGACACCCCTGCAGCCCCCGGCTTTTTTTTCTTCTGGCCGGGGGCTGTGGGGAGTGTCCCCTGCAGCCCCAGCTCACTTTAGTGAGTGGGGTGTTGCGGGGGACACTCCCCCAGCCCCATACCGACCCTACCGAATACCTAAAAACATACCACGAAAAGTTCAAACATTTGGTAGTTAGAACTTTTCGTGGTGTGTGTTTTAGGTCTTTTGGTGGGGTCAGTAAATTTTATTCTGACATTTAGTCCAAAACTGTGCCACAGGCTGTTCAACTGTTTTTGGAGTTTTGGAGTGTGTTATCGCATCCACCAGTATTTCACCAAGCAGGTTTTCAATAGAAAACAACTCCCCCATTACAGCTCCAATTTTGTCTAATTGATCTGCCTTATCATTTCCTTCCTAATCCTCACCTGGTTTTTTCAAATGACCACGTATTTTCCTTCAATGGATTAGCAGGCCATTTTCTGACACAGGTTTGTCTATAGCTTGCCTCATCTTGCCATGTTTAAGTGGCTTCTTGTTATATGTGAGCATGCCTTTCACCTTCCAGCTAGGTAAAAACTCCACAAAACTATTTTGCGTATAATCAGAATCAGTGACTAAAACTAGTCTATTTTCCACTGCTGTAGATATTGCCTTATAAATGGCAGCCAATTCTGAAACTTGATTGCTTTTGGGGCCTATCCTCATGCTTACTCTTGGAATCCTGTCGCATTTAAAGCACCCATTTCCTATTCCAGCCACACGTTCTTTTCAGCATCATTTTCTACATACACAGTTTGTAAATCCTTACATGTTTCTTTGTTGAAAGCCTTGTGTGGGGATTGCTCAAATTCATTTAAACTTGTCTCTAGCTTTGTGTCATCAGGTGCACAGACAGCTGCAGAATGATGTAAACCCGCTTTTTTAATTTATTTATATACTTATAAAGCACTGAAAGCCCGCAGGCATCAGGCACTGTAACAAATACACAAAAGACAACCCATATAAAACGAGACACCACAGAGGCTGTAGAAGAGAAAACAGCAGGAGCAAGAGAGTTAACTAAATAGATGAGTCTTCAAGGCTTTCCTGAAGGGTTTGGCTGCTTTGACTGTAAAAGATTTTCCTAATCCTATCCCTGTACATATCGCACTTCTACTGGAAATCCTTGAAGTGTCAATGTCCATAAAGTGATTCTTGACTGGGCCAAATTCCCTGGTCTGATCATCTTACTTTGCAAAAATTGCAGAGGCTGGTGATTTGTTTCAACAATCACCCGCTCCCCTTGAATTATGGGACGGAAATGTTGTCACAGTGGTCAGAAGTGCTTTTTCACATTCACTAAACTTGGTCCCTCCATGTGACAATGCCTTTCTAGCATATGCAATGGTTTTGTTATTTGCATCCTGTTTTTGATATAACACTGATGACATACATTGATCTGTGAACCCTATTTCTACAAAGAAATCCTGGTTTTCCATTGGATATGCCAAACATGGTGCTTTCATTAGACACACTTTAACATAGCCATTGCCTAAACTTGTTCCTTTTCCCATTTCCAGGTTACACCCTGCTTCAGTAATCTCGTCAAAGGTTGTCTAAGCTCTGCATAATTTTCAATAAACCTTCTGTTGTAACCTCTCATTCTTAACAAGCTCTTTAAACTAGTTTAGTGGGATCTTTTAATTTCTGAATAGCTTCCACCTTTTTCTTTTGTGGGTTTAATCCGTGCTCTGTCACTTCATGGCCTAGGAAGTTTACCTAATGATGGTTTCATCAATGATGAGGTAGTCATGGTTGTTGACGGCTTTGTTGACAGTCGGGGCAAGGTAGTTGTGGGTGTCGATGGCTTCAGGGTGCCGTTGGACAGCATAGATGGCCTTCGGGTAGACAACCTGGAGTGAGGCTTGGTCATTGACCAGAACTGGCTGTTTACCCTCCAGATGTGATTAGAGGGTAAGGGTTATTGCCCATAAGACATTTTCATTGGAGCTGAATTGGCTTCTGCTAACCCCTGCATCCTTTCATTCATGAATGCTATGGTGGCAGTGTCATCTGCTGCACGCTGACTGAAATGGTCCAAGGCAGTTGCCATCTTTTTAAGAAACACTCTGCACGCCATCTCGTACCTGAAAGAGGGACAGTGTTTCTTGGATGATGTGTTCCACCCTCTCCTGCCATTGGCTCATGTGTGTGAGCCTCTCCCGGATAGCATCCAGGGTGTTTTGCAGAATTGGGGTGGGTGGCTCATGGTCGTGCCTTCCCCATATCCACATGTGCTAGAGTAGATTTCCTTTTTAAATGAAATTCTCTCCACCTGTGAGTCCCCCAGCACTTTTTGTCTGATTCTCCTGAGTGAGTGGGAATCTTTTTTCACACTAACTCTGCACTTGGGAACCCTTTTAACCTCTTTTGGTACTTTTCAATGGAGTTATGCTTTCCTTCATTTTTTCTGGCTTCAACTTTTTATTACTGTGGCACACAGCTCTTTCCCTGCAGTGTTGCTGGAAGCTCCATGAGCTTTCTTTTTTATTTTACCTGTGTTAACACATGTGACCAGTGTAGCGGGACACCCTTTTGTCCCACCTGTATTTTATTTTGGGAGATCAGCAACCCCCATCCCTGTGTGGAGTGCTGAGGGGAAACATTGACTCTCTTTTCTCACTTTATCAGTAATTGTTAGTTACTGTTACAAGTTCATCTGACAGGCTGGTGGCAGTGTACCTTTTTTACATTACTTTTTATGCACTTTTGTCACAGGCTGTCTTCACAGCTGCAACAAGGGGCACAGGAGACACCATTCCCCTAAAATGGTGGCTGTACTTTTCTAAGCCCTGCTCATGATGACTTGTCCTTTCTTGAGCCTTCTTCTACCTAACTGGGCCAAGGAGGTCTTGATGAGTATTTGTATTTGGCAAATTTTCCTTGCAAAGCTTGCCCAGTCTCTCTGAGTGCCTGAAAGAACAGGAAGTGGGGGAGGTGACCGGATCTCCCCTGGTCCTTGTCCTGCAGTGTGCCTGCCTGGAACCAGTCTGTACTGGGAGGCTGGCTGTCCCCTTTAGACAGCCAGCCCCCAGATTTGCATGAAAGGCTTGCCTGGTGATTGGCGGGTTCAGCCAGTTTGCTTGCATAACAGGCAAAGGTCCTGGAGCTGAACCTCAGAGTCCACCACTGCACTGAAGATATAGAGAGGAATTTGTAGAAGGGTGTCCCAGCAACATTTTAATGACCGCCAGAGTCGTTAAGTGACCGCTGCAGATCCAACACTGAATTCTGAGTGACAGGGAAGATATCTTGAAGATGACTTCCTGCCCTGGGATGGGGGGTCTAACCAGTCCCAAGACCACCTGCATTGTACGCCATTCCATGGAGAGCTGTGACCTATCAGGGGTCCTAACTCCCAATACCCTGGGGATTTTGCAATTTTGCTGTGCAACGTATTGAGAAGCGTGGTTTTGGCTGAAACCTTGTCGGCATCCTTCTGGGTCTGCAGTGACTCTTGTACACACCTAGATGTCCCCTCATTTGAGTCGTGGACCGAGAACCGAAGCGAAGACTACCGGACGACAATCATCACTGACCCTAAACCTGTGAACAACTCCAACGCACCAGTGCCACAATTTGTTCCCACAAAAGTTCCTTCTTCAGCCCCCAAGGTCAAGAAACCTGAACTAGGGAGAACTGTTGCCTCACATTGAGAACCGTCCTGCTGCACCATGTTTTTTCATTGAAAAGGTACTGTCCTGAGCCTAGGTACTTACCTTGGCCCCACTACATTGTTCTTGTGTTCCTGAAGGGCTGCAGTTAAGCTGTTACTTGCACCCATTGGGGTGAGCAACCCACTGAGCTCTACCTTGTCAAACTGTTACTTACCTGCAAACCTGAAGAAACCTTCATAGACTCTACTCTTTGTGCAGCTTACCTGCCTCCTTCTGCCTCAGCCATTGGTCACTGGACCGCCAGCTGTGTGAATAGTACTTACCTGATTTACTTCTAAAGCCTTAGCGTATATAAAATAAATCACTATTATTATATAACTGCTAGCGTGTCAGTGTTTCCTTGAACTAAGTGTATGCTCCAAGTGCTGTGTGCCTCACTATAGCCCTTCTCCCTCCTAGATTAAGCTTGGCAGCTCAGCCATTGCCACCAAACATTTGGGTAGCTCACGCTAAACCTAAGGTGTACAGCCCTGTCACCTAAGGTTGGCTTTTGTAAGTTTTGTCAGAGACAGGAACTTGTGTAAAACTCCCTTATAACATGCTTGTGTACATGCAGCGTCATCATCACCTGGAGGTTCATCCATATCCTGACAATGGTGCCACTGAAGTGCATGGACATAAGATAAAGGGGAAGGGCGGGTGTGCAGACATCAGAGGCTAGGAAGGCAAGAGGCTCCTCCTGGCATATGCAGAAGTACTAGAGGTGCTTGCTACAGATGATGTGAATCAGGCAGGTGAGGTGTTGGCGTCCTCCCCAGTGCGCTGGCAAACAGGTTCCCTTGTTTCAGAGATGGTGTTGGCGGTTTGCACCTCGGACTTGACAGAGACAGTGTTGTGGAGCAGCTGACTAGAAGATAAGATCATTCTGCACCTGCAATGTTTACCACAACATTGGTAGTTGTGCTGGTGGCCCCAAAGGAGGCTGCAGTGGTGCTCTCAGACAGGGAGGTCCTCGATAGAGGCTTGTATTTTGTCCCACAACTACTTACCTTCCTGGGTGCTGGATCACTGGACAGTCCAGCAGTTTCGGGTGCCGTAGTGGCACTTGCAGGAGTGGCAGTCGTGCTGGGGCCAGTTATGGCCACCTGGCTGTCTTGTGTAAATGTTTTGAGACATGGACCATGATCTGATTTGCTCTGTTGTATTGTTGTTGGTTGTGCAACACTTTGATTAACTATGGAGTAATCTACATGAAATTCACTGTGTGATGGTTTTGAACATGATACATGGGGCATGTTGGAGTAGCATACAGTGTCAAAGGTAACTAGGTTGATGCTTATCTGGAATGGAATGTGTTGGGAATGTGAGGCTTGGCTGCCCAGTGGTATTATTAACCTTTCACTTTGGCCCTGCTCAGTGGTGCCCATATACACCTGGACACGTGTTGTTGGTGAGCTGGCTTGTCCTCTCACCTGTGAAGTGTGGTTTTACCAGTTATAGTGTGATGGCTACATTTTGAGGATCACTGCAAACGTAAATTGGGCTTACCGTCTAATACTCTTTTGCACAAGTAATCTATTTGTTTAATGGCAATGTGTCTGAGGTCACGCTGTTCTATGTATGTCCAGGCATATGTTGGATTTGTGTTGCGCTTTTTCAAAATGGGTGCTCCTTGGCTGACATGTGCTGTGGATATATGGGTGTGTGGCTACACAGTTACTCCAGGATACTTAATGTTAACTGTCACTGATAAATGTCCTACATTAAGGGCGTTATACTTCTCTATGATGGGACATTTTTCAGGAATTCACCTATTGTGCTTCATAATATACAGTCCAGTGTTGTTCGATGTGTTCACTGTGCATGTGCATTGCCTGCCCCAGGTTCCGTAGGTAGACAGAAAGTGCATAGAGTGACTTTGAATTTGGCTTGGCCCACTGCCTAAGAGCCTACGGGCTGATTATGTTCTCACTGCAGACTTTCTGGCTGCCTGCTCCAACCTCTGCCACTCCTATACCCTCCAGGCCTGCCATGTCTCCTCCCACAGTGTACGCTGCAGAGACTCCATTGTTCCCCTTGCGGTAGCTGTTGTCTCCTTACAGTGGTGGGCTACTAGAATGCAGACTCTGACTTTCAGTCCATTCCATCTTTTTCTTAGGTTCTTGAAGTCCTGTGGCACAGTTCCACGGCCAACACCTTGTCAGACATGTCTTTACATATGGCCTTTTTCCTCTGATGGGGGGGTCTTCCGTTTCTGTGCCGCATAGTGCTCATATGCATCGCCACTATCTGGTTTACAAGCACAGTGAGCGCTGCTTTTGTGAATTTGGCTTTCTAAGTTCCATTTCTGTCCCCTTGGCTGTATATTTGTCTCCTGACATGTTTTGTCAGTCTATCAGCTTCCGATGGACTGGTAAATGGGAATTTTCAAGTGGAATGAATTATCAAAGATGGCTGCTCTGCAGCTTTCCATTTCTTTTTGCCAACACATGTAATTGAATTTTCCTGTTTTCAATAACATCATATCCTTTCAGGGATTGCTGTTATATACTCAACAATAACCAATGACAATCATCATAACAAAGTTTCTAGATCAAACAGTGACATATAATACATTTGCATATAATATCATACACAGTTAACATACAGTGTTAAGTAAATTATAAGTTACTCACCGTAGTGACTAATGTACTCCTAGTCCATAGTCCCTTTCCTCCATACTGTATCAGCATCGTTCGCTAAAAAAAAATTGTCTTCCCCTATAAATGCAGATCTGTGCTGGGGCACAGCCCTGGGAGCATGCGCTTCCCTGACTCAGCCCACGGTGCCACTCCTCAGTCCCCTTTGACGAATCAACAATATGACACTTAGATGTTACGGGGAGGATGGTGGGACGTTTGGAGGGAAGGGGACTATGGACTAGGAGTATGTTACTTTCTGGCATCCAAGCAGTAGTGATTCCATGAGGCTGATGGGGTGGCCCAAGTAGCCGCATTGCTGTTTGCCTACCATGGAACTTGTCTTTGGAAAGCCATAGTCCTAGCTTTGGCTCTGATGGTGTAGGCATGCACGTTTGCTGGCAAGCGTCTGTGCTGCCCCTCATATGCCTCCTTGATGGCACGACCATCCATCTTGCGATGGAAGCCTTGGAGGACTGACAGCCCGGTTTTGATCCACCAAATGTAATGAACAAGGAAGTACCGGCAAAAGACCAGTCTGCGGCAGTGCTGCCCTAGAGATTTTACTCTGCTAACCTTGTGTGCTTAAACTCTGCTTCATCTATAGCAACCTTCTGTTGTTTGCTGTATCCAGTTACCATCCTGCAGTGTGTCAAATTGTGGATTATGCCCTTAAAGGACCTGGTGGGGTTAACATATAAGGAGCTGGTTACGCGAAGCATCAGCGTGAAGGACCGACATGGGACTAGTCTGCGGCAGTGCTGTGCTACAGATTTTACTCTGTGCTGACCTTGTGTGCATAAACTCTGCTTTATCTATAGCAAACTCGTGACGATTGTTGTATCCATTTACCATACTACAGTGTGTAAAATTGTGGATTAAGCCCTTAAAAGACATGGTGGCCATTCACATATAAGGAGCCGGTGGCGTGAAGCGTCAGCGCGTAGGACCGGCAAAGGACCAGTCTGCGGCAGTGCAGCGCTAGAGATTTTACTCTCTGCTAACCTTGTGTGCATAAACTCTACTTCATCTCTAGAAAACTTGTGTGGTTTGCCGTATCCAGTTACCATCCTGCAGTGTGTAAAATTGTGGATTACGCCCTTAAGAGACCTGATGGCCATTCACATATAAGGAGCCGGTGGCGTGAAGCATCAGCGTGAAGGACCGGCAAAGGACCAGTCTGCGGCAGTGCAGCGCTAGAGATTTTACTCTCTGCTAACCTTGTGTGCATAAACTATGCTTCATCTATAGAAAACTTGTGTGGTTTGCTGTATCCAGTTACCACCCTGCAGCATGTAAAATTGTGGATTACGCCCTTAAGAGACCTGGTTGGCGTTCACATATAAAGAGTAGGTGGTGCGAAGGACTGGCAAAGGACCAGTCTGTTGCAGTCCTCTGCAAAGCGTGCAAAGGGATTTCCTTGCAGTCCCTTACTTTGGTCGAGAGGAAGAGGAACAGCAGAACCTTTGGAATATAACAAGGACACGGCCGCGTGGAAGTCGGAGCGAGGCCCTGCCCATTACACACGGCAAAGGCGAAAAAGAGCATGCATAGATCCTATTGAGAAAGGAGTTCATAATTGGCTGCATATTTGCTGTGTGATATCTCTCGAACCTGCACTTTGAATTTGCCATTATACAGGGCAACAGCGAAAAAGAGCCGGCGGAGCTCCTATTGGGAAAGGAGGTCAGTAATTGGCCTCATATTTGCAGTCTGATATCTCTTGAATCTGTTCTTTGAACTCGCCATCATACACAACGACGAATAAGATCCGGGGGAGCTACCATTGGGAAAGAAGGTCAGTAATTGGCCTCACACTCGCTGTGTGGTATCTCTTAAATCTGTTCTCTGAACTTGCCTACGAATAATACGTAATTATCAGAATGACATTAAAACTTAGAAGTGGCAGATTACCGATTACGGAAAAGGGGAAGCCGGCACTGCAGGTTTTTGAGGAAGCAAAAGGGCAGAGCAAAGACCCTTTGGAACAATTTATTAACATCGATATCATAGCCCCCTGGGAAATAGTAGGTCCCAGGAAACAACAGCAGAGGTACTGGAACCACAGGAAATGCAAGGAGCAAGACTTACACACTCCCAAAATAGGGTAGAGGCACTAGAGGTGGGAGGGA
Source organism: Ambystoma mexicanum (assembly GCF_040938575.1). Taxonomy (NCBI): domain Eukaryota; kingdom Metazoa; phylum Chordata; class Amphibia; order Caudata; family Ambystomatidae; genus Ambystoma; species Ambystoma mexicanum. Next base: position 646,771,088 of record NC_090932.1, read on the forward strand.
ATCCTTCCACAAATACCCCCCTTTTGTACTCCAAGGTTGTGGACGGTTGTCCTCCTGATCAATCAGGGGAAATGGTGAAAGCGATCACAAATAGCAGAAAAGTCGATGTAACCTTTACTAGTCTAGGTGCCGGGCGCCTGGAGATGGACAATCAAGGGTCCCAAATATGTTGAAACAACCGAGTGGACAAATACAGGTAGTGGACGTTTGCCATAAGAAATCCCCAGCAGAGAGAGCAGAGATCGACCAGGGGGTGCTTGATCACTCCTTTGAACGTCTCTGCAGTGACATAGATGGGATTTTGCAACGACCCTATCCTGCCATGCATAGAGGAAGTAACACTTGGAACCAACCATCCCATGGATCGGCCAGAGTATGGGAAAGACATTCCATCCCTGAACCTTGTAAACTACAAGAACAGGGTGGTATGCAGTCACCACATAGCCACAAACACTCATTGACAATTATTTCATGCCAAAAAAAATCACAATGCGATCCATTACTCAACAAATGGATACACTAGGACCAGTATCCATTTCAGCTCTTCATCTGGTGTGAGAGTCTCTCCTAGGCCTCTATGACAACATAAAAGAGGTTGTGCAGGGGAATGCAGTAGAACTAGAGGACGTGGAGCAAGGCCTTTTCACTTTGTTAAGCCAAGATAATGAAGTATGATCCTATAACAAGGATATCGACCATTTGAAAAAACAGGAAGAAAAGAAGGAAAATCAACGAACTGCAGAACCTGCACACCCACATCCAAGGTTCTGGATTGAGACAAACTCTGGATGTTGCGAACCGGAGGTGGAAGAGCGAGTGGCTGAGCAAGAAATGGTGACCCTGGATTCACCATCTCCCCTGTATGATCAGCTAGACAGAACTGAGCAAGATGAAGCTAAACAAGAGGAGGTGGTACAGGATCCCTCTCCGAAGGAAAAGGAAATGGAAATGTCAACCTTAAATCAGGAGCATGAAGGATGGATTAAAACAGACAGACATAAGAGGAAGGCTAAAGCACAAATAAGGAAAAAATGAAATCTAAAAATCTACCAGCATTAAATTTGAAAAAAAAGAAATAATTCAAGACAGTTCATACAGGCCTTATCATTGGAAGGAAAGGAATCATGCATATTGCCAAAGAAAGTGGCATAAAATACTAAAGGTGTTATACCGAATGAACCTAAGGAACAAAAAGCAGTGTAAAATTACTACCTTTTTCGGAAGTCTAGATAAGGATAGTGAGAAGTTTTGACAGGCAATGTGTAAAATGAGTCAGCGAGGCAGGTGATACTTGTGGAAGAACACCTCCCAATGGAGCAAACTCCGAAAGCAATAGTGGAAAGCTCGTTCCATACTGAGACTCAGCCAGAAAAAGGAAAGGAGAAGGCCCTAGGAAAGGTTTGGCGGGGGTTAAATGGTGGAAGATCTTTGAATTTGCCCCATGATGAGGGAAACATCACTTCAGATTCCAAAAAGGATAAAGATATTTTCCAAGGAACTGAGATCGGATGGAATGCTAGCCCAGAGGAAAATACGAACAGAGGAAACATCCTTAGGGGATTTCAGGCAGTGCCACAGCTAAAATCCCTATGTTCAAAGGATTTACTGAGGGTGGCCTTTCCAAAGAAGGGGGCAGAAAGGTTGGTCTGCTTTTTTGCATCAAACCTGATTGCGCAAATGGTTTGGTGTAACTGTGAAGCTTGGAAGACCTTGGGCTTTTGTTTGATAGACCCTGCAGCCCAGGAAGACATAGACACCTTCTTAAACCTGGCTTCACAACCAGAAGTAACTACAATGTCAACTCTGGAAAGTGGGGGCGGTGCTCTGGAGGGGCTTGGGCATGCGTTGACTGGGCTTGGTTGGAAAGTGCGACACAGATGTTCAGAAAGGTGAAATCCAACCAGTGTCATGATGCCTACCCCCGGGCATCCGGATCGAGTCCATCAGCCCCAGGAGCAGGCATCCAGATACTCATTAAAACCCCAACAGCCCTGGCTGCGGGCTGTTTGGATTCAGTCCTGGCGCCTTAGGCGCCAGGCTCATCATAGAAATTAGTCCTGGCGCCATAGGCGCCAGGCTCATAGACTTTACTTACCTTATGCAGACCATGCTGCAAATGAGTCCAAGCCAACGTGAGGCCTGGATGGGACTATTTTATTACAGGGACTATTTTTTACTCGGGTGTGGTTCTGGGGAACTTCTTACCTGGGATTACTTTGCAGGCTATTTAAACCACGCCCAAACAGCAGCTCATGCTTCGTGTTATTCTGCATCCAGCAGCGTAACGCTCACCGTGTCTGCAAGTCAGCATCCAGTCTTCTGCCACGCCCGCCTCGAATCCGGAGCTCCTAGACAAAAGGAAAAGAAAGGGGATGAGGTTAGATCACGGACATTATTTGATTCCTTACCTGATTCTGGACCCAGCACATCTCCGAGCCTGGAAAGGACATTATTTCAGCATGCGTCGCTTCGCCAGCAGCAGCGCCGCGTTATACTCACCAGTCCACCGCATCTTTCAACTCGGCGCTGCCTCCATCATTTTCTTCATCGAAACCCAGCACCTGGGGGAAAACAAAAGGAATAACAAGGTGAGCCGAGAAAACTGACAAAGATAATCTCTTTGCCACCATAGGCTTACCTGCTTTACCACCGGAGGTATTATCCTTTAATTTGCCGCATCTTTCTATGCCTCACCTATAAAGGGAGAGAAAACAGCAAGTTAAACTCATGCAACTTTTACCGGACAGTGTTTGGTAATACAGACCCTTACCTGAACGCCATCAGCTGCCTCCAGGCAATATTCTTTTGGACCCAGCTGCAACCTAACGAGGGAATGGAAGAAGAGTGAACATCGGACATATTGAACTCTTTGAACTTTATAGACACTGGAGTCAATATTCCTACTGAACTCCTCCAGTACCTTCAAACCAGTGAAGTAACTGGTATCTACGCGCCCCTGCATGCCATGCAGGATGGAGAGCTCATCATTTAAAAACATAAGGTGAGGTTACCAAGAGGGGATTTCGAAGGTGATTAGTGGGGAGAACGAGAACAGTTGGGGGGGCCATCACTAAAGTCCACGGGTGGCTAAATCCCTTTCTCCACTTGCAGGAGAATACTTCTATGAGTCCAGCAGACAAGATTAGGCGTGCCAGTCCAGACTGTCATATCTTCACTACGCATCACGTTGGTGGAGACCGCAGCTGTCCGGATCCGATCGACGCCCCTGTGGGAACCAGGTGAGCGTAACAACCAGAAGCACCTTTAAAAAAAAACTGATGTAACAACATGGAATGTGTGTGGTTTCCAGAAATTGGTAGGAACCACCATAACGTCCCTCAAGCTCGCAAATGTCATTGCTGTACAAGAAACTATGGTAATGGGCGCCTTTGACCTAACAGGGTTTTCAACATATTGCAAGCCAGGAACATGTGGCGCAAAAAGGAAGGCCTAAAGGCGGGCTGGCAATGGCCATAGATCTAACCTGGGAATGTATTCGTTATGAGGTAGAGGTTGACTCGCCAGACTTAATGGCTATACATATTGCGACCTCACAGCCTAACCTAAATCTCCTCTGTGTAAACATTTATGGAAACCAAGGTAAAGCAAACACGATGGCTCTTCAGGTTGTGTTAGACAATCTGTTTAAAGATTGTTTGGGTAAGTTTGAGAACGCAAACATAGTTGTGGCATGAGATTTGAATGCCATTTGTGTGATGCCATTTGTGTGCCTTCCCAGGTGAAACAGTTAAAGGCGAAGACCAAATCCAGGGGGGAACAAACAAGAAGGCTGTGGAACACCTTTATGATGGATTGGGTTCTTTGCTCCTGCACTCCAACAGAGGAAGAAATAAATGACTTCTACACTTGGAAAAAGAGGAAACAGGAAATCATGGATTGACTACATTTTCCTCAGTCCTGAGTTGAGCGGTAAAAGTGGTTGCTTAACTATAGGAGAGGACATGTGAAGCACCATCTACTCATTAGCCTTAAGCTACGTCTTGCACCGGCTCTGGTATTCACTGTTGCAGCGAGGGGAGGGAGAGCCATCAGATGGAATCGGAGGGCATGTAGATTTTTCATGCATCTATGGGGAGAAGAACTGGGGCACATGGCAGAGCGGGGAAAAACCTTACAGCCTGGAACTATAATAATGAGCTGCTTAATTGTATGAAATTGTTGTTGGATAGGGGACAAATGCAGGGAAAGGTCTCTCATTCCAATTCATACGACAAACGTTTTCAGAAAATGAAAGGGGCAAAGAGAGCGGCTATTAGAGCTTGTCACTGTAAGTCTTCCTCTTATCACAATTTCTGCAAAGTAAAGAGGAAGACTCAAGCAGACTCCAAACGTGAGGTGAAGTTAATTAAGATGGAAACCTCAATAAAGAAAAACCAAGAGATGGTAGGGGCAATGGTAAAAAAAGACTCAGTTAATTTCTGGGCCCTGATGGGAGAAAACATAGGGAAAAACCTTCCTACTCCAGGCGAGTGCCATATCCCGGGACAGGTGTGGGAAAAATATGAACTGGGGAAATATGCCTTACCGGAAAATGAGCCTAAATGGGGTACAGATAGAGAGGGTGGCCATATGGAAAATACTTGTCCGTGGGAGGTAGAGGATATCTTTTGGGCAGTAACTAAAGCCAAAGCCTCAAGAGCACCGGGCCCAGATAATATCCCACCTATTAGCATCAAAGAGAACAGGGAAAAATGGGCCCACCCCCTATGCCAGCTCTTTCAACATGTATGAGGGACACAAGAGGTGCCCAATACCTGCAAACAATCATTAGTATTCCCCATATATAAGAAGGGGAAAAAACAAAACCTGTCAAACTATAGGCCTATATTTTTTACTGGATTCTTCCAGTAAAATCTTTGGACCTTTATTATTGAGGGACCTTAATACCCAGATTAATAAAAACAATCTCCTGTCTGATTGCCAAAAAGGTTTCAGAGCAGTGATGGGCACTCCACTAAACGCATTCATGTTAGCACATATGAGGGCTGCAGTAAAAATATATCAATCGATATATGTCTAGTGCCTTTGACACGGTCAGTCGAGGAAAACTATAGCAAAAGCTCCTGTTGGTCGGGCTGCCAATAAATCTGGTTGGGCTGTTGGGAATGTTACATGTGGATATAGAACTAAGAGTATGTCCGGATAGCGTGGGGTCAACAACAGCGTTGATTAACACTTTGCAGGGCTGAGGCAGGGCTGCGTGGTGGCGTCAAACCCTCTAAAACTTATACACTGCAGATCTAGAGAGAGTGTGGAGGGAAGGCATAACCAATTCAGTCAGGTTGGGCTCAGTCACACTTGACTGGATTGGGTGCGCTGATGATATTGTTTTATTTGACCTCACGCCCGCCTATTGGCATTCCATGAAAACTGGCGTTGTTCCATTTATATGCGGTGGAGAACAACTTAAAAACAAATGGTACCAAATCAAGAGTCTGTATCTTTAAGAAAAATCCCAAGGTAATGACATGGCCGGTAGGAGATGAGCCCCTAGAACGGGTATCTACATTGACCTATTTGTGTTATAAAAGTTATGAAGTGCTTAATACCCCCTCAAAAAAAGGCGGTCAATTATACCTAAAATCTAAATATGGTCCACAGTTAATGTAAATGAAGCAAGTCTATGCTCAGCTTTGCTCCTTCTCTCTGACCCCATTGATCCAATTTGACTGCATGCAAATTGAACCAATAATACTCTACTGTCTTGAAATTCATTTGACTGATTTAGGGGATAGCTTGGATGTAATCCAAGGCATGCTTGCAAATTCTACCCCAAACTAAGTCATAAAATATAAATTTGGGCTTGCCTCTTTGGCAAGCAGCTTCACATGGAGAAAGCTGTTGACCTACACCAAACTCTTGAATCCACCATTACACCCGTACCTCAGGGGTGTCTATTACTATATTCAAGGAACATATAAACACCTTGTTGATTGAAATAGGAACCTCTCGAGAGGAACTTGTAATAAACCCAATTAAGGCAAAAAAGAAGCTCTTCCAACATGACTGAGGGAAAACAGCAGACGAATTGGGAAAATACCCTCGCTAAATAAAATATTCTAAGCTGGTGTATAAAATGGAACAGGTAGCTAAATATATACCTATCTTTCTGTGCTCTAGAAGAAAAACACTCTACCTTCGCTTCTGACTAAATCAGCTACATACATTGGAAAGAGTGAACAGTTGGAAGAGGGTGCATGGAAATGGAAGGTATAGATTGTGTGGGGAGAAGGGATTGTTAGAATCCCTGAAACATCTGGTGATGGTATGTGATGCCCTGAGGGAAGAAAGGGTGAAATACTTTAACAGCAAAACAGGCAATGAAGCTTGGTGGTGAAGCCTAATGAGTGGACAATCGCAGAGTTTGATTTTGGCACTATGTGAATTTCTTTCTAAAATATTAAAGAGGCTGAAGGAGGACACCTCGGGAACATAGCTTGTTCTTACAGCCCCAAATGTTCTAGCTTTGGATTGTGCCCACTGGAGCTTTCCGGCGGAATTCATTGCCATGTGGTATGATATAATGCTATGTAAATTAGCAAAAAAATGTTTAGGATATTTTGAGCTTAATATGTATCATTTTTTGCGTTCTTATATTTTTTAATGTAATGATTGGTTAGTATTTGTGAATGGTATTGTGAACGTTTTACATTTGTTCTGTGTCTTGTACATTAAATCTACCGGAAATAAAACACAATAAAAAAAAGAAATGTAATGAACAATGCATCTGCTTTTCTGAAGCTCTTTGCCCTGTCCAGATAAAATCTTAGTGCACGCCTGACATCCGGACAATGTAACACATTCTGCGCCTCGTCCTTTGGATCGGCAAAGAATGTTGGGAGTACTATTTCCTCTTTAATGTGAAAAGATGAAACAAGTTTAGGGAGAAAGGAGGGGTGTGTGCTGAGCACCACCTTGTCCCGGTGAAACGTAGTGTAAGGCTCTGAAGCCACTAGAGCCTGTATTTCGTTGATCCAGCGTGCTGAAGTAAGGCCAACCATCAGAGCTGTCTTAATAGTCACCAGCCTGATGTCTGCTGATGCCATGGGTTCGAAAGGTTTGTGGGCCATGGCGCCCAACACCACGTTAAGGTCCCAGATCAGATGTGGACGCTTGACCAGAGGATATAATCTGGTCAGCCCTGCCAAATGCCTTTTTACCACCGGATTGGAAGAGGAGAAGATGTCGTCCCCGAAATTCTTGTAGGCCCCTATGGCTGCCAGATACGTACGGCAGGTGTCTACTTGGGTTTATAGTCATAATCTCGAATTTAGAAATCTCGAGAAAAAAAAATGTCGGAAAAAAAGGCCGAAAAAAAAATGTCGAATTTTTTTTATGACGTTTTTTTTTTTCGAAATGGGGGGGTTCCCCCAACCCCCTTTTTTTAATTTTGTTTTTGTTTTTACCTGTTTTATTTATATATACTAGAGCTAAAAAAAAATATAGAAAAAAAACAAAATTCGACATTTTTTTTTCGGCCTTTTTTTCGACATTTTTTTTAAAGATTTCTAAATTCGAGATTATGACTGACCACCGTCTACTTGCACACCTGAGTGAGCCAGATGTGCTGCAAAAGATAATTTAGCGTCCAACAAGCATGTGAATGGATCAACCTTGTTCGCCTTGGTCCACTTGCTCCTGTACTGACTCCTAGTGGAGAGTTGCTTCTTGCCCCCTGTATGATAGCCAGGTTGTCCTGTGATAAGTGCAGATGCTTCAGGGTGACCTGTTCAGGAACTACGCTGCCAGGGCTAACTTCTGCAGAGCGGGTTGAACCACTGTGCTCCCCTGCTGGGAAAGTAAGTAGGCTGGACCCAGTGGGAGGTGCACTGAAGGTTGGTCCGACAGTCGGAGGAGCTCAGAGAACCAAGGTCTTGCCGGGCACCATGGCACTATCAAGATGAGTCGAAGGCTCTGTGACTCCCTGACCTTGCAGATGACTTTGTTAATCAGTGGGGTGGGGAGAAACACGTATGCCTTCATGTCGTTCCACGTGACCTGCAATGCGTCCCCCAGTGAAGCCCTGCCTTGCCCCTGCTAGGATGCAAACTGAGGGCACCTCCTGTTGTTCATGGTGGCAAATGGGTCTACCTGAGGTTTGCTGTTAGGCAGAGTTTGTATGCAGTACCCTTTGGGACCACTACACACAACTATAACTACAGGTGTAAGCAAAACCAACCTTTGGTATAAATCGTACTACACAGTTTTTGGTAGCGGAGCTGAGCAGCTAGGCTTATCTCAACAGGGAATGTCAGCTGTAATGCTGTTACACAGAGGTTTACAATCACAGGTGTTCAATTAAACTCTTACACTCAAGGTTTCTTGGTTTAAACTTATTAATGTATTCAACAGTCAGTTTTAAAACATTCACTAGAAGGAGGCAGTTAAAGATCATACACAAATATACCACAGTACTGTACTCAATAAGGTTCTGAGGCATTTAAACTACTTTGAAGGAGGAGCAAAATGGCATTCAGAATACTTTGCAGGAGAAGCATAAAGAAATAGGTTGAGAACATAAAAAAATTACAATATTCTTAAACAGTGCAGATACTTTGAGTTCACAAGAAGAGTCAATTCAATTCAATAGGAAAAGCCAAGGGGGCGTGGCCAGCGCCGATGGTGTAAAGACGTGTCTGTGAGGAGCTCCCGTCTCGATCCTGGCCTAGATCCTTAATTCGATCGAAAATTTCGACCTGAACAAGATCCAAGCCCATACTCCGGTGGGGGAAGCGATTCTGGCCCTGCTCGGCGCAGGAACGAAGAGAAACGGAGCCGGCGTCCCTGAAAACGCAGCATCCGAACTGATACCCCCGGGAGAAACAAGATGGCGGACGGCGCCGAGAACTGACGGAAGAGCAGATTAAGCCGGCAGCGAGGCAGCGGGGAGAAGGTCGCGTCGAAGCAGTCCCTGTGAGTAGAGCGGAAAGACCCCAGTGGAAACCAGGCGCAGGACCGGCCGCCCTTAGATCTCCCTCCCCCCCAGAAGCCCCTGAGCGCACAGGAGAGCCTCCGCATTACCCAGGGGAGCGAACGGAACTACATCCGAGGCCCTGGGACCGCTACAGAGGAGACACAGGGGGTAAGCGGACCGCTGCCATTTCTAGGGAGACCCGTCGGTGAACTGCCAGCCGCGAGTGCGGTGGTGCTCCGTGGGCCAGAGAGGCAGCAGAGTTAGCGGACCCTTGCCGCTGTCGTTGCAGCGTACTGCACGGGGCCCTCCTCCCTCCCTGAACAGGCAACCGCGCGGTTGAAGAGGGAACGGTCCACGCTCAGACGAACCGGAAGACTTGCAGACCCTAACCCAACACCGGGGAGCAGGAACTCGCCCGTGCCGCAGACAGCAGGGCCTAGCAGGGTTACAGGACAGCGGCCCAGCGTGCTGAGAGATCGCAGAGCACTCCATTGCCCAACCGGGAGAATACCCTGCGCAGGAGCGTATACTTAATTGCACCCCCCACTGTGTTCTCCGGTGCCATCACTGACTAACACTGTGCATCACTGCATAACGCTCGCCTTGTTACTCACTTTCTAAGGGCTCGTATCTGCCTCCACAACATTAAGAGGGACAAATGTCTACCTCACGAAACAAAAACAGGGGTGCAACAATCATGGACTCGTTCTCAGGGGCTAAACCTAAACAGTCCAGCCAATATGAGATCCCCACACAGACGGAACCCCCTGCAACAGTTGACGACCCCAGCAACGCCCAAGTGCTGCAGGCCATTGCTACACTCCAAACGTGCATGGAGACCAGGATAGATGAACTTAAGGTAGACATGCAGCTCATCCGCCAAGATGCCCGCAACCTAGCGGAAAGAATAAACACGGTGGAAATAAAACTGCAGGACACCACAGACACTGCCAAGGACTTAAAGCACAAAGTTATCGCACTTGAGAAACAAGTGGCTCATCTCGAGGCGAGGTCAGAGGAAGCAGAGGGAAGGGCCCGCCGCAGTAACATCCGAGTCCTTGGCGTTCCGGAAGGGATGGAAGGTACCGACCCCACGGAATTTATTGAATCCCTATTAATACAAGAGGTGGGAGCTGGCAAGCTTACACAGGGATTCTCCGTCGAGAGAGCCCACCGCTCCCTACAAAAACGACCCCCACCGGGATCACACCCACGCCCGATGATAGCCAAGATCTTAAACTTTCGCGATAGAGAGACGATCCTCAAATTCTCGAGGGACGGAGGCGAGATCAGACGCAATGACTCCAAGATCGTTATCTACCCAGATTATACCCCACAAGTGCAGCGCGCCAGGAACTCATTTATACCTGTCAAAGCCCAACTGCGGAAGCTGGATCTTAAATACATGCTCCTGTACCCCTCGCGCCTTAAGATACTATACAAAGGCAAAGCTGTCTTCATGGAGACTCCGGCAGCAGCCACTATGTGGATGGAGCACAATAATTTGGCTGAGGGAGAGGATCACGCCCTGACGCCCAACGGCTGATCACGAACAGATCTCTTTGCTGTAATGATCAATTAGTTCTTTCAAGGACGGGAGCTATAAGGACTACCCACGGACATCGTCACAACCCACCCCACCCCAAGCATGGCTGGCCTATGGCCAACACCACATCCGCACCTCACGACCCGGATCGGCCTATGGGTAGCGGAAGCCCCCGAGCGTTGTCCTCCCAGAACGACTGCTGGGGGCAACACACAGTTATCTTTCATATTAGATCCACCTGTTCGAGTGGAAGTTAAATTTGTTCATAAGTCTCCGTTTAAGATATCAACACAACAATCATGGGCAACAGGAAGATTACAATGCGCATTGCTGACGGCCGACCCAGGGGGCATTTGTTCAGCACACGAAGCTGGCTTGAAGACGGTTGAGACTGCCATGAGTTCAGCGCTCCAACTCCTCTACCACCATCATGTCTACACGCCTTAAGATCGCCACTTGGAATGTGAGGGGTTTGGGTACCTACTTACGCCGCAACAGAGTTAAATCCTTTCTACACAGGAAGAAGATAGGGCTGGCCCTATTACAAGAAACCCACTTAACCAAGGAATCCACCGCGACGCTCCAATCATACTGGGGTGGACAGGGGTTCGGGTCCGCCTATTCTAAATTCGCAAGAGGGGTGTTCACTTGGATCAGCCCTCACATCCCCTTCCAGCTCAAAAAAGCCGAACAGGACCCGGAAGGAAGGTACGTGATACTCTGGGGCCACATCGAACAAACGGAGGTATGCATTGTCAATTCATACCTCCCCAACAACAATATCCCTGCGCACCTTGCTATGTTGTACACAAAGATTACACTGTATAGAGACACATTCTTTATCTGGGGAGGCGATTTTAATTGCGTCAGTGACTCAGTGCTTGACAGATCTGCTCCTCCCTTGGGGGGCCCATCGACCGCTACCACCGCTATGAATGTCATGCTGAACCGCCTAGACCTGGTAGACATCTGGCGGGAGCAACACCCAGGGGATCGAGGCTATTCCTTCTACTCCTCGCCACATAATCTTCACACCAGAATTGACTACCTCTTTACTGGCAGAGAAAGCTTTCCCCAGATTGCTTCTTCCAATTATTTGGGCCGTACCATCTCTGATCACTCTCCCCTGGTAATTGAATGGAACATCACGGGCCCCAGACCTCCTATACCTACATGGAGGATGCCCACTGAGGCACTTAAAGATTCGGAGTTCAGGGAAGATCTCAGGGAATCCCTAGAGAACTACATTCGTGAGAATAAAGACAGTGTTGACCACCTAAGCACAGTCTGGGATGCTCTCAAAGTGGTTGTAAGGGGAGAGGTCATAGCAAAGGCTGGAGGAATGAGAAAACGCCTAAGAACTGAACTTGAATTACTAGAAACTGAAATAGAACAGCTAGAATCCAACACCCTGGACCCCCAACTGCAGGAAGACAGGCTTGCCAGTACAAGGGCCACCTGCAAGGAAGCTTGGGACAGACTGGCCAAATTTGATTATATCACCAGAACCAATAAAGCACACTCCCACGCTGATAAACCTGGTAGACTGCTCGCCTGGCTGTGTAGGAAAGAACACCCTAAACATTCGACTACAGCCTTAAGAGATGCTGATGGCACACTACATCGGACCCAACATGGGATTAACGACACTTTCGGGCAGTTTTATGCCCAACTATACTCCCATAATGACGTGGTGCCCCCTGAGGAAATTTCAAACACCTTGGATGAAATTGGCCTGCCCCTACTCCCGCTGTCACATAAGGAGGCCTTGGATGCTGATATCACCATAGATGACATAACCGATGCCATCAAGTCTCTGGCCACTTGTAAGGCCCCGGGCAGTGATGGGCTACCTGCCGAATTTTACAAAACCTACGAGCCGGAATTGACTCCGCTGCTGCACGAGGTGTTCCTAGAAGCCTACGAGACGGGTATCCTGCCTGGGAGCATGCGTGAGACTTTGGTGGTTCCGCTCCTCAAGCCAGGTAAACCTGCAGATGACTGTGACTCCTATCGCCCTCTCGCGATGCTCAATTATGATGTCAAAATTCTTACAACCATTCTGGCTAAGCGGCTGTCCAGGGTGATCGGAGGAGTGGTGCACCCCGACCAGAGCGGCTTTGTGCCGGGCCGCAACACCACTGCCAATCTTCGTAGGCTACAACATGTATTATCACATTCCACTCATGTAGGGGAATCTTATGCCTTACTCTCTTTGGACGCCATCAAGGCGTTCGATTCTATTTTCTGGGAATGGCTAATTGCGGTGCTTCGGGAGTTTGGCTTTGGAGAACGATTCGTTAGATGGATCACAGTTCTCTACACTAAACCACGAGCACGAGTAAAATCTGGCCGGCTCATCTCCACGGCATGGGACATACAAAGGGGCACGAGGCAGGGCTGCCCGCTCTCCCCTATGTTATATATACTTGGGCTCGAACCCATCGCCATTTTTTTTAGGAAACAGTTCTTCGATGCTGGTATAAGGCTAGACGGGGTGGACCACATAATTTCCCTGTATGCAGATGATGTCCTCCTCTATGTGAGGGACCCGCAGTTGAATGTCCCGACCATGCTGGAGGTCCTCGGCAACTTTGCCAAGGTATCAGGCATACACTTCAGCAGACATAAGTCTTGTCTGTTTCCGTTAGGTGCCCTCCAAAACACACACGTCGATGACCTCCCCTTGCTGGGTATAAGTTGGCGCCCCATCACGTTCCGCTATCTGGGCATTAATATCTATCACACGCCTGAACTTATGCACGTCAACAACACGGCAGCGGCGCTGCCTCCCTTGCGCAGGTCGATTAGGTTTTGGGCTCGCCTCCCCCTATCCATGATGGGCAGGGCTTCCATCATCAAGATGATTGTTCTCCCCAGATTTCTTTATGGTTTCCAAAACATTTTTTATTATATTAGGACACCCTTCTTTCGCCTTTTGGGGAAGATACTTAAAGACTTCCTGTGGGGAATTAGTAGGCACAAATTTGCATTATCCACGCTGACCCTACCCTATGAGCAGGGAGGCATTCGGCTCCCTGATCTGGAGCGATACTACCTGGCTGCCCAACTAAGCTTCGTGGCTAAATGGCTAGCTGATGATGACACCCCCGAAACAGCGCTTTTACAACGCTCAATTGCTCCGATCCGGCTAAACGAACTCATCTGGGCCCCTCAATGTCTTGTGGATGGGATCCCATATTTAGCTACCCTGGGGCGTCAGATATGGCAAAGGGTTAAAATTCTTCTCCACTTGAAACATAGATATACTCCGGACACACCGCTCCTGGCCGACCTGTGTCAGAACTCTGTAGACCTTGCTTCCATTAGATACTGGGAAAGGCTGGGAGTGTACACTTGGGGGGATCTATATAACGAGGGCTCCTTCCGGGATTTCTCCTCCTTGCAGTCAGTAGATGGCGTCCCGGCTGGCCAATTCCTTTGGTACTTAAAGATCCGTAAATTTGCCCGGACCAAATGGGACGCGTGGCCAGAAGAACCTGAAACTGACCCCTTCATAACACTCCTATATAGTTTGGGAGATGGATGGAGGCCTGTGTCCCGTATATACAGCCACCTAATCGATAGGCCCAATCCCCGCAGTCAGGATCTCAAACTCAAATGGGAAAGAGACTTGGGGCATGAATTGTCTGAAGCAGAATGGGGCAGAGCACTAGCGTTTCCCAACGTGGTATCTAGAAACTCTAGATTTAAATTGATTCAGCTTAATATGTTATATCGCTCGTACCTGACACCACTTAGAATAGCCAAAATATATGGGCTACCCCAACATAACTGTCCTTGGTGCGGCAGAGATGAAGCAAATCTTTTACACATGTTCTGGGGATGTGTCCAGGTCCGGCAACTCTGGGCGAAGGTGAAACTCCTCTGTAGCGAGGCAGGCATGACCAGATATGAGTGGACCCCAAAGGAGTGCCTTCTCGGAACGTATCCCAGACTGGCCAAGTTCAAACACTCAGTTAAGCTCATGGACCTAGTATGCATTCTGGTCAAAAGGACCATTGCTATGGCCTGGAAGCGACCTGGAGGCCCACGATACCAGGTATGGCGTAACGAACTGGAGCGCTGGATAGGGGCAGAAACCTCTGCTTGGGAGGATGGGGTTACCACATCCCCCGAAGACACGAGCTTGGCACTCTCTGCCTGGAGAACTCTCACCTGGGCCTTACTTAACCCCCCCAATGACGATAAACCCCCCTGAGTAACTTGCCACTATCGAAACATGCTATCTGACACAGAATATTTGCGCAGTCCATAACTTGAACTTATTTGTTGCCTGATCTTCCTACGTTGCTTACGCCACTGACCATACGGAGACTTGTTAATGTTGTTTACGTTTTGTTGTTTCTGTTTAATTGTTAATTTCTATTTGGCCTATCTTGATTAATCCTGACTTATACCAATGTGATCGCACAATGTTATGATGCAACTGTCTCTTATATAAATGCCAATAAAGAAATTTGAAAATAAAATCATAAGAGAAGGCCATAAAAAAAAAAAAAAAAAAAAAAAAAAAAATAGGAAAAGCCAAAGTCAATGGGCTAAAGTCTTGGATAGGTAAAAACGGTTCTGGTAAGTAAACGGTAAAGTCTCTTTAGAAGTTCTCAGAAGTAGTTTGTAAAAAAGAAGAATTATTTGTGGGGTCACAAGCTGATTAGGCCTGCTAGTTGCGAAAGTTTCACGCACTTTCAACGCGAGAGGTAAGTACTCTCAGACTCGTTTCACAGTACCTTACAAACGAAGAAAAAGATGCAGCTGAAGACTTCTGTTCCGGCAGTTCCTGCAGATCTCGCTGTTCCTGCGACTCAGTCATGGGGACAAGAGGGAGAACGTCGGACGGACTCCTGCACTGCACGGGGACTAGTAGACAAAGCTGGAAAATGGCAAATCTTCGATTCCGGTAGCTGTAGTCAAGCACACAAACTGGTGGCCTTCTCCCTGGTTATTCGTTTTACTGCAGCACTCTGACGAAAATACAACCAGCTCCGAGAATGGTGTCCAGGTGGCTTAGTGTTGAGTTGATTGGTCCTACCTGTGATGCTGGAAATGCATCGGAGGGACAGGGCCTCCGTATCCTTGTCCTTTACTGCTTTTTATAGTGTGTTCTGTCATGTTTTCCGTGCAGGAGTTCATGTGGGACTCCTGGCGGTGCAGCTCTCTCTTTTGGTTTGGTGTACAGATCCATGGCATACCCTTATGGCACCCATGGGTGGGGGTACAACCCTGTGCCCCTAGTGTATGTTTTTGGGCACCTATGTGTGGCCCACAGACCAGGGTACAGGCTGATGGCAGCTCCATGCTGAATTGACAAGTGCCCTGAGCGTCCTCCATTTTGGGATGCCCAAGCCCTGTCACTGGAATCAGTAGATTCCTGATGGAAACAAGATGGCCCCCTTGGCCTCTTTCCTTCCATCGCCTGTTACCTTGATTTTCCCAAAGTCCCGGGAAGCCCTGACTCTGTCCCTTCCCTCTGACTGGCTGTTGGGTAGAAGTTCCATATATGGTAGTGTGGGGGAAGTGCCAACCAGACCGGCTGGAGCCTTCCCAACAACCGAATGTTGTGGGTACGCCTGCGAGTGGGACCTGCGTGAATAGACTGCGAAACGAATACGCATTCTGTGTTGTGGATGTCTAGTATCTGATGTTCGACACAATGACTGAGACAGCCCTGCCCGAAACTGGTGTGAATGCAGTGTGTAGTGTTGAATGACTGGGTACTTGTCCCAATACACATTCCTTGTTGTGAGTGTCTGAGAGGGAGAAGAATGGCCTGAATGTGCCTTGCGCCTGATTGGCTGACTGACTGCCTGAATGACCTTCTGAGTGATTGGTTGCCTGAGTGTGAACCAGCAGAGAGAATGGGAGATCAACAGTATCTGGGGGCCTGTCACTGCTAGAATTCATTCAGAAGCCTGAGTTGAAACTGACATTGAAACTGAAGCTTAACCTTGAAGCCCTGCTGGAAGGGAAGTATTGCTGTTGCTCTACTTCATTGATCTGAAAGCTGCTGTGTCTTCAAGAACTGATCCAGAGAGGACCTCGTTAGGCGCCCTCTTCCCGAGCTATGCGGACCATCGTGCACCGCTAACCTTCCCCGAAGCGCCCTGGAAGTCAGCCTACGAAAGACTATCTGATGGGGACCGCCGATCAGAAAATAAGAGAAGCACCGGACAGCCGCCCACCATCAGTGACCAGGGTTTGCAGGTTTGCTATAATCGCTGAAGGCCCATCGAAGTTAGTTGCCCAGAAGTAACTGCTTCAACTGCTGCAAAATGCTGCCGTTCACTCCATACTCTGCCCTCCTTTTGGATCCCTTATTTTCCCTCTGCTTAAGAAGCTACACTGGCTTCCTGTGGCCAGCCAGATCCTGTTTAAATCTTTGTGTCTGGTGCATGGTGCCTTCTATGGCTTGGGTGCGGAGTATCTTCAAGCAAAGTTTATCCGCAATGCTCCTTTGCCTAAGACATTTGATTCCCGGACTCGCTCGTCGACATTGCCGACCATCTTATTCCGCCAGAGAACGCCTGGCCGCCAACACGCCGAGGAGCATCCGCCGGTGGGTTTCCAGCCACCCAAAGACTGTAGAGACGCTGCACAACTCGATGCCCTTGCTGGGCCACCGTTCTTCACAAACTCTTTGCGGTCCTGAACTATCGACATTGAGGTGGCCCGCACGCCTCATCCTAGCAGGACATCTTTGACTCATCATCCACGAGCTCCATCAGGATCGAAGCTCCTGCCTTGTCGCCACCAAACTTTACATCGACGATCATCGACGCCAAGTTCACTTTCTTCAAGGCCCGTTGACGATCCGTGGCTCCTGCTTCAAAGGGAGTCACTCAAGAAGGATCCATCGATGCCTCCTCGAGGAACTCTGCTATTCCAAGTACATGGTGGTAGAAACACTTTAGAAGGAAATAAGACCAATTGAACAATATATGGACTGGGCTTGTGGTATATCTTTATTTTACAGATTGCCCAGGTGGGGGGATCTCCACACAGAGCTGTGCCTAGCGGTAGGGGCCAGTATTCTGCCAATTGTTCTAATCAACTGCTTTCCTCCTATGTCTATTGTTATTAATTGATTTGTGTGACATTTAACGGGAGTACAGTTGATGCACTTAAATGAAATCTGATAATAATTGTGGTACCAGTTAGAACTGTATATATTTGCTATTGTAGATTAACTGAGCAAAAAGTGAGTTATTGTGATTGTGTATATAACCTTGAACCTTAATTAGATAAAGACTGTGTTTTAACTAATACAGTGTGTGTCATTCCTTTGTGGGTGCTTTGGGACTACACTGTACTTAAGAACCAGCCTGCATCACCTCCTCAGAAACTAGGCCTTGGTTGCTCGTCACTTGCTACTAACAATAGAGAATCTTGGCTGGGGTCCTCTGTGCCTCTCCTCTACCATATAGAGAGCATGAATACAGACACCCCCTCCAGTCTTTACACTGGTGGCAGAGGTGGGATGCTTATGGTTTTGAGAATCAGTGCATAACCGTGCCACTTACAAAATATCTGCACTTTGTTAAATTGAGGGTTAGTAGTGTACAAGATAACTGCATTACAAGCAATGGCATGTATTGCGAATGGTAAATTGACTCAGATGAGCTTAGAGGCTCTCCAAGGTGCTTGTGAACCCAGGGAATTAGACTTTGAGGATAGGTCTAGGGCTGAGCTGATAGCTGCCCTGGTGGACTGCCAGATTGACTGTGAAGCTCTTGAAGGGGAGGATGCAACCAATGAGTACTCTACCCCTGGAGGTGTTGTCAAATCTGTTTCTGGGAATGCCACCCTTCCTGCTGCCTCTGTTCCGACCTCCAACAATTTTGTGGAACTTTAGTTATTAAGGATGAAGTTAGCCTTTGAATACAAAAAGTTGGAAACAGAAGCTGAACTTAAGAAAGAGGAGTTGGCACAACAAGTGATCCATAAAGCCAGGGATCTGGAACTATAGGATAAGGACCTGGAACTTAAGAACAGGGACACTGAATGTCAGAAATTCCAGCTGGAGAAAGCTAGAGTGGAGAATTCAGCTAAACCAGTTGAGACTGTCAGGTCCCCAGCCACCAGGTTTATGAAAGATTTGGTGGGTGTGTATGTGGAGGGTTCCGATATCCTCCAGTGGATTGAAGCGTTTGATATGGCTTGTGCAATTCATGATGTTGATAAGACAGATTGGACTAAGTGTTTGTTAAGCAGAGTGCCTCAGACTGGGTATGACTGTATTCTGAAACTGGGTGTAGAAGAAAGGGGTCAGTGTGAGTGCATGAAGTCTGCTTTGATTGCCAAGTTTGGCAAGACACCCACCCAATGCCTTAAAAGGTTCAGGAATTTTAAGAAAAGAGAGAATGAGCCTCATTACGACCCTGGCGGAAAGGGGTTTGCGGCAGCGTTAGCTGCGCCAACCCCTTTCCGCCAATTACGAGTTCCCTTTCCGCCATGGCGGTTTTTACACCTGCTTTTAGCGGGTGTAAAAAACCATGGCGGTAAGGGAACTTGGTGTTAATTACGCCACCGTAATTTACGGTGGCGTAATTAACGCCTTCCCCACTCCCATTATGCCCTATGGGGCAAAAATGGGAATGGGGAAGGGTAAATGGGGATTGGGGATTTACCGCCCCGCCAAGGTCGGAATGGGGCGGTAAATCCCCTTACCGCCATGGCGTAAACGTAGTTTGCGCCATGGCGGTAAAGTCACGGCCCTGGCGGTAACTTACCGCCAGGGTCGTGATGAGGCCCAATGTGTCTTGGGTTGACTGGGTGAGTGCTGCACATATGAACATGATGGGGTGGATTGATGGATACAAGGTGAAAACTTTTGTTGAATTGGCCCACCTTTTGTATTTTGAGAATTTTTCTGAAGCCTGTTCACCAGAGCTGCGTCAGTATGTTGCTGACCAGAACATTTTGGATCCCTTTAAGCTGCCCAGGCTGGCTGAGAAGTGGGTCTCCACCGGGTGTCCCCTAGGACTCCAGTGGGAAGGACAAGGACAAAGAAAAGGGGACCTCTCAGAAAGCTGAGGAGTCCCCAAAGCAATCACAGTCGGGTAAACCAAAACCTTCCTCTTCTAAGACCCAAAAATCTAGTGGGGATATGTCCTCTGTGGGTGGGAATAAGAGTAGTGGTCCACCTGCTGCAAATCAGGCTCACAGTGGTTCCAGTACTGCACCCCGCATTCCTGGCACTTGTTGGGACTGTGGGGCTCTGGATCACAAGAAGGGTGACACCAAGTGTAAAGGTAAGGCACTTGGAGTCCAGGCTGTCAGCCTGAACTACCTTTACCCCATTCCTGAGGTGGAGGACACTGTCTTCCCCTCCTCTATAGGGATCACATTTGGTGCTCCTGCAGAGATTTCCCTAGTGTCCCTTAGGGCCTGGGACCAGTACGCAGAAGTACTGGCGACAATCCCACAGAACACCCATAGGTTTTTGAGAAGTGTCCTCTTGACTGGCCAGCCTTCTACTGGTTTGAGAGACACTGGGGCAAGCATGACAGTGGTGGACAGGATTCTGCTCAAGCCAGAGGACTATGTAGGTGCTCCTCTGAAAACCACCAGGTTAGCTGGTGGGCCTCCCAAATTATCACCTGTAGCCTTAGTGACACTCATGATTGGAGACAAGACAGCAAAGCTTCCTGTCCTGGTTCAGGACAAGTCCCTGCTAACATTCTGTTAGGAAATGATCTAGTAGATTTGGGGTTGATCTTGGATGGTCTACCCATGCTGCTGCTGCAGTCATTAGATCACAGGTGACACCGGGTCTGGCTGTGAGTCAGGTACCTGAGCCAAAGGCGAGGCCTAAGGCAAGAAGACATTTAAAGATGTAAAGGCAGGCGCTCTGTTACCAGTCTTTAGCTTCTCCTCCTAATGCACGTTTTCATGACTTCATCAATCTTCAGGGAGGCTGAGTTTCTTTGTTATGAGAGCCACAACCATGGCTTTCCCGCTCCCCCCATCAAGGGGAAAATTTGTGCTACGGAGGGAGTTGTTTCCAGTCACCTGCCAGCAAAATCAAGTGCGAAAAATACAAGTAAGAATCCTCAGAGCTAATTAACTTGCCACACCTGAAAAAGAAATGCAGACCTGCCTGAAATAACAAAGAAACTCAGCCTCCCTGAAGATTGATGAAGTCATGAAAATGTGCGTTAGGAGGAGAAGCTAAAGACTGGTAACAGAGCGCCTGCCTTTACATCTTTAAACACTGTTCCAGAAATCCCAGGAAAGGCAGCAGCAGCAGGGCCATCATGCCTTACATTGGAGAGCCACAAGCATGGCTTCCCCCTCCCCGCATCAAGGGGAAGATTTGTGCTATGGAGGGAGTTGTTTCCAGTCACCTGCCAGCAAAATCAAGTGCAAAAATACAAGTACCAGAATCCTCAGAGCTAATTAACTTGCCACACCTGAAAAAGAAATGCGGACCTGCCTGAGATAACAAAGAAACTCAGCCTCCCTGAAGATTGAGGAAGTCATGAAAACGTGCATTAGGAGAAGCTAAAGACTGGTAACAGAGCGCCTGCCTTTACATCTTTAAACATTGTTCCAGAAATCCTGGGAAAGGCAGCAGCAGCAGGGCCATCATGCCTTACATTGGAGAGCCACAACCATGGCTTTCCCCCTCCCCCATCAAGGGGAAGATTTGTGCTATGGAGGGAGTTTTTTCGAGTCACCTGCCAGCAAAATCAAGTGTGAAAAATACAAGTACCAGAATCCTCAGAGCTAATTAACTTGCCACATCTGAAAAAGAAATGCAGACCTGCCTGAAATAACAAAGAAACTCAGCCTCCCTGAAGATTGATGAAGTCATGAAAACGTGCGTTAGGAGGAGAAGCTAAAGACTGGTAACAGAGCGCCTGCCTTTACATCTTTAAACATTGTTCCAGAAATCCCGGGAAAGGCAGCAGCAGCAGGGCCATCATGCCTTACATTGGAGAGCCACAACCATGGCTTTCCCCCTCCCCCCATCAAGGGGATGATTTGTGCTATGGTACCAGAATTCTCAGAGCTAATTAACTTGCCACACCTGAAAAAGAAATGCAGACCTGCCTGAAATAACAAAGACACTCAGCCTCCCTGAATATTGATGAAGTCATGAAAATGTGCGTTAGGAGGAGAAGCTAAAGACTGGTAACAGAGCGCCTGCCTTTACATCTTTAAACTAAGGCAAGAAGACAGAAGAACAAGAAGGCCACCTCTGTGAAGGGGGCTCCTTCTCTTCCTGCTGTTCCTACAGTACCCATTGGGATCCATGCTCTGGACGGGATGGGTCCAGTGGAAAACCCTAACTCAACTCCTGAGGGAGAAGAGGCAGAAGTCCCTCCTGCGGGAGAAGTACTCAGCCCGGAGGACCACCCCGACCTTCAATGCCTGCTGGCTGAAGGAGGACCCTCCTGAGCGGACTTCTGTAAGGGACAGAGAGAGTGCCACTCTCTCTCGAAGGTCTGACGAAACAGCCCCTTCCCAGGCACAAGGAGAAGTGCCTAACACATTCTGGATCTATTGGGAGGATGAGCTCCTTGTTAGTGAGCCCACTAAGCCTGAACCTGGTGTCCTCAAGAGGTTGGTGGTACCCCACATTTACAGGCCCTTCCTGCTGTAGTTGGTGCATGAGGTGCCCTTAGCTGATCATCTTGGTACCAAAAAGACTAAGCAGAGGCTCTCTGCCCATTTCTACTGGTCTTGGATGGGAGTAGAAGTGGAGTCCCATTGCAGGACCTGCCCAACTTGTCAGTTGTCTGGCAAGACTGGAGGCAGCCGTTGCCAGTGGTTGGCACACCGTTTGAGAGGGTGGGCATCGACATTGTCGGTCCCCTTGACCCACCCACTTCAGGTGGACATTCGTTCATCCTGATCTTGGTTGATCATGCCACCAGGTACCCTGAGGCTATACCCCTTTCGACTGTTACTGCCAAGGTGGTTGCCAGTGCTCTCCTGGGCATTTTCAACCTGGTTGGATTTCCTAAGGAGGTTGTCTCTGTCAGAGGATCCAACTTCATGTCTAGTTACATGAAAACCATGTGGAAAGAGTGTGGGGTAACCCACAAGTTCTCCACCTCTTACCATCCCCGGACCAATGGTCTGGTTGAGAGATTTAACAAAACTCTCAAGGGCATGCTAGGCGCTTTGGAAGAGCACCTAAAGAGGAAATGGGATCTCATCCTGCCATGCCTGCTGTTCGGTTACAGAGAGGTACCTCAAGAGGGTGTTGGTTTCAGCCCCTTTGAGTTACTCTTTGGACATCTCGTGAGGGGGCCCCTTGCCTTGATCAGAGAAGGTTTGGAAGCCACCCCTCCAGGTCCTGCCAAGCAAGTGGGGGACTATGTGTTAGGCCTCAGACCGAGGATGACAGAAATTATGGGTCAGGCAACAGCAAATCTCAAGGCCAGCCAGGAATTGAATAAGTACTGACATGAACTTAAAGCCTTGCAAGTGGATTGTACTCCAGGCCAGGAGATCCTTATGATGGAGCCTACCAAGCCTAGAGCTTTGGCAGACAAATGGACTGGACCCTTCAGGTCAATATCCACGATGGGCGAACTCAATTATCTGGTTGACATGGGAGTCTCTGGAGTAGGCCCTCAGGTATTCCATGTCAACAGGCTCAAGCCTTTCCATAGGCGAGCGGCGGTCTCATGTCTCTTGCTAGCTTCCGAGCAAGAAGAGGATGAGAGTGAGCCCCTTCCTGATTTGCTGAATAGCAACCCGAAGGACGGCTCAGTGGAGGAAGTATCTCTCTCTCCAGATCTGACGACAGAGCAGCAGAGGGCCTGCAGGGCTTTGCTCCGGCAGTATGCCTATCTGTTCTCACTGACACCAGGCCTTACACCGTGGTGTAGGCATGAAATTGACACTGGTCACAGTGTGCCTGTCAAAAGCAGGTGCTACCGTATGTCAGATACAGTTAACAACCACATCAAGGCTGAGGTAGCCAAGATGTTGGATCTGGGTGTTATTGAACCCTCACCCAATCCCTGGTCCGGTTCAGTGGTCTTTGTCCCCAAGGCAAGTTCCCAGGCAGGTACCAAGGATGTGAGGTTCTGTGTGGACTAACGAGGAGTCAATGCCGTTGCCAAAACTGACGCGCTCCCATTGCCGAGGGCTGATGAGCTTGTGGACACCATAGGTGCTGCCAAATTTGTGAGCACCTTTGACCTTACCTCAGGCTATTGGCAAATAGCTCTGACGGACCATGCCGAGGAAAAGACGGCGTTCTCAACACCTGAGGGACTCTACCAGTTTAGGGTCATGTCTTTTGAGTTGAAGAATGCCCCTGCCACCTTCCAGAGATTGGTCATTCATGCTCTCAGTGGGCTGGAGGCCTTTTGTGTGGCCTACTTAGACGACATTGCCGTCAACAGTTCTACCTGGGAAGAGCATTTGACACATCTGGATAGGGTGTTGCAGGCTTTGAAAAGGGCTAACCTCACTATCAAGGCCACCAAGTGCCAGATAGCTCAGGGGAAAGTCACGTATCTTGGTCATGAGGTAGGAGGGGGTCAACTCCAACATCTCCCGAGTTAAGTACAGGATGTACATTACTGGGAGACTCCCACTACTCAAACCCAGATGAGAGCCTTTGATGGCTTGAAAGAAAGTCTGTGTAGGGCGCCTGTGTTGTGTGCACCTGACTACAGCAGACCCTTAATAGTCCAGACGGATGCCTGCGACACCAGAATCGGAGCTGTCTTGTCCCAGTTAGACGACAAAGGGAGGGTACATCCGATCATATTCATCAGTAGACAACTCAAGGGTAGAGTCCTTAGGTGGGCTACTGTTGAAAAGGAATGTTTTAGCATAGTTTGGAGCCTTAGGCGTTTTAGGCCCTACCTTATGGGGTCTACCTTCAAGGTCCAAACAGATCATAGGCCCCTGAGGTGGCTTATGCAGATGAGGGTGAGAACCCGAAACTGCTCAGGTGGTCCATTAGCCTGCAAGGGCTAGACTTCACCATAGAGCATAGACCAGGGAAGAGTCATGATAATGCAGATGGCCTTTCCAGAAGGTATGTTGACCATCTGGAATAGGGTGTCTATCTCTTGGGAGATTTGGTACCCTAACCTCAGTCTGGGGGGGGGCGACTGTGATGCTGGAAATGCATCAGAGGCATATGGCCTCAGTATCCTTGTCCTTTACTGCTTTTTATTGTGTGGTCTGACGTGTTTTCCGTGCAGGAGCTCACACGGGACTGTTGGCGGTGCAGCTCTCTCTTTTGGTTTGGTGTACAGACCCAAGGGATACCCTTATGGCACCCATGGGTGGGGGTACAGCCCTGGGCCCCTAGTGTATGTTTTTGGGCACCTATGTGTGGCCCACAGAGCAGGGTACGGGCAGGTGGCAGCTCTGGGCTGAATTGACAGGCGCCCGAGAATCCTCCATTTTGGGATGCCCAGGCCCTGTCATTGGAATCAGTAGATTCCTGATGGAAACAAGATGGCCCCCGTGGCCTCTTGGCTTCCATTGCCTGTTACCTTGATTTTCCCGAAGTCCAGCTAAACCCTCACTCTGTCCCTTCCCCTGACTGGCTGTTGGGTGGAAGTTCCATATATGTAGTGTGGGGAAGTGCCGACCAGACCGGCTGGAGCCTTCCCAACCACCATATGTTGTGGGCACGCCTGTGAGTGGGACCTGGGTGAATGGAGTGTGTGACGAATATGCATTCCGTGTTGTCGATGTCTAGTATCTGGTGTTTGACACAATGACTGAGACAACCCTGCCCGAAACTGGTATGAATGCAGTGTGTAGTGTTAAATGGCTGGGTACTTGTCCCAATATACATTACTTGTTGTGAGTGTCTGAGAGGGAGAAGAATAGCCTGAATGCACCATGCGCCTGATTGGCTGGCTGACTGCCCGAATGCCCTTCTGAGTGATTGGTTGCCTGAGTGTGACCCAGCAGAGTGAATGGGAGATCACCAGTATATCTGGGGGCCTCTCACTGCTAGAATTCGTTCAGAAGCTGGAGTTGAAACTGACATTGAAACTGAAACTTTACCTTGAAGCCCTGCTGGAAGAGAAGTATTGCTGTTACTTTACTTCGTCAATCTGAAAGCTGCCATGTCTTCAAGAACTCAGCCAGCGAGGACCTGGTTAGGTGCCCTCTTCCCGAGCTACGAGGGACCATCGTGCACCGCTAACCTTCACCGAAGCGCCCTGGAAGTCAGCCTACGAAAGACTGTCAGCCGGAGATGGGGACTGCCAACGAGAAACTAAGAGAAGCACCAGACAGCCGTCCACTGTCAGCGACCAGGGTTTGCAGGTTTGCTATAACCCCTGGAGGCCCATCCAAGTTAGTTGTCCAGAAGCGGGGACTGTTTTGATGCTGTGTTGTCGACGACTGGAGCCGCAACGCTCCTTTGTCTAAGACATTTGATTCCCGGACACGCTCATCCGCACCGCCGACCGCCTTATCCTGCCGCAGAAGGCCAGGCCGTCGAAGCGCTGAGGAGCATCTGCCGGTGGGTTTCCTGCCACCCAAAGACTGTCGAGACGCCAGACGACTCGACGCCCTTGCTGGGCACCGTTCTTCACCAACTCTTTGCGGTCCTGAACTATCGACATTGAGGTGCTCTGCACGCCTCATCCTAGCATGACGTCTTCGACTCGTTATCGAGGAGCACCATCAGGATCGAACCTGCTGCCTCAAAGCCACCAAACTTTCCATCGAAGATCATCGATGCCAAGTTCACTTTCTTCAAGGCCCGTCGATGATCCATGGCTAATGCTTTAAAGGGAGTCACTCAAGAAGGATCCATCAACACCTCCTCGAGGAACTCTTCTATTCCAGGTACATTGGGTTGGTAAAAACACTTTAGAAGGAAATAAGACTAATTGAACAATATATGGACTGGGCTTGTGGTATATCTTTATTTTACAGCTTGTCCAGGTTGGGGGATCTCCACACAGAGCTGTGCCTAGCGGTAGGGGCCAGTATTCTGCCAATTGTTCTAATCAACTGCTTTCCTCCTATGTCGATTGCTGGTTACCTTTATTAATACATTTGTGTGACATTTAAACAGAGTACAGTTGACAGACTTTAATTAAATCTGATAATAATTCTGGTACCACTTCGAACTGTATATATTTGCCATTATAGATTAACTGAGCACAAAGTGAGTTACTGTGATTGTGTATATAACCTTGAACCTTAATAGATAAAGACTGTGTTTTAACTAATACAGTGTGTGGACATTCCTTTGAGGGTGCTTGGAGACTACACTGTACTTAAGAACCAGCCTGCATCACCTCCTTAGAAGCTAGGCCTTGATTGCTCGTCCGTTGCTACCAACAATAGAGAATCTTGTCTGGTGTCCTCTGTGCCTCTCCTCTACCACATAGAGAGCAGGAGTACAGACACCCCCCTCCAGTCTTTACACTACCAACTCAAAGGAAGAAGTCGTCCTTGCAGGGCTTCTCTGTCGAGATGAACTTGGCGATTCGGACCTGCAGCAGGGCTTCACCGGGCAAACCAATGGTCCAGAAGTTGCAGCAGCCGTCCTCTTCAAGCTTGTCTTTGGTTCTTTCGTTCCAGTGGTCGACTCTGCCTTCCAAGCCCAGAGACTTGCCTTTTATCCAGTTTCCTCCCATTCATTCCAGCCTAGCTGCCACTCACCCAGGAGGGTGGCTGTCCTTGACGGACAGTCAGCATGCCAATCACGCCACAGTGCATTTGGGTCTCCAAGGAGACAAAGCAAAGGGAGTCTCGGGCACCTCCCTCACTTCCTGCCCACCCCAGACACTCAGGCCCCTGTAACGCTCGCTCACCTGACTCCCACGGAAGCGCTGGTCTCGGAACACCGACTGAACAGGACCCTCAAATCTTGCTTATCTGGCTCGTAGGAATATCCTTCTGCAGATGAGAAAGGGGATTAACAGATTGCAGAATAGTGTGCTTGCTCCCCCCTTCGTTCTTCTCTAACTTCCTCCGAAATCCCAGGTTGAAGCTCACCTTATGGTTTGAAAGGATGAACTCTCCATCCTGCTTCTGGTGCAGGGGCGTGTGTTTGTCCAGTTACTTCACTGGTTTTCAGAATGGCGCTGTCAAAATCCACTTGACTTTTCCGAGGGGAACGCCGTAAGTATGAAGATTACAAAAGTTCAAGTGTTGAGCCTCCTTTTCTGTTGCCTTCCTAACCTGTGATCTGTCCTTTATTTCAGGTGCAGAATGAAGGCGATGCGTTGAGGGATTGAATTGCCGATGGTAAACTCAGGTGAGTTAGCGATGGGGACGATCCCTCTTAATGTCTTTATATTACTCCAGTAATGTCTTTTGTCCTTTCCCCATAGGGGCCGGGGTGCGGTACCTGCCAACGAAGCGGTGCCGACCAGAAATGAGGAATGGTCCACCAACAGAAGACCGGTAAGTGTTATGGCGGAAAATTAGGCTTTCCTCATATGTTCCTTCTGCTCACCTTTTGTCTCTTCTTCTCTCCCCTAGGCGCAGAGATGTGGCGACCGGTGCAGACAGTCGCGGTGGAGCCAGAAGAACTCCCGAGGACAGGTGAGTGAAGCGCGGCGCTGCAGCGAGCAACGCGGTGCTTTTAAATGAAAGTCTTTTCTCAGGAACGCTGGCGTGAAGGTTCCGGATGCAGGTAAGAAGTTTGATAAAATTCTTGGTTCTCACCTTTCTCTTCTCTTCTTTCCTTACAGGTGTTCCAGGATCGAGGCGGGCGTGGCTGGAGACCAGATGCAGGAGCAGACACGGTGAGCGTTCAGCTGCTTGGATGCAGAACAACGCGAAGCGTGAGCTACTGTCTGGGCGTGGCTTAAATAGCCACCAAAGTAGTTCCTAGTAAGTATCCTTCCCTGGCCACGCCCGAGTGGCAAAATAGTCCCAATGAAAAAATAGTCCCTTTCAGGTCTCAGGGAGGCCTGAATCTTGCAGCATGGTCTGCATCAGGTAAGTGCACAAAACACCTTCCTTTATGAGCCTGGCGCCTACCAGGACTGATGTCCAACATGAGCCTGGCGCGAACAGTGCCAGGACAGAGTCCAAAGAGCCCTTATAAGGGGCCGCTGGGCTTTTATCCAGGGGCATGATGCCTGCTCCCGGGGGTGCTGGGCCTGGCCTGGTGCTCTGAGGGTAGGCATCATGACAGCACTCCCCCCCAAGGCCCCTCCCAAGGTCGTTCCCTCTGGAGGTTTCGGTTTGTTTGGGAAATTCCGATGGAACCTTTTTTCCAGCCAAGGTGCATGTACGTGGTCGCTGGGTTCCCAAGACCTTTCCTGAGGCCCGTACCCTTTCCAATCAATTAGATAGAAAAGCTTTGATTTTGAGATCTTAGAATCCAAAATGTTCTTCACCTCGAATTCAGGCTCCCCATCTATCTGGATTGGTTCTGGTGGCTTTATTAATCTAGTTCCTGGTTGCACTGGTTTCAAAAGTGACACATGAAAAACGGGGTGAATCCGCATGTTAGCTGGTAGATCGAGCTTGACTGCCACTGGGTTAATTATAGCTTTGATCGAGTAAGGGCCCAAATACCTTGGATTAAAAGTTTGAGGTCCCTTGAGCAATAAGTGTTTGGTAGCCAACCATACTTGATCCCCTATTTGGTATGGAGGCGCCTCACTCCGATGCAGATCTGCATTCTATTTGTATTTCCCTTTCGCTTGTTGCAAATGTGCAGTTGCAACCTTGAAGGCTTGAGTTATCATGGAATGCAAATGGTCCACTGCGGGCATTTCAAGGCTCAGATGTGAGTCCAGGTCTGAAGTACGAGGGTGATGTCCATATAGGGTATAAAAGGGGCTTTGTCCAGTTCCAGAGTGTACCGAGTTATTGTATGCATATTCGGCCCCCCATAAAATGTCCTTCCAATTACCCTCCGATTGGTGCAACATACATAGTAGGTATTGTTCAAGGGTCTGGTTTGTTCTCTCCGTCTGACCATCGGTCTGTGGGTGATGGCTGGTTGAGAGTATTACGTCGATTTGTGCCAGTTGACAACACTTTCTCCAAAAATGAGAAATAAACTGGCTTCCTCAGTCAGAGACTAGTATGGACGGGAATTCATGCAAACGGATCTAATTTTCGAGGAATTTGTTGGCTAGGACAGAAG
This sequence comes from Ambystoma mexicanum, assembly GCF_040938575.1. Lineage (NCBI taxonomy): Eukaryota > Metazoa > Chordata > Amphibia > Caudata > Ambystomatidae > Ambystoma > Ambystoma mexicanum. Next base: position 646,800,656 of record NC_090932.1, read on the forward strand.
CTGAAGGTAATCCTTTCAACAGAATAAAATGGGCCATCTTGGAAAATAAATCCACCACAACCAGAATAGTATTGTATCCATTACAAGGGGGCAGATCCGTGATAAAATCTAGTGACAAGGTGTGCCAAGGTGCTGGTGGAATGTCTAAAGGCTGAAGAAGACCGGCGGGTTTTGTCTTTTGGCCTTTGTTTTGGGCGCAAACTCCACAGGACATCACAAAAGATTTAATATCCTTTCGCCAGGAAGGCCACCAGAATTGTCGTTTAATTTTTTCCTCAGTTTTGGCAATGCCAGGATGTCCTTCCATCAGGGTATCATGATGACGGGAAATAACCAGTTCTTGCAATTCCTTTTCTGGCAGAAATAAGCGTCCTTGGAAGTAAGGTAGGACATCGTTCACCGAAAAGTAAGACCCCCTTGGATCCAATCCTGCAAGGCTGTAGAGTCCAGGAGTTGTTTTACCCGTGCTTGAATGTCTTCAAGGGTTTGTAAAGAGGTTATCCCCAAAATTCTTTGTTCGGGAATTATCGGCACAGGTTCTGAGTTTGTGTCTATTTCTCCCATTCCTATTCGAGATAGCATATCCGCTTTGCCATTCTTACAGCTGGGGCGGTAAGTGATTACAAAATCGAACTCAGCAAAGAACAAAGCCCATCGGAGCTGACGTGACGATTGAGGCTTGGCAGTTTTTAAATATTGTAAGTTTCGGTGATCAGTGATCACGGTGATGGTATACCTGGCGCCAAGAAGATAATGCTGCCAAGCCTAAAAGGCGGACTTAATGGCTAATAATTCCTTGTCGGTGATTGCATAATTTACCTCAGGCGGCGAGAACTTTCTGGACCAAAATGCTACAGGGTGCAGTTGGTTGGTTTCAGGGTCTCTCTGAGACAGGACAGCTACCATGGCTAAGCTGGACGCGTCGGTTTCGACTATATAAGGGAGATCGGGACGCGGGTGCTTCAAAATAGGTGCAGACGTGAATTTAGCTTTCAATTCCTGAAAGGCCTGTTCGGCTTCCTCGGTCCATTAGAAGTGTTTATTTTTTCGCAAGAGTGCAGTGATGGGTTGTACCACACGTGAAAATTCCGGGATAAATCTGCGATAAAAATTAGCAAAACCAAGCATGCTTTGGACACCTTTCACCGAACTAGTTGATGGCCATTTGAGGATGGCATCCACTTTTCGTGAGTCCATTCGGACCTCTTTTGGTGTCAGGATGAATCCAAGAAACTCAACCTCGGTGGTATGGAAAACACACTTTTCCAGCTTTGCAAAAAGTTTGTGCTGGCGCAATTTCTCAAGGACGGCCCTGACATGCTTTCTGTGATCAGATTCCGAAGAGGAGTGCACAAGAATGTCATCGATATATACGACAACACAAACATCGATGAGTTCCCGAAGGACATCGTTCATGAAGAATTGGAAGGCAGCAGGCGTGTTGTACAACCCGAAAGGCATCACCTGGTATTCGAATACTCCATATTTTGTACGGAAGGCCGTTTTCCATTCGTCGCCTTCTTTTACTCGCACCAGATGATAAGCCCCCTGGAGATCTAACTTGGTGTATACGCAAGCGTCTTTCACCTGGTCAAGGAGTTCAGGGATCAGAGGCAGAGGGTAACGGTTTTTAACAGTTATCTGGTTCAATGCGCAGTAGTCGATCCAAGTTCTAAGGTTGCTTTCTTTTTTGGGCTATAAGAACAAAGCCGAGGATGCCGGAGAGTTTGACGGGCGACTGAAACCATTGGCTAGGTATTGATCTAAATATTGTCTCAAATGCAGATTCTCAGGTTCAGTAAGGGCATAAATCCTGCTACAAGGGGGTTGTGCACCGGGCACCAGATTGATTTGGCAATCGTACGATCTGTGGGGAGGTAACGTGTTGGCCTGTTCCTTTTGAAAGACGTCCTGAAAGTCTTGGTATTCCGGAGGTAGTTGCATGGAGACAGAGGTTACGGTCGCTAGACTAATCTTCAGATTTTCTGGGAAGCAGGTTTGTGCACAATCCGGGAAGGTTGTTCTCTTCGCTCGCCAATCAATTTGAGGATTATGTGTCTCTAACCAAGGGATTCCGAGAATAACCTGAAACTGTGGAGCCTTGATTACATCAAATACAACTGCCTCCCGATGGCCGTCCAGACCTATAAGTGTCACCTCAGCAGTGGAATGTGTTACCGGTCCAGAGGCAATTTCGGTTCCATCGACTGTGGTGATGACATCTTTGCTGGTTTTAGGACGCAGAGGGAGGTTAATCCTAGAGACCAATTCACGATCCACATAATTTCCTATAGCCCCACTATCGATGTATGCCTTTATTGCATGCAACCGCTTAGGCTGTTCCGGATCTACAAGGACCATTGGCACAATGAAATGCGAGGTCTGAGAGTTAGTTTTCAAGCTCGGCAAGCGGACCCCTACGCTTGGTGGGCATGGTCGTTTCCCGAAACAGAGTCTTCATGGTTTTTATCAGCAGCTCCTACCACCTTCTTGGGCGGTTTTGCCGGGCAATCTCGTAGAAAGTGTCCAGAGGACCCACAATAAAGACATAATTGCATCTGCCGTCTTCTTTCACGTTCTTTTTGAGTTAAAGGTCCTTTAACCCCTCCAATTTGCATAGGCTCAGAGACATCAGCACCGTTGGGGTTAGCGTGGGTCTTGACCAACACCCGGGTCTCAAACTTGGACCGATCTGCTTTTCTGTTTTGAAGTCTGTGATCCAATTGGACCACTAAGTCTATATATTCTGTGCATTCATGGGGCGGATTTACAACTTGGGCCAGGACATCTTTAAGTTCTCCGCGTAGACCTTGATAAAATAACGTGATTATTTTATCCTCTGGCCACCCAGTTTCCACAATTAGTCTATTAAAGGTTGCAATGTAGGATAGGAGGTCCTGATTGCCTTGTCACAGGGATAGGAGTTCGTCATCCGGAGCCTGCCCCTGAGAGTGTCGAGCAAATAACCTTTCCATGCTTGCTTGAAATCCTTGAAAATCACGGAGAATCGGGTCATGTTGAGTAACCAGTGGAACTGACCAATCGGCAGCACAGCCGCTGAGATATGACAATACAAAGGCTACCTTGGTCTGGTCATTAGGGAAGGCCCCAGGTCTGCATAGGAAGTGCAAACGACACTGATTCATGAATACAGCGAATCGTTTGGGGTCCCCAGCAAAGCGTTCGGGTGGGGCCAGCGGCATGTCTCCAGGTAGATTAATCTGCACAGGGTTACTGGGAACCACAGGAACAGGGTTCCCCCCGGAACTGGGTAGAGGAGTGTGTCCAGCTTGACCTTGCAAAAACTGTCTAGCCAGGTCATCAGTTCTTTCCTTTGATACAATCACTTCCCTCCTGAGAGCATTAGTCTCTTGACGGGCGGCGTGTACTTCGGCCCGTAATTCCCCCAGTAGTTGGGCCAACTGCTCAGACTCAGAAGTTTCCATAGCGCCTGGGTGGGAATTTGTAGGAAGGCTTCGCGTTCTGTAACGCTCACCTGACTCCCACGGAGGCGCTGGTCTAGCCTGGGTTGCTGTTGCCTCTTCGAGCGTGATGCGCAGAACTCGGAACACCGACTGAACAGGACCCTCAAATCTTGCTTGTCTGGCCCGTAGGAATATCCTTCTGCAGATGAGAAAGGGGATTAACAGTCTGTAGGATAGTGTGCTTGCTCCCCCCTTACCCCCTTCGTTCTTCTCTAACTTCCTCCGAAATCCCCGGTTGAAGCTCACCTTATGATTTGAAAGGATGAACTCTCCATCCTGCTTCTGGTGCAGGGTCGCGTGTTTGTCCAGTTACTTCACTGGTCAGAATGGCGCTGGCAAAATCCACTTGACTTTTCCGAGCGGAACGCCGTAAGTATGAAGATTACAAAAGTTCAAGTGCTGAGCCTCCTTTTCTGTTGCCTTCCTAACCTGTGATCTGTCCTTTATTTCAGGTGCAGAATGAAGGCGATGCGTTGAGGGATTGAATTGCCGATGGTAAACTCAGGTGAGTTAGCGATGGGGGCGATCCCTCTTAATGTCTTTATATTCCTCCAGTAATGTCTTTTGTCCTTTCCCCATAGGGGCCGGGGTGCGGTACCTGCCAACGAAGCGGCGCCGACCCGAAATGAGGAATGGTCCACCAACAGAAGACCGGTAAGTGTTATGGCGCAAATTTAGGCTTTCCTCATATGTTCCTTGTGCTCACCTTTTGTCTCTTCTTCTCTCCCCTAGGCGCAGAGATGTGGCGACCGGTGCAGACAGTCGCGGTGGAGCCAGAAGAACTCCCGAGGACAGGTGAGTGAAGCGCGGCGCTGCAGCGAGCAACGCAGTGCTTTTAAATGAAAAGTCTTTTCTCAGGAACGCTGGCGTGAAGGTTCCGGATGCAGGTAAGAAGTTTGATAAAATTCTTGGTTTTCACCTTTCTCTTCTCTTCTTTCCTTACAGGTGTTCCAGGATCGAGGCGGGCGTGGCTGGAGACCAGATGCAGAAGCAGACACTTTGAGCGTTCAGCTGCTTGGATGCAGAACAACGCGAAGCGTGAGCTACTGTCTGGGCGTGGCTTAAATAGCCCCAAAGTAGTTCCAGATAAGTATCCTTCCCTCGCCACGTCTGACCACGCAAAATAGTCCCAATGAAAAAATAGTCCCTTTCAGGTCTCAGGGAGGCCTGAATCTTGCAGAATGGTACTCCCATCAGGTAAGTGCACAACACACCTTCCTTTATGAGCCTGGCGCCTATGGCGCCAGGACTGATGTCCAACATGAGCCTGGCGCCAACGGTGCCAGGACAGGGTCCAAAGATCCCCTATAAGGGGCCGCTGGGCTTTTACCCGGGGGCATGATGCCTGCTCCCGGGAGTGCTGGGCCTGGCCTGGTGCTCCGGGGGTAGGCATCATGACAGCCCCAGAGGCGGTCTTCAGTCCTGAAGCCCGCCAAAGGCTATGGAACAAAGGGACCAAACCTGGTTTGGCACGCAGAGACAAACTCTAGAAGGACCTTTGCAAAAAGAAATGGCGAAAAAAGAAGACCGGGACCTGTTTAAACAAAGGGGGCTCAGACGGCATCTTGAAAAACATGGTTCCAATGAATTTTAGCTTCCAGAGCTACAAATAGCTTGTGGTCGGGAAAAGTCATGGTAGTTTGTTGTAAAACCACTGCCGCCAGCCATTCTAAGAGGAAAGGGTAGTATTTAACTGCTACATGAGTATCTAGATACAGGGGATACTAAGTAACCCCTCCAGCACTCTATTGTAAGATAGGGTGTGCTGGGTCTAGCAATTTTAAAAGACTAGTAAAGTAAATGTCCCTTTACTTTCTCTGGGAAACAGTAGTTTAACCAAGAGAAGGTATTTAAACCTTGGCACAGCCTGAAAGGCTTCCCTATGTCACTGCACTGAGGGTGCTGTGTGACACACATGAAAAGATGATGCCTAACTCCATAGCTAAAAGTACACAAGAGTAAAGAACACATCAAAATACATGAGAGAGTGGGGAAAAATGGTCAAACTTTCTCCAGATAATAAATTCAAGTCCTCAAAATCCAGCAAAGTTGCTGGGGGTCTCTAAGGTGAAGGGAATTAGCACATGTTTGAGATTTCTCCCTAACACTCCCCCCTGCCCCCAGGCTAAGGGACAGGCGGATTTAATCCCCTCCTGGATGAATCTCCTTACTCCAGTCGGTCATACATTCTGGAGAGACCATCTGCATTTTGGTGATTACACGCTGACCTGTGTTCAATGGAAAAATCAAACCCCTGTAGGCTGATTGACCATCTTAACAATTTAGGATTTCCCCCCTTCATCTGCATTAACCATCTGAAGGGTTGGTGGTCTGCCTGAATCACAAAAGTAGATCTATACAAGTATGGTCTAAACTTCTTCAGAGTCCACACATTGGCAAAACATTCACGTTCTATGGTTGCCCACCCTGTCTCAGGTTCCTTCAGCTTCCTGCTAATGAAGCAGATGGGGTGTTCCCTACCTTTCTCATCCAGATGACTCAGAACTGCACCTATACCTGTATTGGAAGCATCTGTTTGCACAATGAAGGTTTGGCGGTAGTCAGGAGCTCTTAAGACTGGAGCTTGACAAAGGTCTTTCTTAAGACCTTAGCGCACTCCTCACTCCACCTAACCTTCTTGGGGAATGTGGGTCAGGAGACCACATTCAAGGGAGAAGGTATGGACCCATAATTCTCTATGAAGTTCCTATAATAAGTAGCAAGGCCTAGGAAGGCTCTCACTTGGATTTGAGTATTAGGGGTGGCCCTGTCTTGTACAGCTTGTACTTTGCTAGGCAATGGCCTTATTTCACCTCCTTCTACCTCATGTCTAAGGTAGACCACTTTGCTCTGACCAATTTGACATTTGCTCGCCTTTATGGTCAGATGGGCCTGCTGAAAAGCCTGCAAAACATTTCCTAAGTAGTCAACATTTTCTTTCCAAGTAGGGCTGAACACTGCAATAAGTATGCCATGCAGATGTCCTCCATCCCATTCAGAACTTGATTAACCATCCTTTGGAAGGTACCAGGTGCATTTTCTAATCCAAAAGGCATTACCTTAAACTGGTAGAGGCCTGCTGGGGTCGAAAATGCAGTTTTCTCCTTGGCATGGTCTGTCAGAACTATATGCCAATAGCCTGATGTTAGATCAAATGTACTGAGGTACTTGGCTGAACCAAGTTTGTCCACCAGTTCATCTGTCCTAGGTAAAGGGTGGGCATCAGTCTTTGTGACAGCAATAATAGCTCTATAGTCCATACAGAATCTCAACTCCTTCTATCCTGCCTTTGGCACTAGTACAATTGGACCAGACCATAGACTTGTAGACGGCTCTATTACCCCGACATCAAGCATCCTGTTGACCTCTTCCATTATTTGGGTTCTTACATTGTATGACATCCTGTAACCTCTGCTTTTAACAGGTTAACAGTCATCAGTGAGAATATCATGCTGGCCCCAAGGGGTCTAGCCTGGTGATAGTGAAAACAGGGAGGCAAACTGGTTTAACAGAGACTTGCACTCATCCTGTTGTTCCAGTCTCAGATTAGAAGATATTAACTCCTTCTATCTTCCCATCTAAAGGTTGTCCTCTGAGGAGGTCAGGTAGAGGTTCACTCTCCTCCTCCTGAGCAGAAGCTAGAAGCAAAGCTCCCACTACTGGTATAGTGACATAGGCTTTGAGACGGTTGGTGTGAAAGACCCTGAGGGCCTCCTTAGGATTGCCTAAGTCCACCAAATGATTGACCTCTCCAAGTTTTCCCACAACCTTGAAGGGTCCAATCCATTTGTCCTGTAAGGCCCTCTTCCTTGTAGGTACCATAACTAGAACTTTCTGGTCTTGAGTAAACTCAACCATGTTGGCCTTCTGGTCATGCCAATGCTTCACCAGCGCCTGACCTGCTTTCAAGGTATCAGATGCTTCTGTCATGTGGGTCATTCTCCTCCGGAGACCGTACACATAGTCAGTGACTCTCACTGGATTGGGGGAAGGAGCACTCTCTAACCCCTCCTTAATTAGGGCCAATGGACCTCTAACTGGATGACCATAGAGAAGCTCAAAGGGATTAAATCGAACTTCCTCCTGAGGGACTTCTCTATAAGCAAAGAGAAGGCATGGCAGTAGAAGGTCCCACTTTCTTCTAAGGGGTTCTTCTAAAGCACCTATCATGCTCTTCATAATGCTATTAAACCTCTCTACCAACCCATTTGTCTGGGAATGGTAGGTAGTTGAGAACTTGTAAGTAACTCCACAGTTTTTCCACATGGCCTGCATGTAGTGGGAGATAAAGTTTGATCCCCTGTCAGAGATGACTTCCTTAGGAAAACTTACCCTGGTAAAAATACCAAGTAGGGCCTTAGCAACTGCCTGAGCAGTAACAGTCCTCATAGGTATAGCTTCAGGATACCTAGTAGCATGGTCTACTACAACCAATATAAATTGATTGCCTAAAGAGGTTGGAGGGTCTAAAGGACCAACAATGTCGATTCCTACACTCTCAAAAGGAACCCCCACCACTGGGAGAGGCACCAAAGGTGCCACTTTCTTGGCTCCACTCTTGCCAGAGGTCTGACAAGTGTGACAGCTCCTACAGAATTTATCAACATCAGACCCCAACTTAGGCCAGTAGAAATAGAGAGAAAGCCTTTCCTTGATCTTCTTAAAGCTTACGTGACCAGCCAAAGGAATCTCATGGGCTAACTGTAGTAACTGATGTCTTATCTCTAGAGGCAATACAAGTCTTCTGTAGTCCCCTGGGATAGAATCAGTAGGTTCACTGTAGAAGAGGCCATCTTCCCAGTATAACCTGTGCTTCCCTGGCTCAGAATCTGCCTGTTGGCGAAGGCCTTCAAGAGTAGGACACTCTCTTTGACCCCTGCTGAAGTTTGCCCTACAGGGGCCACCTTCTGCCAGTAAAGACTGCAGTTCAGGATGGTCTTTAGGATCCAGATCTCCAACAGGGGGAAAGTCTTCTTCCAGCTCCAAATCTTCAGCAGCTGATTCAACCTCTCCTGGTTGTTCCTCACACTCAGCCTCAGCTGGTGGAGTAGTCACAGGTGTGACTTTGGACAGTCCTCTCGGGGATGTCCTTGTAGGTTGCACAGGAGTGCTCTCTTGCTTTTTCCCTGAGACCTTGGGTTTCCCCTTTGTCTCTTTCTTCTTGGAAATAGTAGTTAGTAGTTCCTATGGAGTTAGTGTTATAGATTCCCCTGTAACAACTTCTTGAGAGTCATCTAAGGTACTCTCTCTCTGGCCTTCCTTGTCTGCTCCTGTTTCCGTTTGCTGGGAGGCCTGGCGGTGCATGATACAACTCCAAGAGTTTTTAAGTCATTCCCCAACAGGACTCTCCCAGGCACCTCACTTTGTACACTAACAGGTATCTTGACAGTCATGTTGTTGCACTGGGTGAGAGCTGGTAGTCTTGGAAGCATTTGGACAGGGCCTCTAGCAAGCTTAGTGAGGCCTTTGGGTGCCTTAGCAACATTCAGGTTTGAAAAAAGGTTCATCCCCCAATGTAATGCTGGCTCCAGTGTCTCTAATGGCAGGGGGCCTCCTGAGAATTTACAAGTACACTGTCCTTGTAGTACTCTTTTGTGTTATCTGGAATAGAATTATAGATATCTAAATTTTGCTGTTCCGACAGATACAGTCCCACCTTGATACCCGTTCTTCCGCCAGCTCCGTTCTTAGGGGTGGCGTTGGACAAGCAGCCGTGTTGTCTGGCGCAGCGGCCATTTTGTCGAGCTGCGTGCCACATGCCAGCATCATGGTGCTAGGCTCCCTGGGCCTGACCTCCTCCAAGACTCTTGGTGTTGGAGAATGAGGCCCACCCTGCACCTGATGCCTAGGCCTGGAAGGTGTGTTGCCCTAGGCAGAGTCGCTGGTAGTGCAGTGTGCAGGCACCGCCACATACATTAAGTCGGTACAAGGGCGTTGCCCCTCGGGCGTAGACCCGGTAAAAGAACCTTGCGGTCCCTCGGCACTGCTTCCAGAAGGATCTGATGAACCCTCGGCTGCGAGGCCGGTAACTGGACTAGCCTTGGTACAAGTGCTGGTGCAAGAACCTAAGAGGTTCCTCCCGCTCAGGTGTTTCCTCAGGAAGGAGTCGCCCTTACGGGGTGTGGTGGAAAAGAGCAGCCCTCCTTTGGGCCTCGATCTCTGTTTGACTAAGTCTTTCAAGTCCTCTGGAGGCGACCTTTCGAAGAGCTCCCTCCACCCAGCTAGCCTGTTCTTCAGTGTGTGTGGAGTCAGTGCGTTGCACGCAGTACAGCCTTGCCAGCCATGGTCGGGGCCCAGGCAGCAGAAGCAAACAGCATGGGGGTCGGATGTTGGGAAGGGCCCCTCACAGGATGGACATCTGCTGAAGTCGAAATGCGCCGGTGGCAGGTGTGACGCCAGAGGACCAAGTACCTGAATGACAAAAAGAAGACAAAAAGATAGAAGAATAATCCAGGGAAGAGTGCATGGAATTACAAGGCTGAAGCCAAACCCAGAAGCGCTGGGGAAATCGTCCCGGTCCCGTCGACGCAGAAAAGGGGACTGGAGTGTGGTGCCGGTGGGTGGAGTCAGGGTAGCGCATGCTCCCAGGGCCACACCTCCGCGCGCCTCTAAATTAAAAGGGGAAGAAGGGTTTTTCCAGTGAAAAAGATTTTGTCTCCCGTCCCTAGGAAGGGACGCCCATGCAGTATGGAGGTAAGGGGACGGGAGGCAAGAGTAATTGGGGCTATTGAGTGTGAGAGGAGCGCAAGAAGTTACATAGTTCTGTTGGTTGACTTGTTGTCAAAATGACCAGAGGTTTGTGTGATGAGGGACATGAGTGCAGGAAAATGGTGCAGTTCTTGGAGTTGTATTTTGAAGAGAGGGATTCCCACGAAAGGTGATTTCGGATAATGGTCCGCAATTTGTATCCAGAGAATTTTAAGAGTTTTAGTAAGACAATGGAATAAGACTTCTGATGACTGCATTGTATTATCCCAAGGGTAATGCCGGAGCTGAGCGATTTAATAGGACACTGGTGGATGTGGTCAGGCTAGCTACGGCAGTGACTGGACTAGAGTGTTGTCCATCGTAACAGTAGGCATATTGGGAATTTGAGTGCTGGTGGACTTCTGGCTAGTAGGCTGAAGAGGATGGAGGAGAAGAGAACTGTAGATTTGTAGAATACCTGGTTACCGAGGATGGGAACTTGTTGATGAACAGTGCAGATATCTGTGCAGCATTTACAAGCTACTAAACTGACTTGTACACTGCTGAGGGAGAGCCAGACTGGAATATATTATATTCTTTCTTTTATAGGTTGTAGAACCCACAACTGGGATTGTATGAGGCAACCGTTCTGAGTGCCCCATCACGATGGAGGTGTTGACAGCCTCTCAGATCATGAAAATGAACAAATGATGATGGGCTTCCAACAAGTTCTATAAGATCCTCTATTGTCATTTTTACAGTGGTGGGTGGTGCTATTATCCCAGTCACTCCAAAGCCTAGAAAACAGACAACATCCTGTGCACATTTTTGTCCCATTTTACTGCTGAATGTAGATGTTAAGCTGCGGACTAAAATATTTCTGCTACAAATTGACAGGCTAATGATCAAGTTTTTTCATGAGAATCAAGTGTGGTTTGTTAAAGGTACACACCGCTATGATAATATGAGGGAACTATTGGATACTATCCAGATCTACAGGAACAGTAGAGAACGCTGTCCACTGATCCGCATTGATGCCAAGAAGGCTTTTGATCAAGTAGCTTGGTCTTATTTATGTTATGCTTTGGGGAAGTTTGGTTTTGGCACAGTTTTCTTGAAGTTGTTTAAAGCACTCCACGCTATGCCTTCTACCAAGGTAACTGCTAGTGGAATCCTTTCAATGCAATTGACATTACAATGGGGTGCCTATTAGGGTAAGCACCTTCTCCAGTTACCTGCTTTATCCAACATGACTGGAGAACCCTTGGCTGCAGCAATGTAGACATTCAATGACTTCTTTGGTTGTAGTTCAAAGGCTACATGTCTAAAATTCTCCTCTATGCAGATGACTTGTTGGACATGTTCTCTTGCCCAGAAAGTTCCTCTGCACTCTACGCAAACGAATCATAGATATTCCAAAATCTTCCTGCCTTGCCACAGGGGACTTTTTAGCAATTTGAACCTTTGCTGGGCGGGTGAGGTACTTAAGTTATCGTGGCATTTGAATTTCTCAAAACATTAAAGGGCTCCATGAGAAGAATATTAAGTTAGTGCTGGACTGATCTGAGGCAAACTTTTGGAGGTGGAGTAATTTGAATTTAACACTGTAGGACAATACCAACAGTATTAAGCTGCCACGTCTTCCGATAATCCTATAGGTTTTCAACATGATACTGCTTGGTCTCAGTGCTAGAACACTTAATTGACAGAGGCTGTCTTTTGGAAGTTCCTGTGTAAGTAGGTGGGTTGAATGGAGATGTTCCTAAGCAGATCCTTCTCAGAAAGAAGAAAGAGAGGGCTTCAATCGAAGGGAGGGTTTGCATGTGAATTCATGCCAGATAACAATAGTTACCGGTAAGTAACTTAAACCTTCTCCAGCATGGGGTCTGGCATGTATTCACATGCTAATGAATACACAGCAGTACAACATTACACAACCACTGGAGGTGGCAAGGCTCAACAGAAACAATTAACACTTACCCCTGGAACAGACTCACCTGAAACGAACAGGTTGAATAGCACTGCCTGGCTGACTCTGGACTCCTCCTTGGAATCCCTGTCGATGCAGTACAAATTTGTGAAGGTATGCGTGGACCTCCATGTTGCAGTCCTGCAGATGTCAAGCAGGGGCAAACCAGGAACACCGTCATCGCAGTGATCGCTCTAGTGGAGTGGGCTCTCGGACGGCCCGACAGAGGCCGGTTAACCAGCCGATGACAGTGCATGATTCAGCCGGAGAGACATCTTGAAATGGAAGCCTTGAACAAGGCATTCCCATAACGCACAGGCCCAAAGTTCACAAACAACTGAGAATTCTTCCGTAAACTCTTTGTGCGTGCCACGTAGAACTTCAAGGCACGAGAAATGTCCATCGCATCCAAGATCCTCTCCGCCTGTGATGAAGGGTTGGGAAGAAAACAAGCAACACCAAAGGCACATTGAGGTGGACTTCCGTCTGAACCTTTCTGCAAGAAAGTGGGGTGCGTACTCAGTACCACCCTTGATTCCTGGATAGTTAGATAGGGCGGCTTGCAGTATAGGGCCTGGATCTCACCACCTGTCTGGCTGAGGTGATGGCCACAAGGAATGCTGTCTTCCATGAGAGAAACTTGAGTGGGGCTTGATGCATAGATTTGAAAGGTGCCCCCATGAGTCTTGTCAGGCTCACATTGATTTCCCATGCCGGGGCAGGCGCCTTCACCGAAGGGAAAGATCGTAAAAGCCCCTTGGGAAACTCCTTGATGAGTCTGTGGGACCACAGTGAGGATCTTCCTAGGCATCTGCTGTAGTGTGAGATGGCCACCAGGTGTACCTTGATGGATGCCTGAGCCAGCCGAGCTTTTGCCAAAGAAAGCAAGTATGGAAGATTCTGTGGGGCCGTGACCCTCAAAGGGGTAATCTTCTGCGATCAGCACCACGTAGCAAAACGCTTCCATTTATGGCTGTAGCACTTTAGAGTTGACGATGCCCTGGCTTTGGCGAGGACCTCCATGCAGTCCGATGGCAGCTCATAACCTCCAAACTCTAAGGCTGCAAGAGCCATGCCTTCAGGTTCAGAGGTCCTGTGTCATGATGAAGGATTGCACCTTCCTCCCTGGTGAGCAGATCCGGAAGTACCGGCAACTTGACTGGCGGCGACACTGGCAGGCTGAGTAGGTCCGGATACCAAATCGGCCTCTGCCATGCTGGGGCAATGAGTATCATCTTGCACCAACACTGTCTGAGTGTGTTGATCACACGTAGCAGGAGAGGAAATGGGGGAAAGGCATTAAGAAACAGACTTTCCCACGGGAAGGAGAACGCATCCCCATGCTCCTCGGTTGGTGGAAGGCAAAATTCTGGCATTTTGAGTTTGCTGCCGTGGCAAAATGATTGATCGGAGATCTGCCCCATTTGACAAACAGATGGTCCACCTGATCCTGACGAAGTTCCAACTCGTGGCACAAGTGCATCTCCCTGTTGAGGGAGTCAGCAATGGTGTTCCTGACGCCTCCCAGGTGGAACGGGATGAGGAACATCCCTTGTCCGATGGCCCAATGCCACAAATCCTGAGCTTCCTTGGAGAGCGCTGGGGATCAATAGCCCCCCTGCGTCCTGATGTAGAACATGGTGGTGGTCTTGCCCGTGAAGATCATCATCACCTTGTCTCTCAGAGATGGCAGGAAAGACTTGAAGGCCCAGAACACTGCCAGTAACTCCAGTATGTTGATGTGCAGATCCTTCTCCTCCGGAAGCCACAGACCTCTGGCATGTAGACATCCGGTGTGACCGTCTCCTGGCATGGAGGGGTTTGAAATCCCATCCCCTGGGCGATGTGGGAACATACCCGCCTCCACTCTATCACACGCCGGAACTCCTCGTTGAAGGGGATCTTGTCCAGAAAATTCCCGGACACTTGTATCCAACGTGCAACCAAGAATTCCTGTATGAGTTGCATCTGCAACCTGCAGAGACGGACAAGGTAGATGCAGGGTGACATCATGCCCACAAAGACTCAATGGCCCGAACCGTGGCCGTCTTCACAGACGACAGCTGCTGTACCTTCCCTTGAATGACCGCTAGCCTCTCCTCCAATTGGGGATACCAGGCAAGCCATTGTGTTGAGTCTGGAGCCGAGAAACACCTACGATCTGTGAGTTACCAGACAGGCTCCTTCGTGTGCTCATCGGCCAGTTCCCAGGAGCAGGCTTGTATCGGCCAATCATCCAGGTACAGGTATACCTGTATGACATGCAGACACAGATGGGCCACCACCAGAGCCAGGCATTTTGTGAACACCCTTGGGGCCAACTTTAAGCTGAAAGGTAGGGCCTTGAACTGGTAGTGGTGGCCCTTGTACCACGGACCTTAGGAAATTCTGATGTTTCCTTTGAATGGGGACATGGAAGTATACATCCCCTAGGTCCACCAACGTCAAGAAATCCCCTTTCTCCAGTTGTCCGAGCACGTGTTGCAACGTGACCATTCTGAATTTTCAAGTACTTGTTTAGAAGGCGCAGGTCCAGGATGGGTCTCCAACCCTGCATCTTTTTTCTGACCAGAATGTATCTGGAATAGACTGCAGAGCCCCAGAGCCATTGGGAGACGAGTTCTATCACCCCTTTCCGTAACATGGCTCGCACTTCTTCCAGGAGCTGAGGGTTGTGCTGCTCCTGATGGGGAACTGGTGGAATACGAGGGCGCCTGCGTTGGAACTTCAAGATGTGTCCCTGGGCAAGAGTGTCCAGTGCCCGTCTGTCGGTGATCTTCTTCTACTCGCTGACAAAACTGGAGGCAACTTTTGCTGGATTTCCATCACTAGGGTGTGTAGAGTTGACAGGATGTCCATGGATATGTCCCTCGGCTGTGGAGGGAATGATGGAGTGCTAGTCCCTGCGCTGCCGTCCTCCACGTGGACTGCATGGACGGACGCTTGGTCGGCGTCGTCCGTGGATGAGAGGTCCATTGCTTTAACGTAAACCTTGGAGGGCTGTTTTGGGGCCTCCCCACCCCTTTTCCCTCCTAAGGGCCGTATACTGGGACCTAAACCAGTGCATTTCCCTCAGAGGTGCCTGCAGCCTTCACCACTGCTTCGGTGGCCATGTTGCGCCTGGGAGGCAGGGATACTCTCTGCGCTGTACGGACCACCCTGTCGGGTCCATACCCCATGCCGTAGTGGTCGCCCCAAAGGATGTCGACAAAGTGGTTGACTGAGTCTTCAGCTGAGCCTTCTTCTCTTCCTCTGGCCTTTGTTTCTCTGATTAGTCCCGTAACTTGGCCGGGTTGGAGGACTTCCTCTCTGAGGAGGAACCCGAAGGCAGTCTGGCTGATGAGGCGGTTGGCAAAGGCGGTTTATATGACCTGGGTCCCCATCAGCGGCGAATCAGGCCAAATCGGCGTTGCGGCTCTTACCTTTTTCTTGGACCCCCACGGATGGGGCGTCCTCAAAGGACTTTGGACTCCTCCCGGAGGGATACCACTCCTCGGACCAACCGGTCCTGGTGAGGCATGACTCTGCCCAGGGCACATGCCTTACTCGTCTTGAGCCATGCCGCCAGCCTGCTATACCTGTCTTTCTTCGTCTTCAGCAAGAAGCAAAGGCATATCTCTCATCCATTCTCATTGTGGTTCGGGTGCAGGCAGTACAGACACTTCTGATGTTTGTCTTCCACAAAGACATTCCTAACTCTGCATTGGGTGCAGGGCCTAAAAAGTGTCATTCCCTCCTTGTTCTCCTCTGTCATTGTCGGAGGGCGCGAAGTAGGCACAAGATGACCTTCAAGAAACTTCAACGAACAACTGCCCTTGAGGTGCGTGCAACTTCACTGACAACGGATCCCTGTTCCGGCCACCAAAGATAGGAGAACACGGGCTCCGATTGAACAAAAATAGAACTTTTCCACAAAAAACGTGGAAAAAAGTACGAAGTAGCTCGGAGAGCAACTCGAGGACTCCCAACACTGAAGCGTGTGGCATAAATCTGAAGATGGCTACCAAAGGATTCCCAGCCTGATGACGGGGATTATTCATGAGCATGTGAATCCATGCCAGACCCCATGCTGGAGAACAGATATTTCCAGTCCCCACATGTCCAGTAGTAGATAAAGCCACTCTCAAAATGTCTCGTAATGGGTTTGACAGTTACCACATGCCCAGAAAAAAAGTAAAGGCAAACCTGACATGCTCAGTAACAGGTATTTCCAGTCGCAAAATAGTAAAATATATGGCTTCAATCCTCTCTGTATCCAATAACAGCTATGTACAGTGTCTATATAATGAGAAAAAAGTATTGCCAGTCCCTACAATGCCCACAACGTCAACTAACTGGCATGGCCATTGCTAAAATTACAAATACAAAGTCAGAGGCATATTTAGTCCCTGCACTTTCAATAACAGATACGCCCCATGGCCAAATTGCAGAAGCATGCAGAGACTGTATGGCAAGTTCAGTCATCAGTCAATCATTTTATTTCGGAATATCGAAATTCCATAAAAACACTAAATGTTAAACATAAATAAATAAATAAATACATATATACCAAAAACACAAATAAATGTTCGAGCATTACAGTTCAGCAATAGACAACATTTCCTAATGTTTAGGGCATTCTGAATGTAGGTCAAAAGTGTCCAGCCAACAAGGCAGGGTACCTACCCTCAGAAGACAGCATAACGCAGGACAATATTGATAAAAACCCACATTTCTTAAGAGCAAGGAACAATGTTCTTCTTCTGATCAATGTATAAACTGGACTAAAGAACATAGAATATAACAAGTCTACTCTAGCATCAAAACAAAAATGCAAATATACATCTTCAGGTGCTTTTTCCATAATCACTGATTGTTCTAATCATCTAAACCTAGTAATCAAGATTCTGTCATATGCAAAATTACTCCTAGAGAGATAATCCTGCTGGGTGGCGGTAAGTGGTAAGTGGCAAAATTTGAGCTTAAATCAGTTACCTCCAATTATAACACTATGCCAAATTATGAGTTTTGGCTTTGAGTGGAAGATTTACCTCTAGCAAAACCCTGGAGGTAAATCTTGCCACTGAATGCCAAAAAATCATCAGGGTTGGTGGAATTACTGCAGCGGTAATTCCGCCGCAGTAATTCCGCAAAAAAAGTCCCATTGGTTCTAATGGACCCAAAATAAGTGGGGATTTACACCGCTACCACAACTTGTAATCAGGCGCAAATTCCGCCTGACCAAGTGGTGGTACCTGTAAATCCGTTTTGTGGCATTTCAGAGGATTTACCTATGAAATACCTCCAAACTCGTAATGAGGCCACAGTGCTTACCATTTCCATGTTTCGACACGCTCATTGGTTTCCCCACATTCGAGTATATAATTGCACAGACGTGCTCTAGAATGAAAGTGCAGACGTACACTCTAAAATGTGCAAGTGATTAAAATGATCTTGAGAGTTAACATTACCTAGTAATTATTTTATATGCATCAACAATGGAATAATAGTGCCATCTTCCTTGCTCATTATGCTCTGAATGAGGATTTGAGTTAAGGCTGCTTTTGGATTAGGCCATAATCACAGCCAGTGGTGGGCTGGTCCAGTGGTGGGCTGGTCCAAGTTAACGTTTGTCCATTAAAAAGCGTTCTAATTGAATAAATCGTTTTTTTTAATCGATAAAAAAATGACCGATTCAGAAAGACCGAACTGTCAGCCCATGCGACGCACACGGTTGTGCGCAGGGGCGGACAGGCACGGCGGGACCCAGAGGAGGAGTCGCGTGAGTCCAGTTGAGTGTGCGAGTGACTGTGTGTGTATGTGTATGTACTAGGAATGTTTGTGAAGGGGGAGGTGCAGGGGCTAAATGTAACTGGTTGTGTGTTTGCATGTGTGTGTGTGTGTGTGTGTGTGTGTGTGAATGGTCGGGGATTGAGTGAGTATGATTGGGGCGTGCAGAGGCAGTTGGTGAAGAAAGGAGGAAAGGGGGGCTCGGGTGGACAAACCCCGCAAATTCATGTTATTTCTGCTTTTTGGGCGCCAGACAAAATCAACCAAAATATGTGGCCTTCAAAAAGCAGAAATTTCACATAGAACCTTAAGAAGCCTGTATGCAGTTAAATATGAACTACATGATTTACCACTGTTCTGGGAAGGCCCAACAATTCTTTTAAAACATTGTTTCCTATAATTTAAAGTGAGGATACCTTTTAGAAGCCCCATAACAAAGCTCCATATCTCACAATTGATTTAATTTTTAAACTATAGATTTTTTAAATCATATCAATTGGTTGAGCATGGCACATTTTGGTAAATCATGGAGACCCTCCCAAGGCTTGTTTCATTCTACTAACTTGCATATTAATGTAATCATTTCCTGATAAAAGCGTGAAAAAACGTATAAGCATGGCCCAGAATTTGGCTATATTATCATTGTCAAAGGCCATGCTCAGGTGAATAAAGGAGATGCATGTAGGACCTTTCTTAATGTACAATTAGTGTACCTCAATCAGATATACATTCAGGGCTTGTTCGCTTGTGCCCACAACAGAACTTTTTTTGCTGGTCCAGAGTTCCAATTTGTTTAACAAGGCTCGGCCAAATATATAAAAGTTCAAATTTAGCAGAGAAATGGGTCCCTAGGCTGTTCGATTATTCCTACAGCCCTTTCTAAAAATTTGGTTAATTAGTGTCAGCTTCCAATTAGCTGGATTTTTAGAAGTTTTTATTATGGTGTTAAATACTTTACCCATAAATCTATCAGGTCCAAAAATAAATCCACAGGAATGCCGCTCTGTCCAGGCCTGTGACCAAGTGCCCGGGCTTTCATGGCAACTATTACCTCTTGCAAGGAAAATGTAAGGGCATCTATGGGGTCAGCCCTGCCTTCTGCCCTATTATACAATAGCACTCATTCTTGCTGCATACTCAAATTGTGGGTACTGTATAATGATCCAAAATGTGTAATCCATGCCTGGTCACTAACATTAGTTTCCATATCATTGTTTACTTTCCTATATTTAGGGCCATAGGACACCAGATCCCAAAACTTTCTTGAGTCATTGTCCGCACTGGACTGCCTCAGGTCGGACCATGACTCATTCTCCAATTCGAGCTTGCACTTAGCAATTGCAAGCTTATAGGTAATACGCGCTTGAGTAATCTCTTTCCTATGGTGTTTTTCAATAAACATATTTATTTTAGCCACACTACATTCCTTATTGAACCAGCCCACTTTTTCCTGGCCTTCTTTGTTTTGAAGAGCTAGTGTGAAGGGACTTCGACACATTTTCCATATGTGCACCGAAAGCTGTTAAGGTTAGCACGTCCATGGGCCTCATTACACGGATGGTGGTAGGGATTTACCGGTACCGGTAAAATACTGGTACCGGTAAATTCTTACCGCCTTACTACAAGGTCCCTTTGCGGGTTGGGGGATTTAACGCCTGCTTTTTGCAGGCGTTACAAACCAACCCGCAAAGGGACCCAGGGAGCTAATTACGGTACTGCAATTTGCGGTACCGTAATTAGCGCCTTCCCCATTCCCATTGAGCCCTATGGGGCTGCAACCTTGGAATGGGGCGGTAATTCCCCTTTCCGCCAAGGCGGTGCCGGTATTTTACCGGCATGAACCATGGCGCTAATAGCGCCATGGTTCACCGCCATCCATGTAATGAGGCCCCATATCTATATCTAGTAATAACGAGAGATAGTGTGTTGTTTGTACTACAAATTAAATGATGTACAAGTGATTTTTCCAGAGACTCCTATCTAATTCTAATCCGAGAAGATGATAATTGTACCATGGCCATGTGTGGTAATTCAGTTGGTGTAGGTAGCTCATCATTCCATTGGATTTTTAATACTATTGGATGGTGACCACTATAAAGGTCTTCCTCAACATGAAAATCTACGACTTTTGACCATAATAAGATGGGAGTGCAAACATAATCAATAGTCGAAGAACCATGATGCCCTTTAAAAGTAAGTTTGCCTGGAATGTGACAAGGCACCCTGCCATTGACAGAACCCATACTCCATTCTATAAGCCATGAATAGAGCATAAGGCCAGAGGGACATTAGCGTTTTTCTATCATGCATGGTTCTCGTATGCCCAGAAGATCATCCTCAAAATCATCAAACAAATATAATGGTGGTCCGTTGTCAATTTTAAGGTTGAAGTCTCTACCCAGTACTACGCATTCATTAGTTGATCATGCTTGTAAAATGTTATCCTCTATAAATGGTTTAAAACCCAAGAGACTATCTGACTCATTATATTTTCTGGGCGGTTAGAAAAATGTATAATCCATATGGTACAACTATTTTTAAAGCTTAATTTTAGCACAAACAGGTAGCTTTGGTCCGAATTGATGGAGCTGACCAAGCATCCCAAGGATGTTTTTATGAAGACAGCTAAACCACCATAATGCCTTCTGAGGTTTTTTTATGCCTTAGATCGGTAAGAACAATAGCCATCCAACTCAATCTCATCCAGAGGCCAAGTATCTTGTAAGAGAATTACACTGAAATCTTGCAAGTCATTTAATCCATCAGCCCTTTCTAATTTCCCCGCAGCACCTGCAATGTTCCAAGATAAGACGAATAAGGTAGGCTCTGCCAATTCTTTATTCATCATTTGGTCAGTGTCTCAGGCCTTGGTGTTGATAAAAGCAGGGATTACAGAGTCCATCATGATGTTCACTATACTCTGTGAAGCCGTAGGCGAATCTATCAGTCATTCCACATTTTCTAGAGTAGACTTCAAATCTATTCTGGCTAAGAAAAGAGCCAATATCATGCAGGGTGTTAGATTTAGGAAGTGTACACCAGGCTCTCACTGGTTGTTCGCTAGGCATGTTTTGAATCAGGGGGTAGATGGTTTTAGAAGAAATGAATAGTTACAGTAGTGACTAACATACTCTTAGTCCATAGTCCCCTTTGGAGGGTCTATCTACTTAGAGTTGGCCCAATGACAGAATCTAGACCATTTGCTGTTATACTGGCTCCTGGTAGCTTTGCTTCTGTTTCCCTGTATGATCTCCAGGTTAGCCTGTGATAGGTTCAAGTGTTTCAGAGTGACCTGCTCAGGAGCCATGCTGCAAGGGCTAGTTTTTGAGGTGCAGGGTGGAGGACCCTGCCTCCCCTGCTGGGTGAGGAGTGGAGCTGGGCCCAGCGGTAGGTGAATGAGAGGTCTTTCTGATAGGCTGAGCAGCTCGGAGAACCACAGCCTCGCCAGCCACCAGGGAGATATCAGAATGATGCTGAGGTGACATGATTGCTTTATCCTACAGATCACCCTGTGGACCAGGGGTGTGGGCAGGAAGGCGCAAGCCCTCATTTAGTTCCATTGTATCTGGAATGCATCGCCCAGGGAGCCGGGACCCTGCCCCTGCCAGGAGGCGAACTGCTGGCATTTCATGTTGTCGTAGGAGGCAAACAGATCCACTTGAAGTTGCCCCCACCTGAGGAAGATCTGCCTCAGTACCAGGTCGTTCAATTGCCACTCGTAATTGTCCACCCCCAGTCTGCTGAGTCTGTCCACCTCCAGGTTGGACTCCCCTGGGAGGTGGACAGCAATGAGGTAGATGTTGTTCTCCAGAGCCCATTCCCACATGCTGACCGTGAAGTTGCATAGTGGACGAGATCTGGTACTCCCATGCTTGTTGACATAATACATGCTGGTGGAGTTGTTGGTCTGTATAAGTAATGTCTTGCCCTCTATGAGAGGGAGGAAGGCTTTGTCGGCCAGCCAAATGGCCTTCGACTCTAGCCAGTTGATGTGGCACTCCTGCCAGGTCCAAACTCCATGGACCCTGTGGTTGTCCAGAGTGGCTCTCCAGCCCTCCAGGGAAGAGTCTGTTGTGACAGTGACCTGGGGGAGAGGGTGCCGGAAGGGCTTGCCCTGCCATAGGTTGAAGTCCGCAGACCACCAGGTGAGGTCCGGGTGGAGAGAGACGTGGGAATGCCCACTGGCTCCGATTGTGAGCCCTTCTCCTGATTCCATGAGGCTGCGAAGTGCAGCTGCAGTCTCCTCATCCTGAGTTTTGTGTGAGGTAATGCTAAAAGGACCACTGCCATAATGCCCAGTAGGTGTTGGTACCATCAGGCCGAGGTCACAGTCCTGGAGAGGAAGTGAGCAGTGGCTCTCCTGATGGCCGTGATCTTGTCCTCCGAAGGGAACACCCTCTCGGAGCCGGTGTACCACATGAGGCCCAGGAAGGTCAGCTTCTACGTGGGTTGTAGCTGAGACTTCTTGAGACTGATAGTAAACCCCAGGTCATAGAGTTTGTTCATAAGCGCGGAGGTGGTGTGAAGAACCACCTCCGGAGATGAGGCCCGGACGAACCAGTCATCCAGGTAGGGGTAGATGTGGTGGCCCTGGGCTGTGAGGAGAGCTTGCACCGCGTTCATCAATCTGGTAAATGCCATGGGGGCTGAATTGAGGCCGAAGGGTAGCACCTTGTACTGGAAATGGCAGCCCATGATCCTGAAGCACAGAAAGGACAAATGCGGCTGCCAAATCGGGAAGTGTAGATACCCGTCCTTCAGATCCAGGGAGCACATCCAGTCTCCCCTGCACAGTGTCTCTGCAATGAGTGCTGGCGTAAACATCTTTAATTTTTGTAGTGGAAGGGAGAGGTTGAGAGTGGAAAGGTCCAACACAACTCTCAGGCCAGCCTGGTTCTTCCTCTGTATGGCAAAAATCCTGGAAGAGAAGCCCAATCCTCTCTGGGAGGCTGGGACTTCTTCCACGGCCTGGCTCTCAACGAGCAACCGGATCTCTGCCAACAGAGTTGCTATCCCAATCTGTGGGAGAGGAGGGGAGGAGGGAGAAGAGTGACAGACCAGTAGGGGGTACCCCGTGGAGACTACAGATAGGATCCAGGGGTCGGAAAGGTTTTGGCGCCAGAATTGCACGTGCAAGCCTGCCCCCTACCAGAGACACGTGTACCCAGAGGGCCGTGTCATTACTTTTTTCCCTCAGAGGCTGTTGAGGACGAGGGGGATTGGAAAAAGCCCTTGCCCCCCTTTTGTTGTTTCCTCCGATGCTGACTCAGGAAACGGTCAGGCTGTCTGGACCTTCGAACTTGGAAGTCTCGGAACCCTCCAGATGCCCGCCCGTTGTCAGAGCGTAGATTGGACTGTGTGTACGCCTTGGGCGTGGCCTTCATAAGAATAGATAAAGACTTGGCAGTCTGTGAGCTGTTCTTCTTCTTATCTAATTCTTCATCCGTGGAGGAGTGGAAGAGGTCACTACCCTCGAATGGAAGGTCCAATACGTGTTCCTGGACGTCCGGGTTTAACTTCGTAGCCCAGAGCCAGGCCATCCTTCTTATGTCTGTGGTGATGCAGATGGCCCGGCCAGAGGTATCGATATGGGCCACTGTGGACTCCATGATCTCAGACGCTACCAGCCTGGATTCTCCAAGTCCCGCTTTGAAGCAAGCCTGGCTTTGGGGCGGGAGTTCTAGGAGGAAGCCCACAATTTTCCACTAGAGCCTTTAGTTAGCGGCTGCCAGCATGGCATCAGTGTTGGCTTGACACAGGTGCAAGGAGGCGTTAGAATACAGCTTTTACTCGTACGCCTCCAAGATCTTCTCCTCCTTGCCTAGCAGCGCAGAGGACGAGGTGGCTGAGGACGACTGAGGCTTAGAATAGAGTGACGCTGCAACGATCACCGAGGAGTGTGGCTGAGGATGAGCCGAAAGCAAGAGTGTATCCCTTTCCAGCTGCCTGTATTTGGCATTGAGGGGCCGATTGACAGGCTGGGCTGGGATGAGTGTGGCTTGAGCCATCCCTTTTTGGCCAGAGCAACCACATCCTTCTGCATCAGGATCCCCGTCTTGGAGGGTGGCCTTAGGGTGAGGACTTCTGCCAAGACCCCCTCCTCAGACGGTTCGACCTCGGGCTGAGGAAGGCCCCGGTATACTGCCAGGGCCGCAAGGCGTTCGTGGAAGGCCTTCGGTGAAGATGCGTGTCGGGGTCCTCCTCCTCGTCTGTGTCCACCTGAGTGCTTGGAGGATCCAGAACTGGCGGAGGGGTACTGGGTGCCGTGGGCTGCCGTGTGGGGGCCGGAGCCGGAGGCTGCTGTGGAACCAGCCTGTACTGCCAGAGGCAGAGGGGCCAGAATCGGCAAAGGGAGCAAGGGCTGCGCTTTGAGGAATGACTATGGGTGCTGGTGGAGTGACCGGAGGGAGTATGACCCTGATAGCATCCCAGAGGATGTCCCCCATCTGCTGGGTTGCCATCAGCGATAGGAACCTTTTGAAGAACCTGTCTTCGGAGGCTGAAGGGGTGGCATGTGATATAGACTGAGTGGTTAATGGCAGCTTGGGCCAGTGCACACTCTGCCTGGGGCACAGGGGGAACCTGCCCTGCACTGCTGATGGATAAGCTG
This sequence comes from Ambystoma mexicanum, assembly GCF_040938575.1. Classification (NCBI taxonomy): domain Eukaryota; kingdom Metazoa; phylum Chordata; class Amphibia; order Caudata; family Ambystomatidae; genus Ambystoma; species Ambystoma mexicanum. The sequence goes on from NC_090932.1 coordinate 646,825,176, forward strand.
TAGGCCAAGTACCTGGTTGGCACCAGTTCCACCTTGTGACTCGTTCCTCCACCCGCTCTGCTAGAGGAGGTATAGGATGAGTGGCCATTTTGTCTGGCGCGGCGGCCATTTTGTCGAGCTGCGTGCCACGTGCCGAAGGCGTGGTGCCTGGCTCGCTGGAACCAGCCCCGTTCAAGATGCTTGGTTTTGGAGCGTAAGGCCTATCCTGCACCTCAGGCCGGGGCTTGGAAGGCGTATTGCCCTTGGCAGATTTGCCGGTAGTGCTGCGTAAAGGCACCCCCTCAGACATGATGCCAGTATTAGGGTGTTGCCCCTCGGGAGTATCCCTGGTACAAGAATCTTGCAGTCCCTAAGCACTGGTACCGGAAGGATCCGGAGACCCCTCGGTCGTGAGGCCAGTAGCTGGACTAGCCTCGGTATGTGTGCTGGTGCTAGAACCCGATAGGTTCCTTCCGGTCGGGCGCTTCCTCAGAAAGGAGTCACCCTTATGGGGTGCGATAGTGAATAGAGCCCTTGCCTTCGGCCTCGAGCGATGCTTGACAAAGTCCTTCAGGTCCTCCGGTGGAGACTTCTGGAAGATCTCCGTCCACCTAGCTAGCCTGTTCTTCAGAGCACACGGAACAACCTTCTCAGCCATGGTCGGGGCAGCAGAGGCAAAGGGCGTGGGGGTTGGATATAGGGAAGAGCCCCTCGCAGGCTGTACACCTGCTGACGCCTGCTGAAGTCAACATGAACCGGGGAGGAGTGTGGCGTCGGAGGAACAAGTATCTAAAAGATAAAGAAAAACACAAGATAGAAGAATATCCAGGGAAGAGTGTGTGGAATTACATAGCCAAAGCCAAACCCAGGAGCGCTAGTGAAATCACCCCGTTCCCGTCGAAGCGGAAAATGGGACTGAGGAGTGGCATTGGTGAGCGCATGCTCCTAGGGCCGCGCCCCTGTACGCCTCTAAATTTAAAGGTTAAGAAGATTTTTCTGGGACACCCATACAATATGGAGGAAAGGGGACGGGACGTAAGAGAAGGATATGTATTCTTAAGCTGAAAGCCTTTAATGAATGTTGTATAAGGCCTAATATTACAAGAGTATAGGCCTGCCGGGTAGAGGTGCTGCATGGATAATAGTTTTAAGTTAGCATCCCGTTGGTATATACCCAGGTTGCAAGTGAGATAGGATGTCATCATGGCATTTGCAATTTAAGAAGTCTTCACACTGCTACTGTCTAATTGGTCGTAATGCCAGTTTTTACTGCAAATCTTTGTCAGCAGTTGCAACTCAATGCAGAGAGGAAGGCAACTTATTTTTTTCTGTAATAATTGGTAGGGATCTCTTGGTATTCTGTGGCACTTTTCGTGGTGGTACGCATGGGTTTAGGTTCTTACTTGTCTGGTATTTTTGCATTCGATTTCCATTGTTAATATTTGCTGAGGTTGTTGAGAATGATGACCTCCTAGAATTATCTACAGGGGTACTTTGCCAGACTGCCTGTGAGTAGTTCATTGGAACGCCACACTTCATTTTATATGAGTTGTCTATTGGACTGTTATGGCTCTTAACTTCCCGTGAGGAGGTATGTTTTTCAACTGTGTATGGGAATGCTGACCACTGGTGACGTCTGGATGAAACATGCGTCTGGATTGTCCCTTGGATGTCATACTGCGAGAATGCCTGTGAAGATGCTAGGAAGTATTCTTCACTTTTTCGCTCCTGCACCTGGCTATCTTGTACTTGCGACAGTGGTATTATATTTTTCTGTGAGCTAGGAGAACAATAATATTGATGAGTATGGAAGGGTAACACCCTATTTTGGGCCTCAGGTATGGTACTGTCCTGATAACTTTCTGGGAAATATTCTTTTTTTTCGATGATTACAATATTTGGTATTTCGTGCAATGTTCTTTTGGAACTTGTGTGAGAAAAAGGCAATTCAGTGGTTTTAGTGGTTGCTTTAACATTTGAAGGGCTGCTTTTTTGTATTGCCCTTTGATGATACTCTGCTTGAAGGGCAATGCTTTTACCATATCTATCTCGGACACATTTTCCAGGATATTTGCGTGTCTTTGGATTTTCTGAATTGACACTACTTTTGTAGCCTGCAATGGTGAAATTTGACATCGAATTACACAAGTCCCTTTGCACGGTTGTTGTAGCAGTTGGTGTTTTGGTGACATATTTATTGTTATCTTCATCTTTGATCTTCGGTGCTGACAGACGTGTGAGATTTGTTTTTGACCTCTGGTCCTTAGATATCTGTAAATGGTTGTTCACACAATCTGTTTGGATTATCCTATGGTGTTGCCTCTGCCCTTGGTATTGGCTGTCACCATAATATGTTACTGAGGGGCATCCTTTGGAAGTTTCTGACTTGATAGTCTCTTGATGTATTTTCAGTGAGGCTTTCTTGTGGAAATCTTTTGACATAGTCATATTGCTGCTCTGAGATTCCAAGATCAAATCAGGGGCTCCCTTTGCTACATCTAAGTGGCTGCTACTCTTGCAGTATCCCGGGGCCTCTTGGACATGAAACAGATTGTCATTCTCTGATAGTTTCCGGTGTTCTTTACGGCTGCTACACAGAGATATCTGTTGGTGGGGTTCTCTTACCGCTGCACCTATTAAAAACAGAAGGAAATAATGCAACATGATTCTGTAGTTCACTGGTCCTTAACATGTTATTATTATAAGTACCCACACATACTTACTTTGTCTATATTTTCTTTGTATTTGCATGCATACCATAACTACTGTTTGTCTGTTTATTTCACAGTTCACTGATGTTCTCTGCGTGGACATAATCTATCCTGTCACAATGTTTCCTTTGTCTTTATTTTCTTTAAAGCTAACAGAATGCACTCTCTCTCCAACACTTCTAGAGTCAACAGGGAGTACAGATGCCACAAAAGTGTAAAGTTACCTCAGATGCTTCAGCAGATCTAAACTTGCTTAATTGAGATGGAAACACCAACCCTAACTTTGATGGACCAGACTCATAACTCTAACACTCAGGTTCTAAACTTTGATCTTGTAGCTTTTGCATGATCCACCGTAAATTGGTATCTAGTGTATACACATGGGATTAAAACACAATTGTAGAGTGATAGAATGCCATTATCAAACGTGTGGTATAGGTTATGAGATCACTTAAAATCTCAGCATTGTAAACAGGCCTGATTTGATAATGTGAGATGATCAGGAGAAAGAATTCTGAGGAAACCACGTTTTCCTAATCCAAGAGCTATACTTTACCAACTCTTTAACAATTTCAATGCCATTGTGTGAAATCCTTCTGGGTAAAACTTTTTTGGCAAACGTGTTTTATTGAAAATATTTTAACACAATTATACAACTATGCTCTGTTGATTCTGAAGGTATTCAACCATATTACCGTTGGCCCATATACATTTATGTGAAAAGTGATAAAAATTAAAAGAGACAGCAGCCAACTGGCTGTCAAAGAGCAATAGAAAGAAACATGTCATTTGACACAAAGTGAAAAGCTGTCAAAACTAAAGCTGGCAATGGCAAGTATTCAGTAAACCTGCAATGTATTCAGCACAGGATATGAAATAATAGATCAATTCTTGCCAATTCTCCAGCACGTTCTTAGGGGCATCAGCCAAGGCCCAGTGTCCGCTAGTGGGGATGTCAGGCAGCATGACAACACATTATCAATAAAGCAAAAGGTTCAGCAAGATTTCTGGCCTGTGAATATTGTCTCTGTTCTGCTGTATAAAATGGATAATTGTAGACCATGTTTCAATATACTTATGGTGGGTGTTATGACTTGCAGATGTTATTATGTCAATCGAGAGCAGATACCGAACCCTTCACTATAACATAACAATAATAGGGGTTAAGCATCCTACCATCACTTGGAAATGGAAAATCTGAAAGCAAGGGGAATTTAACTAGTTGGATCTTAATTGAATGCCTTACTCTTGCTGACAGCCCCAAACACAGTATCAACAGGATTCCAGTCCAAAGAGAAATGTGAAATCTTGGTCATAAAACCGGACAGCCCCATCAGATATGTAACATGTTTCTAAGAGGATCCACAACATCTCCAGCATACATGAGAAGCCAAAAGATTGATTTTATGTAGTGTGACTGGTGTCCCATATCATCAGAGGAACAAGTTACATATACTTTCTTGGCTCCTCTTTCATGTATCTGCTAGCATACTGCTTTAGGGATTTCCCCACCCAATACCTCCTCCCACTTGACCTATCTGAATAGATTAGTGCTTACATTTGCTGTGTTTAGAGCCTGGTAAATCCAATATACTAGATTTGCTGAATACCCTCCACTAACTATCCTTTCAAAGTGACATTGTTGCAGAGACCCTCACTCCTTGACCTCCTGCTGTGAAATCCAGAGCCTTATTTGCATGTAGGTAGATCTGTCATTTTCTGATATCCAAAGGGGCTCCTGGTAAATTGATCAGCAGAGGCTGCCTGCAATTCAACAGTTGCTTTCAACTGTGCTGCAAAAGTGTAATGCTGAGGATTGGGGGCTGATTGGCCACCTGAGTTTCAAGTGAGATAAAGGATTCTCTTAGCAATACACAGTTGTTTGCATTCCAAATAAAATTTAACATCTTGGTGTGAATTTCTTCATGTAGGGGAGCCAGCATTTCCACATGGAGGGCGTGGCTAATATGAATAAGTTGTGGCATAAAGTACATTTTTGAGCTAGCTATTCCCTCATTACAGAAATGTTCAGTTACAACCATTTTGCTAGAACTTGATATAAATCTGAAAGCAACTTGAGGGGAATATTGCAACTGTGTAAGGAGCAATACTTCAAGGTGATATTTACTGGAAGATATTTCATGTACTTTTGCTCACAGGTGAATTGCCATGCCAGCTGAAAGTTTGAATTAAACCAATGCGTCTCATAGGATCAGCGGCCATGGATTTGAATGGATTTATTTTTTTACCCAGAGACCTCTTGGAAGACACTCAGTTCTGCTAAGTGTAGCGTATGGTTGTCCTTGAGTCTCGAATCACACAGATTATATTATTTGCCAAAAGCACAATTATGTGGCGGTGTGAGACAGCTGGGAAGCTAAGGATGTCTCCATTTTGCCAGGCAGCTTGAGCAAATGCCTCAATGACAAGTACAAAGTTTAGTCCAAATTAGGATCTCTTTGTTTGACCCATTGGAGCCTGAACCCTTCTGCTCTGGGAGCATCCCGAAGGTTCTCGTTCCAATTTCCAGTCTCACAACTCTGACTATCTGCACCCCCCCCCCACAAACATCATCAAGACAATCGGCTTAAGCATTAGGGAAACAAAGGCAGTGATGGTCGTAATACACACACACACACAGAGCAAGCAGATACCACGGATGAATCTGCATACCTACAATGCATCTGAAACCGCAGGGTAACTTCAAGATCAGGAGGCAGTAGTTCGGGGAAGGCAGGTAATACACACACAGACCCAAGAAAACCATGACAGGAACAGGTGGCATCTATGACAGCACTTACTTGATCCCAAGATAACAGGTCTACCTTTTCAATTCTCAGCTTCTGGCAATGTAGGAGACAATCAGCTAAATAAGGACTATATTCCATACATCTGGGTGAGAGGAGAGCCTATTTATCATCACTCAATCATAAAAATCATAAAATTCCAACACTAATAGGACACAGGTCATTACCAGGGTGCCATAATGAGTGCCAGTATAAACAGGACAGTGGGAGGTGCACACCAAGGGAGTTTGAGAAGGGTTAATTGTGAGTTGGCTCATGCAGGAAGTAAGGAGAGAAGGGTGCAACAGAGAGATGATGGAGTTGGAGGTGGGCAAGAGCAGAAATGTGGATGGTAATACAAGGTAGAGGATGGAGTGTGAGGATGGAGAGAGCAGAGAGGTGGAGGAAAGAGGTATAATTAGGAAGAGGACTGTAATTACCAGGGAATCAACAGAAAATGTGAAGCCAAATGGTATTGTTCAAGGGTGTTTATTATGCTCAACAGAAAATGAGGGATTAGGGTAGGTGAGACCATGGGTTGGGTCAGACAAACAACATATACAGAATCAAATTTCTTAGGATAATGGTCCTCAGTCCTTGACTCTGTCACTTGTTCCTATGCCCTCTAGTAGGGAAAAGTCTCTCAAAGTGCTTGGGATTTTTAGAGGCCCAATACCTCTTTATTGGATTGACTGAATATCTTTTTTTCCGAATGTCACCACTGCTTCTCTTCCTGGAAAACCGGGTAACCCTATCCCATGTGCATTGGGTTGTCTGAAACTGGTGCAGGTCTCAGACCCTTGTACTTGTGTTGTACCTTTAGGTTTCTAAGCATAACCCCTTCTTCAGGTTGTCAGGCCTTCCCCTAATGCTACTACTCCACCAAGCTAGGAGCATCTCCAAGATCTTGGGCCTCAATTAACCCCTCCTCCTCATGTTCCTCTCTGGATCCTCACTCCCCTCCTTGTTAACCCTCCCCCTGTTCTCTTCTACATACCACCACACTCTTAGCTCTGCTTACCGAACTTCTCTCTCTTGCTCTCGAGATCTTTTTTCTCCTTGGCCACCTTCCCCTAATTTCTTCTTGTTCCCTCCCCACCATCCCTTCATCTTCATCCTTCTTCTGCACTCCTCTTTACAACTCTGCCTCCTCCTTTATCTCTCCCGTCTTCATCCTGATTACATCTGTTCAGCTCCTCCTCTTTTCTATTCTCTCCCCTCGATGACTCCTATAATGCTCCTCTTTCAACCTCTGCTTTCTCTGATAGTCCCTCTCTTGCTCCCCACCTCCATTTTCAGTTCTCTCTCCACCACCCCTTGATGACTGCTTTCCAGCTCCTTGTTCAAGGTTCTCCCCTCATCCACCAGATGACTCCTCTTCATCTCCTCCACCTGCTCTTCCAACCTTCTCTGGCTGATTCCTCGCCTTCTCCTCCACCTACTGCCTTTACTCCTCCTACTCAAAACTCTCTAATCACCACTACTCATTGCTGCTCTGCTAAACAACAATCTTTGCCTTCTGCTCTATACTACTAACTCCCATACTCCTCCCTTCCTTCTGTCCCTTTGTATCGTCTTGCCGGACAACCAACATATTGGGTAATTAAGCAAGGTTTGTTAGCTGGGTGAATTGTGTGAGCAGGCCTTGTGATAGGCCCTAACAGCAGGGAACAACAAATCTTCCATGCATACAAAATGTGTTACAGGGGCCCTCTTCGGCTCTGCTTTCTGAGGTTACTTGAAGTGATGGGACCATATTGGATTCAGATGGTCCGCTGCTGTGTTTGCTGGTATTCAGCATAGTCAAGTTCTCAGCTTTCATGTAGTTTGGTATTCATCTATTCTCCATGCGCTTGCAGGGATCCACAAGCTTTTCCTCACAGGACTCATAAGCAAGAGTACAAGTGGCAACTGCTAACTGATGTCTCTTTTCAAAACAACCCTGCAATTTCCAATATGGCACGGTGGATACAGGCGCCTGGAGCTGAAGCAAATAAATTCCACTTAAGGCTTTAAATGACAACTTCGCCTAATGGATATCATGGTCTGATGTGCAGTGGTGAGCTAAGAGTTTGAGACCCCTGGTCCTCCCCTCAAAGGCGTTAGCATTTTTCTTTTTATTAACATTCTGCTCCTTTTTTGACCATGCCTCCCTTATACAACATACTGAAACAACCCAAATGACCACAGCCCTGACCTCTACCTTCTAGCAGGGCCATCCCCTGGTTGTGTTTAGCCTTAGGTTGTCCCAGTTCATTGGACGATTATGAAAGTGTTAAGCCAACATGGATGAAAATGGACTGTGGAGCCTGCGGGATCCTCTGTATTCCCCTGGCTTTGTCTGCATCACAGAGTTGGTGGTGCTCCTATGGTCACCTTAGTCCTATTTCCCCGCCTTCCATATCATACTTTATCACAAAGTGGAGTTAGAGAAATGAGATAGAAAGAGAAAGAAGCAAAGGTGGAATCAAAAGAGGCTGGAGGAGAGACAAGATGGGAGGTGGTGAGAAGATCATCAGGTTGGAGATGGAGGTGGATCAGCAGGTAGAAGGAGGTGGTCCAGGAGCGAACATCATCATTGGCCAAGGCAAGAGGACCAAAGTCTGGGTATGCTGCAAAGAGAAGGCGAAACCAGTGGGCCTCAGCTGGGGTGAAGTGTGGGTGCAAGCAGTAAAGAAGTGGAAAGCCTTGTTAACGTGAGCCCAGCATCCGGCAGGGCCCAATACCAAAATAACCTATACGGAATAGAGGGAGGGGAAACACATAGGCTATCCAGGCCCCATAATGCAGAGTCTGGTGCCATGGGCAAGCCCACCAAGGGAGAATAAAGAAGACTTGCTCATGGAGAACCTGAGCTAAGGGGCTCACTAACATGTCAGCCAGAATGGTTACCAAATTCTGTAACTTGCCATTGGCTGTGGTGCCATAAAAACAATTATTATATACTGAAAACCATCCTGGGACAGACGGGCAAAAGAGTCAACTGCCATGTCAACACCAGGCAACCGCAGCCTAGAAGGCTAGCGTATGCTAGCAACCTTTCAGAAATGTCTGGCTCTGGTAGGACTCGAAAGAACTGCAAGCGATTTTGTGTGTGCTCCCTTCAGGCTGGCCATCTCCGACTATGAACTTGTCCAACCTAGGACAACTGGACTGTGGACCATGGTTCTTTTCTCTAGACTAGGATTCAAGCTTCCTTCACACTTGTTTTGTTTCATATGGACGTTCTACACTGTTACTTTGACGCTTGTTAGTAGACCTTACAGCCACAACGGTGTTGCACATAATTAACCTGCAGCCTAAACCCTCTGCTAGTTTCAAGTATTTTAATGATCTAAGTCTGATGCACTGGCTTTATTTCCTGATTCATGAGATATTGTGTTGCTTTGCAGTTTCTTTGATAATCAGTTCTGCACTGTTGGGAACTGGCATCCATATGTTGGATTTTGCGGAATGGATTGCAAATTCTATGGCGTTTTACTCCGTTTTTCTAAAACAAAATGTGCTATAAAATGCACCATTTCCAACCATTACTCAAATACAATTTTTGGGGGGGTGCCTCATATCCAGACCCCCAAGCACTGATTTGTGCTCCCTCATTACGCTCAGTTGCACAAGTGAGAAAGCAGGGCGGTGTCATGGGTACTAGACGAGGAGCCGGCACAAGGGGAAGTAGCAGTTCTGGGACCCGCTTGAGTTTTTTTAAAAATGTTTTATTATACTTGTACATAATCAAAAAGAGAAATGATTTTTACAACGAGATGTCGGTTAGATAAATCAAGGTTCGTTTCACCCAAATATTTTTTTTTTGTTTTTTTTTTGCAAGGCAGGATCATTTTCAATCGTTTTTTTAATGTTATTTGAAAAGTAACACAAATGCGTGCATAACATTTTAACGCTTCTGAATATTTGCTTGCCTTCCAAAGTGTGCAAACCTGCCAACACAGCCATTCATGTCTGCACTGCAAAGCATTGCGACAGCCACAAGCTAGACACAAACTTGCTAGATGCAAACAATATGCATGTGGTGTTCTTTTTCGTTTGTTGCATACATTGCATACACAATGATGTCGTCGCTAATGTTTGTCTTCCCTTCCAGGCCATTGAGGACTTTCCAGATCTCATGCTGAAACACTTCACCTTCAGACAATATTCCGTAGTTTAGACGCTTGTATCTTCTCAGTCCGAGGTGGGAGGAGAAGGTGGTGATGTACCTCGACTCCTTGGCCAGTTTGAGTTGGTGGTATCCAGACCTGAGGTCGAGCTTGCTGAATATCGTCGCTCCTTTCAGGTCGACGATGAGCTCGTCTATGGTTGGTGTGATGTCACGTTCTCTCCCAATGGCCACGTTAGCGAGACTCATATCGATGCAGATGCGTACTGCGTTGGGTTGTTTGGGTTTTTGAGCCACCACCATGGGGGATACCCACAGGGTTGGCCTTGAGGTCTTCTCTATTATGCCTGCCTTTTCCAGTTTGTCGAGTTCTTTTTCTACGGCCTCCCTCATGTGGTACGGCATTCAGCGATGACGCACTCCTTTTGGTTTGATGGCAGGGTCAATATGGAGTTTCATTGAACGGTCCTTCAGGCAGCCGATTCCTTGGAATACTTTCTGGTGTTTTTCTAGTAGGTCATTGATTTCCGTGTGTTGGATGCAGAATGTCTTGCAGCTTAGGAGTGTCTCACAGCCGGCGTCGACAACGTAGATTTGGGCTCGGCGCGAGGTGATGTTATTTGAAAAGTCTGATTTGAATGACCCTTGTACTGGGAGAGGTTTCTTGCAGCCGTATGCGTACAGTCGGACTTTCCTGTCCCGGAGTCTTGGTTTTGGGTGGAGCTTGTCGAATGCTATTACTGGCATGACATTCACGGTTGCACCGGTGTCAGTGACCACTCTTAAGGGTTTTCTGTTGGAAATGACGGTGCATGATAGTCTTTTCCGTTGCTTGGACCTCTTGGGCTCTACTGCTGAGATGAGGTGTACACGGTGTATTCTCTTGCTGGCCTTCCTTCGCCTCTCTTTGTCCTGTCTGTCGGGGGATGCGCTGTCTCCGCTTTCTTTGCTCTCACTCGTGTCCGGTGATCTCTGGATGTAATCTATGGCTCTCGCCCTCCCCTTCCTGCTTGGTTGAAGAGAGGTTTCTCGAGGAGCAAATTTCTTCTGGTGTTCATGTGGCCGCCGCGGTGGTTGTTCTCGGTCGTTTCTGTTTGGCGGATTTAGGCAGACAGTCGCATAGAGGTTGAGGCGGTTGCACTTGCGGCAGGTTGACCCCCAGCAGGGCATGTTTCCCCTATGTGCCATGGGCCGCCGCACCATTTGCATCGGTTCTCCCTTCCCTGAGGTATGTGGGGCTTGGAGGTGTACATTCCTCGTTCTCCCAGTTCTCAGGTGCTTTGGCGTATCGATATAACTACAATGTCTTCTGTCTTCTTGGGGTTGTAGAGTGGGAGTCGCTGGATTGCGGCTATGATTACAACTACCTGGTCATCCGTGCGTTCACGAAGAAGCCCCATTTCGAGGATGGGGGATAGTCTTATGTTCATCTCTGATAGGATGGCCCTCCTCAGTTTCTTGGATGAAATCCCGTTTATTATTTGGAGACGGATGGGGAACTCTTCGTTGGGGAATTGAGGTCAGGTTTAAAGTTATCATTGAGCGCGTTCTTGGCAGCCTCGTAGTTGTCTGCGTCTCCATTGTCTGGGATGGCGTTGAATAGGCACAGTGCCGCTGCTCCCATGATGAGCAGGATGAAAGTGCGTTTCTTTCTCACTGCCGTGATCTTCCTTGCGTCGAGATGCATCTTGAATTGTTGTAGCGAGACTCCCCAGCGGATGGCTGCTCCTGTGGTGAAAGGATCAAAAGGCGCCATGAGCGTGGTGAGTGCTGGGTCAGGGTGTTCTGGGTTGGCGCCCCTCCTCGCCGATGGGCTTGCACTTGCCCTCGAGGGGCTTGTGTTGGCGCTGGCCATGGTTGATGCTGTGAGGTGGGACGCGGGTTGTGCGCAGGGAATAGGTTTCCACGCTAGTGCAGGTGCAACCACATGCTCCTGGAGGTGTTGCATGAATGGTTGCAGGGGTGGATCTTCTCGCAGGGTAAAAAGTCACTATAGTGCCCAGGCTGAGGACCCTGTCCCTGGGGTTGTTGGGGAAAACACTCACTGGTGTATTGTAGTTGTAGTCCCTGGTTGCTTTAAATATTTGTTGTATGCAGTCTTCTGGGCGTTGGAATTTCCGTGGGAGGTGATGTCAGGACATGTGCGTAGTTGTGTGCACATCCGGAGCGTTGGATACCTCTGCGTGCTCTGGAATCAGGCGTTCAGAAAAAGAAAAACCCCACGGAATGTTGGGGGTACGAGAGCAAGGCTCCGCTTCCTTGTTTATTCATGGGAAATCCCACGGAACGTTGGGGGTAAGAGACCGAGGCTCTGCTTCCTTGTTTGTACATGGGAAATCGCATTGAACGTTGGGGGTGCCAGAACGAGGCTCCTGCTTCTGCGTTTATATATACGCGATTTTGATGAAGCTCCGGCAGGCCTTCCAGAACATTGGGGGCCTAGAAGTGAGGTTCACTCTCCTGTGTGAAACGTCCGCACACGGGCTGGTGGGTGCTTGATGGCAGGCCTACTGGGTAGCAGCGATGGAGCTGGTGGGAGTGCCAGAGTTCAATGTATGGGCGCGTGGGGATTGCATCGCCTCGTCGCCAATGTGATGTCAGGCCCTCCATGGTTGCGGAGGCCCGGCAGCGGGTGTGGGCCTGGCAAGGATTGATGGCGCTGCGCAGCGCAGCAAAGAGACACAACCACTTGGTGAGGTGCATAAACCCAGACTGGCGCGCGCACACCAGTTCCGGTGGTTCCTTTATTTTCATTGCCCCCGCCCCTGACACATGACCGGGATTCTTCCGGCACGTGACACCACACCAACCATTAGTCAAATAGAATTCTTGGGGGGCGCCTCACATCCAGACCCCCAAGCACTGATTCGCTCACCCTCACTACGCTCAGTTGCACGAGTGAGAAAGCAGGGCGGTGAATATTTGCTTGCCTTCCAAAGTGTGCAAACCTGCCAACACAGCCATTCATGTCTGCAGTGCAAAACATCGCGACAGCCACAAGCTAGACACAAGCATGTGTGCAGGTTTGCAGCACACTAATACCCCTATGTTCATCATTGACAATCTTCTGCCATTAGCACATTTACAAATATCGCAACCCTGAGACGTTAAAGTCTGTAAAATGACAAAGCACAAACAGCACAGACTCACACCACACCAACATTAAAAACACACACACTCAAGTGTATGCAGGATTACAAACTACAATACCATTTAAGATTAGACATAATAACCAATATCCATCACCAATCACCCCTGCTCCCCCTCCCACACACATGCACCCATATAAACAGAATACATTAACAGTAGCAGAACACGCTGCGCTCACACGAAGAAAAACAAAAAGCACATTCAGGTCAGGAAAGGAGTAAGCGTGTGATCACACTAAGGACAAGTACAGCATAGGTACCAGCAATTAAACTCCCCCCTCCCAGCACCCACACGCCCTGTACATCATAGGCCCCAGTTTCGCAACCTTCCCTTTTACATGAACAGGTACAGAACCACCGTGAGCAGTGCCTCCTCCCTTGGGTGGAGCAGAAAGAGCATCCCCTCCCTGGATTCCCTCACACATAGAAGAAGTAGTGCAAGCGGAAGCAGGGCAGGCTTCATTCAAAAAGAAAAGGAACAGCTCCGGAAGAAGCAATGCAAATAGAGAAGCTAAACCCCTAATGCTGAGAGCCAGGACTAAATGGTTTGAAAAGAGAACTTTGCATTTTTATTAAAGAATATATCTCTACTTTGAAGTACAACAAACAATAGGGTTTCTCATTGCTTACAGACAACTTCATGGCACTTTTGTTAAACATGCTTTAGACCACTGGTCAAAAAATGACACCATGTCACTCAGGTACCGCATTTCCGGTGCAGAAGTTGCTTTTCACAAATCAATGGCATGATATATCTATGTCTACTTGAAGTAACCAAACAATGCCAAACTAAGAGAGCGCTATTTTGCTACATGAAAAATGCTTCCAGAACAAAAGATGTCCAGGTCCATAGAGTCCTCTGGTCAACTTATTAAAACCAAACATTTTAAAAGCAACGGCCAGTCTTTTGATAATGACAGATGGACATTTGGAATAAAATAACATTTAAGTGGTGATGCTATTTGAATACAGCTCATTAGCAAATAAAAACAACCCATATGAAGCAGTTGTTTGAGTACAGTTTCCAGTGTGCTTCCTTTCAGCACCAGTACTGCCAGTTCGCTGTATGTGCCCTCCAGAACATGAGGACGGTGTTCCACTGCTTTGTATTCTGGACAGATCGCAGTTTGGTGCATTTCTGGCATCTGCAAATTAAATATGCATCTGGGCTGCTGTTGAAATAGCCCCAGAAGGTGTTGCCAGTTAATTATCGTTCTTTGTAACTCTCATTAGTGCTGCAACACCATGAATTTTATTTGATGTGGAAACCGGGGGGCAAACCCCATTATTATGTATCCTCTGCTGAGAAAAAAACGTGTTTCTATAAATGCATTTGAAAGTTACAATTATCTGACACCCCCTGCCCAACCTGACTTACCTGTGTGACCAGGCGGGCCGTTCTAAAACCAATACTACCTCTGATCTAGGACTACCTGCCAGGGCTCTCAGCTTTCTACCTCTGCAATAAAAGGCATACACGGGAGGGGGAGGCGCAGAAATGACCTTGGATCGTGGCTTGCTAGCACTAGTTCAAAGGCACGCTGGCTGGGATTCTCCATGGTGCCTGTGTATCATTTTCCATATGTGCCATACTGTTTGTACAAGCCACTAGCAAGAAGAGCAACCATCATTAGCTCTATGACAGCAGGCATTGCCTTAGCCATCTGAAAAACACTGGGAGCGTTGATAGGACGGGAGCTGGCTTTATGCTGATTTGAGGCCTGGGATCAATCACAGAGTCCAGCCTGAACCAGGTCATCAGGACCTAGTAACACTGTGTTTTTGTTTGTACGTTTGAAAGCATTTGAAAAATTAAAATTACATTTTGACCGAGGACGAGGATGGCTTGTCAGCCTCAAAAAGGGGTCTGCAATCCTCGAGTTTCCAGATGTTTGGACTAGAACTCCCATCGCACCTCCTCAACATAGCCAATGTTGACAGGGTGTGGGAGTCTTAGCCCAAAACATCTGGAAAGCAGAAAGTTGCAGGTCTCAAAGGCAAGTTCACTACTTCATATTATTTTACCAAATTTCAAAGCATACATGCAGTGTTCAATTACACTGATCATCTGCCACCTGCCCCCAGAAGCTCATAGTCCAGGAGGAAGCAATGGCACCTCTGGAGTGACATGGCCCTGACCTTGGACTTGACGTACATAACATCCTTCTGACAAACCTCTTTGTGTTGACTCCCAGCCAGAAATTGTGAGCTGCGAAAAACAGGCACCAATCAGACATAGGTCTGCCACCTCAGTCCTATGTATGGGGTAGAAGAACTCATAAATATAAGTACTGTGGTTTGCAGGAGGGTTCCCCATTTTCACTGGAGGGATTCTAACATCACCTCATCTCTCATTAAGTTACATCTTCTATTTAATTATTTTTAACAGCAGAAATAAATCTGTTTGGCACCCCCTGCTGTACGGGGTCCTAGGCAATGGCCTAGTGTGCCTTGTGTTTGCACTGGCCTTCGGAACAAGAGAGACCAAGAAGTCTGGAAAGAGTTGTCAGACCAGGCGTGGCAGACAAAGAAACAGAGGAATAGAGTAAAGAGATAAGCAGTTAGTGGAAGAGTGGTTGAAATATGTAAAGAAGGGGAGAAACATCTGGAAGGAGGATGTGGAAGTGGTAAAGGGAAGTGACAAGGAGTGGTTGAACAACAAAGAGATGAAGGAAGAGGTGGAAGAAGGAAGTGAAGAGGAGAAATGGAGAAGCATCAATCAAAGAGGTGAAGGATGAAGGTATAGAAAGAAGTGGTAGAAGGTGTAGATACTGTTAAGGGGAGGTCAATGTTACATCAGCAGAAAGGAAAAAGAACAGTATCGAAGAGACAAAGGTGATGGACCCTAAGATATCAAGGGGTACAAGTAGGAGGTGTGGAGAGATGAGGTCGTGTGGAGGTGTCCAGGAGGGGCATGAGAACCTCAAAACGAAGAAAGAAAGAGAGAAGGGTCCAGGGCAGGATCGAGGGAAGAAGCAAGGGACACGAGAGACTGGATCCCGAGGGGTAGGAGATGGTAAGAGGCTTAGGGAGTACCCTAACAAGGCCTTAGGGTGGCCTCCAGTGTCCCTGTGGCTCAGAGCCTTAGTTGACTGCCAGCTCTGCCGTGAAACCACCTACAGAGCCCGCCAGAAGGCTCCAGCCCAGAGCTGAGACTCATGGCAGAGTTTCCACTTGTGAAAGCCAGAAAGAGAGTGTGAGAAGCCTTTAAACCTGGAAATGAGAACCAAGAGGAAGAGATCCTAAGAGGATGGGTGTGGGAACCCCTTAAACACACGATTGGACCGAGTTTGGTGTTGTGGCCAAAAACGGAGGTAATGCAGTGGTAACCGAGCTATCACTGCATTACTGCCATATCACCACACCACCAAACTATGGATTTGGAGGTAAGGCAGAGGAAAAACCTCAAGCAGATGCTGAAGGTGATTCCTCTGCTTTACTGCCCAAAAAAGGCCAAATCAGCGGAAATAGCATCAGTGGTAATTCTGAAAAAAATCCCCATAGAGTCCTATGGACTCCAATAAATGGGGACTCACACCACCTACCACCACTTGTAATCAGGCAGTAATTCCACCAGACCAAGTGGTGGTAACGGTAAATCCGTTTGGTAGCATGTCAGCGGATTTACTACCGAAATACCACCAAACTTGTAATGAGGCCCAAATAACCAAGTACAGAGAAACCCAGAGAAGACCATAGAAGAAGGGTGAGAGAACCCCTTAAACACAGAACTCAGAATCAAGGAGATGAAATCCAGAGAAGAGCAGAGGAGAAGGGTGTGGGAACTGTTTAAATCCAAGACTGTCAGCATACGGGTTAATATACCTGTCAGGAGTCACAGGCCCTAAAATTACAGAGAGCTGGAGAACCTTTTATTTTGACTCTTGAACTTCCATGAGAAACCCTTTATTGGAGACAGATCTACAGCCATCTTTCTCGGGATCAATGGGCTGATTATATGTGAACCTAAATAAAAGTGGGGAATAGAGATTTAACACATAGTACCACGCGTTTTAGCAAGGAATAATGGAAGAGTAAATGAGCAATACAAGAAGACTTCAATGAAATAAACATGAGTTTGCAGTGAAAGGCTTGGCGGAGAGCAGGAAAGGTCTTAAGAAAAAGAAGTGTAAAAAGTACTTAGTCTCCCTAACTCTATGAGAAGCTAGAAAATAAGTGAACATATTTACATTCCAGCAGTGGGTAGGATTTGGTGCCGGAGAAATACCATTACATTAATATATGTTAAATGACACACTGGCGCCTTCATTTTAATGCTGGTCGAGGATCTGGCTGAGCTGACCTGGATTATATTCCTCTACAGCAGGGGTCAACTTGAATGGATTTTGGACATTTTACACGTGGATGGATAACGGAATGCAATGTTGTGAAACACTAAATGACTTTCTACTGTACAGGACACGTTTTCTTACACATTTCCAGAAATGAAAGATTTGCACATTTTCTATTTAGCAAGCAATGTTTTTAAAAATCATGTTCTATTGGGAAATGCATATTTGTCCTGTAGACTTTCTTGAGTTGGGAAAGACATCTTAAAACGCAATATGCACATTTCTTTCTATTTACGGTCACTGACTGCGTCGGCACTCCCCACTGCATACGCCAGGACACAAGCCTTGAATTGATCGCTATGTACAGCGCTGGTCAATGGGTCTCAGATTCTGCATCATATGTCTCCCCGATCTCAAACCCGACTTTCCTCAACCCTGACATGCAGTTCAGACGGGGACATTAGGGAGCGGGACACCTCTCCAGTCCGGCTCCTCCAAATGAGGGGGCAAAACAGGAAAGGTGTCCTCTGGCAGGACAATGACGATGCTGAGCTTCCTGCTCAGCATCCTCAGTGTCCTGGCAAACATGGCGGTCCTGAGGCAAGGCACCTCCTGCTGAGAAGCTCTCAAGAGAAATACCTCCTCCAAGCCACCCATCAGACCCTGCAGGCCCCATAAGTGCTGCTTATCACTTACTTTCTGCAAGCAGAGCATTCCCAGTGGCAGTGATGTTTAAGTGATGGCACATTAAAGAGACAATTGTTTTGGGCAAGACGTTAACAGTTCCGTGTTAAGAACTGCAAAGGGACATTTTTATTGTGAAGGCACACGCAAAGCACCAGTTATCTGCCTAATTATATGCCCTCCTCCAGGACAATTAAACATACCCCACAAACCAGTTTAAATGATCTGCCTTATTTTCACATGCTCATATTTATCACACCAAAAAGTGTTTCTTTTAGTTAGGTTGTAAAACATTTTTCTCACAGTATATATAACGCATGTCTTTGTCAAACATTGAAACACACATAGGTAATTATTCAGACATTACTTTTTTAAAATTGTTATATGGTTAATAAAATCAACCTTTAACATTCTACAAAATAGAGTCATATAATACATTCTTTATACAAAAAACCTCAACTCAACATTTCTTAAAAGAAAAAAGAAAACAATTACTTTGTACTTTACAAATAAAAAACAAAATTATTAAAACTCAAACAAACCCATTCAATAAAAGTTTCAAAATATGTCTTACAAAATAATGTTGCGCTCTTTTCACTATTTAGAAAAATTCAATGATGCCAAGAAACCTACAACAGAAATCATGAGGTTACCTAGCTACCTCCCAAGCATCTGTCCCACAAATATTCCAAGTTAATTCGGTTTAGGGAGTGAAAAAATGTTTAAAATATTGTAATCACATTGGTTGATGCACAGGGCATTTCAGCACCAAATGCTTTACTGTTTCTTTCCCTTACAGAATCTATAAATGGTCTCACCAATTACGATCTTCTTATGTCTAAGGGGAATTTCTGTAGTTGGATTTAGATTCCCTCGGAATCTCAGAAATTCACCTCTTACCAACCGACTGGGATAAATGGAAAGAAAGGGAGCTAAGAATTGCATTTTGTTAGTCTTGAAAATACATTTTCAAAATCAACAGGCCATTTTTTGCCTTCTGCTGAATAGCATTCAGCTATTTGTAGTCTTTCGTTCAAGGTAGAGGGGAGGGGATAATGCCACAATTGAAAAATGTTTGTCTAGCATATTTCTACAAGGATTTATATGTTTGTGCAAGTAATTTACTATGGATGTGCACTTTTCAAGTTATCTTTATAAATTATAAATTACTCACTGTAGTGACTGTAAGGGACCGGGGGGAGGGAGGGTGTCTGTACTTCCGCTCTCTATTTGGTAGAGGAGAGGCACAGATGACCCCTGCCAAGATTCTCAATAAGGTAGCAACGGACAAGCAATCAAGGCCTAGCTTCTCAGGAGGTGATTCAGGCGGGTTCTTAAGTACAGTGTAGTCCCCAAGCACCCGCAAAGGAATGTCCGCACACTGTATTGGTTAAAACACTGT
Organism: Ambystoma mexicanum; assembly: GCF_040938575.1. Classification (NCBI taxonomy): domain Eukaryota; kingdom Metazoa; phylum Chordata; class Amphibia; order Caudata; family Ambystomatidae; genus Ambystoma; species Ambystoma mexicanum. The sequence continues at coordinate 646,844,293 of NC_090932.1, forward strand.
CTTTATATAATTAATATTCAAGGTTATGTACAATATCGCGATAACTCACTTTGTACTCGGTTATCTATAATGGTAAATATATACAGTTCTATGTGGTACCACAGTTACTATAAGATCTCTTTAAAGTGCATCAACTGTACGGTTAAATGGCACACAAATCAGTTTGTAACGGAAACCAACAATAGATGTAAGAGGAAAGTAGTCGATAAGAACAATTGGCAGAAATACTGGTCACTAGCATTAAACACAGTTCTGTGTGGAGATCCCCCCCACCTAGGCAACCTGTAGGATAAAGATACAAGCCCAGTCCATATATCGTTCACAAGAGTCTTCCCAATAGTTCTGCGACCCCAAAGTACCTTGCGTTGTAGCGTTCCTCGTTGGGGAATGAACGGCCCTTCTTGAGTGCCCTTCCTTTAAGGCGGGAGTCACGGGTAATTGAATGTCTGCCGGAGAACAGGGTGAACTACGATGGTGAAGTGGCAGCTTTGTTCCTAGCGGTGCTCGTTGACGGGGAAGCGTAAACGTCCTGCAAGGAAGAGGCATGCGGGGCACTCCACACTGCATTCATACCAGTTTCGGGCAGGGCGGTCTCAGCCATTGTGTCAAACACCAGATACTAGACATCCACAACTCAGAATGCATATTCATCACCCACTCTATTCAGCCAGGTCCCACCCACAGGCGTGCCCACAACATACGTTCATTGAGAAGGCTACAGCCAGTCTTGTCGGCACTTCCCCACACTACCAGATATGGAACTTCCACCCGACAGCCCGTCAGGGGGAAGGGACAGAGTCAGGGCTTCCCGGGACTTCGGGAAGATCAAGGTAACAGGTGATGGAAGGCAAGAGGCCACGTGGGCCATTTTGTCTATATCAGGAATCTACCGATTCCAATGACAGGGCCCGGGCATCCCAAAATGGAGGATACTCGGGGCTCCAGTCAATTCAGCACGGAGCTGCCACCAGCCTGTACCCTGCTCTATGGGCCACACGCAGGTGCCCAAAAACATACACTAGTGGCACAGGGTTGTACCCCCACCCATGGGTGCCATAAGGGTATCCCATGGGACCGTTCACCAAAACCAAAGGAGAGAGCTGCGCCGCCAGGAGTCCCACATGAACTCCTGTGCAGAAAACACGACAGAACACATGATAAAAAGCAGTAAAGGACAAGGATACGGAGGCCCTGTCCCTCCGAGGCATTTCCGGCAACACAGTGACTAACGTACTCTTAGTCCATAGTCCCCTTTCCTCCATACTGCATGGGGGCGTCCCTTCCAAGGGACGGGAGACAGAACCTTTTTCACCAGAAAAAACCTTCTTCCCCTTTAAATTTAGAGGTTCGCAGGGGTGCGGCCCTGGGATCATGCGCTGCCCTGAATCCGCCCTCTGGCGCCACACCTCAGTCTCCATTGGCGCGTCGACAATAGATTTAACATTGCCTAATGACACCAGTATTATTAGGGGGGAGGATGGTGGGGTGTATGGAGGAAAGGGGACTATGGACTAAGAGTATGTTAGTCACTACGGTGAGTAACTTATAATTATTCTTACGTCCCGTCCCCTTTCCTCCATACTGCATGGGCGAATTACAACTGAATGTAGTAGTCACAGGGTGGAGATGAGACCCTCCTTAAGCAAATAGGTTCCTGAGAAGCACCTGTCCAAAAGCCGTATCACATCTAGAGCTGGCATCCAATCAGTAATGCTTGCAGAAAGCCGAGGGAGTGGCCCAAGTGGCCGCCCTGCTTGTGACTTGCCAAGGGACATGGCGCTGGAATGCGATTCCTGTTGCCTTGGCGCTGACTGCATGGGTGTGCATGTTGGCCGGAAGCGGCTTGTGCTGGCCCTCGTATGCTTCTTTGATGGCCGAGACCATCCAGCGGGATATGGAGGCCTGATAGCCTGGTCTTGCACCTCCCAAAGTGACAAACAGGGCGTCTAACTTGCAGAAGCCCTTGGTCCTGTCAAGGTAGAATTTCAGGGCACACCTGACATCCAGGCAGTGCAGAACTCTCTGTGCCTCTTCCTTAGGATTGGCAAAAAATGTAGGAAGGACTAGTTCCTCGTTCAAATGGAAAGCAGACCGCAGGACTACTTTGTCCCTGTGAAAGGTCGTATATGGCTCTGAGGTGACCAGCACCTGGATCTCGCTGACTCTTCGAGCCGAGGTGAGGCCTACCAGTAAGGCCGTCTTGATGGTGACCAGTCTGATGTCCGTGGACGCAACTGAATGGTTTATGCGCAAAGGCGCCCAAGAGTATGTTCAGGTCCCACATGGGATGTGTCCTCCTGATGAGCGGGTAGATCCTTGAGAGCCTCGTCAAATGTTTCTTGACAGTCGGATTGCAGGCGGAGAAGATCCCTTCCCCCCGATTTCCTGTAAGCCCCGATGGCTGCAAGGTAGGGCGGCAGGTGTCCACCTGGACGCCTGACTGGCCGAGGTGTGCCGAGAAGGAGAGCACGTCGTCCAAAATACATGCCAGGGGGTCGATTTCCTTGGAGTCTGCCCAGTGGCAGAACCTGGTCCATTTACTTTTATACTGGGCCCTGGAAGTTTTGCTCCTGGTCCCCTGTATGATCTCCAGATTGGCCCGGGAGATGCTGAGGTGCCTTGGCGTTACCCGCTCAGGACCCATGCTGTGAGGGCAAGTTTCTGTGGGGTGGGGTGGATGACCCTGCCCCCCTGGTGCACCAGAAGATGTGCTTGGCCCGTCGGAATGTGGATGGGTGGCATCTCCGAGAGGCTGAGCAGCTCCGAGCACCATGGCCTGGCCGGCCACCATGGAGCTATTAGAATGATGTTCAGCTGGCAAGATTCCTTGATCTTGCCAATCCCTCTGTGAATCAGCGGAGTGGGCGGGAAGGCGTACTCTGTCATTCCGTTCCACTGAATCCAAAATGCGTCGCCCAGGCAGCCGGGGCCCTGTCCCTGCCAGGAGGTGAACTGAGGACACTCTGTTGTGCCAGGTGGCAGAGATCCTCCTGTGGGAGACCCCATCTGCTGAAGATCTCCTAAATAACGAGGTCATTTAGCTGCCACTTGTAATTGTCCGCTTCCAACCTGCTGAGTCTGTCCGGCTCCAGGTTGGATTCCCCCAGAAGATGGACTGCCGTAAGGGAGATGTAGTTTTCCAACGCCCGTTCCCACTGTGCCAGTCTGCACAGTGGAGGCGATCTGGTCCCTCCCTGCTTGTTGACATAGTACATGCTGGTTGAGTTGTCTCTCTGGATGAGGACAACCTTGCCCTTGAGAAGTGGAAGGAAAGCTCTGAGCGCTAGCCAGATGGCGTCCAGCTCCAACTAATTTATGTGGTACTCCTGCTCCTGTCGAGACCAGGTGCCGTGGACCGAGAGATCGTCCAGCATGGCTCTCCAGCCCTCAAGTGAGGAGTCCGTGGTGATGGGGACCTGAGGGGTGGGTGGCCGGAAGGTCTTGCCCGTCCGTAGGTTGCAGTCCATGGACCACCATGTGAGGTCCAGGTGGAGAAATGGAGGAAAGTTGATGGTCTCGGATTGAGAGCCCAGCTCCTGGTTCGATGATGCCGCCAAGTGCAGCTGAATCCAAGAAGCAGTAGCCGCGTGTGGATTACATGGCCGAAGCCAAACCCAGGTGCGCTGGTGAATTCGTCCCGTTTCTGTCGATGCAGAAAAGGGGACTGGGTGTGGCGCCAGAGGGGGGAGTCAGGGCAGCGCATGCTCCCAGGGCCGCACCCGTGCGCGCCTCTAAATTTAATGGGGAAGAAGGTTTTTTTTCTGGTGAAAAAGGTTCTGTCTCCCATCCCTTGGAAGGGACGCCCCCATGCAGTATGGAGGAAAGGGGACGGGGCTTAAGAGTAAATAGAGTATTGTTGAAAGCCACACTTAGGGGTGAGAGGGCAAAGGACGAGAGGACACGTAAGTATTGACTATTTGCCCAGGATATGGCAGGAAAGGTTGCAATCCTGGAGACTGGAGCAGTTATTTTCCCTGATTGTGGCCATGTCCTGCTTTTTAGGGTACAAGGAAAGGATACATGTGTGCGGACAGTGTCACTTTTTTTTCAAAGGGCAGCTGCAACACCACTTGGTTGTTTTTGAGGCTGGCAAGATTGTTCAAGTGTTTGGCTACCAGGATCTCACCCAGATTGTCACGTTCACAGTGTCGACGCTTACCCACAAGACCACATAAAATTGTTATCAAAGCACATGTCTCATATTTGGATTTTATTTTCATGGGAAAATCGCATTATAGATTGCTGGTTTTGAAAGGTGAGCATCTTTTAAGCTAAGTAGCCAGTGTAGTTATTGGAAAATCTCATCTTTCTGGTTATTTTGCTGGTGTTGATTTATTTTTTTTGTTGAGTGGCCAATGCTCTTTTGTCTTGTGCACGTTCTTCCAAGGGTAACTTCAATTGAACTAAATTTGTATATATGCCTTTAAGATATGTTCAAATAGGAGGGGGCACTGTTGCGCGTAACTAAGATGGCCGCCTGATCGGAGCGCTCCGATCCCAAGAACATCCTATATACAAATAAATCATTTTTGGAGCCGCAGAGAGAAGGAAATACTACACCGTCCGTTTCCCGTACTCCTACTGCACATTGTGTGCAGATCCTGCTCGAAACCGCGGAGGCGTGGGGGAGTTCGCAGACCGCTTTGAACTAACGGCATCTCCAGTGGACCGCGGCCCGCCCCAGGGCTCCGGAAGAATCCTACGCCAGACCGAGGTGCCGTCATCAGCACAAGGCCGCGAGGGGGAGGAGCGCTGAACGCCGCGGTGCAGCCCCGCGACACGGGCCTGGGATCAGACCGTGTGGGCAGACATCAGGACCTAGTGTGGACACGTAGTGGTCTGTGGCTCCGGCCCGCCTCCCAGATAACGACTGGGTCGGCGCACCATCTTTTCACGCAGGGCCCCGGCCGACTCATGCACCGGGCTTTTCGCCGAGCGAACCCTCGCCCGACGTTGCAAGTGCAGGTGAGAGAGGTAGAGCCGTGCGGACCCAGAGACAACGGCTGTGTCATGGAGTAAAGTTTTATAAAATCCTTTCTACACTGGCTGCCAACCAGAGACAGTCCTAATCCTGTGCGGACGGCTGGCCTGACCCGAGTCATCGACCCTTGCTCTGCACGGGTGACCCATGGGCCGCAACGAGAAAAAAGGCACGGGCGTGAAAAAGACTGGCCCAATGGACTCCTATGCCAGCTCCCAACCCCAGGTGACGCCGGCTGCCATAAACATGAGGGATGACAATCCTGCTGTGATTGAAAATGGCGACAGAGAAGACCGCCTAATGACCATGGTGCAGAATGGCTTCCTTGCAGTGAACGTAAAGCTGGACGATATTGTTTCAACTATCAGGTCCCTTAAGGCTAGAGTGGACAAGGAGAGCACTCGCATTACAGAAGCTGAGAACAGAATCAGCACAAATGAAGATATCCTGACACAACACGGTCGAGACATAGCACAGCTGAAAAGGGAACTGCGTAAGACTCAAGCAAAATGCGATGACCTGGAATCTCGATCTAGAAGAAATAATATCCGTATTGTCGGCATTCCGGAAACCTTCTATAAGGGTCCGATGGAGCGACAAGTTGAGGCCCTTTTGGAAACTCTTCTGGACACGGAATCCTTCTCTAGCCATTTTCTTGTTGAGAGGGCTCATCGCACCCTGGCGCCGACACCCAAACCTGGGGCGCCACCACGCACGATTATTGCGCGCCTCCTTAACTATGGGGACAGGGACGCGATCCTGAAACTTTCAAGGGAAAAAGGCTCCCTGCAGTATGAAGGAAGCAGAGTCCACATTTATCTGGATTTTTCAACCAGCGTCCAAATGCAACGGAGATCCTACGAACAGGCCAAAAACGTCCTGAGATTGCGACATGTCCCTTACGCCCTCATCTTCCCGGCGAAACTACGGATTCAACATGGAGGCAGGTCACATTTCTTTGAGACCCCGGCGGAAGCCATAATGTACATTGAGGCGTCCATCCCCATCCCTCCCAGAGAACGTCCACGAGATCAGAACGGGCCACCACGACCGGGAGACGAAGTCCCGGATTCAGCCGATTGACATGGACTTACGGAAACATACTTAGCTGTGAAGACGTCTCTCCTGAGTGCAACGACTCCAATTGATATTGTTTGGTGAGGGTGGGATCGTGAGCCTCTGCTGATGGAGGCCCTGCGAATGCAACTAGCGACCCTCAGGAAAGTTCCACAGGTTATGGGGATTGGGTTACATCATCGGGTTGGGGTTGATGGTGCGGGCGGGGGTGGGGGTAGGGTACAAAGTTATGCCACGGTTGGCAGAAGTTTTAAAACGCAGAGACTGGTTGCATCGGGTTCAACTGTTAAGGCTGGTGGCGTAAGCAGTTCACTTCACACATTGATAGTAATTGAAATACCATGGTACTGGGTGACAGGGGGGTAACTGTTAAACTTCTTTCATGGAATATCCGGGGACTTAACAATCCGATCAAGGCCAGGAAAATCGCAGCATACATTACTAGACATAACCCCCAGGTAGTGTTACTGCAAGAAACTCACGCACTGGGGCAGGTCTGTTCCAATTTTCTCCCTAGATGGAGTGCATTGCGATACTATACCGAGTATTACTCTCAATCCAGAGGGGTTATGATCCTGATACATCCGAATCTGGGCTTCCGTGTAGAGCACGCGAAAACTGACACTCAAGGGAGATATGTGGTAATCTGGGGTGAGTTGGCGGGACAGAAGAGGGTCATAGTTAATACGTATGGCCCCAACATTGAAGACCCTGAATTCTATAATGCTATATATAATTTGGTGGTTGAAGCTGATGATGCGGCAGTGATCTGGGGAGGTGATTTTAATACGATACTCGACACGACCCTTGACAGGTCTACAACTTCCCATAGAACCTTGACCAAAACCGCATTAGCGATACGACAAATAATGCAACAGATGGCCATGGTAGATATCTGGCGAGAACTACATCCCCAAGAACAGCGCTTCACCTTTTATTCATCAGTGCATGATTCTGAATTTCGAATTGATTATTGGCTTAATCAGCTCCACGCTCACGAATATGGTCCAGCACTGTGATATGTACCCCCGTGCCCTCTCAGATCACTGCCCTGTGACAATTACTTTGTGTGTCGGCGAGGCTGCCCCGAGGGCCAGACGCTGGAAAATGCCCCCTGTTCTACTTAGAGACCCTAGCGTTTGTGAAGCACTGCGCACAGAAATAGAGGAATTTTTCCAACTAAACGAAGGGTCGGTAAACCGGAATGCTACACTGTGGGAAACATTTAAAGTATGGGTGCGGGGTGCAATTATGGCCAAAACTACGGGTCTATTGTAGGCAGTTAGGCAAGAGTTGGACGAAATTGAGGCCAAACTTAAGCTCCTGGAGTTCGAATACACCTGTACACATAGTAAAGAGGCCCTACTAGATATTCACACTACACTGGCAGAATTTAATAAACTTGCTGCGAGGGAGGTACAATACATGGCCGCCCCGGCCCGGGCTCGTAGATACGGGGAGAGTAACAAGGCAGGGAGATTCCTAGCCCAGATGCTTAAGGCCGAACACGGCCATCCCCCTATAGCGACAATCCAGACACCTAGTGGTGACATAGTCAGTGGGGACCAAGAAATTAATGATATGTTCGCCGCATTCTATAAATCACTATATTCCAATAAAGACACCAAAACTAATGTAAAAATAGTGGAATATCTAGACGTGATTGATCTCCCAACCCTGAGCCCGGAGACACACATGATACTAGACACCCCCATATCACTTGAGGAAATTACAGAGGCATTGAAAGCATTAACATCAGGTAAAGCCCCGGGCCCTGACGGCCTAGGTGCCGAATTATATAAAGAATTTCATGATATCCTAGCCCCTGTTTTACTGAAAGTATGGGAAGAGGCAATGGAGCGCTGCATACTTCCAGACACTATGCGAGAGGCAGTGATAATGGTCCTCCTTAAGCCCCGTAGACCCCCACAGGACATGGGGTCATATAGATCCCTCTCACTCATTAATACTGATGCGAAGATTTTCGCTAAGGTTCTAGCTACCAGGCTCCTGCCCTATTTGCCTATATTGGTACATCCCAACCAGGCTGGCTTTATACCAACAAGGTCCACTGCTCCTAATCTGCGCAGACTCTTTGGAGTGATGACTCAGATAGTCCCAGCGGCGGATGCGGTGGCGGTGTCCCTTGATGCTGAGAAAGCTTTTGACTCTTTCTCCTGGGTCTATCTGTTTCGGGTCCTGGAGAGATTTGGGTTGGGAGGATACTTCATTAGCTGTGTCAGGTTATTGTATACTTGCCCGGGAGCAAAGGTACTAACAAACCAAACCATGTCATCCCTGTTTCACCTGGGTAGGGGCACCAGACAGGGCTGCCCCTTCTCCCCAATCCTTTTTGCACGTACAATAGAACCCATGGCTGAATACGTCCGTCAAAACCATGCATGTAGAGGTCTTCCCATGACAGGGAGACCACAAATCATTTCCTTATATGTAGATGACACCCTACTATATATTAGGAACCCGGAGGTAAATCTAGCGGCAATTATGGCTGAGGTTAAGAGGTCATCTGAATACTCGGGGTACAGGGTTAATGTTTTTAAGTCAGAACTGTTTCCGCTTACACCTAAAACTAGAGATATGTCAGACACACAGGGATTCAAATGGTCACCAACACACATCCGCTACTTGGGGATCATGGTATCCAGGTACGGGAGTACACTCCTCTCAGAAAATCATGGCGAACTCCTACAATCCCTGACTATTAAACTACAGGTCTGGAACAGGCTCCCTCTATCCCTATATGGGCGAATAGCATTACTTAAGATGATAGTGCTACCCAAACTCCTATACCTTTTTTGCAACATACCGATTTGGCCGGGCAGAACATTCTTCACGAAACTCAATATGCTCGCCACTACATTTGTAAGGGGAGGGAAAATGTCCAGGTTGAAGTGGTCCAAAATGACAGAACCCTTTGCAAAAGGTGGGATTGCTGCGCCAGACTTTGAACTTTACTATCTAACATCACAGGCACACTTCGCGAGACACTGGTTTGATCCAGAGGACACGGCACCACACATCACCCTGGAAAGATTTGCGGCATCCCCCTGAGACTTGCGAGCTGTTATGTTTGACCCCAATCGGAAGGACACGTGCAGATATGATCCTGTAGGCCCCACCGCGCCTGCATGGGCCAGGATATATAAGAGATTGGCCATTACGACCCCGTATGATCCGGAGGTACCATTGTGGAACTTCCCGGGCATAAGCCCCACATTTGATAAGGCAGTCCAGGGTGCCTGGGACCCACAGAAGCAATTTAGAATGCGGGACATGTTCCCGGAAGGGAGATATTGTGTACTAGATGACTTTGTCAGGGCAGTGGGTGGTGATCACCTTAAGCGATTTCAGTTTCACAGGATGAAATCTGCATTCGCTGCCAAATGGCCTTCCTTCCCAGAAGAGCCACCCACACACGAATGTATTGCAGCCATGACGGAACCAGGGGGACACAGGAAAAGTCTGTCGGCACTATACAGCCTTGTTCAGATCCACTCCAATCCATGCAATAATATCAAGGAGACCTGGGAACGAGATCTGGGGGTGGAGCTGTGTGAAGCCACATGGTCGAGATACTGCCAGTTGACTAAATGTGTATCCATGAACTCAGGGATTAGTCTTATTCAGTTTAAAGTTCTGAACCAGTTGCACTATACCCCAGCCAAGTTAGCTAAATTGGTGCAGGGCCACACGGGGAAATGCCCTAAATGTGACCCTCCTGACGCAGACTCCTATCATATGTATTGGGCCTGCCCACCGATAACTAAATTCTGGGGGGAGGTGGCGGAGATTTTGGAAGACATCACGGCAATACCTGCTACACCCTCCCCGCGGAAATACCTTTTTGGGGATATTGGTAAAGCTGCAACCACCACTAGACGATTGTTCAATTTAGCATGTGTGATTGCGAAGCGAAATATATTGAAATGTTGGAAGTCCATAGATCCTCCTTCATAGGACTTCTTGAAAGACCTGTCGATGGTTACTGAACTTGAAGAACAATTTATTATTACATTGCCACACAGTTTTGTCTTGTTGTACCTTTCTCTGAACAAAAATAAAATATTAAAAAAAAAAAAGATATGTTCAATTACTGTGCATATTCATGAGTGCCAGCATTTGATTTTCGCTATGGGGCACACGTTCTCACACTCAGTGAAGTGGGAGAGCCATACTCATCCCCAGGTCAAAACAACACATTTTACAGCACATGTTGCAGCAGAAGGTAGGTAAGCAGAGGTCACCAAACTTGCCACAGAATTTGCCAATATTCAAGAATGTCAAGGGTTCAACTTTGCATGAAGGGGGAAAGGTTGATATAGAAATCAATAGACAGCAATATTTTCAAAGTCTGGCAAATGCCACGCAAAATAGACTCCTTACCAAAGCCTCCTCACATGTGAGACCTACCGCAGCGCTTGCAGCTTGCCTTCACACCTCATCAGATGATGGGATCCCAAACTGATGTTAAAGTGGCAATCTTAACATATTTTGAGTGCATCACTGCTATGGAAGTGATTTAAGTGGAACTGATCTACAGTGTGTAGATTGGAAAGAAGCAGCATGAAAGAAAGTGCACCATTTTAAAATTAATATTTTGAACATTTCCTTTAAGCGGAGTTCAACTGCCAGTTCCGCCCCCTTGGATCTCTGCCTCCTTGGAAATTCGCCCCTCCTCCAAACTCTGGCCCCACCCCGGCCCTGGTGGGATCACCCTTCAAATGTCTTCCATTTCCAAAACTGCCTATGGACACCACATGCCCTTTGCACTTACAAAAGTGCAGGCCAAACACGTAGAGATCCATGCATCTATGACAGCATCATAATGGGATGCAGGTGAAGAGGCATACAGATTTCCTGCGAGGAGCGGGGAATGATACAGGAAAGATATGCTATGGGCGTCATAGGCTATGCAGCTCACTGATCGGGCAGTCTCTCAATTGGTTCTTACCAGGCACTTCTTTTTAGTGGCATCGATGTGTGACATTTGTATAAATACATTTAAAAAATATCAATTTGGGAATCCCATTATAATGGATATACACAACTGTTAAATGAATATTTGAGTAACTTGATAAAAATAATTGATTAGTAACCTCAGTCTCCCAAAAACGATCATATTCACTATTTTCATAAGTACAAAGTGCCTTCCCTTGTCCCTCAAATGTTGAACAATAAGCTGGACAATCTATTTTACATTGTAATTTACATCAGAGGCTGCGGCACGCTTTGACTCAGCCTTGTGGGCAAGAGGAAAACATTTTGGGTAAAAGCATTCTTGAAGGATTTATGTTGTGTGTTCTCTTGAACCCTAGGTGTGTGCAGTAAGGGCCCATTCCACAGTCTGATGGAACAGAAGTGATTTTGGAACTTTCTGAGGTGGTATTGAGTTCAGGTGAGTGGAGTGTTGAGCAACAGCAGCAGTTTCAAGGATCTTTGCAAAGCAGTGGGGGCGGGTGGGGCGAGAACTTCCCAGAGTGACACGCAATCCTGCCAACCCAATGGACATTTTTAAAAAAGGGCAGTATGGCTTATTTTTCTCAAAAATAGCTATGTTTACACTTTTGCATAGGCAGATGTCCTATGTTTAATTTTCAACATTTGCATGGCAGAGTGCAAATGTAAAGAGGAAAAAGGGTGCTGTTCCGCTTGTATGTCACCCTTTAGCACTTTGCATCCAAAATGAGTAACACTGCGTGCCATGTATGCATGGCAGGTAGCGTGTACAATGGATTCCTATGGAGTTGCTTGCTTCTTGCTGATGTAAAATGCAAGCGGACTCCATAGGAATCTGCAACATTTGCGCCAGCATGATGCAAATGCATGGATTATTTGTATGGCGGAGAGGAATTTACAATCCACCCCTACTCTCTGCCATAAGAATGAATGAAAATGAGGCACACCATCAATTGAATGCATAAAAGTCCTACACAGGACCTTACACATTGTTAATGGTACGCCAGCAGAAAAATCAGCTAAATGTTTGTGCTTGAGAGTCAGAGTCTTCTCCACTTGACACGAATGCTTTGATGAGTCTGACTAGCAGAAGGCTGAGGGCAGTCTTTGACTGAATTCATAAGTTCAGCATGAGTGACGTTTGATTATGGTGAGGCAGGGTACAAATGGTTGATGATCTTAGTGATGGTCTTCGATGAAAGCATACTTTCCATTACGCTCCATTATAAACATAAGCCCCTCCTCAATAGACCCCTGCAGAGTGTAATCTCCATATTAGTCAGGGAATGAAGAATACAATTGTAAGAAAACACGTGAATACACATCAAAATAGATTTCTCTTTATTACTTGAAAGGACCACACAAATCATGTTGTCACTTTCCAAATATGGTTTACACTTTTGAATAGAAGCACATAGCGGGTATTATTTCCATAGAAATGTTCACTTAGAAACAGAATTGTTAATTAATTCCAAGCTCTTAATATGTGTCATTATTTTGATTAAGCATCAGTGCATGCAAGCTTTCCTGACATGGGATTTTCTGCTTCTTGGAGCTGAAGTAGAAATATGAATTAGAGAGGTTTGATTCTTTGGAATACTCATCAAGCTAGCTGGTTGGTCTGTTTTATCCATTAGGTAGTCATTTTTCTTAGAATAACATGTTTAAATGATCAAAAAAAGCATCTGGAAATGTCCCACTAGAAAATCATAATATGTTTGCCGAAAAAACCTGGCGTCGAAATACATCTTTTGTGTCACTGTTAGGGAGTTGCCTAGTATTTGTCTCTCACCGAGGATTATTTATTTATGTTTTTATTGCATTTATGTTATGCCCAGACCCGGAGGTATCACAGCGTTTGTAAATATAGAGGTAAGTGGGGAGGTCAGGAAGATCTGTGGTATTTAGTACAATGAATCATAGTTGTTAAACAACCAGGTTTTCACACGTTTTCTGAAAGTCAGGTAGGAACGTTTGTTTATGAGGCGGGGCGGGGGGCAGGGAATTCCAGATGTAGGGAGCTGTGACGCAGAATCTTGCGCCTCCAGCTCTTTTGCTGTTGTATTTGGAGGTGGAAAGAGTGATGCTAGCAGAGGACCGTAGCAGCAGCAAGTGGTGTTTCTGTGTGATTCTGTTGTTGCGGTAGAGTGGGGCTTCTTTGTAGAGGCATCTGTGTGCAATGGTGAGAGTCTTGAACTCGATGCAGGCTTCGATAGGGAGCCAGTGGACGTCACATCTGGTAGCACAGATGTGATCAGTGCGTCGCAATCCCAATGCGGTATGCATGGCTTTGTTTTGCAGGAGTTGTAATTTGACATGGTTTGAACGCTGCAGTAGTCAAGTTTACTGTTTATGATGGCTCATACCAATGTGAGGCAGTTGTCTGGAGAGAGGAATTGTCTGCTTAGTTAGATAAGCTTGGTTGTGTAGGCGGTAGCGTAGAGGATGCCAGTACGTTCATGTGTTTAGTCATGGAGAGCTCAGCGTCTAAGTGGATTCCTAGAGTTTTAACATGTTCCGAGACCGGTATGCTGGTGCCATCAATGAGGAAGGAGGAGAATGCAGGATCTAGGTATTTGAGTCAGGATAGGGACACCACGATTAGTAGCTCTATTTTGTCATCATTTAGGCACAGATTGTGGGTGGCCATCCAGTATTGGATGATGACGCAGATGTTGTTTACAGTAGTAGTGTCCTCAGTGTAGTTGCACGAGATGGGATGAGGATTTGGGTGTCATTGGCAAAGTTGGTATAGCTGAAGCTAAGTGAGTCTAGTAGGTCAAAAACGGGCTTGGTGTAAGTGTTGTACAATGTTGGGGAGAAACATGAGCCTTGGAATACACCAATGGGGACATCAATGGGATCCCCGAAGAGTCACCAATGAAGACCCTGGAGGAGTGTTCGCTGAGAAAGGATTTTAACCAGGCGTGGCTTCTGTGAGAATTGGAAGTTCAAATGGAGCGAAGGTATTGGTACAGCAGGTCATGATCCACTAGGTCAAAGGCTGCAGAAAGGTCTAGCAGGAGGAGGCTATACAAGTTTCCCCAAGTCACAGATAGTTTATAACTGGATTTTCAGGTCTGGAAGGGCTGTTTCGGTGCTAGGTTTTGGACTGAAGTATGATTGCCTAGTGCCTAGAAAGTGGTGATGTTCCAGGTGTAGTTGGACTTGTTCATAGGTCATGCGGTCCAGGATGTTTAGGAGGAAGGGTACATTGGTAATGGGGCAGTAGTTGGTGGGGAGGGTTGGGTCGAGCAAATGTTTTTTTTTAAGAATAGGTGTGATCTAAGCAGCTTTAAGGCTAGGTCGGACTGAACTCATCATAAAGGAGGTGCTGACAAAATCCACAATGAAAGGGGCCAGGGTGGTGGCACAGGTTTTCACAATATGGGCAGGGCACGTGTCACCTTTGCAGTTGGTGGGTTTAAGAGTCAGGATGGTTTCAAGTACGTCTGCATGGGAGACTTGGGTGAAGCAGAAGGGTTGGAGGGGGAGGTAGAAACGTAGTGGATACAGAGTAAGGAGCTTTGTCCTCCAATTGTGTCTTTTTCATGGTGATTTTGTCTCTTAAGGAGTCGATTTTGCACCAGACTTCATCAGTGTGCGAGTGGGGGCTTGTTGGGAGGGGGTTCTCTAGCTCTTTGAGAATGGAGAACAATTCTTTGGGGTTGGAGCTGTCACTGGAGATACAAGAGCTATAGGAGTTGGCTTTGGACGTGATGAGGGCTTGTTTGTATGTTTTAGCAGTGGTGGAAAGGTTTTTAGTGTTAACAGGGGAGGGGTGTTTCTGCCAGAGGTTTTCAAGAGATCTTCTGCACCTGTGAAAGGTGAAGAGCTTGTCCGTAAACCAGAAGTTGGACAGCTTGCGTGGTTTCGTAATTTGGGATTTGAGTGGGGCATGCAGATCCATAGTGGCACGAAGTCTGAGGTGGTAGAGGTCGGAGAGAGATGGGGGGGTCTTTGCTGACAGGGGTAGGAGGGGTAAGTAGAGATTGTAAAGTGACGATTCAGTACATTTGTGGGTGTTGCGGATTAGAATCAGTATAGTACCAGTTAAGGTTTGCTTTGGCCTTAGAGTTCATCTTTAAGGTACTAAGTAGTAGAGTCTGTTTCAAAATGTAGCTCTTGTTGAGGTATTATCATGTTCATAGCTTGTACTAGTTTTGGCTCATCTTGAGGTGTGTATGTAACAATTTGTGTTATGCTTTAGATCATTCTTCAATTTATTGTTATCATGACCTTGTCCTCTTCATAAGATGTCTCTGTATTAAGGAAGCGTACGGCCTTAGGCTCACCTAGTAGTTTCTACATGTCAGTGTCTGTATTCGCATTTGACTCCTCAGGATGTATCCCCCTATCAGGGCCTTGTCCAGCCTTCAGTTCTGCATGAAATTGATCTGAATAAGCCACTGGTGTCTCTCTATTAGAGGCATGTGTACTGCTTTCTAGGACTGTGTCAACGTTTTGCTCTTCCTGAGCTGTCCTGATATCATGATCTGTGACAGCTTTCGAGTTATCTTGGGGTGTCGCCATATTAGGGGTTTGTCCAGACACTTGCGCTTCATGATATTTCATCTGCGCATGTTCTGTGTAAGCTTCCATCTCTTTCTTATCTGCTTCTACACTAGGGACATGCACAGACCCTGAATCTTCCAGAGTCAGCTGTGCCGAAATCTCTGTTGCATCCGGTGGCTCACCTGGGGGAGTCTTGCTAGTAGCAGCTTGTGCAGCCAATTGCTCTTTTTCACAACTCTTGGTATCAAGAGCTGGTACAGCCAGTAACTCTTTCTGGTAAAGCTCTGCATTAGGCTGCTTCTTCTGAGTTGTCTCTATAATCTTGGCTTGTCCAAATTCTAACTCTCCCTGTTGTGGGTCAGTATAAATGTTTGGGACAACCTCCCGATCCTCCTGAGCTGCCTCACTTTTAGAGGATTGTCCATTGTTTTCATCTTTCTGATGTGCCTCTGTTTTAGGAGCTGTACAATCCACAGGCTCTCTTTGAGGTGGCTCCCTGCCAAAGGTTTCTTCAGCATGCAGCTCTTCCTGAAGTGTATTATGTTTAGGGTCTGTGGGATACTTTGTGACATCCTGGCGACTCTCTGTTTTAAGCACCTGCTCAACATTGGCCTCTTTGTGAGTTATCTGACTAGTAGAGACGTTGCCAGGTTTGGGGTCATACTGAGGGGTCTGAGTGTTAGGGGTTCGTTCAGAGTCTTCAGGGTTTGTATTAAGTTTTATCTGAGGTGTCCTAGTACAATGGTCTGTGCCAATGTTCAACCTATAACATAGTCTATGTTCTGAGTAATCATTGCGCTCTTCCCTAGCTGTTTCTATATTAGGGGTGTGTGCAGATCCGGAATCTGCTGTACACATTTTGGTATTATGGTCTAGTTCAATCTCTGGGACACCTTGAGGTGTCTCAACACTAGGGGCTTGTGAAGCCTTTTGCGCTATTTCATTACTCTCAGTATCAGGTGCTTCTAGATTGTGATAACGCTCTGCATTAAACCGATTCTCCTGAGATGTCTCTATAATTGGGGTTTGTCCAGATTCTATATCCGACTGATTTGTGTATGCACTCATGCCTGTGTTAGTCTCTGGGTCCTCCTGAGTGGCCTCATTTTCAGAGGGTTGTCCTGCATTCTGATGGACCTCTGTTTTCGGTGCTGTACTATTTGCCAGCTCATTTTGAGGCATTTCCATGTTATCTGTTTGTTCAGCAGTTGGCCCTTCTTGATGTGTCTTGGGTTCAACACCCTGGGGTCTCTCTGTATTACAATTCTGTTCTACATTGGTCCCCTGTTGAGTTCCCTGTCTAATAGTGGTGTGTCCAGCATTGGGGTTAGCCTGAGGACATTGTTCTTTAAGGGTTTGTCCAGAATCAATAGGGTACGTGTCAGGCTTTAGCATTTTCTGAGGTGTTGCCATATTAGAGTCTGTATATGTTTTTTGATCTTCCTGATTTGCTTCCTTATTAAGAACTTGCCCATCTTTGGACTCCTCCTGATTTATCTTGAGGTTATGGGCTGCACAATCATTAAGCTCTTTCAGATGGTTGTTCCTTTCAGAGGCTTCCTGATCATCTGTATGGAGAATAGTGTCAAGGCCTTGATTAGGCAGAGATTGCTGATCATGCTGGATTGATTCAGCCGTACAATCCTTTTGGGGTATGCTGTGAATTATTTTCTTCTGATCATCAGTCTGTCCCGGTGGGTCTTGGGCTAGAAAAGAAAATATGTACATGTATATATATTTCATGTTCTCAAAATGATTAAATAAACATAGGTCTGATAGTGGAAACATGCCATTTTGATTAGTTATGAAAAACTATCCCATTCACTAGCCATTTGATCTCTCGCAGACGCTTATTGCGATTACTAGATATAGTTGACAGCAAAACCTCTGATACCAGGCGAGTTATTATCTCTTCTTGTTATCACTGTGCATCCTCCATTTCACTGGAGCTGTACGTTCACACTATAGTATTTCATATATCACTCTTATTTGTAAAGTAACTTAGTGTACATAGGGAACCAGTAGGAATGTGGATTTTAAGCTAATTCTGGGCCCGAATTTGAATGTGGGTTTATAGTGCATACATTGTATTGATGTTACAGAAATATTTTAAAATAAAGTGATTGACGGCATAGGCAACACGTATACCTTTACAGCATACTTGTTTCGCCATGTCATACCCTAACATATGAAAAGGTTATGCCATTCACAGAAGCAATCTTGAGCTCAGTATAATGTAATTGTAACAACTAGGCACAGATGTGATCAAATTCTTATTTTGTTAGGAGTGGGAAATGGGCTGGAGGCAGTGAAATCCGGAGACAAGGTCTCTACAAGTTTCCCCGCACCAGAGCCATTTTGTCAGACTTACCCAGACGGAGCGTGGCACAGGGCAAGTTATCGGTCCTGTGTTTCAAATCTCTGTGAAGGGAAACCTGCAGCGTTTCCACCTGAATCACAGGCAAAGAGTCTGGGATCACATAGTGTATGTTCCTTTTATGATGTACAAAAGCAGGCATAATCTATAGGGATGTATTGTAATGACAGCAGCCATTGTTTTTTAGGGCATGTTCTGCCTGGGGCAGATGACGACATGGGAACCGGCTGGATTTCTGTGGCATTATCTGCCTAAGGCAAAAAATAATGAAAATCCAGTAGAGCAGAACACAGGCGTGTTGACATGCACCCTTGGTCCACTCTGCCACATTAACTGGCATATAGAAATGAGCTTTTCAAGGTTGTTTCCCTTCAACTCTTTTTATTAACATAGCATAACATAACGCCAACTTGAATCCAGATGGCTGAAACACCAATCAGAGGAAAATAGATCTGCCTGGAAAGAGGTGGATACATTATATAAATCCGAAATTGTGGTACCAAAAATAACTTTTCAATACCATAATATGCCAATCCGTTAACTGCACTAGAAAACTTTTCGAGATCCTAAAATCTTTAGAAAAACCAGAGGCACTTCAAACTACCTTTTCGTCCACAAGACGGGACTGTTTAACAGTCCAGGCCACTTTCGAGGCTAACAGTACCAATGCAAGAGATAAAATAAAAAGCACTTTGACCACCATCCATATGCCCAATGTCCAACAAACTGCAGATATTAGGGTACACAAACAAGCCGCCGTCTCACTATCGCCAATATCCATTTTAAATATGTAAAATATGCTATCTTCCTTGCGTCCCACTTCATGTGCCGAAAACATTCTCCCAGCAAAACCTATTCTGGAACATAAAGATTTATTTGCCCCTTTCTTGACCAGATTTGTAAATGCATCCTTTAGAGACTGCTTGGTCCCAGATTCAATCAAAGGAGTTACAGTCACTCAGCTCCCCAAGAAGCCCAGCCTACCTAAAGAACCAAGTAATCTCAGACCCATTACTAGTTGTAACTTATTTCTCAAGATTCTTGATACATTTGCTACTTCCCATTTACAAGCCTATGTAGAATCTAATGGTATTCTCCACAATAAACAATCAGGCTTTCGACCCTCATACAGTACAGAGACAGCTCTTTTAGATATTCATTCTCACACGTTTGAAATCATGGACGAGGGAAAAGTCGGGATGCTTGTCTTACTTGATTTTTCAGCAGCTTTTGATTTAGTTGATCACGACTGCCTTGCATTCCCTACGACACCTGGGTCATTGCTCCAAAGAGGTTGTCTGCTGGTTTTCGCTTTCTATCCAATCGGGAATTGAGAATTCAATGCGGTCCCATCTCCTCTCCATCAGCACTTATTCTGTGTGGGGTACCCCGGTGGGTGTGCCTATCGCTTGTTCTGTTCAATCTTTACATTAAACCACTTTGCTCACTTCTAGATGGTTGGGGTGTATTTTTCACAAACTATGCAGTTGACAGCCGGTTGGTTCTGGAAATAAGCAGCGATTACATACAAGACTCTGCCACCGTAGCCAAAGCCTATGACCAAATTCAGGTTTGCATGCCTAACAAATGGTCATGCCTGAATGGCAATAAAACAGAGCTCCTCACCTTTGGATCACGGCAGGCCTTGGCTAAACGAAGTACAGACTATAAAAGCTTCCAAATTGAGAACAGTACCATCCAAGTACAAAATAAGGTCAAAACCCTGGACATTCAGCTGGAAGCCTCACTGAATGCAGATGCGTATGTCAATCAGGTGATTCAGAAATGCAATCACCATCTTCACCTTCTTAAGAACATTTGTTCCTACATCAAGGAAAGTGTTAGTTACTTACCTGTAACTGTATTTCTCCAGCATTTGTATCTTTCATAGATTCACATGCTTGAATATTCCCCGTTGTCATACTGGGAATCCTCGGTGATAAAAATAATTATTAACATTTTTTAGTATACATCCATTATTCCATAGAGAATGCATGTAAATACCCCATTGTGGCCTATGAGCCATTCTATTGTGTAGTCCCTCCACCTCACTTTGGTCCTTTATGGCCCCAACCAATGAGGTGGCAGGGTTTAAGCTCCGCCCCAGTCAGCCATCTTCAGATTTTGAACCTTAAGAACTACAATATGATCGATGCTGAGCGTAGAAGCAGCCTCTCAGGGGAGGCAGGTGGGCGCATGTGAATCTATGAAAGATACCAATGGTGGAGAAATTGTTAGGCGATCCTCTGCACACCAGGCCACGACACATCAGAACACTGCTCACATTCCCCCAACATCTCCTCCCAAGCTTCGAGGCTCAAGTGATTCGGTGAACCCACAGAACCGAAAACTCCGTACCAGTGTACGGGCTCGATTGCAACCCTTTCTGCATTGGCAACTGCCTTGGAGAACGTATAGCAGAAAGGGCGGCCTTACGTCTTCACGCCGGTCACGTGATACACTATGGCGTTCCCCATGTGATCTTGGTGGACGTCACATGATCCAGAGAAGTCACATGACCCAGGGGCGATCAGTATAAAGGTCTGAGAGACAGAACGCTCATTGCTTCTCAGCTGGCTTCGGACACTGTTTGGCGTTACAACTTGCTCCTTGTTACCTTGATCACGGAACTCTATCTCGGACTCCCTCGGACACCCCTTGGTACTTTTGCTTGGAACTGTTTACCTGTTGCCGGATATTTGGACTGCACCTCGACTTGTCTTTGGATCATCCCTTGGTACCTTGCTGATCTTCTACGCCTTTTCCCTACTGGGGATTCAAGTCAAGCCCTGACTCCCACAGGTGGCTACTCTTCATCCACGCTAACTGGCGGTTCTACCATTCCAGGGACCGCCGCATCTAATGAGCCTCGAACCTCCCTACTAGGTTACCTGGGTCTCCCTTACACCAGATAGGTAAGACACTTTAGTTACTTTCGTTTACCTCATTGTATTGTGCTTGCCTGGTACTTAACCTCATTCCCTCTTGACAGCAGCATCGGTGTTCCAAGAGGCTCCGTGGATCTGAGAAGACATCTCTCACCTGTGGCCTCAAGGGTCGTACAGCGGGTTTCTATTAGTTCCCCTGTGCGTCACTTGGGGACGGAGGTCTCATCGGTCTACACGACACTCAAGTCAGAACAGACTGAGAAGCCGTAAAGTCGTGTTAGACGATGCAGGGATCCACGGATGAACCCATAGCTGCTTTGGTTCAGGCAATTACAGTATTAAGGGCAGATATGGCCGCTGCAAACACAGTGATCCATCAAAGGTTGGATTCCATACAAAGTGTTCAACATTCCCTTCCTGCAGACCCTGAGTTTGGAGATACCAGCTCCTCCACTACACCCCCTCCCTTTACTGCTCCTATAGTCCCAACTCCGATGATACACCCAACTCCTTCCCCCTTAGCTGCTCCTGAACGCTATCAAGGTGATCCCAAGAAGTTCAGAACCTTTATTAATCAGTGCAAGTTACATTTCTTATGCAGACCTTTGGCTTTTCCTACATCGACTGCTAAAGCTGCCTTCGCCCTTTCCCATTTGGCCAGAACAGCAGCCGCTTGGGCTAATCCCCTGTTAGAGAACAATAGCCCAGTTCTTTATGACTTTGATTTGTTGGTCCTAGAAATGTCCCGAGTATTCGATACCCGACACAAGGCACAGTCTAGGGATTTGGAGTTGTTGGAATTGACTCAGGGTAAAAGGACTCTGATAGATTACATCACCCGGTTCAATCAGCTAGTTGCGGAAACATCATGGCCAGAAAACAAGAGGGCGGTGGTCTTCTATAGGGGGTTGAGTAACACCATGAAAGATGCATTAGCAGTGATCCCTTCTATGCCTACTCAGTATCAGGAATTGGTTGATCTGGTCTTGCAGGTAGATGCACGACGATCGGAGCGTAGAGCTGAATTGGGGGCCTCTTCCTCTCCCACTCTTGTTAGCACTCCTGCTTCCAGTACTGAAGAACCTATGCAAGTGGGAGGGTTACGTAGTCCTATTACAACATCTGAGAGAGAACGTAGAAGGGTAGATAATGCATGCTTTTATTGTGGCACCACTGGACATTTCGTGAAAGAGTGTCCTCGACGGCCCAGGAAGAGTCAGGTTTTTCGGACGGCTCGACCTTAGAACCGGAGAACAGGTCGAGTGTTCAGTCATCTTCTCCGGGTACCTCCCTTGCCTTTACTCGTGTTCAACCCATTTCTGTAAAGGCTACCCTATGTCCCTCTACAGGCCTTCTTCATGCAGTCAATATCATTATTGATTCAGGTGCCACTGGTAATTACATAGATATTGATTTGGCCCATTCCCTCAACCTACCTTTAGTGGTAAAAACACGACCGGAACATGTCCAAGCCGTAGACGGCTCTGCACTGGTTTCTGGTCCTGTTAGACACCAAACTGCACCCCTCTTGTTAAACATACAAGAAGTACACACAGAAACCCTGAGTTTTGATTTGATCACCACACCCCAATTTGGTATCATACTAGGGATTCCATGGTTACGTGAACATAATCCATTGATCAATTGGCAGTCAGGCACTGTAATCTTTGAGTCTGAAATCTGTCAGAATTATTGTCTCCCGGTCCATCAAGCCCCTGACACACCTTCTCGGGCCTTGGGGGCCTTAGCCCAACTCACAATGACTGTCGACGATCCAGAGCTTGTGCATACACATACTGTTGGGGGGTTGGTATCTGGGATTCCGCCAGAATACAGAGCATTCGAATCAGTGTTCGATCGGGGCTCGTCTGAGGTACTTCCTCCACACAGACCATATGACTGCCCAATCGAATTGCTTTCCGATTCCAATATTCCTTCGGGCAGGATCTATTCTTTGTCCCCTTCGGAGGAACTGGCGTTGAAAGACTATGTACAGAACGCCCTACGATTAGGACACAACCGCCCCTCCACTTCACCCGCGGCAAGTCCTATCTTCTTTGTACCCAAGAAGGAGGGGGATTTACGTCCTTGTGTGGATTATCGGCGTCTTAACGCTATCACTAAAAAGGATAGGTATCCCATCCCGTTAATCACTCCACTTCTAGATCATTTAACACATGCTTCCATTTTCACTAAGCTTGACCTACGCGGCGCATACAACTTAGTACGCGTCCGCGAGGGAGACGAGTGGAAGACCGCTTTCTGTACTCGTTATGGTTTGTACGAATATCTAGTCATGCCCTTTGGCCTATGTAACGCCCCGGCCACATTCCAACGATTCATGAATGACATATTCAGGGATATTCTGGATGTTTACATGGTTGTGTACTTGGACGACATCTTAATCTTTTCTCGTGATCTTGATGAACATGTAAAGCATGTCCGAGAAGTATTAACCCGTTTGAGAGAACATTCCTTATTTGCCAAACCTGAGAAATGTCAGTTCCATAAAACTACTGTTGAGTTTTTGGGTTTTCACATCACCCCTGGGGCGTTATCCATGAACGAATCTAAGGTCAAAGCAGTATTAGATTGGCCAGTACCTCAAACACTCAAATCCTTGCAGGCTTTTTTAGGATTCGCCAACTTTTACAGACGTTTCATTTCTTCCTTTTCCACAATTGTAGCCCCGCTTACGGCCCTGACTAGTCCTCAGGTACCATATCAATGGCAGAGAGAACAGCAGGAGGCTTTTGAGGCTTTGAAAACCGCCTTTACTACCGCACCGGTACTCCAACATCCAAATCCTGATCTTCCGTTCATAGTAGAGGCGGATGCCTCTTCCTTTGCCCTCGGTGCGGTACTGTCACAAACATGTCCAAATACAGGCAAATTACATCCAGTTGCATATCATTCCCGTAAGTTCTCCAGTACTGAGTCTCATTATACCGTTACGGAGAAAGAACTCTTGGCTGTCATGGATGCTTTCCGTGTCTGGCGTCATCATCTTCTGGGGCTAAACATCCCATCACGGTATACTCAGATCATCGGAATCTACAGGATCTGGCTTCTTTGAAATGCATCAATAGCAGACAGGTCCGATGGCATCTTTTCTTTTCCGCTTTTGATTTCCATATCATGCACCGTCCTGGCACTTCACATGGGAAGGCGGATGCCTTGTCACGTTCCCCGGGGGGGGTCCAGTTGCCTACATTCCCCGACACTGTTCTCGGTAAGAGTCATGTGATTTGTCTCTGTACACCCTCATTGTCACTATTAGATTCGGTTCGGTCCTGGACTAGCAATCATTCTGACCAGTTACGAGAATGGGATCCAGTATATTCTGATGGTTTACCTTTCGTACATGAACGCCTGTTCCTTCCTATACCTGATACACGTAATCTAGCCCTTGAGTGGTCTCATGACGCTCCCTTTAATGCCCATCCCGGACAAGAGCGCACTTTAGATCTTCTCAAGCGTTGGTGTTGGTGGCCTTCTATGAAGCGCGATGTGGAGTGTTATGTCAGATCTTGTGCGGTATGTGCTCAGGCTAAACATCAAAGGGGTCGACCGGTTGGGTTGTTGCTTCCGCTGCCGGTACCTCCCAGGCCCTGGCATACATTGACAATGGATTTCGTTACCGATCTCCCCAAGTCGAAAGGCTTCGATACCATCTGGGTAGTGGTGGACACGTTCACAAAAATGGCCCGTTTTGTTCCTTGTAAAGGTATCCCTTCGGCCCCTGTCTTGGCGGACTTGTTTTTTGAACATGTGTTTATGCTATTCAGCCTCCCTTCGGTCATTGTTTCCGATCGAGGTTCACAGTTCACCTCTCGGTTTTGGAGATCCTTGACGAAACTATTGGGCATTGATACGAGGTATTCTTCGGCTTATCATCCGGAGACCGATGGTCAGACCGAAAGGACGAATCAATCGATGGAACAGTACCTTCGTTGCCTCATATTGCAACATCAGTCCTCTTGGTTGGCTGTTTTGCGGCTTGCGGAGTTCGCGTATAACAATGCGGCTCATTCAGCTACTGGTTATTCTCCTTTTTACGCCCTCTATGGTCAACATCCCAAGGTTTTGCCGGTCCCTGATGCCTCTGGTTCTTCGAATCCTGCGGCCACGACATGTCTTAGGGATCTTTCTGCTATTCATGCGAGTACAGTGGTTCATCTCACTGAAGCAAAGGCCTCTATGAAGGCCCGTGTGGATGGCAAACGTCGTGCTGCTCCCCCTCTGGTGGTGGGTTCTAGGGTCTGGTTATCTTCCCGACATCTTCGCCTAGTGGGTTGCCGGAAGTTGCTGCCTCGCTTTGTCGGGCCGTATGTGATCTCACAGGTTGTTAATCCGGTGGCTTTCCGTCTAGTACTCCCCAGCTCTTGGCGTATCCATCCTGTGTTTCATGTCTCCCTCCTCAAACCCTGTCCTGACTCAGTCCGTCTTCGTACCCCTGTTGCGCCGGTGTCCTTGACCTCTCCTGATGTTTTTGAGGTGTCGGCCATTTTGGGTTCTAGATGGTTTAGGGGTAGGCTCCAGTATCTGGTGGATTGGACGGGTTACGGCCCGGAGGAGCGTTCGTGGGTTTCCGCATCTGATTTGAACGCCCCGCGGTTGGTAGCCCGCTTCCATAGGGATCATCCGTCCTGCCCACGGGGTCGTGGGCCGTTGGGGGGGGCTATGTTAGGCGATCCTCTGCACACCAGGCCAGGACACATCAGAACACTGCTCACATTCCCCCAACATCTCCTCCCAAGCTTCGAGGCTCAAGTGATTCGGTGAACCCACAGAACCGAAAACTCCGTACCAGTGTACGGGCTCGATTGCAACCCTTTCTGCATTGGCAACTGCCTTGGAGAACGTATAGCAGAAAGGGCGGCCTTACGTCTTCACGCCGGTCACGTGATACACTATGGCGTTCCCCATGTGATCTTGGTGGACGTCACATGATCCAGAGAAGTCACATGACCCAGGGGCGATCAGTATAAAGGTCTGAGAGACAGAACGCTCATTGCTTCTCAGCTGGCTTCGGACACTGTTTGGCGTTACAACTTGCTCCTTGTTACCTTGATCACGGAACTCTATCTCGGACTCCCTCGGACACCCCTTGGTACTTTTGCTTGGAACTGTTTACCTGTTGCCGGATATTTGGACTGCACCTCGACTTGTCTTTGGATCATCCCTTGGTACCTTGCTGATCTTCTACGCCTTTTCCCTACTGGGGATTCAAGTCAAGCCCTGACTCCCACAGGTGGCTACTCTTCATCCACGCTAACTGGCGGTTCTACCATTCCAGGGACCGCCGCATCTAATGAGCCTCGAACCTCCCTACTAGGTTACCTGGGTCTCCCTTACACCAGATAGGTAAGACACTTTAGTTACTTTCGTTTACCTCATTGTATTGTGCTTGCCTGGTACTTAACCTCATTCCCTCTTGACAGCAGCATCGGTGTTCCAAGAGGCTCCGTGGATCTGAGAAGACATCTCTCACCTGTGGCCTCAAGGGTCGTACAGCGGGTTTCTATTAGTTCCCCTGTGCGTCACTTGGGGACGGAGGTCTCATCGGTCTACACGACACTCAAGTCAGAACAGAAATACAGTCACAGGTGAGTAACTAAGACTTCTCCAGCATTGGACCTTTCATAGATTCAGATGCTTGAATAGAATACCAAGCAGTTAAAGCATGCCACCATCATATACAAATATATATATAAGCAAAGATGCAGAAGGTTTATTTCTGACAAACCTTTACCATGCAGCAACACAACAGTTAACCACTCAGGGAAAGGAGGGGAAGAAGGCTGGTCCTACCTTATGCAAAGAGGTGGCGGAGCACTGCCTGTCCCACTGCATATTCCTTGCTAGGCAGTAGTGTTTTGCGAACGTGTAGGTAGCGGCTCTGCAAATGTCCTTCAAGGGTACCCCTGTGTGAAACGCTTTTGATGCCCCTCCCCCTCTGGTGGAGTGCGCTGAAGACGGTTTGGAGAGGGGGGTCGCCCTTCAATAGATGACAGTGGGTGATGCATAAAGAGACCCAGCTTGCCAGAGTTTGGGCCTCATCATGACTTAGCCCTACCGCCGAACTCCTAATAGCGCCGGATCACGAGTTCGGCGGTAATGTTAATCCCCATTCCCCATTGAGCCCATTCGGGAATGCCCCATTCCCCATTGGGCTCAATGGCGAAATTTCACGCTCTTACCGCTGGCGGATTTCTCGCCGGCGGTAATAGCGTGAATTTTTGGCGGATTTCCCCCCAGCTCAGAGCTGGGGCGAAATCCGCCAAAGCCCTGATTCGGCGGACCCTTAAATCCGGCAGTAATAGCGCTACCTCTGGATTTAAGGGTTACCGCCGAAGTCGTGATGAGGCCCTTTGTTTGGAGATCCGTAAAGTCTCAATGTAGGCTTTTAGTGAGCTGGTCGGTTCGGCGACATGAGTCTTGGTATTTTTATATATAGAACAACAGTCTATTTTCCGTACTTAGGCAACGTTATTAGTTTTTGTCGCATACTATCTGAGCGCTGTGGTGAAAAAGGCCTGATAAATCACCAAGAAATAGAAAATTATTGAAATGCTCATACATAAGCCATGTGCCAGTAAATTTGGATCAAGTGTTGTTCTTTAATTAGTACATCTTATTAGCCCTCGTTGATGACACGTGTTTCGGCTTTAAAAGCGCCTTTCTCAAATCAGGGCTTATGATTTCTTGGAATTGCATTCTTAGTAGGTTTCATTTGCAAATGTGTATATTTAAAGGGTTAATCCCTAGTGTTAGCAAAGTGTCTCGTCTCTCGCGTAGGTGAATTGGAGGCCATCAGGATAGGTGCTGCAGCGTCCGGTACCAGATCTGTTGAGCCAAGGATCATGGAGCATTCCTGCTCCTTCATTCTGCGCAGAATTCTGGCTATGAGTGGAATGGGGGAAAAGCATAAAGGAATTTCCCTGTCCAGTCCACCGACAACACATCTCCTGTTGACTGATGTTCCGGATACCTTGAGGCGAAAGCTTGACATTTTCTGTTGACTCTGGTGGCAAACATGTCGATCTGTGGCTGGCCCCAAACGGAGAAAATCTGTTGGACTTCCTTTTCGTCTAGCTCCCATTCATGGGACGACGCGTACTCCCTGCTAGTTTGTCCGCAAGGACATTGTCCACTCCCGGGAGATGTTCAGCCCTGAGATGGACTTTGTGGTGTAAGGCCCATGAACATAGCAGTTGAGCTTCGTGTGATAAGATCTCTGACTTCGTGCCCCCTTGCTTGTTTGTATAGTGTATGGAGGTTGTATTGTCTGTCTGGATGGTCAATACTTGACCTGCACTATTGGAAGGAACGCTTTTAGAGCCCATCGTATCACCCTGAGCTCCAGGACATTGATGTGGAGCTTTGATTCCTGGTCTGACCAAGCCCCTTTTGTTTGGTGGTCCTCTAAGTGTGCAACCCATCCCGAAAGTGACGCATCTGTCCTTAAAAGAAGAGTAGATGTTGGTGCTTGGAATGGCATCCCTTGGAGCAGGTTCCGCAGAGTATTCCACCATCAAAGTGCATTGTGAACTGTCTTCGGTTTTTGGACTACATCTTCCCATGAACCTAACGCTTGTTTCCATTGGTGGTCCAGGGCCTCCTGGACTGGTCTCATGCGAAGTCTGCAATTTGGTATGTGAAATATACGTGAGGACATCATGCCCAGGAGGGATTTGAAAGAGCGTACCGTGGTTGTCTCTTTTTATAGGAACAAAGACGTTGAACGGAGAATGGCTGCTACTCTGTCTGCCGCTGGTCTTACCCTGGAAATGGTGGTGTCGAACTCGGCTCCCAGGAAAAGAACCGTCTTGCTGGGTATTGGGCAGGATTTTATTTTGTAGATTGAAAAACCTAACCCTTTTAGGAGTTCTATCGTTTTCGATACTGCCAAGTGAGCTTGACTGTAGGAGCTTCCCCTTATCAACCAGTCATTCAAATATGGAAATACCTCAGTTCCCAACCTTCAGAGGTTTGCTGCTACGGGCGCCAGGCATTTGGTAAATACCCTTGGTGCTGATTTTAGTCCGAACGGGAGTACCCGGAATTGGAAATGCAGGTGTCCAATAGCAAACTTGAGGAACTGTCTGTGGGCAGGATGAATTAGAATGTGGAAGTATGCGTCTTCTAAGTCCAGAGTGGCTAGGAAGTCGTTTCTGTTCAACCACGGTAAGACGCCTTGCAGGGATATCATTTTGAATGTGATGCGTTTGATGTATTTGTTGAGTGCCCTCAAGTACAATATGGGTCTCCATTGGCTGTTCTTTTTCTTGATTACAAAGAAACAGGAGTAGAAGACTTTTCCCTTCTGGGGATAAGGAACTGGTTCTATAGCTGCTTTGTACAGTAATTTTTTAACTTCTGCCATGACGTGGTTGCAGCATGTGAACTTTGCGAGGGGTGGGAGCAAGTGAGGGAGGATGGTCTATGAATTCTATGGTGTGACCCTTGCGGACCACCTGTAATACCAACTTGTCCGATGTTATCGTATTCCTGCATTGAACAATTTGGCTTACCCTTCCCCACACAGGTGTCTGACTTAGAGGGGAAAGACCCGAATGGTCAATTTTGCTTGTTCTGGGCTTTACCTTGGGAAGAGCAGAGCCTTCCTATCTGGGAGTACCTGTTGGCGGATTGATATCTGTTGCTTTGAAATGTGTTTCCTTGAATCTTTTGATCATAGGAAGAGCAAGTATATCCTCTGTCTTTTGATGCTGAACCTCAAAAGGGCCAAAAAGACCTACGGTCCTTATATTTATCCTTCAAGGAATTGATGGCTCGAGCTGTGTCCATTTTTATTCCTTTTAGTGGTCATCTACTTTTTTGCCAAATAAGTCTTGGCCATCGAAGGGCATGTCCAATATTTGTGCCTGCACCTCAGGCCGGAAAATTTGTGGCTTTCATCCAGGCCTGTCTCCTTAGTACCGTGCCGTGGGCCATTTGTCTGAAACCTGATTCAGACACATCAACTGCAGCGTCAATCATGTGATCTGAAGTAGCTTCTCTGTCCGCAATGATAGACCTGGCTTCTTCCTGCAGGTAGATGTTTGGTCAGCCTGGACATGCGAAGCCAAAGTTCGCAGTCAAAACTGGCAGTCATGGCTAATGCGTTGCCTTCTCTAATAGTGAGAGATGCTGAGGAAGACACCTTTCTACCCATGGCTTCCTTGTCTGGTGGTGCTGACAGTGGTGATGACGGGTTGGCTAACTTCTTTCTGGCTGCTACTGTAATAACTGAGTCTGGCTTAGTATGACTCCTTAAACACAGTGGTGCGGAGTCCGGTGACTTGTACTTCTTTCAAGTCTTGAAACCAACGCAGGTGTGGATAAAGGTGTGGCCAGTATCTTCATCCCAGACTCCCATATGGTGTCGAAAAGAGGGATGGTGGTAACCGTTCTTCTGCTCTTGTCTCTGTGCTCATAAAGCACTGCCCTCTTTTCTGATGTAACTTGTCAGCAGCTTTACCGATAATGGTATGAAAACTATACTAAATCGTCCAGAGGTGAAGAATCACCTGAAGAGTCTTTCTTTCTCAGCTTCTCAACGATATAATCATCCCATTCACTGGGAGCATCATGCTCCTGCGTGATCTCACATTCCTCGGGATCTGAGAAATCCCTGAAAGGATCCTCTTGCCAATCAGAGACTGAAACAGATGAAGGCACCATAGTTGGATCTCGAACCGGAGATCGAGGTCTATGTGGTGATGCTGGAGAGGGAACTCTTGTCGGTGAAGCACTGAGTGTTATGCTCCTGGATCTACATGGAGGCTCAGGTGATCGTGCTCTTTTCTGTGGCCTACTCCTGGAAGGAGAGTGTCTGGGCGTGCTATGACAAGGTGAAACGTCCCTCAGAGGGGTCATAGGTTCCTTCGGTACAGATGACCTATTCTTTTGTTCTTGACACCTGTTGAATTCCTCGATGATTCTCTGCATCGATGCCATGAGCACTGGGTCATAAGGATCAGCAATGTCCTCTGAATCCGGTTGTCAAGGAGGGCTGTTTTCCTTGGGAATGAGGAAAGGTTGCTTGCCAAAAATGTCTGTGTCTGAGAACTCCTCTTGCAGAATGATGTCCGGAAGTTCTGTCATCTCTTTTAAAGGGGATAACTGTGCTCCAACTGGCTCAGGAGCGCCTGAAAATTGGATACGTTGCTCCCAAAGACTTGGGGAGACTGCTCACGTTGGATGGTTTATCCGTGACGTCCGCGAGTGATGTTGCGGGTCCTACTTCTTCAGAAGACAAAGCATTAGGCAGTGTCATCAACGGTACTTTCGTGGACGGTGGTTTCGTAGACGATGGCTTTGTGGACGGCGGCTTCGTGGACGATGGCTTCGTCGATGGTGGTTTAGTGGACGAAGACTTTGAAGATGGTTGATACCCTTCCGTCGACAAGAGATTTGTGGACGAGAGTTTCGTCGATGAGTGATGCGCTTCCTTCGTCGACGACTGCTTCGTGGACGTTGACCTCGACGACGAGGATTTGGTCGTAGACGATGTGGCTTGGGGTGTAGTCGACGTCGAAGGGGGATTCATCAACGTCATGGTTGTCTGTCGCTCGCGGACGGCTTCTCAGTGGACGACTGCCCCCCCCCCGTTTTTTTTTAAAACGCCTCCTTACATTTGGAGGTGGTTTTTTCTCCAGGATGTTGTGTCTTGTGGTCTCCAGAGCCCAAGGGAGGCATGGAAGAAGTGGATTCCAACTTTCTCTTGCTCTTATGAGAGGGAGAGGAACTCCTGAGGCCCTTGTTTTAGAGGTTTGTCTCTCAGATGGTTTAGTGGACAACAGAGGAGCTGTCTTGGCAGACTCCTCGTCAGAGGACAGATCTTTTGCTTCTAAGTGCAACAGAAGTCTCCTATGTCTGTCTTGCAGGGTTTTGGTGGAGAAAGACATGCAAATGTAACATTTGTTGATGTAAGCAGTAGATGTAGTGGTCATGTGGGTCCTTCATGTAGACCAGTTTCTTCCTGCACCTCGTGCAGTCCCTAAACAGGGAAGGCTTCTTGGCAGACTGAAGCTCAGCCATGCTGAGAACTTTCATTGGACGAATTTGTGACAAGAAAAAAGATTCTCAGAGCCCAAAGGTTCAGTATAGAAAGCCCCTAAGGAGCAGAAAACAGTCAAATATATTACAAAAATATATACTACTTGCAAAAGGTTGAAAAAAAATCGAAAGCTCAGAAAGCTGGAGGGTTCCTTCATGTCCGATAGACTGTGGTGAAAAATCTGAAGATGGCTGACTGGAGCGGAGCTTAAGCCCTGCCACCTCATTGGCTGGGGCCATAAATGACAAAAGTGAGGTGGAGGAACTACACAATAGAATGGCTCATAGGCCCGCAATGGGGTATTTACATGCATTCTCTATGGAATAATGGATGTATACTAAAACATTTTAATAATTATTTTTATCACTGAGGATTCCCAGTCTGACGACGGGGAATATTCAAGCAGAAATAATTGTGCAACCATTGCCAGAGCAACCATTTTAACAAGACTTGAGTACTGTAACTCACTAATAATCGGAGCCTCACTTTCCAAACTGAGAAAATGTGAAATTCTGCAGAACGACGCAGTGCGCGTTGTTAAAGAAATCACAAGAAGGGAAAACATCTCAGATAATAGGAGGGGCCTTCTGTTACGCTCACCTGGCTCCCACAGAGGCGTTGATCTGAACTGGACAGCTGCGGCCCCCACCAATGTAACGCGTAGTGCCGAGATGACGGACTGGACTGGCCCACCTAGCTTCGTTTGCTTGGTCCGTAGGAATATTCTTCTGATGGTTTGGAAAGATGAGCTCTCCATCCTGCATTGAGCGCAGGGGCGCGTAGATAACCAGTTGCTTCACTGGCTCGAAGGAATTGGTGAGTTCCAGAACAATGAGTTGTCCCAACAAGACGCCGTAAGTATGTGGTTCGTAAGAATTCAAATGTCTGACTTTCACTCTGTCCGATTCCTTGCAGGTTGCAGCTTGACCCTAACGAAGAGTTCCTCGTGGCAACCGGTAATATTCAGGTAAGGATTTGTATTATCCAACACAGTTCGATAAAATAATGTCCATATGTAACCTGTTGCTTTCTCCCTTATTCAGGCTCTGAGAGAAAGTATGAAGTCTCAGGGATAATGCCTCCGGCAGTAAAATCAGTTAAGTCTATTGTGGTGAGGAGGTTTCCCCTTGTTTGTCCCTTTTTTTCACCTTGCTGTCCTTTTGTTTCCCCTTAGGGGCCGGGGTTCGGCGAGGATGCAGTGGAAGCTGTGCCGACCCGTGAAGAGGAATAGTACCCCTGGTGGTAAAATCAGGTAAGTCTATGGGGGGGTAACTAATATTGCCTCTGTGTATTCCCTTGGCTCACCTTGTTGTTCTTGTCTTCCCCTTAGGTGCCGGAGTGCGGCGGGAACATGCAGAAGGATGCGGTGGAATGTAAAGATGCTGCGAAGGCCGGTGAGTTCAGCGCGGCGCTGCAGCAGACGAGGCGACGCGCATAAAATAACTTCTTTCTTCCAGCTCGAAGGTGCGATGGATCTGGAATTCAGGTAAGGATCAAAGGTATTGCTCTTGTTCTAACCTTTTCTCCTTCTTTCTCCCTTTCTCTAGGAGCTCCAGACTCGAGGCGGGCGTGGCAGAAGACTGGATGCAGACTTGCAGGCACGGTGAGTGTTACGCTGCTGGATGCAGAATAATGCGAAGCGTGTGCTGCTCTTCGAGCGTGGTTTAAATAGCCTCCAAAGTAGTCCCAGGTAAGTATTCCTCCCCAGCCCCACCCGAGTAAAAAAATAGTCCCTAGGTAAAGTAGTCCCTTCCACGCCTCTTTTGGCTTGGAGCTCTTGCTCAACCCCTTCCTGGGTTGCTGGACTTGGTCTGGGTCCCCGGGGGTAGGCATCATGACACCTTCATTGGCTTCCGATACAGGAACGCATACACTTTAAAACAGGTACCACAGTTCACCTGTGCGTCTTCAGAACAACTCCTTTACACCTAAAATTTCAGACTCCTCGTTATACCCCAACCAGAGCACTACGCTCTTCCAATCAGATGCAGGTACTTTGTCCGGGCTTCAAACGTGTTAAAGGCCTAAGAAGATCCTTCCCAGTTAAGGCAGCACATTTCTGGAATACAATGCCTTTTGCGTTTAGACTAAGGGCTGATTTAAAATCCTTTCGAAAAGTACTAAAAACTCTGCTATTTAATTAATCAGCAAAATCATCATTGACATCTTCTATGCTAGGCCTATCCTCTATGTTTCATCTTCGTGTAAGTGATTCTGCTGCTCACGATGCTTGCAGCATTTCAGCACGTTATAAATAAATAAATAATAACATAGTACATATTAGCAAGTCCTCTCTCTAATACCACCCCAACTCTAGCACCATATTTAAGTATCCAAAAACCATGCTGTTACCACCAACCCATTTAAATGAAATCTAGCGTCAAATCTGTACTTGCAAGTGGATACTATTCAATCGAAACCTCCCCTGTGAACAAATTCCTTCACAATAAAGGGCAGGTGGAATCCCCCAAGTTTAGCCAAATATATTCGGAGCTCCATCCATTGGATGCAAAAAAGCTTAATGTGATCTCAAGCTATTTTATTCCATAATAGGTTTCCAGTGCTGTAAGGCCCTCCAGTGTGATCAGTGGTTTTCGGTGCAAGGAAGCTAAGTGAGATAGAAAGGATGTCAGCTTGAATTCTTTTACCAAACAGAACCATATTCAAAGGATAATTCCAGTCGCTTTTGAAGCATTATTATTCACCAGACAGTCAGCTATTAATAGCCATAACAAACATGTTACTTACCATTTGTAATATTTTTTCCTTATCAAATAGCCCGTACTCCCACAGATTCCTCACCTTATAAATAGTCACCAGGTACAAGTCTGGCTTTAGAATTATTTTTCTGCCAGCATGGGGCAGATTCGAGTTCTGTGTCGGCTCTCCCAAGCATTAGCAAAGCTGTCACAGAACTGATCTTCCTTTCTGAAGTTCCTCATCAGAGAGACATAGTACATGTTATCCCTCTTAGTGAACAGATGATAAAGTATTTGCTTTGTCTTAAAATGATGCGATGAAGGGAGAATCCAGTAGATGGAAAGTACAGCATTGTTTGGAAAGGAAGGACAGTCTTATAATCAAAGTTACATTTTGGTTTCTTAGAGAAGACACTTGCCAAGTCCGAAGTTATGGCAACCAGGGAAATCCCTTTATGGACAAGCAAACTCCAAGGGTATGAATGGAAAAGCTCAAATGAAGTACCAAGTAAAAAGACAGGATCAAGGTTCAAACCCCAGGGTTGGACCAATAAACATGCATGGTAGAAAATTGTTAACCCTCTCCAAACCTTACAGCAGTGGTAAAAGTGAAGAGGGTGCCATGTTTGGGAACCCTCCTGCATAAGAAAATAGTGGCCAAATACCTCTTGGAAGTGCAAAAGAAGTCACATTTTCTGCAGGAGGAAAAATGCATCAATAATATTGTGCTCCTGTATAAAATGGCAAGGCTAATGCTGGGACCCTGCCATTGTAAATTGCTCTGCTGCTTTTGTGATTGAATCGCGCTATAAGCAACACAATAAAGTAAATGTGATGCCCTTCTTGGGCCAAGAAAAGCAGAAAATCAAAAACAGAAGAGGTCGGACAAGTCAAGGGTTCCAGATTCGTCCAACACCACAGCAAGAGAAAGTATGCACTTGTAGGTGTAGAACTATTTGGTAGCTTGCCTCCAACTCACTGTAACTCAGCATGTTAGCAGCCAAGAATGAAGGCAGAGACTGCAATGTAATGTAAGCCGTCTTGTATAGAACGTCTTCCCCCATTGGTGGCCACCCTATGTATGCCAATCTGCTTTCTATGTGTTTGGCGAAGAAACGTGGAATGATGTTATCAATAGGGAAGAGCTGAAGATCTGATAGATTACACTGATTTGGGCTTAGTTAGCTGCTGATTTGGGAGCCTGCAATAGAGATAATGATGAGGGCTTAGTGTGAGATTCCAGTGACAGTGAGAACGGACAAAAGGATGAATGCTTCACAATTTCTTTAATCCAGACAATAAAG
Source organism: Ambystoma mexicanum (assembly GCF_040938575.1). Lineage (NCBI taxonomy): Eukaryota > Metazoa > Chordata > Amphibia > Caudata > Ambystomatidae > Ambystoma > Ambystoma mexicanum. The sequence continues at coordinate 646,880,179 of NC_090932.1, forward strand.
GGGTTGGTTAGAAAATAATCTAATTTGGCCTATTTCTAAATGGGAGTAGTCTCAACCAGTAAACACAAATATGAATTCAGTCTTCGTCAGGATGAACAAACAATGAAGTGTTTACAGTCCTGTGTCAAAACAAAATTCTAACCTACCCAGACCCTCGCTCTTAAAACACCACAGAATTAACACTCTGGGGAGGTGGGGGCCATAATGAGCTTCTCCTCCGTTACCGTTCAATGGCTCTTTTGCCCTAGTAATTCGAAAGTAAAATCCATTTGCCAGTGGGACACTCCCCTTCCCGGGTCTTATCCAACTTCTTACCTTCTCTCTTCACTGCAGCAGCCGAAAATGTCTGACGCAGTGAATTTACTTTCAGTTTCACGTCAGCGTGCATTAGGCATGATACTCAATGTGCCACGGGGCAACTGACCTTCCCTGCTCTTTTCCTTACTTCTGTTCGTGTCACTTGTGAGTTAGAATTCTCTACTCAAATGCACAAAGTAAATATCATGAGGACAGCTATTTCACAGTCAGAACTGATTGTCAGCATGTTCTGCCCACTGTGTCTTGGGCAGCCCACAGGGGTTAAGCATAAACAAATGTGTGCCTTTTATGACTTATGTCCCTCCTGGTTTACTGGGTTGATTCAGGAATATTCAAGGAGGTTGGTATTTATCAGGTTATGCATCTCAGAAAGTGGTGTCTGTCGCGCCTCCTCCAATGTAAATGCCCAATCTGTGGGGAACCGCCAGCCTCTTTTCGATGCTCGAACTCCCCCTGCCAAGGGAAGCACGGCGTTGTCCAACCTCAGCTGGTTCCCAAGCAGTTCCCTGGTGTGGCGCAAGCTTTCCAACTCTCACGTCAGTCCTCTATTGCACACCGCTCGTTTACCCGCTGCCCCTCCTTCTACAACCACTGCAGCGACTTCTCCACAACTTATCCTGGGTATTCTTTTCTGCTCCGAAATTTTGGCTGCTACTGCTGCCTCCTTTATTTGGCAACCCACTCCTTAGTCATTGTATCCTATTGTTTGCTGATTTTTATAACAGCACAAAAGAAGGACTGGGATGTTGCCCAACATTCGTGACTCCTTTTTGCTCCATACATGGCCTCCTCATCCCAGTAATCCTTGATGGTTTTTTTTTTTGGTAATATTACATATACCCACAGGGTATATTAGAGTCTTCGCGCTAGGCTAAGGTGGAATCTAGCCTCAATTTATTTTCTTGGTCTAGGGTGGGGATTCTGTTTCTGTCTGCGACAAAATCTCCTGATTCGTCACATAAGTCACGGTTCAGTTAGTGTTGATGTGCTAATAACTAGGCCTGGGGCGGGCACTCAGGTACAGATGGAAAACCCTGCCTTCTGAGTGGGGGGTCAAGTCCATCCTGGCTGTGAGTGACCAGGTGGACATGACCAGAGGCTCTCCGTAAGACATTATCCAGGGCCAGTCCGGAGCAAACAAAATGGAGCTGGATGACAGGAATCCAAGAAAAACCCACAGGTGAAATTCCCTGAATCAGAAAAACATGCGCTTCTCGTTGATAATGGAAGCAAAGAGGTCCACTTGAGGAGTCCCCCCAAGAGGTGAAGTGCTCAGCCAGAATTTCCTGACAGTTCCCAATTGTGTGAGACCAAGGAATGGCTGCTCAGCGCATCCATAACAATGTTCACAATTCTGGACATAAATCTGTCAACAGGGAGACGTTCTCCAGAGCCCATAACCAGTGTCAGATTGATTCTCTGCTCAGAGGCAATGAGCCTACACTAACTCTCTTGTTGAGTTAATGCATGGCCATAGGGTTGTTCATCAAGATCTGAACATAATCCCCTGAACAGAAGGAAGAAGAAACGTCACTAAGGCCAGCATGATGGCCTGCCACAATCAACTGGGGCCAGAACAATGGAACAGGCCATGAGACTGAGAAGACATCATGCAAGTAGCGAATGACATGAATCTGTTACTTCCTGGGACAACCAAGTACCAGAGAGAACAGATTTGTGAAAATCCTGGGAGTTGATGAGTGGCCAAAGGACAGGATCGCCAACTGGTAGTGGATGTGACCAACTACAAACCACAGTTCCTTGTGCTTGTATGGATGGGTACATGAAAGTAGGTGTTCTGGGGAAAACGGACACCATCCAATTATGACAATGAATTGCAGAATCTGGGCATAGGTGACAATCTTCAACTTGTAATTTCACTGGTAAACGTTTAGTAGCTGCAGATTGAGAGAGGGCCACACATCCTTGTCCATCTTTTCCACAAAAATAATGGGACTAGCATCCTGTCATCAGTTCTAAAAGGGGCACAATTTCTATATAGGCTATTGGAATGAGCTGTGAAATCTCAGCTTGAGGGCATCTGGGGAAGGACAGGGTAGGAAGTAGGGCTAATCTGGAGGCAGTTCAGGAGGGCTGCAGTAGCCCTGATAAATGATATGTAAAGTCCAGGCATTGAAGGAAACATTCACCTACTCTGGGAAAAACAAGGACAGTCTTCCTGCTACTGTAGAATCATGCTTGGAAAATAAAAGGGATTTTGAGGCAGGGATGTAGGAGGGCACAGTGGAGGCAGAAACACTGTTTCTAGTTCAACCCCTTAATGTAACTCAGCAGGTTTAATGCCTTGTTTGCCCTGTGGTGCATGCAAAGGAGGAGAAGGAACACATTGTGAAACCTAAACATGAGAAACTTTTACCCAGGAGAAGGAAGTGGTTGTCCTGGGTTGGGAGAACTCTTTTCCTCAGTTAAACAATTTGTGGAATTGGGAATCAAAACAGAAAACAGCATCCTTTGGAAGGCTTATGCTGTGCCTCCATCCTGCATTGAAATTGTCTTTAGTGTACTAATGTTTGTTAGCTGTGCCCCCATCCTGCACTGAAATTGTCTTTTAGTGTAAAAGAAAATCGTGGTTGGCTGTGCCATCATCCTACATTGTTTTGTTTTGTACTCCTATTACCCACTTGGCCTACTGTGTCAAGTGGAATGGGGTTCAGAACTGTGCATTGCATCACACTCACCCCCACCTCAGCTCTCGCTCTCTCTCTGTCTCTCACTTCCTCCCTTGTTCTGATATGGCACTTTCCATCTCCCCTATCTAATCCAACTGCTACACCATCACCTCTCTCAGTAAATATGGGCGGGAAAAGCATAAAAAGACATCCCTGCTGCAAACTCAGGCCTTCCAATTGCAGACACCTATGTCAATGCATTCTCTAGAGAAATCTTCACTGACATCCTCTTCTCTGTCCCTTGTCCTGACCTATGGACCTCTCACCTCACTGCCACTCTCCCATCTTACTCTTACACATCCATTAATGGTGGTACCAAGTGGGTAGTCTTGCTTGTAGGCTTCTTCTCATCTCACTACTGCATCAATGTCTTCTACAAGGGCACCGTCCTGGTTCAAGGTTCTCATACCAACCTCCTTCTCTTTGACCGGATATGGCCTTCTCTCATCAATTTCCTTCCCCTGCCACTCCCCCTTCTACTCCCTCTGCTCCCCCTATCCAGAGGGATGCCCCACTTCCCGACACTCCGCCTCAAAAAACCTTCAAAGGTAGCGATTGTCTCCTCCTGGCGACCTTCAACGCACGCTCAGCCATCAAACACTCTGCTGACATCTGCCTTCTCCTTGAAGGCACTGACCTGGATATACTTACACTCACTGAAACTTGGTTCAGTGCCAGCACATTCACTTCCTTTGACTCACTCCTCCCTGGCTGCTTTAAGATCATCTGAAAGCCACAAACCCTCAGTGCTGGCAGTGGGGTGGCCTTAATTTTAACAGAGTGGATTCCTTCTACCACCCTACCCACTCATCACTATTCATCCTTTGAGAGCCTAGTATGCAAACTAGTAATCTCTCCTCCCTCCACCTTGCCCATTGCTACCACCTACCGGCCACCTGGCACTTCTTCTCTGTTCCTCTCTAAGTGGGCAGACTTCTGTTCTTCCCTACTCTCCTCCACCTCCAACTACTCCTGCTACTACTAGGTGACTTCAACATCCACCAGGACTCCACTTGCACAGCAACCACCCTCTTTACTTACCTCTGCTCCTCCCTAACCCTCTCCATTCTTCCCTCTGGCCCTACCCATTCTGCTGGACACATGCTAAATGCCATCATTCACTCCAACCTCACTCTCTCTACTCCCCTGGTCACCCCTCTCTCCTGGTCTGACCAATCTCTCCTCACCTCACACTGTGGTCCCTATGGCCCTGTGACAACTCCTCCTAAAGCTCTGCCAACCTCGTTCTCCAACATCCGTCCGATGAAACGAGTGTCAGCTGTCGCCTTCTCTTCCACCGTCATTCCCCCTTGCCCACCCAACACAGACGCTACCACTGATTCTGCCCTCAGCGACATCCATCTGTCTATCACCAGCACCCTTGACATCCTTGCCCCAGTAATGAGGATCTGCCTGACCCTGCCTCCAAGCGTAACACCTAGTACGACTCTGATCTTGCATAACAAAAACTGAAGTGCAGGGCTGCTGAACAGAAGTGGCATAGTTCATGTTCACCCTTGTACAAACTGGCCTGCTGCCTGAGCCAGAGACACTACAGACTTCGAATCCGTGCCAGAAAATAGCCCACATTCAGGCATGAGTGTCCAATGCGTCCAACAACCTGGCTGAACTCTTCATAATCTGCAGGGAACTTGCCAACCCATCCGCAACATCTGCTGCCCCTACTCCTTCCCAGGCCCTCTGCAATGTACTCTCACTTCACTTCCAACACCCAGGACATAGTGAACAGCCTTGTCAAACCCATCCCTCCCCCTTCTGCCCCCCCTATCACTCACCGTCCTCCTCCCGCCTTCCCCTCCTTCACTCCGGTCTCCCCTGAAGAAGTCACCAGAGTTGTCAACTCCATGAAGGTCTCCTCCAAATAGGATGCCCCGTGCTCCTCCCGAACCATGAAGGAAAATATTGCCTCTCTCGCCCCTGCCCTTGCTGATCTCTGCAACCACTCCTTTGCTACTGTTTTTTTCGGTGTTCCTTCAAGTACGCCCTTGTGCGCTCCTTTCTTATAAAATACTCTGCAGACCCTTCCTGCCCAGCCAACTACCGCCCATTTCGATCACCCCCCTCCTGGGAAAACTGCTCGAGAAGCTGGCCCTCCCCAAACTCAACTCTCATACCGAACTTGTTGGTGACCCACATGACCACCAGTATGGATTGCGAGAATTCAGAGGCACAGAAACTGCTCTTATTTACACCCGTGAAGAACTGCTCGCATCTCTTTACACCAATTCCCTGCTGTCCTCATCTTTCTTGATCTCCCTTCTGCATTTGACACAGTGAACCATCACATCCTCAAATCCTTGCCATCTTGGAGTGGGCACTGAACTGACTTACTTCCTTCCTAACTGACCATTTCTCCAAACCATTCTGGGCCATTTCTCCTACTCTACTTCCTCCTCCACCTGTGGCGTCCCCCAGGTCTCCATACATTTGCCTTGGCCTAAACATATATCTTTCTATACCCACTTCCTAAATCTGCCTGCTTCTACTCTCCGTCCTCTGCAACTCATCCAGAACAGGACTGTGAGAATTGTCCTTGGCCTCAAGCCTAGGGATCGTATCTCTCCAGGACTGAAATCTCTGCACTGGCTCCCAGTGGCTGCGAGGATTAAGTTCAACACCCTCTGCATTGTCCACAAGGCCTTCTGGGGTTTTGGGCCTCAATACCTTCAACTCTCTCTTCCTAAATATCTTCATTCTCGAGATCTTTGCTCATCTGCCTCCAACTACCTCACGGTCAGTCGCTTCTCCAAGCAACAAGTTGGCGGTAGATCTCTTTTTCATCTGGGGCTCCCGCTGGAACAGCCTCCCTGCCTCTCGCAAACTTGAGGAGAATAATCTCTGGTTCCGGAATCACCTCAAAACCTTTCTCTTTGCTTCTGCTTTTTCTCCTTCTCTCCCCTGCTGACTTCCTGGCTGAAACTGCACTGGTTACCTGGCCACCCTCTGATCTCGGGCCCAGGTCCCCGCCCCCTGCCAGTCGCTCACCTGCACTGCCTTCCTGGCAACCCCCGCACTTGGGGACTGTTTTCTGTGTCCTTACAGCCCCACTTCCAGCACTTTATGCCTGATTTCTGCACTTACCCTTGCACTTGCCACCTGCTGGCCTTACTTTTACTTATTGTTATTTATTCTATTATCCCATGTACTGCACTTTCTCCTCCCCCTCCCTCCCGCACTTTCTCCCTTCACCCTTCTAATGCACTTGCGCGATCTGAGTGACACCTGGCCTAGTAGGATCGCAGTCTGTCTTCCTTCTGTTTACCCCTCCCTTGCCTCGGAGCGCCTTGAAACACTTGTGTATAGGTGCGTTATAAATGCCATATCATATCATATAATTTCTCTGCTGGCACGACTCATTACCCCGCTCCGCCAACTTCTAATGCTACACTGACGATACACAACTTTTCTTCAAACTTCCCACTGACGCCCTTGCACCCTCCTGCCTCTCTGCCATCCAGGCCTGGTGCACTGCTAATGACCTCTGCCTCAACGTAAGCAAACTGAGATGCTCCCTATTGGGTTCCTGCACCCTACTTCTTCCCTGCACTCTGGCCTTCCTCCATGGGCCCACCCCTTCCTCTGAAGCCAGGAACCTTGGAGTCATCTTCGACTCAACTCTTCCCTTTCCTTCATCCCTTATATTCAGGACATTGTCAAGAAGTCCCACTTTCAGCTTGTCCTTCTTAAATGAACTCTGTCCTTCCTCACCTTCCCCCAGAGACTCAATGTTACCCCTGCTCTGCTTCTCTCCAGGCTAGACTAATGCTCCTTCTTAACATTCCTTTGTCAACCCTTCGACCCCTCCAGCTAACCCAGAATAGGGCAGCAAGACTTATCCTTGGCCTAAAGCCCAGGCACCAGATCTTTCCTGCTCTACAAAGCCTTCACTGGCTCCCAATATCAGCACAGATTCAATTCAAATTCCTCTGTATCATCCACAAGGCCATCTGGGGCCGGGGACCACTCTACCTTCAATGCTTCCTGACCAAATACTCCCTATCTAGACTCCTACGTTCCTCTGGCACCAACTCCCTGCGTGTTAAGCAGTTTGCTAAACAGAGAGCTGGTGGTCATCACTTTCCTCGGCTGGCTCCCTCTTGTGGAATAGCCTCACTATCCCTCTGCATCTTGAGCAGGACCTACTTAAATTCAGAAAAAGCATCAAGGCCTTTCTCTTTACCTCTTCCTTCTCCTCCTCTCTTCCATGCCAATCATACAGTAGCATAACTGATGTGCAGGGCCCTTATGTGTCCTCAGGCTCTGACCCCCCACATCTCTCATCCCAGCCTCTGTCTTTTTCTACTGCACTTACTCAGGCTCACCCTACCCACAGGTGGTTGTGCTTACTCTCCTCTTAGCACTTACGCTGAACACTTTGCCATGAGCACCAAAGCACCTATCCCTCACCCACTCCCCTTTGCACTTGCACGTTCTGAACACTCACACGGCATAGTAGGTTTGTTCCCCTTCCTTTTATTCTCATTATTTGTTAGTACTTTTAATTCAATTATTTATCTTTGTTGTAATTCACTGTCTACCTACCTCTGTCGCAACCCTGTTGCCCTCTGGGCGCTTTGAAACAGTTTTGCTAATTGTATAAGCGCCTACCAAGTGGCCAATAAAAAAGATAAATACGTTGTCTCTGACATCATCGAGGCATCCCTTCCCCATGCGGCGAAGGTTCACAAACGCCAAAGTTCCTGTGTTTCACTGGACGTGGAAGATAACTTGCGTTTAGGAGTTGCTCTTTTGTCCAAGTCGATCTTCCTCTTTGCCTGTTAACGTGTCAACACCGGATCATCCGAAGAGTCAGCTCACCTTTCCCTTTCCCCTTTCTTTTCAACAAAAAAGGGATGAAATCTTTAAACCCCTTCAAGAAGGGATTCTAAGAGAAGCAAATGAGGGGAGAGAAAATTGAATAAGAAGAAGAGACTTTCAAGTCAAACTCACAAGCTAGCATGGATTCACATGCTCATGAATATTCCCAGTCATCAGGCTGGGAATCCTCAGTAAAAAAGCACTTTCACTTTAAAACTGTATTTCTCCACTAAACCAATCACTGTCCTCGGGGTCATACTGCCCCCATCCAATGACAGTTCTCTCCCTAAGCCCTGCCTTGGATAGCCATCTTCAGATTTGGTAAGCACGTAAAGTAGCAGTAGGACCAAGAATAGCCACAAAGGGGCCGGAGGAAGGGTTTGCATGTGAATCCATGCCAGACCCATGTGGAGAACAATAGTTACAGGTAAGTAACTTAAAACTTCTCCAGCATGAGGTCTGGCATGAATTCACAAGCTCGTGAATAACAAATACACAGCAGTACACATTACACAACCACTGGAGGTAACAAGGCTCAACAGAAGTAATCGACTCTTACCCCTGGAAGCAACTCACCTCAAGCGAACAGGTTGCGTAGCACTTCCTGGCCGACGGTGGACTCCTCCTTGCAATCCCTGTTGATGCAGGAGAACTTTGTGAAGGTATGCACGGACCTCCACGTTGCAGCCCTGCATATGTCGAGCAAGGGTTCACCAGAAAGGAACGCCGTTGTTGCAGCGATCCCTCTGGTGGAGGGACTGTCGCGCAGCCCGGCAGAGGCCAGAAAGCCAGCCGATGACAGCACAGATGCAGCTGGAGAGCCATCTTGAGATGGAAGCCTTGGACATGGCCTTCCCATTATTCACAGGACCAAAGTTCACAAACAATTGAGAAGTCTTCCGAAGAGCCTTTGTGCGTTCCACGTATAACTTCATACAAGAAAAATCCAGCAAGGTTCTCTCTGCCGGCGATGACGGTTTCAGGAAGAAAACAGGTAACACCAAAAGCTCATTGAGGTGGAATTCCAATCGAACCTTTGGCATGAAAGAGGGGTGCGTACACAGCACCACCCTCGATTCCTGGAAAGTCAGGTACGGCTGCTTGCAGGAAAGGGCCTGGATCTCACCAACTTGTCTGGCCAAGGTGATTGCCGTGAGGAATGCTGTCTTCCACGAGAGAAACTTCAGTGGGGCTTGATGCATAGGTTCAAAGGGTGCCACCATAAGTCTTGTCAGGACTATGTTGAGTTCCCATGGCAGCGGGGCAGGTGCTGTCACTGGTGGGAAAGATCGAAAAAGCCCCTTCAGAAACAACTTTACTAGTCTGTGCGACCACAATGAGGATCTTACCGGGGCTCTGGTGTAGCCTCAGATGGCCGCCGGGTGCACCTTGATGGATGCGTGTGCCAGACCAGCTTTTGCCAAGGAAAGCAAGTACGTCGTGACACTCAGAGGGGTGATTTTCTGCAACCAGCACGATGTAGAAAAATGCTTCCACTTATGGCTGTAGTACTTTAGTGTCAACAACACTTTGGAGAGGACCTCCCTGCAGTCCGCTGGCAGCTCATGATATGATAGGTTATTTATAAAGCACTTAATACCCAGAGGTTTCTAAGTGCGGACCCTGGGATCGAACCTGTGTCGCTCCACGTCGTCTTGCTTCCAAGGCGAGCAAGTTGCTGCTGAGCTATCTTCCCGGGACAACCCCCAATCTCTAAGGCTGCGCGAGCCATGCCTTCTGGTTCAGGGATCCTGGGTCATGATGAAGGATTGCATCTACCTCTCTGGTGAGCAGATCCAGCAATTTGACTGGAGGCAACGCTGACAGGCTGAGTAGGTCGGGATACCAAATCTGCCTCGGCCATGCCGGGGCGATGAGTATCATCCTGCACTGACACTGTCTGAGTGTGTTGATCACACGTAGCAGGAGAGGAAACGGGGGAAAGGAGTACAGAAACAGACCATCCCACGGGAAGGATAACGTGTCCTCCAAGCTCCTCGGTTGGTGCTGCAGTGGCAAACTTCTGGTATTTGGAGTTTGCCACTGTGGCAAAAAGATCAATCTGGAGTTTGCCCCATTTGACGAACGGCCGCTCAGAACTTCACCTGATCCTGGCAAAGCTCCCACTCGTGGCAGGTGTGCAGTTGCCTGCTGAGGGAGTCTGCAATGGTGTTCTTGACGCCTGACAGGTGGAGAGGGACAAGGAACATCCCCTGTCTGATGGCCCAGTGCCACAATCCCTGAGCTTAATTGGAGTGCGCTGGGGATCGAGTGCCCCCTTGCTTCCTGAAGTAGAACATGGTGGTGGTGTTGTCCATGAAGATCTTCAACACCTTGCCCTTCAGAGAAGGTAGGAAGATCTGAGGGCCCAGAACACTTCCCGTATCTCCAGGAAGATGATGTGCAGGTCCTTCTCTTCTGGGAGCCAGAGACCTCTGGCGTGTAGATGTGCGGTGTGAGCCCCGCAATCTTCCAGAGAAGCGTCGGTGGTAACCGTCTCCTGGTATGGCAGCATTTGAAATCCCGTCCCCATGGAGATATGGGAGCGCACCCCCCACCACTCTATTGCCTGTTGGAACTCCTCATTGAGGGGGATCTTGTCCACAAATCTCCCGCACACTTGTATCCAATGTCCATCCATGAATTCATGTAGGGGTCGCATCTGCAACCTGAAGAGACGGACAAGGTAGGTGCAGGACGACATCATGCCCATCAATGACTTGATGGCCCGAACTGTGGCCATAGTCACCAACAACAGTAGCTGCACCTTCGCTTAAATGGCTGCTAGCCTCTCCTCCCAGGGTGATGCCAGGCAGGCCACCGTGTTGAGTCTGGAGCCGAGGAAAAGCACGTTCTGCGATGGCGTTACGCAGGACTTCATTAATTTGTTTACAGAGAACCCCCAGCTCTGTCAGTAGCCGGACGGTCTCCTTTGTGTGCTCACCGGCCAGCTCCCGGGAGCAGGCACATATCAGCCAATCGTCCAGGTACGGGTGTACGTGTATGCTGTGCAGACGCAAGTGGGCCGCTACCGGGGCCAGGCATTTTGTGAACACTCTTGGGGCCCACTTTAAGCCGAATGGCAGGGTCGCGAACTAGTAGTGTTGGCCTTGCACCACGAACCGTAGGAACTTTCGATGTTTCCTGTGGATGGGAACGTGGAAGTACACTCAAGTCCTCTAGATCCAACAACATCAAGAAATCCCCTTCCTCCAGTTGGCTGAGCATGTGCTGCAAAGTGACCATCCTGAATTTTTGGGACTGCAGGTACTTGTTCAGACAGCGTAGGTCTAGGACGGCGTAGGTCTAAGATGGCCCACCAATCACCTGGCTTCTTTTCTGACCAGAACATATCTGGATTAGGTTACGGAGTCCCAAAGCCGCACAGGAACAAGCTCTAATACCCCTTTCCGTAACCTGGCTCGCACCTCTTCCAGGAGCTGCGGGATTTGGTGCTCCTGAAGTGGAACCGAGGTGTGTCCCCTGGGCAAGAGCGTCCACCACCCATCTGTCGGTGGTGATCTTCTTCCACTCGCTGATGAACCTCGTCAGCCGGCTTCCCACCGGGGTGCATGAGTGGGGGCCTGAAATCTTTGCCAGTTCAGGATTGCTTGGGCATTGGCACCCTGCCCTGTTGGTGGCAGCAACACAGACCTCTAATACCGTAGTACTGGGAGTGGCCCCTGTGGGCGTCTGTGTGGATGATCGGGGAGGTTGTCTGTACAATGTGCAGTATCCCTTGGATGCTTTGCTCGATTTCCCCCTGGAGGAGTGAAAAGATGGCAAGCAATGCTGCTGCAGAGTGCCCAGGGAACGTGCCATCTCTGTGTCCGTCTTTATGGCTTGACGGGATTCACCGACCGCCAGATTTTCACCATCGAACGGCATGTCCCTTTGCATGAACGTCTTGACGAAAGTTAGTGGCCTTCAATCAACGTGGCAGACGGAGGCAAACACTGTTTCCCATCTGCTGGAAAGCCTGAGTCAGCGATGTCTGGTGCCGCCCTAATGGCATGGGCTGACAACACCTCCCCCTCCTGGAAGAGTTGAGAGCCTCGGTTTTCTTGTCGTCGGGAAAGAATTCCAGGATAGGGCCCAGCTTGTAACAGAGCTCCCGGTTGTATCGGAACAAGATAGCCAGGGCATTAGCCGCTTTAATCGTGGATGCAGCCGTGTAGATGACTCTCTTCCCTGATGATGCGTACTACGGGTTGGCTGAATGTTTTCTTGCGGCTGCCTACACTACCAAGACGGTTGTGACCTCAAACACTTGGGTGCGGAGTCCATTAACCTGTATTTCTTCTCCAACCTGTCTTGTTTGTTTTGAGCTGTGCATGGGTTCTTCATGAGGGCCAGGTCATCCTCCCAAATGTTATCCAAAAGGGGTACAGCCATGATCGTGGCATCCAGGTACAGCGATTTGGCATCTGCTGGGACAAAGTCCACATCCTCATAGGTTTTCATGGCCGTCCCCGTAACAGTGTCTGTGTGTGTATCCGGGTCTGCTGGTGGAGTCAGGTCCCGACGTGGTGGAGGAAGCTCATGGGAGGGCGGCGGGCAACGCTTCCTCTTCTTGTGTGGAGGCTGCGCAGGGGCCTGCAGAACAACAGGTGCCAGTGCTGGAGGCAACCTCTGCTGGATCTCCATCACTAAGGTGTGGAGAGTCGACAGGATGTCCATGGATATGTCCCTCGGCTGAAGAGGGAATGATTGTTACGCTCACCTGGTATCCACAGGGACGCCACCCAGCCAGGTTACTCGCTGGTATACTTCTCAGTGGTGCCAAGATGTGGTCTGCGGGGAAGGTTCTGCCTGAAAATACAGGAGGACTGTGTTCAAGACTGGCCGACCGGGGTAAGTATCCTCCCTCCACCCCCGTATGATTTCAGCCCCTCTGGGGCCCTCTCCTCACCTTGTGGTAGAGTTAGGCGTGCTCTCCGTCCTGCCTTCTTTGCAGGGGCGTGTTGTCTTTCGTGGGCGTGTGCGGTCCAGTTACTTCACTGACTCTGGCCCGTTTGATATCGTTCAGGTAGGTCTTATTGCTGTTCTTTAGTATTGTTGCTATCCTGCATGCCTTTCTTTGTTTAATAATGTCTCTTTTTCTCCCTTAGGTATGCAGAGCTTGATCATGGCGAACTGGCTTGGTTGAGCCTCACTGGTAAATGATGGCGCATTAAGAGCAGTGCTGCGATGGTTTGCCTTTGCTAACATGTTATTTCCTTCCTTCCTTGTAGGTCGTGGTGTTCTTCAGCGTGTGTGGAATTTCCGGAGTGGTGCCAGCCGAGAGGCGACCAGCCAGGTAAGCCTTTAGAGCAGTTCGTAATTTGCAATGTCTCTTATGCTTTCTTTAATGTTGCCTCTATCTTCCTCTTTCAGGTCATTCAGTCCGGCAGGCATGCAGAGTCAAGGAAGCTGTTCTCAGGAGCTGCAAGTAGCTAAAGATGAAGACTGCAGGTAAGATGATGCTGCTAATGATGTTCCTTTTGTCTCCTTGCAGGTTCTGCTTCTCTGAGGTTCGTGGGTATAGCTGGACACAGTGAGCGTCACGTTGCAAACAGCAAAGTAACGCGAAGCGTGCTGTCTTGCTCGGGTGTGGTTTAAATAGCCCCAACAAAATAGTCCAGGTAAAGTAGTCCCTAGGCTACCACACCCAAAACACTAGACCGCATAGCTTGGTTCCTAGGGACCAAGCTATGTGGATGCCTCCATGTTGGCTGACAAACACAATAAAGTTGTTCCCAAGCACATGTTTTTCATGGTGTATGAGCCTGGCGTAGGTGCCAGGACTGGCCCCAGGAGGGCCTTTGAAGAGGATGCCAGGCTCTAGAGGCCGAGTCCTGACTCCACCTGGCCAATGGGTTAGCCAGAGGTGGTTTTGGACGAGGTTCGTGACAATGAGGGAGTGCTAGGCCCTGCACCATCCTCCTCCTCATGGGCTGTATGGACGGACGATTGGTCATTGTTGTCTGTGGAGGCTATGTACATTGGCTGAATGTAAACCTTGGAGTGCTGTTTTGGGGCCTCCTCACTCCCCCACCCCCAGAACAGGTGCCCTCCACCCCCCAGTGCTGCCCACAGCCTTCGCTCTGCCTCGGTGGCCGTGTTGCACTTGGGAGGCAGGGACAAACTCTGTGCTGTAGAGACAACCTTCACCGGGTCAGTACCACTCGCTGTAGCAGTCACCATGTTGTCGAAGCAGTCAACAGCATCTTCAGCTGTGCCTGATGAGCCTGTGAAGCCTCCTTCTCTTCCTCCGGCCTTTGTTTCTCCGATTTCCCCTGTAACTTTGCCAGGGTGGAGGATTCTTCTTTGGGGAGGGGCACGATTGCAGGTTGGCTAAGGAGGCAGACGGTGACGGTGATAGCGGACTCTCCAACCTGGGACCTGCATCCACGGCGAACCCAGCGGAATCAGTCTTGCGCTTCTTGGCTTTGTCTTCGACCCCCACAGATGGGGTGTCCTCAAAGGACTTTGACCTCCTCCCTGAGGGAGACTGCTCCTCAGACCGACAAGTCCTGGGTGAGGCATGACCCTGCATGGAGCACGGGTCAGAAGCTTTGCTCGTCTTGAGCCATGCTGCCAGCCTGCTATACCTGTCTTTCTTTGTCTTCTTCGAGAAGCACAGGCATATCTCACACCCATCCTCGTTGTGGTTCGGGTACAGCAGTATAGACACTTGTTTGTACTCCACAAAGACTTCCTTAGTCCGCATTGGGTAGAGAGCTTGAAAAGTGTTGTTACCTCCTTTTAATCCTTCGTCATGGTCGAAGGGTGCGAAGTAGGCCCAAGGCAGCCTTCCAAAAACTTTGACGAACAATCGCCCTTGAGGGGCACGCAACTTCACTGACAACGGATTCCTGTTGCCAGCCGATGAAGATAGGAGCACTCAGGCTCCAATGGAACAAAAATAGAACTTTTCCGTGAAAAAACATGCAAGAAAGTACAAAATAGCTCAGACAGCAACTCAAGGACTCCCAACACTGAAGCGTGCAGTAAAAATCTGATGATGGCAGCCAGAGGCGGGACTTAGGGAGAGGGCTGTCACTGGATGGGGGAGGTATGACCCAGAGGACAGTGATTGGCTTAGAGGAGAAGAACTAGTTACTCTTACCTTGTAACGTTCTTTCGATGGGATGTTCCTCCGACGTATTCCTTATCTTAGATAGAAATCCTTCAGCTTTGCTGGCCTCGGAAAATTTTTTCGCCAGAGGGCGCTGCGCGTCGATGATCGCCGAGTCGATGACCCTCGACGGCCTCCGTGCCGACGTCGACGTCATCCTGCCTATAAAGGCCGCGCGCAGCGTCCGTTGCTCAGTTCCGTTTTGTAGTCCCCAGTAATGTTTTTGGATTAGACTAATCACCTTGAAGGAGCATAGGCTGCAAACCCACAGGAAGTCATACTGCGGGGATGGATGGGAGGGTCGATAAGGAATACGTCGGAGGAACATCCCATCGAAAGAACGTTACAAGGTAAGAGTAACTAGTTCTTCGAAGGGATTGTGTCCTCCGACGTATTCCTTATCTTAGATAGACTCCCATAGCAGTGGTATTGTGACTGGAGGCGGGAGTAATAAAAGTTATGTTACCCTTCCAGAATGGACAGAGTGTAACACAGCCTTGCCGAATCTAGTTTCTTGACTAGAGGAGGAATCCAGGCTATAGAATTTGGTAAATGTATGTGCGGACGACCATGTGGCAGCCGCACATATATCTCGAATTGGCACCCCTCTTTGAAGGGCTGAGGATGTTGCGATACCCCTGGTAGAATGAGCCCTTAGATTTTGAGGAGGCTCCTTTCCTGCCAATTTGTAGCACTCCAGAATGGCTAAAATAATCCATCTGGAGATGGTTTGTTTTGTTATTGGAAGGCCCAACTTATGTCCTGCATAACCTACAAAGAGTTGGTCTGCTTGTCTGATCTTAGCCAATCTGCTGATATAGAAGCTCAAGGCTCGCTTAGGGTCCAGCCTGTGCAGTCTCTCTTCCTCCTTCCCCGGATGAGGAGGAGGGTAGAAAGAAGGTAATATAATCTTCTGAGTGATGTGAAACTCCGAGACTACCTTCGGGAGGAAGTTAGGCTTCACCTGAAGAACAACTTTGTCCTTGTAAAAGATTGTATGTGGAGGTTTACACGATAAGGCTTGCAACTCGCTAACCCTTCTAGCAGATGTCAATGCTATTAGCAAAACAGTTTTGAGGGTGAGAAGCTTCAATGAACAAGAGTGTAGTGGTTCAAAAGGGGCACCCTTTAGGAAGTTTAAAATTAGGTTTAAATCCCATAAGGGAACTTGAAAAGGTTTCGGGGGATAAACATTAGTTAATCCTTTTAGGTATTGTATTACCAATGGAATTTTGAAGTATGAAGGCTCCTCTGCAGTGCGCTTAAAGATTGATAGCGCTGCGAGATAGCCCTTAATTGTGCCAACCTGTAGGCCTGAATTAGCCAGGTAAAGTAAGAATGACAACACCATAGGTGTACCACAAGAAAAGGGTTCAATATTCTTTTCTCTGCACCAGCTGCAAAATTTGTTCCAACGGCAGCGGTATAGAGTTTTAGTTGCCGGCCTTCTGGCCGAAAGCAACACCTCCATAACATCATCCGGAAGGTCCCAATCCTTGTACCTCAACCTTTCAGACACCAAGCGTGAAGGTTGAGGGTCTTGATGGCTGGATGGAGAACCTGACCTTCCTTCTGCGAGAGAAGATCCTCTCTGTATGGCAGTCGAATTGGAGGGCAGATGGACATGTCTAGAAGGTCCGGGTACCACGTTCTCCTGGCCCAATCCGGGGCAATTAGGATCATGGTCTTCCGAAACCTTCTCAACCTCCTGATCATTTGAGGAATGACAGGGACCGGAGGGAACGCGTACAGAAGTGGGAACTCCCAGTCCACTACGAACGCATCTCCTAGAGCTCATCTCGGGGGAAATTCCCTTGAGCAAAATCTGTCGCACTTCCTGTTGATACTGGTGGCGAACAGATCCACTTGAGGGGTTCCCCAAAGGGCGAAGATCTCTTGAAGGACTTCCTGAGCTATCTCCCACTCGTGAGAGACTGTGCTCTGCCTGCTCAGAGCGTCCGCTGTCAAGTTCTTCTCTCCGGCTAGGTGAATTGCCGATAGAGAGATTCCTTCCTGAATTGCCCAAAACCAGAGCTGCATCGCCTCTCTGCACAGTGGTAGTGAGCCTACGCCTCCTCTTTTGTTGAGGTAGTGCATGGCCACTGTATTGTCCGTCATTATTAGGACGTTTCTTCCCCGTACAGACGGCAGAAAAGCCTTCAGCGCTAGTCTGATGGCTCTCAGCTCCAACAGGTTGATATGTAGTCTGGACTCCGATGGAGACCAACGACCGCTGATGGTCAAGTCGTTGGCGTGAGCTCCCCACCCCGTGAGTGAGGCATCCGTGACTACTGTTATCTCCGGCCATGGTTGCCAAAACATTTCTCCTTTCAGGATGTTCTCCCGACAGGCCCACCACTGAAGGTCTCGGGCTACTTTGACCGGGATCCGAAGGAGATCTGTCATCCTTCCTGAGAACTGTGACCACTGAGTTCTCAGTGCCCACTGGAGGGATCTCATTCTCAGGCGAGCCTCCGGCACGAGGAATATGCAGGATGCCATGAGGCCTAGCAACCTCAGAAAGTCGTAGGCTGGGAGATATTGGGCATTCTGAAATCTGATGACCATCTGCAGAATATCTCGAGCCCTCACCTCTGGTGGCAAGGCTTTTCCCAGGGAAGTGTCCAGGACTGCTCCAATGAATTGGAGTCTCTGTGATGGTATCATCTGTGACTTCTTTAAATTGAGGGAGAAGCCCAGCTTGTGAAGGAAGTGGCAAACATAATCTAGTTGTCTCTGAGCCTGTTCCGAAGATACAGCTCTGATCAACCAATCGTCCAGGTAAGGGTAGACATGAATCCCTTCCCTCCTTAGACTTGCAGCCACAACCGACATTAGCTTGGTAAAGACCCTCGGGGCGGAGGTTAGCCCAAATGGCAGAACTCGAAATTGATAATGAGAGCTGCCAATTGCGAACCTCAGGTATCTCCTGTGCCTGGGATGGATCGGCACATGGAAATAAGCGTCCTGGAGGTCTAGAGATACCAACCAGTCCTGAAGCTGGAGGGCCTGAAGGATCTGAGAGAGAGTCACCATCTTGAACTTGTCCTTTCGGAGGAATTTGTTCAATTCCCGTAAGTCTAAGATGGGTCTCAGTCCTCCGTCCTTCTTCGGTATTATGAAGTAGGGGGAGTACCAACCCTTGTTCCTTTCCGCTACAGGTACCAGTTCTATGGCACCTTTCTCTAGCAGGTCTAAAACCTCCTGCAAGAGGAGCGGATCTGGAAGCTTCAAAGGGTTGTTCCCCGGTGGATGACTCTGAGGGATATGTAGGAAGGGCAGGCAGTAACCTTGGGCCACTGTCTCCAGAGCCCAAGCATCTGACGTAATAGCCTGCCATTCCGTCAGATGGTGAGTTAACCTGCCCCCTACTGGTGTTCTGTGAGGGGAGACCTCAGAGTGGTTTTGAAGCGGCTGATGCAGTTGCCGAAGGTAAAGTGGCTCCTGCTCCTGCGGGTGCGGCTTTCTTTCCCCTACCCCGTCCACCACGGGTAAATCTTCCTTGGCCTCTTTGAGCCGGTCGTCCCCTGCCCCTTCCATATGAGGAATAGTAACGAAAGGACCGTCCTCTCCACGATGATCCCGAAGGACGAAAGGTATTCTGACGGATAGCAGCTCCCAATGACTTGGCTGCTGCCTTGGACGTTTGCAGTTTCTCCAAACTGTCATCCGCCTTCTTTCCAAAGAGGGTAGAACCGTCAAAGGGCATATTCAAAAGCCTGGTCTGCACGTCAGAGGCAAAACCAGACTTCCTCAACCACGCATGCCTGCGGATTGTGGTACTTGCCGCCATGGCCCTGCTGATACTGTCAGCAGAATCTAGGCCAGTTTGTAGGGTCTCGCACATCGCATCTTTACCATCCCTGATGATGTTTAAAAATGCGTCCCTTTCCTCTCCTTCTTGGAGGCAGTCAGCCGCTGATGAAGCGCACTCCCAAAGGGTGTGGCTGAACCTAGCGAGCGTACAGGTCGCGTTAATAGACTTTAACGCCATGCTACAGGCAGAAAAAACCTTCTTAGCCATGGCATCATACTTTTTGTCATCCCTATCCTGCGGAGCAGTGGGGTATGCAGATGTGCTGCCTGATGAGGTTGCAGCCTGTACAACCAAGCTCTCAGGAGTAGGGTGTTTTGACAAATATTCAGGGTCAGAACTAGCCACCCTGTATTTTGTTGACAGTTTTTTATTTACTGCCGGGATAATTTCTGGCGTTTCCCAGTTTGTCAAAATCCTTCTCTGTAGAGCAGAGTGAAATGGAACCACAGGATCCTCCTGTGGGCCCTTGTCCAGTATGTCAGTGAGGTCATCCTGCTGAAAGGCAGGAGAAGGTGCAGACCAACCCATAAATTCTATGATTCTAGACATCAGAGCTCTATATGGAGTCTCCGCATGTTCTCCTGGGTCTGGTTTGATAAATTCTGCTTCAGGAGAAGTGTCCAAGCCACTAGCTTCCTGAAGTGCATCCTGAAGATTTTTTAATCTTCCTTCCTCAGAGGCGAAAGTCTCTGGCTCTGGTGATGTGGTCCTCTGTAAATCAATATCTTGGTCTGAATCCTCCCTTTCCTCAAAAATCGAGGTTAAAGGGGGATACATTGGTTTTTGGAATGGTATAAACCCCATTTCCAATGCAGAAGGAGCCATCATCACAGGCCTTGAAAACGTCGATGTCGTCGACACCGACGTGAAAGTACTCGAAGGCGCCGTGAAAAGCGTCGAGAAATGTGTACTAGGCCTCGAAGAACTCGAAAGGATCGGAGTCCTGCTCGAGAACGACGTCGACGTTCTCGGCGTCGAGTCGGAGGTCTTTTGTCTAACCGTTGGCTGTGGAGTAGCCGTGGTTCTTTCCTTCACCGGCGTCGATATCGGCGTCGACGTCGGCGTCGACTCGATCGACTGATGCGCCGATGAATCCTTCGACAACGGCGTCGATGGCGCCGACCTCTGTTTCGAAGGAGTTTTCGACGATGGCGTCGATGATGCTTTATCTCCCGATGGCTCGAGGCGCTTTCGGGTTGACTTTTCCGCCGGGTACTGCGACTCGCGGCGTTTAGATTTTTTGGGTTTTTTACCCGGGGTATCACCCTCAGCTGTCTTCGAGGGGGACGAGGCCGCTTTCTCGAAGACGCTTAGCATCTTTTTCCTGAATTCCTCCCACTCAGCTTGCGAGCTGCGTTTTGTGGGGCAATGAACTCTCTCAGGAGAACTCGACGAAGATGACGAAGGGGATCTCCTACGTCTCTTCTTCGAGTGTCTCGATGTCGACGAGTGGTGGGAGCCACTTCGTGATCTAGATCGAGAGTGTTTTTTATGGTGAGGAGACGAACGTCTCGACTCTACCGAAGAAGCTTTCGAGGAAGTTAAAGTTGACCTACCTCTCTCGAGCTTCCCCCTACGCTCCTTCAAGGCTTTCGCCGTCATGGAAAGGCATTCCTCACACTCCGAACTCTGGTGCGTGATTCCCAGACACCACAAACAGACCCTGTGAGGGTCCGTCAACGACATTTTCTTCCCGCAGTCTCGGCACTTTTTGAAACCGGACCGAGGGGTCGTCGGGTCGGAGGAGGATGCCATCGATATCGAGGTAAATAGTAGTTATTATATACGTTATCTTGACGAGAACTGAGCAACGGTGTTCCGAGGCACAACGAAGCGCGGAAAAACGGAACTGAGCAACGGACGCTGCGCGCGGCCTTTATAGGCAGGATGACGTCGACGTCGGCACGGAGGCCGTCGAGGGTCATCGACTCGGCGATCATCGACGCGCAGCGCCCTCTGGCGAAAAAATTTTCCGAGGCCAGCAAAGCTGAAGGATTTCTATCTAAGATAAGGAATACGTCGGAGGACACAATCCCTTCGAAATACAGTTTTAAAGTGAAAGTGAAACTTTTTTCTTTTACAGAGGATTCCCAGCCCGACAGTCTGCTGATGAAAGGGTTATCTGAAATACTAGCATGTGGCATAATACAGGACCCGTCCATTTTTATAGGCATTGCAATATTTCAGAGTGAGTAGCGATACGATCAGATGTAGAGAGACTCAGCAAATTCAAGAGTCACAAACACTTCACAGGAGGCAGAGGAGATGCATTGCATATCTATAAACTGTACATTTAGAGCCACTTGACTGTATGGAATAGTGGTGGCTCCTCTTCTTCAGGTCTGCTGAGTTTAGGAGGTTGGAAATTTGGTGAGGAAATTACAATGAGAGGAAAATATGTACTTTTGGGGACACTCAGATGCACAAGATCTCCCTAATGGCTATTACAGCCATTAACAGTCCAGTACAATGTGTGTGTGGTGCTAAGGGACCTTTCTCTGGGAGAAAAACAGGCTAGCAGATTACACTATCTGAAAAACAATTAACTACAATGGCCACTATGGAAATGCAGGGGGTTAGGTGAGTGACCATCAGGCTGCTCGGAATTTGGGCATGAACTGATAGGTAATGCCACTGAACTGAGAAACCTGATTGACGTAGTGGCTTTCGTCATGTGCTAATTTGAGATATGTTTTCAGTAAACTAATGGGAAAATCAATCCTGAGTTGTACATCCCAGTACTGAATTTGGTGTTCATATGTCCATGCTTGCCCAGACACATATGGCTCTGTAGGCACCTATATCCATACATAACACCTAAAAACGGTCCATATTCGCCCAAGCTGGAAGAACAGTATGACTGAGTGGTCTGTCAGTATAGATTTGATGAGGATATGTGCACATTCCACACTATCGGATTTGTGCACATTCCACACTATCGTATTTGTGCACATTCCACACTCAAACATGATTCACAGCTATGGATGGGCGTCTTTTTTTGACATCCTTACCGCTTTGCTCCAGAGGGCAGGGATCTGTCAGGACTCGAGGAGCTTCTTTTTCTTCTTGACTGCTAATAAAAATTAAAATATGATGAGTATGATAAGAAAATGTCAGTGAGTGTATCATAAAACTCAATGTTAGGCATTAGATAATGATAGGATGCATTCAATAAAGGGGGTTTAGGATGCAACCACCCACAGTCTGAAAAGAGATCTCAGAGATCAAGAATGTAGAGACTTTTGTTTTTACCTGGCTTCTATGAGGAGGGGCGAACTCCTTCCGTCTGGCTGCTCGTCGACTCCCCAAACTAGACAGATCACACAGGGATATTCAACCTTAATGTCTACAAGTTTTACTAGTTTACAATTTAAAAGCTTTTCCTCATCCAAATAGTTAATTGTGCATATCCTATGAATGATCTGTCCAATGTGATGAGGAAGGTTGTCCTCTCAGCTATATTAAATGACTGGTGTTTTCACTTATAAAGCACATATCTAGTAACATGACAATGAATACATTTATTATTACTCATAAGAAAATCAACAATTATTTTCCTTTGTTACGTATCATGTAACTCCTGAAGAGAAAACTCTTAGGAAAGGGAAGAGTGATTAATGAATAGAGGGACCTGGGTGCCATTGGAGGGCTTGCTTAAAACAGCCTGTGAGGGTTTGAGCATACCTAAGAGGAACCGATGCCCTTTATCCATTCTGTTGGATTTCTACTAGAAGTCTGCAGGTTTACTTG
This sequence comes from Ambystoma mexicanum, assembly GCF_040938575.1. Lineage (NCBI taxonomy): Eukaryota > Metazoa > Chordata > Amphibia > Caudata > Ambystomatidae > Ambystoma > Ambystoma mexicanum. The sequence continues at coordinate 646,902,713 of NC_090932.1, forward strand.
CCTACTCGAGGAATTTGCCACAAAGCAGTGCTGCAATTTTAGGACCAGCATTGTTGGTACTGGCTGGGCTCTGTGCTCTTATCCTTACTGTAGGTTTTTGTTTTTGGATGCTGCACATCCTTCCTGCGATGTCCTTCATCTGTCCCTTCTTAAAAGGTAGGCCCAAAATGACTGTTGTGCATACATGGCCCCACTATGACCCCAGTCCTGTACCATCTACCATGATTTGGACTGGTCCCTAGTCCAAGAGAGGACAATGCACTTGTGTCAGCCTGAGTAGTTGGTGGTTTTTAGGGGTAGGCTGAGTAACAAAAAACATTGGGTGAGTGCCCAAGAGTATGATTGGCATGCTAGCTTAGGCTAGCTCATAAGAGTTTTGGAACATCTACGGGAGGCCTAGACCCTTCCTCCATTCTGCTACATTATTTCTAAAGTCTACTTATCTGCTGGACGATTTTGCCACAAAGATACTGTTGCAATTGCAATATCATGTTTAGCCATATTGGCGGGGCTATGCAACCTTACTCTCCGCTTTGTTTTTCATTTCTGGCTGCTGTAAGGCCGTCCTGGGCAGTCCTTTGTCCTCCCCTAGTCTTCCTCACTAGTTGGGCTCGATATCTCATGCAGTGTTTGTTTCTGGGTTGTTCTACTCTTGTCTGCCCGTTTTAGCCACCTGGTTGCAGCTCCTTGAGGTAGGAAACTAGTGTTGAGCAGGAGCATGGTTGGACCCCACTACTCCACATATGCTGTTCCTCTGGGTCACCCTAGGTTACTTCCACCATTGTTTCCTTCATGGCTCTATTTCCTTTCGGTTGGTTGCTCCTCTTTGCCCATAGAGCCACCTGGAACCAGTTGGTGGGGTTCTGCTCTCTTACCCAATATTTTTTTCACTCTTGGCAGATGGGTAATTCTTGCAGGAAGACTAATTGTCATTCGTTGTGGATTCAAGTGCCTAGGTGACCGGATAATGTAATGCACTCTGAAACAGAACATTTTTACTTAACGGTTTGTTTTGCTGTTCATGAGCCATGTTTTCTGGAATTGAAGCCATGATTACTTACCTCTGGGTGATGGGCTGATGGGTTATTCTTGAAACCTACCTTCAGGAGTACCCTGATTTATGGGTTTCATGAGGTCGCATTCTTTCGCTGTCTGCCATAAACGTACATTGGCACACATTCTGCATTGCTTCCTGTCTCCCTGATGCTGTTGGGTCTCAAACCTGGAAATGGATCTCTTCATAAGGGTCTCCTCTGGTGTCCCCTGGGGTAGGCTGCTGCCTTCACCGCAATTGAGGGTTGGAACTCAGACTTTGCTGTCTTTATGGTATAACCAAGGACATGCCTACAGACTATCTGTTTTTCATATGGGGAACTTTAGCACTCATATCAAATTCTTTTAAAATGAAGGTACTTGCCTGTATTTGGACATCTTTCCTGGCCCCTTGTCCGCGCCCCACACTTGAGACCCCGGAGTTGTTGGGCCAAAGAACTGGAATTTTAGCATGGGCCACTGATTTGTAATGCCTTTTTAAGTCCTATAGAAATTAATTGCTACTGTGTTTATCAACTATGTTTATCTTCTGGTTACATTTATATTACTGCATTTCTAGGAGAGAAATGAGACCTTGTGTGTCTGGAGCTATACGTCTAATTGTGTCCTACCTACCTTTTGATGGTCCTGTGGGCTTGGTTGCTAATGTGTTAACCCTCTTTGCCCCTTTAGGTGCTACATTAGTGTATTGTGGTCATTTATATAATGTATGTTACTATGTAATAGAGGTACAGGATGGCATTTTGGGTCCTGATCGTGGATGTATACCTGTATGATATTATTGTCTAGGTTTCTGGTTTCTTCCTAACCCTTTAGCCTATATGTATAGTGCCTACAAACAACTAGTGTGCTTAAATGTAGTATTAGGAGCAGTTATGATATTCATTGCCCATTACTGTCTTTATACATACAGTGCATTTTACTATGTTATGTTTAATCCAAACCACCCATTTGACTTAAAATCTAGGTATGATTTCACTAAAGTGTATATTTTTTCTTCTACAGCAGTGCTGTCTTTTCTTTAGGGGAAGCTTTTGGGAATAACTGGACTCCACTACCACCCTGACATCCTCTCTTGAGTTAAGCCTGAATGCCTTGCCAGAGCTTCTCCACTGAAGAGTTTTGGTCTTTCCTTTTGGGTGGAAACCCTGTTCTATCCTTGGGTTAGATGATTGTACTCCCCTAACCAGAGAAGTGTGGCAAAATCTCCCTAGAAGTCCCACAAGTAAAAAAAGCCTGGGACTGCATAACCACAAGTGTGTCTGTAGTTCATGGAGCCAGATGTCTTGTCTGCCATCGTTTTACCCTCCTCTTCCATGACTGACCAACAAGGTGCAGACATGGGAAGCACTAATCCTGATGACACCAGAAAGAAGACCATCCTACAAAGGTGCCTGTCAGAAGGATGCGAGAGGAAAGAATTCTGATTGGATCAGCTCTCACAGATTTAATCAGACATCAGCAGTTGGGTGGAGTGTGGGCAATCCTTGGCATACTCTGTCTGAAACATTGGAAAACGTTGGAGGCCTTTTGTTCCTCAAACAGTTGGGACTTTGCAGCATGGCTGAGTGCCCATCAGTCCTGTGAAGGCATGATCTTGGCTGCAGGCATGTGTGTTAGGACAGGCAAACCCTGTGCGATGGCTTACGTCACTGGCAGGGGCAACCACATCAATGTTGCATGTGCACAGGAAAGCAGCTTATAAACATGGATATTAGTCAACCTGCTGTCTCTAACTTGCCAGCTAGAGAAGTTGCAAAGATTTTTTGTAAAAGCGGGATACCCCTTCTTGGATCTCTTTGTCTGTTCAAGGAAAATACTCTTCTCCATCATCCCGCTCCTGATTTCTGAGCTGGGGTTCAATAAGGGAACAAAAAAACGAAAAGCTTTCTACATGTCTCTGCTTAGCTGTGATTTTCATAGCAGTGGTAAAATAGGAAACTATGTGTCAGAGGTGATCCTCTACCAAGTATTGGTGCTTTGGTAGGAACAAGCTACTGGATAATCTCAGTGGATTTTCAAAAAATGTGGTAACATTGGGAATTGGTGAGAGGAGTGTTCCATTCACACACTCCAGTGCAAGATGCTGTCAGTATAACAGTTATTGTAAAATGTTGTCTGCCGGCTTGGCAATACCAAGGCTAAGGCATTAAGCACTGGTGTGAGCACTGAGGAAAGGGATCAAAGGGTGAAGTAGGAGACGACTATAACTGTAAAGCTTTCATGGTCAATACCAAAGGCTCACGCAGGGATACCTTCAGAGGGCCTGCAATTAATTATCAGAACCCTGCCACAGCCTTTCCTATAACCTGTGGAATTTATTAACATGAAGTACTTGATAATGTGTAACTGTTTTGAGGGGCCGGTATGGATGTAGATTGGGGTTCATCCCCCCATATCACTTGGTTCATTCAGACACTCTGGTTCTCAAGTGTGACACTTACATTCTGTCATTGGCTATAACCAAATTTCTCAGCAACCATGAAATACTTTGTCTTCCATGTTATCATTATCTACTGGCTTTACTGCGGGAACTGAGGCACAAGCTGGATACAAGTAAGGAGGTATTGTAGTGCTGACAAGGACAAGGAACAACGAACAACAGATAAGATGAAAGAAGGATATACTGTTTTGTGACTTTTTCCACATGGAGCAGGTGGAAAGGCATCTGGAGACTCCAGCAACAGACGGATGTGATCTACCATCAACAGGGATCAACTTCACTAGAAGGGCAAGGATGATAAAGAAGGAATTAGTTACTTACCTGTAACTCCGGTTCTCCAGCATTGGTATCTTTCATAAATTCACATGCTGTGAATATTTCCTGTTGTCAGGCTGGGAATCCTCTGTAACACAGAGCAGTTTAAACTTTAACTGAAAACCTTCAGTCACTTTTGTGCTCTAATACAGTCATTTTAGGTCATCTTGCCCAGAGCCAATAGAAACACATCACTTAACTCCTCCCTGTCGGACATCTTCAGATTTGGCAAGTGCACAAGAGTGGCACTAAGAGCCAAAAAATGAGCCAATGTGGGGATGGCGGGAGAGTCGCGTATGAATCTAATTCCTTCTCAAGCATTGGACCTTTCATATATTCACATGCTGTGAATAGATTACAAAGCAGTGTAAGGTTTAAATTACTTATCTGTAACTATTGTTCTCCATCATGGGTCTGGCATGGTTTCACATGCTCATGAATATTACCGTTGTCAGGCTGGGAACTCTCTGTAAAAGAAAAAACAGTTTCACTTTCACTTTAAAACTGTATTTCTCCTCTAAACCAATGACTGTCCTCTGGGTCATACTGCCCCCATCCAATGACAGTCCTCTCCCCAAGCCCTGCCTCGGGCAGCCATCTTCAGATTTGGTAAGCACGTAAAGTGGCAGAATGGCCAAGAAGAGCCGCAGAGCGACCAGAGGGAGGGTTTGCATGTGAATCCATGCAAGACCCATGCTTGAGAACAATAATTACAGGTAAGTAACTTAAACCTTCTGCAGCATGGGGTCTGGCATGGATTCACATGTTCATGAATGACGAATACACAGCAGTACACATTACACAACCACGGGAGGTGGCAAGGCTCCACAGAAGTAATCAACACTTACCCCTGGAACAGACTCACCTCAAGCAAACAGGTTGCGTAGCACTGCCTGGCCGACTCTGGACTCCTCCCTGGAATCCATGTCGATGCAGTAGAACCTTGTGAAGGTATGCCTGGATCTCCACGTCGCAGCCCTGCAGATGTCAAGCAGAGGTACACCAGAAAGGAAGGCTGTTGTTGCAGCGATCGCTCTGGTGGAGTGGGCTCTCGGGCAGCCTGGCAGAGGCCAGCCGGTGACAGTGCATGATGAAGCCACAGAGCTGTCTTGAGATGGAAGCCTTGGACAAGGCCTTCCCATTATTCACAGGTCCAAAGTTCACAAACAATTGAGAAGACTTCCGAAAACTCTTTGTCCGTGCTATGCAGTACTTCAAGGCATTAGCAACATTCAGCGAATGTAGGGTCCTTTCTGTTGGCGCCGAAGGTTTCCGGAAGAAGACAGTTAACACTGAAGGCTCGTTGAGGTGGAATTCAGACAGAACCTTTTGCATGAAACAGTGGTGCGTATGCAGCACCACCCTCAATTCGTGGAAAGTCAGATATGGCTGCTTGCAGGACAGGGCCTGGATCTCACTCACTTGTCTGGCTGAGGTGAGGGCCACGAGGAATGCCGTTTTCCATGAGAAAAACTTGAGTGGGGCTTGATGCATAGATTTGAAAGGTTCCCCCCTAAGTCTTGTCAGGACTATGTTGAGTTCCCATGCCCGCCAGGTGCCTTCACCGGAGGGAAAGATCGAAAAAGCCTCCAGGATGTTGATGTGCAGATCCTTCTCCTCTGAAAGCCACAGACCTCTGGTGTGTAGACGTTCGGTGTGAGCCCCCCAATCTTCCAGAGAGGCGTCTGTGGTGACCATCTCCTGGTATGGCATGGTTTGAAATCCCGTCCGCTGGGCGATGTGGGAGCGCATCCCCCACCACTCTAAATCGCCTGCCGGAACTCCTTGTTGAAGGGGATCTTGTCTGCAAAGTGCATTCAAGAATTCCCGTAAGAGTCGCATATGCAACCTGCAAAGACAGACAAGGTAGATGCAGGACAACATTATGCCCAGCAATGACTTCATGGCCCGTACCGTGGCCGTCTTCGCCGACGACAGTTGCTGCACTTCCCCTTGAATGGCTGCTAGTCTCTCCTCCGAGGGTGACGCCAGGCAAGCCACCGTGTTGAGTCTGGTGTAGAGGATCAGCGCTTTGTGCGATGGCGGTAAGCAGGACCTCGGATAGTTTACAGTAATGGGACAGTCTACTTTGTGTGCTCGTCGGCAAGCTCCCGAGAGCGGGCACATATCAGCCAATCATCAGATACGGGTATACGTGTATTCCCTGCAGACGCAGATGAGCTGCCACCGGGGCCAGGCCTTTTGTAAACACTCTTAGGGCCGATTTCAAGCCGAATGGTAGGGCCTTGAACTGGTAGTGTTGGACTTGGGGACATGGAAGTACGCAACCTCTAGTTCCAACAATGTCAAATCCCCTTTCTCCAGTTGGCCGAGCATGTGCTGCAACGTAAGCATCCTGAATTTTTGGGACTTCAGGTACTTCTTCTGACGGTGCAGGTCCAGGATGGGTATCCAAACCCCTGTCTTCTTTTTGACCAGAAAGTATCTGGAACAGGCTCCGGAGCCCCGGAGCCGTTGGGGAATGAGCTCTATCGCTCCTTTCACTAGCATGGCTTGCACTTCTTCCAGGATCTGAGGGGTGTGCTGCTCCTGATGAGGAACTGGTTGAATACAAGGGCACCTGCATTGGAACTCGAAGGTGTGTCCAGCACCTATCTGTGTGTGGTGATCTTCTTCCACTAGCTGATAAACCTAGTCAACTGGCCTCCCACCGGGGTGCACAATTGGGGTCCCGATGTTTTGGCCGGTTCAGGCTTGCTTGAGCATAGGCACCCTGCCCTGCGGGCGACGCTGATCTCCACTACCGTAGGAAAATATAACACAATAGACCAGTAGATAGAGGATGACAATGTACTCGAACTTAACCAAAAACAAATTGGTTAGACAAGGGTTGAGCTGATGCTAATCACAAGTGACCCTCTTGCATAAGGAATAGCCGTGGATGACATAGTGAGGAAAAAGATCCTACACCACACTGTGAGAGAGAGTTTTCTGATTATATACAGAAGAGAATGGGAGAAGAGACAGTGTCAAAAACATGGATCTATGATGAATGGTTGAAGCCAAGTTATATAAAACTGGTTGATCTTGAGAGCCTGTCTGGGATTAATCCACAACATCTGTACCTCCTCCATGAACTGCACATAGAGATGGTGTGGCTCACCCCAGTGTATATGAAGCAATACACATTTGGATTTGCGTTCTTGTCCTGATGAAGGTTGCATCAACAAAATGACATGATTTGTGATGTTCTGCTTTGACAACCGAGACATGTTTTGACCTAAATCTGTTGGAATGTTGATATACAGATAGGATCACCTGTATTAAAGGAAGAGAACAATATTTAGCAGAAATACAATTGTGGATAGTGATAGGTTTTACACTATCATGTTTGTAAATTCAAAACAGTATTGCTATGAGGTGAGTATGAGTGATTGATGGGAAAATGGAATGTGAGCAGAAAATTGTGAGACACTTGGAACAGATATAATATGTCTTTTTTTATGATTTTTTTTAAATAAAAATATGTATTGTGAAATCAAAAAGTGAGTCATACTCTATCTACTGGTCTATTGTGTTATATTTCCTGTATTTTCGCCTGAAGGACCATAGATATAATTCAGGCACCCCTTGTTTTTTTAAACTCTGCTACCGTAGGACTGGGAGTGACCCCTGTAGGCTTTCTGTGTGGAGGATGGTGGAGGTTGTCTGTATGATGTGGAGAATCCCTGAGAAGATCTGCTTGATTTCCCCCTGGAGGAGCAGAAAGATGACAAGTGATGCTGCTTTAGAGTGCCAGGGGAATGTGCCGTCTCTGCATCCATCTTTATGGCTTGAAGGGATTTGTTGACCGCCTTCCCGAACAGAGTTTCACTGTTGAATGGCATCCCCAGCACCTTCCCCTGAATGTCCTGACAAAAGTTTGTGACTTTCAAGCATTCTTGCCGATGAAAGTAGACTCAGTTTCCCATCTGCCGGAAACTCATGTTGGCGATGTCCACTGCCACCCTAATGGCATGGTCTAACGCAACCTCCCCCGTCCTGAAAGAGGGCAGGAGCACTGATTTAATTTTTTTAATTTTTTTTACATTTTTTTTGTTAAATGTATTTATTAGTTTGAGTTTACAAACTTTTACAAATATACCATATTTTTAAACAATTGTAAAAACAAATCACAAAAGGAATCTTCATAATTGACAATCACTACATTTTTCAGTTTACATACAAAAACATTTACAAAACTAAACAATCATCCGCTCATAGGGTGAGAATATCTTTCTCAGATAGCTGAAACAAAATGTTCACCTTAGAGGTTTAAGCAAGCGAGCATTGCACAACTAGTACTCCAAAGTCTCATTACACAAAATTAAAAATTCTTCAATTTTCAGTAGCAAACTGTACAAAGCCAGCAACATTTGCATGTTGTTCCCCACCATACATCGCTTCCAAAATATTTCACGAGAGAATTCAAGATCCAAGGGTGTAAAAACACCTAACTTATTTTTTCTTACATCTTCGACATCTTCGAGATGCGGATAGTAAATCACTAAGTGTTTTAAGGTTTCTCTCTGTAAGGAATTTTTACATAGGCAACAACTCAATTCCCCACTAAGAGTTGGGAAGGTTTTCCATACGGATATTCGCTCCAACGTGTGAAGTTGATTTAACTTAAATCTTGGATACAAACGATGGAATTTGTCGCATGGACCTTTTACTAAATACAACAAACGCCATTCCTTCTTTCTAAAAAACTGGGAATATTCAGCATAGGTTTTGTACGTTTTAATGGAGTCGATAGTCTGGATTCAGTCATATTCGTACAATTTTTTCTTGATTTATATTATCTAGCATGCAGTTAATTTTGTTTTAGGAAGTACTTCATAGAGGAAGGAACAAGTTACTTACCTGTAACTGTTGTTCTCCAGCATGGGTCTGGCATGGATTCACATGCTCATGAATATTCCCCGTCGTCAGGCTGGGAATCCTCGGTAAAGAAAAAACCAGTATCAGTTTCGTTTCTGATCTGTCTTTCGTAGTAATAACCAATCACTGGTCTCTGCGTCATACTGACCACAGCCAATGACTGCCCTCTACCTAAGCACCGCCTCTGGCAGCCATCTTCAGATTTGGAAGCACGTGAAGTGGCAGTATGACCAAGTGAAGAGCCGCAGAGGGGTAGGAGGGAGGGTTCGCATGTGAATCCATGCCAGACCCATGCTGGAGAACAACAGTTACAGGTAAGTAACTTGTTCCTTCTCCAGCATGGGGTCTGGCATGGATTCACATGCTCATGAATAAAGAATACATAGCAGTACACACATGCACAACCACGGGAGGTGGCAAAGGCTCAACATTAAGCATCACATCAACTCAACATTAAGCATCTTACCTCCTCACCAGGCTCACCTCAGGCGAACAGGTTGCGCAGCACTGCTTGGCCGACCCTGGACTCCTCCCTGGAATCCCGGTCGACGCAGTAGAATTTCGTGAAGGTGTGCGTCGATCTCCACGTAGCAGCCCTGCATATGTCCAGCAGGGGCACACCAGATAGGAACGCCGTGGTAGCTGCGATCGCTCTGGTGGAATGGGCTCTCGGACGGCCAGGCAGCGGTCGGTTTGCCAACCGGTGACAGCACATGATACAGCCGGAGAGCCATCTGGAGATGGAAGCCTTCGAGAGAGCCTTCCCCTGATTGACAGGTCCAAAGTTCACAAAGAGTTGTGACGTCTTCCGAAAACCCTTCGTGCGGTCCACGTAGAACTTCAGCGCTCTAGCTACATCCAGCGAGTGCAAAGTCCTCTCAGCCGGCGACGAAGGCGACGGGAAGAACACAGGTAACACCAAGGGTTCGTTGAGATGGAAGTCCGACGGTACCTTGGGCATGAAGGAGGGGTGCGTCCTGAGCACTACCCTCGTGTCGTGGAAAGTCAAGTACGGGGCCTTGCAGGAAAGGGCCTGGATCTCTCCCACTCGTCGTGCGGAGGTGATGGCCACAAGAAAAGCTGTTTTCCACGATAGAAACTTCAACGGGGCCGAGTGCAGAGGCTCGAACGGAGGTCCCATGAGCTTGGTCAGCACCACGTTGAGCTCCCACGCCGGGGCCGGAGCCTTCACCGGCGGGAACGATCTGAACAGTCCCTTCATGAACTCTTTCACCAGACGATGAGACCACAAGGACGTCCGCCCCGTGGTTCTGGTGTATCGGGAGATCGCAGCAAGATGAATCTTGATGGACGCGTGTGCCAGACCAGCTTTGGCCAGCGTCAGCAGGTACGGCAGTACTTGGGGAGCCGTAATCCGTAGAGGGTTAATCTTCTGTGCGTGGCACCAGACAGAGAACCTCTTCCATTTGTGTCCGTAGCATTTAAGAGTCGAGGACGCCCTGGCCTTTGCAAGAACCTCTCTGCAATCGGCCGGTATGTCGTATCCTCCAAACTCTAGTGCTGCAGGAGCCAGGCCTGCAAGTTCAGCGACTTCGGGTCGTGGTGGAGGATGGCGCCTCCTTCCCTGGAGAGTAGATCCGCGTCCGCCGGCAGCTTGATCGGCGGGGACGCTGACAAGTCCAGAAGGTCCGGGAACCATATCTGCCTCGGCCACGCAGGTGCGACGAGGATCATCCTGCACCGTGACCTCTTGAGCTGGTTGACGAGCCGGATTAGCAGAGGCAAGGGAGGGAACGCGTAGAGGAACAGGCCCTCCCAGGGGAACGAGAAGGCATCGCCCATGCTCCTCGTCTGGGGAAACCTGCTGGCGAACCTCCGGCACTTGGTGTTCGTCGCCGTCGCGAACAGGTCGATCTGGGGTGTGCCCCACCGTCGGAAGAGGCGATCCACCAGATCCTGCCGTAGTTCCCACTCGTGGCACGAGCGCAGCTCCCTGCTGAGTGAGTCGGCGATGGTGTTTTTTATCCCTGCCAGATGAAACGGCACCAGAAAGATCCCTTGGGCGACGGCCCAATGCCACAGGTCCTGCGCCTCCTTGGACAGCGCTGGGGACCTGGTTCCGCCCTGTTTCCTGATGTAAAACATGGTGGTGGTGTTGTCGGTGAAGATCCTCACCACCTTGCCCTTGAGGGACGGAAGGAAGGACCTGAGGGCCCAAAACACTGCACGGAGCTCCAGGACGTTGATATGCAGGGACTTCTCCGTCGGGAGCCAGAGTCCCCTTGCGTGCAGATTTTCGGTGTGCGCTCCCCACCCTTCCAGGGAGGCATCCGTGGTCACAGTCTCCTGGTGGGCTGGGGTCTGGAAGTCCATGCCCGCCGTCAGATGCGCGCGGGTGCCCCACCACCGTATCGCTCGTCGGAAACTCTCGTCGAGCTTGATCCTTTCCTCGAAGCTGCCCGTTGTCTGGATCCAGCGCGCATCCAGGAATTCTTGCAACGGGCGCATCCGGAGCCTGCACATGGGGATGAGGTAGATGCAGGAAGACATCATCCCGAGGAGGGACTTGATGGACCTCACTTTGGCCGCGTCGGCCACCAACATCCGTTGCACCTTGCCCAAGATGGTCCTGGTCCTCTCCTCCGACGGGGAGGCCAGAAGGGACACTGTGTCGAGCCTCGCTCCCAGAAACAGTGCGACTTGCGCGGGCACCAGGTGGGATTTGGCGTAGTTCACGGAGAATCCCAGGTCCGTGAGGAGTTGGACGGTCCTTGACGTGTGGACCACGGCGAGATCCCTCGTCTTGGCGCGGATGAGCCAGTCGTCCAGGTAGGGGTAGACGTGAATCCCCTCGCGGCGCAGCTGCGCCGCCACCGGTGCGAGGCACTTGGTGAATACCCTGGGTGCCGACGGTAGTCCGAAGGGAAGGGCTTTGAACTGGTAATGACGCCCTTGGACCACGAACCTGAGGAATTTTCGGTGCCCCTTTAGGATGGGAATGTGGAAGTAGGCATCCTCCAAATCCAACGACGATAGGAAGTCTCCTTCCTCCAGTTGACCCAGGACGTGCTGGAGGGTGACCATCCGGAACTTCTGCGCCTTGATGAACTTGTTCAGCCGTCGCAGGTCTAGGATGGGGCGCCATCCTCCCGTCTTCTTCTTCACGAGGAAGTATCGCGAGTAGACTCCGGAGCCCCGAAGCCTCTTTGGGACGAGTTCGATGGCGCCCTTTCTGAGCATCGCCTTTACCTCCAGGAGAAGCTGAGGGACGTGAAGTTCTTTCCTGGCCACGGGGGGGACGCGCGGGCACCTTCTTTGAAACTCGAGCGCGTGGCCCCGGGCCAGGGCGTCCAGCACCCAACGGTCGGTGGAGATGGACTCCCACACGCTGACGAAGCCCGCCAGCCGGCCTCCCACCGGGGTGCTTCGGTGGGGGCCCGACCCCACGGCCGGTTCAATCCTGCTTGGACGCGGCCTTGCCACCTTGACCTCCTTGGCGACGACGGCGGGGTCCGCTAGACTTGCCTCGTCCTCTGTAGGCCTCTTGCGACGACGAGCGGGCCGCTTGACGGTAGGAAGCGAAACCGCCGCCGGAACCTTTGGAGGCGCCCTTGCCTCCGCCGCTCCGAAAGGGCGTCCGTCGCTGCTGCAGGACTCCAAGGGCCCGGGCCGTTTCAGTATCCGCCTTGATGGCCTGAAGGGAATCGTCCACTGTCTTCCCAAACAGGTTGTTCCCATCGAAGGGCATGTCCAGGACTCTGGTCTGGACGTCCTGCCGAAAGTCCGTAGCTTTGAGCCATCCACGACGTCGAAGGCAAACGCCGTTGCCCAGCTGGCGGAACCCAGTGTCGGCGATGTCCGTCGCCACGGTGATGGCGTGGTCCGAAGCCACCTCACCTTCCTGCAGGATCTCAAGGGCCTCCGCCCTCTTGTCGTCCGGCAGAAAATCCAGCAGGGGAGCTATCTTGTACCAGAGCTCCCTGTCGTAGCGGGCCACGATAGCCAAGGCGTTGGCCGCTTTGATCGTCGTCGCGGCCGACGAGATGACTCTACGTCCCATAGCATCCAATTTCTTTCCCTCGCCGTCCGGCGGGGAAGTCGATGTGGAGGCCGCACCCCCCCCGCTTTCTTCCTGGCTGCCGCGGAGACGACGGAGTCCGGGGTAGGCTGCGCCCGGAGGCATAGGGGGGCCGTATCCGGGACCCGGTACTTCTTCTCGTACCGGTCTCTTCTAGCTGGCGTCGTGGAAGGGTTGGTGGATGGGTCCTTCTTTTCTTGGTAGGGGGAACACCAGAAGGTCCCGGTTCTGGATCCCCCGACGGGAGAGGTTCCTCCGTCGGTAACGGTAGCCTCGTCCTTATCTCGGAGCATAAGGACTGTATGGCCAACAAAATGGCCGCCGAGTTGTCTTGCGGCGCTGGCAGAGGGGAATCCGACGGGCGAGCAGGGGCCCCGTCGGTATCCTCGACGATGTCGTCGTCGTCACCTGCGTCGGGGTCCATTCCGACGGGCTGGCCTTCTTCCACGCCTAGGCCGTGGCTTAAGACCTCGATCAGCTCCTCTTCTGAGGTTGAGGCCGAATCTACGACGACGCCCTGCCCCCCCTTCTTCTTCCCCACGGAGGGTTTCACGGGGGTCCTATCGATGGGCACAAAGGAAGACTCCCTCCGAGGAGGCAGGGAGATTCTGGGCCCTGAGGCCGCCACCACTGGTGTAGCCACCACAGGCTGAGCCAGGGCCGCCGCGACCGTTTCGATAGAGGGCTTGGTCGGATGGATCAAGGCCTTCACCACCTTAGGTGCGCTCACCGCCTTATCCTTGAGGGAGGGGGCACTGCCACGCTCCTCCTCTGCCTTAGAGCTCGACCGGGGCCTCTCCAGGAGCTTCGCCGGGTGCTCGGCCTTCCTCTTACCCGACCCAGAGCGTTGGCTCGTGGTTGATGGTGCCGGGGAGGGTGCGCCCTGCCTGGCGCCCGTAGAGCCCGACCGTTCGGCGCTCCCGGTGCCAGCGGACTCGCGGTGCTTGGCCTTATGTTGGGCCCCCGTCGCCGGGGCGCCCTCAAAGGTCTTAGAAGACCGCTCGGATTTCTTCTTCTTCTCGCCAGACGGGCTCTTACCCTCCAGCCAGTTGGCGAGACGTTGATGGCGGTCTTTCATGGTCCGTTCCGACATGTTGCCGCAAAACGCACAGTCCTTCTCCACGTGCGTCTTGTCCTCATGAAGGCAGTAAAGGCAGAAAGAGTGTTCGTCCTCCTTGAAGACGTTCTGCAGCTGGCATCCAGGGCAGACCCTGAACAGCTTTCCGGGCGTCGAGCTTCCCTTCTCCTGGGCCATCTCCGAGACCGGGCCTGAGAAGCTTCTGGAGTCCTCCGAAGTGTAGCTCGACGAAATCTTCACCCTTGAGGGGGCACAGATGAATCCGACACGGGTCCCCGTTGATCGGATGTAGGATCGGTGGAGCTTGAGGCTCTTTTGACCGAAGAATCGAAGTTTTTGTGAAAAAAGCGCGAAAAAATAGCACTAACGCTCGAGAGCAATAGCACGAGGATCCCAACACATGAACGTGCGGTAAAAATCTGAAGATGGCTGCCAGAGGCGGTGCTTAGGTAGAGGGCAGTCATTGGCTGTGGTCAGTATGACGCAGAGACCAGTGATTGGTTATTACTACGAAAGACAGATCAGAAACGAAACTGATACTGGTTTTTTCTTTACCGAGGATTCCCAGCCTGACGACGGGGAATATTCATGAGCATGTGAATCCATGCCAGACCCCATGCTGGAGAAACCTTGTTTCCTAACATTATTAGATGTGAATCGTGAAAAAAGGAGTTACGTGCTGACGACAGAATTTTAGACTAGATGGTAACTCGTCGCCAAGACCACCTAGCACTTAGGGAATATAATGCCAGTTTGTGTCGTATGACTGCATTAGGCACTGAAAGAGCCAATGCCAATACTTCATTCCATAGTTTGCTTTGAAGTCGATTGAGAATAGGCTTGATTTCTAACAAGCAGATATCGAGGCCAAATAGTAGGATTGGCTCTACTTTTAATAAGTAAAAATCAATTAGGGGAAGTAAAGAATATTTGCAATGTTTACCCAAAATGATTGTTATTAAGAGATGCAGTCCATAATTCGAGCAAATTAGTATTTAAAAGGGTATAGCCAAGATAACGCATGGCTATCGCCCGATTCATTTTTGCTTGTCCAATAGACCAAGTGTAAGATTTTATTTTTTTCCTATTTGAGAATATGATCATGTTCGATTTTTCCGTATTTACTACTAGATTATGTCTATATTTCTCAAGGTTGTTTAGTTTGCACTGCAGCCCATATGAGTACGATCCATAAGAAGAATATCATCTGCAAAACATATCCAGTGTATTTTCATATCTCCCCGGCGGATTGGATACATAGCAGAATCCTGCCAAAGTTTCTCGATCTCACTTATATACAAGTTAAAGATGTTGGCTGCCAAATAGCATCCTTGCTTTACGGCAGTCATAGTGACTATGGGTGATGTAAAAGCACCTAAGTTGGTAATACGGACTTGAAAAGTAGTGCAACAATGCAACATCGCTATACGTTGGATAAATCTGGAAGCAAAACCAAGGGCCAGAAGTTTCGCCCATAAGAGCTCTCTAATGATAGTGTCAAACGCATGCGAGAGATCTAGGGCAGCCATATAAATGGGGCAGGAATTTGGTTCTTTGGATTTAGCTAGAAGGTGTGCCATGATAGTGACATTCAGCGAGGTACCCATTTCCTCACGGAATCCAACCTAGTATTTAGAATATATATCATTGGCGGTGATAAAAGTTTGAAGGTGGTATAATAACAGAATCAAAAAGACTTTGGTTGATGCGTCCATCAAGGCGATGGGTCGAAAACGTGCCTGATTTTTTGGGTCACCCTTTTTAAATATGGGGATAACTATTGCATTGCGCCAAGATTTTAGGATTCGGTTTGTTGATAAGATATTGTTAAACTTATTATAAAGAACAGTGGACCAAAACATTGGATCTGATTTAAATACACAAGTCGGAATCCCATCCAGACTGGGTGCTTTGGATGGTTTTAGGTATTTGATGGCAAGCAAAATCTCATCTCTCGAGAATCTAATAGAATCCTCATAAGCTGAGCTTAAGATCCCAGAGTCATGTGCATGGAAAGATTTGGGGAGTTTACATTTGTCAGCAATGTAGCTATTCCAGGTATCGGCTGAAACAAGTGAAGCCACCACATTTTGATTTACCTTTTGTTTGTCGTTTAAAATAGACCATATTTCACGTGAATCCCTTTTGGCTAATAATGGCACAATAGTTTGGTTTTGCATGTTATGAAAGTGATGTTTAGTCCCTTTAATCAAATTACGGTACTTTGCTTGGATCTGATTTTTTTGATACTTACATAGACCAAAATCGACAAGAGTCACAGTTTTTATTTTTTATTATTACTGCTAGTGCGTGATTCTGCGAACATAAGGAAGAATTGTTTGGAATTTGAACACAAGAAGATAAGGTAAGCAAAGCATCTTGAATTAAAGTAGTATTCCATTCCTCCCTGGTAGTGCTCAGAGAGATTACATTTTAATGCTCTTTCCAAATTTGCTTATTTATTATGGAAGTAAATTCCCTACAAGTACGTGAATTCCATCTTACAGAATGATGGACCTGATCATTTTCTGTCAGGCATAAGATGGTGTTTTTCTGCAACAATTCATTTTGCTGGGTTATAGAAAGCACGAGAGGTAGGTGATCACTCAAAGTACATTTGTGTGCCTTTACCTTGTCAGTCGTAGATAACAAATCAGCCGTCACAAAGAAATAATCAATATAAGACTCTTGATTTCCCCTCGACCAAGTACCTGATGATACATCTTCGTCAAAAAGTACTACATGAATATTCCACTCAATTAAATGCTTCTCCCGTAAGTTACCTCTTTTAGCAGCTTGCGGATGGAGCAATTAACATCAGAAAATTCAGTGGTAGCAGTTGCGCAGACATAGTTAAAATCACCTCCCAAAATAATTTGCAAATCAGGATTTTTCAGGTAACCATCAAGAAGAGTTTCAACGCTTTGTTTTGCTGGATTAAAGTATATGCAAACTATGAGCATCTTACGTAAAGGTTCCTCTATCCAACTGTATTCAAGTGCCAACAACAAGGTGGCAGAGCAAAACACAGAGACCTTGTATTTGTAAGCATTATTCAATAATATTGCTATACCACCACTTGGGCGCCGTAAAGATGCCTTTGTTAAAGGTACAGAATAACAGGTAAAACCATTGAAATCAAATTCATGAGAACACATTGTTTCTTTCAACAGAATTGCAGCAGGATAATCATCACAGGGCAGTGATGTCATCCATGCTTCACATTTTTTTAACCCAGCAGACACTCATTTTCTTGTCGTCATGGAGGAATTCCAGGATCGGGTCAAGCGTGTACCAAATCTCCTGGTCATATCGGGCCAAGATAGCCAGAGCATTAGCCGTCATGATGGTGCATGCCACCATATATATGCCTCTCTTCCCTATGGCGTCCACCTTCTTCCCCTCGTTGTCCGGGGGAACTGATGATGATGAAGCCCGGTTAGCTGGATGTTTCCTTGCGGCAGCCAACACTGCTGAGTCCGGTGATGGTTGTGACCTCAAGCACTTGGGCGCGGAGTCCGGCACCCTACATTACTTCTCCAGCCTGTCTCGTTTGGCTGGAGCTGTGCATGGGTTCTTCATAAGAGGTAGGCCCTCCTCCAAATGTCGTCCGAAAAGGCTAGCACCATGATTGTCTTCCTCTTGGACTCTCATCACTGATACAAGAATCCCTCTGTCTTGGTTTCCTCGGGCACCATCTGGAATAGCTCGGAGACCCTGGAGATCATCAAGTGGAATGATCCCACCTCGTCCATGTTAAGACGGATTTCTGAACTCTAACCTGGTGGGCAGAGGTTCAGAAGTTCAGCCTAGTTTCTTGGACCAGGGTAACCTTCCGGACAAGCCAGACCAATCAAGGTAGCATTGGCGGCGGTCAAGACTAGGTCTCAGAAGGGGTGAGGGTGACTGAAAGACCTCAGTGAGCACACAGAGTAAAGGACACTTAGAAATCACCCTCAGTCAGGTGTATTAAAAATACAAATACATTTATTCACACCGGGCTCTCTGGTATGCATGATGTGTATTGGAACAAGACAGTCCAGCCCACATCTTGGAAGCACACACACACAAGGCATGCAGAAGCCCGCAAAATCTTGGCGTTTCACGGGAGAATGCATGCCCAAATAAGAACTGAACTGCATCGGCTCGATCTCGGGAAGGTCAAGGGGCAAGATGGCCAAAGGACAGGACAAATAATCTTGTGGCATGGTCATTTTGGAGCAAGGCCACCTTTTCGTGCCATACGCGGTTAACGCCGTTTACCTGGCAGGAAAGTGTTAACATTACATGAAAAGATAAGCTGGCACCAGCCCTGTCCAGGGCACATTAGCACTTCTCCTAAAAAATCCTTCAAGAGTATCTAGGGCCTTTTGAAATGACTACAAGACCCAAGTGCACGGTACTGTAAGGTACATTGTGCACTTGCAACATGTTGCAGAAAAGTTGCAACATTGACAAGGACTAAGGGAAACAAAGTCTCCCAGTACTGACTATCTTTAAGGGCATGTCAGTTTCCCCAGAATAAAGTGAGCAAAAAGCCCACAGGAGTGCGCTGAAGGCTGTGCTCCACTGGCAAAGTCAGACTATGGTGTTTTAACAGCGGCAAAAAGTTGGGGGGTACACAACTGGAGGGAAAATTACACATGGAATGGAAATCTTTCCTAACAGTCCAGTGGAGAGACTCTATGAGGGGCGTCCAGGTGCAGTGATTTGTTGTCTGCCGGGACAAAGTTCTCATCTTTATCAGTTTCCGTCGTGGCCATCTCTGTACCAGTGTCTGTGTGTGTATCCAAGTCCGCTGGTGGAGTCGGGGCCCGACGTGGTGGAGGAGGCTGTTGTGGATGCGTCGGATTATGCTTTCTCTCTTACGCAGATGCTGATCAGGGGCCTGCTGGGGGCAACCTCTGCTTGATCTCAGTCACTAGGGTGGCGAGAGTCGACAGGATGTCCATGGATATGTCTGTCGGTTGTGGATGGAACGATGGAGCGGTAGGTCCTGCGCCACAGTCATCCACGTGGACCATATCGACGGACACTTGGTCGTCGTTGTCCATGGATGAGATGTCCATTGGTTGAACGCCAACCTTGGAGGGCTGTTTTGGGGCCTCCTGGCCCCCCTCCTTTTTTCCTCGCTGAGGGTTTTGAACTGGGATCTGGACCGGTGTCTCTCTCCCTCCTCCCCAAGGGGTACTTGCAACCTTCGATGCTGCTTAGGCAGCCGTGTCACACCTTGGAGGAAGGGATACCCTCTGCGCAGTAGAAGCCACCCTATTCGGATCGACGTCTACTGCTGTCGTGGTCGTCACAGAAGATGTCGACGAAGTGTTTGACAAGGACTTTGGCTGTGCCGGTTGGGCTGACTTGAATTGCGCAGCCTTCTTCCCTTCCTCCGGCCTTGGCTTTTCTGATTTGTCCCGTAACTTCCCTGGGATGGACGACTTCCTCTTTGAGGAGGAGCCTGATGACAGGCTGGTTATGGAGGCAGACGGCGATGTTGATCGCAGCCTATCCTACTTGGGACCTACATCAACGGCGAACCCGGGGGAATCGGACTTGTGGTCCTTGGCCTCATCTTAGTTGCCCACGGATAGGACGACATCCAAGGACTTTGACCTCTTCCCAGAGGGAGACTGCTCTTTGGACCCAACAGTCCTGGGCGAGGCATGAGCCTGCTCGGATCACGGGTCAGAGGCCTTGCTCGAATTGAACCATGCTGCGAGCCTGCAATGCCTGTCTTTCTTTGTCTTCATTTGAGAAGCCCAGGCATATCTCACACCCATCCCCATTGTGGTCCGGGTGCAGGCAGTAAAGACAATGTAGATGTTTGTCCTTCACAAAGATGTTCCGTAGCCCGCATTGGTTGCAAGGCCTGAAAAGGGTCCTTCCCTCCTTTTTCTCCTCTGTCATGATCGGAGGGTGTGAAGTAGGCCCAAGACGGCCTTCCAGAAACTTTGACCAACAACTTCCCCCTTGAGGGGCATGCAACTACACTGACAACGGTTCCCTTTGTCGGCTTATGTCGATAGGAGCACACAGGCTCAGAAAAAATGAAAATATAACTTTTCTGTACAAAAAACGTGGAATAAAGTACAAAATAGCTCAGAGAACAACTCAAGGACTCCCAACACTGAAGCGTGCAGTCATAATCTGAAGATGGTGAATGCATGCACCGACCTCCAGGTGGCTGCACGGAAGATGTCAGGCAGCGAGATCCTGGAGAGGAAAGCAAGTGGTTGCAGCCACCGCTCTGGTGGAGTGAGCCCGGGCCTGCTGGGAAGCAGCCTGCCGGGCTGTTGATGGCAGAAGAAAATGCAGGCTGCAATCCATCTTGCAATGCAGGACTTTGACAGAGTCTTCCTTGGACCAGAAGGTCCAAACGAAACAAACAATTGATCTGTAGAACAAAATGATTTATTACGTGCCATATAGTACTTGAGTGCGCGTACCACATCTAGCGTATGCAGTGTTTGCTCCGCTGCAGACGTTGGCATGCCGAAGAACACCAGAAGAACCACCTGTTGATTGATATGGAAACAGGACGCCAATTTAGGCATAAAAGTTGGGTTAGTACGCAGAATAGCCTTATCCTTGTGAAATGTGGTTTTCCAGGAAAGATGCTTAATGGTTGCCGTCTGCATAGGCTCAAAAAGCGGTCTCATGAGCCTTGCGAGTAGCACATTAAGTTCCCACACTGGAGCTGGCCGACGGACAAGTGGAGAAGACCAGAACAGCCCACATAAGAACTCCTTCACCAGCTGGTGGCACCACAGGGATGGCACCACTGCAGGGTGGTTAAACCTGACTTGGGCCTCCTTGGAAAGCTGTGGGGACCTGATTCCTTCTTACTTGTGGCCATAAAACATTAATGTGGCATTGTCAGTGTAAATCTGTACCACCTTCCCCACCAGGAGGGGGAGGAAAGACTTCAGGGCTCATAAATCGCCCTCATAGTATCAGTGGCCTGATGGTCCGGCAACCGGAAAGAAGCACCCTTCACCAGATGTTCCTTCACCGACCGTCAGTGAAGGCTCCACCTGAAAGCCTGTGTCAGAATCATGCGGTCGTCCCAGGACCCTGAGGCTTGTACCCAAAAGGCATCCAGGAATTCCTTTACTGGCTGCATGCACAGCCTGCAGTGAGTGATCAACGGGACGCATGATGACAACATCCCCAGTAGAGACTTGTAATTGCGGCCTGGGGTCACATGGGCACTGCTGAGGCAGTGCACCTTCTCCAGAAAAGCCGCCATCCTTTCGTTTGAGGGCCTAGCTGTGCTGATTTGGGTGTCGGATATCGCTCTGAGGTAGAGTAAATGTGATGGAACCACGTGCGACAGTGGGAGGTTTATGGCAAAACCGAGTTGCTGCAGACACTGGATGGTGGCTGTGATGTTCATTTCTGCCAGTGAGTAGGAGGTGGCTCTCACCAACCAGTTGTCTAGATACAGGTATATGTGGATGCCCCTCTGCCAAAGGTGTGCCTCCATTGGTGCGAGCACTTGGTAAATACCTGTGTAACAGAATGTAGGCTGAAGGGAAGGGCCTTGAATTGCTAATGCAATCCTGCCACCACGAAGCGCAGTAAGTGCTGGTGTGAGTGGCGAATAGGGATGTGAAAATAAGCGTCCTGGAGGTCAAGGTATGCCAAGAAATCTCCTTGCTGTAGCAGGGACAGAATCTGTTGCAGTGCCACCATACTGAACATTTGTGCCTTTTGGAAATTGTTGAGCACCCTTAGATCTAATATGGGTCTCCAACTCCCTGGCTTGTTGTTAAGTGGCTTTTTCCTTACCAGGAAGTAGCAGGAGTAGACTCCTGTTCCCACTTCGTCCTTTGTCACCTTCTACACTGCCCCTTTCTCTAGAAGAGCTCGCACTTCCTGCAGCAGATGTCTGAACTTTTCCGGCTTGTGTGTGGGAGGAATGTCCAGTGGATAGTCTACAAACTCCAGCAAGTGGCCCTGCTGGAGATGGGATAGCACCCATTTTTCAGTTGTGATGTTTCCGCATTCTTCCACGAATCTTGATAGTCGTCCTCTCACCGTGGTGCTGAAGAGGGAGGACCGGTCCCTGGGCTGATCATGGTTGTTTGCTGGACTGGCCCCTAGATTGGGAGGAGCCCCAGCAGTGCTGTGAACCTCTGTAGGGTTTGGTCCTCTCTCTATACTGGTCCCCTGAGGAGTACGGTATCTTGTAGGATGACGAAGACTGGTATGTGGAGCGGTTGTCCCACAAAGTTCTAACATAACACCCTTTCCCAGATCGAAAGGACTGGCACCTTTGTTGCAGCGTGCCCAGGTAATGAGCGGTCTCCGTGTCTGCTTTAATGGACTGCAAGCCTCATCCACCTTCTTCCCAGAATAGGTCTTTTCCGTCGAAGGACATATCTACGACCTGTGACTGGACATCAGGTTGAAAGTATGTGACTTTGAGCCAACCTTGTCAGCGCAGGAATGCTCAATTCCCAAGATGGCGAAAACGAGTCTCGGTGATGTCCACTGAGACTGTGATGGCATAGTCTGATGCAAATTCGCCCTCATGGAAGATGTCCATAGCTTCCTATTTCTTGTCATCTGGCAGAAACTCTAGTATGGGACCGATCTCGTACCACAACTCGCGATCATAATGTGCAAGTATAGCGATTGCATTTGTCGCCCTGATAGTTGTGGCTGCAGTTTTAATAATTTCCTTTCTGAAGGCATCGAGGCGTTCACCATCCTTGTCTGGGGGAGCATAGCAGGAGGACGATGGGTTAGCTGACCTTTTCTTTGCTGCAGCCGAGGCAACAGAGTCTGGCGTAGGTTGGGTGAAGAGGATGGTGGGAGCGCTCTCTGGAGCCCTATACTTTTTGTCGAAGTGGTCCTTCTTCGCTGGGGCTGTAGCCGGATGAGCCACGGTGACCAGGCCATCCTCCCAGACATCCCCCAACACCGGGATGGACATCACTGACTTCCTGCAATGTTCTCTGCATTGATACAGCTTACTGTCTTTGCAATGCTCCTCTACGGTAAGGTCGAACATCATGGCCGCCCTGGCCATAAGCGTGTGAAAGGTCTTTACCTCATCAGGGGGTGAATCCTAATTGAAGATTTCATCGTGGCTGATGGGCAACCAGATATTATTCCAAATTCATCAGTGTGGGACGGAAGTGTGGAAACCACGTCTTCCAAGTGGTTGGAAATCTGTCTCCGACCCTGTATCTGACAGTTGTTGTGGCCTTGACTGGTGTGCACCCCTCCTGGGTGGCAGGTGGGGTCGAATATCATCAGCCTCCCTGGATGGTCCAGGGACATCTGTAGGGGGCAGTCTAGGTGGTAACGGAACTGGAGCTGATGCATGTAGCCTCTGTTGCAAGGTTGCCACCAGTGTGGTTAAGGTGAATAAAATGTCTAATGACATGTCTCTCTGGGGAGGAAACGATGGGGCTGACTGCATCGGAGGCAGGTCGTCCACTGTCATAGATGTGTGCAGGGGGGTATTTCTGGCAGTCTGATTAGGCTTCCCTCACCCCATGGAGAACTAGATTGCCTTCTAGGAAGTGGTGTCCTGCATGATGGGGAAGATGGAGGTGACGTGACAGCCTCCTGTTCACGTTCTTCTACACCCTCAGATGAAGAAAGACTTGGCTCTACCACGATAGTCCATCCTGGTAGCACAGCCACCCCAAGCTTAGGACTTCCGATGCTCGTGGTCGAGCAGCCAGTGCTGACACTGTGCTGGTCGGGGTTTCAGAGACGTTTGCCACTATGGCGGTGGTGATCCTGTATGAAACCCCCATTTTTCCTGTTAATGGGTTTCGTCGGCGGGGCTGTCGACGTAGGTGTCACAGCCACCGATGTGGTTGCCGTCCACAAAGTCGTCGTCGACTGAGTAGCGTGTCCGCTTGCCATTGGGGCTGTCACCATTGATGGTCTCGTCGGCGGGTGCTGGTGGACGGCATTGATAGCTTTGGAGTAGATGATCTGGAGGGAGGACTGGGCATCGACGATGACTCACTGTGTGCCAATTACAAAGGTGATATTGACGGGGTAGCTTTTGCCACCAAGGACGAAGAGTAGCCACTAGACTAAGGCGCGGATTTGGCTGATGGGGTCACTTACTCAGGCCTTGGCTGCTCGTCTCTGATGACAACCCCTGGGCACTGAATTCTGGAGAAGACCGGTCCTTGTGCGAGGATCCGGGCTTGTCATCAGATTTCCCCTTGTGCTTCCTCTTGCAGGTGGCTTGGACCTCATGCGACTTAGACCACTTACTAGAGGTGCTCTGCTGGGCTGTCCTGCCATGCCGTAGTGAGGCATGGCTCCATACAGACGCGGAGTCAGAGGCTCCGCCGGCATCCTGGAGCCACACAACGAGACAACGGTGACGATCCCTCAGCGTCTTGTTGGAAAACAACTGGCAGATTTCACAGTCCTGGATGACATGGTGAGGGTGAAGGCAGTAGAGGCAGCCATTGCGCTGATCTTACACATACATTCTTGAAATCTGCAGTGGGCATAGGTCTTGAACAGGCTCTTCCTCCCAGACTCTGCCATGAGGTAGGCTGAACTACGCAGACGATAATTCATCGAAGATTACCAGCGGCGGGACTGATCCACGGAAACAGCAAAGTCACTGCCAATGATGGTCGTCAAGAAGACGTCAAAAAAGATGAAATCTTTTGTCAAAAATGATTTAAAAATTCATTTTCTTTTAAGAATAGTTGAAGAGAGAATGAATCCTTACACTAACATGCAGTTAAAAATCTGAAGGTGTCTGACAAAGGAGGCGTTAAGGGAGGTTTTCCTATTGGCTGTGGACAGTATGACTCAAAATGACTGTACTAGAGCACAAAAGCAACTGAAAGCTTTCAGTTTAAGTTTAAACTGCTCTATGTTACAGAGGATTCCAAGCCTGATGACCGGCAATATTCACAGCATGTGAATCTAAGAAAGATCAAATGCTGGAGAAAGGGCAGAGCAACCTTGTGAGCATGTGCACAATGTATGGCCAACCAGGATATTAATAGTATAGCAACACAGCAATCCTACACCACATTCATAAGGTACTATCAGATGCACATTAAAAGCTAGGGTGTTGATAGCTGTTGCCCAAATATTAGCAACACAGGTATTCATTTAAATGGGTGTGTATCTTCAGATAGCTAAGAATGGGGGTGGGGTGTGCAGGCTGCATACTCTTTGGATCTGTGTGTTTTTATCAAAGATCTATCCATCGTTGACTTTGACATTTCTCAAGAGTACGTAGTGGAATGAGCAAGAGGGACATAGAGGTAATGCTCTGATTGTTTGCCACTAACCTTCAGAGAGAGGGAACGGGACCAAACATACATTAAAAAAGGGTGCATGTCATGTAGGTTGGTACCTCAAAAGTAAGTATTGTGACAAGGAAGAGAAGAACAAGGAGCAATGAAGGTTACTAGTGAGTAATCAGAGTATGCATTGTGCACCCCCATGTGCCTGCTTCAAACAGGTGCAAGTAAATGTCTGTTTTCTGTGCATTTTAAAAAGCACCATGGTTGTGAATTCTGAATTGTTTTAAAATGCACAGAAAGATCCCCTGATTTGCATAAATGCACACTGGGTAAGAAAGGGCACTTGAATGTATGCATACATGATGCTAACATTCAAATATCCTTTATGAACTGGGCACACCATTTCCTGGGGAGAGTCATAAGATGTGCAGGCGCGTTTAATCACTTGCACCAAAACAAGATTTGACGATTGGCGCTGTTTCCAATGTAGGGTTCATGGGAAATCGTGACGCAAAAAGAGAGAGACATGGCACTATGTCTTTTACAAAACATAAAGGTCAGCAATAAAGCTATTATGTGGACAAATATTAATATGGTAGGTTTACCACGGTGACCCGAAATGCTTTGTTCTTATATAATCAATAAGCATCTGTGCGACTAGTGACACTTAAAGACACATCACACCTGTTAGGATGCACACATGCATATAATATAAATAAGACGCATGATGCCTGCTTTATCAAAGATGCCCTGTAAACAAATGCCATGCCACACAATGCCAGACTAGCCATGTTACAACATTTATCATGCCTGCTTTATCCAAGAGGCCCTGTTAAGAAAGATGCCATCATGACTTTTTTTTACTGTGAATCTTTCATGTATCTTTGCCCCCCACGCCATCAGGAGCTGGCCTGGCGCAAACACCCAGGCGCACACCACCACACACATCCACGCAACATTAACTCGCACATTCACACAGCATATCCGCAGTCAGTGATGCACCATAGACTCCCTCATTCATTCACACAAGCATACACATACATAATACATTTTTCAAGCTCTTACCTTTAGCCCTGGTCTGGATGCTGCTCGTCACTGTGATGCCACACCCCGAGGGAATGCCGTAGCCCTCTGGGTCTGACACCATATGAACAGGAAGCAAAGAGTGCTTCCTAGTTCCTGCACTTGCCAGCAGGAGCTGGAGCGCCACCAAGTCTCTGCCCCAGACCTACTGATTGTGTGAGAAGCAAAGGAGCACCACCTCACACCAGAGGCGTTGCTAGGTGAGGGCTGAGGGGGCTATAGCTCCGGGTCTTTTGGTTGTAGCCCTGGATAGAAGCTCAGGGGCTACAACCAAAAGTCTAGCTAGCCCCGAGTCCTGACAGGCCCAACATTAGCGTAACCCCAGATCTTTTCCAGGCCTAGCAACCTCCCTGCCTCACATATTCAGAGGTGCAGTTTCCCAGCCTGCAGCCACAATGGGACATGCAAGGCTGGGGAAGCCAAACTCCCCGTCCTTGCACAGTCCATTGGACAAGCCCATTGGGAATGTAGACTGTCAAATGGAACCCATGTTGTTTCCCTGTGACAGTTTAAGCCAGCCCAAAAGCGCTCACTGATGCAGAAAGCAGCTGTGGAATGGGCTATCGTACTGGTGGGTCGGAGCCTGCCCCCACCCTCATTATGGATGAACTGCCACTGCCATTTCTTACTGTGGCAAGTCATTATTTTTATCAAGCTTCATTTTCAGTTTTCCTAGTCTAAACAGACTGATGATTGCATCATGTCAAGATTATGTTTATCGTAAATCAAAATAACAAATAAAACCATACAAATTATCTAAATACTTAACTAAATCAAAATAATCGGTCTGGAGGACTCCAAGATGGCAGCGGGTATGGAGTAGCTGTGCCGGCCGAGCTCTCCCGGGCAACGAGTGGAAGTGCGGCGGTCCACCACCCCGCAGCAATCCATTGGCCGGTGGATCAGGGCTGAAATCCGTGCACCCTCTGGGGAGTCAGGGGAGCGCAAAGAGAAGGGGGAACGTCGCCCCTGGAGCCCTGTGTGCAGGCAATAGAGCGAGGGGGTCATCCCCTGCGGTTCGCGTCCCGGCAGCAGAGAGAGGAGCCGGTCTGCCCCCCTTGGAGCCGGAGCTGAGGAGAGGAGGGGGGGCCATCAAGGCAGGCGGGTGCTGTGCGGCCGGAGAACGGGGAGGTCGTCCCCGGCGACCCGCGCTCTGGTGTTGGAAAAAGGAGCTGGGCTGCCCCCTTGAAGTTGGAGCTGGGGAGCGAGAGGCGCGGGCCCCGCCGGCTGCGGGAACGAGGTCCCGGTGCTGGCAGAGCAGCGTGGAGACGGTCGAGGAAGCGCCTGGCGGCGGAGCGCATAGCCGCTGGTGGGGAGCGCTGCGTCGAGGCTGCAGACCGGGGAGAGAGGTGTCCCCCGGGGCGCGGCTGGAGGCCATGCTCGAGGCCAGGAGGTAGGAGGAATCCGGCGCGGGAGAAGAGGACCCTGAGGACACGGGGATCCCGGCGGGAGCGGCAGTGTGGATTGGAGCTGCTGTGGGCTTTCTCCTAGAGCCACAGCGTTGTGGAGCACTACACCGCAGTGAGGGTGGCTGAGGGGGGAGAAGTGTAGGGGCCACGAGGTCTTTGCTGCCCACCCAAGGCCTGGATCAAGTGAGACTCTCAAGGGTGAATTGGGATGGTTTTTGCTGACCTCCTTCCCCCGTTGGTTGGTGGTGCATAGTACTGGAGATTAGAGCTGGCAGGAGGGTCGCCTGCAGTTAGCAGGCTGGGGGCTGGCTGAAGGTTCGGGGGGCCAGGAGATCCGGAATTGGAGACGGGTCACCCTATTGAGCCCCTTACCATTACTAAACCCCTCTCCCCCTTCAGCTGGAGGACACTTTGCGGTACGCCCTGTTGAAACGTGGGCGGGCATAAGGGAGGGCGGTCCAAGACCCGATATTAGACCGCAGGGGTTGAGGCGTGAGGTTGTCCTAGTCTGAGGGGTCTGGGTGGAGGTCAGTCCCTGGCTTGACCTCCTTCAGCCGACTCAGGTCCCTGTTGATGGCCACTCGCTCTAAGGGGAAGAGTGGAAGGGCGCAGCAACCTCCAAGGGACTCTCAGAGTACAAACCACTCTCTGTGGCTTCCGCAGGACATGGGGGAAAGCACTGGGAACGGCAATGAGGTTTCGGTGAGGAGTGTCGCGACAGAGAGAACGCAGGAGCGTTCCCAGATGCATGGCCAAAACCTCATGGGGGAAATCCAGACGCTCCACGCCAACTTGGCCAAGACCTTTCAAGACCAGTTTCAGCTAATGCGCGCTGATCTTAATGAAGCGCTGGGGGAGATCAAGCGGGAAATGAAGCAGTTAGGGGACAGGACGGATCTCCTGGAGAGGGGTCTGCAGGAGGTCGAGAAGGAGACTACAGCTAATAGTGAGGCGTTGGAGCGCCTGGACATAGCGACCCGGAACCTGGAGATTCAGATGGAGGACGTTGAAAACAGATCTCGGAGGATTAATATAAGAGTGAGGCTGTTGCCGGAATCCGTCTTGGACAAGGACTTGAAACAGAAACTGCAGGGGGTGTTTGCGGACATCCTTGGTGGGGTGGCCCCAGGTGACATCGAATTGGACCGGGTCCACAGAGTTGGCCGACTCGCTAAGGGACCTATCTCAAGGCCGCGAGACGTGCTCGCCGCCTTCTCCAGGTACACACAGAAGGAGGCAGTGCTCCTAGCTGCGAGGAAGAAGGAACCAATTTTGTTTAGAGGCCAGAAGATAGCTCTTTTTCAGGATTTGGCTAATGCAACTTTAATAAAAAGAAGGAAGATGGCGTGGCGCCAGTGTTGAAGGCCCTACTGGAACGGGGGATACGGTACAGGTGGACTTTTCCTTTTGGTTTGGTTTTTGATTGGGAAGGCTCTCTGAAACGCATAACATCAGTTCAGGAGGGGGCTGATTTGTTGCGGCTGGATTTGGAGGAGGGCTCTTCGAGCAGGGAGGGGGGAGGTGTGGGGAGCAGGCAGCAGGAGAGGCCCTGGGAGTGGTCCACAGTGGCGGATAAAAAACGGAGGGGGCAGAGGGGGAACGGGGGCATGCAGGGGGAGGGTAGGGGGCCCTGCGGGGAGGGGGGTAGTGGTGGAAGGGCTCTAGTATAATCTTCATTCTAGTCGGATAAGGGGTGGTGGACCTTTACGGTTGACATAGGAGCTCAGAGCCGGGGAGGGCAACATATTGGGGTCAATAAGGGCTAGGTGGCCCGGGGGGGGAGATAAGAGGAGGAGGTGAACATAACGGTTTGGGGGAGTCATGTTAAGTTGGGTGGGAAGGGGGGGTTGGTTCCACTCTAAGTTGGGGTTGTAGAGTGGAAGAGGGGTGGCCTGGGGGGGGTTTGGGAGGGGGTTGTAGCACCAACTGGGAGGGCGTCAGTCCTAGGCTTGACGGGGAAAGAGGCTGGAAAGGAAAAAGGGCGAGGACCCTCCCAACATCTTGCTGGTGAGGAGGGGAGTTAAGAGGGTGGACCTGGAGGGATGCGGGAAGGGGGGTCCCTGAGGAGCAATCTGGTTACCAGAGTGTGATTCAAATGGATGACACATAATGTACGGGGTTTAAACTCCCCGCTTAAGCGGTCCAAACTGGAGCAATTCATCGGTTCTCACAAACCTTATGTTCTGGCTCTGCAAGAGACCCATCTGGTGCGGAAGGATCAACGAAGGCTGAGGTTGAAGGGATTCCCGCTAATACCTTTCGCATCAGGTCCTTCCAAGAAAGGTGGGGTGGCGCTGGCATTTGGGAGGGGGGTAGACTTTCGGGTTGCTGACACCATCCGGGATAAGAATGGGAGATACATCATGGTTCGGGGAGAGTACATGGGCTTGCACCTCACAATAGTTTCAGTGTATAGCCCAAATGTGGGGCAAGACCAGTTTCTGCGTGGGATGGTGGGAACTCTACAAGACTTTGCAAGAGGACAGATAATATTGATGGGGGACCTGAATTTGGCATGGGATGGAAAGAGGGACCGTTCGCAGCTGAGGGGAGAAGGAGGGGGTGTGGTTGCCTCGCCTAAATTGAAGGAACGGTGGGAGGAAGCGGGCTTGCGAGACGTGTGGAGAGTGTTAAGGGGGGAGGAGGAGGGGTTTACGTTTCTTTCGGATGTTCACAGGTCCCAGTCTAGAATAGACTATATCTGGGTGTCTGCGAGCTTGATTGGGGGTGGGTTGACTCCATAGAGGTAGGCCCTGTGGGGATAGCGGACCATAAGGTAGTTCAAATGCGGCTACGGTTGGGGGGTAGAAGGCCGGGGCTGTGGAGGTGGAAGTTTCCGGAGGCACTGCTGAGAGACCAGGTGACGAGTGGGGAGAAAGAGGGGAAGATCCGAGAATATTTTGACCAGAACAGTGATCTGGACACGAGTCTGGAGGTGAGATGGGATGCTTTTAAGGCCATGTTGAGGGGTGACTTAATCGCCCTGCAAGCGGAAAGACACAGACAGATGCAGAGGCTTGAGGAGCAGTTGGAAAAAGAGGTGGAGGCCGCTAGGGAGCGGGTTGGGAAAAACCCCTCTAAAAAATTGTATAAGGAGTATAGGGCGGTAGAGGGTCAATTGGGGATCCTCAGAAATAAAAAAGCGGAGGAGGCCATGTTAAGGGTCAGGCAGAAGTACTATGCGAAAGCTAACAAGGCCGACTCGCTCCTGGCGCGCTTACTGAGGGGTGAGAGGGAACGCAATGTAATCGGGGCGATGAGGAGCAGGGACGGGGCGAGACTCACCAAGACAGAGGAGATTAAAGGGAGGCTAGCAGAATTTTACGAGGATCTATACTCCTCACTGAACCCGTCTAGTGACGCTCAGAGGAAGTTTTTGGAGGGCCTTGCGCTCCTGCGGCTCTCGGACGAAGAGGGGGTAGAATTAAGCCGAGCTATATCAGAGGATGAGGTGCGGGCAATCATTTCAGCCCTCCCCAGGGGTAAGGCCCCCAGCCCAGACGGCTACCCAGCAGCCTTTTATAAGCACTTCTCTCACCTCCTCGTTCCGCATCTGACGCAACTATTCAACTCCTTCAGAGCTAGGGGGTGTATCACTCCATCGATGGAGGAGGCTAAGATAACGCTTATACACAAGGCGGGTAAGGGCCCCGAGGAGTGTACGTCATATCGTCCCATTGCCCTCATAAACACTGAGGCAAAAATGTATACTAAAATTCTGGCGAAGAGGCTGGAGAGGTACCTTCCTACGTTGATTCATCAGGACCAGTCAGGCTTTGTGGTAGGGAGACAGACGGCTGATAATATTCGGAGGGTGGCCCACATTGTTGAGAAGGCACGGAAGACGACCACTCCGGCGATTCTTTTGGCGCTGGACGCGGAAAAAGCATTCGATCGGGTGGAGTGGTCGTTCTTATTCCAGGTGATGGAGCGGATGGGGCTAGGGCCAGGTTTCATTAGCATGGTCGAGGCGAATTACAGGAACCCCAGGTCGCGGATCCTGGTCAATGGGGAAGCCTCCAACCCAATTAGGCTCAGAAGAGGTACGAAACAGGGCTGCCCCCTGTCCCACTTGCTTTATGCAATTTACCTGGAACCCCTATTATTGGCCATAAGAGAATTCAATCGTATCCGGGGCGTACCGTTTGGGGGTGGCCAACATAAAGTGGCAGCTTTTGCAGATGATATGCTGCTCATGTTGACGCAGCCGGTGGAGTCCATTAAGGCGTGTGTTGAATTGTTGACCGAATTTGGGGAGGCATCAGGATTGCGCATCAATCTGCAAAAATCCGAGTTGATGAATCTATCTTTGGAAGAGAGGGAGGCACGGATACTTAGGGAGGTCTCCCCATTTAGGTGGAGCCCAGGGGAGATTAGGTACTTGGGGATTTGGATCACCCCCTCATTGGCCGGGTGGTATGGCGCGAACTATCCCCCTTTGCTTAAAGATATCAAGAGAGATTTACGGCGCTGGAGCGCACTTAAGATCTCCTGGCTAGGGAGGAGAGAAGCGGTCAAAATGGTGATTCTGTCTCGTATCTGGTATCTTTTTCAAGCGATCCCTCTGGCGATTCCGCCGCGCTTTTTTAGGGAACTTGATCGGGTGGTTAGGGACTTCATATGGGAGGGTAAGAAACTGCGCCTGTCTTGGTGCCTCCTCGCGGCGTCTAGGGATCGAGGGGGCCTGGGGCTGCCGGAATTCCGGCGATATCACGATGCTGCACTCCTCAGGGTAATTAGGGAATGGTTCGCAGATAATTATGAAAAGCATTGGGTACAAATGGATAGGGCAGTCGCCCGGCATCACTTGGGGGAAGTACTGTGGCTTCCGCGGAAACTGCGGCCGTCGCACATCTACATGAGCGACATTACAAAGGGTGTGGTGACCGCTTTGGACAGGGTGGTAGGGAGCCGAGGGGTTTCGTCTTTTCCGTCTCCTTTTACCCCTATTTTTGATAATGGAGACTTTACGCCGGGATTGGAGAGAGGGGCGTTTCGAGTGTGGGATGAAGGGGGCTGTAAGACCCTGAGGGACATGTTTAGCAACAGCACGGTAAAAACATTCAGGGTATGCAAGCAGGCGTTTGGAGTCGGGGAGGGAGAGAGGCATAGATATTTTCAACTAAGACATTGGGTAATGTCGACTGAGATAAGGAAAGGGGCCACGAGGGAGCTCACACAGTTTGAACGATTCCTCTTGACCCATGATGGTACCAGGGGCTTGATATCAGATCTGTATAAACTTCTGGAGGGTGGGGGCCCGGCAGTCAGGTGGCCGTATATGAAGGTCTGGGAGCAGCGGAGGGGGGTGGGGCTGGAGAGAAGAGATTGGGAGAGATTATGGAGGTTGGTCCCTAAGTTGATCAGAGCACCCCGATTACAGGAAGCCTGGTATAAGTACATCTTTGATTGGCACTACACCCCAGCCAAACTCCACGCAATGTGCCCCACAAACTCTAGTGATTGCTGGAGGGGCTGCGGGGAGGTGGGCACGGCAACGCATATCTGGTGGGACTGCCCACTTATTAGACCCTTTTGGCGGGAAATTGCAGGTGCTCAAACTCAGACCCAAGAGCTAGGGGAGCCTCGGAGCCCCAGAGAGATTCTGTTGGGCATGGGGGGAACGGAAGAGGGGGGTGGAAGGGCGAGAGCCCCCAAGGCGCACATTGTGTATATTTTGACAGACTCCTACTTCAATCTTTTTTAACACACCACAATAAAAACATGTTGAGCTTACCACCTGCCTTAATCCGCTAACCACGTCGGGTGTTTAACCATACCTTTCCATATAATTTTCTCTCCTTTCTCATGTTTACTCCTGCTCTTATTTTTCTCATCTAGTCACAAGTTAATGTTGCATTTCACAGTGTTAGGGTGTACCTTGAGGAAAAACAAGGTGGTCTTTTCAGTAATCTCTAACCCATTTACCGGCATGACATGCCTACTCATATATGAACTTGACATTGCAGTATCATATTTCTCGATACCATTTTCTACGAAACTGTTTTCTTTTTCATGCAACATTTGTCGCAACTGAATCACAATCAATCTGTGCTGCAATCAAATTTCTGGTATGGTTGTTTTTTGGTGTTGTTTTTGGTTTTTCAAATTATTTGAAATTTTTGACTACACTGGTTACAATTTGTCTTCTGATTTATTTTATCTTGTGCATTCATAACACTAATGATTGCATGTTCTTTTGTGTTGATCTTAATATGTTTTGTATGACACACAGCCTTGACAATGACCATAGTGTCAAAACATGTGTTGGCTGTCCTTTACTTCAATTAAAAAACTGTTCTTTATGGATATCAATTTGTACTCCTATTGAATTTTTACACCAACTACAATAAGTGATAGAGCGCAACCAATCATCCAATTTTTTAGAATTTACGGTTTCAAATTATCCAACCCAGGTGGATGGGCTGGAGGGATCGGTCTGGTCGCTGCCAACAAGAACGTTTTATAATATTCTGCTATTTCCACACATACTCATGAGTATTCACTAGCGTACAGGAACCTATAATCGAAGCCACCTTTTATGCCTTTATTATGTGTCTAAACTAGCATTTTCTTGCAGCCAGTCAAGCCATGTATTAGTGTGGCATGGTTTTATTTTACTGGCCATCTTTGATAAAGAAGGCATGATGAGTGTTATTATGTGGCTAGATGGCATTTTGGAGCAGTTAGTCGAGCTGTTTCTTTGGTATGGCATTTTTTTTTACTGGGCATCTATGATAAAGCAAGCAAGATATGTGTTATTATGTGGCTACACTGGCATTTATGATGTGGCTAGACTCTGGAACTGGTGCAGCCCCTTTGGGTATGTTTTCATATTCTGACATGGCATTTTTAATGGTAAAGCCAACTAGAGTATGTTCTTACATGGGATACAGGCAAAATCAGCGTGCACATGTTTTCTTATAGTATCCTTACTGGCATTATACGCAAATCAACCATGAGTATGTTCTGATATGAGTATACTGGCATATATTGGTGCAGCCAACATGAAAGTTTATGGGAACAGCCATTATGAAAATGATGTTATTCTAGCATACATTTTGGGCAAAGGCATCATAAGAATGCATTGGGAAATGGTCCTGCACTGATGGCGACTTGCATGCATTGTATTTGCTCACGAGTCACCCTACAAATCCAATTGCAAACTGTCTGGCTTTTTACCCAATTTTTCACTTAAAATGTGCTGTATAAATTTGATGGGGAAAACCCGCCCCAATCCCCTTTGGTTGGTTTAGACTCTGTCGCTAAACTCTATCGGTCAGGCATGTTTGGGGGAAATTCTAACTACCCTCCAATTAAAAATGTTATGCTAATCAGATTCTTATTGCATTATTGAATATTATATAGTTAGAACCGTTACACTTTGTGGCTTGTGGCTCAAATGTATTATTGAATATTATATACTTAGAACTGTAACACTGTTGCTTGTGGCTCAAAATTAGGAAACATGAGTCTTCTTAATCCTCTGTGCATTGATTTAGGGATGCTATCTCACAGTTGTAGGTCTCCAGCGGAACAGAAACAGACATGGCTCCTATCATTGGAAGGGTTTGCATCTTTACATGTAATCATACTGTGAAAGTTTAAGGATGGTGGCACCATGGAGCTCACACTCACCTGTCAGTCTTTTTTTGTCGGTACATCAGCAAATATGCAGCCGTGGATCTGTCAAAGAAAGAAGAGACATTTTTGATGCTATATCCACTTCCAGTTTGCAAATGCACCATCCACCAAGCACAATTAATTGCTGTTGTGTTTAGAATACCCATCCACTTGTGTTGGATGAATGCCCCTTTAGACCTAACAAAATCATATCATATTAGCACTGGCGCAGTATGATTTGTGCAGCAGCAGTTACTTGTACTCTGTCAAACTGTGGTTCTGTGCTTAAGCTTTGTATAGCGGTCTGTGATCCTGTTTATTAGTTTCACCATTGCTGAATTTCAAAATAAAAAGCCGATCATCATTGAACTGATGTAATACTAATCACATAATCACCTTGCATGCTAAACATCATTTCAAAAGGCAGTATGCACTGAAAGGCAAAAAGGGGTCTAACAGAGGCCAACAATGAAGTTCCAGCAATGGGATCAGCTGCAGAGTGACTAGTAATGGGAAAATGTTTTGAGAAAGTTAGTGATGTTTGAAATATGCACTATTTTTCGTGCTTTTTAAAATAAATGTGAGCACATTTCCAACCTCCCATTGCCTTCCAATTGGCGCATTCTCGGGGATGGGATTCACAGTCATTAGTAACCCGAGCC
This sequence comes from Ambystoma mexicanum, assembly GCF_040938575.1. Classification (NCBI taxonomy): domain Eukaryota; kingdom Metazoa; phylum Chordata; class Amphibia; order Caudata; family Ambystomatidae; genus Ambystoma; species Ambystoma mexicanum. The sequence continues at coordinate 646,938,554 of NC_090932.1, forward strand.
CTACTCAGCACCCGTTTCTGGGTATCTAATCACTTTGAATCCAACACCTGCAGGCTCCATGGCGTAATGAATATCCCTGAAAAGGGTAGATCTAGTCTCTTTGACCTGTGAAGCATATTTCTGGCTATCAGGCATCCACATTCTGATTGAACACTTGCAGTGCTGGGATGTGAAAAACATACATATGGTTTGGGATTAAGAAATAACTCAACACTCAAGAAGTTTGGTTCAAAGGTGTTTATCTCACAACAAAAATATGCAGAGGGCTTTATGTGGAAAGGATGGAAGAATTGGAAACAACCAAAGAAACCACACGAGAGACATTCTAGCTCAGTTAAGGACCATAATCTGTAATTCCGTCCATCTTGTCCTTTGACCTTTGGCGCTCAAATTGAATCCACTCACATTCTGTGGGGTTTTGAGTGTCTCCTGCATGTCTTTCATGTTTCCGGTGAGAGGTTGTTTTGTCGTCACCTGGTTAGTATGTTGATCTCTAAGGTGTGCAACTCCATCCCTCAAGGCTGAATGGGCCCTGGGTTGTTTAGGTCACTAGGTTCTGTGTACGTCTTCACCATACCTCCCTTAACCTTGGTACAGTGAGACACAAACAGTGCCTTTGTCAATATATGTCACAGTCCCTAAAAGTATGTGTCATATCATGTGGTGGAATGGTATGTGTCCTATCATGTGGGTACCTCTTAGCTTTTTTGGTCTCCTGGCATCCCTTTGTCTGTACCCTCTCACCAATCCCACATCTTCTTTCAAGTACCTTCATGACAACCTGCAACAATAGTGCCCTCAGAAATAGAGTCTTGATGGGTGAATGGGAATGGACCCCGGAATGGGAGTTGCAGTGACAACCCTCTGCCTTGAGATGGACAGCAAAGATGAGAGTCTTCCAGAAGTGGAGGAGCCTCCCACCAGCGAGCTAGCTGGGTTGGGCAGCAGGATCACCACCATGCATTTTTGGGGTGGCATGGGATCAGGTCTCGGACACTTTGGGAGGTATGGCAGTGGGATAGATAGCACCACCCAAGGCCCCCTGGCACGCAGGTGGCACAGGACGAGCCACAATGGTGATGGTGGAGGGCCCCGAGGCTGGTGGGGAAGTAGACCCGGGTGATGGCAGAGTCTGGCCTCCTTGTTGGAAGGGGAAGGTGGCAGACCCTGGAGTTGTACCTGTCCCTGGGGAGCCAAGAAAAAGGAACACAGTGGAGGGAGTGAGAGAGGGTGAGAGCCCCACTGCAGAACTCCCCTATGCTATCTATCTCACAGGTATGGGGAAGGAAGTTTGATTGGATAAGGCCAGATGGCCAATCCCAAGGAAGGGAGGGACATTTAGAGAGAGGAGGCTATTTGGCTGGGGTGGAGAAAGCAGACGCGTGGTGGTGTGCGCCTGTAATCCCAGCATGAGTCTGGGAGGCTGAGGTTGTGGATGGGGGTGTGCGGCTGCTGTTCGCCTCCACTGGTGATCTGTGCTAGAGCTATTCTGAGTATATTCTGTGAAACCCAAGTCATGAAGCCTGTGTTCTGTTCCTGGTGAACCCCAAGAGAAGGGGACTTGTTTCTGTGTCCGGTGGGATCTACAAAGAGGACAAGAAGAGCTGGAGAAAGGCAGTGGAAGGAATAGGTTATTAGAGCGAATATGGTACGGGAAAGAAATTGGAAGATGGTCTGTACTGTGAGTGTACATTTTGTGTGGCAGGTGGGTAGAAGTTAATGTAAGGAGTGAATGTGAAGTGAATGATAATTGGTGAAAAGAGGGTGTTTGTGCAGTGGAGTGGTAGGAAAGGATTAGTAGTGGAAGGAGGGGAGAAGTGGTGAGAGTCGCAGTGGTGAGAGTAGTAGTGGGCTGAGGGGGAGGAGTAGTGGGTGGAGGAGAAGTGGTGGCATAGGAGAAGTTGTGGTTGCGTGGGAGGAGTAGCAGTAGTAGTTTAGGGAGAGTCGTAGTAGGAGAAGGAGAGTTGTGGTTGGAAGAGGACAGTAATAGTGGGAGGAGGAGGCTAGTAGTGGGAGGAAGAGTCAATGGAGGATAGCACAAAGGCAATGCCCTGGTCTTGGAAGCAAGAACACGCAGAGCAACAGAGGTTCAAATCCCAGATCCGCGCTTAGAAACCAAACTCAGGTACGATATTAGGTGCATTATAAAAAACAATAAAAAATTTAAAAAATAGAGGCAGGAAGGCGAAGTGAGACATCGGAGGGACACAAGTTTGGTGGAGATAAGGGAGAAGGAGTGGACGAGCCAGGTGACACTGGGCGCGATCGCCCTGGGTGCTTCCAAGTTAGTTTATGCAAGGCAGTGTCCCTAATTCCTCGAGACTAAGCAGGTCTAGGATAGGGATAGATAGAAAGCCCCTGGGGGAGTCAGTGAGACAATGCTTTAGGGAAACCATTGCAGCTTTAGACCTAAGAAAAGAGACAGTAGGGCTTACCCAGCCATAACACTAACCGGGGTTAACGGGTGCCTGGTCTAGGGTGGGTAACACAAGGGAGTCAAAAGAGATGGCGAGACAGTCCTAGCGCCAACTTCCAAAGCCTGTTACCATGAACTTTCCTGGTCTCCAACCAAGCTCACTAATTTTTTAATGTACTAATTAACCCCTTTGAATATTCTCAAGTCGTCCGAATGCTGTTTGGGGATGAACACCATCACAGTACCTTGCATTCTCCGAAACTCTATGCTTCCGTCTTTTAATGTGGAAGATGAAGTCATCCTATTGGAAAGGGAAACTAATTGTAATGCAACTTCAATTGGAAAATTCAAGGTTTGATAAAACATGCGAAATGCTCACGTGCAAAGACAGAACTGGAAATAGGTGCACTTAAGGAAGACATCTCTACTATCCTGTTGCCTGATATTAGATCGAGACCGAACTGGTGGCCAAGAAGCAGCAGAAATTCTGTGGCTATGAAGAAGACTATAATTGTGGTAGAAGTTTCAACTTTCAGGTAACATTTGGCAACTTACATTTTAATACAAAATGTGCCACTAGTAGCAACCAATCGCCTCCAACATCATCAGACTTTTAACTCGTTTGGGGAGTTGGATTCAAAAACATCAAATTCCTCAAATGCAGCAACTACTGCTACTGCTAGTAGCTTAGAACAAACTCAAAGGAGTATGTACTTTTAGAAGTCACATGATACAAAAAGGGCAACCGTTCAGCTACATTTATGCAAAAGGTGATCTTCAAGGAAAGTACACAGACCCCAGCAACAATGTCAAACTTAGAGGAACAAGAAACAAGAATCACAAGGGATAAATGTGGCATGGGGAACCGCCACAACATGCAACAACGAAACGTCACAAACAGGTCAAAGTGGCACCAAAAGTAAGAACAACATGTGAACCTAGAGACATGAATACATAATTTATCCAAATGTGTATTGCTGCAACATGTACTCAATAGAAGACTCTCTTTTGCGCCAACTAATATTCTTGATCAAACTGAAGTGGGAAATTATCTTTTAGAATTTTGTCAAAATTTGAAATGTATACATTATTTTGCTAACCAACCCAAATGTGCCTACTAATGTTGCACATCACACAATCTGTGATTTAACACAGAGTAAACTTGAGGTATCAACTTGCTTATGAATATAATTGAAGAGCAAGAGATTCATACTCAGGCGGTGAGGCAATGGAAATTGAAACCCATCCTACACTGTGCACCAATTTGACAAGGAAATCTAAATTAATTCAAAATGTTCCAATTGGCAATGTTATTGCTGTGCTTTATTGTGCAATTAGTAATGAAACAAATACAATGAAACACTACTTGGAGTAAACATCGTATCGTACTTAATATAAAAAATAGGTCCCTTACAATTTAAAACAGTACACTATTGTCATCAAGGAGACAGATGGGGGCAATCTCGTTGTAATGTATCATTCTGACTATGAATAAGAAGGAAACCACCAACTCTCTAACAATAACACGTTATTTGCAATGTAAACCCCTTACCAAACTTAAGATTTAGAATGCCAAATCGGATACATTGCACAAAAGGGTCCACCTTTATAGTAAAGAATCACACTACGTGATCAGACCACATCCTATAATGCCTACCGCAAAACTACTCCCAAAGATAAATAAGAACTGTGATTGTTTCCTGCCTTGTTGACGGATTATCTTTAGAGTAGGATCAGTAACCTAACATGCCTATGAGTTAATTAATTTATTAAAAACCCTTTGTATTATTTTTACATGCATTAAGACATACAAGGCATACCTTGGATCGATTATGCATTATTCACTATTGATCTGACTTCTTTATATACTGTAATGAAACATGATGTAGGGCTTGAAGCGGTCACAAACTTTGTTTTTAAATAATTGATCTTTTTATTGTTAGAATTCAAAACAACATGACATCACGGCCAACCCACCCACCCGTTGCCACCTCCAAAAGTGCATTTAAATATTCTAAAAAGGCTGAGACATACTTTGATCAGGTTATAATATTGACGGCCCTGTTAGTATTATAGAAGATTCTTCTGGTGTTAAAAAATGTCATAGTAGTCTCCCACAGCTGTTAAATGTATAATACACTATAAACTGTTTGCCACAATAGCCCTAAGGCTAAGTATAAACAAAATTAACTGCATAGGGAAAAAGGGAAAATGTGTTGTGCCCCCAAAGTGGGACCAGATACAATAAGCCCAATCCACTACAATATTGACACTCATGTTCATGTCTTGCCTACAGGGCTCCATACACATTATGATATAGCCATAGTGTGTGTAAGAAGTCCAAACTCCGATTCTGACATAAGCACTCAAGGAATATTTAAGGAGCAGGGCTCTGTTACCACAGCATTTCATATTTAAATGTACGGTTCCACTAGTTCCCGAAATGTGTTGGCTTGTGTAGCGTGGGAAACCCTCTCGTAGCTACTTGTCTCCAAAGCACAGAGCCTGGCTAGCAGAGCGACCCACTGGGGTTTGGCGGCAGGAGCTTCCATTTTCCAATTGAGAAAAATGGACTTGCGTGCCAAGAATAACATGATAGTCATGGGTTTATGTTTCAGTAGGTCCTCGTGCCATTCCTCTTCACCCTCCCCAAACAGCATCGACTCGGGGGACAGTGCAAGCACAGATTTGTGATAAGTGTTGATGTATTTTGGCCCAAAAGGGAGCAATCAAAGGGCACATCCAGAGAATATGACCCATGGTACCAATGCCACCACATTGTCTCCAGCATGTCACAGACAGGACCAGGCCCATATTATATAACTTTGTGGGAGTATAACCCTATTTTTGTAGACTGAACGACACCAGCAAAATCGTAGAAAAATATCTGTATATATGCCATGTACCTATAGTGAGTCCAAGGTCACTGGACCACATTTTGGCCAAAATGTTATTCCTCGTTAGGATACTCGGGATGCACATACTGAAAAGGGTGTGGAGCTGTGGAAATGACAATAGATCTCGACCAGATTCTCTCTCTCATACCAGAGGGTCCCTGTTTTGGGATTTGGTGGAAGTGTTGGTAATAATAGCTGATTGTAATGTCCTATATTGGAGCTAGTCTGCGTCTGCCTGGCCAATAACGAGCATCGCTGCCTGGAACGGTAGCGGTTATGAATCGTCATATAGGTCCATGGCCCTGACATGTTTCCAGTTCGAGTCCTGGTTACAATGAATTTTAATCTGTAAGCCGTACAAAAGCAATACCCTTACACTTATCCAAAAAGGGGCAACCCCAGTATTGGTTCCTACCATCGATTGCATGTTATGGCATTGGGCAATCGTCAGACCCAGAACTGGGTGCTTTGCAATATGTCTGTGAAGTTTCTTCAGTAGAATAGCTAACATTTCTTGTGGAGAGTATGGACACAGCAGAGCTAGTTCCATTTTCCGCCAGCTTGCCGAGTTTTCAGGGTTTAGCCACCTCTTGGCTCAACATACTTGGGCTGCTAAATAGTATATATTCCACGCAGAGAGCACCAAACCATCGTCGGCTTTGGAAGCTTGTAATATGTTCTTGCTCAAACATGCTTTTTCACAGCCATATAAATTTGGACACTAGTCCGTCCAAGTCCCTAAAGATTTTGGCCGTAAGTGCAGTCAGAATCATAGAGACCAGATATACAAGTTTTGGCAATTAGTTCACTTTAAAAGCATTTATCCTGCCGGTGAGAGAGAATGCTATTGATTCCCATTTGGCCAAATCTGAATTAATATTGCAAAGTACAGGAGGGTAATTTAATTCTAATAAGGCACTCAGATTAGCTTCCACAGTTATCCCCAGGTATTTAACATTGTGGCATTGTGGCCAAATTGGCACACCTCCAACCGGATACCAAGGGATATCCTCTCTCAAAGGAAATACTTCTGACTTATCCAAATTCTCTTTATATCCCACAATGGGGATAAAATTCCTGTAGGAGTACCTGAATGAGAGGAAGGGATGATGAGGTTATAATAGGGATGTATAAAAAGAGGCCGTCTGTGTAAAGGGAGACTCAGCGTTCCACTGGATTCCTAGTAATACCTGGCCAGTCTGGATCTGTCTGGAGTCTTTCAGCAAGTGGTTCTATCGCTAGAGCATACATGAAGGGCGATAGTGGGCACTCTTGCCTCGTTGTAGTGTAAGGAGCAAATGGTGCGGATGTGTGCCCGTTCGTTAAAACGGAAGCCGTGGGATTATGATACAGTAATTTGCCAATCGCACAAACTGACCCCCAATTCCAAATCTGTCACGGACCACAAACATATAATCCCACTTAACCTTGTCAAAAACTTTTTCGGAATCTAGTGAAAGAATCATGTCTCCCAGAATAAGCATCTCCGGCTATTACATGCAATAGCCGTCTTAAATCATCCAATAAGTGTTGGCTTTGAATAACCCGGTTTGGTCATCGCAGACTAGGTGTGAAAGCACCCCATCTAAATGTCATGCCAGCATTTTGCCAGGTTTTGTATCAGAAAGATTAGCAAAATCAGTCTGTAGGACCCACATTCCTCTGCGTAAAGTCCTTTTTGTGGAAAACTATGATATTGGCGATAAGCATAATATTTGGTAAGCGTCCACATTTCCTTGCTTCGGAGAACACTAACTCTAAAGTGGGGGGAAGGGTATCAACCAGGGATTAAGAGAGGTCTATTGGTAATCCATCTGGGATAGCTGCTTTGCCTGCATTAAGACCCTTTATAGCCCAATTTATTTCTTCAGCAATAATTGGGGCGTTAGGTGTCTCCAGTAGAGCCGCTGATATCCAGGGAAGTCAAATACTTCGTAAGAAGTTGTCAACCTGAAGCATATCTTGGTATGGGGAGCCGCATAGTGTTCTGCAAAACGTTTATTGATGTTACCATCGCCTACCAGAAATAATGAATAAATAATAAATGTAATAAATAAAATAGAGGTCCCTTGTTTGTCTCTAATTGAATCAATTATTTGAGCCTGTTGTCTGCCCTCCAGAGCCATCCTATGAAGTGGTCCGTCACTCTCGACGTAAAATGCGTGGGACCAACTCGAGAAGGACTTCTGAGCGTGCAGCGTTGAGATTGTTTTCGTTCTGAGTGGAGCCTAACCAATTGAGTATATGTTGGAGGGTCGTGTGTGCGTTTGTGCAGTTGTTCAGTGTAACCCCCGGCCGTAATGGGGCCCTGTTAGGGGACAATAACAAAATATATAGAGACCACAAGAAACAAGAAGGAGCTTACACGTTTTTATTTAATGTGTGTGTTAACTATTGGATTTACCAGACTGTATCATGCTCCCCACCATGTGGGACACATGGAACACAGGAGGCTGAAGGACAATAGCACGTCTCCCCTGCCAATCAACAGAGACATGGACTGAACTCACCTGGGAGAAGGAAAGAACCGTTAAAAGTGACAGTTGAAAAAGAGAGACAGGGGAAAGAAAGGCAGTGAAAGCAAAGGAGAGTGTAAAAAGGTAGAAAAACAGAAAGAAATAGAAACTGGGGGGGTCACTGTTAGGCAAGATTGTATGCAGTACCCTTTGGGTGCACAACAATAACCCTGACCTCCTAGCAATAGGGACCCAACCTTTGGTATAAGTCTGAACTACACGGGTTGGTAGTGTGGCTGAGCAGCCAGGCTTATCTCAAGAGGGGTCAATGTGAGCAGTAATGGTGTGACACAAAGTAACCCTGACCTCCTAGCAATAGGGACCTAACCTTTGGTATAAGTCTGAACTACACGGGTTGGTAGTGTGGCTGAGCAGCCAGGCTTATCTCAAGAGGGGTCAATGTGAGCAGTAATGGTGTGACACAAAGTTTCATAGCACAGTTATTCAAATACACACTTATACTCATGGCTTCTTGAGAAAACGATTATTAATTTATTTCACAGTACAAGCCTTCTTCCTAAGGGAGCAATATATAGAACAATTAAAATATACTTCAAAACACACTCTTGATTATACCCATTGGGGATGGCACACAGACACTTCCTACAATTTCAGGTGACTTAAATAGCTAGGACACTGTGGACATTGATATATCACTGGTACATTTAGAGCAATACTGAATTTGGTGTAAAGGATAGAATAGAGGAATAAAACAATAGTTAACAAACAATTCACAAACAGGTAAGTACTTTTACAAACCTTCCAATGCAGAGTACATTAACCCTTTCCTGGGGGAAAGGTCAAAGCACAAAGTCAGAGGTAAGGAGGAGTCTCTCGGGGAGCCAGGGCAGCCGATGTTAATTGCACAATGTCAAGGAGACTGAAGATTTTCTTTGCCGGTAGGTAAAAAGTCTTGCACAATGTTTTTAGAAATGTTTGTAGAAAATAGAACACTTTAAGGGCCAAAAGCTGGGAGGCTTGTGATGGGCAAAGCTTTAGCAACTCTGCAAGGTAACCAAGACAGGTCTCAATTGAGAGCAAGCAAGGCTACACAAGAGGTAAGTTCTCTTATACTTTACAGTACCTCTGAGTAGAAGAAATGGTTCCAGATGGCTTCTGTTCCTGTACAGCACTGCAGATCCTGTTGTTCCTGAGCCTCAGTCGTGGGGACAAGAGGGAGGACCTCTGGGGACTCCTGCTCTGCAATGGGAAGGTCAGCGGCAGAAATGGGCAAACTTCGATGCAGCGGCTCTTCAGTGTTTCAGCTCCTCGCATCTGACAGTAAATAGCAACACTGCGGTTCTCGGATACCACATCCGACTTTCCTCGCATCTGGGATCCAGCACTCTGTTGAGGTGGCTCAGGCTTGGTCCACCCTGCATCAGGGAAGTCCGAAGGACCTCTTAGCGCTCGGATCTGACTTAAAAGCAACGCACACAATCAAGTGTTCCTCTCTCTGGCACTTCGGTTCCAACAGCAGCAGCAGTGGAAGTACAGCCAACTCTGAGAGGATGTCCAGACAGGCTTACTTTGAAGTTGATTGGTCCCACCAACTCAAAAGGGAGAAGTCGTCCTTGCAGGTCTTCTCTAGTTGAGGCAAATTCGGAGCTTCAGCGCAGCAGCAGGGCTTCGCCAGGCAAACCAACGGTCTAGGAGTTGCAGCCGGCATCACTTCCAAGTTCTCCTTTGGATTCCTTCATCCAGTGGTCGACTCTGCTTCCAAGCCAAAAAGCCTTGCCTTTTATGCAGGTTTCTCCCATTCATTCCAGCCTAGATGCCAATCACACAGCAGGGTGGCTGTCCTTGCCAGACAGCCAGGCAGCCAATCACCTTTGGGTGCATTCCTGTAACCAAGGGGATTAAGCACAAGGAGTTTTGGGCACCTCCCTCACTTCCTGCCCCTACCAGACATACTGGAGCCAGAGGCGGGCTTCACTCGTGAATCCCGCCAAAGACAAAACGAACAAAAGGAACCAAACCTGGTTTGGCGAGCAGAGTAAATCTCAAGAAGTACCTTTCCAACAAGAAATTGCGAAAAAAGAAGACCGCGCCATTTTGACGAAATGGGCATCCATGGATTGGGTGCCTTACTGCTGCTGCGAACGCTGCCCGTGGTAAAAACACACAATAGTAGTAAAAAGTACACCACTGCCACCAGCCATTAATTGTAGAAAGGGTAACCTAAACATGTTACATGATAAACTAGATAAAGGGGATACTAAGTAACCCCTCCAGCACCCTATGTTAAGATGTGGGCTGGGTCTAGAAAGTTACAAAATGTAAGTAAAGTCAATTTCACTTCACTGCTCTTGGAAACACTAGTTTATCCAAGAGAAGGTATTTAAACCTTTGGGAAATCTAAGAGACTTCCCTGTGCCACTGCACTGAATGTAAAGACGATGCCTATGGATTTTGTCAGACTCGAAAATCAAAATAAACACAGAGGATAAATCACATTAAAATTACATGAGTGATAAAAAGTCCTAAAGTCCAGTAAAAAAGAGTTGGGGATCTCTATCTTAGAAGGGAATTAGCACATTTTTGAGAATTCTCCCTAACAGTCGCAGCCTCGAGCACCTCCCTGGGGCCCTTTGATGGGGTCGAGCCGGGCTGCATCTGCAGCCCGGCATGCAGATAAGCCCTGGGCTCAGTGCGTGGGGCGGATCGGGGGAAGCCAAATGCCCGTGCCCATGGCTGCGTGTGCGTTGCGGACCCTGAGCGAGAGTGTTGCCTGGGAGCAAGTGGCCAGCCCAGTAACCAAATATATCACCCCGGCCCAGGCTGCATGTTCACCGTGACACAAACAGGAGCATGGACTGGTGGCTACAGGTAACAGGTAGGTAACTTGTTCCTTCTCCAGCATGGGGTCTGGCATGGATTCACATGCTCATGAATACAAGAATACATAGCAGTACACACATGCACAACCACAGGAGGTGGCAAGGCTCAACATTAAGCATTTCAACAACTCAACATTAAGCGTCCCTTAATGCCTCACCAGGCACACCTACAAGCGATTAGGTAGCGCAACACTGCTTGGCCGACTCTGGACTCCTCCCTGGAATCCCGATCGACGCAGTAGAATTTCATGAAGGTGTGAGTCGACCTCCACGTAGTAGCACTGCAGATGTCCTGCCAGGGCACACAAGACAGGAATGCCGTAGTAGCAGCGATCGCTCTCGTCGAATAGGCTCTCGGACGGCCGGGCAACGGTCGGTTTGCCAACCGGTGACAGTGCATGATGCAGCCGGAGAGCCGGAGAGCCATCTGGAAATGTTAGCCTTGGAGAGGGCCTTCCCTTGGTTCACAGTGCCAAAGTTCACAAACAGCTGTGATGTCCTCCGAAAACTCTTTGTGCGGTCCACGTAGAACTTCAGCGCTCTAGCCACATCCAGCGAGTGCAAACTCCTCTCAGCCGGCGACGATGGCGACGGGAAGAAAACAGGTAACACCAAGGGTTCATTAAGATGGAAGTCCGACGGCACCTTGGGCATGAAGGAGGAGTGCGTCCTCAGCATTACCCTCGTCTCGTGGAATGTCAGATACAGAGCCTTACAGGAGAGGGCCTGGATCTCTCCCACTCGTTGTGCGGAGGTGATGGCCAGAAGAAACACCGTCTTCCACGATTAATTTTGATGTAGGTATGTGCCAGCCCCGACTTGGCCAGCGACAGCAAGTACGGCAGCACTTGAGGGGCCGTAATCCGTAGAGGGTTGATCTTCTGTGCACGGCACCAGACAGAGAACCTCTTCCATTTATGTCCATTGCATTTAAGAGTCGAGGACGCCCTGGCCTTGGCAAGGACCTCCTTGCAGTCTGCCGGGATATCATAGCCTCTGAACTCTAGTGCTGCAGGAGCCAGGCCTGCAGGTTCTGCGATCCTGAGTCGTGATGTAGGATCGCGCCTCCTTCCCTGGCGAGAAGATCTGCGTCTGTCGGCAGCTTTACTGGAGGGGATGCTGACGTGTCCAGAAGGTCTGGGAACCATATCTGCCTTGGCCACGCCGGTGCGACGAGGATCATCCTGCACCGGGACAGTCTGAGTTGACTGATGAGTCGCAGAGGCAATGGTGGTGCCAGGCAGTTGGTGAAGACCCTTGATGCCGACTTCAAACCGAGGGACAGTGCCTTGAACTGATAGTGCCGCCCTCGAAGCGCAGAAACTTTCAATTCCCTTTGTATATGGGGATGTGGAAGTATGCATCCCGAATTTATGAGATTTTATTCATTTGTTGAGGCGGCAGAGGTCTAAGATGGGTCGCCAGCCGCCGGTCTTCTTTCAGACAAGGAAGTACCGCAAGTATACTCCAGAATCTCTTCGGGACGAGCTCTATCACGCCCTTTTCCAGCATCACTCGTACCTCCAGAAGTAGCTGTGTAATATGGTTTTCTTTCCTGGCTACCGGCGAAACATGGGGACACTTCCTTTGGAACTCCAGAGTGTGCCCGTGGGCCAGGGCATCCAGCACCCAATGGTCAGTGGAGATGGTTTTCCACACGCTGACAAAGTTCGCCAGCCGGCCTCCCACCTGGGTGATCGGGTGGGGGCCCGATGTCATGGCCGGTTCAATACTGCTTCGCCGAGGCCTTGTCACCTTGGAGATGACGACTATGCCCACCGGCCTAGCTGCGACCTATGTAGGCTTCCTGCGACGAAGAGCGGGCCGCTTGATGGTACGACGACGAGCTGCCGCCGAATCCTTTGGAGGCACCTTGAGACTTGCCTCCGGAGGTCTGAAAGGACGGCCGTTGCTGATGAAGCATGCACAAGGCACGGGCCGTCTCCGTGTCTGCCTTGATGGCCTGCAGTGACTCTTCCACCGCCTTGCAGAACAGGTTGTTCCCGTCGAAGGGCAGGTCCAGTACCCTGGTCTGTACGTCCTGACGAAAGTCGGTGGCCCTGTGCCAACCGCGCTGGCAAAGGCAAACGCCATTGCCCATCTGGCAAAACCTGGTGTCGGCGATGTCCGTGGCTACCGTGATGGCGTGGTCCGAAGCCACCTCGCCCTCTTGCAGGATATCAAGGACTTGCACCCTCTTGTCTTCCGGAAGGAAGTCCAGGAGCGGGGCGATCTTAAATCACAGCTCCCTATCGTAGCAGGCCACGATAGCGAGAGAGTTGGCCGCCTTGATGGACCGACGTCCCATGGCGTCTAGCTTCTTCCCCTCGCCGTCCGGTGGGGAAATGGAAGTCGATGTCGTTGTCCGTGCCGATTTCTTCTTAGCCGCCGCAGAGACCACTGAGTCCGGGGGCGCCTGCGCCCGGAGGCACATAGAAGCGGAGTCTGGGACCCGGTACTTCTTCTCATACTGGTCTCTCTTCGCAGGGGCCATGGGCGGGTTCTTCAGAAGCGACAGTCCTTCATCCCAAATGTTGTCCAACAGCACGCTTTTGACATAAATACAACATAAATACAACGTTATTTTGTTGGAAAACGCTGCGGTTTTTCTGTCCAAGTTTCTCAGGCTCCTCCGAGCCGGAGGAGCCTGAGAAACTCGGAAAGAAAAACCGCAGCGTTTTCCAACACAACTGCGTTGTTTCTGCCTGAATCTGCTTTCCCATTTGGGGCTCTCGGGCTCCCCACGGGGAGCCCGAGAGCCCCAAATGGGAAAGCAGATTTAGGCAGACACAACGCAGCATTTAGCATTTCCCATTTGGGGCTCTCGGGCTCCCCATGGGGAGCCCGAGAGCCCCAAATGGGAAATCAGCTGTAGGCAGAAACACAACGCAGTTGTGTTGGAAAACGCTGCGGTTTTTCTCAGACTCCTCTGAGCCGGAGGAGCCTGAGAAACTTGGAAAGAAAAACCGCAGCGTTTTCCAACACAATAACGTTGTATTTATGTTTGCGGTCGCTTCAAAAGCGACCGCAAACATAAATACAACGTTTTTAAAGCTGCGGTTTTATTTCTAAGTTTTCCGGGCTCCTCCAGCCCTGAAAACATAGAAAAAAAATGCAGCTAGTGCTTATTTTTTTAAAAAAATAAATAGCACTTACCGAGATTCAGCTGAAGCTTTCCTGCTCTGGTCTCCGGTCCCCGTCCTCCGTGTACAGCACTAATGAAGGGAAAGCCACCCAGCGGTAGCTTTTCTTTACTACAGCTGGCTGGCTTTTCCTTCATTAGTGCTGCAAAAGCCAGCACAGGAGGGCATCCATTTCACAAAATGGATGCGCCCATGTGCTTGCTTTTGCGAATTTTGAATAGCTCAAAATTTTACATAGGAAGTTTTAAAAAAGAGAATGCTAGTATTTTGTTTATGTTGCCTATCTATTTTTTAAATAAAATGTTTTACTAGACCATGCCTTTAAGGATAATGCATGTGAAAGAAGCCATCAGCTCAAGAACCACATGTACAATAAGTGCCTGCCTTGAATGGGACCCTCTCCTGAATTACTTAACTCCCCTAACCCAACAAGATAAGACATGTTGTTACTGAAAATGAGATATGCACTTGAGACTGTTCTCAACAGTATAACCAACAAAAAGAAGTACAATATTGGAATTGAAAAACTAGACTCCCAATAAGAAATGTAAACAGTCCATGCACAGGTTGTTGAGGGTGAAGCAGCAGCTTCATGCCTCCTCCCGCTGCATACTGGAAAACCCACAAAGGGGGCCCCAGAATAGATATTAGCGCAGATGTACATCATGTGCTATTCGGGGGTGATAGATGTACCACGGGTGACAAACCAACCAGTGTGTATTGCCCCATCAGAAACACAGGGAGGGAAACAGCCATACGTGTTCTTTGAGTATAATTGCTGAAAAGCATTTAAATCGGGTCCGGAGCAAGTGCCATTATTCCAATAAGGAATCCACTGCTTAGAGGCCCAGCTGAATGTGATATTGATTATTAGTGGCAAGCTATATGCTGCGCTGCAGACAAGTCTATGAAACGTCCTACAGTATATTACTTGGCCCTCATCCAACCAACAGTGTCATGTGGCCCAAACGTTACTGTTAAAGTTACAATCTCAGGTAGGCCGGTTCGCATGTAATCAGTACGGATTTCATTTTGTTCGAACTTCACCCTGAGGATCAGGACCTCAGGGTTGTTTACCGGCACTCTTTCATCCATTTCTTGTCTTGGGATTGCACTGCGTTTGAGGCAATAGTGAGTTTGTTTGCGATGCTACGCCCTCTTCCAGCATACTGTACAATATCTTGCTGCTTCAGAAAGTGCCAGGCCTCGTCCGGATCCTCAATGGAGCGCCATTGTTTATTGATTTGGAGACACCACACCACTGGGAATTTAAGATAATAACTATAGTCGGTGCCCTTCAGCGCCTCAAAGAGTGGCTTGAAACCCATTATACGCCTTGACACCTTGACCGAAAAATCATTAGAGAACTGCAAGGTGGAGCCCTCTATCTATATATTACCCGCTGATCGGTATGCCCTCAGGATCGCCATTTTATCTTGAAAATTCTTTAGGCACATTGTGATGATGTGTGGGCGTTCTCCTGCGGATGGTTTTGGAACAGTAGCTCTCTGTGCCCTTTCAATAATGTACTCTCTCGGATTATCCATCTTCAGTTTGTTCAAGAAGTCGTCATAGATGAATCTTTCGATGTCCATGCCTTCAGCATTCTCAGGGATCCCAACCAGGTGAAGGTTATTCTGCCTAGACCTGTTTTCCTGGTCTTCCATTTTGGCCCCCAATCGCTGCACTTCCTAGATCACACCGTCGAGGTCACAGAGACAGCGTTATGATTATCTTCCAGTGCACCAATGCATTGCTCGATGCATTGCTCATTGTCAGTAGTGCATTCAGCTTGGGCATTAAGACGACTGTTCACATCACTCAGTTCTTTCATAATGTCCTGGACAGTACTATTCATTTCCTCGGTTTGTTGTCCTGTAGTTTTCATTTCAGCTATATGGCTAGTAATTTGGTTTGGACATGCATAGTAGTAAGACGTCTAGTAGAACGGTGCAACTGTGTGATGGTGGGAGTATGGTCACTTAGAGTAGAAGCATCTGAGTCCGTAGAGGAGTGTGGCATATCATACTGGATGTTAGTGTAAACTAGTGTCCACTTGCAGGAATGGATCTAATTGCTGCGATTAGAGACCAGAGAGGAATTATAAACAGCAGTGTCAAAACCAAGCGTAATACAACCCGACCAGGTGTTCTTGTCCATCGGTGTACCAGTGGCGTTGCTTACTCCACTCAGGGCCTCTGTGATCACTGGGCTGCATGAGGTGATTAGTGAGAACAGATGCTAGACCAGAAGGGCACTGACGTATCTCGCCATCCTGTTTTAGTAAAGTGTGGCACTTTAAAGATTCACAACAGCGATCCCCATTGGTAACATCCCAGCTTGACGGCCCTTTCTTCATCTGCATCCACAGCGCCGTTCAGTGTGCTATGCCCAGGGTTTCATTAGGTCAAGCTCCAGAACGCATTGTCGTCGCTTGCTCGTCTTCTTCCACAATACGCAAGCAGGGTTGGCTTGTAGAGCCCCAGAACTCGGTCTTCATCAGGGGCAGAGTAGAATGCCAGCCAATGAGGTCCCCAATGTCAGCTGCAGACCTGCGCTCTCCTGTGTCTCCTTCATCAAAGCATGCCGCTGTATGGTGTAGTCCCTATAGTCACGCCGTTTGTTGCTGCTTCAGCGCTTTCTCACCTGACCAAGTATATATCTAGACGACATGCTGAGTTTTATCATGAGTCAGCAGTCAATGGTGAATCATGGCCAGGGCAGGCAGGATGCAAGATGGCGTGTATCCATCGTGGCTCACAGTGTTATCTCAACCCCCTTTTCAGATTTGTCTAAATACTTAGGCTGCCTTCACTATAACAGGGATTGTAACAAGGGAAAGTAAGCAGAGCTGCTCTGTCAGCTCCCGGCTCACAGAACTGCTGGCTCTTGCTTCTGAGGCTCGTGGCCATAGATGTTAGCAGGGCTTGTTCTGTCAAATGGGACTAGTGCCGTGACATCAAGGGCCCTGTAATGATAAGGTGGGATTGTGGGATTCTACCGATCTCCCACGTTATAGCACTCCAGATTTTGGACCCGCAATTCTCCAGCTGTCCAGCTTCACTCGGGGTGTGATCCACATCCCGTTAATCTGAAGAGGGATGGCAGAGAAATAAGCAGTATGCCCGTACATTCCTGATCTGTCACCCAACGGCCAACTTTCTCTGGCGCGATGGTTACAAACATTTTGAAATGTAGACCAGCATCCTTTTTATGAAACGAATCACATGATACTTTATATGTTGGACTTTTGTTTATATAACATCTTATTTGATTAGAGTGTTTAGACAAATACAAGGGACAGCGATGCGCACTACATTTGTGCCAATGCATCCAAATGTATATTTAAGGCCCTATGAACACCAGCATGCATAGAGCCACCCCGTTTTCAGAACAAAATAAAGTTGTCTACTTGGGTAACTATCTAGAGAACATCTTTGTCATGTGGTATGGTAAAGTCTCTAGTCTAGACAGTTATCACCTGTGCTTAAATGATGATACCTTCAATATACAGCTAACTATGACCTATAGAAAGGAAAGTGTCACTTTTTTGATTTACATATCTATTTTGACCCTGGACACTTTAACACAACATCTTTTGGAAAATCAACCACAGATAGCGCTACTTATTACTCTGCTTGTTGACATCCCAAAATATTAATCCAAAATATCCTATTTAGGGGATATTTAGGCATCAGAAGAAATTATTGCAAAATATAAATAATGTGAAACAGATACAAAGTGTAACAGACCACGTCCTTACAAGGGGTCAAAGTTGTGAAATCTTGAACAAGGCCAGGCCTTTGATAGGGTAGTCAAAGTCCTGTGAATAGATGTTCTTGTTCGTAAGATTCTTGATGATAAAAAATAGTGATCTTTATTAACAAACAATCATAACATAAGATTGATTGCAACCTTTTCCTCTCAAAGCTCATGTTTGTACCGGTTACTTTGTAAGCTTTGGGAGATTTTAAATATAGACACTAACATTAAGAATTTCATTACAAACAAGCAATCTGTTACCTGTAGGAAAGTGCTAACTATGAGTAACATTTTGAGAACAAGTTTCTTTGCACCGGTTTTGGTCCAGAATAAGAATTCAATGTGGTTACTGCAACTACTGAATGTGCCTACAAGTATGGCAAATGTAAAATGTGCCCACTCACTCTCAACTGTTCTCATAAAAATGGTAAATAGTTCAATATTAACAAGTTTATCAACTGCCTCACTAATGTGGTTTACATGATTATTTGTGTTTGCTGAAAGACATACATAGGAAGCATGATGAGACTGTTAAAGGAAACATTGATGGCACACCTCTGTACAATTACCAGATCTAATTTAATGTATTCACTGTCATACAACTGGCTGGGATGCCTTCAGGGTGAAGACTGTTAGGCAGAAACCTGTGCAGTTCCCTTTGGGAACACTGCAAAAGATTTAGGACTACAGGTGTTAATTTTTTTTTTCTTTATTGGCAAGAGGTAACAGCCAGTACCACATACATTACAGCAAAGTTACACATTACATGTACAATAGTGAATGTTGAACCATATGTTCTACAGAAGGTTCGGTAGAGACAAACCGGAGATAGGTTACAGTGAAAGCATGCATCATGTAGAGTTATCCGCTCCCAGGGTGGGGGAAAGAGGGGATGATAAGAGCTCTAAGTCCACCTTCCTGTTCAAGTAGCTACAGAACTCTGTCCATATGTATTTAGGGCGAGCATTGGCAGGGAGCAAGTTAATATAGTCTTCTTCGCAGGATTGCGTCCAGGTGAGGGCCTTCAGCCACATTTCCAGGGATGGGGGGGATCTGCGCTTCCAGCAGTGCAGAATGCATTTCTTGGCCATGCTTGCCGCCACATTCAAAAATTTAGCCACCCGTTTCGCCTCAGCCCCCTCCCAGAGCCCAAACAAGAGAGACAGGGGTTCAGGGTCTACGGGAAACCCTACGATTTCAGAGAGGGTCTCAAGCACCGCTTTCCAGAACGGGGCCAATGCCTCACATGACCAGAACATGTGTGCGTGGTCCGCTGCTTCAGATCTACATCTCTGACAGGGGTGGAGGAGATCCCGGGCAAATTTCCCAATCATATAAGGGGTGTAGTACAGGCGATTGAGCAGCTTGTATTGGATACATCTAATTCTAGAATTAGATGAGACTTTGCGAGTGTGCGTGCACATAGTGGACCAGATGTCATCTGTGATGTCTAATCCTAAATCCTGGCTCCAGGCATCACGAACAGTGTGGGGGGGGTTCAGCGGCCCGGGCCATCAGCATTTTATACAGGGAGGATACAATACCCCTTCCTCCAGTGGAGTTGGCTATATAGCGGACCTCAGGGGACTCGGGGCGTTTGTCCGGGTACGTAGGCCACATGTCCTGGATTGCTGCCCTTATGCGGAAATATTGCAGCATCTCCAGAGGGGACCCGGAGTGCCCTGGCCTCCACGTATCTGGGGTGATGAATTTCCCATCAGGGAAGAGGTCGGAGAATGAATGGTATCCCAAGTCCGACCAGTGGCGTATGAGAAGCTGATCCTGAGTGGGGGTGAGACCGGGGAAAGACCAGAGGGGAAGCCACTTGTAGTATGGGAGAGGGGCGGGAACCAAGCGGCAGTATCTGCCGCCACGCTCTAATGGTGGAGGCCACTGGATCAGCAGGGGCCTGCGAGCGATATGTGTGAAACAGGATCAAGGACATGACATTCGCCCCCTCAGTCGCAAGGATTTAAAGTTTAACATGCGGGGGGTGTTCTTGGTGATGGTACCAGTATGTGGCATGTTGGGCCTGGGCGGCTATCCAATACTGAGCAATGTCAGGTGCGTTGAAGCCACCCCTCTCTTAAGGTAGGGTCATATGTTGCCACTTTCTGCGCACAGCACCAGAATGCCAAAGAAAGCAAGCGCACTCAGAGTGCAGATCAGCAAAGTATTGTTTCCCAGGCCAGAGTGGAACATTAGCAAACACGTTCAGTAGTTTAGGAACGATAATCATTTTTATTAGCGACATTCTCCCTAAGAGCGAGAGGGGAAGGTTACGCCATTTTTCAAACCTGGCATGAACGTATTTTGCGGCGGCCCCATAATTATCAGTCAATAGGGAGGATTTAGAGAGGGACACCTGGACCCCTAAGTATTTGATGCCCTCCCGAGCCCACTTGAGAGGGAATTCGCACGCCGGTTTGGAGGTATCGGGAGTAAGGGGAAAGATTTCTGATTTAGAGTAATTTATGGTGAAGCCCGAGAATGTACCAATTTTAATAATTTCGCGCATGATTGGGTTGAGGTGGACTGAGGGGTCCCTGATATACAAAAGCACATCGTCAGCATAAAGTGATATAATTTCGGGAGAATCCCGCAAGCGAATCCCTTTGCGCACGTGGTTGTATCGTACACTATCAGCCATAGGCTCGATGGCCATCGCAAATAGAAGGGGAGAGAAAGGGCACCCCTGTCGTGTCCCTCTGTAGAGGGGGAAAGGAGCCGAGAGGTGAGAGTTAACCAGGACTCTGGCCACCGGTTCAGTGTATAGTAGTTTAATACAGGAGATCATGTAAGGGCCAATCCCCATCTTCTCCAGCACCGCCCACAGGTATTGCCACAATACCATGTTGAACGCTTTTTGGGCGTCTAATGTCACAGCCACTGCGTTGGCTTGAGGGTCAATTCTAGACATGACATTAAATAGCCGCCGAATATTTAAGGCGGTGGACCGAGCCGGGACAAATCCACTCTGGTCCGGGTGAATCAGGAATTTCATGATAGGGAGGAATCTGTTTGCAATGATTTTGGCGTAGATCTTAGTATCGGTATTGATAAGGGATAGAGGTCTATGTGAGCCGCATTCATCCAGAGGCTTACCCGGTTTAGGAAGCACGGTAATGACAGCCTCACGCAGGGATCAAGGGAGGGTGGTAAGGCGCATTGACTCCTCCCAAACCTCCTGGAGGCGCGGAGCCAGTAGAGCAACATGTTCCTGATAGAACTCGGCAGTCAGGCCGTCCGGACCAGGGGCTTTCCCTTTAGGGAGGGCTGAAATGACAGTGGTGATCTCATCGAGGGTAAAAGGAGCATCTAGTTGTTCTTTGGTGGCCAGGGACACAAGGGACATTGGAATGCGGTCAAGGAGGTCATCCAATTCCTGCGGGCTGTGCTCTGGTTTCTGGGCATAAAGGGTTGCATAAAAATCCGCGAAGGTCTCAAGAATGGGGCGGTCGGCCCAATGTCGCACTCCGTCGTTGCCAACAATACTGTCAATTCGGGCTCTACCTCCCTCAGTCCGAACAAGTCGGGCAAGGGTGCGTCCTGGTCTCTCCCCCTCACCATACTTACGGGCAGCAATAGGGCGAGCAAGGTATCTTATCTCGCTTTGGGCGAGGGACTCAAAGTTGTCTAGTTCAGCTCTAATCTGCGCTAGTGTGGGTGGGGAGGGGGTGGCCGCATACTCCCGATCCAGCTCCCCCAGTTTGGACTCCGAACAGCGCAGAGAGTTTCTGATATCTTTCAAGACCCCGGCCTCCCTGGAGATACACATGCCCCTAATAAAAACCTTAAAGGCCTCCCATCTCACCCCGTCAGTTGTATCATGGCGTTTGTTGCGATCAAAAAACAAGGTAATATCTGCAAGGATGTCAGCCTTAAAGACTATATCATGTAGTGCGTCAGCCTTAAACCTCCAGTTACAGTGCTGAGGGAGGGCCGGGTGCAAGGCGATGTCTAAGGTGATCGGGGAATGATCAGAGAATGTGCGAGGGAGAATCTGAGTGGTGAGAGTTTTGCCCATGAGCCCAGCAGAGAGAAGGAAGAGATCAATCCTGGAGTGACTATCGTGGACAGAGGAGTAGAATGTGAACTCCTTAGACATTGGATGAAGTGACCTCCAGGCATCCACGAGACCAGCAGAGAGCATGTGTGCATGGAGGCGTCGAGCAGCCCTGGACAATGTTCTGGGTGCCACACCGGATCTGTCAAGGTCGGCATCAAGGATGAGATTCATGTCCCCACCCCAGATGATGGGTACCCCAACATAGGCAAAGAGAATGTCGAGGATGTGGTCGAAAAAATCGGGTGTGTCGATGCATGGGGCGTATGTGTTGACCAGGAGGCACTCCACATTGGCAAGGAAACAGTGTAGGATCACATATCTACCCTGGACATCTATGTGGCTTGTGCGGAGGGAGAACTCCAAGGACTTGTGAATCAAGGTGAGGACACCTCTGGATTGTGAGGAGAACGATGTGTAAAATCTGTTAGGGCCCCATGACGGGGCGAGAGAGGACGATAGTGGAGCGAGGGCATGGGTTTCTTGTAGTAGAAGTATTTTGACCCCATGCCTCTGGACATAAGCCATGACCTTATGTGCCTTCGTGTAGTTGCTGAGCCCTCTGATATTCCAGGACATTAGCCTAATAGCCATACAGTAATTATTTAGGGGGGATCCGAGTAATGCGTGTCATACCTTGTCAAGTGAGCGTAGGTCACTTGTACAACAACCAAATGTGTGGTACCAAAGGCTGTCGCCAGCCTGCCATTTTTGTTTTTATAACATCCCACAACAACATCTCCCCCCTCCCTCACTGCCAACCCCAACAAGGCAGAGCCCAAGGACCCACCCAGAGTCACATGGCATTTGCGCCCAACCCAACGGGGCTGGACCAGTCCCCAAACCAAACAGGGGAACAGCCACTTAACTAAAGAAGCCAAACAAGGCATTGCAACTGCAGCGGGGGTAGCTGCTGCCGTGAGCCCGGTTAAGACAGTTGAACGGTGGAATGCACCAAACAGCGCACAGCGGTGCCCAAGTTGAGTTCTCAGAGGAGACTACACAGTAGGTTACAGTGAGCAGAGGGTGTGGGAAGAGGATCCAATTACAGGTACTATATTCAGTAAATCATACAGCAATGTCCCCTGATGCATTTCAAGAAGTTTCACCATGAGTTACGACTGTAGGAGAGTATACAAGAAAAAGGCTAAATGAGATTCCAAGGAAATTGCAAATAACAGGTGCGGTAGTAGTACCGCAATGCCACAACTAACAGGTGCATGACTGGCCAATTCAGCCCTCCTCAACCGGCTCCCCCCCGGGGCCCGGAACAGGAATATGTGCCTCAATAAATTTCACCGCCTCTTCAGGGTCAGTGAAAAAGTACAGTTTGTTACGGTGGGTGAGCTTCAGCCTAGCAGGAAATCATATGGCATATTCCACCCCCCTCTCTCTTAGCATTTTTTTCACACCATTGAATTGCCTGCACTCCAAGTGAACATTAACAGAGAAGTCAGGGAAAATGCGGATAACCTGGGACTCAAGTCTCAGTTCTCCTCTTTCACGGGCCAGCCGTAGGATGTGGTCTCGATCTCTGAAGCTGAGAACCTTGGCTATAATCAGTCTAGGGAAGTCGCCCTGCTTGGGGCGAGGGGCCAATGAGCGATGGGCGCGCTCGATGGTAAAGAACTGGGAGAGTTGTGGATCCCTCAGAAGATCTCTCAGAAGGGCCTCGACTGCAGGCTCCATTCTGCCCTTAAGGGCTGTCTCGGGAACCCCTACGATGCGAATGTTATTCCTGCGGGATCTGGACTCCAAATCATCGCACTTCGCCTTGTCCTGCTTCATGTCTCACACCAAGTCAGAGACCGTATCCTGGAGCACATGCACCTCATCCTCGGTGGCCCCAATCCTGGTCTCGGCCTCAACCAGCCTAGTGCCATGCTGGTCTAGTTTGATGCGCAGGGAGGCTACATTGGCATTTATATCATCTAATTTTTCGTGAAATGACGCAAAGTTCTTGGCCATAGACTCCATGATTGATGTGAGGTCGGGCTGAGGCGGACATGCGGATGCCTCTGATTCGTCTTGCAGAGGGGCGGCCCCGGCCTTGTCCTGCTTGGCTAGGGCCTTGGCAAACTTGTCCATCGCTCCCGCCTTGTTTGCCCCTCGTGCTTTGCCGGACATCTTAGAGGGCGCCTTGATATGAATCAGCGAGCGCTTCGTTGAAAGGCAGCAATGGGGGCTGGGGGTTTTAGAAAGGATCAGGGCCCGTAGTCAGAGCTGGGTCGGTTTCCGCCTGGGAGGAAGAGGCAAAGGTCCACCCCAAAGCAATGTGCTCAGGGGGTATGAGCCCCCTTGCAGTGGTCGAGCCAAGAGTCAGGATGGGAGTTTGGTCCGAGGGAGACAGCACTCAGTGGCTCCCGACCTCGAGCAGGGGAGTCAGGCCGAGGGGGGCGAGTATTGAGGAGCAGCGTGGTGCATGGGTAATAGGCATGTAGATTGAGGAGATGAAGCTAGTGCAGAGCGGCCCAGCAAAAGGAGCACCGTCGCAGGGGAGCCTGGCCAGCCTGGGGGGCGATTACAATTCCATGAAAAGAACAGGCGCAGGCCAGGGACAAGGCAGAGCAGATGGGCGCAGTGCACTGTAGACACTGTAGTCCATCAGACCATAGATTGGGTGCACATCCAGTCCAAAGCAGGCCATCGATCTGCAACAGTAATATCCAGGACCGCAGCCGGGGTCAGCCAGAGCCAGCAACGGGGAGGCCTCGGGACAGCCACCCCTCCAAGCCGCCGCCGGAGAGCCAGGCAGTGGGCGGCGGAGCTGGTGCGCTCTGATGGTATCCGTGCGGGGGGGCGCCCAGCGGCCCCCGCAGTGTCCCGTAGTTCTCTGTGCCTGCACAGGGCCTGCAGCGTTGCACCCACCCAAGGGCAGGGGGTGGGCGGCGAGAGATCCGCGACAGGCCGGCGCGGGGCACGGCCCACTCCACTGGGGGAGCGGGACGCAGATGAAAGCGCTGCCGACCCGGGGAGGGCGCGGGATGAAGTCCACAGGAGGAGAAGGAGGGCGATGCCAAAGCCCCAGGCCGGCCCGCCCAGGCCACAGGCGAGCAGTCCCCGGGGGCGATGGGGGGGATGGGCCTCAGAAGAAACAGCGCGGCCCGCAGGCCTCCAATGGCAGCAGGGTGGTGGGCAGTAGAAAGCCTGCGGTCACAATGGGGGAGCGGGACGCATATGGAAGTGCTGCCGACTCGGGGGGGGGGGCCCGTGCAGCCGCCCCGGGGACCAGGAAGAGCGGTAGGTGAGGCAGCAGGATGGAGTCCACAGGAGGAGATAGCGCGGGGGCTCCAGCAGCCCCCACCGCGTCCAGCGCATCCCCTCCCAGGCAGGAGCAGCCGGCGAGAGGAGCCGTTCCGGCAGCCCTGAGGATCCGAGATCCGATGCTCCTCGAGGGGGGAGCGGGCCGTGGCTGAGAGCCGGGAGCGCCGCACAGGAGTCGCCGGCGGTATAGTCCGGGGAGGGAGGGCGGAGAAGGGGGGGCGATGGCAAGGCCCCAGGCCGGCGCGCCCAAGCCACGGGCGAGCAGCTCTCGCGGCAGATAGGGGGGATGGGCCCCAGACGAAGCAGAGCGACCCGCAGGCCTCCAACGGCGCCGGGTGACCTCCGAGGTCCGAATTCGCCTGAAAACCGGGCAGAATGCAGCCGAGGCGGTGGGCAGTAGGATGCCTGTGGTCTCGTCTCCCACAAGTGCGAAGCACCGCTGATCGAAGCGGATATGTTGCAGCCGGGCTACAGAGCTCTTAAGCTAAGCGGCCATCTTGCTGGCTGCTCAACAGCGCCCCGGACTACAGGTGTTAGCAGTAAACCCACTTGGGAGCAGTCTGTACCACCCAGATTTACCTGGTAGCTGTGGCTGAGCAGTCAGACTTCCCTCAAGAAGAGTTAGGCAGTATGCAAAGTATACACAATAGACACTCAGACACAATAGCACAAGCAAACACTGACCAGAGCTTTGGTATCAAAGTATATAATTATTTATTTAAAAACACACTGTTTGAAACACTACAGCACTCTTATTGTAAAATACTCTAAACACAGTTACTATTATGATATATACAACCCTTATTCCTTATCAGACAAGTCTTAGTTAACACCACTTATTTCCAGACAGAGGTGAGCGCTTAACTATAGATGGCACTCCAATAAGTTCATGAAGAAGGGAGGGAAAAAGACAGAATATGTGAAGATACACCACTCTAAGATTTAGGAACACTTTTAGCAAGGCAGAAGAGCAAAAGTCACTTGTGAGCCAAAGTCCATAGGCTGGGCCCACTCTTAGAGAGAGCAGAGCACAAATGCGCCCAAGATCACACAGTCACACTCGGCTTTGAAAGTCTTGCAGAGAGTTCGAAAAGAGTTTAGAGAGGCTCAGAAAAGTTTAGCCAGGGTGTCCCAGGCTAACCCAGGTTCGAAAGCCGGGGGCTAAATCTACCCCGTACAGTCGGTGGCAAGGGAAGCCAGGCGGAACACGGTACCTTAAGTGAGAAGGATCCTCCAGCGGTGGCAGTTGTTCCTGGCAGCGGGTGAAAGTCTCTGCGTCGTCCAGAAGAAGAGAAGATCTCGACTTGGAGGAAAGATGAAGGTTGTTACACTGCCAGGGAAGAAACCAGCCGCAGAGTTTTCCGGTTGAAGACTCTCCGGCAGGAGATCTCCTCTGTCGTTGGGAAAAGTGGTGAGACGGTTCAGCAGGGCTCCACCTGTGGTGTCGTCGTAGCAGGTCGGCTCAGCTTCTCCCTCGTCGGATTCTTAGGTCCTGTGGCAACTTCTGAAGTTCCAGTCCCCAAAGCCCTGCTTTTATGCAGAAAACCCCCATTCACTCAGCCTAGCTGTCACTCAAACATGCTAAGTGGTGAGCCGGCCAGCTCACCACTTGGGCCCATCAGGACGGAGTGCGACTTGAGTTGCCTAGGCAACTCAGTCCAGGGTGCCTAAATCTCCCTCCACCCCTCCTAAGTACCCCAGACAGAAAGGCACCACTTTGGAGGGCTTCTGTGGAGAAGCCCGCCAAAAAGTGGAACAAAGGGCTCGACTTGGGTTGGAGTCACAGAAGAGAACACAAACGCCATTTTAGAACCGAGTTTTGGCAAAAAATACCAACCGGAAAATTAATAATAATTAAATAAACCGGAGGTATGTTCGAGGCTATCGTAATTAAATAAATGAAGATAGTAGCCTTGAACAATGGGAAAATCCCATAGAGAAATATTTGCGGTTGAATATAAAAAGTAGTATCCACTGCCACCACCAAAACTCGATCAGGGGGGACGGAGACGTGCCCCCTCGACTAACAGACCCTGGGGCAATCGCATTGCCCTGGCCAGTACGTCCACAATATGATGGTTTGTACTGGTTCTGTTCAGAATTCAAGACTAGTAAAGTCAATGGTGACTTTACATGCCCTGGGAGACAGTAGTCAGTCCCAGGGTATGGAGTTTATACTGGGGGGTCACTATGACACCCCTGTGTTACTGCACTGAGGGTGCTGTGTAACACACATCACAAAAACACATGAAGCCCTATGGAGTAAAAGACCCCATAGCCCATTAAACACATCTAGAGTCAAAGGAACACACTCAAATCATTTCCAAGAGTGAGGGTAAAAGAGTCTCACTCTTGTCAGGAGAAAAAATAAACCCCAAAAATCCAGCAAAGCTGCTGGGGGACTCACTAGGTTAGGAAATTCAGCCTAAACAGAGAATTCTCCCTAACACTCGCCCTCCCACCCCCCAGACTAAGGGACAGGAGGATTTAATCCACTCCTGGATGAATCTCATACCTCTAGTCGATGACATACATCCTAGAGAGACCATCAGCATTTTGGTGGTGGCACCCTGACCTATGTTCTATGGCCAAATCAAAGGTTTTCCTTTGTAAGCTATATGACCTACAAACCCTTTGAGGAACATCAGTCTTTTTAAAGTTATAGGGGATCTGGTTGACCAGTCCCTCAGAAGTTGTTACAACTTCTGAACCTGTGATAGGCTTTTTCCAGGGGTCCTTATAAAAGATTCCATTAGGTCTAGAGGGGCCTCCAGAGGTACTCACCACCTCTCTGCGGGGTGAAGGTTGGGTCTTAGGCCTCTTGGTTGGAGGGGATGGAGATAAGCAAGGTACATGCTTCTCCTTCCTCTTAGATTTACCTTTACCTACTTTAGGAGTTCCCCCCTTAAGTCTAGGATTTGGGTTGGGGTCTTCAGTAGAAGGTCCAACAGTCTGAAGGATTTTGGCCTTAGACTTTTCTTTCTTGGTTTTCCACCAGCATTGAGAATTACCAGTTCTCTCAGGCCTAGGTAAGGGTCCAGTAGGTCTATCCTCCTCTTCCTCAGATGCAGGGGGGGTCACAGGCTCTGTAACTGGGGGAACAATGATGGAGCTTGGTTGGGGCTTCCATTTCCCTAATGTACTAGCCTGAAATGTGCCTGGGTTAGAGGTCAATTTACTAACACCATGGCTTGTAGTGGGGGTCTCAGTAGAGGTTCCCACAGGCTTAGAGTGGTCCCTTAAGGTGGCCTCTCTAGCCAATTTGGTTAGGTTCTGGTTCTCCATACTGGGAGGCCTGAGGGTATGTGACACTACTCCTAGAGTTCTCAGGTCATTCCCCAACAGGACCTTCCCAGGCACCTCAGTCTGCACACTGACAGGGATCCTCACTGTCATGTTGTTACACTGAATGAGGGCTGGTAGAATAGGAACCATTTGGACAGGGCCTCCAGACATCTTAGTGGGATCTTTGGGTGCCTTTGCCACATCATCAGGTTGAAAGAAGCTTTCATCCACTACTGTTCTGCTGGCCCCAGTGTCTCTCCTGGCAGGAGTATCCTGGCCATTGACAAGAACACTGTCCATGTAATAAACTTTACAGTTTGCAGGTAGAGAGTTATACACAACCCTATTCTGGGACTTAACCAGATCTATGGTCTCTATAGACATAGTTTCTTGAAGACCCAAGGGTTCTTCAGCAAAAGCTTCAAAGTGAGCACTAGCCATCTGTACTTCATCCTCAGACGTGAAGGCTAAGGAGACTGTGCTGATCCCTGCAGGTTTACCCTTGCATCTGGGATCCCCTTTGATATGGTCAGTAGTCTTACAGATATAACATTGTCCAAATGCTCTCTGAAAGGGTGGCTTGTTCTGACCTCCTTCTGGTTGTTGATCAGAAGGTACACTAGCCTGGTTCGGTTTACCCGGGGGCTTACCCTGGTTATTTTGTTGTTTGTGGCCCTCTTTGGTATGGGAGGTATTAGAATTCTCTGGATTCACTTTAGGTGGCTGTTTCCCCTCATCCCTTTTCTGAGTGACCCCTGAATCCTTGTGAGTGGCCCTGTTGGCAACCCACAAGTCAGCAGCCTTAGCTAGTTTTCTGGAATCTAATTCCCTTGAATCAGCCAAGTGCTGTCTGAGCTCAGGAGAGCAGGCATCATAAATTGACTCCAACATTACAAGATTTCTCATTCCCTCATAAGTGTTCACCTTGTAACCCTTAATCCACCCCTCTAAGTTTTTCAAACACTCACTCACCCAGGTAGCCCAAAGGGTACCATTATTCTTTTTGAGGGTCCTAAACCTCTTATGATACTGGGAAGGGGTCTTCCCAAATCTAGCTATCAAAGCTAGTTTCACACATTCATACTCTTTCCTATCCTCCTCACCCAACTCCATTACCACATCAGTTGCAACAGGGGGAAGCCTAGAGAACAACCAGGTGAGTAAGTCATTTCCTGTGATGTTCTGGAGCCCATGATTATATTCAAACAGAGACAACCAATCCAACACATCCAACTTAGGCTCATACATACCAACCAATTCTTTAGGCATCCAGGGTCTTTTAGGACTGGAACTTCTAGAGGAGCCAGAGAAAGAATCATTTTTAACAGACAATTTCTTCATTTCTAGCTCATGCTTGAGCTCAATTTCCCTTAGCCTTAGTTCTTTTTCAGTTTGAGCATTAAGTTTCTTATACTCCAATTCTAGTTTCATTCTTTCCAGTTCAAAGTATTGAGGACTAAATGTGGGACCTGGTAAAGGTCCAGTAGGTACAGCAGGTAGAGCAGACAGAGGCCTGGGGGGACAGTCACAGCAGCCTCACCCTCCTCTTCTGACTCTTCCTCAAGATCATCAACATTTTGTTCAGTTTCAATCTCAATACTGTTATCTACAGTTGCTGGAGTGGTAGGTTCCTCTGAACCATAATCCAGGCTTTGGTTAGCTAACAACCTTTCTATTAGCTCCATTTTCTTGCCTCTAGTCAGGAGATGCTTATGCTTACAGAGAACTCTTAAACAATCAGCAGTTTTTGTAGAAAGGGACTCTCGACTATAACTTTCCATGGTTAACATGTTATAAAGATTACTTTTTCAGTGCTAAGCTTTGTGGTTAGTTGCACTAAGGTATCCTAAAGCACACTAAAATGTATACTCAATACAAATCCCACCGCTGCCACCAGTGTTAGGCAGAAACCTGTGTAGTTCCCTTTGGGAACACTGCAAAAGATTTAGGACTACAGGTGTTAGCAGTAAACCCACTTGGTAGCAGTCTGTACCACCCAGATTTACCTGGTAGCTGTGGCTGAGCAGTCAGACTTCCCTCAAGAAGAGTTAGGCAGTATGCAAAGTATACACAATAGACACTCAGACACAATAGCACAAGCAAACA
Organism: Ambystoma mexicanum; assembly: GCF_040938575.1. Lineage (NCBI taxonomy): Eukaryota > Metazoa > Chordata > Amphibia > Caudata > Ambystomatidae > Ambystoma > Ambystoma mexicanum. Next base: position 646,968,849 of record NC_090932.1, read on the forward strand.
CTGACCAGAGCTTTGGTATCAAAGTATATAATTATTTATTTAAAAACACACTGTTTCAAACACTCCAGCACTCTTATTGTAAAACACTCTAAACACAGTTACTATTATGATATATACAACCCTTATTCCTTATCATACAAGTCTTAGTTAACACCACTTATTTCCAGACAGAGGTGAGCGCTTAACTATAGATGGCACTCCAATAAGTTCATGAAGAAGAGAGGGAAAAAGACAGAATATGCGAAGATACACCACTCTAAGATTTAGGAACACTTTTAGCAAGGCAGAAGAGCAAAAGTCACTTGTGAGCCAAAGTCCATAGGCTGGGCCCACTCTTAGAGAGAGAAGAGCACAAATGCACCCAAGATCACACAGTTACACTAGGCTTTGAAAGTCTTGCAGAGAGTTTGAAAAGAGTTTAGAGAGGCTCAGAAAAGTTTAGCCAGGGTGTCCCAGGCTAACCCAGGTTCGAAAGCCGGGGGCTAAATCTACCCCGTACAGTCGGTGGCAAGGGAAGCCAGGCGGAACACGGTAACTTAAGTGGGAAGGATCCTCCAGCGGTGGCAGTTGTTCCTGGCAGCGGGTGCAAGTCTCGGTGTCGTCCAGAGGAAGAGAAGATCTCGACTTTGAGGAAAGATGAAGGTCGTTGCACTGCCAGGAAAGAAACCAGCCGCGGAGTTTTCCGGTTAAAGGTATTACCCTTTATTTCGCGGTCATGGTAAAACGTGGTATTCCGGTTGCCGGGGTGCTTGGAACAGGCAGGGCGGCCACGAGATGCGTCGGGAAGGCAAAAAGACAGTGAAACTGGTTATCCCCACCAGTCAAAGGAAGAAGACTCTCTGGCGGGAGCTCTCTTCTGTCGTTGGGAAAAGTGGTGAGACGGTTCAGCAGGGCTCCACCGGTGGTGTCGTCGTAGGAGGTCGGCTCAGCTTCTCCCTCGTCGGATTCTTAGGTCCTGTGGCGACTTCTGAAGTTCCAGTCCCCAAAGCCCTGCTTTTATGCAGAAAACCCCCATTCACTCAGCCTAGCTGTCACTCAAACAATCAGGATGGAGTGCAACTTGAGTTGCCTAGGCAACTCAGTCCAGGGTGCCTAAATCTCCCTCCACCCTCCTAAGTACCCCAGACAGAGTGGCACCACTTTGGAGGGCTTCTGTGGAGAAGCCCGCCAAAAAGTGGAACAAATGGCTCGACTTGGGTTGGAGTCACAGAAGAGAACACAAACGCCATTTTAGAACTGAGTTTTGGCAAAAATACCAACCGGAGAATTAATAATAATTAAATAAACCGGCGGTATGTTCGAGGCTATCGTAATTAAATAAATGAAGATAGTAGCCTTGAACAATGGGAAAATCCCATAGAGAAATATTTGCGGTTGAATTTAAAAAGTAGTATCCACTGCCACCACCAAAACTCGATCAGGGGGGACGGAGACGTGCCCCCTCGACTAACAGACCCTGGGGCTATCGCATTGCCCTGGCCAGTACGTCCACAATATGATGGTTTGTACTGGTTCTGTTCAGAATTCAAGACTAGTAAAGTCAATGGTGACTTTACATGCCCTGGGAGACAGTAGTCAGTCTCAGGGTATGGAGTTTATACTGGGGGGTCACTATGACACCCCTGTGTTACTGCACTGAGGGTGCTGTGTAACACACATCACAAAAACACATGAAGCCCTATGGAGTAAAAGACCCCATAGCCCATTAAACACATCTAGAGTCAAAGGAACACACCCAAATCATTTCCAAGAGTGAGGGTAAAAGAGTCTCACTCTTGGCAGCAGAAAAAAATAAACCCCAAAAATCCAGCAAAGCTGCTGGGGGACTCACTAGGTTAGGAAATTCAGCCTAAACAGAGAATTCTCCCTAACACTCGCCCCCCCCCCCCCAGACTAAGGGACAGGAGGATTTAATCCACTCCTGGATGAATCTCATACCTCTAGTCGATGACATACATCCTAGAGAGACCATCAGCATTTTGGTGGTGGCACCCTGACCTATGTTCTATGGCCAAATCAAAGGTTTTCCTTTGTAAGCTATATGACCTACAAACCCTTTGAGGAACATCAGTCTTTTTAAAGTTATAGGGGATCTGGTTGACCAGTCCCTCAGAAGTTGTTACAACTTCTGAACCTGTGATAGGCTTTTTCCAGGGGTCCTTATAAAGGATTCCCTTAGGTCTAGAGGGGCCTCCAGAGGTCCTCACCACCTCTCTGCGGGGAGAAGGTTGGGTCTTAGGCCTCTTGGTTGGAGGGGATGGAGATAAGCAAGGTACATGCTTCTCCTTCCTCTTAGATTTACCTTTACCTGCTTTAGGAGTTTCCCCCTTAAGTCTAGGATTTGGGTTGGGGTCTTCAGTAGAAGGTCCAACAGTCTGAAGGATTTTGGCCTTAGACTTTTCTTCCCTGGTTTTCCACCAGCATTGAGAATTACCAGTTCTCTCAGGCCTAGGTAAGGGTCCAGTAGGTCTATCCTCCTCTTCCTCAGACGCAGGGGGGGTCACAGGCTCTGTAACTGGGGGAACAATGATGGAGCTTGGTTGGGGCTTCCATTTCCCTAATGTACTAGCCTGAAATGTGCCTGGGTTAGAGGTCAATTTACTAACACCATGGCTTGTAGTGGGGGTCTCAGTAGAGGTTCCCACAGGCTTAGAATGGTCCCTTAAGGTGGCCTCTCTAGGCAATTTGGTTAGGTTCTGGTTCTCCGTACTGGGAGGCCTGAGGGTATGTGACACTACTCCTAGAGTTCTCAGGTCATTCCCCAACAGGACCTTCCCAGGCACCTCAGTCTGCACACTGACAGGGATCCTCACTGTCATGGTGTTACACTGAATGAGGGCTGGTAGAATAGGAACCATTTGGACAGGGCCTCCAGACATCTTAGTGGGACCTTTGGGTGCTTTTGCCACATCAGGTTGAAAGAAGCTTTCATCCACTACTGTTCTGCTGGCCCCAGTGTCTCTCCTGGCAGGAGTATCCTGGCCATTGACAAGAACACTGTCCATGTAATAAACTTTACAGTTTGCAGGTAGGGAGTTATACACAACCCTATTCTGGGACTTAACCAGATCTATGGTCTCTATAGACATAGTTTCTTGAAGACCCAAGGGTTCTTCAGCAAAAGCTTCAAAGTGAGCACTAGCCATCTGTACTTCATCCTCAGACGTGAAGGCTAAGGAGACTGTGCTGATCCCTGCAGGTTTACCCTTGCATCTGGGATCCCCTTTGATATGGTCAGTAGCCTTACAGATATAACATTGTCCAAATGCTCTCTGAAAGGGTGGCTTGTTCTGACCTCCTTCTGGTTGTTGACCAGAAGGTACACTAGCCTGGTTCGGTTTACCCGGGGGCTTACCCTGGTTATTTTGTTGTTTGTGGCCCTCTTTGGTATGGGAGGTATTAGAATTCTCTGGATTCACTTTAGGTGGCTGTTTTCCCTCATCCTTTTTCTGAGTGACCCCTGAATCCTTGTGAGTGGCCCTGTTGGCAACCCACAAGTCAGCAGCCTTAGCTAGTTTTCTGGAATCTAATTCCCTTGAATCAGCCAAGTGCTGTCTGAGCTCAGGAGAGCAGGCATCATAAATTGACTCCAACATTACAAGATTTCTCATTCCCTCATAAGTGTTCACCTTGTAACCCTTAATCCACCCCTCTAAGTTTTTCAAACACTCACTCACCCAGGTAGCCCAAAGGGTACCATCATTCTTTTTGAGGGTCCTAAACCTCTTAAGATACTGGGAAGGGGTCTTCCCAAATCTAGCTATCAAAGCTAGTTTCACACATTCATACTCTTTCCTATCCTCCTCCCCCAACTCCATTACCACATCAGTTGCAACAGGGGGAAGCCTAGAGAACAACCAGGTGAGTAAGTCATTTCCTGTGATGTTCGGGAGCCCATGATTATATTCAAACAGAGACAACCAATCCAACACATCCAACTTAGGCTCATACATACCAACCAATTCTTTAGGCATCCGGGGTCTTTTAGGACTGGAACTTCTAGAGGAGCCAGAGAAAGAATCATTTTCAACAGACAATTTCTTCATTTCTAGCTCATGCTTGAGCTCAATTTCCCTTAGCCTTAGTTCTTTTTCAGTTTGAGCATTAAGTTTCTTATACTCCAATTCTAGTTTCATTCTCTCCAGTTCAAAGTATTGAGGACTAAATGTGGGACCTGGTAAAGGTCCAGTAGGTACAGCAGGTAGAGCAGACAGAGGCCTGGGGGGACAGTCACAGCAGCCTCACCCTCCTCTTCTGACTCTTCCTCAAGATCATCAACATTTCGTTCAGTTTCAATCTCAATACTGTTATCTACAGTTGCTGGAGTGGTAGGTTCCTCTGAACCATCATCCAGGCTTTGGTTAGCTAACAACCTTTCTATTAGCTCCATTTTCTTGCCTCTAGTCAGGAGATGCTTATGCTTACAGAGAACTCTTAAACAATCAGCAGTTTTTGTAGCAAGGGACTCTCGACTATAACTTTCCATGGTTAACATGTTATAAAGATTACTTTTTCAGTGCTAAGCTTTGTGGTTAGTTGCACTAAGGTATCCTAAAGCACACTAAAATGTATACTCAATACAAATCCCACTGCTGCCACCAGTGTTAGGCAGAAACCTGTGCAGTTCCCTTTGGAAATACTGCAAAAGATTTAGGACTACAGGTGTTAGCAGTAAACCCACTTGGTAGCAGTCTGTACCACCCAGATTTACCTGGTAGCTGTGGCTGAGCAGTCAGACTTCCCTCAAGAAGAGTTAGGCAGTATGCAAAGTATACACAATAGACACTCAGACACAATAGCACAAGCAAACACTGACCAGAGCTTTGGTATCAAAGTATATAATTATTTATATTAAAAACACACTGTTTCAAACACTCCAGCACTCTTATTGTAAAACACTCTAAACACAGTTACTATTATGATATATACAACCCTTATTCCTTATCATACAAGTCTTAGTTAACACCACTTATTTCCAGACAGAGGTGAGCGCTTAACTATAGATAGCACTCCAATAAGTTCATGAAGAAGAGAGGGAAAAAGACAGAATATGCGAAGATACACCACTCTAAGATTTAGGAACACTTTTAGCAAGGCAGAAGAGCAAAAGTCACTTGTGAGCCAAAGTCCATAGGCTGGGCCCACTCTTAGAGAGAGCAGAGCACAAATGCACCCAAGATCACACAGTTACACTAGGCTTTGAAAGTCTTGCAGAGAGTTTGAAAAGAGTTTAGAGAGGCTCAGAAAAGTTTAGCCAGGGTGTCCCAGGCTAACCCAGGTTCGAAAGCCGGGGGCTAAATCTACCCCGTACAGTCGGTGGCAAGGGAAGCCAGGCGGAACACGGTAACTTAAGTGGGAAGGATCCTCCAGCGGTGGCAGTTGTTCCTGGCAGCGGGTGCAAGTCTCGGCGTTGTCCGGAGGAAGAGAAGATCTCGACTTGGAGGAAAGATGAAGGTCGTTGCACTGCCAGGAAAGAAACCAGCCGCGGAGTTTTCCGGTTAAAGGTATTACCCTTTATTTCGCGGTCATGGTAAAACGTGGTATTCCGGTTGCCGGGGTGTTTGGCACAGGCAGGGCAGCCACGAGATGCGTCGGGAAGGCAAAAAGACGGTGAAACTGGTTATCCCCACCAGTCAAAGGAAGAAGTCTCTCCGGCGGGAGCTCTCTTCTGTCGTTGGGAAAAGTGGTGAGACGGTTCAGCAGGGCTCCACCGGTGGTGTCGTCGTAGCAGGTCGGCTCAGCTTCTCCCTCGTCGGATTCTTAGGTCCTGTGGCGACTTCTGAAGTTCCAGTCCCTAAAGCCCTGCTTTTATGCAGAAAACCCCCATTCACTCAGCCTAGCTGTCACTCAAACAATCAGGATGGAGTGCAACTTGAGTTGCCTAAGCAACTCAGTCCAGGGTGCCTAAATCTCCCTCCACCCTCCTAAGTACCCCAGACAGAGTGGCACCACTTTGGAGGGCTTCTGTGGAGAAGCCCGCCAAAAAGTGGAACAAAGGGCTCGACTTGGGTTGGAGTCACAGAAGAGAACACAAACGCCATTTTAGAACCGAGTTTTGGCAAAAATACCAACCGGAGAATTAATAATAATTAAATAAACCGGCGGTATGTTCGAGGCTATCGTAATTAAATAAATAAAGATAGTAGCCTCGAACAATGGGAAAATCCCATAGAGAAATATTTGCGGTTGAATATAAAAAGTAGTATCCACTGCCACCAGCCAAAACTCGATCAGGGGGGACGGAGACATGCCCCCTCGACTAACAGACCCCGGGGGAATCGAATTGCCCTGGCCAGTATGTCCACAATATGATGGTTTGTACTGGTTCTGTTCAGAATTCAAGACTAGTAAAGTCAATGGTGACTTTACATGCCCTGTGAGACAGTAGTCAGTCCCAGGGTATGGAGTCTATACTGAGGGCTCACTATGACACCCCTGTGTTACTGCACTGAGGGTGCTGTGTAACACACATCACAAAAACACATGAAGCCCTATGAAGTAAAAGACCCCATAGCCCATTAAACACATCTAGAGTCAAAGGAACACACCTAAATCATGTCCAAGAGTGAGGGTAAAAGAGTCTCACTCTTGGCAGGAGAAAAAAATAAACCCCAAAAATCCAGCAAAGCTGCTGGGGGACTCACTAGGTTAGGAAATTCAGCCTAAACAGAGAATTTTCCCTAACAAAGACTTCAATGACATAAGAATATTTCGAATTGGCCATAAACAGTGCAGCTCAAAGGGAGGAGGGGTTTACCACACTACAGCATCAGGAAGAGATAGGGCAAATACATCAATTTATTTGATACCCTCATTGATAACGGACCCCAAACCTATGTTTTCTTGGTGTCTCAATAACTGATGAAATTCATCAAATCAATAATATTACACCTCAAATCTAGACGTGGAACTCACTCTATTTGCTAATTGAGGATTTTCTTTGTTCCTTCAACAGTGTACGTTTTCATTAGTAATGTACTGTACAACCACATTGTCTCCTCACATCTATTATAGCTGGGCAACCTTTAATACACAGATTGTGTGCTGAAACATTACAACTCAGTGAGACCTTTTTTATCACATTTATATACAAGGGGCAAAAATTGCAATCTAGTAATTATCCATCAAAAGGTCACTTGCCAACTCAATCCAATACTTACACACAGCATATCATTTCTTACTCGCCAAGGGTCAAGTATCACTAGCCAATGGCGAATAGCAAGTAGAAATGTTGCATCCTATATAGATTAACATTAATCAGTTCAAATTGTGTACTGATAATATGCCCAGCTATCGTTCCGACATTGTTTTCTTATTTTTTGCAATTTTGAACTTGAGATGTGAAGATGACGTGAATGGCTGGTTTTATTTGTGTTAGTTGCACTATTAACATCAGTAGATGGTATTAGCCATACTGAACATGGTGGACTTTGAGGAACCAAGTCAATGTGCAGCCTTGTCTTCGCTCCTCCAACCTGTCATGGGACTTATTTTGCTAGTGCATCTCTATTTCTGGAATCACAACCATCGAGACACAGGTTCAAGCATGCTTTGCAGAGACACAGGCTAGTGACTTACATGACTTAGGTTATATCCATACATTCATTTTCTCTTGGGTTCTTTTGTGCACAAGGTATTCACCTTATAAATGACTTTTAATAATAGTGCGTGATATGCTCCCTTTGTTTTTTTCTGTTTTAGTTTAAATCATCTGTCCCGCCCTTATAATGTGAGGAAGCATGAAACACATGTAGACGTTTGTATGGATTTAATTATTAGCATGCTTTGCATTACATTTTTAATATAATAAATGTTTGGTGACTATTATGATTAGCTTGTCAAGCTGAAGTACTTCTGTAAACTTTTTACACTGTTTATTTGCGTGCAATGCAATTTTATTCATCGTAAAATAAATGTTTAACTGACTTCCTACAAAGTGGTATTTACAAGTGTGTACTGTGTTCAAACCCCTTTGTTTGGATATTAAACTACTGTATGATTCCAGGATGGCTGCCCGAGAGTGATGTCGCACTTCACCATATTCCGTGCAGGCCTTTCCAAAGGACGAAACAGAGCGAGCTGGAACCGGCAACAACTGAACAGCTAACACTCCACATATTGCTGGTACACTGAAAAAAAAAAAGAATTGTCCTTGGTATCCCGCTCGCCGCGCTTGGCGAAGAGCAAGGAAGAGTATGCAGGCATGCAGTTCAAGGAAATGCCGTACAGTAGGGTTCGAAGTAGGAAGAGGAGCTGGCGGAAGCAGCTTCGAAATGATAGCTCTGCCCCGGATCGGAGGATATCCCCCCTGCTCCCCCTACCCCTGAGAGAGGACCTGCAGTGGAGGCCAGGTAACACAAAAGAAGCCGCAGAAGCGGTCAGTCAGAGAGGCACGCCGCATAAAGTGAGCTGTAACGAGGGAGTGAAGCAGCGGCCCCAGGGGCGTTGCTAGGGGGGGGCTAAAGGGGCTATAGCCCCTGATCTTTTGGTTGTAGCCCCGGATAGAATCTCAGGAGCTACAGCCAAAAGACTAGCTAGCCCCCAGTCCCAACAGTTCCGACATCAGCGTAGCCCCGGGTCTTTTCCAGACCTAGCAACTCCCCTGAGCGGCCCTAAGGATAAGGGAGCAGTAATTCAGGAGCAGAGTAAAGGCGAGGAGGGTGCCGGGCACAGATGCAGAGCAAAAGGCCCTAATATCATAAGGGAGGCTCAGGAGAGCTGCACATCTGCCCACAGAGAGGGACAAGCAAGCCGGCCCCCACCAAGGTACAATCCAGCACAGACAAAAAACACCCAGCAGCACACAAAGCGCTCCCACAACAACAGTGAAAAGAGCGGACTCCAGTATCAGTGGGGGACTTACATCAAGGAAAACACAAGTGAGGCAGAGCCTTATCAACATAACATTAAGAAAGAGCTGAGACGGCTGCATTCAGGTAGCTGAGGAAGCAGAGAGGGTACACCTAGCTTCACAACAACCCTACAGCAAAAGATAAGATCACACAGCAGGACAGACAACAGTGGTGTCGGGGGAGAAAAGTCAATAGACCCTCTACAGGACATATCAGGCACAGTTAAGTCCAATAACAACGTGACCCCCTGTAAAAAGCTTGCCAAGGGGAGCGGACACAAGCTCCCCATTTCAACAACATTAACTGCAAACTGACAGGGCCAAGCGCAGCCCCACTGGATAGTACCTCAAGGCTGGGCGGGTAGCAGCAATAACACTTGGGCACCGTACACACGGTAAACCTACAATCAGCCCAGTAACTTATTCAGATGCCAAAACCCAAAGTGAACCAGACCCCAGCATTACTAGGTGCTAACAAGGGTTTGAAAATTTGCCAACTGGAAAGGTGCTGGCAGCAGAACCCGGTAGATGTCCCTGCAAACAACACAGGAAATCAACATATGGAGGCCAAAGACCTACAGGAGTATGGCGACATGGCATGTAGCAAGGAGGACCTGCAGGAATGTCAATGACCTCAAGGGCATGGAAGAAACAATGTTGGCATCGTTCCAGGAGCAAATGATGAACTTAAAGGAAGAATTAAAAAGCTTCCTGAAAGAGGTTAGGGAAGAGATCAATACCCTGAGCAACAGGGTGAACACTACAGAACAGGGTCTATCTGAACTCTCTAGCGATGTACGACAGAACTCAGAATTGCTGGATCAAATTGCAGCTGCAACGCACAACCTGGTAATCCATTCGGAAGATCTCGAAAACCGATCTAGTAGGTTGAACATTAGGATCAAAGGCTTGGCAGAGACAAATGCGGATGCAGACCTAAAGTTAATACTTCAACAATGCTTCACCAATCTCATAACGGAAGCCTCTCAAGAAGAAATTTGCATTGATCGCATTCATAGGGTGGGACCCAGAAAGGTTGGACCGGGTGGCAGAACAAGAAAGCGTACTGGCAGAACTGGCCTCCTACGAAGTGAAAGAAAAAAATCCTCCATGCTTCCAGGGGACAGACAAATATCACAATAAATGGATCACAAGTCCTTCTGTTCCAGGATTTAGTGGCAACCACACTACTGAAAAGGAGAGCTATGAGGCCTGTGACAAAGGCACTTATAGACAAGAAGATTCCATACAAATGGACCTTTCCCTTTGGCTTACTCCTTTCTTGGGACAGGAAGCAACAGAGGACCACTACATGCTCTGAAGGTTTCTTTATACTGGGAATGGAGGAGGAGGAGACAGACCCCAGAGAGAATATGTGAAGGGCCTCCCAGCAGAGGATTAGACCGTAGGATTGGTCCACCGCAACAGGGAAAATAGGAGACAAAACGGAGAGGGGAGCAAGACGGACAAAGAGAACAAAAGCAGTGATTTGGGGGGCTGGGGGAGGGGAGGAAAAATAACATTGCACCGAGAAAGATCTAATTGGAAACAGGGGGGGGGAATGCAAACAAGAGAATGGTGGGAAAGCAGTATCTAAGATGTATCCAGCCGACTACACAGGCCGGGCGGAGGCTCTGTGATGGCACCACTTGGAGTACACAGAAGGTTATTTAACCTTAAATTCATTTGTTGAAACGTGGGCCGGTTCCCAAGATATTTTGGGATGTATCGTAGGATACCGTGCCTAGACCGGATGAGAGAGGGGAGGGAAGCGTATGGGGGGTTAGGAAGCGAAGGGTGTGAGGGGGTTATGGATAAGGGAAACGCAGTGTCCACTGCCACGAAGAAGGCAGGTTAAGGAGATACAAAGCGACCATAAGACAACACATATTGCCAGAAACAAAGAGACCAAAAATGCTTAGCAGACTCTGGGTGGGAAACAGTATAGGGGGAATACAGTGGCGACACATGTCTAATTGTTTTGGAAAACAGTGGGAAGGGGCCCGAAAGAGCGTGTGCCATGGTGGGGAATAAGCCACTAAGAATACTCTTGCATAACATACAGGGCCTAAACACCCCTAGGAAGCGGAAGAAATTAGAGGTCCAACTTAAAAGGGGGGCGGCAGATATTATCCTTTTACAAGAGACACACCTGAAAAGGGGGGACAGCTTTAGATTGCGCTTATATCATGTCGCACATATCTACCAGGCAGTAGGGAAAAATAAAACAGCTGGACTCTTGATAGGCCTTAGACATTTGTTGGGAGCTACGTTAATTCGCACCCTGAGCAATCCCAACGGTACTTATCTATTTACTCAAATCTGACTGGAGGACTGGGTGTTGACGATAGGCACTATATATGCTCCCAACACAGAACAGGAGGCATTTCTGTGTCATGTCCTGGGTAAACTGGAAGGCTTTGCGGAAGGAGAGGTCTTACTGACAGGAGACTTTAATTTGACTTGGGAACCAGACAAATGAGCAGCCAAGAGCCCATAAGGGGAACAGCCCATCGAGCACCTTAAGGGACAAGTTCTCAGTTTTAGCACTAAGAGACCTGTGAAGAGCAAAAAAAGGAGATGAGGCAGGGTACACATGTTTCTCTCATGTTCAACGCACATACTCTAGGATTGATTATGCATGGGGAACCCCTGGGGTATAAGGGGCATTGATAGAAGTTAAGGTAGACCCGATCTCCCTGTCAGACCATGCCCCCATATGGTTGCAGTAAAGAGGGATGATGCCAAAAAGCTCAGTGTCGTCATGGAAGATGCCTAGGGAAGTGCTGCATGACATAGCAGCACGGGAAACACTGAGGGACAAAACTAGAACCTATTTTGAAATAAACGACACACAAAGGGCCCCTCTTGACATAGTTTGGGACGCCTGTAAGGCGGTGATCAGGGGGGGGGATAATCTCTCTCGGTGCACAAAGGTCTAAAGAGAAGGACATATTAGAAAAAGACTTAGAGGCTGAACTGAGAGATGCTCAAAGAGAAATGTTGGAAAAAAAGAAAAAGGCAAATTATAGCAAGGTAAAGGACATAATTAGACAATTGGGTCTAGGTGGAGTGTGATTGAGTGTTTTGAAGAAGTGAAAAAACAGAGAAGCATAGTTGATAGCCGCATTGCTGCAGGAGAGACTGTCTCCTATTTCCATGCTAAAGAGGTGGGGCCAACTTCCATATACACTCTGGCCACAGCGGAGCATGGTGGAGTGTGATCCAGTGTTTTGTGGAAGTTGAAAAGCAGAGAAGCAGACTTGCTAGCCGCATTGCTGCAGGAGAGTCTGTCTCCTATTTCCCTGCTTAAGAGGTGGGACAAACTTCCATATACACTCTGGCCACAGCGGAGCACGGGGCAGTGTGATCCAGTGTTTTGTGGAAGTTGAAAAGCAGTGAAGCAGAGTTGCTAGCCGCATTGCTGCAGGAGAGTCTGTCTCCTATTTCCCTGCTAAAGAGGTGGGGCCAACTTCCATATGCACTCTGGCCGTGGCGGAGTGTGATCAAGTGCTTTGTGTTTAGTGCTTCGGGTGGAGCAGAAGCAGGACTTGGCACCCATATTCGCCGGGTCCTTAACAGCGCCATTGGAGAGGACCGTGTTAAAATAGCCGCTGGAAAACAAGCAAGTGGTGCGTCAAATCAATCTGCTTTGCTGGAAATATATTTGAAAGCCGTGTTTACGAAATTGTGTGCCTTAGCAACACAGCCCAGCCGTGCGGCGACTGCAGGAGAGGTCCCCTTGGAGCCCGCGAGAGATTGGTTCAGCAGTAAGACTTGGTCTCTGTATATCACAGTGAGACGCAAGTGAACATCCAATCGTTTTTGGAAGAAATAGAAACCTCTAGCCTTTGCCAGGGAGTCACTACCCCTGCTGCTTACTCTTGATAAAACCGTGTGGTGACTACTGGGGATGTCCCCTTTGAGCCAGCGGGTTCCTCTGTGTATTCTTTGGAGGCTTCTATCAAGGCTTTTGCGGGCTGACAGTGGGCATACCATTGTACAACTGATTTTTACCGCCGGAGCAGCGATAGTACAGTGACAGTACTTTAATTGAAGGACTGTTGCCTGGGCTGCACGAATTGTAGAACTGACATTGATTTGCCAGGAAAAGCACCACCTAAACCCAGAAACTATAATCTGAGAAAGCAGAAGCCATATGGAAAAAGTAATGGATATCAGTGTGCGCTTTGGCTGGTGGGACTACGGAAGGGCCTACTGGGGAACCTACGTTGGAAATAAATACACCAACACTTGTGGGCCCATTAAAAAAGGGCCTGGTAAAACCAAGGAAATTACCTCCTTTTTTGCAAAAAATGAGGAAGCCATGAGGCTGCTCCTGCCTGCGGGGCAAAATGAGACTAATGTTATTATTCATGAGGCTCCTGCATCAAATAAATCCCTCTTACACTCTACGTTTGATGGGATCGATAACAATTAATTGCTGGATCTATTTTACCCAGTGAGTAACTATGAGACCCTCAGGGTTGGTAGCGCCAGATACAAATTCTACTGATCCAAGAGAGCCCCAATTACCTGGTTTGACCCCATATACGGAAGATAATTCTGGGCATACCGGTGCTCAACTCTCACAGCACTTATCAGCATCGCCAAACATGGAAATGGATGATACACTGCCATCGTTACATATGGCTCTGTCTGGTTCCAGTAGTCATCCAATAGCCCATGCAATAGGACCAGTTTAAACCTAACGGCGGAGAATAATGTGGTCAATTTTGCAACTGAGGTGCTGTTGAAACTTTGTGGCCATATAGACAAAGAGGTGGAAAGCCATGGGACTATGCTGAAGGTACTATTAGGAAAATCTAATCCTTTAAATCTAATTGATGAGTCAGAATCTGTGGCTATAGCACATCCATGCCCACCTCCGATAATTATTGAATTTGAGGAGCAAGAGATCTTTAACTGCCCCCAGGAAGAGCCAGTGGCTTCTCCCCTCCATTACTCTAGTCATCGTGACAGGCGTCAAAGGAAACGCTTACAAAAACCTGCAAAGGGGCTGAATAAAATTCATAAAGCACTGTCAAGCGTGACTGATCAACCCCTAAATTCCACCATTGACACAGCACCTGTACTGCCACAAATGTCCAAGAAAATAAAAAAGAAAGAGAAAAGAAGGAAAAAACATAGAATGCAAAATGAGGGAACATTAACTAGCTGGTTACTTAAAGAAAATGCCTCAATTTTTTTTTATTTTTTTATTGTTGTATTATTAGTTTGCATAAAACCTTATACAACATATGCCACAAGCGAAGAAATAGGAAAAAGAAAACACATTGTTACCTTTCATACTACCAATACATAAGCATGTGTGAACACACTAACACAGAAGATGGTTATCATACCATACAAAAGAAGAAACACAGCAAGAAATTTCATCTAAAACATCAAAGACATCAACATTATACAAAATTCTTAAAAAAATTCTTAAAAAATTCTTTAAAAAATTCCTTCCCAGCCCTAAAAACAGATTACATAGTAATTATACGCCTTGTTAATATCATTACCCATTAGTATCCTATATTTACCTACACAAACAATTCTCTATTTCTGGCTTCCAATTCCTCCATTATATTTTGGAGCAATGAGTTCAATGCCAGAATCAGAGAAATATTAGCTCCCCACATACAGCGACTCCAGAACAAATTTTTCGACATTTCTAAATCCTCATCAAATCTGCCGGTGAGGAATAGAGCTCGTTTCGACCCAAAATGGACACATGTTAAGACGAGGTGCTTGAGAGTTTCTAGCATGTCAGTTTCTCCACAGAAACGACATGTAAGACAAAGTAAAGTATAATTAGGCACCTTTTCTTTATGTATACAATAATGAATTCTTTCTAGAGTCGGCATCTGATTGAGTCTGAAACGCATAAATGTGGTTCTCGCCCTGTAGCAGGGGAATCTAAGTAAGTAAATGGGGATACATTCCCTTGCATGTACAAATTTAGCATATTCTTTATAAGTTGCATAGGACTCTATTTTATTTACTGTATCCACCCAATCCGCCTTGAATAACAATTTCTTAACTAGGCCGGGTCGTTGCACCAAGTCGTCTAAACTAGAGCCCAAAATAGATAGCAGAGAATTAATTCTGTCACTAAATCCCTTGATTGATTGAACTGACCCAGATTTAATCACCCTATTCAACAACTCATAAAGGGTATTCTTAAGAGGATCGTTCATTTTTCTAAAAAAGGAAAGCTGTCTCCACAAATATCTGGCTTTAAGTGAGACAAGACATAATTCGTGCCGGATAATGGCATTAGGGATTGCCAAGGAAAGGCCCATTACTTCCTTCCATAGTTTTCCCTGAACCACATTTAAATAGGAACTCATATCCTTGGTACAGATATCCAGACCATATAAGAGAACCGGCTCACATTTAGCTAGGTAGAAGCGTCTAATGGGTAGGAGCGAAAATTTACATACTCGAACCCTCAAAAATTTCATTTGAGTTTTTAATTTAGACGCTTTTTCTGCGAGACCCAATTTCCACCTCTTTAGACTAGAGTTGTTAAGAGAAATTATAGCCCAAATATGTTATAGCCTGCACTTGTTCCACAGGGTTGTCCCCCATCTTCCAAACATAAGATTTGACAACTCTCTTCTTAGAGATTACAATCGTTCGAGATTTAGATGCATTGGGGGAAAGATTATTCATCATAGCATATTGGTAGAAAATATCCATCCTTCTACGGAGACCCCGTGGGGTCCGATCGAAAAGAATGAAATCATCCGCAAAGGCCATCCACTCAATAACCAAACTTCCCATCCTAACGGGAGCGATGGAAGGACCCTGACACATATCCTCCACATCGCTGACGTACAGGTTGAAGAGCGTGGGTGCAAGTGAACAGCCCTGCTTAACCCCCACCTCAGTCTCAATGGGATCAGAAAGGGAGCCTTCATAAGATAAGCGCACCCTGACAGAGGTGTTTCTATGTACTAGAGCCAAGAGTTGAACAGTCTTGCGTGGAAAATTCATTGCTAACATTTTGGACCACAATCTATCTCTAATGACCCCGTCAAAGGCGTTAGAGAGATCCAAGGAAGCCATATAGACTTCATCCATTTTAGTTTGATGGACTGTGTCTCTTAAGTGAGCCAAAATATTTCCGTTCAAGTCTGTTCCCAAACCTTCTCTAAAGCCAACCTGAAATTTACTGAAGCAGACATTCCTTCTAGTAAATTTATTAATATCCCTTAAAAGAAGAATGCCAAAGACCTTACTAGCTGCATCTAAAAGGGCTATGGGTCTATAATTCTGGGGATTAAGGACGTCCCCTTTTTTAAATATAGGGACAATAATACTCTGGGACCAGGTTTTAGGAATAGTATGGTTTTTGAAAATATCATCAAATATTGGTTTGAGCAAATCAGTCCATATTCCAGGGGATGTCTTTATGACGAACGGTGGAATGCCATCCGGGCCGGGTGCTCTAGAAGGTTTAAGTTTGTTAATGGCCCATTTGATGTCCTCTAAATCCCACCCACAGTCTTCCACCACGGGGGGACCTAAATCCAGGTCCTGTTCTCTTGTCTTGTGAGGTCAACAGGTAAAGCAAACTTTTGCTTATAAAAAGCACTCCACACTTCTGCTTGGATCGGGCAATCAAGTTTGTCTTTTGCAGGCATAAGCATAGAATTAATAGTTGCCCAAAATTTAACATCTCTGCCCTTACAAAGATTGTGCATCATCAATTGGTGTGCTTCATAATATTGATCCATTCTCAGTGATTTGATCAGATTTTTATGTTTCAATATAATTTTTTTCTTTCTAAGCTGAAATTCGGGGAAGGGAATGGGCATTTTCTTCAAAGCTTTGATTTCACTATATTTGTTACGCTTAGAGGTTTGGATTCTGGGGTCACCCACCCTCATCCTAGGTTTTGTGACCTCCCTTTCGCTGGTGCTACTAATTTTATAGACACATGACAATATAGTATTGTAGTAGACTCCTCCCAGATCTAAATCTTCACCACTAGTAATATGAGGCGACCTTCTGGATAGGAGACCCAAAACCAGGTTATTAAATTTCATAATTATTTTCTTATTCCATACAACCCTTCTCCCATTATTTCCAGCCTTTAGACCACACAGCGAGGGATTAATATAATTACCCACATTTGGAATGGAAAGAGAAAAACATAAGGGAATATGATCACCCAATTCCACCTCCATAAGTGTCAACTTTCCACAAGCTTGCTTCCAGCTATTTGAAACATAGAAAAAGTCAATTCTAGACTTATTACTTCCTCTTTTCCAAGTAAATTTCGGTAAGTCCCAATCCCAAGCATGATCTAAAAGACCCAGGTCCCAATGATCGAGATAATTATCCCACCGTATGCCTCTTTTAATATGTGGAGGGAGCAGTCTGGGAATCACCCCCCTTTCATTTAGTGAGGAACCCTCGGCGCAGGCCGACTTGAAACCCCCTCCCAAGATAATGCGATTGCCAAACCCTTTCTCGAACCACCCTCCCAGAATCATATTCAGAGTATCTTCCACTTCATCAATCGCCACTTTTAACGGGTTCCAATAGAGATTCAGCAAGAGAATCGGTTCAACCCTATACTCTGAAGTGAGAATGATGTCCAAAAGCCACTCACTCCTAAAGATCACCTCCCCATAAAACCCCAGATTACGATCAATAGCAATAATCAGACCACCACTAGGTCTCCCCAAAGGTCCACGTGATGCTAAAGAAGAAAAAGTATAGAAACCTTCTATATGTATATCAGACAACATCATGGTTTCCTGAAAAAAATAAATACGGGGGCGCACATAGTTATCCCTTTTATTCAAAAACATATCAAGGTGAGCTCCCCCGCATGAATTCCAGGAAATCACATCTATATTAGAACTGTTAGGAACGCCCGCTATCTTGTCTGAATATCTCCAAGGTTTTAAGTGCTGGCTGTAACCATGACCAATCCTGGCCACTATTTAGAAGGCTAGAAATTAGTGCCAACCCTGGACCCAAGTTTTCTAATTTATTATTGCCTGATTGTGAGGTTTGTTGAATTTGGTTGTTATCTGTTTCCTTATATTGGAGAAACTTATCAACCTCTTTGTCATCTGATAGAGTAGTTAGATCATAACCCAAAGAGTTGAGATTCTTTTCTTGAGCACGTACCATATCTGCTACCATCGCTGAATGAAAACAACTTACCATAAGATGGTTATTATGATTAGGTAGAGAGATGGAATCTATGTCATCAGTTGTTATTGCTCGTAATAAGGGAATCTTTTTAAACAGACTTAAAAGGTAAGTTCTATTTAAGTAAACCTGCAAATCTGTATCATTATTATTGATCCAACCCAGTATCTTCCCTGTACCGATCTTTATAGGGTGCTCGACCAGACTCGATTGCTTCATTATATGGTCAGTACTAGATTTAAACACAGCCTTTCCTCGAGATTCTTGGGTTTTGGATAGATATGTATCTTGGAGGGTATCTCTCGTATTATTACTAGTAAATTCAGTCCCCTTCTCAGCTGACACCATCGGTCCTTGTAAGGGGGAAGTACTGGGAGATGCTACTGCTGGAATTTCTTGAGAAGTAATAGGGTGCCCAATTTGTTGTGTACCTACGGATGTTCTAGCATGTTTGGTACTAATTATTTTACCGAAGGCTGTCATCTTTGTTTGTTTAGTTTGTATGCGCTCCAGACCAACTTTTAGTATATTATTCTCCTCCGTATTTAGGTCAGTATTGATTTCCCCCCTGGGCAGGGAGTCTTTAATACTAGGTTCCCCCCAAACCTGACCATCTTCTTTATTAGATACCTTGTGGTTCCCCCTATCATCAGGCTCTTCCTGAGACGGGATATTTCTAATACCTTTAAGATTCGCATTTCTGCCTTTAATTTTTGTATTAGGCATATTTTTGCTTTTTTTGGGCATCATAGACTGCTTTTTTGTCTTTTTTCGTCTACCGACAGGGGATTGGGGCATCTCATTTATATCGTAGTTCGAGCTAATAACTGGAGCAGGTACATCATTATTCATATTAGAACCTATTTCTAATACCTGAACTGCTAATTGTTCCTCTCTGTAATTTGTCTTTTGTTTA
Source organism: Ambystoma mexicanum (assembly GCF_040938575.1). NCBI lineage: Eukaryota > Metazoa > Chordata > Amphibia > Caudata > Ambystomatidae > Ambystoma > Ambystoma mexicanum. Next base: position 646,987,799 of record NC_090932.1, read on the forward strand.
CATTTTTGTCCTTTTTTTGAAGAATTATGTTGGGAGATTATTGAGCCCTCACTACTAATGTTTAGACATTCCCCCTCTTTTATCGTTTCTCTCACCTGCATCTGAGCGCTGGACTTTTCACTGTCCTGTTCCTGAGTGGGCCCTTCTGTTGCCATAATTATGGCATCCAGAAGGACCGAAGGACTATCTGGACAGCACAGTTCCTTCCCATAGTTTTCGTTATTGATTTTATTATCTCCTCCCCAGGAGGCTCGATCCTCTGCCACCATATTTGACGTGGTGGGGCGATCTCCTGTCAGCATAACTTCCAACAGAGTAGTAATCTTAGCGTCCATGGTCATTAACCTAGAATCTAGTTCCTCTCTATATTTTTCAAATAGACTCTTTTCTTTAGTAGTCTGTTCGTTAAGGTTCTTAACCTCCACTATACCCTCTAAGAAAGCCAGACGAGTCACCAATTGGTTGGAAGCCGCTTGTTGTCCTACCAAAGAGCACCCAATCGTCTCTTGGGATTCACCTAGGGTTTTCAAGGCCAAGATCAAACTAATGTGTAGATTGGATAAAAGTGGTATCAGGTGATCTCCTCTCTCCTCCCTTCTCAGACCCGGAGACTCCTGTTTATCTTCGGCTACCCCAAGATTTTCCAATATGGTTTGCTGAGGATCGATAGCTTTATCTACAGTTATGGGCAAGTCATTCCTTTCCATATCTGTTTGGGTATGCCTAGTCTTACAGTGTATGGATGGTATAAGTGTCTTTGTGATCGGTCTAATAGGGGATAGATGTTTACCCTCTTGTTGTTTCCACATTGTAGGCGTATTTCTATTTTGTGAGAGTGTATCAAATGGCGCACCCTCTGATAAGCTCCTCAACCCCTTGTCTTTGGACAAAAATCTACCTACTGGTATCTCTAAATCAACTATTTCTTTCAGCAGATGACCTGTAGCATCTGCCGTAGTAAAAAAGGAATCATCCAAATCACTCTCTCCAATGGGCTGGTTGAGATTATACTTAGAGCAGATGGGGGTCTCTTTAGATTGGTCCCTCCCACCCGCCTGCTTAGAGCTCCCCGACTGAGGAGAATCGAGGTACATCTGCACCTTATCATTATTATCCTTCCCAAAAATAAATGTTGCCGGCGAAATATGGGTGAATTGCAGAGTTCCACCGGGTTGTTTCCCCTTCCATATCAGAGACTCCAAGCATTGTTTATCTCCTGTCTGTAATTTCCCAGTAATGATCCTCTTCTGAAGAGGGGTGGACGCATGATACCTGACTACCCTTTTAGTATCAATTCGACTTTGTTGAAGACATTCCTCATCTGTGAGTTCCTGTCTAGAGTCTGGTATGTCCCTATTTGCCCCCATATCCTCTATGTCTGGTATGTTCACATTTGCTTCAGTCAACGTTACAACATTCAAAATTGCAGGATCTATGGTGGGATGTCCCTTCGGGCTCCCTTCCGCTCTAATATTTGAATTTTCATTGATATTCTCAACCAATGAAATCGAGGCAGCCATATTTTCAATGTGGTCAATACTATTAAGCGCCTCACGATGAGTCAGAGAGCCTGATTGGTCCTCTGCTATCTTAATAGCTTGAAGCCGGAGGGAAAAACAGCTCGCAACCTCTGATATAATTCTGGTTACGTCAGTTTAAAAACATCTAATATATCCACAATTGGGAAATGAGTTTGAAGTAAACACTCAGTTGCAGGGTTGGGAACGCCCGGCGGCTAATGGAGCTGCCAGAGTCCGACTCTCCACCCCGTTCCCTGGTAGTTTAAGATGGACGTAGACCACAGTACTCACAGCCAAACAGCGGCTCCAGCCCTTACTGCCTCCAGGGCTTAACGCCGCAAGGGTGGTTGTGCCGGCAATATGAGGAGTGAGGTGATCACGTGATCTGTCACGTGATGGAAGTAGGCCCCGCCCCCTCCAGGAAGCGGCCAGGCAGCAAGAGCAGCGCTCGCAGTGCTGCGTTCGAAAGTAAATAGCAGTCAGAGGAGCCGACATGCACAGTACCAAACACTCCTTCCAAATAGATTAAGAACACGCCGCAAGGGCGGTTGTGCCGGCAATATGAGGAGTGAGGTGATCACATGATCCGTCACGTGATGGTAGTAGGCCCCGCCCCCTCCAGGAAGCGGCCAGGCAGCAAGAGCAGCGCTCGCAGTGCTGCGTTCGAAAGTAAATAGCAGTCAGAGGAGCCGACGTGCACAGTACCAAACACTCCTTCCAAATAGATTAAGAACACGCCGCAAGGGCGGTTGTGCCGGCAATATGAGGAGTGAGGTGATCACGTGATCAGTCACGTGATGGTAGTAGGCCCCGCCCCCTCCAGGAAGCGGCCAGGCAGCAAGAGCAGTGCTCGCAGTGCTGCGTTCGAAAGTAAATAGCAGTCAGAGGAGCCGACGTGCACAGTACCAAACACTCCTTCCAAATAGATTAAGAACATGCCTCAATACAAGAATCAGAGGAAAGTGTGGCTGCTGTAATACAACTGGAAGAGGGCTCGGTTGAAATTGGGCTTTCCAATGCTATTGCAGCAGGACAGGGAAAACTGACGGCTGAAAGTCCCAAAATCGAGCCACTAATAACTGTACCGCCAATCCAGCCTCCAATTAAACCTGAGCATACAGTAACCATCAGTCAGAGTAACTCAATCATAAAAAGATCAGTGATAAATCACCCAGCACTATTGAAATTGTTTACTAAGGTCCCTTCATTACGGATTCTGAAGTCCAGCTATCTGGAATTTGTGCAACCTTTGGGTCCTCGGTATGATGACATGTCTAAGATTAATTGTGCGCTTTCAGCCACAGCATCACTTATTAGAGCACAATATGAATCGTAGGAATTTCTGGGATATAATCTGGATAGTAAACCAGAATTGAAATCCAGTGATAGTGTATGTGATACATGTAAAAAATGCAATAAAAATGAAAAACATACAGTACCTACATTCCCCCCCAAAAAAGCTGAGATGCATGGTTTTGATGACACACAGGGGTGGAAGTGGCTACAGAGCATTATCCACGGTATGGGTGGGTACACACGATTGAATTAATATCATGTCCTGCAACACCCAGGGTCATTCTCATTTTATCTCTGAGGGGGGCTCACTCCCATCAATTGGGAACTTCAATATCTTTATGTTCCAGGAAACCGGGATGTGGAAGGCTTTCTCCTTGGATGGGCATGCGATCTATCAATCATTGGCAGCAAAGGGCTCAAGGAGAAGACCGTCATGGGGTCTGCTGATAGGGATTTACTGTCATGATGCCTACCTCCAAGGAGCCAGGTCCGACCCAGCAACCCCAGAGGCAGGCATCATTTCCCCCAGGGAAGTTCCAGCGGGCCCAAGCTGGGGCTCATGTTGGACCCCAGTCCTGGCGCCTTAGGCGCCAGGCTCATAAAGCTGGACATGTGTTCAAGTGTTTTTATGTGCACTTACCTGATGCAGACCATGCTGCTACATCCAGGACCTCTTGATTCCTGAATGGGACTACTTTACCTGTGGGACTACTTTCCACCTGGGTGTGGTCGGGGAAGGATACATACCTGATCGGTGGAAGGATACATACCTGGAACTTCTTCCAAAGCTATTTAAACCCCACCCGAACAGCCACACATGCTTCGCGTTGTTCTGCACCTAGCAGCTGGACGCTCACCGTGTCTGCTCCTGCTTCTGGACTTCAGCCACGCCTGTCAGCATCCTGGGACACCTGCAAAGGGTGATAAGAAGAGAATTCGAGAGGAAGAAGGCCTTACCTGCTAAACCAGCATCACAGAGACATTTCACCGATGATCCTGAAAAGGAAGACATCATTTTTAAAAGCATTTCGCTCTGATCGCTGCAGCGCTGCATTTCACTCACCTTTCTTGGGCGCCTCCATCTTCAGCAGCGATCAACCGGATCCGCAGCCACTTCCCAGAGCCTAGAGAGAAAAAGACAAGAACACAAGGTGAGAGAAGGAAGGGAATAGAAAAAGCTCAGTTTCCTTCTAAGACTTACCTGTTGGGTCATTCCCATTTAATTTCGGGTCTTGCTGCTTCCAGGCATTTTCCGGACCCCGGCCCCTATGGGGAAAAGACATCAACATTAGCGCTTTGTTGCAAGAAGTCTCCAAAGGAATCTTCATTCATCACCTGAAAAAGACAATGAACATTATTATTTAAAGCTTGAACTTTTGAACTTGCAACAGAACTTTTACAGCGCCTTACCAGTATAATCAAGCTTACCTGAACTCCCATCCAACCTCAATCCAGTGAAGTAACTGGGTTCAACGCGCCCCTGCGTCAGAAGCAGGATGGAGAGCTCGTCCTTTCAGACCCTAAGATGAGACTTCACGGGGGATCGTGGAAGGGTATCGAGGAGGGTTGGAAGGAAGTGGGAGGCTCAAGCATTATTCCGCCAGATTGTAATACTCCCTTTTCACGTACAGGAGGATATTCCTGCGAGCCAGTTTAGCCAGAGTAGAGGGGCCCGTCCTATCCATCTTCAGAGCCCTGCGCTTCACCATTGAAGAGGCATCAGCACTCGAAACCAGGCCAGCGCCCCCGTGGGAATCAGGTGAGCGTGACAGAACGCGAAGCCTACCCACAATTTCCCACCCGGGCGCTATGGAGACTTCCAAGACTGAGCAGCTGGCCCAGCTTTTTGGGGGAATTACGGGCAGAGGTGCACTCAGCCCGCCAGGAGACTAACGCTCTCAAAAGAGAACTGATCCTATCCAAGGAAAGAACAGATGACCTGGCCAAAAGGTTATTGCAGGCCCAGGCAGGGCACACTCCTTTACCGAATTCCGGTGGTACTGCCACATCAATGGGTTTGAATAACCCGGTACAAATCAATCTACCTGGACACATGCCTTTGGCCCCTCCTGAACGTTTTGCGGGGGATCCCAAGAATTATGCCGTCTTTATGAACCAATGTCGTTTACACTTTCTATGCAGACCCGGGGCCTTCCCTAACGACCAGACCAAGGTAGCCTTTATAATATCTTACCTCAGTGGCAGTGCTGCCGATTGGTCTATTCCATTGGTAAATCAGGATGATCCCATTCTCCAGGATTTTCAGAGCTTCCAGGTCAGCATGGAAAGATTGTTTGCTCGACACTCTCAAGGACAGGCCCTTGATAACGAACTGCTATCCTTACGACAAGGTAATCAGGATCTCCTGTCCTACATTGCCACCTTTAATAGACTGGTTGTGGAAACTGGATGGCCAGAAAATAAAAGGATCACATTGTTTCATCGAGGCCTGCGCGGAGAGCTTAAAGGCGTTCTAGCTCAGATAGTAAATCCACCCCAGGTCTGCGCAGATTACATAGACTTTGTGGTTCAACTTGATCACAGACTTCAAAATAGAAAAGCAGATCGGTTCAAGTACGAAACTCGAGTACCGATCAAAACCCATGCTAACTCCAAGAGTGCCGATGTATCCGTACCTATGCAAATCGGCGGTGTTAAAGGACCATTAACGCAGAAGGAACGAGAGAGAAGGCGGCAAATGCAACTTTGTCTGTATTGCGGGGCTTCCGGTCACTTTCTTCAAAATTGTCCGGTTAAACCACCTAAGAAGGTGGTTGGAGCCACTGATAACGATTTATTGACACCTGATTCGGGAAACGACCTAGCCCGACAAGCGTAGGGGTCCGCTTGCCGAGCTTGAAACAAACTCTTTGACCTCGCATTTTGTCATGCCAATGGTGCTCGTGGACCCAAAACAGCCTCAGCAGTTGCATGCTATAAAAGCATACATCGACAGTGGAGCTATTGGAAATTACGTAGACCGTGAATTGGCTTCCAGGATTAAGCTCCCTCTCCACCCGAAAGTAACCCAAGATGTCATTACTACAGTAGATGGAACCGAAATAGCCTCAGGGCCTGTAACCCATTCCACTGTTGAATTGACACTGGTGGGTCAGGATGGACATCGGGAAGCAATCGTGTTTGATGTGATCAAGGCCCCACAATTTCAAGTAATTCTTGGAATTCCTTGGTTAGAAACACATAATCCAAGAATAGACTGGCGAGCAAAGAAGATAAGTTTTCCTGATTGTGAACCAACTTGTTATCCAAGAAATCCAGCTATGGGGTTAGCCTCAGCAACTTCCACCTCTGTACAGCTACCGTCAGAATACCAAGAATTCCAAGACGTTTTTCAGAAAGAACAGGCTAACACGTTACCTCCCCATCTATCTTATGATTGCCAAATCGATCTGGTACCCAATGCTCAACTACCTTGTAGTAGGATTTATGCTCTTACGGAACCTGAGAACCTGCATTTGCGTTAGTATTTAGATCAGTACCTAGCCAATGGTTTTATTCGCCCGTCCAAGTCTCCTGTCTCTTCAGCTTTGTTCTTCGTGCCGAAAAAAGAGGGCGACCTTAGAACATGTATAGACTATCGCGCCCTAAACCAAATAACGATTAAGAATCGTTATCCTCTGCCCCTGATCCCTGAGCTTATCGACCAGGTGAAAGACGCTAGTGTGTACACCAAGTTAGATCTCCGAGGAGCTTATCACCTGGTGCACTTAAAAGAAGGCGACGAATGGAAGACTGCATTCCGCACCAAATTTGGGCTCTTCGAATATCAGGTGATGCCCTTCGGTTTGTGCAATGCACTTGCCGCCTTTCAGTACTTTATGAATGATATTTTTCGGGAACTTATTGATGTCTGTGTCATTGTTTATATTGACGACATCCTGGTGTACTCTTCTTCTGAAGCCGATCACAGAAAACATGTTAGGGCAGTTCTTGAGAAATTGCGCCAGCACAAACTATTTGCCAAGCTCGAAAAATGCGTTTTTCATACCACAAAAGTTGAGTTTCTCAGATTCATCCTGACACCTCAAGGAGTCCGAATGGACTCGCGAAAGGTGGACGCCATCCTCAAATGGCCATCTCCTAGCTCGGTGAAGGGAGTTCAGAGCATGCTTGGCTTTGCCAATTTCTATCGAAGATTCATCCCGGAATTTTCCCGAACAGTCCAACCCATCACAGCTCTCCTAAAGAAAAATAAACGCTTCGAATGGACTCTTGAGGCCGAACAAGCCTTTCAGGACCTGAAAACCAAATTCACCTCTGCACCTGTATTGAGGCACCCGCACCCAGATCTCCCTTACATTGTGGAAACCGACGCATCCAGTTCGGCCATGGGAGCTGTTCTGTCGCAAAGAGACCCAGAAACTAACCAACTACACCCTGTGGCCTTTTGGTCCAGAAAATTCTCTCCTCCTGAAATCAACTACGCAATTACCGACAAAGAGTTACTGGCTATTAAATCTGCTTTCAAGGCTTGGCGTCACTACCTTCTCGGGGCAAGACACACCATCACCGTAATTACAGACCACAGAAATTTGCAGTATTTAAAGACGGCCAGAGCTCAATCTTCACGACAACTCCGATGGGCTCTATTTTTTGCGGAATTTAATTTTGTAATTACCTATCGCCCTGGCTGCAAGAATGGTAAAGCAGACGCCTTATCCCGGATTGGCATGAAAGAACCCAATTCGAGTTTAGAACCTGTGCCAATCATACCTGAACAAAGAATCTTAGGCTTAACTTCATTGCAAACTATTGAGGATATCCAAATGCAAGTAAAACAACTTCTAGACTCTTCAGCCTTACTGGAATGGAGTCAAAAGGGTCCTCATTACACCGTTAAGGATGATTTACCCTACTTCCAGGAGCGGTTGTTTCTGCCAAGTAAAGAATTGCAGGAACTTGTTATTGCCCATCATCATGAATCATTAATGGAAGGACACCCTGGTATCGCTAAAACGGAGGAAAAAAATCAAACGCCACTTCTGGTGGCCTTCTTGGAGAAAAGACATAAAGTCTTTTGTGTTGTCTTGCGGAATTTGCGCCCAAAACAAGGGTCAAAAGAAAAGGCCTGCCGGCCTACTTCAACCCTTGGATATTCCACCGGCACCATGGCACACCTTGTCAATGGACTTTATAACTGACCTGCCTCCTTGTGGTGGTTACAACACTATCCTTGTAATTGTGGATCTATTCTCCAAAATGGCCCACTTTATCCCTTTACAAGGGTTGCCTTCAGCTTCCACCTTGGCCAAGGAATTTCTGGAGAATATAGTTCGCATACATGGTTTCCCTTCCATATTAGTCTCGGATCGTGGAAGTCAATTTATCTCCCATTTTTGGAAGAAGTGTTGTCAACTAGCACAAATAGATGTGCGGTTATCCACCAGCCACCACCCCCAGACCGACGGACAAACCGAGAGAACCAATCAGACTCTCGAGCAATATCTTCGGTGCATGTTACACCAATCCGAGTTGAATTGGAAAGACATCCTTTGGATCGCAGAATATGCATACAACAATTCAGTGCATTCTGGAACCGGACAAACTCCTTTTTATACTTTGTATGGTCACCATCCTCGGACCTCTGACCTAGAGCCACCTCTGACCCTGGAAATGCCCGCAGTAAATCATCTGCATTCCACAATAACCCGAGCCTTCAAAGACGCTGCAACTCATTTACAGCAAGCCAAGAAAAAGTATAAAGAAAACGCTGATTTGCACCGAAGTAAAACTCCTCCTTACCAAGTAGGAGACCAGGTATGGCTAGCAACTAAACATTTACCCCTCAAGGGCCCGCGAACCTTCAATCCCAGATTCATAGGACCTTATCCCATCAAAGCTATAATCAACCCAGTGGCCTTTAAACTGGATTTACAGTCCAACATGCGTATTCATCCAGTTTTTCATGCATCACTTTTGAAGCCAGTACAACAAGGAACCCGACTGTCCAAGCCTCCAGACCCAGTTCAAATTGAAGGGGAATTAGAATTCAAAGTTAAAGACATTTTAGACTCCAAGGTGTTAAAGTCGAAACTCTTCTATCTTGTTGACTGGAAGGGATATGGACCTCAGGAGAGATCGTGGGAGCCTAGTAACCATGTTCACGCACCTCGATTAATACAAAGGTTCCACCGGAGATTTCCAAACAAGCCAAAACCCCCGGAGGGAACAACCTTGGGAGGGGCCTTGAGGAGGGGTACTGTCATGATGCCTACCTCCAAGGAGCCAGGTCCGACCCAGCAACCCCAGAGGCAGGCATCATTTCCCCCAGGGAAGTTCCAGCGGGCCCAAGCTGGGGCCCTTTGGACGCAGTCCTGGCGCCTTAGGCGCCAGGCTCATGTTGGACCCCAGTCCTGGCGCCTTGGCGCCAGGCTCATAAAGCTGGACATGTGTTCAAGTGTTTTTATGTGCACTTACCTGATGCAGACCATGCTGCTACATCCAGGACCTCTTGATCCCTGAATGGGACTACTTTACCTGTGGGACTACTTTCCACCTGGGTGTGGTCGGGGAAGGATACATACCTGATCGTTGGAAGGATACATACCTGGAACTTCTTCCAAAGCTATTTAAACCCCACCCGAACAGCCACACGTGCTTCGCGTTGTTCTGCACCTAGCAGCTGGACGCTCACCGTGTCTGCTCCTGCTTCTGGACTTCAGCCACGCCTGTCAGCATCCTGGGACACCTGCAAAGGGTGTTAAGAAGAGAATTCGAGAGGAAGAAGGCCTTACCTGCTAAACCTGCATCACAGAGACATTTCACCGACGATCCTGCAAAGGAAGACATCATTTTTAAAAGCATTTCGCTCTGATCGCTGCAGCGCTGCATTTCACTCACCTTTCTTGGGCGCCTCCATCTTCAGCAGCGATCAACTGGATCCGCAGCCACTTCCCAGAGCCTAGAGAGAAAAAGACAAGAACACAAGGTGAGAGAAGGAAGGGAATAGGAAAAGCTCAGTTTCCTTCTAAGACTTACCTGTTGGGTCATTCCCATTTCATTTCGGGTCTTGCTGCTTCCAGGCATTTTCCGGACCCCGGCCCCTATGGGGAAAAAAGACAAAGACATTAGATGAGCGAATGCAAAAACAATACCTGAGCGCTCATCTAGGACTTACCTGATCTTTACTGGAACTGCACTTTTCACTTCGGGTTGGCGCCATATCTCCGGCATTCCGAACCCCGGCCCCTATGGGGAAAAGACATCAACATTAGCGCTTTGTTGCAAGAAGTCTCCAAAGGAATCTTCATTCATCACCTGAAAAAGACAATGAACATTATTATTTAAAGCTTGAACTTTTGAACTTGCAACAGAACTTTTACAGCGCCTTACCAGTATAATCAAGCTTACCTGAACTCCCATCCAACCTCAATCCAGTGAAGTAACTGGGTTCAACGCGCCCCTGCGTCAGAAGCAGGATGGAGAGCTCGTCCTTTCAGACCCTAAGGTGAGACTTCACGGGGGATCGTGGAAGGGTATCGAGGAGGGTTGGAAGGAAGTGGGAGGCTCGAGCATTATTCCGCCAGATTGTAATACTCCCTTTTCACGTACAGGAGGATATTCCTGCGAGCCAGTTTAGCCAGAGTAGAGGGGCCCGTCCTATCCATCTTCAAAGCCCTGCGCTTCACCATTGAAGAGGCATCAGCACTCGAAACCAGGCCAGCGCCCCCGTGGGAATCAGGTGAGCGTGACATTTACCATGAGTTGCTCTCCTCGTTGGTTACACCTTTAGAAGAGGGGGGAATGTAACTGCAGTGCAGACCAATGTGATTCATGAAGGGGAAAATAACATATTACTCTTGGTATGGATATATGATCCCCTGGGACGGGTAGAACTGAAAGTATGTTTGCATATCTAGATAGACTGTTTGTGACTTGGGTGGAAGATCCCGACCATGATATGATTCTCTTGTGTGGGGATATGAATGCAAAGTGGGGGGAGTTCACTATAAAGTCCGATTCCAGCCATATACTACGAAAGTCTAACATGACTTTGAAAGAAAAGAACACCAAAGGTGGGGAGTGGTTAGATTTTTGGTCTGGGTGGGAACTGACACCTCTAAATGGCCGGCTCCCCAATGATGTTCCTGGGCAACCAACCTGGACTATGGAAAATAAGAAATGCACAATTGATTATATGTGTGGGAATGGTCCTATGCTCGAATACGTAACAACTTTCTGCACTGTAACCACCGAATACAGTGACCACCACAGATTAGAATTAAGTTTAAAAGGAATGGGGAGAACACTTACAGCATCCGGCCCAGGTGACCTTGAGGTCATCCAAGGAGGAAATAAAATGTGGTGGTCCGACGGTAACATTAAAAGAGCATGCAAACTGTTAGTTAATACCTTGGTTGATGGGGCGGTATCAAATTATTGATTAGGGAAATCACCAATAAAGTGGGCATCGTTAGGGGAAAACCCCTGGCCGTGCAGGGTGAGGCATATAACAAACAGTTTGATATGGAGGTTCAACTTGCCAAACGCAAATTGCGAAGGCAAGTGGGAACGAAGAAAAGATCTGTTCTCCCTATACAAGAGGTCTTGACGAACAGCCGTTAAATAAAAAATACATACCGAAACTGCCAAAAGAGGCATACGATTCTGGGTTTCAAAAACAATTGGCAACGTCTATTAAAGGTTTTGTTGTCCCATAACTCCAAAACTATTTGGCGGACCCTATCATTTTCAAAGACCCTAGAGAGGGAAAGAGAATGAAAAATCTTATCCCTGAATCAATCTGGCAGACGTTAATTGAATCTAAAATGTCTGTGAACTTTAAAAACAAGGATATCACGGTGGGCGAAGATAGCCGTTGGCCGTTTCATTTCAACCGAGAGTGTATTGTGGATATAATAAAAAAGGCAAAAAATTCTAAGGCATCAGGTCCTAGCGGCCTGGCGTTTGTGGTGCTGGAAGGATCCAATAAATTGGGCTGCGCTGCTTTGCAACCTGTTCACAAAAGTATGCCACTAGAAAATGAACCCTCAATCTTGGACCAGTTCCATACTAATACCAGTCTATAAAATGGAGATAGGTTGATTCTGGGAAACTACTGCCTACTGTCGTTGCTCCACACCACTGGAAAGGTGTTCGCAACTTGTGTGCTAAAGAACCTCCAAAAATGGGTAGACGAAAATTAGCTGCTACACTTGCTGCAAACTGGCTTTCGTGCTGGGGCCAGTACAAATTAAAATCTCAGAGTGGTTGACCGTTTAATTATTTCAGCAAGGAAAAAAGACAATCCACCCTTGTACAAAGCCTATGTGGATTTTAAATCCGCATTTGACTTAGTTAACAGGGAACGTCTGTGGGCAAAACTGCAAAAATGGGGGTGTCCCAGCTGGCTACAAGAGATCCTCACAGCTTTACATGATAAAACTACTGCTAGGATCAGACTAGGAAATGGAAACCATCTTTCTGGCGAGTTCGGTATAAATAGAGACGTAAAACAGCAGTGTATGTTGGCCCCCTTCCTTTTTAATTCATACCTCGCTGACCGGATCAGTCGCCTAGAAGCATTGGGCATTTGGTCACCTAAAATTGGTCTTGACCGAATTACGGCGATCTTTTTTGCAGATGTTCTTGTCCTTTTGAGTCACACAGTGCTAGGAATAAAAACCTTACTTGAGAACCTGGTAAATTATGCAAAGGAAAACAAGTTAGAAATAAGCCTTGACAAAACAAAGGTGATGTTAGCATGACATAAAAAAGTAAATAAGGTGTGTATTGAGCTTAGTATCAGGCAGATTCTGTGCACAGCTAAATACAAGTACCTTGGTTTAAATCTGATGCATAACGATAGTTATAAACGCATGATAAATATAAAGTCCTGAAAGGCAAGACAAATTACCTTTTTGATAAGCCATTTTTCAAACCGAAATGCGGATTTCTCCATGAGCTGGACACTACTGATATACAAGCAGTGGTTCTGCCCTACTATAATATATGGATTAGAAGGCTTGCAATTATAAAAACTGGAATGGCTAAATCGTATAGAGGCATTATTTTGGCGTAATATGCTGAGATTGCCACAAAATACTCCCATTGAATACCTACGCCTGGAATTGGGGTTAATGTCACTCAAAGCTATGGTGTTGAAGTGTAGGGGAGATTTGTTCATTAGCACACAGTTCCAAGGTAAAGATTAAGTGATGGCTCGTATGGCAAGCTATATTCAAACAGAGTAGAATAAAACGGATAGATTTTTAGAAACGATAAAAGTGTGTCATGCTTTCTTTCCTTCTGAGGCTGCTGCTGAGGAGGGGGACTGGATGAAGCCCTTGCTACCCACCTTTTTGTTGTTTGCACGTGTGCTAACTCAGCGAGCAGTCAGGCTGTCTCGACCTCTGTTCCTGGAAGCCCCGGAACCCACCGAAGGACCGCCCCCTGTCGGAGCGTTGATGAGACTGGGTGTACGCCTTGGGCGTGGCCTTCGTTAGGATAAATAAAGACTTTGTAGTTTGTGAGCTGTTCTTTTTATCTAATTCCTCGTCAGTGGTAGAGTGAAAGAGATCACTACCCTTGAACGGAAGGTCCAATATGCGTTCCTGGACGTTGGGGGTAAACTTAGTAGCCCGAGCACAGGCCGTCCTTCTCATGTCCGTGGCAATGCAGATGGCTCGGCCAGAGGTATCGATGTGGTGCATGGTGGACTCCATGATATCCTGCGCTACCAGCTTGGCTTCTCCTAGGCCCGCCTTGAAGCGTGCCTGGCTCTGCGCCAGAAGTTCATTAAGAAAGTCTGCAATTTCCTGCCAAAGCCTCTGGTTAATGGCTACCAGTATGGCATCCGCGTTGGCTTGACGCAGGTGCAGTGAGGCGTTCGAGTACAGCTTCTTCCCTTACGCCTCCAAGATCTTCTCCTCCTAGCCTATCATCGCCGATTACGAGGTGGCCGAGGACGACTGAGGTTTAGAGTAGAGTGACGCTGCAGAGATCACCGAAGAGTACGCTTGAGGGTGCACCGACAACAAGAGTGTATCCCCCTCCACCTGTCTATACTTGGCATTGAGGCGCTAATTGACAGTTTGGGCTGAGTTTGGCTTAAGCCACCCCTTTTTGGCCAGAGCCACAACATATTTCTGCATCTGGATACCCGTTTTGGTAGGAGGTCTTTAAGTTAATACTTCTGCCAAGATCCCCTCCTCAGGCTGCTCGACCTCGGGTTGAGGAAGGCCGAAATATTCTGCCAAACCTGCAAGCCTGTCGTGGAAGGCCTTCGCTGATGACTGCATGTCAGGGTCCTCCTCGTCTGTATCCACCAGAGTGTCCGGTTGGTCCGGTGCGGGTGGAGGAGTGCTGGGCGCCGTGGGCTGCGGTGTGGAGACCAGAGCCTGTTATGGAGCCGCCTGAACTGTGGGAGGCAGCCGAGCCGGAATCAAAGGAGCTGGCAAGGGCAGCAGGGGCTGTGCTGAGGCCTGTGGTGTCAAAGCCATGGGGGGAATGATTATCAGCACCACAGGAGTGACCGGAGGGAGCAAGTCCCTGACTGCATCCCGCAGGATGGTCCCCATCTGAGTGGTTTGCATCAGCACCAGGAACTTTTGAAGGATCTGTCTTTGGAGAATGAAGAGGTGGCAGGTGATATTGACGGAGTGGCTGGGGGCTGCTGGGGCCGGAGCACACTCTGTCTGTTTTTGAGGGGGAGCCTGCCCTGCGCTGCTGATGGATAAACTGTATGACACGTACCTGGTTGACACCAGTCCCACCTTGAAACTTGTTCTTCCGCCTGCTCCGTTGCTAGGAATGGCATCGGATGAGTGGCCATTTTATATCATGCAGTGGCCATTTTGTTGAGCTGTGCGCCTGGCAAGGGCAGCGGGGGCTGTGCTGAGGCCTGTGGTGTCAAAGCCATGGGGGGAATGATTATCAGCGCCAGAGGAGTGACCGGAGGGAGCAAGTCCCTGACTGCATCCCGCAGGATGGTCCCCATCTGAGTGGTTTGCATCAGCGCCAGGAACTTTTCGAAGGATCTGTCTTTGGAGAATGAAGAGGTGGCAGGTGATATTGACATAGAGGCTGGGGGCTGCTGGGGCCGGAGCACACTCTGTCTGTTTTTGAGGGGGAGCCTGCCCTGCGCTGCTGATGGATAAACTGTATGACACGTACCTGGTTGACACCAGTCCCACCTTGAAACTTGTTCTTCCGCCTGCTCCGTTGCTAGGAATGGCATCGGATGAGCGGCCATTTTATCTCATGCAGGGGCCATTTTGTTGAGCTGCGTGCCACGTGCCAAAGTCGTGGTGCTTGGCTCCCTGGGCCCGGCCTCCTCCAAGACTCTTGGTGGTGGAGCATGAGGCCTACCCTGCACCTCAGGCCGCGGCCTGCTAGATGTATAGTCCCTCGGCAGAGTCGCCAGTAGTGCTGGGTGCAGGCGCCCTCTCGGACATAAGGCCGGTACAAGGGTGTTGGCTATCGGGTGGACACCCGGCAAAAGAACCTTGTGGTCCCTCAGCACCACTTCCGGAAGGATCTGATGACCCCTCGGCCGTAAAGCTGGTAGCTGGACTAGCCTTGGTACATGTGCCGATGTGAGAACCAGAGAGGAGCCTCCCGCTCTGGCGTTTTCTCGGGAAGGAGTCCCTACAGGGTGCGATGGAAAATAGCGGCCCTCCCTTGGGCCTCGATCTCTGTCTGACTAAGTCCTCTGGAGGCGACCTTACAAAGAGCTCCCTCCCCCTAGCTAGCCTGTTCTTCAGTGTGCATGGAGTCAGTGAGTCGCACGCACTACAACCTTGCCAGCCGTGGTCGGGCCAAGGCAGCGGAGGCAAAGAGCATGGGGGTCGGACGTAGGGAAGAGGCCCTCACAGGCTGGATGCCTGCTGAAGCCCACTAAAGTCGACATACGCCAGGGAGGAGCATGACGCCCGAGGACCAAGTACCTGAATGACAAAAAAAGAAGACAAAAAGACAGAAGAAGAATCCAGGGAAGAGCGTGTGGTATTACATGGCCGAAGCCAAACCCAGGAGCGCTGATGAAATCGGCCCATTCCCGTCTACGCGGAAAAGGGGACTGAGACGCCTCTGAATTTAAAGGGGAAGAAGGTTTTCTCTGGCCCAGTAAATTACACAAATACCAATAAAAATACTTTTTTTTTTAAACTATTCTATAAGCGAGGTGTTTGTCTTCCTGGTAACTTTTAAGGCAAATAAAGGTATTTAGAATTGAACTGAATAAAATAAACAGACATTTCTACTATAAAGATATGACTAATGCCAAGAGCTTTCCTTATTCCATTGTATTCTCCACAACTGCTCCCCCTTCACTTTCCTAACACTATTACCCTCTTCAAGAGGTTAGCTGTAACAGAAGAAATGTGCAGTATTTCAAATATTGGCTGTTTTTATCACCCACTTGATTATAACAAGTACATGCAGTAAACAACACATGATTGTAAATCTGAATGGGATTTTGTGCAATGTTTACCTCAACTCAAAAAGTAAAGGTAAAAATGTGAAAGGCCCCATTACACATGAACATTCTAAGTCAAAATCCATCAAAATTATAATGATACCCTATGTTTAATCTTCACTAAATTCTTAGAAAACTTTCATGTAATAAAAACCAAAAATGTACACCTGAAAGTTGCAATGGGACTATGGTGACATCAAGCAGGATGCCGTCACTTAGAAGTACTGAGTTGTAAAAGATAGAGTTAATAAGAAGTGTTATTTTCATGCACAATGATGTAATACAGAATCCTGATTGGCTGTGTCACATGCTGGACACTGATGAACAAAGAGGTCAGAAATGGCAATATACGTACCACAGGCTTTGATAACAAATGAGCACCAGTGATCCACAACATAACAAATAAGTAGTGTCTGAATTAAACTAAAAGTTTTCCAGGTGGGTATTCTCCAGTGTGGCATAGGGCTCTGGGACCAGTCAGCAAAATAAATTGTCGCTTGGGGAAGTAGACAGTGCTCAAACAAACGTTCTCCCAGTTCTTAACAAGCATGGGACCAGATCTCCCAGCAAATTAATCCAATAACCAATGAGTTTAGAGTCTCAGCCTTTAGGGTCTCACAAACCTTCATTTAGTCTTTCTCATTGAGTACTTCTGAGGTTTGTCTGAACCCCTTTGCCACTTTTAGCAAGTCTTTTCTTTGTGGTTTTCAGTCCCAGGTTTAATGATACCCATTGCAATTTCATGGTACAGGCCCCACATGACTGCTGATCCTCGATTTCTTTAAGTGGCAGAAGCATGTACAGGTGCAAGGTGATGAGACCCTCCCTGCCAGATGTGGCAAATGAGAGGTAGCAAGGGGATCTTCCTTGTGCTGCCCCCCTGGACCAGTGTAATGTCCCTTGTGGCATCCCTAGGCCCCCTACCATCTACCAAAATGGTCAGGCAAAGTACTTTGTCACAGTGCCCTATGATAATATTCTGAGATTGTTCATGTTAAATTAAAAAGCTTTTACACTGTGCCTATCACCGTTAAAGCGGTCTTTAAGTGCTCAGGCATGTGGGGATTGTGGCATATTGTGCCCCCGACTCGGGTGAACCAGAGTATAGCCTGCAGTAGAAAGGAAATTGTTAAAGAGGGAGAAGATAAGAGAATCAGTAGTGGGATAGAGTCAGACCTGTGCTATGTTCAGTAGCGTGCTGGTCCCTCTGGGAGCGCTGGAGAATGGCACACTCACATTATTCTGTTCCCGAACGCACCTCCTTGATCAGGCTACTCTTTTTCCAAGATGTCACCTTCCAACCCCTCTCCGGCATTATTAGGAGCAGAATGCATAACAATGCAGGTAATCCTTTCACTGCTTGTCACGCCATTATTCCTTGTATTACTACCTTTCTGCACCTGTTTCCTCACCTTCCTTCCACCCTGCCTCCAGAACTGTTGATATGCTGTTTCCTCCATCCTATCCATGCCTTGTTGCTCCTCTGAGCTCCTGGCCTCAGAATTGGTGGACCTAGAATCATTGTGAATCAGCTCTTCCACTGTGCACTGACTTCTATTCCTGGACATCATTAGGACTTGTCACCTTCCTTGGCCCTCATTCCGAGTTTGGAGGTAACGTTGCCGCTATTTGCGGCATGGCTGCCTCCAAAATCGTTCCAACTCCGGCCTGGTGAATGGAGTAATTACCGGTCGGCGTGACCGGTAATTCCCCATTCACCAGGGCCATTCCCCATTACCATTTGAGCCCCCATAGGGCTCAATGGGAAGGGGGAAGGCGGCAATAACGGTACCGTAAATTACGGTACTGTTATTGCCCCCAGTATCCCTTTACGGGTCCCGTCTTTAACGCCTGCTAAAAGCAGGCGTTAAGGGAAGGACCCGCATCGGGACCTCGGAATAGGGCGGAAAGGGATTACCGGCACCGGTGTCATTACCGGTGCCCGGTATCCCTTTGCGCCCAGCTTGTAATGACCCCCGTGTCTTTCTGCTGTGTTTTTTTATGCTCTTGGGGACATCCTGTTTGGTGCAAACCTGGTTTCTACTGTTATCCAGCCAACGGAACCAGGGTGGCTCAGTTCAGTGATCACACCTATTCTCTGGCGCCACAGCCGGAATAAGGTGGTAAGTAGTAGTAGTGTGTCATTTGTATAGCGCCTTTCACCATTAGTATGGTCACAACATGATGTAGGTTGAAAGCCCTTGGGGGAGCGGAGTCTGGGTATGGGAAGAAATTCAAGGAGGTACTAGTATGCGTATGTGCATATTGGGAAGTGCTTAAGATATGAGAGGTGGCCAAGTCCCTGCTAGATACCCATGTCGGGCTGGTATGTGGATGGGTGGTGATAAGTGGTCTAGAGGGGGTAAGCGAGCGCAGACGAGAAGCTATGTGTGCATCTACATATTGAATTTTTGTCATGAACCGTAGATGTATTCTTATGGCAGAGGTGTTGTGCGAAGTGTCTTCAAGTGATTTATGATGGCAGATGCATGCAGGTGTGCGCCCGTGCCTTCGGCTTTTCCCTATGCATGGAGAGCAAAACGTATTGTCTACATTCTAAACAGCGACCCATAATTCATATGATGGCTAAACTCTAAATCAACTTGCTTTAATGTAGGGCTATATTCTACATGCTCCTAGGGTCACAATCAACATTCTTCTGGCCTCCATATCTGGCTATATTATACATTCTTCAGATTCAAAGCCTAACATTTTTAATTTTGCTTAGGATCAGTATCCTTGCTAGATTCTACAATTTGCTTGGATTCCACAAAGGACTATTCTGCGATCACCTAAATTCAGTGCAATTGCTACATTCTGAGTTCACCTGGAATTGACAGAGTGGCTGCATTCCGCGAGGACTTACAATGAAGTGATGACTACTTTACACAGGTACCTAGAATCAATGCACTGGCTGTATAATTCATCCACCTATATTCGTGCCTATCTGCATTCTGCAATCATATGGTGTCAATACACCAGTTGCACTATGACAATCCACTTTAAAGAACGCAGTGTATACCCCTTAATGGTTGCCTTGCCGCATGCAACCACTGATAATGAGAGTTAGGGCATAAGTGAAGAGTCGGACTCCTCTACTAACATTGATGGTTGCGACGCTCAGTACAGCTTGCATCAATGGCGCAGATCTAAGACCTATTAAATGCTGTCCAAACAAACGTTGTCTACAGAGGTACAAGCACTGAAAGCCTAAAATTCCACTCTTCAACCATTGATGGCTTAATTGGAAATAATAGGACTTGAAAGCTTACCGACAAGTAGGTATGACGGAAGCCCAAAACAAATGCATGAGTTTCTCAATGCATGTACTGTCCATTTTGTTTCTGTCCCCTGTCTTTTTCATCTGACTGTGCCAAGATAGGGTTCATTGTCTCCAATGTATCTAAGAATGCCCTGGCTTGGGCCAAGAACCTGGTGAAAGTGGACAGGTTTATGGTGTGAGACTATGTGGAATTTGTAAAGTAATTTCGAGAGATGTCGGACCACCCTAAGTTATCTTATTCAGCCTACCTAACCCTCCCGAAAAAAAGTTCAAGCAAGTCGCCTCTGAAACCGGCTGAACGGAGTCAACCCAGTTCGCTCTTTCTTGTCAAGGCCTCAGAAAAGGAGCCACCTGCCATAAATCCTATGCGAGAGCCAGACCACCCCTGGACTCCGCCCAAGGGAACTCGGGATAGTGAAACCGACCACGCCAGGAACATAGCCGGTACAAAGAGCTCTTTCAAATTTATATATATATAAGGTGCACTTACAGCTACTCAAACCTGATGTAACACCACCTTTCTCTGCTCCCCCACACAGGGTCTACCACTTGGACGCCCTGAAGAAGGTGCCTTGTACTGGACAAGTACTCTCAAGCACCGAAACGTGCACCCCTTTAACCACACGCAGATAAAGACTAAGGATAGACTGCGAAACACCCTTTGTCTAGCCTCGAGCACGCTAAACAAATGCTTAAAGAGCACGTTGGCCTGAACATAGAGATATCCTTCAAGTCCAAACTGTACAGACCCAAGAAAGTCAATCAAGAGCACTGAAGTTGTGCGAATGACTATGAACACTTTGCTCTAATGTACTCATTCTGGAGGCAACTGAGCCTCACAATTCATGTGACAACTTACACATATTCAGTAATTGTATTGCTTGATGTTATGTCACACAAAATATATTTTTACTGCACACCAGATGTTTAGCACTGAGGATTTAAAGTGCAACATGGTTATACGTTATCTCACTTTTGCTTTACCTCTTTATACATGTGTCACTATAAAATGTTTAATTCACACCTGTTTTATATATTTTTGGTTCTTTTTACCACATACATTTTCTTTTTTTTCATTAGAATTGTTCGCATATGGTCTTTCTTCCTGTCTGCAAACAGAAAGCCCCCCTGTTTTGGAATAACAACCTCTAGGGTCATTACAGGTTAAGATAATGACCACAACTGCATGCAGAGTCATGTGATGAGTCCCTCAATAGTCCCCTTGTCTGACAACTAATGGTTAATTTATACGTGACAAGGTAGGAACAAGTTTATGCCCCCCCATAGAAGAGGAGGGCGTCTAAGAATTAGATACATGGGAGAGGGGACAATTTCTTCTTGTTGACAAGGCCTCAGTGAAGAACTGAAAGACGAGCTAGCCAGGGTTCCCAGACCCTTGTCCCTTCAGGAAAAGTTGTCCATAGTTTTGCAACTCGAACACCAAATACAGGAAAAGTCGAGAAAAAAACAAAGTAGAACAATACCTGCCAGAATCCACACAAGTAACTACACAGGGGATTCAGTCCAGGATTCTGAACCAGAGCCAATGTAGATAGGTAACTTCAGAGGACCTTTATCTAAGGAGGAAAGAAGATGCAGAAAAAATCAGGGGGTGTGCATGTACTATGCATCAAATACTCATCTATTACGGGAGTGTCCTATTGCTCCTCCTAGATGTTTGGGAAACCAGGCTTCCAGGCCGAGATAGGGACAGGAAAAGAGAGTTAACCAGCTTGATCGGTGTGTAATTCTGGTAGTTCCACACCGGCCCTAATGGTTCTGCATGTTCAGCTAATTCTGGAGGCGCACTCCTTTCATACTACCGCTTTGGTGGACTGCGGGGCTGCAGGACTGTGTATGGATAAGGACTGGGCCTTAAATTACCACATCCTATGGATGACAAAGACAGTCTCATAGTCAGTAAAAGGCATTGATGTCAAACCCGAGTTAAGGTCCAATCACTGACCATACTCAAACCCTTAATATGAAAATCATCGTCCAAACTGAGTAAATGATGTTCGATTTCATTAGGGCTGCTCATTTCCCTATGTTGTTTGGAAAGCCCTGGCTGCAGAAACACAACTGGTACATCAACTGGTCAGCCTAGACACTGGTTTTGTGGTCACTTGTTTGTGTTTACAATTGACTACAGAAGAATCAGACCTCCCACCTTGAACTCCAACACTTGCAAACAACAAAATTACAGCCTCAGATCAGTATTGTTGAAAAAATGCCTTTGAGTATTCAGACTACTCTGAAGTGTTCAGTGACACCCAGGAGAAAGAACTACCACCACATCGAGAGTATGACTGTGCCATCATCTTAGAGCCTGGGACCATAGTACCCTTTAGACGAATGTACATACTTTCCCTTTTCTGAAAATGAAGCCTTGCAAGAATACCTCAAGACTAATCTTCAGAACGGACTCATCACAGAGTCCAGATCAGCAGATGGGGCCTCGCTCTTCTTTGCCCCCAAACGGGCACTACCAAGCTCCAACCCTGCTTGGACTACCAAGGACTGAATCGGGTTAACTTGAAAGATAAATATCTTTGCCTGTCATACATCACATCCCAGAAGCATTAAGAGGTTCCTCGATCTTCACGAAACTAAACTTCCAAGATGCTGATTAACTCATTTGTATAGGGAGACAAACAGAAGATGGCCTTCCAGACTCTGCATGTGCATTTTAAGTATGAGGCGATGCCCTTTGGGCTATAAAATGCCCCTTCCTTCTTCCAGTGATTCCTAGATCAAATATTTGTACACTGCTTGTTTCAGACAGTTTCGTCTACTTGAACTATCTCCTCATTTACTTCAACAACTCACAAGATCACCTAACCCACAGAAGCAAAGTCCTGAGATGTTAAAAGAACAAAAAACTCTTGGCTAAACCTGAGAAAAGCCTTTTTGATGTCAAAGAATTACCATCATTGGGATACATTCTCAATAAGGGTAGGCTCAGCATGGATCCAAGAAAAGTAAAGGCTGTTTCAGAGTGGACACCACCAGGCCCAAGGGACATACAACACTTTTTGGGACTTTCAAACTTGTATCAAAAGTTCATTCGTAATTATGCAAACATTTACTTGGCACTTACTGCTCAATTGAAAAAAAGGGGTGAAATACAGTTGGTTGGCGGAAGAGGATAATGCCCTTCAACAGTTAAAGAATCGGTTTACTATCGCTTCAGTATTATGCAAACCAGATGTCACATGCCCCTATTTAGTGAAACTTGATAACTAGGTGCCGTTTAAAAGCAAGTACAAGAGGACCGTGAAGACCATCCTTTGGCCTTTCTTTCTCATACATTGTCAACTATCGAAAGGAATTAACTGTACTGGTAAAGCAATTGCTTGCTATTAAAAGAGCCTCAGAAGAGTGGAGATACCTACTCCGGGGTGGCCAACAAACAGTTGAAGCACGTACAGATCATAGACATCTTAGAGTCCACCAACAATTGGAATGCCAAAACAGTAGAGGCGCCAAATGGGCCTTTTCCTTTACTCAATATGACTTCCGTTTGCCATACTTTGTCTCGGGAGGATAGCTCAGGGGCAAAGTGCTCCCTTTGGAAGCAAGACGACAAGCTCCACAGGTTTGATCCCCGGGTCTGCGCTTAGAAACCTCTGGGTATTAAGCGCCTTATAAATAACTTATAATATCATATCATATACTTTCTGGGGACTGACAATACAGTGGCAGACGCTCTTTCTCAGGAGGAACTTCAAAGATGTCACCAAATATCCCTGAAAGGCTCCTACCGCACCATGCATTTATCTTCTCTATCTTTCTCCAACAAATCCAGTCCCAAACTGAGTATATCCAAAAACATACAGCCATGGCCCGCCATTATAATTGCCAATTTAAGGATGGACTCTTGTTAAAGAGCCGTCGCCTTTTTGTATCAACACCTGCACTACAACATCAAGTCATAGCACTCTGCCATGACAGCAAGACTGAAGGACCTTGCAGTATAAGGGCTATCGCAGAACTCAGACAAACATTTTGGTGGCTGAAGCTTCTTGCTGTCACTTCCTCTTATATCATATCTTGCAGCATCTTCGCTCAGTGTAAACGCCCAGCTTTGCTTCCCAGAGGAAAACTCTAATAACCCTAAATGACTACAACTCAAAAGTGGTCTCTACAGATTTCTTGGTTGAATTACACCTTCTCAAGGATGTACAGTCATCATGGTCACTGTGGACACTTTCACAAAGATGGGACATTTTGTTCCCCTATCCAAACTACCAAGTGCATATGTATTTATGAAAGAAATATTCAGACTACACAGTCTTCTTTCTGTGATCATATCGGACCGTGGATTCTAATATAAATCCAAATTCACCTTATGCCCTTCCTTAGGAATAAAGAAAGTAACATCTTCAGGCTACCACCCTCAGTGCAACAGCAGTATGGAACATCAGAACCAAATTATGGAGCAATATTTGGAGAACTTTGCAACATCCGCCCAAGATTACTGGGTCTTGTTGTTGCCTATTGCCGGGTTTACATATATTAACACCATACATTCATCCATAAGATGCACTCCATTCCTCTGTACTTAGGGAATTCCTCCTAAGGCCTTTCCCTTGAAGCTCCCTATTGAAATAAATATCCCATCTGCAGAACACCTTGTTTAAAAACATTCAGGAAGGTCATAACAGAGCTCTTACACCCTCCAACACACTCGGGAATAAAGTAAATGAACTGCGGATAAACACCACCTAAACAACCACCGCTGCCAAGACGGAGAGCGGGTCTGGCTGGCCACAAGACATCTCCCAAAAAGATAAGTTGCATCCAAAATGGCTTTCATGGGCCCTTTCTATGGACCCTGGATCTGGTTTTACCAGTCTGCTGGAAACCGATTCATCTGTTTTTTCATCCCTCTTTACTCAAACCTTGGGTTTCCGGCCTGTACCTGGTAAAGAAGCAACCCTACTTCGTCCCTGTACTTACTCATGACTCTCCTGAATATGAGGTCTACCGTCTAAGTGACTCCCGGTACCACAGAGGAAACTCCCAGTATCTGGTCGACTGGAAGGGGTACAGTGTTTGTGATTGAACTTGGGATCCTGCTCCTCACATCAATGCTCCATGTCTCCTAGCTCACTTTGATTGGCTGAGTCCATGGAAGCCAGAGGAGGGGGCATGCTGTCAGACTTGTGTTAAATTCTGTAGCACATCTGTCCATCTGGGTGTGCTTGGAGAATGGGACAGTGCTGTTCTCCTGTTCCGCAATGCACTGCCTTGAGTGGTCTAGTCTTTTTTCAAGATGCCATCAGCTAACCACACTGTGGCGTTATTAGGAGCCACTGAACAGAGCTGATTGCATCCCAACGCAGACAATCCTTTCCCTGTATGGCACTCTGTTATTCCTTGTATTCCTTCCTGTGCCTCCTTGGGCTTGTTTCCTCACCTCTGGTGCCTCCAGAACTCCTAATACTCTGTTTCCTCTCCATGCCTTGTCATCCTTCTGAGCGCCTGGCCTCAGAATCATTAGATCTAGAATCCTTGGAAATCCACTCTTCCACCACCCACTGACTTCCATTCCTGGACATCTTGGAGACCTGTCATTTCCTAGTGGACCAAGTTTTTTTTCTGCTCAGCCTAGGAAAAACGGGTGGCTCAGTTCAGTGATCGCCCATACCTCTTCTCCCGATGCCACAAACAGAATCAATCTGTAAGTTAAGGGTCAGGCTCCTCTACTAACCTGGGCATTGACAGATAGCTATCAAACAGTAGCCTTCCTGCTAGGCAGCATGAGAGATGAGATTTAATGCTCACTGTTAGGCGATGTGAAAAAGCATGGTGCCTTACTTGGGAGTAGAGTATCAAATTATAATAACACATACTCATCAATAATTAGAAATTATACCCGCAGCTCCCTTTCCATGCTGTGTCCAAAAGAGTTTATGCAAGTCGAATGGGGTTGTAGACAAACAGTCTAGCTAGGGAGAGATCAGGCAAGGAACAAGTTACTTACCTGTAACTGTTGTTCTCCAGCATGGGTCTGGCATGGATTCACATGCTCATGAATATTCCCTGTCGTCAGGCTGGGAATCCTTAGTAAAGAAAAAATCAGTATCAGTTTCGTTTCTGATCTGTCTTTCTTAGTAGTAACCAATCACTGATCTCTGGGTCATACTGCCCCCAGCCAATGACTGCCCTCTCCCTAAGCCCCGCCTCTGGCAGCCATCCTCAGATTTTGTAGCACGCCAAGAGGCAGTATGACCAAGTGAAGAGCCGCAGAGGGGTAGGTGGGAGGGTTCGCATGTGAATCCATGCCAGACCCATGCTGGAGAACAACAGTTATAGGTAAGTAACTTGTTCCTTCTCCAGCATGGGGTCTGGCATGGATTCACATGCTCATGAATAAAGAATACATAGCAGTAAACAGATGCACAGCCACGGGAGGTGGCAAAGGCTCAAAATTAAGCATTACATCCAAAACTCAATATTAAGCAATTCTTACCTCCTCACCAGGCTCACCTTAGGCGAACAGGTTGCGCAGCACTGCTTGGCCGACCCTGGACTCCTCCCTGGAGTCCCGATCGACGCAGTAGATTCTTGTGAAGGTGTGCGTCGACCTCCACGTAGCAGCCCTGCAGATGTCCAGCAGGGGCACACCAGACAGGAACACCGTGGTAGCAGCGATCGCTCTGGTCAAATGGGCTCTCGGACGGCCGGGCAGCGGTCGGTTTGCCAACCGGTGACAGTGCATGATGCAGCCGGAGAGCCATCTGGAAATGGAAGTCTTCGAGAGAGCCTTCCCTTGATTCACAGACCCAAAGTTCACAAACAGTTGTGACGTCTTCAGAAAACTCTTCGTGCGGTCCACGTAGAACTTCAGCGCTCTAGCTACATCCAGCGAGTGCAAAGTCCTCTCGGCCGGCGTCGAAGGCGCCGGGAAGAGCACTGGTAACACCAAGGACTCGTTGAGGTGGAAGTCCGACGGCACCTTGGGCATAAAGGAGGGGTGCGTCCTCAGCACCACCCTTGTGTCATGAAAAGTCAAGTATGGAGGCTTGCAAGATAGGGCCTGGATCTCTCCCATTCGTTGTGCGGAGGTGATGGCCACGAGGAACGCTGTCTTCCAACACAAGAACTTCAAAGGCACCGAATGCATAGGCTCGAATGGGGCCCCCATGAGCCTGTCAGCACCACATTAAGCTCCCACGCCGGGGCAGGAGCCTTCACCGGCGGGAATGATCGGAATAGTCCCTTCATGAATTCCTTCACCAGGCGATGAGACCACAAAGATGCCCGTCCCATAGTCCTGGTATATCGGGAGATGGCAGCCAGATGTATTTTTATGGAGGCGTGGGCCAGTCCAGCTTTGGTCAGCGACAGTAAGTACGGCAGCACTTGAGGGGTCGTAATCCACAGAGGGTTAATCTTCTGTGCACGGCACCAGACAGAGAACCTCTTCCATTTATGACCGTAACACTTGAGAGTTGAGGACGCCTTGGCTTTTGCAAGAACCTCTCTGCAATCAGCCGGTATATCGTACCATCCAAACTCTAGTGCCGCAGGAGCCAGGCCTGCAAGTTCAGCGACTGTGGGTCGTGATGGAGAATGGCGCCGCCTTCTCTGGAGAGAAGATCTGCATCCGCCGGCAGCTTGACTGGTGGGGACGTTGACAAGTCTAGAAGGTCCGGGAACCAGATCTGCCTTGGCCACGCCGGTGCGGCGAGGATCATCCTGCACCTGGACCTCTTGAGCTGGTTGATGAAGCGGAGCAGCAACGGCAACGGAGGGAACGCGTATAGAAACAGGCCGTCCCAGGGGAACGAGAAAGCATCGCCCATGCTCCTCGGCTGTGGGAACCTGGTGGTGAACCTCTGGCACTTGGAGTTCGTCGCCGTCGCGAACAGGTTGATCTGGGGTTTGCACCATTGTTGGAAGAGCCGATCCTCCTTGGATAGGGCTGGGGATCTGGTGCCCCCTTGCTTCCGTATGTAGAACATCGTGGTGGTGTTGTCGGTGAAGATCCTCACCACTTTGTCCTTGAGGGACGGAAGAAACGACTTGAGAGCCCAGAACACTGCTCGGAGCTCCAGAATGTTGATGTGGAGAGACCTCTCCTCCGGGAGCCAAAGGCCTCTTGCGTGGAGATCTCCGGTGTGGGCCCCCCAACCGTCCAGAGAGGCGTCCGTCGTCACCGTCTCCTGAAATGCCGGGGTTTGAAAGTCCGTGCCTGAGGTGAGGTGAGCCTGGGTGTCCCACCATAGGATCGCCCGACGGAACTCCTCGTCGAGAGGGATCCTGTCCTTGAAGCCGCCCGTCGCCTGAAACCAGCGGGTGTCGAGGAACTCCTGTAGCGGACGCATCCGAAGTCTGCAAAGGGGTACAAGGTAGATGCATGAGGACATCACCCCGAGAAGGGACTTGATGGACCTCACCCTGGCCACGTCCGTGGCCAACAGGCGCCGCACCTTGCCCAGGATGGTCTTGGTCCTCTCCTCTGAAGGGGAGGCCAATCGCCCCACTGTATCGAGCTTCGCTCCCAGAAACAGTGCTACTTGCGATGGAACCAGGTGGGATTTGGGGTAGTTGATGGCGAACCCCATCTCCGTGAGTAACCGGACGGTCCTCGCCATATGTTCGACGGCGAGTTCCCTTGTCCTTGCCCGGATTAGCCAGTCATCCAGGTAAGGGTAGACGTGGATCCCCTGCAGGCGTAGCCACGCCGCCACTGGTGCCAGGCACTTGGTGAAAACCCTGGGTGCCGACTTTAATCCAAACGGTAGGGCTCTGAATTGGTAGTGGCGTCCCTGAACCACGAACCTGAGGAACTTCCTGTGCCTTTTTAGAATGGGGATGTGGAAGTAAGCATCCTTCAGGTCCGACGATGATAGGAAGTCGCCTTCCTCCAGCTGTCCCCGCACGTGCTGGAGGGTGACCATCCTGAATTTCTGCTCCTTGATGTATTTGTTTAACCGACGCAGGTCCAGGATGGGGCGCCAACTGCCTGTCCTCTTTCTGACGAGGAAGTACCTTGAGTACACTCCGGAGCCCCGGAGCCTCCTGGGGAGGAGCTCGATGGCACCTTTCCTGAGCATCGCCTTTACCTCCAACAGCAGTTGAGGGATGTGATTCTCCTTCCTGGCCACGGGAGGAATGCGAGGGCACTTCTTTTGGAATTCCAGCGAGTGCCCGTTGGCCGGGGTGTCCAATACCCAACGGTCGGTGGAGATGGACTACCACACGCTGACGAACTTCGTCAGCCGGCCTCCCACCGGGGTGCTTCAGTGGGGGCCCGAAAACACAGCCGGGTCAGTCTTGCTTGGAGGCGGCCTTGCCGCCTTGGCCTCCTTGGCGACGACGGCGGGATCCCCCTTGCTTGCTGTGACCTCTGTAGGCCTCCTGGGAAGAGGAGCGGGCCCCTGGCAGTAAGTGGAGGAGCCACCGCTGGCACCCTGTCTGCCTCCAGAGCTCCGAAAGGGCCGTCGCTGTTGAAGCACCCCAAGGGCCCGGGCGGTCTCCGAGTCGGTCTTAATGCCTGTAGAGACTCATCCACCGCCTTACCAAAAAGGTTGTTGCCGTCGAATGGCATGTCCAACACTCTGGTCTGGACGTCCTGGAAAAAGTCTGTCGCCTTGAGCCATCCTTGTCGTCGGAGGCAAACTCTGTTGCCCAGTTGGCGAAATCCGGTATCGGCAATGTCCGTTGCCACCGTTACGGCGTGATCCGACGCCACCTCGCCTTCCTGCAGAATTTCTAGGGCCTCCGCCCTCTTGTCATCAGGTAAGAAGTCTAGCAGGGGAGCTATCTTGAACCAGAGCTCCCTGTCGTAGCGGGCCACGATCGCTAAGGCATTGGCCGCCTTAATCGTTGTCGCCGCCGACGAGATGACTCATCGTCCCATAGAGTCCAACTTCTTGCCCTCGCTGTACGGCAGGGAAGTGGAAGTTGAAGCCGCCGCACCCGCTGCCTTCTTAGCCGCTGCCGAGACGACAGAGTCCGGCGTGGGCTGGGCCCTGAGGCACAAGGGGGCGGCATCAGGGACTCTGTACTTCTTCTCGTACCTGTCCCTCTTGGCGGGTGTCGTGGAAGGGTTCTTGAGGACAGCAAGCCCCTCGTCCCAGATGTCATCGAGTAAAGGCACCGCGAGGACCGTCTTCCTCTGGGCCTCTCGTCGTTGGTACAGAAACCCCTCCTTTTTCTGATCTTCAGGGCAGAGCTGGAAGAGCTCGGATGCCCTGGTTATCATGGCGTGGAAAGAGCCAATTTCGTCGGCTGGAGGCGCCCGCAGGGAGGGCGGGGTTTGTGATGACCGGATGCCCGCTGTGTCATCGCCGCCATCATCGTCCGTCCCTGTCACTGTATCCGTTGCCGTATCCTCTCTAGGGTCCGGCGAGGGGGATGAGGGGTCCACCGGTCTCGCAGGCACGAAGGGCGGAGCGGGGTGGACTCTCCTCCGCTTGTTCGGAGGGCTTCCCGACGGGCCTGGTTCTGGAACCTCCGTCGGGGTCCATGGTAATCTCGTCCTTATCTCGGTACATAGGGATTGGATTGCCATCAAAATGGCTGCCGAGCTATCCTGGGGCTCGGATAATGGCTGACACGGACGTGATGGCCGCTCCACTGGGCCCTCTTTGTCGTCATCGTCGCTATCTTCGATCACGTCAGCTGGGACCGCCCCCTGGGATCGAACCTTATCGAACCTCTCGTTGAGGCCTATGAACCTCTCGTTGACGCCTATGGACCTTTCGTTGAGGCCCTTCTTGGTTTCCACCAGCTCCTCCTCAGAGGCTGATTCCGAGTCTGTAATGGCCACCAGCCCCCCCTCCTCTTTTTCCGCCAGGGACTTCAAGGGGGTCTTAACGATGGGCTGGAAAGAGGATTCCCTCTGCGGTGGCAGGGATACTCTGGGCCCAGAGGGCATTTCCACTGGCTTAGTCTAAACCGGCTTTGCCAGGGTCGCAGCGACCACTTCGATAGAGGCCTTTGCTGGGTGGATCAAAACCCTCACCACCTTAGGTGCGTCCTGGGCCTTCGCCTTGGGGGGAGGGTCAGCGCCTAGCTCCCCCTTCGAGATCGATCGGGTCCGCTCCGGCTTACCCGGGTTCTCGGACTTCCTTTTCCCCGAACCAGAGCGCTGGCTCGTGGTCAAACGTGCCGGGGAAGTAGCGCCCTGCTTGTCAGCCGAAGAGCCCGACCTTTCGGCGCTCCCGGTGCCCGCAGACTCGTGGTGCTTGGCCTTCTGTTGGGCCCCTGTCACCGGGGCGCCCTCGCAGGACTTAGAAGCCCGCTCAGGCTTCTTCTTCGCCTTCTCACCTGCTGCGCCCTTCTCCAGCCAGGCGGCGAGGCGGGAACAACGATCTTGTTTGGTCCGTTCCGAAAGGTTCTTGCAGAACGCACAGTATTTCTCCACGTGCGTCTTGTCCTCAAGAAGGCAGTAGAGACATCGCGAATGCTCGTCCTCCTTGAAAACGTTTTGCAATCCGCATCCAGGGCAGCACCTGAACAGCTTGGATCTGGGCGTCGAGCTTCCCTTGTCCTGGGCCATGTCCGTTGAGGTGGGCCACAGACCTTCCGGAATCCTCCAAGAAGTGTAAACTCGACGAAAACTTCACCCTTGAGGGGCGTAGAAGAATTCCGAAACGGGTCCCCGTTGTCGGAAGTAGAAACAGTGGAGCTTGAGGCTCGATTAAACCGAAAAAATGAGAAAATCTCCTGAAAAAGCGTGAAAACGCAGCAAAAAATTCGAGAGCTAAACACGAGGACTCCCAACACTTGAGAGTCCGGTAAAAACCTGAGGATGGCTGCCAGAGGCGGGGCTTAGGGAGAGGGCAGTCTTTGGCTGGGGGCAGTATGACCCAGAGATCAGTGATTGGTTACTACTAAGAAAGACAGATCAGAAACGAAACTGATACTGATTTTTTCTTTACCGAGGATTCCCAGCCTGACGACGGGGAATATTCATGAGCATGTGAATCCATGCCAGACCCCATGCTGGAGAAATGATTGTCATTCGGTTTGGCACATGTTTGCATGAAATGTTCTAATGATGTGGATATGTCTTTTGGTCAAGCGAGGGCAGGCCTTTGAGCCTTTCACAATGCAAGGGTGTCATTGTGAGCTTGGGTGTGTTGAAACCAGGCACAGGGGGTATCATCCCAGAATTCCACAGCAAAAAATGCAGAGACCGAAAATGTGGAATTGTTGGGGGGCTGGGTTACGGTAATAAATAATGTATGGGAAGTATGGGGGGGACTGCAGAGGTCTCTCCCTGCATATAATTGCATGGAAATTCTGTATTTTAGGCTTCAGTATTTCTTTTTTGAAAAAAATCACATAGATCCCACAGAGGAACAGGAGAGCAAATGCCCTTCTATGCCTGCCGAGGCAATGAACACAAGGTTCTAAACACAAGAGAAATGTGATAAATACTGTTTTTAACTATGCCTCCTCTGGGAGCAAACCCGTGTACCTATCTACTGGTGGACTGCTGGTAAAATTGTGGGGCTGGTTACAGTATTGTGGAATGCAAGACTTACCTTGCTTTGAGGCTCAGCTCTGTCTGCATAATCCAGCCGTTTCTTCCCTTCCCAACCTGGGCTAATGTTAGCTTGTCCTGTTAAAAAAGGGCTGCAGGGTCTTTTAGGTACACTAGGGTGTAGAGCCTACTTACCAGCTTACAATTACAGGTTTACTTTGGGCGATGTGGCCCTTTCCATAATTTCAGTGCTACACACCAGTCATTTTTATTGAGTTCAGTGTTTTGTGGTATGCTACCCATCACCTTCTGGCTGCTTCAAAGTGCTTGTTGGCCTCGTAAAGAGAAAAGATGACCTATAACCAGCTAGTATAATCACAACAGCTTCATGTACCACAAAATAAAATGATGGGGGGGAACACAAATAAACAAATAGATAAACATGCCTCCCATAAACCAAAAAATGCAATTCTGTTACAAGAATGCGATTGGGATAGGAAGAAAATAAAAACATAAGCATAGAGTAATGTTTGGAAAACCTGCATTTAGGGAGGAAGTGTAAGTCCAAATGAGTGTGGTTGGGGGAGGGAGAGCTCACACATAAAAACAGGAGGGAGCAGTACATCAAAACCCCAATTTCAAGTTGACATTTTGGGCAAAGATGCACAACAAATCCTAGCAGCTTAAACATTACATGGAGTAGCATAACATACCACATCTTAGTACAAATAACCGAAGAAAGCACAGCATTTCGAAGCATGGCAGAGCTTAGCGGGAAAGCATACTGTAGCATAGAACCAACACATAGCAGAAATTGAAATAATTACTTACAGTAATGTTCTTTCTATGGATATTTCTTCCACATATTCCTCATGTTGATAGATCAAGCCCTCAGTGTTCGCTGCTTGGAGAATTTCGACAGGGAGCGTAGTGCAGCTCAACCTCATCTCCTCAACTTTCTCGTGTCTCGACCACGTCACTCCTGGACTTCGGATGTTACTTCAGTTATCGCACTTAAGACATGCTCTGTGTCCCCTTACCTCAGATCCCCACCATGTTTCCCCCGTGCTCAGCATTCGAGGGAAAGATCCCCAGCACTGAAAGAAAGAGACCTTTCTTTCACCTCTTTTTCTTTGTAAGGAACCAAAGTCAATTAAAAATGAGACCTTTAGTAGGCCGTGATTAGGGTTATAAAGACTTATTACAAAGGAGCAGACACACTAGTGAATCCCAGCACCATAGAGGGGTAGGCAGGGAGGGTGATGAGGAGATGAGGAATCAGTGGGAGAAGAATCCATAGAAAGAACATTACCGGTAAGTCATTTCTCCTTCAATGGATTCCATTCTTCCAGATTCCTCATCTTGATAGACTCCCAAAGCAGTGCCCTTAGCAGGAGGTGGGAATGGAAGCTGCACCAAAAAACTTTGCTGCACTAACCTACCAAAACTGGCATATCTGCCTCGAGCCAGGTTTAAATTGTAATGTTTGGAAACTTACGCAGCGAGGTCCATATTGTGGCCTGACAGCACCCCTGTTCAAAGGGCCAATAAAGCTGCTGTGCTTCTGGTAGAATAGGCTCTTAAACCTAGCAGGCCTTAATCATGGCAGCACTTCCTTACCCACTCCCTCATAGCATTTTGGTATGCATAACACAATCCGACACAAAACTATTTGCTACGTAACTGCCTGCCGAAGTCTGGATCGGGAGATGGCAACAAAAAACTAATTGTCTCTCCTGAAGGCACTATTTCTTGCCAAGTAAAGGCTCAGCACCCTCTTGGTATCCTCTTTCTAAAATTGGTGAGGTGTAGAAAAGAAATCCGGTAGCGCAATACTTTGTGTAATATGAAACTCTGAAGCCACCATAGGTAGGAAATTGGGTCGGACCCTCAAAGACCCCTTTCCTTTAAAAAATATCAGAAGTTGTGATTTACACAAGAGCGCCTGCAGCTCGCGGATACGTTTAGCGAAAGTGATGGCCATCAAAAAAGCTGTCTTCAATGTAAGAAGCCTAACAGGGATGGAGTGCAAAAGCTCCAAGTGAGCTGCCATCCAGAAAATTGGACCACGTTCAAATCCTAAGCTGGGAGAACAAATGGTGCAGAAGGAAACTTATTTTAAAGAACTTATTTAACGGGCACTCCAAGAACTACGCTACCACAGGTTTAGAGAAAAACACTGCTCTGGTGTCCTTTTTAATAGAAAGAAGGTGGCCAGATAGCCTTTAATCGTACCCACCTGAAGGTCCAATTTAGCCAGGCCAGTAAGAACTCCATGATCATGAATGCTGGGCACACCAAGTGGTCTGCCCATCTCTCCTTACACTACATCTCAAACTTTCTCCATCTGCACACATATAGGGAAAGGTCAGCGCATAGTCAGCAGAACCACTAAAACCTTGTCATTCAGGTCCCAGTCCTCATATTTCATCCTCTCAAGAGCCATGCGTGCAGGTTGAGAGATCCTGGGTTCTAGTGAAGTACCTTGTCTTCCGACTGGGACAAGAGGTCTGGCATCCAAGGAATCTGGAGAGGCTGGCAAACGGCCAACTCCAGGAGGTTGAGGTACAACATCCTCCTCACCCAATCCAGGGCGATTAAGATCAGGTAGGCATGGAACCACCTCAACCTCCTGTGAAATCATGGGATGACTGGTATCAGCAGAAACTCCTAGTAGAGATCTATGACCAACACCACTGGAAGCACAGCCCCCAATGCTCCATCTGGTGAAATTCCCTCCAGCAGAACTGTCTGCCTTTTGAATTATCTCTTATCTGAAACAAGTCCACATTCATGGTTCCCCACTAGGAGAAGATCTCCAAGATGACTTCTGGGGTAATTTCCCACTAGTGACAGACTGTGCTCTGCCTGCTCAGAGGTTCCGCCAACCCATTCTCCACCCATGACAAATGTGCTGCAGAGATGGATATCTTGTTCTCCGGCAACCAGAACCATAGCCACATGGCTTCCTTGAACAGGGGCAACGACCACACATACACAGTTGCTTGTTGGGGTAATGCATGGTCACGGTGTTATCCATCAATATCAAGACAAGTTGCCCCTGAAGGGAAGGCACAAAAGGGGTCAGCTCACAGCTCCATCAGACTGGTATGCCAGTGACTCTTCCTGCAGGACCAAAGACTGGTCATCTGCAGGTCCGTTCCCCAATGGGCCCCCCAACCCTTCAGGGAGAGGTCCATGGCCACTTGAGTCTATGGCCATGCATCCCAAAAGGAATCCCTACTAACATATTGATCCTGTTGTTCCACCAAGAGAGGTGGAAGGCAACCGACTCAGACACCTGGAGGACATCAAACATATCGCCCAAGTACTGTGACCACTGATTCCTGAGCACCCACTGCAGGAACCTCATTTGGAGCCTGGCCTCTGGCACCAGAAAAATGCAGGATGCCATGGTGCCTAAGAGATGGAGGAAGGTGGATGCCAGAAGACTACTGGAGTTCTGGAAAAAGTTGACCATCTGTGCAAAGTTGGTGACCCTCTTCGGGGAAAAGGCCTTTCCAGCCAGAGTGTCTAGGACTGTTCTGATGAACTAGAACCTCGGCACCAGTATAATGTGAGAGTTCTCCAGACTCAGGAGAAGCCCAGGCTGTGCAGAAGTGAGCAGGTATCCTTGATAGGTTTCAAAACCTGCTCTGGGGATCGATCTCGGATCAACCAGTCATCTAGATATGAGAATACAAAGATGCGCCGCAAACACTGCCATCAGCTTGGTGAATAACCTGGGTGCATAGGTCAGGCCGAAGGGGAGAACTTTGAACGTATAATGAGTGTCTCTAATGACAAAACATGGCAACTGCCTGTGCTTTTGATGGATCGGCACAAGGAAATAGGTTTCCTGAAGGTCCAACGACACCAACCAGTCCTGGGATTGTAGCACCTGGAGAATTTCCTTCAGCATCACCATCCTGAACTTTGTCCTTCATCAGGATCTTGTTCAAGGCCCTGAGGTCCAGGATGGCATGGAGTCCCCCCTATCTTGGGCAACAGGAAGTACTGGGAGCACCAGCCCACACCTCTCTCTCCCTCTGGCTAGCACCTCCTCCACTGTGCCCTTCAGAAAAAGAGCTTGCAGTTCCACCTGTAGCTTGGGTTCCGGCTTCTGAGTAAGAGGTGGTGGGCTGCCTGGGGCCTTTCTGAGACAAGGTAAGCAGTTCCCTAGTTTCACCAAATGGAGGACCCAGGTGTCAGAATTGTTCTCCTTCCACCTCTCCAAGAACCCAGAGACCCTCCCTCCAACCGGAGGAGCACGAGGGGAGAACTCAAAGCCGTTTATGCACTGCCGGTGCTGCGGAGGTCGAACCTGTAGACAACTGGCCCTTTGATGCCACTCTACCCCTGCCGGGTTGTGAGAATCTCCTTTGCCACTGCTTGGAAATTCTGTGAGAAGCCTGATCCCCAATGATAAGATGTTTGGCACAGAGCAGTGAACACGCCCATCGACCTCCCACTGCAATCCGCTGCATCAAGACTGGCCTGCATTGCTTGACACGCCATCTTCTTACCATCCTTAATAATTTCTAGAAAGCCGTCTCTCACTGTTCCCTCTAGGAATTGGTTGGTCGCCTCCGAAATTGGAATCCAGAACGCATATTTGGTGAATGCGCATTAACCGCCCGTAATGCCAACATTCCTGAGGTGAACACTTTCTTGGATAAGGTGTCGATCTATTTTCGATGTCAAGGTCAAATGCCTCCAGTTTATCGTTGCGGCCTACAGTTTATCGTTGCGGCCTGCACCACCAGTCCCTCAGGACGTGGGTACTGCTGTGAGGAATGGACATCGCCCCTTACCAGATTATTTAGAAGCTTGGCATTGACTACAGGGATGGTGCCACAATTGCAGCATGACTGGGCCCGCTATTGCCACCTAAAACAGCAAGGCTCTTTCTTACTGTGGCCCCTTGTCCAGTATGTCAGTTAATTCATACTGCTAAAGTGGTTTTGATGGACTGCTGAGAGCAATTACCACTTTTTTGACTGCCTTGCAGTACAGGGCACTCAAATGCACATACGGGAACGCCTGCTGCATTTCGATGCCGGGGGATGTGTCCAACACGCTTGGATCATGAAGACCTTCCGCTAGCTTGAGCAGACCTGCCTGGTCAGCCAGAAAATCGGACAGAGGGTCCATGTCTCTTGCTACCAAGGGTTCCATTGAAAATGGAATGGGATCTCCTTCCTCTTTGAATATTGTACATAAGGACTTGAAGTCCGACCTGGATTCCGGCACACAGTCTCAGTCCAGTGTCTGAACTAACGTTGAAAAATGTGGATGGTTGATGCTTCCATCTATGACGTTGGCGCCAAAGCAACCTTCACCTTGCTGTGATCGAGGGTGTTGGATCTTTTTTGGCTACCTTCGTGCCAGACGAACTGGGCTCGGTCGGCGCAGCAACTGCTGTTGGCTTCAAGACTGAGGTCATAGCAGCTGCGGCTTTTTCAAAGATCTGCATCATCTGAGATTTAGACTCCTACCATTCGGTTCCATGTGATAATGTCCCAGCAAAAATGTCAACCGTCCCTATATATATGGTCACCTATATAATGTTGCCACAACCTTTTCCCAGCGACATTATGTATGACGAGCATATAAATAGGGACATTATTACCTGATACCTGCCATTCTCCCCTAGAAGCCCCCTTAGAAGGTTAGGACTTACCCCTTGTACCTGACGATTTGGAGTTGCGCCTGTTTCTGCACTTCTTTTCACGAAAGGAGGAGGAGGAAGAGTGGTGGGACTCGCTGCGTGAGTACAACCTTTTCATTGACCTTTTCAGTGCCTACTCTCCCTGTATTTTTCGGGAGTAGGTCCTTCAGTATGTGTGCCTGAGGACTTTGTCGCTGCTCTAGCTGGTGATTTCATGTGGGGCCTCCCCAGCGCCAGCTTTGCTGAGCGTTCACTTACCGCCTTCGGGTTCAGGAACCACATTGTTTTATGTCATGTTACACTTCCAGAGATCACACTCCAATATTATGTGGTTCTGTGAGAGACATCTTTGAGCTGCAGTCCCTGGAGTATTTGAATCCAGACAACTTGGACCCTGACATACTGACACAGTTGGATTAGAAAATCCCAAGCCGTGTTCCAAACAGCGTCCTCAGTGCACGGAAAAAGGGAACTGAGTTAAGGGGGCGTAGTGACTGTCTTAAGTATGATAAGCGTTGTCATGTCTGAATTCGAGAGTGGCATAGTCAAGACAAGGGAAAGTAGAGGAGATGATGTTTAGCCGCACTATACCGCCTGTCAACACTTTCCGAGCACCTGAGGGGATGATCTATCTAGATGAGGAATCTGTGGGAGAATGCAATCCATTGAAATGGCATCCTGAACTGAAAAGAAACCTGGCACATTTTTTTCAAGGTGTGCCTCTCCCAAGAGTGTTCAATTTTAAATCAATATAGGCTGGTACTGATACCTTGAAGGTGTGCCTAGACTCCTGACTGTCTATTTCTACGTGCTCCAACATCCCTGACAGCAGCACTGCGAGTGCTGCTCTTGCTGCGACATTCGTTCCCTGGAGGGGCGGAGCCGAATGCAAACATGTGACGGATCACGTGACTTCAAGGAAGCACAAATTGCCGGCCCAACTGCCCGTGCGGCGCTGGTACTGATACCTTGAAGGTGTGCCTAGACTCCTGACTGTCTATTTCTACGTGATCCAACATCCCTGATAGCAGCACTGCAAGCGCTGCTCTTGCTGCGACATTCGTTCCCTGGAGGGACGGACCCTAACGCAAACACGTAATGGATCACGTTACTTCAAGGAAGCACAAATTGCCGGCCCAACCACCCTTGTGACGTTAAGCCCTGGAGGCTTTAAGGGCTGGAGCCGCTGTTTAGCTGTTTGGCTGTGACCTGTGACCCTGTTCTGTAGGACCCTATACGGACGTGCCAGCTGGTTGCTTACCGCCTAGCCGTGGTTGTGTGAGTACTGTAAGACTGTTTGGGAATCCATACTGCCTTACAGGCTGCTTTAAACTATTTAAGTCATCAGGGTGAGGGATGAGAGTCAGACTCTGGCAGCTCCTCAAGCTGTCAGGTGTTCCTTACCCTGTGACTTTAGCTACCTATTTGATATCTAGAATACAGCTTTCTCTCTATATCTCCAATTTTTAGATCTATATCTGAATGTTTTAAAAGTATTTTAGTGGTACTATATATCTATTTTTATCTTCTGATTCAACTAAGCTACCACTTCCATTCAGTGCATTTTATTAAAATATTTAGTTTTTTCTAATATTGTATCTTATTGCCTGTGATACCGACAATATGTATACATTGGTGACACATTGACCCTGTTGACTCTAGAACTGTTTACGCTGTTGGAATCCTTTGCTCTACTGGCCCCTCAGACACCAGTGTAGACCTCCTTTTGGATGACACGTAGGGGTCTCAGGAGTCCGTCGGCCATGGAGGCTACTCTGAATTCTTTGAAATCTGCTGAGGAGCTTCACTCTCCAGATTCGAAAGAAGTCACCCTCCCTCTGAACTTTTCCTCTGCTTCTCTGGGTAAGCCCCCTACCATTCAAGTTCTCGACCCTTTGGGCTCTACTGTACTGAAAGGTACTGTTCATGATCAAATTCACTCTCAGGATAGGAGTGAGGTTTTTAACGCAATGGGCATCATTCCACGTATTTTGTGTGATAATAGCTGTATTTTCAATGGAACTCATGACATCTCCATTGATGCTCAGGAAGAACGTTTAGCAGCTACTCTAGTCATGAACTTGGATGATGGGGGTATCTCTACTAGGGCGGGCCCTATTTTGATGAATTGAATAATGAGAAGGTGAATGCTACCCATCTGACTCCTATCTCTTCACACTCAAAGATGTCCTTGTCTGTTCCTAAGGTGGATGGTTCCAGTTCTAACTGCATAAAAGCACCTGCTGCTTCTAATGCTGTTACCGCCCCAAAATCTTCTCTATTAGAGGGTAATATTAATCATACTATTTTTCCTTCTAAGTTATCTGCTGGGGTGTCCTCTCCTATAGGGGTGGTTAACCATACCTCAACTATCCCTTTGAATCTCTTTGTCTGTTCTGTTGGTGTAACGCTCGCCTGGTATCCACGGGGACGTCACTCAGCCGGTCCTGGCCTCTTACGACCTCAAACCCTTCCCTGGAGGCTATTCGACTGGCGACTGGGCCTGAAACACAGGATTGGTAGAGTTTAACTCCCTATTGTTTCTGTGTGCTTGAACCCCTTCCTCCCCGGGGTCCAACCCTTCCCTTTGATCCACAGCTCATCTTGTTTTCTTGGATGGTGTGCTCTCCGTCCTGCTTTCAGCGCAAGGGCGCGTTGATTGATGCAGGCTCGTTGGTGCCTAGCTACTTCACTGGCGAAAGTCCGACTGGTAAGTATAATGAGTCTTTGAACAGTCCTCTAACTTCGTTCCTTTCCTTCTTAGATGATGGCCGGCGTCGGGGATGGCGGCGTGCATCTGAGATGAGTGGCGCTGAAGGTGAGTGAGAGCGCGATGCGCGATGCACCCTTTTCGTATTTGTATTGAACTGAGTTCTTTTTCTATGTCTTTTAGGTGCCGCGACGTTGTCAGCGTGGATGCCGGTTATGAAGAACAAATGCGGTGAGTAAGTGCGGTATGCGGCGCCTTTAGATGTTTCCACGCTAACCTGGATTGTCTTCCCCGCCCTCGCAGATGGATGAGAAGTTTCCGGAGACACAGTTCCCCCAGAACGGCTGGGATTCAGTTTGGAGCTCGTACTGTATTTTTTTAAAAAAACTAAGCGAAGAGCTGTAAAATGCTTAACAATGCCTTTTCTCTGTTCTTTTCCTCTTCATTAGGAAGCGGCATGCCGGGATGGGAATGACACCGCCGAAGATGCCCGCAGAACAGAAGGAGCATTGAATGATGGGCAGAAGGGCTGCAAGGTAAGGCTGTTCCTAACGGTGTTCTTGTTCTTGCAGGAGCTGAGTGCAGAAAAAAGATGCAGGCCCACTGGAGACCGATCCGAACACTGAGTGTCACGCTGCAGGTGCAGAAAACGCAAAGCATGCGTCTCAGCCTGGGCGTGGCTTAAATAGTCTATGGGTATCCCAGGTGCCTCTGGGCTGAACCACACCCAAAAGACTAGACCGCACATGCAGTTCTGGGAACCGAAATATGTGGGGGCATCCATCTTGTCCCCATCAATGCATTACAAGTCCAATCCCCAATGTTATCCTATGGGAGTGAGTCTGGTGCCACAAGCGCCAAGTCTGACTCCAAGTGAGTCTTTGGAGGGATGGACAGGCCCTTGAGGGCCATGTAGGTGACCGTGGCCTGGCTCCAGCCTGACATCTTGGAGGGCTGGGGACAAGAGGGGCAGGAATCCTGGCAGTTGGGAAGTCTGTCAGCCCTACCATGAAAACCCCAGTCTTTAAAACACGCCTAAGGAAACCACTGCTTAATATTTCCAAAACAGAATTTAAGCTGGGTTTGTTAGGGGAACCAATTCCGGGGGAAAAAATCTCTAATTATTTTGGGAAAAGAACAGCGACTAGTACCCTTATTAAACCTCCTTAATGAGCTTTGTCAGTGGTCACTCTAGATCATCAGCATTTGACAGAAGTAGCAAAAAAATTATATACAGAGGAGCCTTCACACAATGATATTGATGACATTAGTATTATTGAATGTGCAGACAAAGCAATTGCAGAGAGAGGGTTAGAACCTAATCCGACATATACTAATAATGTAACTCAGCAAACCTGTGATGCTTCTTTTGTGGACTATCCCTCTGAATTCACATATTTTATTGATGAATACACTGAAAAGCAAAACTGGCTTAGAGAAAGGGGTCTACTCCCGGACCCGATAAAGGAACATGCTAGCGAGCACCACACTCTTAAAGAGGCTGATGAAAGGATAAGACTGACCCAACCTACAGTCTCCTCGTTGAACATGGTGCTGAGTTCTTTTGTCAGTCTTTATGATAATATTTGGGCAGAGGTTAGATCCCACTCTCTTCTACTCTCGGAAATCTATGCCAGGCTAGAGGGGCTTCATAGGTTTGACGAGCTGGGGAAGATTATTTGGGAAGATAATCCCTCTATAATTAAGCTATGCCTTGATTCTGCCGTGCCGTATCAAATAAGGACTGAAGGGGGTGCAACTAAGAGGGCCCCCGATCTGGTAATGGCTAGTGCCTCTGGGGAAGAACCATATAAGATGCACCTTCGATTTCTTCACTTCCTTCAGGGAGGGGAGTATCGGCTCAAACTCTGCCGATACCATCTTTGCAGAATGAGGGAGTTGTTTCTGCTCACGCTATATGAGCAAAATTACCACTTAACCTTGAAAAGGTGACTGCTATCATAGACCTAATGAAATCGGATACTCCCCCAGAAGAAGCTTCAGATGGGCTGACTGTCTATTCTCCCAGTCCTTCTCTCCCTAGAGACGCTTGCGACCCTAATATACCAGAAGATCGTAAACAAGATAATGGAGTTGATGATATCTTCACTCCAGGCTTAAAACTCCAGCCAAATCTGGAGAATACCCCTGATCGCATGGATCTAACTAAACAAGCTGTACCCTTCAAGGGCTTTGCCCCTTTAGATAAAAAAACTATACAACAAATTAAGAAAACTAAAAAAAGAAAAATATTAAAAAATTAAATTCATTCACTAACACATTTTTTTTTAATTTGGTTCTTCCGACAGTTTCTCTGCCCGTAAGCATTACTATCCCTCCGAAGGGGGTTTCCACCTCGGGGGAGGTAGCGGTACCTCTCACTGCCGTTCCTAATGGCGTTCCTATGGCTACTGTGGCAAATGTATTGCCTGCTAAAACAGCTGTAGGTATCCAGACAGATTTTCTGGCAACTACCCCTGCGCCGGATGATAGCAACTCCCCCATGGTTGTGGGTAATACTATCTCGGCTGAGGACATTCCTGCTCTCCCTATCTCTAATGATATCTTAGTGATCTCTGAGCCTTCAAAAAATAGTGCCCCGGTTATTCTGAATGCCCAAATAGAATGTCACTCTGACATCTCCTCTTCTGTGAAAGTGCCTCCTATCATCCCTGTTAAACTGTCACCTTGTTCTCTCTTACCTCCACAACTTCTGAACCTGCGACCCTGATTAATCTTGACATGGCGCAACAACTTCTTCAGGGTTTATATAGAATGAAGTCCTCCTCTGTGGTGGATGTTAACCCTGTGCTGGGTTCAGACCAGGCCAATGCTGCTGCTACTAGTTCCCCTGTTACAGCCGGCCAATCATCTCTCCCTCTTGGTGGCTATATGGATTTCCCCCACTCAGCTTTGGGGGATCGTACTATGGGATTCAGGGCAGGGGGGGATCTCTATGTCCCCAATATTTCAAACCCTGTTCAAATAAAGTCCGCAAATGGGGGTCCCTTTAATGGCAAGGACAGATTTCCATTGGGTTTCCATTTAATCCAGAAAAGGACAATTTTATGGGGTGCAAGGGGCCCTGACTCGGAAGATGATCCATTAATCCAATTTACTAAGAATATTGCAGATTCACTGCCCCAATCCTTGGGGGAAAATGATCCGCTAGAGACCTTACAACTTATTAGTCTCTGGGGTAATGACATGCCCATATTTCTTAACCGAGGGAATATTCTGAACATTTTACATCAACTCCCACCATTGTCTTTGATCTCTAGCTATGATCTAGAGAGGATCTATTTCCCTTCTAAGGATCGTGCAGATCTTAGCAACATTGTTTTGAAATCAAGAGTGGTGTTGGACCTGATAATGGGACAAAAAGAAGGCTTAAGGGAGCTTGGCTTTGAAATAAATTTGATAAAACCAAGTCAGCTACCCAGTATGCATGGAAGATCTGAGGAGTATAGGGGAATTCCGACTATGGTTTA
The DNA here is from genome assembly GCF_040938575.1 of Ambystoma mexicanum. Classification (NCBI taxonomy): domain Eukaryota; kingdom Metazoa; phylum Chordata; class Amphibia; order Caudata; family Ambystomatidae; genus Ambystoma; species Ambystoma mexicanum. The sequence continues at coordinate 647,031,656 of NC_090932.1, forward strand.
CCACATGGAAAGGCTTTCACAGCCTCAACAGGGGCATTTCCCAGCCAGAAAACATGGAGATTCTAGAAACTGGGCCCAGGTTACCTCTGGCCAGTGGAAATGAGCTCTTTTCTAAAAGTCTGGACCCTGCAACAAATAAAATAGTCTCCAATAAATTGATTCTTTTGTCCTGGAATACAACGGGAAATTTACATCTCCTGACAAATACTGATATAGCAGCTATGATTAATGTCTCAGACTGCTTCTATCTGCAGGAAACCTGGCTGCTCTCATCTCCCTTTATCAATGGCTATGAAATCTATTCCCAAAATGCAAAACCCAGTCTGGGAGGGAGAGCGTCAGGGGTCTAATTATTGGGCTAAGAGTTTCTCTTGGCCTTAGGCGTGTGGTTATCTTGGATACGCCATTTGGGATTCTAGCAGTGGAGACCGTTTCCAGAGAGGGTCTGTTTAATATTCTTATGATTAACATCTATTGGCATCAAGGCCTAGCTGCTCTTGAGCCCTTTCTGGAAAGCTTAACTGATCTGGTTCTAGCCTGGAGATCTGCAAATATCAGGGGGAAAGTGATTTTAGCAGGTGATTTGAATTCTGACTGTTCTATATCGTCTGATGCCGATTATGGGGATCTGGGGCAGGATCTAGAGGATGATAACCAGAGGAGACAGAAATATGCTTGGGCCAGATTGTGGAATCTCTCTCTGGAATAGGTGGGTTGGATATGTCTGAATGGTATCTTTGACTCTACCCACCCTCTTCGCCCTACTTGGCACAGAGGCCTGTCAATTTCTACTATAGACTATTTCCTTGTAGATAATTCCCTGCTTCCTCTTTCCTCTGAAGTTCAGGTTCTTTTTAACCCCTACAGTGATCATGGGTCTCTGCCTGTTTCCTTCCGTCTTCCAACTAAGAAGTTGTCCTCTCGGGGGCCACGAAATCTTAAAACTCTCGGACAAGGTACCGTGATATACTGGTAGCCGGCTAATATTAATCTTCTCAATGATCAACTCCTTTCCTCACTTAACCACACTTCTCTCCTGTGGAAACAAGTGGTCTTTAATACTCAACACTATGATTGCCTTCTGAATGCTCTTCACAGCAGCCTCTATGATACACTTAGGAAGGGTAACTCCAAAAGAGTTCATGTCCACAGGTTTGATCAGGAGCTGGCTAGTGAAAAGGTCCATGTAAGTAAACTTACCAGAGAAACCTGACTCCTCGATATTGACCAGGACAATAAAAAAGCTAACATCAAATCTATAAGTCAAATATATAAAAACTATTGCATATCAAGAAAATCCAGTCTGCTGCAAAATGATGTGGAGCTTATGCTACGAGTTTTGGTTAAAAAGGATCTCAGGGCTTTCTGGGCTCTTTTCTCATCTCAAGACTCTATTTCGGCTACTGATCAATTGAAAGCTATCCCGGAGGCTCAATGGGTAGATCACTACACCAAGCTCTTTGGTAAAGGGGAAGAGGCTGGGAAGAGACTGCAACTGGGGAGGATGCACTAAACATCATGTGGGAGCTCCCTATTGATTATGAGACGATACGTGGGCAAATCGTCAAAGCTAAGAAATCTAGGGCTCCAGGCCCTAATGGCTTGACGAATAATACATTGAAAGCCCTACCGGAAATTTGGGCTAAGCTACTCTGCATGATATTTCAGGATATAGTAAAAACTGGTAGTGTACCTATTAGCTGGCAGACTGCCCATATTGTACCCATCTTTAAGATTATTGATGCGGATTGTAAGCTTTTTGCTTCCCTGCTTCTATCCCATGTCAATGTTTGGATCAAGGAGAACCATATTCTACCGAAACATCAAACAGGGTTTAACGCTGGCCATTCAACCAATTTAAACAGCTTTATTTTAACTGCTTTACAAAGCTCAATATGGGGCAAATTTGGTGGTACTCTATATGTTGCCGCATTCGATCTGTGAAATGCTTTCGATTTGGTTATTAGGTCACATATCTGGGCTAAACTGTCAAAGTGGGGGCTCCCGGCAGGCCTACTCAATTTAATTATGGCCATGTATGAGAACTCGGGGGTCCATATAAGGATTGACCTAGAGGGGACCCTCTCCAGAAGAATAAGGACATGTATAGGGGTGAGACAGGGATGCTCTTTGGCTCCATGTCGTTTTATCCTTTTTCTGGTAGGGGAGTTCCTTAGGGATGCAGGTTTGGTGAAAGCAAAACTAGGGGATCTCAGATTCTCGTGGTTGGCATATGCTTAAGATTTCCTTCTCTTTGATCAGACCAAAGTGGGCTTGCAAACACTAATATGTAAGTTTGAAGAATATGCCGCAATAAATGGGTTAAAAATTAACTTGAATAAAATCCACACGATGGTCTTCCCTAAAGGGAAAAAAGGGAATAAACAAGTGTGGAAAATTGGTTGTGAACCGATTGTGAGTGCTCATTAAATTGTTTAATTGTTTATCTGGGATTTCTAACTCTGGGCCAATCTTTGGTTTGTTGAACTCAGACGATTGCTCAGATATAAAGCACTCCCCCTTATTTCACAGACTATCAAGCTGGATAACAAGTATGGTAGGTTCTCTTTTAAGCCAGCAGTAGACTTTTTCGAAGGAAAGGTTGTTCCGAAATTAATATATGGCATGGAACTCCATTACTTGGATATCCTGACTTTGAGGGACTCCCTTGAGGGTATTTTTAGGAGAAAGGTTATGAAACTTCCCAATAGTATCCCTACAGTGGCTATAAGGTTAGAACTGGGTCTAATGTCCCTGCAAGCCAAAATCCTTTGGCGGGTTCTGGCACTTTTCTCCTCTCTGCTCTGCCCTAAAAGGGATACGCTTTATGACGATCTGGGTAAAATTCTCCTCTCACAGGGATCCCTGGATCGAGAAAAATATCTTCTAAAATTCAGAGATCTCTGTGATAAGACTCTATTAGATCTGTCTACTGACAGGGATACTCTGTTGACCAAACCGAATAAAGTGAAAAAACTCCTTTACTGCTTTGCTTGGAATAACACCCTGGAAAAACTCCATTCTTGCCCCTCTCTCTGTGACCTAAAATGTGATCATAAAAAGAGAGGTTCTCTGTCTTTTATTCTGACACAATTTCCCAACCGCTATTATCACTCCCTCCTCCTGAAACTTAGGTGGAACATTCTGCCCACTAAGGAGGTTCTACAAAGAAGGAATGCAATTAATGATTCAGATCTCCTCTGTCGTTTTTGTCATACTGCAGGGGTTATTGAAACTGCCCACCACTTCTTTTTAGACTGTGCACCATGGAAAGGACTAAGGGCACTTTATCTGGACAAATTTAACACAATGAGACTTCTGCGGGCAGAAATGTTTATTTGGTCGAGTTGTCTCTCAATTTCTAATACTACAGAGGGCCTTGCGGTTGCAGGATTCATCAAATCTTTAGATCAATCTTTAGATCTGTATGCACCCTTGTGCTGAGCTCCCTGTTTGATGTATTCCTGTTTACACTCGCTTGTTGTCTGCTCAATGATTGTACTGTATTTGATATAAATCTGTAATTTATGATTGTTTGCTATGTCGTGTGATGTATGAAATTGGAACTTATATTTGTCTTAACTGTGCACTGATTTTATATGCTCTGTTTACATTTTCGAAGGAGTGTAGGGCTATGCTTTATTTACAATTTATTGATAGGTATGTATATCTACATATTTTCTTTTCCTTTTTTTCTTCAATTAAATGTAATTGTAAAGATTTCTTATGTAAACCATATACAAATAAAAACAAAAACAAAATCAATATAGTTTTACAAATACTGCACACACAAGGGGAAAAGTTTGGACTTTTTGCTTCGTAAAAACACACCATTTTCGTTTTCCGTAATTGAATAAACTATAACCAGTCATGAACAATCTTTTTTAAGTTCCTGTTGTGTTGGCATGCCAGAACTTTTTCAATGCAACATTTGGCCCCGATTTGCCCTTCACTGGATCACTGTAACACTGGAAAGCTTGCAATGTTTACTGCAATGCTCCAGTGTTCTACTGCAGTGACAATTGATGTTCTTCAATCAGCCAGCCGTTTTGCAAGCACGAATAAATACACGAGTCAAATCCATACTAATGTCATAGCAGCTCAGCCATTCATTCCCACACGGAGTACAGACTGTGGGTCACTATTTACCTAGAGAGATTGTTTCTCTCATTTCTCCAGAGAGTCAAAGAATCCTTGTCCGTTTTCTGCTGTGTTTCCTGAAAGTATAATCAACATTTATGCTTTAGTAAGGCAACACACACATGTTCTCCAACAATAAAATGAAACACGTGACATCATAATATAGTGAGCACAATGGCACACATTGGTGCCCTTTTTAGTTTGGGCTATTGCGACACCTATACACCGAAACGATTGCATTAGGGTACAAATAGGGAGGAATGGCATATGAAGAGGGACTCACAGACTGTTGTGTTTAGTTATGTGCCCATTCATAGACTGCCATGGCCATGCTTATCCCAATAGTTCTTGTCCCTCCCTGGTCAAAGCACCTCCTCGTGGGAACTCTTTGAGCTCGCTTTAATCAAGCTTTACCATCAAACATTGCATTCTAAGTGAATGCCATAGTTTTTATAAAGCAGTTTTCTGAGAGCTAACAACTTAATTGGAGTTGTAAACCCGATACTGATGTAATAAAAATGTCTTACCAGGTCTGCCTTCAGCCACTCGATTTATAAGCGCTCTGCGTGTCCTTCACTGAAGTCCTGTTAAAAAACAAGCATTGGCAAAGCCAACAGTTTTGGCTTGTGTATACCTTTTACGCATTTGCCAGCCAATGCTATATGATCCCAAGGTACACAAACCATTTAGCACCTGCTACCATCAAAGGCCAGTTAATACCACTACGGCTATGCCTGGCAAGTGCTTTTCAAATGCCTACACAAAAGCCCACACTGTTGGCATGCCAGTGGTTGTTTAGAGCTTCGTGTGTAAATGCTGGTGTCACTAGCATACTTGCAGAAGTGATATCAGATGGGTAAAATGGACGGGACATTGCTCTGAGAATTTACATACACATTGGCCACAGCACAGGCCAATATGTGGTGCGCTCAGAGAGTTCTGAAATCTAATCACTCACTGTGATTCGTCAGTTGCCTGTCACATGTCAGAGACTGACAATTGTTCACTTTCCCTTATAGGAGATTAAGGCTAGCATTCGGGGTATGGCTAGGTCCACCCATTGATCAAGAATAAAGGAAACCAGGGTCACATCGGGAAAACAAAAGGTTTGTGAACCCCTTAGGATCTTCACATAGCACAAACCTAAAATGCTTTCAATCTAAATTGTTAAAAAAAATAGATGTTTGCCTAAATTGTGGGAGCCCCTTTACTGACAACAAGCAAGGCCCAGTAACCAACAGAAACGCCAGACAGTTGTTTCTGCTATGTTTGGCATCATCAGTGTGGTTCATCTCCGGTGCATCCTCTTTACAACCACAGAAAGCCAGGTCCATATCATAGATCCATGTCACAGTTACCCTGACTAGCTTGGAGGAACAAGCAAGAAACTCGCATCTGGGTACCCTTCTCTGGCTTGAAGACACATTAAAAGAAAAAAGTAATAGATGGAAGGTTTGAATACACCATATTAACTGGAATTGCACTGAGCAACCTGCCATACCATATATGATAGCATGAAGGTTTCCAAGAGCAATGTCCCTTTTGGGGTTTTAGTATGTGTCCTTGTACCTTCCATTCATCACTGTTGGGTGGTTTGATAGAGTGGACAACCATAATGCCCAGAAAATCTATAATGCCCAGAATAGACAGGCCAGAACATGGTAGTATGCAAGGTTGCCCAGATGGATGCCAGGGCTTATGATTCATTTCAAACCTTCCATTCATCACGGTTGGGTGGTTTGATAGAGTTGCCAGCCATAATGCCCAGAACATCTATAATGCCCAGAATTCAGGAAAGATTAGGTCTTTCAGTTGTGCCATTTTGTTTGGGTGTCCTTTAATTGCAGCAATCAGCATTCTGTGTTACGATGCATAGACTTTAGTTTGGGTTGCACTATTTCCACTAATATTAATCGTTTAAAATGTTATCGTTAGGAGGGTTTTTTTTTTGCTCCATTCTAAGACTTCCACTAGTACCACTGTTCGTGCTCAAGGCTGCAGTCTGTTTTCGCGGGATTTCCATCGTGAAAGAGGAGCTATAACTACTCTTTGCACCGGCGGAGCGGAATGCCGGCCAGAGTGTTAGCAGTTTTCCGCAGTTCCCTGCAGGGAAGCGCCGGGAGCGTCTCAAGGTACCTGCTTTGTGATATTTGTTGGGATTAAACACCTAACCTCGGCTCCACCGGGCCTGCAAACCAGAGGACTGGTGACTCTGCAGCGTTCCTTACAAGCGTAAAAGAACTGGTGGCCGCTTGCTGTTTTCGTTTTTTCCTTTCTTTTCCTTTTTGCCGGCGCGAACGCATGGAGGGCTAAACGCTCACGTCTGGCAAGGTCTCGCTTTCAGGACGGAAGGGGCGCCTTCATTAAATTCCAATGGTGACCATAGCATATGTTCGTTGGTGGAAAGGATCCACAAGCTGCCCTAATAGCCCTTAACCAAGTAATATCGACTTTTGCCTCTCTATATGAGGACATAAAATCAGAAGTTCGAATACACAACATAGCTTTTGGAGCCATATCTTGACTGATAAACTAGACTTGAATGGATATACGCAGAAGGAGTCGTCGGCTTTAACACAAGCCATATTATTATTACAAAGTGCCAGAGTACCGACTCCGGCAATGAAAATGCACGAGGAGTCCCGTCTACAGGCAGCTCTCCCGGAAAAACTAACGACATTTAACACTAATTGAGATGTTATTAGTGTTGACTGTTCAGGGGGGAACCAGGCTGCCCTAGTACCACTATAGAAGAAAATGTCGCAGAAATAAGTCTAAGAATACGAAAAAAAGTTGTATTATGCGCTGGTCGTGAAAATGACCCAGGCCCCGGGCCGCATGAAATGCGGGACGATAGAGGGTCTGGGAGTTTAGGTGCGGGTGGGGGAAAACGGCGCGAAAGCATAGGGAGGGGCGTCCGAACGGCGCCACAAGAAACAAAAACCCAGGAAGGGCAGGAAACAGTACCTGGGAAGGTGCAAAATATAACAGCAAGGGGTCAGGGGGGTAACCCGGCCGCCCCCAAGTCGGAACAAAAGGCCGGGGGTGTATAAGTAAGCCAGGAAAAGGAGAGGCGGCACAAACCAGGTAAGAGCTCACCTCTCTCGGGTAGGTTCTTAGTGCCTGGATAAGGGGAAGGAAAAACGTTTGCCACCCAACCCACCCTGCAATAATAACGGAAGAAGAGGGGTGCAAGCAGGAGCCGGTACGCCGAGTACTCTCTCGGTACACGGTCCAAAAAAGAAGGAGCAAGCAGCAGTAAGAACGCCGAATACTCTTTCGGTACACGGTCCAAGAAAAGAAGGAGCAGGCAGAAGAAGGAACGCCGAGTACTCTTTCGGTACACGGTCCCAGACATGTCGTAGGCGGCATGTGCCCAGGAACGAAGGCCCAGGGATAACAAGGACTCAGGAGGAGCCTTGGGCAACTTCAGGACTGGACACAAGGTGCCCAAAAGCATATGGCAGTGTATTTATTTTGTTGTGTTATATTTTCTGTAAGAAAATAAAATGCCTTCGGCCTACAACTTTTCCATACACATAAGTTGTCTGTGATTTATTACTTAGGTAGGGATCTGGTAAGAGAAGCAAAGTGAACCCACACTACTCAGACTATTCTTACGGAATTTGACCATTCCAGAGTCGTTGTTAGACAAAAGGAAGACTTAACGGGGAGTTTATGGGCCCGCTGTGAATAAAATGCCAGTGGTAGTCATGGACAATTTTTCCGAGGATGAGTTTGCACCTCAAACATCGGGAAGAACTGATGTCTTTGTGGAGATGGTAAAAGTAACATCAGCGGCGACAGAGAACGAACAAGATTCCCTGCTAGACAAAGCAATGCCTCAGATTGATAATGCTGGCCACACTTATTCAAGGTTTAGACAGGTTGGAAGTAAGGATGCAGTGAAAGGGAAGGAACAATATAAACAGGGCTCAGGCCCTATGTTTAGCATCCTAAAAGGAGCCAGAGGAAGTGATGCTTCACATTCAGGGCTAGTCAAGGGTACGGAGTGTCCACCCACTTTTTTGAGAGGGTGGACACAGTCCCTCCATCTATTTTAGAGGTCTTGTGTAAACTGAGAACATTTGACTATCTTTCTTTAAGGTATGCTGACCTCGGGATTCGAACAGCAGTCGCCAGGTTCACAGGCCAGGCACTTCACCACTTATAACCTGATGAAAAATACAGTACAGCTAAAGTTAAAAGGACATATTTCGAAACTGCATGTTGGAGGGCAAACTTTGGTGTGATTCTTGGAGTTTCAAAAATACACGTCTTTTAACATTTTCAAACACTATTAGAAGAAAATATCCTCACTGCGTTTTCGATGGGTGTACATTATATAAAAAAGGCAAACGCCATTCATCCTGTGAATTTGTATGGTTATGGAAAGCCAGATGAATGAAATGTGCATGTGTCACCATGATACGCTAATTTCTGATGACCTCACACACCAGTGCTTATAATAAAGAGTCCCCCATTTTTCTTTTTAGAATGACCCCTGTCCACATTTTAGTAGAGAGGACAGTATCAAGAAGTGTGGCAAGCATGAGTTAGTAAGACAATAACTCAGAACACGGATAACTTTGAACAAAGGGGAAAGAGAGACGAAACTCTAGGTGCGATCAAAAGTGCACCTTCTCCGCATAGAATTTTAGAGATGATGGGCGACTCTCCCTTAACAGGGCTATGATCTTATTGCTATTTTCTGAAGTTTTAAATCTGAGCAGAATTTCTACCAAAGATATTGACCGTGTTCAGTTTATAGAGTATGGTCTTTCAAATCTTGCACTTGTCAGCTTCGAATCAAGGGTCGTGTATGATCTCATCATGAGAGAAGCCCCTTCGTTAAGACACAGGCTTTTCAGTGTCTCCTTTCCAGGAGGACACCATGGGGCATAATACACATGGAAACAGTAAGATATCACAATATGAAAGTAAATCTTTGTGGGTTCTATTGGGAGGGGGTAAAATACATTCCAGGAATGTAATATTTACAGGTATTGAGTGGCCTAGGGATGAATGTGAACAAGATTGGCCCTGGCTGCCAATAGTCCGAGAGGCCCGACGGCCCCTTCTCATAGCCTTTAGTGATAAGAGCTTGGGGATTCGCTCATGGAACTCGAGGGGTCATTCACATCTCTTCTTGAATCCGGAATTGGGAGCAATTTTGCGTAAATCAGATATAATAGGTCTACAGGAGACATGGACTCTCGAGCGTCTAGCTTGGAACGGATATAGCACCAGTTACCAGCTTGCTAAAAAGGGCAAGATGCGTCGACCATATGGGGACCTGATAACACTTTTTAAAAATGAGTATGATTTTAATGTTATTGGACCACATGACATCTGTCAGGGAGCCTTAGCTACATAATTTACTGGCAGATGAGTGGTGAAACAAGACAGCTTTTAATAATCAATATTTATTGGCATCTAGGTATCGGCGTTGCTGAAGTTATCTTATTTAAAATAAACAATTACTATATAAAATGGACATGCAATCATCCAGAGGGTCACATTGTAGTGTTGGGCGATTTGAATTCTACCTGTATAAACAAGGAAGAGACTAAGCATGTCTCTCATGGCACGCCTTACGCCACATCACATGTAAATAAAATCATTAGTGGTAAACTGTGGAAGGACAATCTAAATTATCTAGGCTTGGTGATGTTATAAGGAGCAATGGATGGGGATCCACTAGGCGAACATACCTGCCAAAGAGTTCAGGACCCATCTACTTTAGATTACATGTTTGTAAATAGATTTCTATTTAAGATGTATCAAATTTAATATCGAGAAAAGTAATTGGAGCGACCCTAGCATCCTCAATTGCTTATATGATCTTAATGCTTCCTCGCAGCAGGCGTTGTACGACTTAGACCTAACTTCAAATGCATCTCTTAATCATAAGGAACAAGCCAAATATCACCAAGTGGAACGACTTCTTAGTTAATGTGACAGATGAAATCAGTTATGGCTGGTAACTTTGTACATTCACAGTCAATAGTTTTGATGAATTACAAATTAACTCTCTGGCGACAGCACTGAGAAATGCGCAAAGCTGAAAGAAGCATAAGAACAACATAAGCAGGACAATGCATAAATATAACCCGAAAGTGGCAGAAAGGAAAAGAGAATTGAGAGTTGAGATTAGTAGACTAAACGTCTTAAACATTCCGGCAGAAGAAAATAATTTGCGTTGTAAAAAGATCGAAAAGCACCATAATGGCCTGGATGAGAGGTCATGAAGTCACCCTCATGCAGAAAGACGCTGAAGTTATGCTTCTATGCCTGAAAACAAATAACTGCGTTTTTTTGGTGTACGATTCATGCCTTGAATGTGGGCTTTGTGGAAACTTTAGTAAATGTTGTATTTGAAAGTAACAGGATCTCACATTTTCAGAGTCTATATGCAACAAGAGATCCCCTTATAGCTGAGTTTAAGAAATTAGTTGACTTCATGTCGCTCAAAGGATCAGAATCCTTTTATCAAAGAGGACAAGCATAGCAAGATTTTAAAAGCCAGGAATTTTCGGGCCCGCGGACAAAATCAGCTTTCTAACCAACTATTTAAGGGTGATCCGAGAAGCTGGTCTGGGATCCTTAAATTCAGCTTTGATGAAGTGATTGAAAGGGAGCACCTTCGAGCAACTTGGCAAACATCTTACATCATATCAATTTTCAAGTGGGTAGTCGGTCAGAAGCCAAAAATTACCGACTTCATTCCCCTGAAGGTGCATACACCAGGTACTATAAACCTGAAACAGTGAGTTGAACAGAGTGTCGGCAGCGGAGGGGCACTGGTTGGTTTACAGCACATCATATTACTATTATTATTATCTTATTTTTGTTGTCGGCTATTGTAGGGAACTAGCCATTTCAGTATTGTGAGAGTTAAAGCAGTGTTGAACTTGTCTGTGCTTGTAGCTTTTTAAGACTGGTTTGCATATGGTCGGTCATCTTTTTGTGGTGGCTTGGCATGACGAAGAACAATGGTCTGGAGGGTTGCCCAGAGCAATGCCAGAGATTTAAGATTCCTTCTAAAGCTTCCAGCCATTAACACTTTTGTTTTGTCCAAGTCACCCCGAGTGGGCCCTGTGCCTGCTGGGCCTAGAGAGCCGACTACACCTCACTGATGATGGCGAATGAGACCAAAACATATCTGGGGTTGCTTGTGGTCTCTGTGACCAAGCAGTTCGGCTAAACTACCCCTTGGGACCAAGCCTGATTTACATATGGTCTTTCCCCTTTCTGTAATGGCTTGGAAGGCTGAAAGATGAGTGCCTTGACGTTTTTCTAGAGCAATTACCATTGGTTAAGATTAATTCTAAACCTTCCAGCCATCCCTTTGTTTTTTGTTTTTGTTCTGCATCTTATTTAGAGCAGTTTTTAGCTTTCTTTCCTTTCTTCACTGTAGAATAGTGCATATTTGGTTGACAGGTGAGGAAGTGTTTTCTTCCTGCAGATGTTTTGTTCATGCATTCTTATATGAGAAGTGTATGGCCGAGGTGTGTCAGGTATTTGGAAGCGCTTAAGCTTGTATATTTAAACAAGATACTTCATCAAGAAACACCTGAGACTAGCTGCAGTGAATTCAATTTTACATGCTACTAGTTGTCACAAAAGATCAGTCATACAAAACATCCCATTTGGAGAATTTTATCGGGCACGCCGAAATTGCAGTGATATGGCAGACTTTACTGATGAAGTAGGACAGATTTGTGAAAGGTTCAAAAAAAGAGGCTACTCGAACTGTAGCATTCAAAATGGCATACAACGAGTTAGTAATATTTCACAAGAGGATATGCTGTATGAACATGAGAGGAAAAAGTCCATTGGGCTTTCAGATGTACGCATTATTACAAAGTATGTGCAAAACTCAGATATGTTATACAGATTGTTAGCCAAACATTGGCATTTACTTCAACTTGATTCTGATATATTGCCATACATAGCAGATAAACCCAAGATCATTTTTACGCGTAATCACACTCTCAAGGGACATTTATGCCCCTCTTATTTAGCTTCTGAAACCAATGTTGCAAAGTCTATTTCTTGGTTACCTTCCAAACCAAATGGCTTCTTTAAATGTGGTACATGTACTTTTTGCAAGATTGTAATACAATCCGACTCCTTTTCTTGCCATAATGGTTTATCAATTCAAATACGTGACTTTATGAACTGTAAGACCAAATTTGTAGTGTACGCGATTCTATGTATCTGTGGCAAAGTGTATGTAGGTTCCACCATACGGGAATTACGAATACGCATTAGAAAACATCTTGCCAGTCTAACTAAAGTTGATTCTAAATTACCACTTTCAATGCATTGGCAAGAACATCACCAAATGGACAATGTTAGTGATATTAGATTCCTTGCCCTAATGCAAGCGAGAACCCACCCCAGAGGTGGGGACCGTTTTGCATTACTACGGAAATTAGAAGCTTGCACTATATGTAGGTTATGATGTAACACCTTAGGACTTAACAGTGATACGGAATTAAATGTATTCTTATAGATGGGTAGGTGATTGTGTTACTCTTAACCTAATGTATTACTGTCTATCTGTGTCATTGCCAGAGCCTAGGGGGCCAGAGGGGCCTCAGCGCTGTGCCTGTGAGCCAAACTATTGGTATTAACACATAATAACAATTCTGTTTTGTCTGAACCTCATGCACATTTCATGTGCTTTTGACACCACTCGGTCAATGTACATAGTTTTAATAACATTAAACCGTATTGACAATCTGCTGCGATATCAAACCCATTGTCCATTTGTATTCACGACAGGGGTATAAGGACCTTTATCTTATTATTGCTAATGTTGAGCATCATCATTCACTCAGAAGCGAGGGCAAGCAACAAGTATTACTGCATATGTTGATGATACACTAGCTAAGAATTAAACACTACCATTTATGTAGCTCTTCCCGACAATATGGTGTGAGACTAGGGATACGTGGTATTTCATTTATTGCAACATTGAACGTGTTTGATAACCGCTCGACATCGTTGGTTAGATTCTTTCGCAATGTTTTCTTTTTTAAATGTCAATAATCACGTGACTGATATGCGTCAAGTGAATACACGGTATGGAATTTCAGGATACAGTACTTCAAGTGGGAGACCAGGAACGTGAGTTTTTACGTTCATTATAATAACTATTGTGTACGTCCGGATCCCCGGCAACCGCCTTTGAATGCACTTATCACTCAAGGGGTTATATTCACGGGTTCTATTCAGTTCACGATTATGAACTGTCACGTGACCGAATAGGGTCATGTGACTGTTGTGTCATGATTTTCGTGGGTGCTTTTTTTCTTTGTTTCCTCCTTCCGGGGTTTCTATATATATGGAACATGGACGCGCCCGCGTTTCAACTCACTATGAGACGGACGGGTGCGGACGAAAGTCATTACATGTAAGTTTAGGGGTGTTTCTTTTTTCTCGGGACAAAACGCGAATTAAAGGGCAATTCTATTCCACTAAATTTAAACATGTATGGTTCCCCCTATCAGGTAATGCCACCTAAGGCAGGCTGTTCATCAAAATGACAATCTCACCAGGACTATTCTAATCATGCAACAAGTGCAGGTAATACTTGTGGTCCTAACATTGAGACTCTACTTCACCTTAAGTTTTGAGACCCCAGTTTCCAATTTAGTATTTATAACGATTTGGTCTTTCCCTGCATATACAGGACACCGACTAGAATCTAATAATAACTTACCGGCACAATTCCAAGTGGATAAACTTAGCATGACCATCAATCGGGTAAATTTTGATCAGACACTATGTGGTGAAGCGTGACCATTGTGGATATGGATGCTGTATTAACACAGTAGCTATGAGACGTTTGCAATTTGCACACTATGTATCTGGCTATATATATATATATATATATATATATATATATATATATATATATATATATATATATATATACACACACATTTGGCTCTATGGGTGCGGTGAAGAGGTGCTCTTGCTGGTGGCACTGGGCTCCAGGCGGTGGCACGCATGAATTCACTGCATTAGTTATGGCAATGCATGCCATATTTAGATGACATCTTGATAGTATATCAGATGATTTAGCACTGTATATTTCAGTTTGATGTTTCCCACTCTTACTTTTATTTCTTTTTATGTGCTGTTGGTGACATGATGCTGTGTTGTCACTTTTGACATCATATATTTGGTAATGTATGGTCTGTTGTTGTTTCCTGTATTATTTGACCCTGTTGTTATATGGTGATACATATGTGTATTCAAATGTTGGAAATTACTTTTTTGGAGAAGAGTTTTGCCTTGAAAAAGACCTGTGGAGTTCGAAACATGTGTTGGCATACGACTCTGTCATCTGGACATACAAATCTGGTGTTGGATCATGGACTATGAATACAATTAAAAAACGCCAAAATGTATCTACGTCTTAACCATTATGAACCTTGTAGATGGAATGATTATTAGGAGGTTTAATGCTATTTATGCTTTATGCATGTAAACTAGCAGCGCATCTGATTGTGGAACATTCACTGTTTCTCTTATATGAGAAGTGGTGAGTCAGCCCTTTGGATGACAAGTTGAAATGTATCGGAAGAAACATTTTTATAAAATAATTGTGCAGCTCATGGTACTAGATTCTGGCATATTAGATTGTAAACTGAAGATGATGTTTTTTGCAGAAGTTTTTTGTAGTATAGACTAAGCCCAGGGAGCCTTTTCACTGGAGCAAGTGGGTTATTGGGGTTGACGATGCCTGCATAACTGTCCACCTCTATGCTGTTTTTCTAAAGGTCAGGGTGCCCCAGAAATTGAACATTGTTTTGAAGTATAATTCCAGCCTCACAGGAAGGTGCATTTCCCATTAGGCCAATGGGAGAAGGACACTACAATGTGTGTCAGGCTTCTCGCTGAGGTCCAGGGTCTTTTATTAGGGGAAAAACTGCATTGTGTGTAATTTGATACTACACAATGTCAATGAAAATGTAGTATAGGTTTAGTGTGTCTGTGGCATTTGTTTTGCAAACATTTGTAGTTGGCGGGATTGCCATTTTTAGGTTATCACATAGAACGTTAATGGCTTTAATAATGTGCTGAAAAAGGGAAAATAAACATGTTTAAAGAAGAGTAGTGATGTTGGTGCTCCGCTGAAGGAGATAGGTTTCGCAAGGAAGCTACAAACCTAGAAAGAGGATAGATTGTACCTGAACCTTATAGCACATTCTCTAGGAGAGAAATAGCTGTGTCACAATATTATTTAACAAAACAATTAATTTAAAGGTGTCAAGGTTTTTGATTTCTAAGACTAGGATGAAGGGTGAATCGCTTACCTATATGTATGTTTATTTGCTCGAAACATATCATTCTTAAAATATTACAAGAGATAATGAACTCAGTAAAAACATCTGTATGAAGGGATTTCAACTTCAGCATGGATCTGTTTAAGCACAGTAATCATTTACATCAGAGGTCCAAAAGGACAGTGATGTACTGAATATATTTAATCATGCTCTCTCTAAGTCCAGTGGGCATCTACAACAGAGAATTCCATCAAGGGTGCACAAAACATTTTCAAGGATTGGATTATAAACTTTCTGGTGTATAAGTGTCACTAATAACTGTATGCGCTATAAGATTTAAAATAACTCTCGAACAAACGATTCATGTGAGAGGCAGTGTTCCAATTGGAAGATTAATCCTTTTCTCATGAAATATGTTAAAGTGGTTCATGTAGAAAAGAAATCAATAAAGCAATTCTGCAAAGTTGATTTGGATCCAGAGGTGAATTTAAACTCATTCTGGAGAGGCACGAGATGTCAAAGAGCCTAATCCGAACCTAGAGTACAAGCTTTGAGTACCATAAAAAAGACTTGCCAAAAAAAAATCTCTAAATTTAAATACTTTTCACTGAGGCACAAAAAGGAAGATAGTATCTAAATCATCAGCATACGGAAAATGGGGAATACTTTCAGTTTCGCTGCATCAGAGTTTCTGTGAATAAGGGGGCAATATTAACGGAGGTGATGGGCCAACCCTGCCAGTAATGCCCACCCCACCAAGTTAAGAGCCAGAGCGAAACTCCAACTTAACGAATTCAGCTTTACTCATTTTTTTCAGCAGCTTGCCCTTAGCAGCACATTGCTATATAACTGAATTAGTCTGTCCCAGTATGTCCCAATCATTGCCTTAATCTGTGCATATCTGTTGACCTACTGACACTCTCTCCACTTGCCTTACCCAATAGAGATCCAGGCTTAATTTGTTTCTGACTCAAAAGTAGCAGTGGGGGGAGGGGAGGAATGGAGGTAGGGGTTTACCTTTTCATCTACTGGTTACTGCAACTTGGGTCACCTCTTTTACCAAGCAGTATCCATATTTGGCTGATTTGGCTTTTAGACGCTCTATAGTCGCAGCTATTCAACATTGAAATGGGATACTCGTGATTCTTCAAGTAATTTTTTAGTACCACAAATGATATACACCATGACAATTAACCCTGACAGTGCCCCGCTTGGTCTTTTAGGCCCCCCGTAGTTCTTGAATTTTTCTTCTTCTATAAAGACTTTACTTTTCTAGATGCTGCCTCTTGGAATTCTTTCCGTTTATTTTGCAGAGGTACTAATATTTCTCTATTTTGGATCCCTAAAATATGAGAATTTAAGGAGAGGAAATAGCTGGGTGTACAGGAATGTATTGTATAAAATATGTTCAGAAATATATTCTGCTAACTACTAATAGGTTTGATAACATATTGGAGGTTTGAACAAAATTGGATAAATACCGGTTAGTGATATGGATTTCAGTACTGACTACTGGTCATTGAAGTCTTTGAGAAAAAATGTATACAATTAAAATTTGTTTAAGGTTATAGTCTTTAAATTGAAAATCTAAAAATATTAATTTTAGATTAACAATAATGTAAATGTATTTTGTTCTTTTGATATTTCAGCCTTGAAAATGCTTGGAAGAGCATGAAACACATGTTGGATGAGAAAAATATTGTTAAGATAATAGATTTATTTTTAATGTTTGTAGAAATAAAATAGTATCATTCGATTCTGACTATTTTTGATTAATTGGTATTTATATTGACTATAGTGCATCTGCAAGAACTAGTTCTGATGATGATGGAATGCTAGATCAGCTAAAGGTCCAGAAACAGTAGTGAATTCAGAATGTCTCTATTCCATTGGTGCAGCATAATGAATGATGGGGTTGAGAAAGTTAGGTAAGAAAAATCAGACAAGAGAATAATGAATGAAAAAGGAAAACATGAAATGGATTGAATGTACTCTAAAAAGGGAAAGAGAAAATTGGGTCAGAATGTATTATTTATTTTATTTTATTTTTTACATTTGTATAGCGCGCAGGCAGCTCAAGGGCATTGCGGCGCTGTTACTTGAAGAAAAACTTAGTTACATTATGCATAAGTTACAGCATTGGGCACATAGGTGTAACACATATTATGCATGGAGGCGTACACAGGTCAGATATACATATGGCGGGTGTACATGAGAAACGGTAGAGAATCAGGCAAACAGGGTGGTTTTCAAGGTTTTGCTGAAGGTGGTCAGAGAAGGCATTCCAGTGAAGAGCCGCAAGGTAGGGGAAGCTGGTACCCCCTGCTCTTGCTTTTTTCACCATGGGTACAGTGAGTAGGTTGGTATAGGGGGTCCTGGTTGGTCTTGAGGACATGGCCGGGTGGATCCTTTGTGCCAGGTAGGCTGGTGCTGCAGAGTGGATGCATTTGTGGGTGAGGGTCAAGGTTTTGAAGATGATCCTCTCTTTTATAGGTAGCCAGTGGGAGGCTTTTCTCGCAGTAGACATATGCTCTCTTTTGGAGATGCCTTGTGCTGCGCGTAAGGCGTTGTTTTGAGTAACTTGCAGTTTCTCAAGGTTTTTTGTGGAGGTCCCTAGGAAGAGAACATTGGAGTAGTCCAGCCGTGATCCAGTGATAGCCCTAGCTATGTTTGTGCAGGTGTCGCTGGAGAGGTAGGGTCTAACTGCATTGAGGAGTTTGGCCTGGTAGGCAGCTGAAGAGGCAATGGTGTTCACTTATCTGGTCATGGAAGTATATATAGTATACAAGAAGAAAGAACTGTATGGTAGAAGAATCACGGATGCAGATTTAGAGGTATTCCATGAAGAAAATCCTCCAGAGGAAAACAGCATTAATAGCGGAGTTAATCTCAATTGTCAGAGCCAATTACAGCATTAGCACTGGTGCAGTGGTAACAGTATTGGATTTCCTGGAATATCACTGGTGGTATTCCAGAAAATACACAGGGTTTTTTTTTTCTCCCTACATTTTCAGGCTCATATTGAGGGTGCAAATTGCACTACAATAGATTTTTTATATACACAAAAGTTGTAAAATCAGACCCTGCTAAGCACTACATAGGAAAGTGATGAAAGGGTGGCCATTAATCCACCCCCTTCCAGCATCCCCAGTGAGAACATTTTCCCTTGTATTGAAAGATATGTACAGCAAAAAAAGGTTTAAAAACTTCTGGGGACTTGTGGCAATCTTTATTTATAGCTATGGGTTTGCAGTAAAAATAGATGGATTTTCAAGGAGAAAGAACACTTGGAATACAGTGATATATACCACTGGCAGTAATCCCCTATTGTAATAATAACGTGGGTGCTAAACAGAAAGTTCTTTTTTCAATACCTGAAATTGTCAGGAACTCGGATTGGAAGATCTGGAAACGCTGGGGGCATTGAATGCCTTACACGTGTTCCAGTCCTCACCCAAGATGGCGGACGATCCTTTATATTCTGGCTCCTCCCACAAACCAACGCTACGGTTCGTGAGGAAACTTCGTCCGTGTATACTTTTTGCCTTCTCCCTTCTTCAGCTATTTTCAGCCTTCCTGGTGTACCTCCCGCGGGCCTTTGTTCCCTGGTGGCTCCCGCATACAATTTGCTTTGTCTATTTCGCCTGTTCTACCTTTGTTTTTTCCTCCTTCGCCTTTCGGGCGGCTCCGCCTTTTGTAACGTCTTACTTTCTTGACTATCTTCTTCCTTAATTTCCATGTCAGCCTACCTCTCATCCTCTCTTACTACCCGGTGCCCTTCCTGTGTTATCTTTTGGTTTCCTTTCAGGGTTCCTGCCTTCTTTGCTTTGTCAATTTCTAACATTTTGTGTGACTACGGCACCTTTAAGTATTACGACAACCCAGCGCCTACAGCTTGTTTCGCTAGTCTCCCGCTCTGTAAGCATCTTGCCTTGCCTTCTATACTTAACTAGTTTTTCTTACATGCCTTATATCCTAATCCTTCTCTTTCTCTGTTCTTCCTTACTGTCTTCCTGTGGCGCTTCCAGTCCTTTTCATCCTTCTGTGCGCTGACGGATATTTTCTCTTTCTAGCCCATTGAGTCTATTTCCCTTTCTTAGCTTCTCATATTTCTACCCTTCCCTGTTTTTGTATTTTTATTATTTGAATTGGAAATTCCATAATTTACAACTCTCCGGACTCCAGACCTGGCACTAGTGGAACTATAGAGTGGGAAACAGACTTTCACTTTTTTGAACTGGAAATAGACTATCTTCTGGTTGAGCAAAGAACAGACTTACACCCATTTGAACCCATCTGGAAACAGGGTTTTTTCCGCCTTTGTGCTTTTTCCCTGAATTAGGGCTGGCCCCCCGGGGTTCCCTGCGGACAGGGTTCCTTCTCTGCCAAGGTGGCCTCCGGAGGGGCCAGACCCTACCTACACGAAAGGAAGGTCCGGACACCCAAGGAAAAGGCTCCCACTAAGCAGAAGGACCGTAGGAAGACAGAGACTGTTCCTAAGGGATCCACCTCTGAAGTTTCAGGTGAGGAGGAGGGGGAGGAAGTTTCAAATCTTGACAGAAATACTTATGTAGCATTACCTCCATGGATCTAATGAGGCCCTTATTCACTGTTATATGTGATAGAATGAAGTCCAAATATAATTAACAAGTGTAAGAGAACAATGTTTTGGAAGTTGATAATGTAAGGTGTTTCTTATGTCTGCATGTTAGGTAAGAATTGGTGTAGCAACACTGTGAGACACTACACAACACTTATCTGCTTGGTATGAGGTAACCCACCTTTTGGTATAGGTACGCAAGTTGGTAGTGTGACTGGGCAGCCAGGCCTATCTCAAGAGGTGTAAATGTGAGCTGTAGCATTGAAATTCGTAAATAAAAGTAACCAAGTAACACTTACACTCAAGGTTTCAGTTACAAATAATTATTTATTTAAATAACATCAAGTTTTAAATAAGCATTTGTTTAAAAGGTAATTCGTGTAACAAGGTAAATATACTTTAAAATCACTTTTCAGAATCAGAAATGTTCATGGATAATCTTTTGAAATGCTTCTCACACAATTCCTACACCCTGAGGTGATTTCATTCACAAGGACAGTAATGGCATTTAAGTATGACATTAGATATACTTTTTAGGTTCTGAGGTTGCAGAAAAAAAGGGTTAAGGAAGGAAAAAGGTTAAACAGGTTCTCAGTAAGGGTGAGGACAACTAAATCTACCAATGAAATAAAGACAAGCCTTTCCAAGCAATAACAGTCTAAAACAAGTTACCACCAGAGGGACAAACAATATCGAAGTCAATGGATCAGAAGAGTTTGCCAGGAGCCACGACAGCCAAAGTCAATTGGAGCACAGTCTATGGAGCTGAGGCACTTCCTAAAAAAATGACTTGCACAAAGTTAGAGAGTTTGTTAGGAATACCACTTGTGGCGTAACAAGCCGTTAAGCCTGTGAGAAATGGGGTTGGGATCAACTCTAAAGGTAAGCCACTACAAGTCTCAACTGGGAAAAGTACAGCTCAAAGACCATGAGGTAAGTACCCCAAGTATAAACAGTAACTCTGGTTTGAAGAAGAGTGGTCAGCTGGATGCTGTCTCGTTGCAGCGGTGCAGACTCTGGGTTCCTGAGCCTCACTCGTGGGGACAAGAGGGAGGACATCTGGAGGGCTCCTGCGGCGGCAGTTTGAAGGTCGTGGGCAGCTACGGGCTCTTTTCAATTCAACAGCACTTTGCGGTTTTTTCGCTTGGCAAACAGCACCACCGCAGATCTCAGATACTGGTTGGGCTTCCTTCACTCCTTGGGTCGGGTCGTCCTGCTTCTGGGGTCCTTAGGAGTCTCCTGGAGCTTCTGGCCAGATTACAGACGTTGCACTCAACTATGGATTTCTCTACCCCTGGCATTCGGTTCTTGCAGCAGCAAAGTAGTACAGCCAGTCGGGGAAGATGGTCCAGTGGAATTCATCTCAGGGTTAGTTGGTCCCACTAACCCAAGGGAAGAAGTCGTCCCTTCCGGAGCATCTCTGTCAAATTGAAAAAGGAGTTTCAGCACATCAGCAAGGCTTCACTGGACAATTCAAAGGTCCAGAAGGATGCAGCAAGCTTCGTTCACGGTTTCTTCGCCGGGTGTTTCTCCCAGTGGTCGACTCTGACTCTAGTCCCAAAACACTTGCCCATTCATGCACATCCTAGGCTGTCAATCACAAACCATGCTGGCTGTCCTAAAGGACAGCCAGCCAATCAGGACTGGTTGCATTCAGGCATTCCTAGAGACAACGGACAGGGGAGTTTCAGGAATCTCCCTCAAATCCTGCCTTTCCAGACATACTGGAGCCAGAGGCGGGTTCAGGACTGAAGTCCAACAAAGGCAAAATTAACAAAGGGCTCAAACCTGGCTCAACACCAGAGTAAAACCCAAGGAAGACCTCAGAAACAGAAAATGGGGAAAGAAAAGGACAGGGGCCATTTTGACAAAATGGTTGCCCATGGGTGCTGTACTACAGCTGAGGGAACCACTGCCACCAGCCATTTAAAGTAGTGAGGGTAACAAAAGGTATACATTACTCACCGTAATCGTATTTCTGATGCTTGTATGAGAAGGGGTTACTAGGTAACCCCCCAGCACTCCCCATAAAATGGGGTGTGCTGGACCTACAAAGAGAAAAGGCAAGTAAAGTCAATTTTGCTTTACTATTCTTGGGAACAGTAGTTTGCACAAGAAAAGGTATTTAAAGCTGATAAGAAATCTAAAGTATTTTTCTGTGACACTGCACTGAAGGTGCTGTGTGTCACCATACACATAGCAGATGCCTATGGAGTTTGTCAGACTCCAAAAAAAAGGAAACACATAATCCAAATCAGGTTTTAACACACGAGAGAGTGAGAAAAAGGGCTCACTCACTCCAGGGTTAAAATTAAAAAGTCCTAAAGTCCAGCAAAAGAGCTGGGGGTCTCTAAGGTGGGAGGAATTTAGCACTAAAATGAACATTTTCTCTTACACTGCACACTTACAATTTCCACCGTTTCCACAATAAGGTCATTAAAGCGATACCATTTTTCACCATCAGGTTTGATGAGAGCTGTGTAGTGTCCACCCCGGAGTCCTCCATAATGTTCACAAATGGCAAACAACTCGTATGTCTTTGTTTCCTAGAGTAAAGGATAAGAAGCATTAAAAAGAATGTAAGCATTAACAGATTCACTAATGGACTGTAGGCAGACATTACCAAAGCAAGTACAATGTCTTCCAAAACACCTAACAAGCACTTTGATATGTTTTTAGTTCTGGCCTGCATTAATGACAATTATGTGTTTCTCGTTCTTCTCTTTCAAACTCTCTGGCCACCTAAAATGGATGGGGGGTCCTTGAATAAATAAAGATATTGCTGTCTTAGTTAACAAAATATCCAATTTGTCAGAACAACAGTCTGCAGTTCTCAGATATTCAAAATTCCAAACAGCACTGTGTGTGTGTGTTTTTTTTCTCCAATATGTTCTCTCTCTCTCTCTGTCTCTCTCTCTCTCTCTCTCTCACTCACTCACAGATACCTATAGTTCTCACTGAGACATACATACATTCCAGCGTACTAAGACAGACCTTGTGATAAAGTCTCCTACCTGAAACTTACTTTTGGATGGTGATGTCACTAAGGGCACCAGGTGCCACCTCAAACCAGAGAATGCTCGGCCCCAGGAAGGTATGGGGAGTACCCCAACGCTAATCCTTGCATGTCACGCTTTTGAAGCAGGGATTCATCACATTGCGACCTTAGAAGCTCTTTATCGTTTATGAAGTCTTGGAGCTGGCATAGTTATTATTCTTGGCTCTCCCCAGGTGGGTAACAAAATCATATATAAACGTACACGTCGGAAGAGCGGGATCCTAACTAAGAAGGGAAACAGTCAACCAGTCACCTCACAAATTCTCTACACTCATACACCTAAGACTAATTTGGAAATCGTCCATGTGAGCAGGGCCAGTGTGTGGCAAGCAGAGTGCAAACCACTCATTGGGAGGGACTACAAAATCGCAAGTCCCACATCAGAACTGGAGGCCACCCCAGGTGCAGGGCAAACAGCTAATTCTTATCTCAGTTGTATAGGGAGACACACTTGAGTTATCTTACAAAAGAAAGGGTGGAATGCTGGGTGATGGCTTTATAAAAAAAAGGCTTTTGCCAGTGGGGGGAGCTGGGAGCGAACATACCACTTGTGCTCTCCTTCCATGGCACCTGGAAACACTTTGTGCTGTATAGGCGCAATTGTTCAGTAAATAAATAAAAATGGAGTGCCTCCTGCAGACGTGATGGCACAGAGCACGTTATTTAAGTATAAAAAAGCACATGTGTGCCGAAGTGTGCAGTGTGCAATGTCCCCAAGGTTTACAGTGGCAATTACTGCCATAGATTAATTGTGGCCATAGCTTTACGAAAGTGAATTATTGACTGTAAATCAATTTAATAAAACTCTGGGCACAACTACCCATGCCACCTATGGTCACTGCCAATCACTTTTATGACTGGCATTGATATACTGTGGCTATAGATTCATGGCAGTGATTTACATTGACCATTACTGGCATACATAGATTGTGGCTGCAGCTTCATGCAAGTGATTTACAGCGACCTTTGTTGTGTCATAGATAGATTGTGACCACAACCTAATGCAAGTGATTTCTAATTACCACTTCTCTCACATATTGTGGCCACAGCTTCATGAAAGTTATGTACATACTGTAAATTACTTTCAGGAAGCATGCATCCACAATCTGTTTATGCCATTAATGGTCACTGTAAATGACTTTCGTGAGTTGTATTGATAGATTGTGGATGCAGCTTCATGCAAGCGGTTTACAGTGACTATTAATGGCATAGATAGATGACAGCTGCAGCGTCTTGAAAATAATTAACCGTGGACATTGCTGACATAGACTGTGGCCACAACCGTATTAAAGTGATTTACAGTGACAATTACTGTCATAGATGGCTTGTGTTGATAGCCTAATGCAAATGATGTACCATGCCCATTACTGGAATAAATACATTGGGCCTCATTACACCCTGGCGGAGTGGGTTTACGCCAGCGGTATTCGCGGCGGACCCTTCCGCCCTACTACGAGTTCCCGTAGCGCCATGGAGCCGTTTTCCGCCTGGTTTTTCCGGGCGGAGAAATCCATGGCGCTACGGGACCTTGATGTTAATTACGCCACCGTATTTTACGGTGGCGTAATTAACGCCTTCCCCACTCCCATTATACCCTATGGGGCAAAAATGGGAATGGGGAAGGGTAAAATGGGGAATGGGGATTTACCGCCCCGCCAAGGTCGGCATGGGGCGGTAAATCCGCCAACCCCCATGGCGCTATTGGCAGCTTTCCGCCGTGCTCCATGGTGCATATTGCACCACGATTTCCGCCAGGGTCGTAATGAGGGCCATTGTGCCCATATTCCAATGCAAGTGATTTACAGTGACGATGACTGGCATAGATACATTGTTGCTGCCATTACTACATTGATAGATTGTGGCTGCAGCTTCATGAAAATGTTGGAAAGCCCTCCTTTGTACTGTTGGCGAATTGGCATTTCCTGAATGTTTTCATGTGTTGTCCCGAGACCCAGATGTATGGCTTGTACCCCAGTTTTATAAAAAATGGTGCTGTAAGATAAACAATTGCAACACATTATTGTAAAAATATTCTCAGGCAGGAATCCCCTTTAAGCTTCCTTCATTATTTTGGGCTCCCCACACCCCACTACGTTCAGCTACTCGTGCTAATTTGGAGAACTATTTAGACACCGAACATTTTCATCAGCTGTGACTGACCATGAACGATCTAGAATCTCAGTGCCCCGTAAGGAGATGCCCAATCCACCACAGCACCAAAATCTGCCTCCTCCACTGGAGTGTGACAAAAGGCAGTAGGAGTTGGGATATGGCACTCATTTTGCGATGGATGAAGAAGAGAGCAGAACGAGCTACAGAAGAGACAGGTGGCCAGAAAAGAAATTCACAAGTGTAGGCCGTGGAATGCCATGGAGGCTTAGGTAAGGAGGAGCTAGAGGGCTGGGTATATGTGCATATATGGGATTTTTAAATTGCGAATTTTGCTGGAAATCAACTGAGCGCTGTACACCTGGGAAACTCCCAGGAGGGTTACAAGTAGGGTATTGGGTTGCAGAGGAGCTGGAATGGGGAGTGGAGAGAGAGAGGTGGCTGGAGTGAAAGGAGAAGCATTCAGAGGAGGGATCAGCATTTGTAAAGATGTACTTTGCAGAATAGGGTCTTCAGGACCTTCCTAAAGTGTAGTGTGGATGAGGCCAGTCTTAACTGTGTTGGAAACCTGTTCTAGAGACATTTTGTATTCCTCTTGCAGATCTTAGTTTACACTCTATCAACGTTGTGGCTTCTGGTGGTGTGCTGCCCTCTGGAGATTGGGAGGTTGTCTGCCAGGCACAATGCTGCTATCGTTCTGACTTCTTTGTAGTTTATGTAGGCCGTTTTGGGCATGATGAATGATTGAAGGTTTAGGAAGTACAACTCTCTGAGGATATGGTGATGTGGTTAAATAATCGTAGTCCTGAAACAAGATGCGCTGTAGCATGCTGGATGGCTTTAAGAGGGATGAAGGTGGCATCTGGGACTCTCGCAACTAGGGCCTTGCCAGCTTCTCCAGGTTTGCGACAAGGACTTTGACATTGGTCAGTTGAGAGATGATCAATGCTTGGGCAACTACTCTGAAACAGGCAGCGATAAAAGGCTTGATTTTGCAGATGAGCGCAAGCCGTTACTGTGCTGCTTCGATCTTCTGGGTGGTGTGGGCTTCGAATAAGAGGTCACAGGTGAAGTAAAGCCCATAGATAAGAGTGCATAGGTGAATACTTTGGGTTTTATGTCATTCAACCAGTTCTGGATTGTGGCACTAAGGTAGGTGGTGTCACAGGTTTCCCCCCTTCGCACCTGTCTCTATTGTTTGCTCGTGATCTTCGAAGATGTTTTCTTTCGCACTGTTCGGGATTTATATAACCCTGTGCGTGGGCCCTCGGGTTCCAGCGTGCAGTTCGTGACTCGGGTCCAGGAAGCGTTCAAATGTCCGGGAAAAAGTCCAGGAAATGGTGAGGTTCACACTCGGAGATACGAATGCGGTGGAATCCAAGATATGCAAGGTGAGGAAAAGGGGAAGGATGAAAGAAGAGGGAACTCAGGGGACCGGGAACCAGGAATCAGAAGTAATCGCTGAACGAGCTCCGGCAACACACATCTGACTACTGCAAGCGGTAGTGTTGAGACGCGCAGAGCCGCGGTGGTGTGTCTGTTTTGTAGAACGTAGAGCGTACAACGCAGAGACTGGCAAACAGCGTTCCGCGTTCAGTGGCCATGTTGGGAGTACTGTTGAGTTCAGTCCCCTATGGGTCAGGCACCACGCAGTCCAGAAGGGACGCGTACGGTGGTTCATGACAGGTGGGCTGTTCCCAAACCAAATAAATAAATAAATGGACTGCTGGAGGAGGGGGCAGTTGTTTTAGGTTTCAGGGACATCTTCCATATTGACTGTTCTGCCCTCTTTACCTCCGATATCTGTCCCCACCGCAGACCTTAGCATTTATTTATTTCATTTCTTTTTAGAGGTTTGCTAGGTATGACCCTTTCACCTGTTGGCTGTGGACTAATAGTGTCCTCTATAAATTGGGCTGCGCATGTTTGCCAGAACTGCTGACTATGAGCCTTTTCACCATCTCGGGACACTGGGACAAGGCCTTTGGACCGAGGACAGTGGATCACACTATCACAGGCCGGACAAAACAAAAGATCATTCATTGAGACCGGAAGCAGTCATCGGGGTGGGTGCACTATGACCTTTGCCTGAGGTGGTGAGAGAAGAAGTTCACTGGGGTAGCCACAATAACCCAGAAGTACTAATATCCTATGTCATTTTCTGTCATGAGGAGTGAAGTAGAGCTAGAGTTTCCATGAATGAATGAACCCTTTGTGTAAGGCGGGAGGCTGGAATAGCGTGCCGGAAGACCTAACCCAAACCGTATTGATAATTTGATGGTTAGGTCGCCTGTTGTTTATATAAGTTATGGGTCTGGACGACAGGGTTGGTTAGCCAGAAGGGAATGAGTAAACATGGGAATACTGTCTGTTTGTCTTGCAAGCAAACTAATAACTTTTGTTTTGACCATCACCAAAAATAAATTGACCGTCTAGTGAGTCTGACAGTTGGCACCGAGATCTGGACCCGTCATGCAATGTGGGTCATTGATATACTTGCGGAGGACCTCCTCTTGAATGAATCACATGCACGACTGAAAGAGCTATGGAGTACGGATTCAAAATTCCAACGGGTAAATGAGAGAAAAAAGCCCATAAGTGATGTCCTCTCTGTAGTCACTCTGAGGAGCCGAGGGTTTAGTTATGATGGTGAAAAAACTATAAGTTACTCACCATCATAGACCATCTTAGTCCTTAGTCCCCTTTCCTCCATACTGCATGGGTGTCCCTTCCAAGGGACGGGAGATGGAACCTTTTTCACCAGAAAAACCTTCTTCCCCTTTAAATTTAGAGCCGCACAGAGGTGCGGCTTGGAAGCATGCGCTGCCCTGACTCCGTCCTCCGGCGCCACACCTCAGTTCCGATAGACGTGTCGACAAAAGATTAACATTGCCTAATGACACCAGTTTTATTAGGGGGAGGATGGTGGGACGTATGGAGGAAAAGGGACGAAGGACTAAGAGTATGTTAGTCACTACAGTGAGTAACTTATGATTACTCTTACGTCCCGTCCCCTTTCCTCCATACTTCATGGGCGATTAAAACTGAATGTAGCCCCAGGGTGGAGAGGAGACCCTCCATAAGCAAATAGGTTCCGGAGAACCGCGGCAGCGAATGCCGCATCAGATCTAGAACCGGTATCTAAACAGTAATGCTTGCAGAAAGCCGAGGGAGTGCCCCAGGTGGTCGCCCTGCTTATGACTTGCCAAGGGACATGGCCCTGGAATGCGATTGCCGTTGCCTTGGCCCTGACTGCGTGGGCGTGCATGTTAGTCGGAAGCGGCTTGTGCTGGCCCTCGGATGCTTCTTTGATGGCCGAGACCATCCAGCGGGATATGGAGGGCCTGATAGCCTGGTCTTGCCGCTCCGAAAGTGACAAATAGGGCGTCTGATTTGCAAAAGTCCTTGGCCCTGTCAAGGTAGAATTTCAGGGCACGCCTGACATCCAGGCAGTGCAAAACTCTCTCTGACTCATCCTTAGGGTTGGCAAAGAAAGTAGGGAGGACTATTTCCTCGTTCAAATGGAAAGCAGATGGCACCTTGGGCAGAAATGCAGGGTGTGTCCCTAGGACTACCTTGTCTTTGGAAAGATAGTATATGGTTCTGAGGCGACCAGCGCCTGGATTTCACTGACTCTGCGAGCAGAGCAGAGGCCGACTAGTAAGGTCGTCTTAATGGTGACCAGCCTGATGTCCACTGATGCCATTGGCTCAAACGGTTTGTGTGCCAGGGCGCCTAAGACTCTTGTTCAGGTCCCAAGTGGGGTGTGGCCCTAGTGATGTGCGGGAAGAGCCTTGCGAGCCCCGTCAAATGTCGCTTGACAATCGGATTGGAAGAGGAGAAAACCCCTTCCTCTGAATTCCTGTAGGCCCCTATGGCAGAGAGCTAAGTGCAGCAGGTATCCACCTGCACGCCAGAGTGGGCGAGATGCGCCGAGAAGGAGAGCATGTCGTCCAAAGTGTATGCCAGGGGGTCGATTTCCTTGTAATCTGCCCAGGGGCAGAATATGGTCCAATTTACTTTTATACTGAGCCCTGGTAGCCTTGCTCCTTGCACCCTGTATGATTTCCAGATTAGCATGGGGGAGGCTGAGATGCTTTGCATTACCTGCTCAGGAACCAGGCTGTGAGGGCTAGTTTCTGTTGTGCGTGGTGGATAACCCTGCCCCCCTGCTGCGCCAGAAGATGTGCTGGGCCCGTTGGAAGATGAATCGGAGGCACCCTGAGAGGCTGAGCAGCTCCAAGAAGCATGGCCTGGCCGGCCACCATGTAGCCATCAGGATGATGTTGAGCTGGCGAGATTCCTTGATCTTGCTAATTACTCTGTGAATCAGGGGAGTGGGCAGAAAGGCGCACGCTGTCATGCCATTCCACTGAATCCGAAAGGCATCGCCCAGGGAGCTGGGATCCTGTCCCTGCCAGGAGGCGAACTGAGGGCACTTCTTGTTGTGCCAGATGGCAAAGCAATCCACCTTGGGGAGACCCCATCTGTTGAAGATCTCCTGAATAACAAGGTCATTTAGCTGCCGCTCGTAGTTGTCCACTCCCAACCTGCTGAGCCTGTCCGCCTCCAGGTTGAGATTCCCCCGGAAGGTGGACTGCCGTGAGGTAGATGTCGTTCCAGGGACCATTCCCGCATTTTGATTGTCAGTCTGCACAGTGGAGGGGAGCTGGTGCCTCCCTCCTTGTTTACATAGTACATGCTGGTCGAGTTGTCTGTCTGGAGGAGGACAACCTTGCCCCTGAGAAGTGGAAGGAATGCTCTGAGCGCAAGCCACATGGTGTTCAGCTCCAACCAATTGATGTGGTACTCCTGCTCTGTCGAGTCCAGGTGCCGTGGACCAAGAGATCGTCCAGGGTGGCTCCCCATCCCTCAAGCGAGGAGTCGTGGTGATGGTGACCTGCAGGGTGGGAGCCCGCAAGGGCTTCCCTGTCCGTAGGGTGTAGTCCCTGGACCACCATGTGAGGTCCGGGTGGAAAGATGGAGGAATTTTGATCATCTCTGATTGAGAGCCCTGCTCCAGTTCCATGAGGCCACGAAGTGCAGCTGAATCCTCCTCATCCTCAGTCTCGTGTGTGGAAGGGCTAATAGGACTGCCGCCAGGAGACCCAGGAGATGCTGGTACCACCAGGCAGAGGTCGCTTCTCTGCTGAGGAAGTGAGTAGTAGCCCTCTTCATGGCCGTGATCTTGTCCTCCAAGGGGAACACCTTATCAGAGCATGTGTCCCAGATGAGGCCCAAGAAGGTCAGAGTCTGCCCTGGGCTGCAGCTGCGAATACTTGAGATTGAGCGAAAAGCCCAGATTGTGCAGTGTGTTCATAAGAGCATGGGAAGAGTGGTGAACCGCTTCCGGAGATGTAGCCCTGACGAGCCATTCGTCGAGGTATGGGTAGATGTGGAGGCCCTGTGCTCTGAGGAGGGCAGCTACCATATTCATGAGTCTGGTAAAGACCCTGGGGCCGTATTGAGGCCAAAAGGAAGGACATTATATTGGAAATGGTAGCCCATAATCCTGAGCAGGAGGAAAGAATGATGGGGCTGCCAAATCGGGACGTGTAGGTACACGTCCTACATATCCAGGGAGCTTATCCAGTCTCCCCTGCACAATGTATCCGCTATAAAGGCTGGCGTAACCATCCTGAATTTTTGTAGAGGTAAGGAGAGGTTGAGGGTGGAAAAATCCAGCACAACTCTCAGGCTTGCCTGGTTATTTTTCTGAATGGCGAAAATCCTGGAGTAGAAGCACAAGCCTCGCTGGGAAGCTGGGACTTCCTCCACTGCCTGGCACTCTACGAGTGAGGGGACCGCCGCCAGAAGAGTTGCTGTCCCAACTTGACGGAGTGGAGGGGAGGAGAGGCTGGGATGGGTAGGCGGTACCCATGGATACTACGGAGAGGATCCAAGGGTCCGCAAAATTCTGATGCCAGAAATGTGCGTGAAGAGCAAGCCTGCCCCCCACCGGAGACACGTGGACCAAGAGGGGTGTGTCATGGCTTCTTACCCTATAAGGCTATTGCGGAGGAGGGGGACTGGAAAAAGCCCTTACCCACCCCCCTTTTTGTTGCTTGCGCCGATGTTGAGTTGACGAGCAGTCAGGCTGCCTGGACCTCCGTTCTTGGAAGCTGCGGAACCCTCCATATGTACGACCCTTGTCAGAGCACTGCTGTGACTGGGTGTACGATTTGGGCGTCGTCTTTGTCAGGATGGACAAAGACTTGGCCTTTTGTGAGCTGTTATTATTTTTGTCCAGCTCCTCGTCCGTGATGGAGTAGAAGAGGCCCCTCCCCCTCGAAGAGTAGATCTAGTATGCATTCCTGGACGTCTGGGTTGAATTTAGTAGCCAGTAGCCAGGCTGTTCTTCTCATGTCCGTGCCGATGCAGAAGTATCGATGTGGGCCACGTTGGAATCCATAATGTCTTGCGCCACCATCTTGGCCTCTGCCAGTTCCGCCTTGAAACATGGTTGGTTCTGTGTAGGAAGCTCTGGAAAAAATCAGTAATTTCCCCCCACAACCTCTGGCTAGCGGCCGCCAGTATGGCATCAGCATTTGCTTTATGAAGATGTAAGGATGCATTGGAATACAGTTTCTTCCTGTGCGCCTCCAAAATCTTCTCCTCCTTGGCAAGCAGCGCCGCAGAGCAGGAGGCTGAGGACGACTGAGGCTTGGAATATAGTGATGCTGCGGCGATCAACAA
This sequence comes from Ambystoma mexicanum, assembly GCF_040938575.1. Classification (NCBI taxonomy): domain Eukaryota; kingdom Metazoa; phylum Chordata; class Amphibia; order Caudata; family Ambystomatidae; genus Ambystoma; species Ambystoma mexicanum. Next base: position 647,063,565 of record NC_090932.1, read on the forward strand.
GGAGTGTGGCTCAGGATGGTCCAATAGCAAGAGTGTATCCCCCCTCCATCTACCTGTACTTGGCGTCCAGGCGTTGATTGCCCGGCTGGACAGAGTGGGGTTTGAGCCAACTCTTCTTGGCCAGGGCGACTACATCAGTCTGCACTGGAATTCCCGTTTTGGCAGAAGGGCGTTGCGTGAAGACTTCTGCAAAGACCCCCTGCACTGGTTGCTCGACCCTGGGGTGAGGCAGGCCAAGGTATTCAGCCAGCCCTGCAAGACGTTCATGGAAGGCTTTGGCTGACAATGGCGTGTCAGGGTCCTCTTCCTCGTCCGTGTCCACCTGGGGGTCCGGAAGATCCTGCACCGGAGGAGGAGTAGCGGGAGCCGGAGACTGGGGTACTGGGACCGGAGCCGGAAGCTGTGGTGGGGGCTGGTACTGAAATGCCTGAAGAGGTTGTGGGGCCGGAGCACGTGGCAAAGGCTGTGCCGGGGTGCCGGATGCGCCGGCAGAGGAGCCTGAGGTGCTGGAAGCATTGGCGGGAGGACCTCCCTGATGGCATCCCTGGGAATTACACCCATCTGGGGGGACTTCATGAGTCCCAGGAACCTCTCATAGAACCTGTCCTCAAAGGCTGGAGGGGTTGTAGGGGATATAGACGGAATAGCGGAGTAGTGGTTGCTGGAGGCGCTGCATACCCTGCCCATATGGACGTAGCTGGAAACTGCCCTACGCAAATGAAGGATAGGATAGGCTGTAGGCCACGTACCTGGTTGAAACCAGTCCCACCTTGTCACTCGTTCTTCGCTGAGTTCCCGATCCTGGTGCAGCGTCAGATGGGTGAAGTCTGGCACAGCGGCCATCTTGTCGAGTTGCCCTCCAAGTGCCTGCGTCGTGTTGCTCGGCTCGCTGGGCCCAACCGCCTCCAGGACTCTGGAGTGTGGATCATGAGGCATGCCCTGCTCCTCAGGCCGTGGCCTGGTAGGCGGAAGGACCCTCGGCCCGGGAGCCGGTAGAGCTGCATTTAGGCACCCCCTCTGACATATTGCCGGTACTAGGGCATGGACCCTCGGACATATTGCCGGTACAAGGGCTTAGCCCCTCAGATGAAGACCCAGTACAAGAACCTTCCGGTCCCTCAACACTGTCGCTGGGAGGATATGAGGATCCCTCGACCCATAGGCCGGTAGCCAGGGAGGCCTCGGTGCATGTGCTGGTAGTAGAACCTGGGCAGTCCCTCCCATGTGGGCGAGTCCTTGGGAAGGAGTCTCCCTTGCAGGGTGTGATGGAGAACAAAGGCCTTACCTAGGGCCAGGATCGATGTTTGACGAAGTCCTTCAGGTCCTCTGGAGGCAATTTATGGAAAAGCTCCCTCCTCCTGGCTAGCCTGTTCATCAGAGACCTAGATGACAGGGAGTTGCACGCAGTACAAGCTTGCCAACCGTGGTCTGGGCCAAGGCAACGAAGGCAGAGGGTGTGGGGGTCTAAAGTTGGGAAGAGCCCGTCGCAGGATGGACACCTGCTGAACCCCGTGGAAGTATACATGCGCCGGGCAGGAGCGTGACGCCTGAGGACCGAGTACCTGTATGACAAAAACGACAGAAGTATCTGCGTGTGGAATTACATAGCCGAAGCAAACCTAGGAGCGCTGGGGAATTCGGCCCGTTCCCGTCGACGCGGAAAGGGGACTGAGGTGTGGCACCGGAGGGCGGCGTCAGGGCAGCACAGGCTCCCAGGCCGCACCCTCGCACGCCTCTAGATTTAAAGGGGAAGAAGGTTTATCTGGTGAAAAAGGTTCCCTCTCCCGTCCCTTGGAAGGGACGCCCATGCAGTATGAAGGAAAGGGGAAGGAAGTTAAGAGTAAAGGGCAGGATTGGTGATTTGGGTTGCGTATTATGTTGTATTCCATTTATTTCATTTCTATGCTGAGATAGGGTATACTATAGGGAGTCGTAATTTAGATAGGCTGGTCTGGTAAGAGCTGGAAGGCTCTCTTGATATATTGTGGTTCTGAATGTATTGTGCTTTCGTTCTGGTCTAGTCAGGGGCCTGGAAGGGCATGTTTTTGTTTTTATTTACAGGTACATATGTAGGGAATAAAAGGTGGCAAAGCGAGATAAAGGGAACAAGGGAAAATGGTAGCCCACACTATAAACAGGGAATGAAAAGTGAGTGTGGAGGGTGTGCCGTATAGCCCTTTTCAGGAGCACTCTATGGAGTCTCTGTAAAACCTACTCCCTTCCAATTGCCACAAAGGAATGGTGTCAAAGAGTGCATGGCATAGGGCTGGCTGATGCAGGGAAATTGTTAATAACATGAGGGACAGAAATGGGCAAAAGAACAGCAAAGCAGTTGGAAACCACTCCCAGGGGCACCCCTGCTCACTTTCTGAACACCAAATGTAACAGTGCTAAGTGAGAGTCCCTCAAACTGTGACACATTCTAAAATAACAGGTACACTCAGTTTGCACCAGTTTGGCCGAACTTTTTTACCTATAGTTTATGTATTCTATTAATCTTATTTATTTTCTGTATCCCTACAGTCCCCCAGCTCTTGACACTTGATGTCTGCACTTACCCTGCACTTGCCACCAGCTGGCTTCACTTTTTTACCTATTGTTTATTTTATTCTATTTATTTTTACTGTTGATCCTATGTATTGCACTGCCCCTCCCTTTTCCCCCCACACTTTCCCTTTCGCCCTCCCCTGCACTTGCGCAATCTCAATGTCACCTAGCCTAGTAAGATTGTTGTCTTTATCTTCCCTCTGTTCCCCCTTACTTGCCTCGTCATCCCTTGAAACACTTGTGTACGGGCACGTTATAAATGCCATATCATATCATATCATGTATCATATCAGAGGGGACCTTCAGACTGGGTAAACTACAGGCATTGAGATGTGCGTTGGATAAGCAAAAAGGAAAGGTAAGCCATAGGCAGTGGAGGGTGTGTGCTATGTCTTTCAAAAGAGACGACATCTAAGCAGGAATATATCCAAGATAAGACAAGAATGACAGACTTAGAAGACACATTACATTCCTGTGGAAAAAGGGGGTTGGCAGGGTTGCCTATGCTGCTGTGACCCCACATGGTAGACAAAAAGACAGAAATAGGACGGGACCACCAAAGCAATGAGACTAGTGAGGATATCATAGATTATTTTCTAGTGTACACACTGTACCACCGGTGAGACAACCAGTCGGGAAGGGTGAAGTAGTGCCAGGTGCAGCACAAACACCCATGGCACCACTTCAAATTCAAGTGCAACCTGCACATTAGTGCTACAGGTTTTTTTGGCCCCACAAATGCCCAATGTGCCTCTCTATTACACTCCATGAATTACAAGGGGAGATGCACAATACACGGAGATGCTACGATCCTCCAGGCACATCTCAGCAAGATGCTGGGAGGTCTGCCAGAGGAGGGGGAGAAGCAGTCCTGTCTGCTTATTTTTCATGTCCCACAGATAGCAGATTTACAAAGCCTAGCTAAAGAGTTTCGTAGCATTAGGGAGGAAGAGCAATGCTTCATTTCAGAGTTTCTCACTGTCATACAGTGCTACAATCTGGCTTAGGCTAACGCAAATCTGCTCATAAGAGACGTGATGCAGCTGAAGGTGAAACAGCAGCTCATGTAGCATGCTAATTGGTTGATGATGGATCCTGGTACAGGACACACCCTTGGGCAGGCTAGAGGTAGACCAGTTTTACCAATTCCAGCCATCGTCCCCTGAAAGACTGACTGGGCAAAGATAGGGAACTGTAAGCAAAATTAAATGGAATCATCAGCAGACTATTTAGACAGACTCAAGATAGTGTTTACTCAGTATTCAGGGATCACTAAACCTTATGAGACTGCTTGGGATTCCATGGCCAATTCATTCATATTAGGTCTGCTACCCAAGGTCCAAGAACAGTTGAAAACGGTGTGCATTGAATGGCAAAATAGGCCCTTATTGGAGCTAGTGGCGGTTGCAAATAATTGTGCTGTGTGTGAAGAACGGCGGAAAGAGGCTATAGAGAAGAGATTGATGACCTTGTAACTACAACGCCTACAGGGATAGGTGCAGAATTCTGGGCAAAGGGGGCAAGGGGATTGGGGAGAATTTAGATGCACTGGAAGAGCAAAAAAAAGGGGCACCACATCTTGGGCAAGCTGAACAACAAGGACAGCAAGGATATCGTGGACGGTAAGGATATCAGGGGCAGCAAGATCAACAAGACAGCTTGGGCCGGCCCTCTTCTCTAAAGCAAATGTGAAGACTTCCCCCACCTTTCCAAACCCCATTTCACCTACCTATATTCCTGTGACCCCTTTGAGATCCCAAATTGACCAAGACCCGTTCTTACCAAAATCGCGAGAAGAAGTGACTTTTGTGCAAGAAGATCAGGAATGTCCATATGTACAGTGTAACGAAGAAGGAAAATCTACATCAAGCTTGGTGGACACGGGTGCTAATAAATCAGCTTTTAAGGGCAGCCAGTTTTCCTGACGCACCCTTGTCCATGTGTACAGTGAGACCATAGGACTATCTAAGGTCCCAGACAATACACAACGTCCCGTAACTGATACACATGCCTTGCTTCTTAGTCCCTCAGCTCCAGTTCATCTGTTAGGTAGGTATATATTGTGTACAACTGATGCACTATTTATTGTACCCCAGGAACAGTGTTTTTAAATGTTCCCCATAATAACACCAAGGTAGCTCTAGCAACTCTCCAGACTACCCCATAGGAAGAGTGATCAGAAGAGGGAGAGTGGCCGAGAGATCTTCAACCACTGAGTGATCCTATACGAGCTTCTTAGTGGATAATGCATGATAATGAAGCGAGGTATATTCATTCTGCCGAACCTGGAAGGATCATGGTTGACCCATCTAAGAAACTACATAATATTTTTTCTTTTTTATGGCTGGTTTATTACAAACCTTTCTTAGTTCCAAAAATCACTTTACGTTCAATCAGTTTCCAACTAATAATGCATTACATAATCCAATTCTCCAATCCATTATAATAACAAAATGAAATAAAATAACAACTGTGTTCCTATTGCAAATTAAAAATGTCTTCCAAGAATGTTATAACTGCAGAAATCATGTAAGGCTTTTCACCTATAAAAAACATAGTACACCATTCTTCAGCCGACAGTGATTTCATCTTAACCACAAATTCATCTAGATACCGAGTTCTCAACAAAGTCGGGCCACTATCGCCTACTACCAGATGCTTTACTCTCTCAATCATTCCAGCCTTTAAACAAAACCTGCAATCGGTATCACATTGATTTATTTGCCTTTGCACACTTAGTACTTCCTTAGTCAGAAGTAGATTCAAGCGTAAACTCATAAATTGCTCACGATAGTGGGGACAGGGGAACTTGGTTAGATACTTTGGTAGCATGTTAACAGATCTCCCTTCGTTAATAAGATTTAATCATAGTCTGTATACAGTTCTTTTTTCTTGTGGGTCTATCCAATTCTGGCGCATCAGTTTGTCTTTCACCACTCCAGGATCTGTTATTAAGACATCAATTGAAGTTTGTAAACTGCTTAAGGAATCCATACATTTAAACTTCCAATTTGCAAAGGGCCACTCCCAATTTCCATTATTTGAGTTCCTGAATATATCAAAAGGAGTAAGAAAATCCGTCATAACACACTTTCGGGCAATGACTTCCAAAGAATAGCGGAATAGGATGATGGCAGCCCTAGTTTGTATCTGATAGACACACAAGGGAGGCTCCTTGGAAGACGCAAGAACTTTCTTCAAAAAGGCACCCTCAAAACATCACAAATCTGTCAGAGAAGGTTAAATGCGGCTTCTACTCTGTACTTTAGAATCGGATAACCTTTTGTCTCTAAAAAAGTAATAACCGGAATGATAATGACTTGACCATATCTTATATGTATTAGTAAGCCTTGTGCTGCCAATCTTTTAACCTTGGATCTCAAGGACAAGACTCATGGGTGTTTGTTTATACTAATGGTTCAAACAGACCCCTAGATAAACTATTGAGTCTACATATTCTAATCTCTCCAGACCCACACACCATTTAAACAGGCATTTTTGTTTATCTTTTAAAGAACTCAAGGCCATTATCCTGTACTTTTTGCATTGATTCTTAGGTCATTTTCCTTCATGTACACTTGGATTTGGTTCAACCTACACTGTAAGCCTATGGGTGTTTGGTCAATAATGACCAAATCATCTGCATTGAGCATCCAGTGAACACCTCTTCTATTTATTTTAGGTGGAAACGCATTTACATCCCTGGCTAAGACACAGATCAGACAAGTACAGATTAAATAAAGCTGGGGCCTGGCGGGCTTGAACCCACGCATGATAAGCTCCTGTCTCAACACTGGCTTAGGCTGAGGTACCAGGCCCTGACTGACCTATTCCCTAATGGGAAGTTCATTACCCCTCAGACCTGGCGCCCTGGCCACACGTGATCAGCACTGGAGATGCTGCAGTATTACACGCTACAGGGAAACTTGGCCGTGAGATAACAGATGACCTATGGAAGAGAATGTGCCTCCACACTCGCAAGGTGTCACTCAACTTCAGGTATCGATGTATGCAATATAAACTGCTGAACAGAGTATACTACACCCCATACAAACTGACCAGGCTCAACAGTAGTCTGGTACACACTTGCCCCAGATGCCACGCCGAGAGTGACAACACCATAGAGCCCACTCTTCTCAATTTTGGTCCTAACTTGGGTTTATACAAAAAAATGTGGTAACTGATGCATGTTCAAGCAACTATCTTTAGAACATTTACCTTGTTTTTGATTATTTTTTTTTAAACTGTCAACTATGCACTTTCAATAGACAAAGAATAAGTCCAAGCAGATGGGAGTTCTGATTACAGAACAGAATTATTCAAATTGTGGTTTTTGCACAAGCACAAATGGTTGTTTGTATGAATGGGGATGAAAGCGGATGTGTGAAATGATGTATGAGATGTGATCACTGGTTGGTGTGATATGTGTTTTTCTAGATTTGGTTTTTGATAGATGAGAAGTCAAATGTGTTTCATGTGATTTTTTTGTAAATGTTTTTCTACAATGTTATTTGACTGATGAATAAAATAAATGAATTCTAACATATACACTGCCTTTTGTCTAGAATATATACCCTTTAAGTAGGGTTGTTTCATGGAAGGGATTGTGTGGCGTTTTTATGCATGAATCGTACTGTTAATTATTGGAGGGTTTGCACGCATCTACGGATAATTGCAGTTTTGTATAGATCACATGCATATGTTCTGGTCCTGCACCGCACTAAACAAATACTGGGGAGAAATCCTCAGAGCCCTCTCTGAGCTCGTTGAAGGCAATGTTGACCCTGATCCTATAGGTGTGCTATTTGGAATATGGAGGGGGGAGGGGAGCATGAGAATGGTCAAGTTTCTGAACATTGGCAGTATGGTAGCCAAGAAGTGTTTCCTGTAGTGCTGGAAACGACCCTCCCCACCCACCTTTACTATGTGGCTGAAGGCAAACACCTGGACACAGACTTGTGAAGAGGAATTTATCAATTCTCTTCCTGTGCACACACGTCCCAGGAATATATGGTCCACCTTTTGTAGCTATCTAAACAAACAGGATGATGATAAGTCAGACCCACCCTTGTAGCAAGATGGGCTGGCTTGAACTGAACCTGTCATATGCTTGAACTGTATTCTGTATGTTTATCGCATGTACTTACCAACATTGTACATTGAATTGTGTGTTTCGGATAGATTATGCCTGGTGCGCTATGTGTAACTGCTATTTTTTCGTCTGCCAATGAAAAATAAAGGTTTAAATAAAATAAAAAATAAAAATAAAATAAAGCTGGGGCCAGGCGACACCCCTGCTTCAATCCCCTAAATGTACTGATCTTTTTTGAAAAAAGTCCTTGCATGGATATTCTAACCTGCATTGAGGTGGATGAATTGCACTCAGCAAGTCTTTAGGGCAATGCCAGCTTTCCAAGTTATACCACAACCTTTCTCTGTTGACGCTATCAAAGGCTTGATCTAGGTCAACTAGATTGATTTTAGTGCCACCCTTGATAGCTTTATGTTTTAGCAAGTTCAACAGGAAAAGGTTTAAGTTTGTTCCCACGCCTTTTAAGAAACCTGATTGTCTTGGGTCTAATTGGCCAGCCATAGTCCCATCTGGTCAGATGGCGTTGAATCAATGTGGCAAAAAGCTTATCAAAATGTCCAAGAGGGCGATAGGGCGGTAGTTTTTGGGATCCTTTCTATTGCCCTTCTTGAATATGGGTACATCCAGGACAGTTCTTCACGAAATCGGCACATTTCTAGCCCTCATTATCTGTTCAAACAACAAGTATGTGAAGCCAGCCCATGATCCAGGGGCTTCCTTCAACATTATGTTAGTAAGACCATCTGAGCTCAGTTTCATAATTAGGCTTTCAATGTCATCCTTGTCGAATGTAAAGAAGCATTCTTCCAAGGAAATAGGGTCTTCTTCCTTCATTATGGTTTCATTCAGGGCTATTGGGTGAACAGGGCTGTGAAATGGTCGATCCACCAATCTTCAGAAACAGCATTTGCTGAAACAGTTGTTTGTGGAGCACTTGTGTTGTTAAACGCTTCACGTAGATTGCGTGTGTTTACAAACAATGTTTAGCACTTGCTCACCATCTTGTTGTAATCTTTGGGATCGCAATGAGGTCAGCCAATTTTTATACTGTTGTTTCTTGCCCTTATAGGGGTCTCGCTCTGACCCTTTGGAAGATTTCTTAATTTTATAAACTCACCTCGCCATCCACTAGGTTACCCTTAAAGTTGGCTTCAATATAGGGCACATCCAAAGACTTGATTCTCAGTGTATTCCTACCATGCGAGAGGTCTGTGGTGTTCCCCACTCTCAGATTCAGGGGTCCAAATCCACCCTGCCAGGTCATTTTTAACAGACTGTGGTCGCTATGTTACATTGGAACCACCACAAATGATTTAACCAAATCACTCAAATTGCATGAAACAAAGTAGTAATCAAGATGAGCAGACTGGTCTCCCTGTGCCCAAGTCATACTTTTCGGGATGTCCCCCCTAGTCTGGCCATTTAACATATAGAATTCCATTTCCTTCATTTCTTGCATCCACAACACCACCCTTAAAGCTCTTAGTAGTTGGTTTCCCCACCTTAGCCATCCATTTTATATTCAAATATTCACAAATCATAATATGAGGATCCTTCCATCGAATGTATGACTCATCTAGTAGATTCATCACACAATTGAGAAAAATGTCATTCTCAATCATTACGGAATTGCAGGCGAGATAAAAGATTATAACTAGTTTCGTTCCACTGAATCCTCCCCACTCACTTTCCACGACCAACATGTTTACAAAAGGGCTGGGATTCTTAGTTTCTACCAACAAGAGCCCCTCCTGTTTTTCACCAATATCATCAGACCTGAATAAGATCTTCCTAAGGATCCCTTTTTTGCTAGATTCAAGTATACAGAGGAACCATCACATATTGGACAGGAGCGTAGAAAGTCTCTTCGACACACGAGATATGATAGGACTCCAGTCTTAGCTCTTCTTCGTTGGACAAATGTAGAAAGCCTGGAGTGTTTCAGCAGCCAATAAGCACATCTTTTCGATCCTATTCAACCTGGTATCTGTTACTAGTTGGCGTACCCGGCGTTGCCCTTGTCCTGATCGAGTAGTGTCTCATATGTCCTGGAGGATTTTGCTCTTGTCGTCATGTCAGCAGGTCTTGCTTCAGTTGGCTGTGGTATCTCATTTGCCCTGGAGAAAGTAGCTCTTGTCCTCAGGTCGGCAAGTCGTGCTGCTGCTTGCTGTTGTGTTTCAGAAGCTCTTGATATTGATTTTCGCTTTGCATCAGATGGAGCTTTTTCAAGTGATGTTTGTTTTTTGTTCTGCATTTTTCAGTCATTTAATTGCTTCAGCACATTTGAGAAAATGTCTAAGACATATTGATTGATTGTGCTCTCTTCTCGTGAATGAGCTTAAGTAACTTTGCCATTTCCCATATTTGGAGTGGCGTGATAACAAAAAATGTAAAATCTTTTTTTTGTATTCCCTTTACAAAAGCTTTAATAAACAGTTTTGAACTGTATACAGTAGTAATACATTTTAAAGGAATAATCAACATATAGAACATTTTGCTTCAGAAAAATTTCAAAATGTTGCCTCCTTCTAGTACCTACTGTAGTGAATCGGGGTGAGCATCAGCAAATGAGGTTGTCTAAGGAGTACATTTTTTGCATCCGAACATAGACTACAATCTTGCCCCAGACAAATGTGAAATCCATGGAAAATTTGGTAGCAGTGGGTTCAACAGTGTGGATTTGTACAGCCGGACAAACACACACACACACACATACAACATTTGTTTTGCATATAACATTTTTGCATACAAACAGACTACAATCTCGCCCCAGAAAAAAGAGGAATCCGTGCAAAATTTGGTAGACGTGGGTTCAACAGTGTGGATTTGTATAGCCGGACAAACATACACACATACATACATACATTCAGCTTTATATATAAAGATTCGAATCTACTAGCGCACTAGCGATCCATGACCGATCTTGGTTTTCATTCGGAGCTGACAATTGTCTTCGGTATCTTAGTGACTGTCCTGGCTTTCTCCTTTGTGCATTGAAATTTCACTTGCATGGGTCTAAACTTTCCTTAAGGCACTGTTAAAAGGCTTTTTTCTAAATATTTAGTCATTGGGCCCCTTCCAGCATCTTTATTATCACCCAATAGGACCTTTCCCACTTATGTTTTTTTTAACCAACTTTATTTTCATTTTTGTTCTTTTTAAACGTAAGACAACAGTTAGCCTTCGGTTACAGCAGTATTACAACCATTATCATCCATACAAACAAATTATTTAACCTACTTGAACTTTGACATCGAGACCATTATTGTCTTCTAACTTTCCCCCCCGAGTACTCCCACCCTCTCCCACCCTTCCCACCCCCTTCCCTTAGAGTTATCTGAACCAAACTGAACCAATGTTATAACCATAACAAAGCAGTTTCCTGAGCTCATCCCTCCTCCCTGTCTTCAGCTGTCTTTATCTAATATGAATGTTTCTTAGAGTCCTGGGTTTAAAGAATTGAGCCTCCCTGTCCCCCACATAGTCCTGAAGTGGGTTCCATATGGCTAAGAATTTCAGGTATGACCCTGACTTTGTGGCGCAAATGTTCTCCAACGCCATGACCCCCTCCACTTATGTTTTAATGTGATATTTAGTAGAGACTGTTGACAGCATTCGCCTGCTAGTACGCTCCCTCAGTTCGAATCCCAGTGGTAAGAATGCTTCCGAGGACTCCAACAGAGCCATTTTCACAAGATCTGATTTTAAATGGAGGATTACCCAGCCCATTCGTCCTTCATTCACAAATTCCACTACTTGTATGTCACCTGATTTGATGTATTGCAATTTTGGAATGTGGTGCAATAACATCAAAACGTTTCTACAATTCAAAACCATCTTCCGCTTCCAATAATCGCTCCAATGATAATGTTATTCCAAGGGATTGATTTATTCGTTGTTGAACCCGGGGCGTCTTGTTTAGCCAAACTGTGGCCTCCCTAGCAACCCTTGCTTCAAATTATCTTCCCCTAACCATCTTGTGGCTCCTTTCAACCCCCTCGCCTAATTTGCAGCTACCTCTTCACCTGTGAACCTCATATCTGGGTTGTGCTTTACATCTACTGCTCTGTTAAAATGTTATTTCCCCGCATTTGTGCATCTAATTTCTATTTGTGTTTTTGCACCTGCTGCCCTGTAAAACGCTGCCGTTTTCCATGATTATATGATTTTCAAATTTAGGTGTGTTTTTGCACCTGCTGCCCTGTAAAGTGCTGCCATTTTCCATGTGTGTTTGATAGTCATTGCCTTCTAACTACTACCTTGGCCTTGCATTGCTAGTATGCTGTAGATATAACTCGATATAAGTGTTTCTGCTGCATTTTTAGTGTTTTGTTGGAAAGTTGCTTTTATTTGCACCTTTAAACCTGGGCATTGATTGCTTTCTGATGCATTTTAGCGTTCACTCAGTCTGGTACTTAAAATACTGCTACCTTGTGTACACCCTGGTCAAAACACCACCTTCGGCTGTGCGTGCTTGGCTGCTAGGCCGCCGGGTGAGTTTATTCGAGCTCTGTGCAGCTCTCCTGTCTGTCTTCTCCCACTTCATCTCCCCCTCCTACCACTCACATGGCGCTCGTTATCTTCGCTATCTACTCTAAATGCTACTCTATTACCTAGCCTATCCCTCTCACGAAGTCTGGATGAAAAGAGCTTAAAAGAGCTCCCCTGGCCTCTAAACCAGGCCTACCTATTACTTACACCTACCTCCAATGGGTATCCGGTTACATTTTCGAAAACGTATTTTCAAAATACCATTTTGTCGAAAAAAAATGGAGAAAATATTTTCCCAATGTATTCTTTTTTTATTTTTTGTTTTATTTTTGTTTCGTTAGTTAAAAAAAAGTGTCAATAAAAAAACAGGGGGTTGAGGGGAACCCCTTAATTAAAAAAAAAAAAAACATTCAACATTTTTTTTCCAGCAATTTTTTGTCGACAAAATGCCATTTTGAAAAATATGCCATTCGAAAATGTCACTGTAAACCACTTCAATGCTACTTTCAGAAAGACTATTATTGACATCCTCTTTCCTGGACCTATGGACTCCCCACTTGGTCACCACTCTCCCCTTTCTCCTCTTCACCCATGTGGGAAGTACTCTTGGCATACTTCTCATCCTCTCGTTGCATCATTAATGCCCATCGCAATGGCACTATCATGGCCCAAGGCTCTCAAACCTACCCTTCTCCTCCATGACTGGCGCCTGCCCTCTCTCAAACTTCTTCCCTTCTCCTGCTACTCCCTCTTCATCTTCGCTAACCTCTCCACCACCACTGACTGGAGTACCACGCCCCTGACCACCCCCTCAGAAAACCTTCAAAGGTGGTAATCAGCTACAATTAGCTACTTTGAATGTGTGTTATGCTGTCAAACACTCCTCTGACATCTATCTCCTTCTTCAAGACTTTGGCCCTCATTACAACCTTGGCGGAGGACCATGGTGCTATTAGCACCATGGTCCATGCCGCTAAGGTTACGATTCTGCCATGGTGGATGGCGGAATTACCGCCCCATTCCAAGGTGAGTGGGGCGGTAATTCCCCATTCACCATTTGCCCTTCCCCATTCCCATTTTTGCCCCCGTAGGGCATAATGGGAATGGGGAAGGCGCTAATTACGGCACCTTAAATTACGGTGCCGTAATTAGCTCCAAAGTCCCTTTGTGGGTTGGATTTTTAATGCCTGCTAAAAGCAGGCGTTAAACACCAACCCGCAAGGGACACTTGTAATCAGGCGTTAAGGGTTAACGGCGCCGACGGCGCCGTTAAACCCTTAACGCCTGAGTTGTAATGAGGGCCTTTGACCTCGATGTTCTCGCCCTTAGATGCAAGCTCTGTCAGTGCTCTTAACACACTTCTTCCTGAGGGCTAGAAACTCCTTTCCTAACCCAGGCTCATATGGCCAGGGGGTGGAGTGGCCCTGATTTTCCCAGAGTGGGTCCCTGCTTCTATCATATATACTTCATCTTATACATCTTTTGAATGCCTCGTCTGTAGGCTTGGGGTCTCACCTACCCTCTCACTCACTCTCGCTACCATCTGCAGGCCCCCTGGCCCTATCCCTCTCTTCCTCTCTGAATGGGCCAACCTCACATCCTCCACTACAAACTCCTCCTCCTAGGTGACTTTAATACCCATCTCAACTCCTCTGAACCAGCCAGACATGCTTTGGATGCCTTCATCTCTGGCGACATCCCTATCTCTAACCCAGTCACCACCACCCTCTCCTGGTCTGATCACTCTCTCCTCTCCTCCCACTTGGGGGTCGTCAGCCCTCTGTCTGAGCCGTTTCCCGCACTGCCAGCCTCCTTCATCGTCATTTGACCGATGAAGCGAGTGTCAGTCTCTGCCTTTGCCTGCATAACTAATACATAACAGGGCTGCAAGACTTATCCTTGGCCTCAAGCCCAGGGACCGTATCTCTCCAGCCCTAAAATCTCTCCACTGGCTCGCAGTGGCCGTGAGGATAAAATTCAAAACCCTCTGCATCATCTACAAGGTTTTCGCTTCCCTGCTAATCACATCACTGCCGCTGTGACTGGTGGCCTGGATATTCATGAATCTCACAGGTTCCAGCCCCTCTACCGAATCAATACCAAGCCCCCTGCCAGGCAGTTGTGCATCTGCTTTGGATTCCTCAACCATAGCACTAAGCCAGTGGCCTCCTCGCTGGCTTCCCTTGCACTTCCTTTCGTGGGCTCCCACCAGCACTTACCGATACCTTGCTCACCCGCCCCCTCCCTTCCCTAACTCCAGCACTTCTCTCCACTGCACTTGCACATCCGAATCGCACAAGGCCTAGTAAGGCAACAATTGTATATTTACTGTTTTTTGCCATTGTTATTTACTCCCCTGTTCCGTCTCCATTTGTCTTGTGGTGCCTGGGAACACAATTCCGTTGTACAGGCACCTAAGAAATGCTTATTAAAATAAATAAAATACAAAATAAATTATTATTGTCCATAAATATAGAACTGGGAATGGTTGGAATGAAACCTTGCTGGTTCTGCTTTAGCATTGCAACCTTCCTTTTTTCATCAAGAGTTTGAAAATGATAACTCTTCTCTGACACTAATCACACTTTTGGTATAGGAGATATGCAAGTACTAGCCCTGAATCATTATCAACAAGAGCCAGTTGGTTTATGCAAGTTTCGAATGACACAATAGTAGGTGATTTTTCCACTTCTACACAATGGCTAACTACCTCATTCGATTCCTCATCGGAGTAGGTTGAAAAATTCAATATAGCACTTAATCCCGATTCATTTACTTGATTGTGTTTATCTTTCATAGGTCGATTACTTGCCGTTATAGTACATTGACCATCCTGAGTTTTCCTAGAATGATTAGTTCCCTTCCCATCTATGTTTATTTGAGGTCTAGGGTTCAATCCCACAGCCGGGGGCCTCTTCAAATTTTGTACACATTTCCTTCAGCCTTTAGCTTTTGGTCTGTTCCCTAATTGCATGTTTTTGGTCTTCTTTTTTGAGGTACTTTAATCAAGGAGTTGATTTGATTTTGGGTTTGTCATTGTTTTTGTAACTTTTTCTCAAATATCAGGAAGACCTTATTGGATGGCTATTGTTTTCTCAGCTTTTACAGAGGGGCCAATGGAGATCTTGGTAACTCATTCGACAAACCTGAGGGCGGCGTCGAAACTTGTATCACTCCCTCAATTAACCGTGGCCACACAAAAGTTACATCATTACTGTCCATCATCACTCCACTACGCAAGCCTTCCTCCAATGGAGATAAGATAACAGTCAGGGCTGTCTGTACCTGATCACTGGTTGCCTGCAATATTTGGGAAGTCTTCACTTTTGTGCCGATCTTCACTGGGAGGTGCTGGTCATATACTCCCCCACACCATTAGGCAAGCCATTTGCACAGCAATTCCCTTTTTCATATGTAGCCTTCATCCATTTAAAGGCGTCCATGACTGTGTCCATCAAAATGTTTTTAACTACCGTTTCTCCTGTAGCCCTAACATCCTGATCGCACGTCTCGGTGATACCCTAGGAATCACAGGTCAGGCTCTGGCGTGGTTAGCTTCCTTCCTCTCCGATCGCCCATCCCAGGTGGAACTTGCATCCTTTTACTCTACTATCACTCTTTCAACCTGCGGCGTCCCCCTGGGTTCTAACCTATCCCCCTTGTTCTTCAATGTCTACATGGCTGGCTTGGCATGTGTGATTGCAAGCTTCAACTCTAACTTCCGATGTTATGCGGATGATACACAGCTCTCCTTCAGGCTACCCTCGGCCACCTCCTCTGCCTTGGCTCTTATCTGACTGTCTGTCCACAATTCAGTCATGGTGTAAACGACTTCTGTCTCAACATAGCAAAACTGAGATTGTTCGCATTGGGAATCTTACTCCCGCTTTCCCACTCTCACTGTGGCCTGCCTCCCTCGGCCCTGCGCCTGCACCAATCTGCAAGGCAAAAAACCTTGGGGTCAGCTTCAACTCCACTCTCTCTTTCTCCACTCACATCTCAGACATCTCTAAAAAGTCCAATCACCAGCTGCACCTCCTCAGAGGTACTCTTCCTTTCCTCTCCTTCCTTCAGAGGCTCTCTGTCTCCAGAGCCCTGGTTCTCTATGATATAATATGATATGATATTTTATTTGGATCACGCTCGTACACAGGTGTTTCAGAGCGCGACTAGGCAAGGGAGTGGAAACAAGGGAGAACACAAAAACAACAACAATCTTACTAGGCCCAGTGACATTGAGGACACGCATGTGCATGGGACGGGGAAAAGTGGAAAGTGCAGAGCAGAGGACAGTAGATAAATAAATAATAAAAAAATAGAAAGGAGGCAATAAACAGTGATAGCGCAGTCAGCATGTGGCAAGTGCTGTGTTTATGGCGACAGACTGGGTAAGTCTGATAAGTGCAGAAAAGAAGAAAATGCGGTGGGGGGCTGTAGGGGTACAGATACAGTCCAACCAGTGCAAGGGGTGGCCGGGAGGCAGTGCAGGAGGGCGTCAAGGTGAGCAGGTACCTGGACCCAGAGGAAAGAGGATGGCCAGGTGCACAGTGCCAAGAGAGAGCGGGTCAGCAGGGGAGAGGGGGAGAGAAGGCAGAAACAAAGAGGAAGGTCTTTAGGTGCTTCCGTAACCGGAGATGGTTCTCCTCAAGTTTTAGAGTGGCAGGGAGGCTGTTCCAGGCGGAGGCCACGGCCGAAGATAGAGATCTACCCCAAGCTCGTTTCTTTGAAAAACGATTAACCTGGAGGGAGTTAGAGGTGGAGGAGCGAAGAGCTCGAAAGGGGAGGTATTTGCGGAGGGATAGCTGAAGATATTTTGGACACAGGCCCCAGAAAGCCTTGTGGACAATGCAGAGGGTTTTGAATTTAAACCTTGCATCCACTGGGAGCCAATGGAGAGATCTCAGAGCTGGAGAGATACGACCCCAGGGCTTGAGGCCAAGAACAAGTCTCGCAGACCTGTTCTGGATAAGTTTCAGAGGGCGGAGAGTAGAGGCAGGTAGATTTAGAAAGAGGCTGTTACAATAGTCCAACCTAGAGAGAACCAGAGCTTGAGAGTCAGTGAGCTTCTGAGGGAAGGAGAGGAAAGGCAAAGTACCTCTGAGGAGGTGCAGTAGGAAGTTTGACTTTTTAGAGACCTCAGAGATATGGGCAGAGAAGGAAAGTGTGGATTCAAAGATGACCCTGAGGTTCTTAGCCTAGGGGTAGGAGGCGGCCAAGGGAGGCAGGCAAGAGAGTGAGGGAAAAGGATGGAGATGGTGTGCGATGAGGAGGATCTCAGTCTTGCTGGCATTCAGACAAAGATCATTGGTGGCCCACCAATCTTGAATGGCAGTTAGGCAGTCAAAGATGAGAGATGTGGAGGAGGTAGATGAGGGCAGCCGGAAAATGAGTTGCGTGTCGTCAGCGTAGCACTGGAAATTTGAGCAGAAAATGGCAATGCAGTGGGCAAAAGTTGCCAGGTATTAGTTGAAAAGCCAGGGTGAGAGGTTAGATCCCTGGGGAACTCCGCAGGTGGAGAGGAAGATAGATGATAGGAAGGACCCGAGTTGGACCAGGGAGGGTCGAGCAGAGAGAAAAAAGGTCAGCCAGGCCAGAGCCTGATCAGTGATACCCAGGTTATCACGGAGCCGGTTGAGCAAGATGGTGTGGTTGACCGTGTTGAAGGCAGAAGAGAGATCAAGAAGGATGAGGACAGAGGGAATGTTAGAATCCAGGTTGGAGAGCAGATCTTCACGGATGTTCAGGAGAGCAGTTTCTGTGCTTCTGGCCGCTCTTAAGCCAGACTGGTGGTCTTGAAGACAGCCAACAGAATCGGAATGAAGGTTAAGTTGAGAGATGGCCAGATTTTCCAGGAGTTTGCCCAGAAAGGGGGTAATGGAAATTGGGCGATAGTTAGCCCGACAGGAAGGTCAGCTGTGGGTTTCTTGAGAAGAGGATGCACAAGGGAGTGCTCTGATTGGAGGGGAAGGATCCTGAGGCAAAGGAATGGTTGCAAAAATCGGCAAGGGCCGGAGCAAGGGTGTCAATGTGGTCCTTGATGGTTTTAGAGGAACAGGGATGAACCTGTTTTGACGAGGCTTTCATAGATCGGACTTGTCCAGCGACCTCGTCAGGGGAGAAAATTGGAAAGGAAGAGAAATGACGCTAGGGTGGGGTTTTTAAAGGGGGGTCTGCAAGCACAGACTGAGGGGGAATAGGAGGGGCAAGGGAGGAGAGGGTGGACAGGATGTCCTGGGTTTTTGAGATGAAGTGCGAGGCAAGGGCATTACTGAGAGCCTGGGAGGCAAGAGGAGGGTGGAGACTGCCGCAGGGTTGGCAAGCTCCTTGCAAATTTTAAAGAGTTCGGCTGAGTTGTTAGATGCCGCAGAGACATGGACTTGAATGTGGGCTCTCTTCTTAGTGCGGACAGAGAGTCGGTATTGCCTTTGGTGCAGGCGACAGGCCAGTTTGTCAGAGGATGAGCAAGAAGCCCTCCATTTCCTCTCACTACACTTTCGTTTAAGTGTAGCTGGGAGTCATACCAGGAGTTGCACATGGCTTTGGGCTTCAAACGGATCCTCATGACAGGGGCAAGAGCATCAAGAGTGATAGAGACAGAAGAGTAGAGAAGGGACAGGGTTGTGTCTGGGTGAGAGTCAGTCAGGGGAGGGGGAGAGAAGGTGGCTGCGAGAGCCTCCGCTGACACAAGCTGCATGGGTCAGATGTCCGCGAAAGTAGGTGGCAGTGTTGGGGTGGGATTGGCTTGGGGCGAAGAGAGTGAGAGATGGGTGGAGAGAGGAGTGGTCTGAGGGATAGAGAGGGGAAGGCCAAAGGAGATCATGACATCAAGTGTGTGTCCAGCAGAGTGCGTCGGGTCAGAGGGAAGGATAGAGAGGGACAGGGAGTTGCAGAGGTTTCGGAAGAGCAGAGATGAGGGACAGGGAGAATCGAGGTGAATGTTAAGGTCACCAAGGAGGAGGAGTTGAGTGGTAGAGGTCAGGAGGGAGGAGGAGAGGTCAGCCCATTCAGAGAGAAAAGAGGTGATTTGCCCGGGGGGGCGGTAGAGAGTAGCGACAGTAAGAGAGTATTTAGGAGGGATTGAGAGCCTGCAGAGAAGGCATTCAAAAGAGGAGTAAATCTGAGTGGGAATGACAGTGGCAGCAATCCACTCAGGAAAGATAAGGGCTACGACCCCTCCAGGTCGAGTAGATCTGGGTGCAGAGAGAATCTTGTAGCCATCAGGGAGTAGAGTGTCAAAGCTCGTGACAGAGCTGGCCGTGAACCATGTCTCTGTGAGACCGAGGACATCTAGGTCCAGTTCTTCAAGGAGGTGGCAGATGTCAGAGGAGTGTTTGAGAGCAGAGCGAGAGTTGAGAGTGGCTAGATGAAGAAGGTTGTCAGCCTTAAAGACCTTACGGTGAGGGGTACAAATCAGAGGTACGCCCTGTGGAGTTGTGAAGGTAGCCTGAAGAGTGGCAGAGGAGGGGGAAAAAGTGGGCAAGGTAGCCAAGGAGTGAGAGGAGGGGACAGCTGGAGATGTGAGGAAGTTGATGAGGCGAGGGAAACATCTATCGGAGAGGAGGAGATTGGACTGAGGACCTTGGACCATGACATTGCCATTTAGGAAGACATTAAGGATGACTCTGGAGGAGTCAAAAGAAGCCATGAGGACATCACAGCGAGTGCCGCCATTTGTGGGAGAGGAGGAGACAGGACAGAGCACAGAGATCATATGGGGAGTCCATAGATCCGGCGAAGGAACAACAAAAAGGATGTCAGTGAGGGTCTGTTTGGGGGAAGCACTAGTATAGGCATCAGCAATAGGGAGACCAGAGTTGGAGGCCAAGATATCCTTTTTGAATTTTTTTCTAGACTTAGTGAGAAGGGAAGGATAGTTGATAGAGAAGC
Organism: Ambystoma mexicanum; assembly: GCF_040938575.1. NCBI lineage: Eukaryota > Metazoa > Chordata > Amphibia > Caudata > Ambystomatidae > Ambystoma > Ambystoma mexicanum. The sequence goes on from NC_090932.1 coordinate 647,083,582, forward strand.
AGTTGGAGTTGATGGGAGAAACAGAAAGCGTTAAGATTGGAAAAAGAGGAGGCAGAGGAAGGAGTAATTAAGCCAAGCAGTATTGAAACAGTCACTGGGCTAGCATGTTACACTCAATTGCCAAAGTAAGATGCAGAATTACAAATGCAAAATTACACCCAAGTTTGACTTTCAAATAAATCCAAAATTACAACCAAGTTTGACTTTCAAATAAATCCAAAATTACACCCAAGTTTGACTTTCAAATAAATGCAGAATTACACTTTCAAATAAATCCAAAATTACACCCAAGTTTGACTTTCAAATAAATGCAGAATTACACCTAAGTTTGACTTTCAAATAAATGCAAAATTACATCGAAGTTTGACTTTCAAATAAATGCATAATTACACTCAAGTTTGACTTTCAAATAAATGCAGAATTACACCTAAGTTTGACTTTCAAATAAATGCAAAATTACATCCAAGTTTGACTTTCAAATACATGCAGAATTACACCCATGTTTGACTTTCAAATAAATGGAGAATTACACTCAAGTTTGACTTTCAAATAAATGCAGATAATTACACCCAAGTTTGACTTTCAAATAAATCCAAAATTACACCCAAGTTTGACTTTCAAATAAATCCAAAATTACAACCAAGTTTTACTTTCAAATAAATGCAGAATTACACCCAAGTTTGACTTTCAAATAAATGCAGAATTACACCTAAGTTTGACTTTCAAATAAATGCAAAATTACATCCAAGTTTGACTTTCAAATAAATGCAAAATTACATCCAAATTTGACTTTCAAATAAATGCAGAATTACACTCAAGGTTGACTTTCAAATAAATGCAGATAATTACACCCAAGTTTGACTTTCAAATAAAGCCAAAATTACACCCAAGTTTGACTTTCAAATAATTGCAGAATTACACCCAAGTTTGACTTTCAAATAAATACAGAATTACACTCAAGTTTGACTTTCAAATAAATGCAGAATTACACCCAAGTTTGACTTTCAAATAAATGCAGATTTACACCCAAGTTTGACTTTCAAATAAATGCAGATAATTACACGCAAGTTTGACTTTCAAATAAATGCAAAAATAAATGGCAGAACAGCGGTTATGGAATTTAGAATGGTAGTCAGAAGGTAATGGGTGTTAGGCAGAAACCTGTGCAGTTCCCTCTGGGACCACTGCAAAAGATTTAAGACTACAGGTGTTTGGCAGTAAACCCACTTGGTAGCAGTCTGTACCACACAGATTCACTTGGTAGCTGTGGCTGAGCAGTCAGACTTCCCTCAAGAAGAGTTAGGCAGTATACAGAGTATTCACAATAGGTCAAGAGAACACAACAGAACAAGTAAACGCTGACCAGGGCTTGATGTAAAAAAGATATAATTATTTATTTAAAAACCACATCTAGAAAAACACACAGGCACTAAAAGATATACACTCCCTGAAAAGAATATTAGATAAGTCTTAAGTAAAGCCCCACTTATTTCCAGACAGCGGTGAGCGCTTAACGTAGATGGCACTCTAATAGTTTGTTTTTAAAAGGGAGAGAAAAGCAGAGAACAAGTTGAAACAGATCCCAACACTTTTACAAGAACATAACAAGAGAGGAAGGCAAAGTAAAACCGTGAAGTTAGAGTTCAATCGGCCGGATCCACTTTAAGAGGAAATGTGTCCAAGGTCACACGGTTGCAGTGCACAAAAGTCTTGTAACGGTTCAAAAAGGAGTTGGACCAAAGAAAGGGACCAGTTAGAGGGTCAAGGCGGCCAGCCCAGTCCAGAAGGTTAAGGAGTTATTATTACCTTGCAGCAATCTTTAGAAAGGGTGGCCTGGCGGACGCGGTACCTTAAAGTGGTGAGAAACTCCAGCGGGGCAGTTGTTCCTGGCAGCGGATGCAAGTCGGTGCTTCGTCCGGGGGAAGAGAGGATCTCGTTGTGGAGGAAGACAGGAGTCCGTTGCACTGCCAGGGAAGAAACCAGCCGCAGAGTTTCTCAGGTACAAGGAGCGGTCCGTTGATTTGCGGTTCAGTGGTGAGTAGCTACCCGGCCGCCAGGGTGCTTGGCACGGGCAGTTCGACCACAAACCGGTCTGGGGTGCGAAGAAGGAAGGTAAAACTGGTTGTGCCCACCAGTCAGGGGAAGAAGCCTCTCCAGCCGGGAGATCTTCTCTGTCGTCGGGAAGTGGTGAGTCGGTTCCGCAGGGCTCCACCGGTGGGGTCGTCGTGGTAGGTCGGCTCAGCTTCTCCCTCGTCGGATTCTCAGGTCCTGTGGCGACTTCTGAAGTTCCAGTCCCCAACGCCCTGCTTTTATGCAGCATACCCCCATTCACTCAGCCTAGCTGTCAATCAAACATGATAAGTGGTGAGCCGGCCGGCTCACCACTTGGGGCAATCACACAAGAGTGCGCCTTGAGTTACCAAGGTAACTCAGTCCAGGGTGCCTAAACCCCCTTCCACACCTCCTGTGGTAGCCAGACAGAGTGGCACCACTTTTGGAGGCTTCTGTGGAGAAGCCTGCCAAAAAGTGGAACAAAGGGGTCGATTTGGGTTGGAGTCACAGAAGAGAACACAAACGCCATTTTAGAATCGAGTCCTGGCAAAAAATACCAAGCGGCGAATTAATATTAAATAAATAATTAATTAAAGTTGGAAGCCTCGAACAATGGGAAAATCCCATAGGAAAATATTCGCGGTCGAATATAAAAAGTAGTTTCCACTGCCACCAGCCAAAACTCGATCAGGGGGGACGGAGACGTGCCCCCTCGACTAACAGACCCCAGGGCAATCGAATTGCCCCGACCAGTACGTCCACAATATGATGGTTTGTACTGGTTTCTGTTAATAATTTGGGACTAGTAAAGCCAATGGTGACTTTACATGCCCTGGGAGACAGTAGTCAGTCCCAGGGTATGGAGTCTATGGTGGGGGGTCACTATGACACCCCTGTGTTACTGCACGGAGGGTGCTGTGTAACACACATAATAAAAACACATGAGACCCTAAGGAGTAAAGGACACCATAGCCCATAAAACACATTAACAGTTAAAGGAAAACCATAAACATGTCCAAGAGTGGGAGAAAAAGAGTCTCACTCTTGGCAGGAGAAAAAAACAAACTCCAGAAATCCAGCAAAGCTCCTGGGGGACTCACTAGGTTAGGAAATTCAGCCTACTAAAGAGAGAATTATCCCTAACAATGGGGAGTATAGATAAGGCTTCAAATGCGTACATAACAGGGAGAGTAGAAAGTACCATCCGAGGAGCAAGTAGACGTAGACCAAGAGGGTGGGGAACTAACCCGAACACTCAAGGCTGGACTACTACAACAGCCTCTTTCTCAACCTCCCCGCCTCTGCGCCCTCTGCAACTCATCAAGAACAGAACTATGAGACTTATCCTTGGCCTCAAGCCCAGGGACCGCATCTCTCTGGTGCTGACATCCCTCCACTGGCTTCCTGTGGCTGCAAGGACCAAGTATAGGACCCTCTGCATTGTCCACAAGGCTTTCTGGAGCCTGGGACCCAACTATCTGCATCAATGCCTTCCCAAATACTGTCCCTCCCGAGCCCTCTGCTCATCTACCTTCAACCTTCTGCGAGACAGCCGGTTCTCTAAGCAGAGATTTGTCGGGAGATCTTTATCCTTGGCATGGGCCTCCCTCTTGAACAGCCTCCCTTCCGCCCTCCGCCTTGAGCCTGATCTCCTTAAGTTCCGGAAACTCCTTAAGACATTCCTCTTCTCCTATTTCTTCTCTCTCCCTCTGCCCTGCTAACCCCTCTCTCCTCTCCCCCTGCCCTTCCACACAGCATGCCGACTGGCTGCTGGGCGTACCTCAGTGTCTCTTAGGTCTGTGGCTCCCTCGGCAGTCATCCAGCACTTGCCTCAGGGCCTGCACTTGCCCCAGTACTACTGCACTTGGTCAATGACCCATGAGAACGACTTCTCTCAGAATTTACCAGTTTCTCTGACTAACCGGTTGCACTTGTTCCCCCACCTGCACATATCCCCCCTGCCCTCGGCTGTAGCTGCTGTGCACTCGCACGATCTGATCGTACCATGCCTGTAGATTGACTCTCATTTCCCCCCTCCCTCCCCTCCTGCATGGTTGTGCCTTATGCACTTGGAAAAACGGCAGAATCGTCATCAGACCTATTTACTTTTATCAACCCTGTTATATGTATTTATGCACTTACTCTGCCTGATGAGCAGACTTGTATCGTTCAGAAATTGAAGGGCTTTGAATTACTGTTGTTTTTCTCCCCTTGCCCCCACCCACATGAGAGCTTTGAAACACTTGTCTTGTGTATATGCACTATACAAATAAACATTTCAGCATTATCTGACATGTCGTCAGGACTAGTACGGTAGTCGCCTGTCTGTTCCCTTTTCCTTCCCATTCACCCCCCTCCTCCGTTTTGATTTGTATCTTGGCCTGTCGACATTTCAGATAGTGCAAGAGCTGAGTATGATAGTTAATTTCACATTCTTATTGTTTATGGCCTTTAGGAATGTCATTGGGGGTCATTACGAGGTTGGAGATAATGGAAAAACGATACTGGTAAAGGATTACCGGCATCGCATACCCCTCTGGGATATTCCGACCTAAGACGTGGTATTAGAGGCACCGCTAATAACAGTGCCGCTAATAGCGGCAAGGGCGCGGGCATGAGGGCCTTCAGGCCGGCAATATCGGGATGCCGCTAACAAGAGGACATCACAAGTCAGGCGGACATACAAATACTGGCATCATGAAGGCGCTAATAGGGGATGCTGGCAATCGCGAAGAGCCCGTAAACTGCTATGTGCAGTGTTCCCAACTGGCACAGGTGCACACAATCAGCACTGGTGGAGGCAATGGAGTCTGGGCCAGCACAAAAGGAGCACACCCACACACCACACCCCTTCCCACACCAAAATTATTCCACTAGTAGTAGCAATACTGGGGCTGGAGGACATGCTTGCATTGCTACACCAGCAACAACAACAACAGCAGCAGGCACCACAGAGGAGACGCAGGTGGAGAAGGAGGGTCAGACAGGCCCAGCATGCCCCACCAGTGCAGCCAGTGGTACCACGCAGGCAGTCCCCAATCCCTCGCATCAGAGCCAGTCCATTCAACCTAACCCCTGAGCAGATCCACAACCTGTACCGTCTGGACCGGGACACCATCACCACCATCGTGGACATGATACACAACAACAATTGAAATACGCACCGCCATCCCCCCTCTACTGAAGGTAGTGTCGGTGCTCCACTTACTGGCCACAGGTACCTACCAGCACACAGTGGGGCACATGCATGGCATATCACAACCTTTATTTTCTCACATGCTGAACCAAGTGCTGGATGCCCTCCTGAAGCACACAAGGGACTACATATCCCTACCACAGACTCCCCAGGAGATTTTTGACACATATGTTGGCTTCCATGCACTGGCAGGAATACGAAATTGTATAGGTGCCCTCGACTGCACCCACGTGGAGTTGGTGGTCCCGCATGCCATGCAGGGGGTGTACCGCAACCGCAAGCATTACCACTCCATCAATGTGCAGATGGTATGTGACACCAGCAAGATCATCACACATTGTTGTGCCTGATATCCCGGATCAACACATGACTCAATGGTCCTGCAGAACTCCACGCTACCACTCTACATGGAGCGACATGCAACACGACGTGCCTGGCTGCTTGGTAAGTTGCATGATAGGCACATGGCAGTGAAATGGTGGGATAGAAGCACACACCACCATGGTGTCATTGTTGATGTGACACCACGATGTGCACATCCCAAAACACTATGCCCCAAAGCATCTCAAACTGAACATGACAACCAAATCCCATAGCAATGAAGTAAGCTGGACACCTATCACAACATGCCAAACTTAAAACCACCCCACATCCCACAACACATGCACCACCCATCATCGTACCTCATCCTTCGTAACACAATCCAGCGACATGCTGTGAATATTCACTATGTAAATGTCTGCAGCAAATCACTACACAAGACAAGCATCCATGGGAGTGCACTGAACAAAATCACCAAGGGAATCCACTGCTTGTCACAAGGCTGCCACCACCACAGAAGTGCAGTATGTCACTATCGTAATAATCAGCGCTGAATGCCTAATATTGGAGAGCCTACTGCCAACGCTGCCAGTTAGAAAATCATACAGAACACTACACATCACAAATTTGACCCAAACACAGCAGTATGCTTCCACAATGCATGAGCAACATCAAGGCAGTGTACACCGTGTATCATCTTGGAGATGCAACCCACACCATAAATCCATGGCACAGAACACATTGAGGGCATGAAAATTGTGTGCATACAACCAGAGACATGTGCATGTGACCAACGATAGTCTGCAGGCATGTGTGACTAGTACAGCTGTCCATCATGAATCGACTAACATATACCTTTTATTGCCTCCCATGCAGGTGATAGTGTCTATCCCTTGAAGCCGTGCCTCCTTACCCCTGTCCGAAACCCACAGAACAGGCACGAGGAGGACTACAATCGTTCCCATACCTGTAACCATGTGGTCATCGAGCAGACCTTTGGCCTGTTGAAGGCACGGTTTCACTGCTTTAGCCTGTCGGCTGAGGCACTTCTCTTCAGGCATGGGAAGGTGGCCAAGATCATCATGGCATGTGTCATGCTGCACAAAATGTTTATCCGACGGAACGTGCCCCGGCCCCCTGACATTGAACTGCAACCACCTGTTGATGATGAAGGGGATGAAGAAGATGTGGGTGCACATCATCGCGGTGCCGATGCACAGGAGGGACGTGCTGTGCGTCAGTCAGTGATTGCACAATAGTTCTAACACACATGGATGGAGAGGCTGACATGAAAGTTGGACAGAGGGCACTGGGGGTGGGAGTACATGTACACTATGCACTGTATATCAATAAATGACACATATGCAATAAGGAATGTCCACTGAAGATTTTTTTTTCACACAACGGGTGTATTAAACTGTCCAAAAAAGATTTAAGTGCTGAAACCCTCCACCTCACATACCCTCCCCAACCTCTCCCTCCCCCACAACTCCCCCACACACCCTCACCACCCTCCCCCCACAACTCCCCCACACACTCTCTCCCCTCTCCCCCCACAACTCCCCCACACATGGTGTCCAAGCAAATGTCTTAATCAGGCTGCCCCGTCTACATCCTTCCAATTCATGCACCTGGTGGCGGCATGTCCGAGCGGCGCAGGGTGCGCGCTGATCTGTGTAGGGGGCTGGTCTGGGTGGAGCTGGACGAAGAAGGGGTGGCCGCTTGCTCTAGTATGGGGGCTGGACGCTCAGCCTCCATGGAATCCGCAATGTGGGTGAGGACCTGCCTCTGGGCAGACATCTCCTCGCATAATCTTGTGGTGCTTTCCACAATGACCTGCCTCAGGGACGCAGTGTTGTCGCGCCCCTCCTGCCTTGCTTGGGCACTGTCTGTGACAAACTGCCTCACTAGGGCAGGGAGCTCCTCCTCATGCTGCACTGCGTGTCCTGCCTGCTGCACCCCCGCCTGTACACCAGAGGAGGTGGAGGGTGCTTGCGTGACATCACCAAATACATGTGGATCCTGTGTGGGACTCATGCTCCCTTGTACAGCCTCCCCTCCAGACTGCTCCGGTGTGGTGTTGTGAAAGGAGTAGTCAGGTGTGAACTGGGGGGATGGGGCGGGACTGGGTGTTTCAGGAGGGTCAGAGGATTCGTCCTCGACAGGTACACACACCTGGCCTTGAACATCATCACCTGTCTGGGGTGCCGTAGCTGCTGCCTCCCCAACAGAGCTGCTCTCTGCTGATTGTGCCCCATCGCCCACTGTCTCCTGTGAAGGTGACACAGGTGTTGAGGTGTTGTGTGGACTGCAGCAATGGACCTTGGCGGCACCAGGGCCGTGGCATCCTGTACTGTTTGCCCCTTCAGTGGCTTGGCTGGGCCTTTCGAAGTGGAAGGCCTGTTGCCTTCTTCCCTGGCCCTCTTCCGGGGTGTGGTTGCCTGTGGGGGTGAGTCCCGGGCCTTGCTGTCAGGATCTGAGCCTGTGGGGGACCAAGAGAGGGACGGCATAAGTGATGGTTTGACAAGCTTCATGCATACATTGGTATTGTTGCTCTTCTACACACTAGAGGGGATTAGGCAGTGGAGTTTTGATGATCATGTTGCTTGCTATATGGGTGGAGCATGCAGGCATCCATAAGGGTCACTCATGTTGGAGCTGGCATATGCTATGTGACATGCATTTCTGTTATGGACTGTGTGCAGTGTGAGTTAAGCCATTTTCATATTTGTGTGGTGTGTGTCAGGTATGGCATTGCCATGCTGCATTCATGGGCATGTGTCTGTGCTGCGGACGGCATCTAGACAGGGATGTGTCAAATGTATATGTATTGGGCCATGCATTGCCTCTTTGGACAGACTAATTGGTGGACTATCATCATACTTAGCATTACAGTGTTTTCTTAGGACACTCACCTCCATCCGCTGATGACGTGGCGCCACGTTCCATGTTGCCCACACCTTCGATGGCCTCAATGCCAATCGTGCTGGCACAGATCTCCTCCCACCGGCTAAGCTTGATGGATGGGTGAGCTGAGTCCACCTCCAGTAGCCATGGCATGGCTCCGGTTTGCGGTCAGCATTTTCCTGACTCGCATGTGCAGGTCATCCCATCTCTTCCGAACATCCTTTATTGTGCGGGGGGTGTTGCCTACCGCGCTGACTCTTTGGGCAACAAGTTGCCAGATTTCTTTTTTCTTTATCACTGCCTCTCTCTTGAGGCTGTTTGCGAAAACAACCTCTGCATTGTCAGGCAGGGTCTCAGCCAGCATTGTTAGTTCATCCTCATTAAAGCGCTCTTTGCGCTGGCGGGAGACGCCTTTTTTTACTGCCTTGGGCATGATTTTGTTGTGGAAGGTTGATGTCTGTAGTCAGCAATATGCTCCAGGTCCTGTGTGCTGAGGTTGCCAATGGATTGTGTTTTTCAAGATGGCCGCCGTGCTCTTTCCCGTTCCTGTGAGATGACGCTACTTCCGGTTCTGCTTATTTACGGGCGCCCCTAATAGCGGTCACCGCTGATAGCGGTGCACGCTAATGCCGTTTCCATTGATGCCGGTAGTGCTGTCTGCGCTTTCCATGATGCCGCTAAGGGCCATTTTTTGGACTTTAGCGGCATGCCGGTAATGTCGTGACCGGCATGGCGCAAAGCTCGTGCATGCGAACTCGTAATAGCCCTCTATTAGCGGGCTCTTTACTACACGGACACAGTATTTGCTCCATGCCAGTAAGGACTGTAACTTACCTCCAACCTCGTAATGACCCCCACTGTCTTTTTCCCTTGTTTCCTCCCTTGCCTTGAAGCGCTTTCAAACACATTTTGTGTATAGGCGCTATATAAATAACTATCATATCATTATCATACCATACCATAGCCAAATCGTATAATCTTCCCTACCACTGTGAAGAAAATTCTGCTTCTTTATCCAATCTAGATTGAATAGTTGTATGAATGATTTTTAAAAAATCATTTGTGAATGGACCATAGCTAATAAGGTCAACTGGTCCTTAAGGGTATCGTTTATTGCTCATATAATTTCATAAAGGATGCTAGAGAGATTGTTACGGCCAACATATTATTTTGGAGTTGGAAAGCAGCAGCCACAGAAAGGTGCGTAGCTTGCATGTTTGTGTTAGGTGGAAATACAGAATTGTTTACTATAGATGCCATTGACGAAGGGGAAGAAACAAACCTGTGAATCTTTAAAGATTTGCCCCTGCTTCAAATATAGGCTCCTGCTTCGGGGAATGTAATCGAGATTCCAAGATACATGGCTTAGAATGGGACCGTCTCCTCTGATTTAATGATGTCAGGTTTCTGGTGACAAGACAGGCCCTCGTTCGGTCCTTGATGTTTGAATAACTGCAGAGGCAAGGGGGTGGAGCTTAATGTGCACACAGTTATTCAGTTTTCCTTGTAGCTCCATCCTCATTTTTATTACAGCAATTTCCTGAGACAGACTGACTGCCAACACAGAATGCTGACCTGCCATTTTGCAGGAAACAGGTACGCACACACTCAACAGGTGATCACACTGATGTTTCTACCAGTGGCTGCATTAGTTCTACATCATGCCCCCTTAGTGTCAAAAATATGCTCCAACGAGGAAATTCCCAGGCTCCAGCACCGCTATCAAGCAGCCACCCAACCACTCCCCACACACCAACAGATCAGGGTCAAGGCTCTAAACCCCCCACCCCTTCAAGAAAGCTCAGTTAGTGGTTGCAGCGGTGCAGCAATGCTCTTATCAATGAGCTAGGCCTGTGCTGCATACAGTACTGTACACCTATGGCAGTGATACATGTACTTGGACCTAGGGGCCAGTAAACAGCAAGTTTGACCAGGAAAGGCAACAATTCTGCAATCCCAAATACCCACAGTCCCGGCAGACTGGAGGCAGTAAGGAGGCCAGGCCGCCACCACCACCACTGGCCACCGCACACACTGCTCTCTCAAGAAACTGGGGGCAGCTCACAGATCTCCTCCCCTACACTCTGACTCTCGCACTGCACACCTCCGGCTCCTTCACTGTGTTGGACACTAGAGGAGTGGAGCCAACAAGCAATCAGAAGTGCCAAGCTGCACTGAATTGCTCAGACGTTCAACTGCTTGTCTGCCTCAGGCACTTCCGACACACATTCATAATAGATCAACAGGTCCTCCTCCTGTCATTGAGTCTCTCCTCCAACAAGGCATAATCACCCCTACGACTAACCCTTGTAATGCTCTGATATAAACTGTTAAAAAGCCAGGGATGGATGCATACCGGTTTGTTCAAGTTCTGAGAGCCGTTAATGCAGTGGGGCCCCTTCTTTCTCGGTTGTGCCAAACCCTGCTACAATACTGTCTTGAATTCCCCCAAATGGCACACATTTCACTGTAGTAGTCCTTTGCTCAGCATTCTTCTCCATTCCCACCGATGTGGACAGCGAGTATCTGTTCCGATTTTCACAGAGGAATTCAATACACCTGGACTCGGCTGCCCGTGGGTACACTGATCAGTCTACCCTGTTTTATCAGCAGCTGAAGAAAGATTTAGATGCTGTCAAATTTCCTGAACATTCAGTGCCAGTTCAGTATGTTGATAATTTATGAATTTCCTCACCTTCCGATGAAGCATGCAAGCTAGATACCCAGGGGCTATCAACAGCCCTTGCATCAAAGTGCATAAGGCATCCAAACAGAAACTGCAATTGTGTAGGCAGAGGGCACATTAGTTGGGACATTACATTACAATAGAACACTGGGCAACTGTATCCTCCAGTAAAGTGGTGGTGTATAAGATCCCAAAACTTCAGACCGTTGCCCATATAAGAGCATTTGTGCACATTGCAGTGCCAAGAGTGGATTCTAGGTTATGCTGAGATTGTTCAAGCTTAACAACACTTCACAAGAGCCAACACTGTAGAGCCATTCTAGTGAACTCCTGAAACAGAAGAGGCATTTACATGTAGAAAGAAAAGCTTTGTTGAGGTGCCAGCCTTGGGTCTGCCTGACTACAAAAAGGGGTTCACTGTCACGAGAGGAATGGGTTTATCCGTCTGTCTGTCTTAACCCAAAGACATGGGATCTATCATAAATCTATAGCCTATAACAGCAAAGAGCTAAATCCAGTTGCTGCTGGGATGCCACCATGTTTACAGTCAGTTGCTGCAGCCGCGCTTGTAGCATAGCAGTGCAAGAACAGTCCTGGGACCCCCTTTGGAGGTTACTGTCATGCACTTTGTGGTCACTTTACTATCGAAAACAAAGACCCGACAAATGTCCATATCCCGTGTTAATTAGTATGAGATATTGCTTTTAAACTGCTCTAACATGATTTTGACTAGATGCCAAGGGCTGAATACAGAATCTCTGCTTCCTACTTCCCAGGATGATGAACTGTGTGATATAGAACCCCATGATTGTCTTGCCAATACTGACTTCTTGATAGCACCTCTAAATGATTTATCTGATACCCCTCTGCCCTAAGCTGATCCGATTTATTTTCTGTACAGGTTGTGCTACCGAGACTAGAATGGTATATTGGTATCAGGGTATTTGGTATGAATGCTCGAAGAGGTGGTGTAGAGTGGGAGGGTGCCTCAGGTTCCCTGTGCGCAGATTGCCGAGGTGGTGTCACTCACTCTCACATTCAAGCTAGCTGCTCAACAGTATGCTAACATGTATGCTGATTAAAGGTATGCTTTTGGTGTAGCCCATGAATTGTCAACTCTGCCGACAGGGGGGATTCCTAACATCCACAGTTCCCTTTTAAACAGCCAGTATGTGAAGACTATTAGATTCTGTCATGATCCCAGAAAAGGTAGCCATAATTAAGTGTGCTGCCCATCGGCCCTTGGATAATGCCACTAGCTGTGGCAATGATTTTGCAGACTCCACTGCTAAATTGGCAGCACTGATTGAATTGAAGTAGGAGTATTTTCCATCAACAAAGTCCATCCTGAGATGAACAGGGTGGTGGCGCATGGAGGCTGGTAAATGGTATCAATGGTCAGGGTAGAGACCAACTTGCAAACGAGGCATTCAAAGGAAGAGAAGAGCTGGGTGGGAAAGATGGAAGCAGGAACGCACTCAGGGAAGATTAAGGCAACCACCGCTGCCATTGCAGTGGGGTTGAAGCTTGCAGATGATTTAGATGCCATTAGGGAGGAGGAAGTCAAATGCAGTAACTGAGCTGGCATTGAACCATGTGTCGGTAAGAGTGAGAATGTCGAGGTCAATGTCTTCAAGAAGGAGGCAGATGTCAGCAGAGTGTTTGTTGGCTGAGCGGGCGTTCAGAGTCGCTAGATGGAGGAGGTCTCTGCCTTTGAAGGTTTTCTGAGGTGGGGTACAGGGGCGTAGCACACCAGCTCGAGGAGGGAGAGAGAGAGTAGAAGGGGGGGACGCATGAGAAGGAAGGAAGTTAATGAGAGATGGCAGAATCCGGTCAAAGAGAAGGAGGTTGGGTTGTGGGCCCTGAATCAGGATAGTGCCCGTGTGATAGACATTAACGAAGCAACGTGAAGATGAGAAGCTGGCCAAGAGGACTTCCCATTTGGTGCCACTGTTATTGGTGGAGGATGTGGAAGGAGAGAGATTGGAGATGAGGTGAGGGGTCCATAGATCTGGAGAGGGGACGGAGAATAGGACATCCATGAAAACCTCTCTGGTGGAAGCACTGACATAGGTGTCTGCGATGGGAAGTCCAAGGTTTGCACTTAAGACTTTCTTGCTATCACAGAGTCCTGGCTGCACAATGCTGCAGGTCCCCTACTCGCCCTAGCAATCTCGGAAGGCTACACCATACTGAGACAGGATAGAACTAATATGTGCTGCGGTGGCATTGCCATCATCGCAAAGACTAGTCTAGGCATGAGAACTACGCCCACCATAGTCTCTGAATCATGTGATATGCTCACCATCAAACTTCCTCTAATCAATTCCGAAACACTGACTATCCACCTCATTTACAGACCACCTGGACCTATAGGGACATTCGAGGAGGATATTCACAATCTACTTTCCAATAATCTCAAAATTTCCTCTCAACTACTTGTCCTAAGGTACGGGGTTTCAACAACCCTATAGACAAAAATGCCACCACCATTGCCAACACTCTCTCTGATCTGGGTATAATGCAAACAACTCTCGAACCTACGCACAGCAAATGGAGAATCCTCGACTGGCTAGCAGACTACAACTGCACCGCCAACATCAAAGCCATCGTCCCACAACTTTGGAAAGACCACTTCTTCTTGTCCTTTGAACTATCCACCACTAGACCACTCTCACCAGTACCCACCTTGGCCCCGTCATGTCCAACAAGAAATAAAAAAAGAATATCACCAAGGACAAAATGATTCCGGCGATCCAACATACTCTTAACCGACTCGAGGATCACTTAGACCCCGAAACACTAGTCAACGAGTACAGCAAAATCATGCTAACCACCCTTGACAACATCGCCCCTCTAAAACTTAAACCGAGCAAACCGAAATCCCATCTAAACAAATGGTTTACCCCCTAACTAAAGGATCTTCGACTACTTAAGAGGAGCTGCAAAACAGCATGCAGACTAAGCCCCTCAGAAGACCATAAAAATAAACTAACTGAAATCTCCTCCCAATATAAAAGGAAAATCCACCTGGCCAAACAAAACTCATTCAACTAGCGTATATCCAATGCTAACTCGAGTATGAGGGAACTGTTCACCATTCCCAAGGAACTAGAGTCACCTACCCCCATCCCGGACACATGTTCCAAAGATAAAACATGGTGCTCTGACATTCAACAAGCACTATCAAATAAAATAACCATGTTCCAAAAGAAAATACTCAAGGAAAAAACTTCTCTCACCCAATCATCTCAGACCAACATCTGAACAGAGATCCCGCTTCAAAGGAACAAATCCCAGCTGCACGATTTACATTCTCCAAAACCTCTATCCTTGAGGTGGAGAAAGTCATCCTCTCTCCCAAACCATCAAACTGCCAGGGCGACCCCTGCCCTGGCCAGCTCATAAAAGACACGGCCAGGGAACTCTCACCATTCATTTCAAAACTTGTCAATGCCTCATTCACGTCCGGCACTGTGCCGACCAATCTGAAACAATCTTGGGTACTACCACTGCTTAAAACACAAACCCTAGACCCACTTATACCTACAAATTACCATCCCATCACCACGGTACATTTTTTGCTTAAAATCTTGGACAAGATTGCATATATCCAAATCCAAAAATGTCTGGAACAACATAAACTATTAGGTGAACATCAATCAGGATTCCAAACCCAACACGGCACAGAGACTGCCCTCATTGTTCTGAAGGCACAAATAGATGAATTATGAGATAAAGGAAAAATGGCTCTTCTTTTGCTGCTGGACCTCTCGGCTGCATTCAACCTCGTGGACCAGGGGGTGCTTTGTAGCCAGCTAGATTCAGCCGCACACTTTTCTAAAGAGGCCATTACCTGAATCGAGTCTTTCCTCAGCAACAGGACTATGAGGGTGTTCTCCGATTCCCATCCTGTGCGGAGTTCCTCAGGGCTGTTGCGTATCCCCTAACCTATATAACATATTTACTAAGCCCCTTTTTGATGATCTGGACCATCTCGGTATCACCTACACTAACTATACAGATGATACCCAGATTCTCCTCCCACTTTCGGGGGATTTAAACAGGACTTGGCCTTGATGAATAGGCTGTATATCATCACCCAGGCATGGATGGCAACCCATGGTCTATGCCTGAATGATGATAAAACAGAGCTCATCATCTTAGGGACACACTCCAACCTCAAAAAGCTAAGCCAAGACTACACTTCTTTTGAGGTGAAGACACTTGGCTTTTCATTCGACAAACAGGTGAAGTCCATGGTATCTGCCACAGTTTACATCTGTAAACTCATCAGAGCAGGTAAACACTTTCTCTCAGATAACAACTGCATTATTTTAGCGAGAGCCCTGATTCTATCTAGGCTCAAATATTGTAATGCCCTCTACATTGGTGCTAATAAATCTACCATCCAAAGAATTAAAATCCTACAAAATAATGCCCTGCGAGTAGCGCTTGGTGTGTCCAAAAGATTGCACATATCCAAGATTAGGCAAACAAACAACTGGCTGTCCACCCAAAACAAAATCCACCTAAAAGTGACATCACTGGTTCACAAATCTCTGAACAATGCAGCACTGAGCTATCTCACAGGCAAATTACAAAAGCGACGTTCCACACGACCAACAAGAACCTCTAACGCCAATAGCCTCATCATACCAAGATTCAGACTAACTAAGGCTGGGGGAGGTAGCTTCCAGGTCCGAGCAGCCCAATTATGGAACTCACTGCCTCACCCTTTATGTGAGGAGCAGCCCTTTCTGAAATTCAGACACAACTACATCAAATCTGCCAATGACTAGCCCACTAACTTCTACTCTACTACCGAGACCTCCTAGTGGAGATACGTAACTGACCCGCCTATCCGCTGCCCATGTGTACTCTTCATTCTCCCCTCTGCTAGGGACCTAACACCTAGCTAGTGTTTGTATATATGCTGCCCCCGTGTAATTTGTAAATTGTATATATTTTAACTGAACACAATCTGTAATTGACTATCTATGCCCTGCACATATCTTGCTCTGCATGTAATCTGTATCTGTAATCTGTAACACTGTTATTTAAGCCTGGCATATCCTGTCCTGCTGCGCCCAGCTACCCTCCGGTTTGGTGCGCATTATAAGTGAATAAAACAAACAAACAAGATGTCATTTATTTGCTTTTTCCTACCAGACCTCATGAGAGAGGGGGGCTAGGTGATAGTGTAGCAGTTAGATATGGGTGAGATGGAGAGAGCCATGGGGTGGCAGAAGATAGTCGAGGAATGAAAGAAAAGAAAAGAGGCTGCACAGCACAGTTCTAGCTAACTCACCAGGTGGCCCAGTAGGAATAGTCGCAAGGCATAAATGCAATCCAGAGAGGAATAGAAATTCAGGAGACAAGAAATATACACATGTAAAAGTGCACACAACCTAATATCGATCTTTAAAGGAGGCACAAAAGCAATGCAAGAGAGGTACACAGTTGTAAAAGTACACACAGCCAGAGACCGATAGAGGACGCAGAGAAATGGCTGCCTAAACTGTCGGCTCCGTCATCCCCCATGAGATAACAGCATTGTATGCTGGTGTTCCGAGTCGGAACCGCCTGATTAAGGCTGCAGGAGTGCCGGAGGCAGATCGGTTGCAGAGCTCAAGGGCTGCGAGCCTGAGGCTGCCGGGTCTGGGAGCTGCAGACGTGAGAAGCCTGGTGGTGATGGCTCGACAGACCCCGCGCTGGGCCTCGGTGGAATGCAAAGAACCACTGAAGCGCCAGAAATGCAGACGCCCCCCCCAAGAAAGAAGAGGGGAAGGCTGGAGGGTCCAGAAGCCGGCAATGCCACTGGGCAGCGTGGGGCAGAGGCGGGGTTGGGCTGAAGTTGCGCTCGCAGTGTAGGCGGGCGCTCTTCTAGCTTGGCCACCAGCCAGAGTCAGGTGCTGCGGAGGAGGAAGAGGACACTGCTTGGTCGCGGCAGTGACTGGCTTGAACCGAAGCAGGCAGCCTGGGTGAAAGACAGGAGAGGTGCACGCAAGGTGGAGTGTGCCAATTAGCGAAGCAGGCTGTCTGGATAAAAACAAGCAGAGGCACGCAGAGGTCATTGGCTCATTAGTGAAACGGGCAGCCTGGGTGAAGGGCCTGGGTGCACATGGAGGAGATATTTCCAATCACGAGGCTGCCTGGATGAAATGCTTGGGAAGCTCACAGAGGTGACAGTCTCCCTCTTGAAGGTGGCTGCCTAGGTGAAAGACCCATGATACATACAATGGAAATGGCCTCATTGATCTGATGAACTGGGATGCCAGGGTGAACAACAGGTGCAGCAGACCCCTTAATAAATGAGTACACAGCATATAAGTGGCACAATTGCTGGGCAGAGACACTTGTGCACCCTAAGAGGCTACAAGCCCAGGATAATTAGAAGTGGGAGTACCCACTAAAACAGTTCAAGAAGTGTGGAACAGGGGTTGGAGTGATCCGGAGAGGGGCGCAGTCCCGGAACTCACAGGTCAGCGATACCTCGACAGTCATCTCCTCCTCGCAGAGTTGCACAGCTAGCTTCACGGAGACCCCTGAAGGTTTTGCCTGTTCCTATCAGCCCAGCCCGCGCAGTGATCCAAATCTGTGGGGGAGTAACCACTAGGACACGGTCAGGCACTTTGCAGCAAGTAAGATGCGGAAAGGAAGGATGAGGCCTAAGATGGGGTCGTGCGACATCTAGATGCTACCGGGGATCCAGAAAAGGGAGAAGGAGGCTAACCACAAAGAAATATTGGCCGAGGTTCACCCACCCCCAGCAGCAAAGGCAACGCCAACCTCTTTCACGAAAGAAGACCCGGTGGAAATGCTCTGCCTGCTGAAGCAAGACCTCACGAAAGAGATCAAGGACACTAAAGAAACAATGCTGAGGACAGTGGCAGACCTAAACTCCCACATGGTTGGGCTGGAAACTAGGGTAAATGAAATCGAGGACACACTGTGCGAGCAGGCCCATGACCAGGCAGAACTCACTAACAGAATCCTCGGCTTAGAGGAAGAAATCGAAATGATGTGGGCCAAGCAGGAGGACCTCGAGAACCGCTCTCAATGAAATAACATCAGGATTCGTGGAACACCAGGGAGGTCACAGACCAGGATCTGGGGGGGCTATGTGAAGGAACTGTTCCAGCCACTACTAGACCTCCCAGAAACCACAGTGGTGGAAATATACAGAACACACACAGGGTGTATACTGTGCAACAACAGCGTTGCAACCTTTTCCTGTATGTGCTCTCCTGTATCCACTTCTTTCAACAAAAAGAACAGATCATGGCGGCGGCAAAAAAGAAAGAGCCGGTTCAGTTTTGTGGGAAGCAAGTAGCGCTATTCCAGGATCTGGCCCCATTGACCCTGGCAAATAGACGGAAACTGTACATCGTGACAGCCTGGCTGCAGACACAGCAGATCAAATATCGATGGGGGTTCCCCTGCAAGCTACAATTTGAGTATAAGAACCAAAAATACACAATGAGATCTGAAGAGGAGGCAGAAATATTGATGAATGGGCCACAAAAGGATCAAGTCCGAGGAGAAGTGCCCGAAAGCCAGGACGGGACTAACAGAGACAAATTGTGGAGGCTGAGATGGAGGAAGTTCTCGGAGGCGGCACTCAGCATGGGCAAAGATTGAGGGGTCTCAAGTAATAGCGTAATTCATTTAACCTGGGTGCGGGGCAGAATAAAGGGGCTTGGTTCCGGGCCTCCAAAAAGGTAAGGCCACTCCTAATCAGGACAAATGGGTGGGCGCATACTCCTGGTGATGAAGAATATTGGGCTCAGGGGGGAGATGACGACATGAAAGACAGGTGTCCAATCTACCATCATCTTAAATGACGGATGACAGATCTGTTAGTGTGCAGGTGTAAGGACCTGTGCAATTTATGGTTGGGGTTTTGTTGGAAACACAACTTCTGGTTTATTGTTTATTGGGTTATTGTTTTTGGTTCACGGTTCACAGCCTTTCTCATTATGCATGAACACTGAGTAAGAGGTTCTCTACTTGCCGCCCCGGCGGGCACACTTCCACCTCACCACACGGGGCATGGCTAACCCAAAGGACATAATGATTGATGGCTAACCTGAGCATTAAATTCCTGACCCTGAACATGAGCGGCCTAAACTCACCTGTAAAGCAAAAAGCCATCATTCAGAGGCTCACCTCCATGGCGATAGACCTTGCATTCATTCAAGAGACCCACTTATTAAAGGAAGATGAAAAACGTCTGATCGGGAGGGGTTACGCACGGGCATACTTTGCGATGAGTGGGCAGAAGAAATGTGGGGTGGCTATCATGGTCCGTAAGGGGTTGCTGTTACGTATACGGGATGTGTTGAGGGACACACAGGGGGGGTACCTGCTGGTCAAAGGGGACCTAGGAAATCGGAAAGTCATGCTTGGGGCGATTTATGGCCCGAACGAGAGCTCTTGGAAGGGCTTAATGGGATTGTTGGTAGCTTCATGGAGGGTGAGGTAATACTGGGTGGGGACGTTACTTGTGTAGTGGACCCAACGACAGATAAAACCATGGCCCCAACTAACAATGACAAAGTTAACTTTTACGCCATGACCACTTTATTGAGGGGAGTAGCACTGATCGAGGTGTGGCGTTTTGCCCATCAAGAGGAAAAGGAGTACACTTTTTTCTCAGCTGTACAAAGGGGTTTCTCCAGGTTATATATGTTTTTGGTCTCTCCTACCCTGATACCACTAGTCATCACTATAGAGATCCTGCGGAAGCACTTACAGATCAATTCCCGGTGATACTGGAATTGGACCTGGAACTAGGGGCTCCACGGCAAAAACACCTATAGGGACTCAACAAACCTATCCTCTGGGACATGGTAGCGAGAACGGTGATAGAGAACGCAATAACTCTATCCTTCCAAGAAAACGAGATAGAGGGGATAAACACCTGCGCTGTATGGGATGCAGGGAAGGTAGTACTCACGGGGGTCATAATAGGTCAGACAATAGCCTGGAATAGGTCCCAGCAGCTAATTCGCAGGTAATTAGAAAAAACGGTACAGGAGAAGGAAAAGGCACATATCAATAAAGGCAGCAGGTGGGCTCTAAAGGACCTTAGAATAGCCAGGCAGGCACTAGAAACCCATCTGATGGGGAAAGCAGCACAATCATTACTTGTGAGAAAGCAATTTTATGACTCTAGGGCTAATGAGGTGAATAGCTTACTGCGGCAAAGCTCAAAAAGAAGACTACTCGAAGCCACATCATTGCCCTGAAAGTTGGGGACAGGCAGATGGTCATCACAGAAACTGAGAAGTTGCAGGTCATGGAGGATTTCTTCAAGAACACCTCCAAACCACATAAGAGGGACCCCTGCAGTATTAGTGATTTTATTAGACAAATCCAGCTCCCCAGGATCTCAGAGGAGATGACAGGATCTCAGAGGAGATGAGAGAGGTATTAGAACACCCCATTGCAGCTCAAGAAGTCATTCAAGCTATTTGTTCTCTACCTGGGGGGCGGGAGGAGCTGGTCCGATAGCACAGCGAGTAGAACGCTCACTTTGACATGTGTGCAGAGCATGCTGATGCAGGTTCTTATCCCGGCAAGGCCAAACTCATCCTTTCATCCTTCCGAGGTCGATTAATGATCACCACACACCGTGGGCAATAATAAGCAGCGCTGAGATACCTGAGGGTTCGTAATGCTATATACATGCTAAATTATTATTTATTAAAGCCCCAGGGCCGGATGTGTTCACAAACTCATTTTACAAAACATTTGCTGGACAGCTGGCCCCACACCTCACTACATTTTTTAACTCATTTTCCACCTCAGGTAAAGTGATCGACTCTATGGCTGAATCTACAACTATTTTCCTACTGAATCCAGGGAAGGATCCGGAGGAGTGCACCTCCTACCGTCCAATAGCCCTGTTGAACACGGACGCAAAGTTGTATAGCAAAATTATAGCAGCGAGACTGAAGGAAGTTCTCCCACACATTATAGAGGCAGAACAAACATGGTTTATCAACATTATAGGGACCCATGATAATATGAGGAGGGTGATTAATTTAATATCCATGGCTCCGAAATTTCCAAGAGGAATCTCACTCATTTCCCTAGATGCACACAGTGCATTTGACAGCATGGCCCGGGATTTTCTGCAAGTTTTCTTACCATCATATGGTTTTGGGCCGAATACCATTAGCCTAATCCTAGCAAACTTTCAAATACCCTCCACTGCGGTCAGGGTTAATGGGAACAACTCTTCCCCGATTCCTCTGCGCAGGGGAACAAGGCAGGGGTGCCTGTTGTCGCCCCTGGTTTTTGCAATGGCCATGGAGCCGCTGGCAAATAGAATCTGAGATAGACCCCATATACAGGGCCTGGAGTGGGCAGTGAACACACAAAGTAGTGCTCTACACGGACAATGTCATCTGCTTTCTACAGGATCCCAAACAGTCGCTACCCCCCTAATGGACCTGTTAGCTTGAGTTCCACGGGGTCTCAATGTTCCAAATCAATCACACGAAATCAGTGGGCATGTCCATAGAAATTCTGCAAGATGTCCAGTTGGAGCTCCAGTCAGCCTTCTCCTTCAAGTGGGTGGAGAAGGAGTTCACATGTCTGGGGGTAGACATCACTAACACCTACAGAGCCCTTCACGGGGCGATTATCCAGTAATTATGGAAAGAAAAAAAAGCCACCCTGAAAGGCTGGGAAATCCAAGTATTGTGGCTTGGAATGGTGACTGCAATCAAAATGATAATCTTGCCGAGGCTCTTATATACGCTTCAGGCATTACCAATGAATATCTCCAACAAAGAGCTGACAGACCTGCAAAGGGCTGTAGGGCAGTACATCTGGAAAGGGAAACATCAGAGAATCCCGCAGCAAATAATTCTCAGAACAAAGGAGCTAGGAGGACTGGAAGTCCCCTCTCTGCATAGGTACTACCAAGCAGCCCAGATGGCTCCAATGTTTGTCTGGGGATCAGACGACAACAAGTTCAAATGGAAGGGGATAGAGTAGGGTAAGACTGACACTCCACTAGCCAATCTGCCCTTTATAACTTGACAGGTCAGGGTGGGTTTGCTCCAATCCGCATGTACATCACATAATATCTGTCACTGGGCATGTGCATGGTTGGGAATCAAAGCTAATCTAAGTCTGCTGACACCGGTGTTGCAAAATCCAGAGTTCTCACCAGGCCTGGTAAGGGAATTGTTCAACTGCTGGGAATCCATGGGGCTTTTAAGACTCAGAGACCTATATAAAGACGGGGTCCCCTTAATATTTGTAAGACTAAATTCACTCTCCCTGAAACAGAGCATTTTAAATACTGTCAGATTAGACATTGGGTCTCTAATCAGAAGATAAAACAGGCGAGTACACATCCTCCAAGGAGTATCGAAATCCAGCTGATGGAAGGGCAAACTACTCATAGGATCTCCCGGTGCTATTGTTTACTTGATAAAGCTCAGGTGGAGGACAAGCTCTCCTACATGAAACAATGGTAGGACAATGTGGACTCTTGGCAACACATATGGGCCCGAACCAACAAGAGTTCCAGGTGCACACAGTATAAAGAATGAGCAGTTAAAATCTGTTTTAGGTGGTACATTGCACCTCAGCGCTTACATGTATTCTCAACAGACTACTATGACCACTGTTGGAATGGATGCAGCCAGCTGGGCAACATTTTTCGCATGTGGTGGCAGTGTCCAGTAATACAAACATACTGGCAAGAATTTAAGTTGCAAATTAAGGACATTACTGGAGTATCGCTCCCGCTGTGCCCTCGAGTCATCCGCTTGGAGGAGGTAACAGAAGACAGGGTATACCCAGCCTCAGGCCCTAGGGCTGACTTAATAACCCAACTTTTATTGGCAGCAAAACTTAATCGGGTACGATTCTGGAAAACTCAGGAGGGGCCATTGGCATTGTACTGGTAGATCAAAGTTTGGGACATCATTGCAATGGAAAAACTAACAGCACATGTAACAGGAAAGATGACACGGTTTTCTCGCACCTGGGCCCCCTTCTTTGACTTTGTGAAGGACAGGGAACAGAGGTTCTTCAGCCCACAAACTCTGAGATACCTGCTACAGTGCTGATCATTTTAGGGGAAGAGTGCAACTGAGGCGGGGGCCGCTGGGGGCGGGGTTGGGTGGGGAATTATGAAATCTTGCACAAGATATCTGACAGAACCGACATTTTGTTTTTGTATTGTTTAAGACCTTTTATTTAGTCGAATGTTGTTGCTATGTTTGTGGGGGTTAGGAGGTTTAGATTTGTGAAATGTAAAATGAGATTCTGATGATTTATGGTGGACTTCTTGTTGGCATTACAGTTGGCAATTGTTCATTAGAGTCTCAATAAAAAGGTATATTGCAACACAAAAAAAAGTACTCACAACCAAAATTCGATTTTTAAAGGAGGCACAAAGGCAACGCAAGAGAGGTGCATTCTGTGCTGGGCATTGCTGCAACTGTTTTCCTCTTAGTATCTATTTTTGCAAATTTTTAAAACTGGGCAAGTTCCATCTAGCTGGTGTAAATCCACTCTCACTCCTGTATTTAAAAAGGGTGATCGTTACAATACCCAAGACTATAGGTTACTGGCCATGCTTGATATAAACTAAAAATTCTTTGCCATTATTCTTCAAAAAACACCTATCGAAATGGGCCATAACAAGAAATCTACTATGCCATTTACAAACGGGGTTTCGCAAATTGCATGGCACTTTACGTACCTGTAACTGTTGTTCTCCAGCATGGGTCTGGCATGGATTCACATGCTCATGAATATTCCCGGTCGTCAGGCTGGGAATCCTCGGTAAAGAAAAAATCAGTTTCAGTTTCGTTTCTGAACTGTCTTTCTACTAATAACCAATCATTGGTCTCTGGGTCATACTGCCCCCAGCCAATGACTGCCCTCTACCTAAGCCCCTCCGCCGGCAGCCATCTTCAGATTTGGTAGCACGTAAAGTGGCAGTAGGACCAAGAGAAGAGCCGCAGAGGGGTTGGAGGGAGGGTTCGCATGTGAATCCATGCCAGACCCATGCTGGAGAACAACTGTTACAGGTAAGTAACTTGTTCCTTTTCCAGCATAGGGTCTGGCATGGATTCACATGCTTATGAATAAAAGAATACATAGCAGTACACACATGCACAACCACGGGAGGTGGCAAGGCTCAACATTAAGCATTTCAACAACTCAACATTAAGCATCTCTTACCTCCTCACCAGGCTCACCTTCAAGCGAACAGGCTGCACAGCACTGCCTGGCCGACTCTGGACTCCTCCCTGGAATCCCGGTAAACGCAGTAGAATCTCGTGAAGATGTGTGTCGACCTCCACGTAGCAGCGCTGCAGAGGTCCAGCAGGGGCACACCAGACAGGAACGCCGTAGTTGCAGCAACCGCTCTGGTTGCATGGGCTCTCGGACCACCGGGCAACGGTCGGTTTGCCAACCGGTGACAGTGCATGATGCAGCCGGAGAGCCACCTGGAAATGGAAGTCTCAAGAGGGCCTTTCCTTGGTTCACAGGTCCAAAGTTCTCAAACAGCTGTGATGTCTTCCGAAAACTCTTCGTGCAGTCCACGTAGTACTTCAGCGTTCTAGCCACATCCAGCGAGTGCAAAGTCTGACAAAGGCGATGGGAAGAAAACAGGTAACACCAAGGGCTCGTTGAGATGGAAGCCCGATGACACCTTGGGCATGAAGGAGGGGTGCGTCCTCAGCACTACCCTTGTCTCGTGGAATGTCAAGTATGGAGGTTTACAGGAGAGGGCCTGGATCTATCCCACTCGTTGTGCGGAGGTGATGGCCACAAGAAACGCTGTCTTCCACGATAGGAACTTCAGCGGTGCCGAATGCAAGGACTCAAATGGGGGACCCATGAGCATGGTCAGCACCACTTTGAGCTCCCACGCCGAGGCCGGAGCCTTCACCGGCAGGAATAAACGTAGCAGCCCTTTTATGAACTCCTTTACCAGGCGGTGAGACAACAGCGACGATCGCCCCGGAGTTCTGTTGTAGCGGGAGATAGCCGCCAGGTGGATCTTGATGGAGGCATGTGTCAGCCCCGCTTTGGCCAGCGACAGCAAGTACGGCAGCACTTGAGGGGCCGTAATCCATAGAGGGTTGATCTTCTGTGCACGGCACCAGGCAGAGAACCTCTTCCACTTATGTGCATAGCACTTAAGAGTCGAGTACCTCCTTGCAGTCTGCCGGGATATCTTAGCCTCGGAACTATACTGCTGCAGGAGCCAGGCCTGCAGGTTCAGCGATCCCGGTTCGTGATGTAGGATGGCGCCTCCTTCCCTGTCGAGAAGATCCGTGTCCGTTGGCAGTTTGACTGGGAGGGGGATGCTGACAAGTCCAGAAGGTCCGGGAACCATATGTGCCTCGGCCATGCCGGTGCGACTAGAATCATCCTGCACCGGGACCGCCTGAGTTGACTGATGAGTCGCAGAAGCAACAGCAACGTTGGGAACGCATACAGGAACAGGCTGTCCCAGGGGAAGGAGAATGCATCGCCTATGCTCCCTGGCTGGGGAAATCTGCTGGGGAACCTCCGGCACTTGGTGTCCGCCGCCGTAGCGAACAGGTCGATCTGGGGACTGCCCCATTGTCGGAATAGGAGATCCACTTGATACTCCCAAAGCTTCCACTCATGGCAAGAGCGCAGTTCCCTGCTGAGCAAGTCAGCGACAGTGTTTTTCACTCCTGCCAGATGAAAAGGTACCAGGAGCATCCCCTGGGCGACGGCCCAGTGCCACAGATCCTGCTCTTCCCTGGATAGGGCTGGGGATCTGGTGCCCCCTGCTTCCAGATGTAGAACATCGTGGTGGTGTTGTCGGTGAAGATCCGTACCACTTTGACCTTGAGGGACAGAAGGAAAGACCTGAGGGCCCAGAGCACGACCCGGAGCTCCAGGACATTGATGTGCAGGGACCTCTCCTCTGGGAGACAAAGGCCTCTTGCATGGAGTTCTCCGGTGTGCGCTCCCCATCCCTCCAGGAAGGTGTCCATCGTCCGCGTTTCCTGGTGCGTTGGGGTCTGGAAGTCCATGCCCGCCGCGAGATGTGCGCGGGTTCCCCACCAGCGGATCGCTTGACAGAATGTCTCGGTGAGGGAGATCATGTCTTCGAAGCTCCCCACCACTTGCATCCAACGGGCGTCGAGGAACTCCTGCAGTGGTCACATCCGCAGCCTGCACAGGCACACGAGGTAGATGCAAGATGACATCATGCCGAGCACAGACTTGATGCACCTTACCCTGGCCACTTCCATGGTCAACAGCCATTGTACCTTGCCCAGGATGGCCTTCGTCCTCTCCTTCGACGGTGAAGCCAACCGCGCCACTGTGTCGAGTCTGGCTCCCAGGAACAGGGCGTCCTGAGACAGTACGAAGTGGGACTTCGCTAAGTTGATCGAGAATCCCAGTTCCTTGAGCAGGCGGACGGTCTTCGCTGTGTGGTCGACAGCGAGTTCTCTTGACTTTGCCCGGATGAGCCAATCGTCCAGGTAGGAGTAAACGTTGATCCCCTGCAGGTGCAGCCGCGCTGCCACCGGTGCCAGGCACCTCGTAAAGACCCTTGGGGCCGACCTCAACCCAAAGGGCAGGGCCTTGAACTGGTAGTGCCGCCCATGGACCACGAAACGTAGGAACTTTCGATGTCCTTTGTGTATGGGATGTGAAAGGAATCATTCTCCAAGTCCAGCAACGATAGGAAGTTGCCTTCCTCCAGCTGTCCCAGCACGTGCTGAAGGGTAAACATCCGGAACTTCTAGGCTTTGATGTATTTGTTGAGGCGCCGAAGGTCCAGGATGGGTCGCCAGCCGCCGAGTACCGAAGTACTGCGAGTATACTCCGGAGCCCCGGAGCCTCTTTGGGACGAGTTGCATTGCGCCCTTTCTCAGCATGGCTCGTACCTCCAGAAGCAGCTGTGGAAGGTGGTTTTCTTTCCTGGCCACAGGAGGTAAATGGGGGCACTTTCTTTGAAATTCCAAAGTGTGCACGTGGGCCAGGGCATCCAGCATCCAACGGTCGGTGGAGATGGACTCCCACACGCTGATGAAGTTTGCCAGCTGGCCTCCCAACGGGGTGCTTAGGTGGGGGACCGGCGTCACAGCCGGTTCAATCCTGTTTCACCGAGGCCTTGCCATCGTGGGCTCCTTGGCAATGATGATGGTATCCACCGGTCTTGCTGCGGCCTCTGTAGGCTTCCTGCGATGAGGAACAGGCAGCTTGGCGGTACAACGATGAACTGCCGCTGAATCCTTTGGAGGCGCCTTCAGATTTGCTTCCAAAGGTCCGAAAGGACAGCCGTCATTGATGAAGAGTGCCTATGGCACGAGCCATCTCGGTGTCCGCTTTGATGGCCTGAAGTGACTAGTCCACCACTTTCCTGAATAGGTTGTTTCCGTTGAAGGGCATGACCAGTACCCTAGTCTGCACGTCTTGATGGAAATCGATGGCCTTGAGCCAACCGCGCCGGCGCAGGCAAACGCTGTTGCCCATCTGGCGAAAGCCAGTGTCAGTGATGTCCGTGCCTACCGTGATGGCGTGGTCCAAGGACCACCTCGCCTTCCTGCAGGATTTCAAGGGCTTCCGCCCTCTTGTCGTCTGGGAGGAATTCCAGGAGGGGAGCGATCTTGAACCACAGCTCCCTGTCGTAGCGTGCCACGATCGCGAGGGTGTTGGCCGGCTTGATGGTCGTCCCGTTGTCCCATGGCATCCAGCTTCTTCCCCTCACCGTCCGGTGGAGAAGTGGAAGTTGATACCGTCGCCCCTGCCGATTTCCTCTTGGCTGCCACTGAGACGACCAAATCCGTGGACAGTTGTGCTCTGCGACACCTAGGAGCGGAGTCTGGGACCCGGTACTACTTCTTGTACCGGTCCCTCTTCGCAGGGGCCGTGGACAGGTTCTTCAGCGGGGACAGTCCTTTGTCCCAGATGTCGTCCAGTAACGGGACTGAGAGGACTGTCTTCCTCTTGGCCTCCCGTCGTTGGTAGAGGAAACCTTCCTTATTCTGCTATTAGGGGCATAGCTGGAAAAGCTCTGATGTCCTGGCGATCATGGCGTGAAAGGAGGCAATTTTGTCGGGGGGAAGGGAGACCCGGCCAGGGAGTGATGGGAGATCCGTCCCATTGTCACCACCGTTGTCGTCCGTCACCGTCGTCTCCGTTCCCATCTCATCCCTCGGTGGAGGGGATGGAGGTGAAGGCTGGAAAGGAGGGGGAGGCTGGATACGCCTCTGTTTGATCGGTGGGCTCCCCGATGGTCCAGGTGCCGCTGGATCATCTGCTGGGGGTAAGGGCAACCTTGTCCTTATCTCCGTACACAGGGTCTGCAAAGCCATCAAGATTGCTCCTGAATTGTCCTGTGGCGTAGGCATCAGCTGCGACAGGAGCGATGGCTGGGGAGCGGGGTCCTCTGTTTTCCACCGTTGCTCTCCACGTCCGCCACGTCGGGATCCCTCCCGCAGGCCTCAAACTTCTTGTCCAGGATAGCTTTGACGCCACCCAGCTCATTCTCAGAGGTGGTATCTGTGTCCATTATGGCTACTGTGTCCCCCCCTTTCTCATCCTGGGGTTTCACGGGGGTCTTCTCCATAGGCTGAAATGATTATTCAATCCGGGGTGGCAGGGAAACTCTAGGCACGGGCCATGTCAGAATCGGGGTAGGCCTCAAAGGTCTTCTGGAATCCTCCAAGAAGTGTAATTCGATGAAAATCCGCCCTAGAGGTGCATAGAAATTTCCGAAACGGGTCCCCGTTGATCGGAAGAAAAATCGGTGGAGCTTGAGGCTTGAATTGACCGAAAAAATAAGAGTAAGCTCTTCAAAAAAAATGTAATATGCAGTTTTGAGCTACAGCACGAGGACTCCCAACACTTGAAAGTGCGGTAAAAATCTGAAGATGGCTCCCAGAGGATTGGCTTAGGTAGAGGGCAGTCATTGGCTGGGGGCAGTGTGACCCAGAGACCAGTGATTGGTTATTAGTAGAAAGACAGTTCAGAAACAAAACTGAAACTGATTTTTTTCTTTACCGAGGATTCCCAGCCTGACGACGGGGAATATTCATGAGCATGTGAATCCATGCCAGACCCCATGCTGGAGAACCTTAGTACCTTGCAAACTATCATTAACCACTGTCAGGACGAAACATACAGAAACCTGTATGTGTGCGTCTTGGATTTCTCGAAAGGATTCAATACTGTATCCCGTACTCGATAGTGGTCTAAGTTGATGAACTGGGACATTGATCGCTCACTTTTGTATTTCCTCATTGCCTTATACACCAATACTACGGTGGTTTGGCTATGCCGATGACTTGAATATACTTGACCGAACTTCCATTGGTCTACAGAGATCTTTGGACACGCTGGTTGAGTATGCAGAGACTAATGATCTCTGCGTCAATAGTGCCAAAACTAAGATACTGACGTTTGGTAAGAAAAAGAAGCTGAGACACAACTTCACTTGGTGCTACAAAGAAGGAGAATGTGGAGTCGAAGATGACCCCGAGGTTTGTAGCCTCGCAGGTGTGAGCAGGAAGAGGGCCAAGAACGGCCGGCCAGAGAGTGACAGGAAAGGAGGGAGTAGGTGTGCCAATGAGGAGAATCTCAGTTTTACGGGCATTAAGGCACAGATCAATGGCGGCAGACCACTCCTGGATAGCAGACAGTCAGATATAGGGGGGTACATCTAACACATTTCTTGTCCAGCTCAGGGAGACAGCAATGGAGCATTTACATAATTTGGACATGAATGATTTGATGGAATTACTCAAAACCTTTTATATATTAAAAAAGGAACAAGTTACTTACCTGTAACTGTTGTTCTCCAGCATGGGTCTGGCATGGATTCACATGCTCATGAATATTCCCCGTCGTCAGGCTGGGAATCCTCGGTAAAGAAAAAACCAGTATCAGTTTCGTTTCTGATCTGTCTTTCGTAGCAATAACCAATCACTGGTCTCTGCGTCATACTGACCACAGCCAATGACTGCCCTCTACCTAAGCACCGCCTCTGGCAGCCATCTTCAGATTTGGAAGCACGTAAAGTGGCAGTATGACCAAGTGAAGAGCCGCAGAGGGGTAGGCGGGAGGGTTCGCATGTGAATCCATGCCAGACCCATGCTGGAGAACAACAGTTACAGGTAAGTAACTTGTTCCTTCTCCAGCATGGGGTCTGGCATGGATTCACATGCTCATGAATAAAGAATACATAGCAGTACACACATGCACAACCACGGGAGGTGGCAAAAGGCTCAACATTAAGCATCACATCAACTCAACATTAAGCATCTTACCTCCTCACCAGGCTCACCTCAGGCGAACAGGTTGCGCAGCACTGCTTGGCCGACCCTGGACTCCTCCCTGGAATCCCGGTCGACGCAGTAGAATTTCGTGAAGGTGTGCGTCGACCTCCACGTAGCAGCCCTGCATATGTCCAGCAGGGGCACACCAGATAGGAACGCCGTGGTAGCTGCGATCGCTCTGGTGGAATGGGCTCTCGGACGGCCAGGCAGCGGTCGGTTTGCCAACCGGTGACAGTACATGATACAGCCGGAGAGCCATCTGGAGATGGAAGCCTTCGAGAGAGCCTTCCCCTGATTGACAGGTCCAAAGTTCACAAAGAGTTGTGACGTCTTCCGAAAACCCTTCGTGCGATCCACGTAGAACTTCAGCGCTCTAGCTACATCCAGCGAGTGCAAAGTCCTCTCAGCCGGCGACGAAGGCGACGGGAAGAACACAGGTAACACCAAGGGTTCGTTGAGATGGAAGTCCGACGGTACCTTGGGCATGAAGGAGGGGTGCGTCCTGAGCACTACCCTCGTGTCGTGGAAAGTCAAGTACGGGGCCTTGCAGGAAAGGGCCTGGATCTCACCCACTCGTCGTGCGGAGGTGATGGCCACGAGAAAAGCTGTCTTCCACGATAGAAACTTCAACGGGGCCGAGTGCAGAGGCTCGAACGGAGGTCCCATGAACTTGGTCAGCACCACGTTGAGCTCCCACGCCGGGGCCGGAGCCTTCACCGGCGGGAACGATCTGAATAGTCCCTTCATGAACTCCTTCACCAGACGATGAGACCACAAGGACGTCCGCCCCGTGGTTCTGGTGTATCGGGAGATCGCAGCAAGATGAATCTTGATGGACGCGTGTGCCAGTCCAGCTTTGGCCAGCGTCAGCAGGTACGGCAGTACTTGGGGAGCCGTAATCCGTAGAGGGTTAATCTTCTGTGCGTGGCACCAGACAGAGAACCTCTTCCATTTGTGTCCGTAGCATTTAAGAGTCGAGGACGCCCTGGCCTTTGCAAGAACCTCTCTGCAATCGGCCGGTATGTCGTATCCTCCAAACTCTAGCGCTGCAGGAGCCAGGCCTGCAAGTTCAGCGACTTCGGGTCGTGGTGGAGGATGGCGCCTCCTTCCCTGGAGAGTAGGTCTGCGTCCGCCGGCAGCTTGATCGGCGGGGACGCTGACAAGTCCAGAAGGTCCGGGAACCATATCTGCCTCGGCCACGCAGGTGCGACGAGGATCATCCTGCACCGTGACCTCTTGAGCTGGTTGACGAGCCGGATTAGCAGAGGCAAGGGAGGGAACGCGTAGAGGAACAGGCCCTCCCAGGGGAACGAGAAAGCATCGCCCATGCTCCTCGTCTGGGGAAACCTGCTGGCGAACCTCCGGCACTTGGTGTTCGTCGTCGTCGCGAACAGGTCGATCTGGGGTGTGCCCCACCGTCGGAAGAGGCGATCCACTAGATCCTGCCGTAGTTCCCACTCGTGGCACGAGCGCAGCTCCCTGCTGAGTGAGTCGGCGATGGTGTTTTTTATCCCTGCCAGATGAAACGGCACCAGAAAAATCCCTTGGGCGACGGCCCAATGCCACAGGTCCTGCGCCTCCTTGGACAGCGCTGGGGACCTGGTTCCGCCCTGTTTCCTGATGTAAAACATGGTGGTGGTGTTGTCGGTGAAGATCCTCACCACCTTGCCCTTCAGGGACGGAAGGAAGGACCTGAGGGCCCAAAACACTGCACGGAGCTCCAGGACGTTGATATGCAGGGACTTCTCCGTCGGGAGCCAGAGTCCCCTCGCGTGCAGATTTTCGGTGTGCGCTCCCCACCCTTCCAGGGAGGCATCCGTGGTCACAGTCTCCTGGTGGGCTGGGGTCTGGAAGTCCATGCCCGCCGTCAGATGCGCGCGGGTGCCCCACCACCGTATCGCTCGCCGGAAACTCTCGTCGAGCTTGATCCTTTCCTCGAAGCTGCCCGTCGTCTGGATCCAGTGCGCATCCAGGAATTCTTGCAACGGGCGCATCCGGAGCCTGCACATGGGAATGAGGTAGATGCAGGAAGACATCATCCCGAGGAGGGACTTGATGGATCTCACTTTGGCCGCGTCGGCCACCAGCATCCGTTGCACCTTGCCCAAGATGGTCCTGGTCCTCTCCTCCGACGGGGAGGCCAGAAGGGACACTGTGTCGAGCCTCGCTCCCAGAAACAGTGCGACTTGCGCGGGCACCAGGTGGGATTTGGCGTAGTTCACGGAGAATCCCAGGTCCGTGAGGAGTTGGACGGTCCTTGCCGTGTGGACCACGGCGAGCTCCTTCGTCTTGGCGCGGATGAGCCAGTCGTCCAGGTAGGGGTAGACGTGAATCCCCTCGCGGCGCAGCTGCGCCGCCACCGGTGCGAGGCACTTGGTGAATACCCTGGGTGCCGACCGCAGTCCGAAGGGAAGGGCTTTGAACTGGTAATGCCGCCCTTGGACCACGAACCTGAGGAATTTTCGGTGCCCCTTTAGGATAGGAATGTGGAAGTAGGCATCCTCCAAATCCAACGACGACAGGAAGTCTCCTTCCTCCAGTTGACCCAGGACGTGCTGTAAGGTGACCATCCTGAACTTCTGCGCCTTGATGAACTTGTTCAGCCGTCGCAGGTCTAGGATGGGGCGCCATCCTCCCGTCTTCTTCTTCACGAGGAAGTATCGCGAGTAGACTCCGGAGCCCCGAAGCCTCTTTGGGACGAGTTCGATGGCGCCCTTTCTGAGCATCGCCTTTACCTCCAGGAGAAGTTGAGGGACGTGAAGCTCTCTCCTGGCCACGGGGGGGACGCGCGGGCACCTTCTTTGAAACTCGAGCGCGTGGCCCCGGGCCAGGGCATCCAGCACCCAACGGTCGGTGGAGATGGACTCCCACACGCTGACGAAGCCCGCCAGCCGGCCTCCCACCGGGGTGCTTCGGTGGGGGCCCGACCCCACGGCCGGTTCAATCCTGCTTGGACGCGGCCTTGCCGCCTTGACCTCCTTGGCGACGACGGCGGGGTCCGCTAGACTTGCCTCGTCCTCTGTAGGCCTCTTGCGACGACGAGCGGGCCGCTTGACGGTAGGAAGCGAAACCGCCACCGGAACCTTTGGAGGCGCCCTTGCCTCCGCCGCTCCGAAAGGGCGTCCGTCGTTGCTGCAGGACTCCCAGGGCCCGGGCCGTCTCAGTATCCGCCTTGATGGCCTGGAGGGAATCGTCCACCGTCTTCCCAAACAGGTTGTTCCCGTCGAAGGGCATGTCCAGGACTCTGGTCTGTACGTCCTGCCGAAAATCCGTAGCTTTGAGCCATCCACGACGTCGAAGGCAAACGCCGTTGCCTAGCTGGCGGAACCCCGCGTCGGCGATGTCCGTCGCCACGGTGATGGCGTGGTCCGAAGCCACTTCACCTTCCTGGAGGATCTCAAGGGCCTCAGCCCTCTTGTCGTCCGGCAGAAAATCCAGCAGGGGAGCCATCTTGTACCAGAGCTCCCTGTCGTAGCGGGCCACGATAGCCAAGGCGTTGGCCGCTTTAATCGTCGTCGCTGCC
Source organism: Ambystoma mexicanum (assembly GCF_040938575.1). Taxonomy (NCBI): domain Eukaryota; kingdom Metazoa; phylum Chordata; class Amphibia; order Caudata; family Ambystomatidae; genus Ambystoma; species Ambystoma mexicanum. The sequence goes on from NC_090932.1 coordinate 647,117,583, forward strand.
GACGAGATGACTCTACGTCCCATAGCATCCAATTTCTTTCCCTCGCCGTCCGGCGGGGAAGTCGATGTGGAGGCCGCACCCCCCCCGCTTTCTTCCTGGCCGCCGCGGAGACGACGGAGTCCGGGGTAGGCTGCGCCCGGAGGCATAGGGGGGCCGTGTCCGGGACCCGGTACTTCTTCTCGTACCGGTCTCTTCTAGCTGGCGTCGTGGAAGGGTTCTTGAGGAGGGAAAGGCCCTCATCCCAAATGTCGTCCAACAGAGGCACTGCGAGGACCGTCTTCCTCTTGGCCTCGCGCCGCTGATAAAGGAAGCCTTCCTTTTTCTTCTCCTCGGGGCAGAGTTGAAAAAGCTCGGAAGCCCTGGAGATCATGGAATGGAAAGATCCGATCTCGTCGGGCGGAGAAGCCCTGGTGGGGGGCGACGACGGAAAATCCTCGTCGTATGCCTCGTCGTCCGTACCCGTCGCTGCCGTGTCAGTCCCCGTATCATCCCCTCGGGTGGACGGGGAGGAGGGCTGGACGGGGCGCGACGGTTGAAAAGGAGGTGGAGGATGGATCCTTCTTTTCTTGGCAGGGGGAACACCAGAAGGTCCCGGTTCTGGATCCCCCGACGGGAGAGGTTCCTCCGTCGGTAACGGTAGCCTCGTCCTTATCTCAGTGCATAAGGACTGTATGGCCAACAAAATGGCCGCCGAGTTGTCTCGCGGCGCTGGCAGAGGGGAATCCGACGGGCGAGCAGGGGCCCCGTCGGCATCCTCGACGATGTCGTCGTCGTCGCCTGCGTCGGCACCCATTCCGACGGGCTGGTCTTGTTCCACGCCTAGGCCGTGGCTTAAGACCTCGACCAGCTCTTCTTCTGAGGTTGAGGCCGAATCTACGACGACGCCCTGCCCCCCCTTCTTCTCCACGGAGGTTTTCACGGGGGTCCTATCGATGGGCATAAAAGAAGACTCCCTCCGAGGAGGCAGGGAGATTCTGGGCCCGGAGGTCGCCACCACTGGAGTAGCCTCCACAGGCTGGGCCAGGGCCGCCGCGACCGTTTCGATAGAGGGCTTGGTCGGATGGATCAAGGCCTTCACCACCCTAGGTGCGCTCACCGCCTTGTCCTTGAGGGAGGGGGCACTGCCACGCTCCTCCTCCGCCTTCGAGCTCGACCGGGGCCTCTCCAGGAGCTTCGCCGGGTGCTCGGCCTTCCTCTTACCCGACCCAGAGCGTTGGCTCGTGGTTGATGGTGCCGGGGAGGGTGCGCCCTGCCTGGCGCCCGTAGAGCCCGACCGTTCGGCGCTCCCGGTGCCAGCGGACTCGCGGTGCTTGGCCTTATGTTGGGCCCCCGTCGCCGGGGCGCCCTCAAAGGTCTTAGAAGACCGCTCGGATTTCTTCTTCTTCTCGCCAGACGGGCTCTTACCCTGCAGCCAGTTGGCGAGACGTTGATGACGGTCCTTCATGGTTCGTTCCGACATGTCGCCGCAAAACGCACAGTCCTTCTCCACGTGCGTTTTGTCCTCATGAAGGCAGTAAAGGCAGAAAGAGTGTTCGTCCTCCTTAAAGACGTTCTGCAGCTGGCATCCAGGGCAGACCCTGAACAGCTTTCCGGGCGTCGAGCTTCCCTTCTCCTGGGCCATCTCCGAGACCGGGCCTGAGAAGCTTCTGGAGTCCTCCGAAGCGTAGCTCGACGAAATCTTCACCCTTGAGGGGCACAGATGAATCCGACACGGGTCCCCGTAGATCGGATGTAGTATCGGTGGAGCTTGAGGCTCTTTGACCGAAGAATCGAAGTTTTTGTGAAAAAAGCGCGAAAAAAAAAAGCACTAACGCTCGAGAGCAATAGCACGAGGATCCCAACACATGAACGTGCGGTAAAAATCTGAAGATGGCTGCCAGAGGCGGTGCTTAGGTAGAGGGCAGTCATTGGCTGTGGTCAGTATGACGCAGAGACCAGTGATTGGTTATTGCTACGAAAGACAGATCAGAAACTAAACTGATACTGGTTTTTTCTTTACCGAGGATTCCCAGCCTGACGACGGGGAATATTCATGAGCATGTGAATCCATGCCAGACCCCATGCTGGAGAAGAAGAACAACAATTCTGATTTGATTGCGAATATTAGACAACTTAGTAACAAGCCCATGTATCAGGCATTTAGCACGCAAAGCTTCCGACGGGATCTCCTCCCGACCTATTTGACTAAACTACTGTCCATGAATATACGCAGGTTCATTATTTACCTACGATTCAACATACTCCAGTCCTGGGAGCATACGGGGAGATTGTATAAATTAGCACCAAGGGAAAGAAGCTTTAGGTCTACACATATTGAGACCGCCCGTCACCTTTTAACACATTGGGCCTCATTACAAGTATGGAGGTAGCCATGCCGCTTTTAGTGGCATGGCTACCCCCATAACGGGTACCAGGTCTGGGTTCCCTGAATGGGGAAATACCGGGCCATTCCGACCTTGGATGGCCCGGTATTTCCCCATTCAAGGAACTCGGACCCGGTACATCCCCATTCCCATTTGAGCCCCCATAGGGCTCAATGGGAATGGGGAGGATGCTAACAACAGGCCCGTTAATGATGGGCCCGTTGTTAGCATCCTGGTCTGCTCATGGGACCCGCTAAGGACGCCTGGTTTTACCAGGCGTCCTTAGCGGGACCCGCAAGCAGACCTCCTAATGAGGCGGTAGGGGGTTAACGGCACCGGCAGCTCTACCGGCGCCGTTAACCCCTACCGCCTACGTTGCAATGAGGCCCATTGTCAGGCTCTCTCATCCTACTACTGTGCCAATTACAGCTGTTTAGTACACAATCTTTTATCTATACAGGGGGATCAATTTGGGAACACTCTATTTAGAGCGGGGAGCACGGTTACGACAGCTGCGGCTTACTATGTGTGGAAAGCAGCGCTACAACAAATTTCAACATTAAGTGGGTAGATGATTCTTTGACTATGAATGTAATTCAAAGAGATTTTAAATGTTAAACTATATTTAAAGTTTTAGACTGTATTTGAATTTGATTGTATGTTGCTATTGGTCCTCACATTGTTGTATTTATATTAATGTTGCTGCTATGATTGTATATGATGTATTTATTTACTGTATTAAATTGGCTAAAGGTTTGTATTATAACTATATGCTGTAATAAATATTTTTTTTTAAATACAATTTTTTAAGGAGGCACAAAGGCAATGCAAGAGAGGTGCATTCTGTGTGGGGGCAGTGCTGCAGCTGTTTTCCTCTGAGTTTCACTCAGATGAACATCCCGCAGATCAGCACGCTTGGGCAGCCTGAACATGCTTTTATCATCCTGCAAGTTGGCGTGCTGTGGGAGGGTCTCCAGTGCCAGCAATGATACGGCTTATAGTAGTGGGGAGGGGTGGTGTTGACACATATTGCCCCTGGTGGAGCGCATGCCTCCCCACATGTGGGTCTCCTGTAGGGGCTTAATATAGCACTGTGGCGCGCATATCTGGTTTGGGAGCTCGGCCCTGCAGTGATTCCATCAGTGGCAGTTTCTCCCCAACCGCACGCCCCCACCTGGGCAGAGATGATCAGCCACACACCCGGGGAAGCCGAATATCAATCCTCTTTTCACTGCATGAGCTGGCCATGTGGCATGATGGTCTTAAGTCGGCTCTGTATATATGTCTGCACCACGAAGGACCCCAGTCGCTGAAGATCACAGCAAGCTTACGGGTTGGCAAACTTCCTGAGCTTGGCCGCAGTTCATACATTAATACATTTACTCTGCAAATACATATAGTAAATTCACTTTAAGGGAGGAAAATACTTAGTTAGTGTAAAATTAGGTTGGTTCAAGGTTCTAGAGAGGGTTTCTTCACACAGCAAGTCTTTCAAATCCAAAAAACGCAACCCTAGCTAAGAGTTCCAGAGAATTTCTTCCAGTCTCTAGTATTATAGAAGCAGCAAATTAACAACTAATAAGGGAGACCTGTAAATGTACTCGATGAAGGGACACAAGCAGCAGCTTTAGTCAGAGGTAAGAGAGGGTGACCCTGGACACCTCTATATGCACTCCAACGCTCTGGAGCGACTTCTTGGAATCAGTTAAGCAATACCTTTTTCCCCAGAAATGTTCACGCTGGATGCTCTGAGATGTTGCAGCTCTGGACCTGACCTCCGGATTCCTTGGTCTGATGATTGAAGGCAGGACAAGGGACAGGATCTCTCAAAAGCAGTCTTGAGAGAGGAACTGGGGCACGACCTTCAGCAACTTCTTGGTTCACTCTGCGGTTTTGACTCCTTTTCTGCAGCACCAACAAAGGACATGGATCGCCCGGTAAACCTTGGGGTCTGGGCAAGATGGATCGGATCTCTGGAGTGTCCTTACGGGTTCAGAAAAGATTTGGAAAAATGTGGCCTTTCCACAACGATGCACTTGAAATGGGCAGCAGGTCTCCTGGTATTGCAGTTCCGCAGCTCTGGAACCTCCAAGTACTTTGGGCGATGGCTCAATTCAAAGTTCGTCTTGAGACTGTTCGTTCCCACCAGCCAAAGGGAAGGAGTTGTCCTCTTCGTAGCTCCTTTGTCACACAGGAAACAGGGTCAGGTCAGACGTGGTCGCTTCACAGTGTTGCAAAGGGTCTGATTGTGTCCCTGGTTGTCTTCTTCTTCAGTTACTTCAGCTTCCAGTGGTCAACTTGCTTTTCGCTCTAGAAGCCTCACCTTTTATACAGTTTCAGCACAAACTCCTCTGCAATCTCTCTCAGTATTTTACAGAAAGGGACGTTTGGCTGTCTAATCAGGACAGCCAGACCCCCTGTGGCAGCTGGTCCTATTCAGGCACTCTGGCAGACAAAGGACAGGGGGAGTGGCAAGCGCTTCCCCCACTTCCTGCCTGCCCAGACACTATGGAGCCTAGGCGGGGATACCCAGGGGTTCTCGCCAAAGGCAAAACACACACACTGACCTCCTCCTCCGAGAATGGTAGAAGAAGGGCTCACAAAGGACAGCCATGCTAGTAATGGGGGAAAAAAGGGAGGCCACAAGTTGGTACTTGGGCCCCCTATTGTGCACTATTGAGGCTATTGACATAGCCTGCGGTACAAAAATAACACAATAGTTGGTAGAACATGTCTACTGATACCAGCCATTACTAGAAGATTGTCTATGTGACTAAAAAGTCACTGGAGTAGAAAGAAGGGGGATACTAGGTATCCCTTTGGTACTCCACTGAAGGTGGTATGTGCCAATCTCTCAGACTATAGTGTTTTGTGAGAGATACTAAGTGGAGGACCCTAAGGGTCCCCAGCAACAATGACCATAAGAGCTATGGAGCAGAGAGACTCCATAGTATAGGTAGATTACAAAGAATATAGTTCCAACAGACAGAGCTCACAAGGATAAATGAGTGGAAAAAGGCTCCACTCATTCAGGATTAAAAGTAAAAGGCCCAGAAGTCCAGCAAAAAGTGCTGGGGGTCTCACTAGGAGAGAGGATGAAGCATAACAATGATACATCTCCCTAACAACCACCTCTAAGATACAAAGTTGGCCCTGGTACCTGAAAATATATATTGTACATTGGCAAGGAGGCAACTGTGAGTTCATGGGAAGTTGGCAATGTGTAGTGGAATTGCTATTTTTTTTTCTTTTTATTTGTGTTAACCACTTGGTTTTTACAAAAATCAGTCTTCCTACTTGGGACACCACTTTGGTCGAGCGCGCTGGGCCTTTGGCAAACTCAAAGGCTCTACTACTTCAAGCTCGCCGGGAGATCACTTGCGGCAGGAGTGTTAGCTCTTCTAAGGGCAACGTCCAGGAATTTAGCAGTCAACCTGGACCATCTAGGCGAGTCTCCAGCAATTAGCGGATACCAGCGAGTTTCTTCTTCTAGAGTAGTTTAGTTCGATGTAAGTGGTGCCAAGTATATTTGTCTTTCTGTTGTTAAGGCGGGACATGACATCAGGAGATGATAGATCGATTCCGCTTGCGTTGAATCTTCACATAGGTGACAGTGGGCATTCGGGACACGGGCTCTTGACGCCAGGATTTCCCTTGTGTTTAGCAAGCTCAGTCGTGCTCTCATAAAGATCTTCCTCAACTTCTTCTCTGGGAATCTTTCACAGTATTTTAAGGGGACTCTCGCACGATTGTGCGTAGGTGGAAGATGCTTTAAGGATTTGTATTGGAGGATCCTTTCGCAAGTGTTGATCCAGTCCTGATCTTCTCATTTCTTCTTTACCCTCCCGGGGTTACTTAAGAGCATTTCAGTCGAGCAGGCCACTTCTTCCAGTTTTTCCTGTATTGCTTTTACCCAGTCGAGTAGCGGTTTACAGGTGCCTTTGGCAATTTCAATTTCCATGAGATGGAAAATCGGCAGTGAACTGGGAGACAAGATTTTCCTGTACAGTTGTACCGCACTTTGGGTTACCACTGAGGTTATAGAAGGCAGGCCAAGGTCCCATCGAATCGCTGGCATAGGTGCCGATTTCGGCAGCGCCAAAACTAACTTCCAGAGGTAGCCTTCAAGTTTGGTCCAGGTATCCTCTGGCAGGGACAGGTTTGCCGCCATTCCATAGGTTAGTGCTGGTATAACCTTTGATTTATAAAACTGTAGAGCTGGTGACCACGAGAATTTTACAAATTTAGTATCCACAGCACGAGTTTGGACTGTGAGACTGTGGATTTTTTCCCACAGCGAATTCAGGAGGGAGTTGTCCTTCAGAGTGTTGTCGATCATAACTCCTAGGCATTTAAATTCTTTCACTGATTCGATTTTGCTCTTGTTCAGATACCATGAGTGTGGTGTCTTTAATTCTTTAATGGTTTTGCAGAAGGAGATGATTTTAGTTTTCTTTACGTTGATCTTTAGGTTGTTGAGTGTCATGTATGTAGATAGATTGGCGATCTGTCTTTGGAGACCAATGGCCGTTTGATCCAACAGGATCAGATCGTACGCGTACCACAGCCTAGATATTTTCGCGTGTCCCAGCTTCGGAGGGAAAGCTTGGACCTGGTCTTCCGTTGCCTAGAAGTCGCCAATGAAGGCGATAAAAAGTGCTGGCGCCAGCGGGCAGCCTTGCTTGACACCTCTTTCTGTAGTAATCATGTCCGATAAAGTTCCCTGTTGGCATAGTCGCACTCTCAGTGATGTTTTCGTGTGCAGGGCCTTGATTGGGTCAAGGATTGACCTTGGGCAATTCCACTTTTCTAGTTTCGACCATAATTTGCCACGGTCCACTGTGTCGAAGGCCTGCGATAGGTCAATCATGGCCATGTGGACTCCCGGGGCGCCGTCCTTCACTCTTGCCTTGATAGTATTCAGAATCAGGATGTTTATCGCTGTTCCTGCTCCTTTTTGTAAGCCAGTCTGGAAAATGTCAAGGGCCGGTGAATTCCTGGCCCACTCTTTGAAATGATTGAGTGTCAATGAGGCAAATATTTTCCCAATAATGTCCAGCAAGACAATTGGTCTGTAGTTAGATGGTTCCGTTCTGATCCCCTTTTTATAGATTGGAACAAAGACCGCCTCGTCCAGGTCTTCGGAATTTGTTTTTGCTTTAGGCATTGTTCGAACAACTCACAGATCAGACCCGCCCAGGCTAGGGGGTGCTGTTTCAGGTCAGCGTTGGTCAGTCCGTCGGGACCAGGGGCCCTGGAGGTTTTTAAGCGTGCGATTACGCTCAAAATGTCTTCCAAGACAGCCACGTTGATCCAGGGCTCTTTTTGACCCTCCGGTTGTTGTAATGGCAACCTCTGCGGGATGCTGGGGGATGGTAGCGCGTAGAGTTTCGTAAAGTGAGTGATCCACTGCTGTTCTGTGACGTTGCTAAGCATCTGGGAAGAGTTCTGGCCAGTGGTTGATTTTAATAGGGACCAGAAGTCACGGCTGCTTCTGGAGACCCCAATTTTCAGCATGGCCTCGGCGTCATTCTGATAAAGATTTTGTTGTTCTTGTTTGAGCCATACTTTGTAAATTGCTTTCCCCCTTTGGTAGGCTTTCCAGGCTTCTTCACTAATGCTTTTGGCCGCTAATCTTTTCAGCTTTCTGATTTCTTTACGTTTGGCTACTAGTGTAGCATTGAACGTGTGTAAGTGTGAGGGTTGTGTCGATGTTTCCCACCGTAGTCCACTTTGTGTGGTATCAGTAGCGACACGTATTCAGGTCGTAGGTCTTCAGGGCCATTGCTCGGGATTGCTTGTTTTTTGGAAAGTTTTCCCTTCACTTCGTTGATGTTTCCCGATGTGAGGCGGATTCGGTTTTGCTGTTTGTTACTATCGATTTCAAAGGGGTAAAATAGGTGGTCTTTCACTTCTCCTCTCCAAGATAAGTGCAGAAGATTGTGGTCACTTTCGGTTGTTCTTTTTACTTTGAGTTCCTTAAAGTAGGGGATTAGACCTTCTGAGATGAAGATGTAGTCTAAGTTAGCAATTGAGGACTCTCTTTCCCAAGTGGGGATTTGCACGCCTCCGTCTTGGAGTGTTGCAGCGTTGTAGAGTTGTCTGGACTTCATCAAGGACAGCCATGCTAGGCCTCTCTCGTCGGCTTTCCTCAGGCTCGGGGGCACCATCTCATCTGCCAAGTGTGTTCCACATTTTGCATTCAAGTCCCCACAGATGATGATGTTGGGGATGTCATGGTTGATTCTTATGTCGTCGATGGATTTGGCCACTAGTTTGCAGAACTCTTTCGTTGATGTTTTGTCGGGGTTCCAATATAGGTTTATTATGGTGAGATCGGAGCTAGACCCCCCGTTTCCCCCCTGGTCTTAATGGTGCCATCTCGCCAGAGTGGTTAGCATGCCATACTCCTCGCTGATTTTGCTCTTCATTACGATTCCTGAGCCCAGTCGCACTGCGGTGAGCAGTCCCGCTGAGGGTCTTCCCGCGGTGGGCTTCTGAGCTGGGGAAACTTCAATTGTGAATCCCTCGAGAGATGGTTTGTCCGCTAGCCATGTTTCTTGGAAACAGATTAGGTCGAATTTACTCCAGTTTGTGTCGCTGGGTTTGGTTAGATGTAGATAACCTCTAGTGTTCCATGACGCTATCTGTAATACGGTTTCTTTCCAGGGTTGAACCGCATTTGTGGTGAGATTCTTTGAGGTGACGGCGTCATGGGTTAACTGCTAGTCCTTCTTTGTCCGACCAAAGGTGTCAGAGAACCATTTCCAAGATTTTGAAGACGTCGCTGGAGGTGAGGCTGGGTTCGGCTGCGCTGTCTGTTCATTCTTCGCTCGGTGGCTTTTTGGACTTCCCTCTCGTCGACTAGAGTAGTTGGTTGTCGTGTGGTTCGATCTGAGTCCTTTGGGTGGATACTCACCTTGTTTGACCATCTCTTCTATTTGCCGTTCTGGCTCGACTCCTCGTCTTCTGTTTTCCTCTGTGGGGGCTGCTGCTTTCGCCTCAGCATCATGATTTGCTGTGCGGCTCCGTTCAGTCCTTACCCCTTCTTCTCGCTCTTTTCTCCCGGTCTGTAGTTTTTCTAATTTCAGGCCCAGGCGATGAAGATCTTTTGATATTTCTAAAGGCCATTCATTTAGGGCATTTGATTTTACATGTAGATAGGCTTTGGCTCTGTGGTCCCTGTGGTATGGTTCCACCAATACCAGGTCGTTAGTCGAAAGATACCGTAGTTTTCCGACTTTCGCCGTTATTTTTAGAACAGTTCTTCTATTCAGTACCATGTAACTGTCTCTTGCCGAGGTTTGCTCCAGCTTGAATAAGGACGTGTCAGTGAGTATTAGATCTTTTTTTGCTGTTGGTTTTTTGCTTCTGCGATCTTCTTTATGTGAGAACCTTCGATGTTTTCTTTGATCTTGTGTTCGTGACGGCCATGAGAGCCTTTCCGGTTCTCTGCTCTGAGATCGATTCTTTTCTTTGTTTTTTAAAGTTTCTATGGCTTCCAATCCAGCACTAGGCGTGCTCGAGCGAGGTCTTTCAGATCGACTTCTCAGACCTCGTCCAACGTTGGGTTCTTTTGGAGGCAGAGGCTGGTCCCCTTTTTTTTGGCCATCTGTCGTTGTCAGCCTCGGTTCTTCAGTTTGGAGTGCTGTAGGTGCCGAAGTCGTTTCGGTACAATCCGAGAGCGAGAAGCAGTTTGAAGAGTCTAGCCCGGGGCTTAAGACCAGGGGCCCTTGTGAGGGGTCTTGCTCTTTCTGGATACAGACCCTGTTTGGGCCACTACTTCCCTTTTTTTGCCTGCTTTGGAGAGCCTGGTGTCTACAGAGTTAACGCGTCCTATTTGCATACTGGTTGATGTTTTGGCTGAGTCTTCTAGTGACCCCTTTGTGGGGATACATAATAGCGGTCCTTCCGACGAGTTTTTGGTGCCGGTTGAATCTTTTGAGTCTCGTTTGGCACCTGGTTGAGGAAGTGGTGATTTAACCAGTCCTTTTGCGAAGATGGGAGCTATGTCCTTCTTTTTAGTAACGGCGTCTTCCGTCTGGGTGCTTCTAGTGGTCGCTGTGTTACTATGCTGTGCTCGAGAATTGCTGTTAGACAGTTCCTTCCCCAGATTAGATATTCTGTCTTCCAGAGTCAGTTGCATGTTTTTTTAGTTCTGTTCAACAGCCGTTACGAAACCTTCTATAAATGTCAGTTTGTCCTTTAGTGAGATAATCATTGATGTGTTGTCCTTTAGGTCCTCGTGGATCGATTCATAGAGCTTACTGAAAGGGTTTAGTGCTATTGTAAGTGCCGACATGATGGATCGGAGGTCAGTCTTTTTTTTGATGATGACGAATCTTTATCGGACAATCCCGAGATGTCACTTTGCCTTCTCGGTCTAGTGTGTAAACCTCTTGCATTTTGTTGCTGAAGCAATCTCTCCGAAAAAAAAAATTCTGCTAGTGCTGGGGTCTCTTGGGTGTTTGTTGATGTTTCCGCCCAGGTTCTGTTGCTGTTTGTCTGTATATGTGGGCGGGTCCCGGCGTAGGGGTCATCCACCTGCGCGTGTCTCGTTCTGAGTTTCGGTCTATCCCGCACCTCGGTGCGCAGATTGTGTGCAGGGACTTGGTCTTGCGCTTGCGACGTTCGATCTTTATCAGACTCTGTGGTCTGAGTGCTGTTCAAGGGGCCCTTCTGCCAGTGGTTAAGGTCTTGTAGGCTTGGTGGGAGCGATGGTTCTTCTGTACATTGGGGCACGAAGCCCCTTTCTTCCGTGTTCCGCCCTTCTGTTAGTTCCTGGGATGATGCCGGCTTTGGGGTTTCTGATAGTGGTGTAGATTTGTGAAGATTACTTGCCAGGCGAAGATCAGCCCTTGCTCCTTCTGAGTCCCTGTCCCTGTTGTGTGGGTTGTGTGCATGCCATTTGATTCTGGGTGCTGGGTTTTCATGGTTTAGGTCCATTTTTCGGGCTTTGTTCACTGGAGGCGGTTCTTGTATAGCCTCCAATATTTCAGCGTCCGACATCTCAAGGTCAAAACGCTGTTTTCTCTTACTGTGTTTTATGAAGAAATCCTTCAAGGAGGCCGATAACAGTGGTGTTGAAAGCCCCTTGGCGCCTCCTGATGCTTTAGGACCAGCTTACCAACCTTTTTTTGGAGGCACCTTCCCTTTCGCTTTGTCTTTCATAGTCTTTTTGAAAATTCTTGGTCTTATAGCGGCTTCTTTGTTTTATTTTTGGTTTTTTGTTTTTTCTTCCTCCTCTTGGGGAGAGCCCGAATCATTGGATGAGATGGATTCGTGATTTGGTAATGAGACATCGAGTTCCCGGACTTTGGCAGTCTTTGCACTTAAGTTTTCGTTGGGTTCCTGGATCTTAGGTCGTTGGAATCTTGGGGTAAGTTTATCGGACTCTGTTGCTTCAGTGGGAGCTGCATGGCAAGAAGCATTCAGTCCTTCTGGACCTTCCAACACCGAATCATCATTATTTCCCTTGTCGTGCGGATCTACCGCATCTATGGGTGTTGTAGCACCGGCTTTGATTTCATTGTGCTTGGTCGGAGCCGGTGTTATTTCCTGGCAGATGGTCGTAGCATTTTGAGTGACGTTGCTGTTGTGAATTAGGGCTACACTCGCCAGGCCGTTTCCAGACCTGGGTGTTTGCTTCCCAGCCTTGCCGCCGTGCTTTACTTCCGCGGCCACATGCTTTCCTGGCAACGTGTGCTGCGGCTTCCGATGCGGGGGCCTCAGCTCGGTGGACTCTTCCACCACAAGCACCCCCTGCCAAGCAGACCCCTGCCGGGGCCGTCCTCCGACGGCCTCAAGCCGGATGTCACTCGTCGAAACGGTGAGCTGGCTGGGGGTTTGGGGGGTGGTGGAAGGAGATGTTGTACCTTCTGGGGTGCTGGTAAAATTGGGTGCTTTTTTCTTTTTAATCCCTTCCTTCTCGAGCTGTCTTGGCTGGTGTTGTGGCGTTTGGAGCCGCGAGTTCCACTGTGCCTTGAAGGCCTTGAAGGGAGATGGCGTTTGTTGCATTATTGGGGCCGGACCACCCTCGCTCACCACTTTGTAGTCCTGGGAGGGAAGGGAAAGCTGGTTCAAAGCCCGACGCGCGACATCTGCTTCGTTCATGTTGTCGCCAGTTTCAGCACTGTTCACGTGCGAGCCCGGCTTTTTAGGGCCGGGTTCCGGCTGTGACTTTTTGCTGCGCATCCAGCAGCCTTGGTCCGCTTCAAGTGGAGATGACGGTGTCGTCATGCCGTGGACACCGTTGGGGCAGAGGCGGAGAGCGGTGTGGGATATCTTTGAGAAGCTGCGGTGCAAACAGGTTCGTTGATGTAAGTACGGGTGAGGGTGAGGGAGCGGCTGGAAACTGCAGGAGGCGGGGGATCCGGGAATGTGAAGCGGAGGAAGGGTGGGAAGAAGGAAGGGAAGGAGATGGGGAGAGCAGAGGAATGGAAAAGAGGGAATTGGGAAGGGGGGCGAGAGGGAGGAGGGCGAAGGGTTAGGAAAGAGGGAAAGAGGGGCCTCGAAGGATCTTCTCACCTCCTGTCTTCCGTCACCGGACACCAGACACACTGTGCCACACACCGCGCCGCGCTCCGCGCCTGCGGGTGTTTATATGCGAAAGTTCAAAGGTCCAACGTGCAGTTGCAGAAATTGAAGAGGGACTACGTTCCACAGTAGTCAGATTCTCGGGGGAAAACGCACAGCGGTCTGCCTCCAGACTCCACCAGACACACTGTGCCACACAGCGCACCGTGCTCCGCACCTGCGCAGTGTTTATATGCGAAAGTTCAAAGGTCCAACGTGCAGTTGCAGAAATTGAAGAGGGACTACGTTCCGCAGTAATCAGATTCTCGGGGGAAAACGAACAGTGGAATTGCTATTAGGATTTCTTCCAAAACCAGATAAGTGTGCACAAGGTCAGGTCCCTTACCCCTATGAAGCACTTCCAAATTGGATGTCGGATGAGGATTATTTACATCCACTGGCGGAAGAACACAAATCTTGAAATCCTAGTCTCAGTTGAAAGGTTCCAAAGGGTAGTGCACTAACTATTACCTAAACAAGTAAATACTGGACCTTCTCATGTTTCCGATCTTCTATAACTTTGTATTCTGGTTTGCACTCTAGGAAAGGGAAAGAACAGATATTGAAGACCATCCTATGGCATTGATATGATTCACCTTCGGCAGCTGTCAAATGGCCTCAGAGGTCAAATGAAAGTGACAGTGTTGCTATAGTAGATTTGACAATGGGTTTCCATAGAGTGGTAGCCCCAAGCAAATGTAGCATAGAAGACCAAAGTTTATATCTAGGAAAGGATAATAATGCTTCAACTGAGTTGTATTGCTTTAGAGTAACTACATTGACCTACAGGAACAACACTGAGGTGGTAAGAGTATGTACGAACGTGACATAGCCGTATGGCAATAAAATAGCCAGCAAGAGAATCATGTACACTGATAAGGTTTATGGCTTTTCGGGCTTCAAAGGGTGCTGTGTTCCAAAACTACAGATTAGAGGGTTTTAATCATGAACAGTGAAGTAGTATTAGAGTTTCCATGAATGAACTCTTTGTATACGGGGTGAATTGTGAATAGCGTGCAGGATGTCGTAACAGAAATACTCTTGATCTTTTGAGAGTCATGTGACCAGTCATTGAAATAAGTTACATTCCACTGGGCTGGTTAGTCGGGGGGAATGTATTAACGGGGGAATGATGTCTGTCTTGCAAGCAAACTAATAAACCACCTTTTGTTTTGTCCATCACCAAAAATGCAATGGGAGTCTGATGGCAGTATGCTTGATGTTTTTTTTTCTAGGTTTCTAGTTAGGGACTTGACATCCAGGCTTGGATGAGGGGCAGACTGTGTCAGTTGATGGCTGTAATTGAGGTAATTGATATATAGGTAAATCTGTGTCCGTTGCATAATGGATCCTCTCAATGTCACTATTGGAAAGGAGTTCCTCCATAAGTTCCATGTAGAGGTTGAAGCTGAGAAGGAACTGGGTGGAGCCTTGTGGAACCCTTCCTTTCACAGAGTGGTGCTGCGATCTGTTGGGGCCCATCCAAATGAGTTGGTCTCTGTTGGAGAGATACAAGGAGAACCACTGAAGGACTGTTCATGCACATGGCAAGAATATTGAGGAGGGTTTTACGGTTAATGGTATTAGAATCAGCAACAAAGTTGAGAATGATAAGTAAGCAGTGTTCCCATTTGGCCAGGATACTCTGAGCATCATCAATAACTTGGGTGGTGATGGTATTTGTGCTGCATCGTCACTGGAAACGTGATTAGTATTTCTGTACAAGATTATGCTGAGTGATCCTTTTATGCAGCTAGATGGTGACAGTCTTTTTAATCACTTTGAGAGGAAGATCACATGCGTGATTGGACAATAGTTAGCCAGGTCATCAGGGTTTAGTGAGCTTTTTTTTCAGCAGGCATAGGGTTTGTCACATTTTGACTTGGGAAGGCGAGAAGTGATGTGAGTGATACTAATGTAATGACCCACACAATGGAGAAGGGGAGGATGTTGTCTTTGTAGGTGGTGGGTGTGGGGCACCAGAGTGTTGGACAAGTCTTCTGCAGTAATTGCCCTGAATTTGGTCCATCTTGATATACTGTAGGCTGGTATGTGTGGCTTGTCTACGATGTGTTTGGAGCTTTGTTGCCTTTGCTTGTTTATCATTTCTGTGAAGAAGTTATAGATCGTGTTGTATGTGCCAGTTGATTGTTGAATTGCAGGGTCTGTCAGGGGGTTGACAAAGTGCTTCATTATGGCTTGGAAGATTGCTCTGCCCTTGTTGGATACTTCTATGGATTTTGTGGTATAATAGTTTGCTTTGGCTGTTTTGAGAAGTGTCCTGCATGGTAATAAAAGGGTTTTTATGGTGATAAGACGTTCTTATTGGTAGGAGTAGAAAACCAGTGGACATAGAGTAGACCAAGCATGTTGGGGGAAAGTAGACCCAGGAAATAGGTGATTGTAGAGCAGGAAGTTGGAGAAAGAAAGACTGAGAAGTCTGGGGAGAGAAAGAGGAGGAACTTATCAGAAATGCCGAGAAGGTGATCAGAGGAGCTGTGAAGGAGGCGGCACAGGAACCTGAGAAATGGGCACCAAATGTAGAGGTGCCAAAGGAGGAGGTGAAAAGGCTTTGATAGAGATTAAGCATGGGTGTTAAGAGAAGATAAGCAAGAGACAGCAAGAGAGACTAAGGAGGAGGGGGCCATAGGAGTCTTTGAGAAGAGTGGTGAGAGACGTTAAGCGGAAGCTGGCAAGAGAGGCTAAGGAGGAGGGAACAGGAGATGTCTGAGAGAAGTTAGGATAACGGGTTAAGAGAAACCAAAGAACTGGTGTTCGGGAGTGAAGGAGGAAATAGCAAAGAAGGCGGCACTAGGGGTGTCCAAGTGAGAGATATTTAATCAAGGGGAGGTAAAGAGTAAAGGAAAAGAGGAGGAGGTGAGACAAGGTGAAGAGAAGGTGAGAACAAGAGTTGTGGAAGAAGAAGTGGAAAAAAGAGTAGAGAAGAAAAGTGAAAAACTAGGTACCCCACGCTCATGGGTTGGGTGAGTAAGCTGGGTGGTGGAATTAGCTTGACCCCCTCTTCCACAACGGCAGGAGCCCCAGACCAGCACTGCCGGAGCAGCTGTTCAAGCGAGCCGAGTCTGATGCTGCAGCTCAACTTGGATGCCGGGATCAACATTGCTGCAGGAGCAGCATTCTAAGTAAGCATCCACGCTTGCATGCCCTGTAAATCCTGCTGCACCATACCCTTGGCCTCCCTCAGACCCACGTGGAGGGCCCATACGAGGTACGAGCCTCGCCGCATATGCAAGATGGCCGCCGCCATCTGATCCGGTGTTCGGATCCTGGTTGATAAGTTGCTTAGCAACTATCCCTTGTGTGCCTTTATACCCAATCAGGCATCACCGGAAGCGGAAGCCGGCCTTCATCAACAAAGGCCTCATAATTAAGGCTGCCCCCTGTCTGTGCCTGTCTTGGCATGTCGTGGTATCGCATCGCCTACAAACCTCTACCCAACAGAGACCTGGTAAACAATAATCTCACACTCTAGACTTCCACCTCAACTGTACCTGTGAATTGCCCTTTGCACATGGTGACTATAATTTGTGTGCCTCACTTTGCACCGCATATCGCTGTTTCTGTGAATTGCCCCTTGCACCCTCCCACCTGGTGACTATAACTGTATGTGCTATATGTGTAGCCCATCGCCTATCTGTATTTCATAGCGCCTTATTCACTATACTGCAAATGTGTAGCCCACTGCCTATCTGCATTCCACGACACCTTATGCATTATACTGCAAATGTGTAGGTCATTGCATATCTGCATTCCATAGTGCCTTATGCACTATACTCCAAATGTGTAGCCCATTGCCTATCTGCATTCCATAGCAGCCCATTGCCTATCTGCATTCCATAGCGCCTTACGCACTATACTGCAAATGTTTAGCCCATTGCCTATCTGCATTTCATAGCGCCTTATGCCCTATACTGCAAATGTGTAGCCCATTGCCTATCTGCATTCCATATCACCTTACGCACTTTACTGCAAATGTGTAGCCCATTGCCTATCTGTATTCCATAGCGCCTTATGCCCTATATACCGCAAATGTGTAGCCTATTGCCTATCTGCATTCCATAGCGCCTTATGCACTATACTGCAAATGTGTAGCCCATTGCCTATCTGCATTCCACGACGCCTTATGCACTATACTGCAAATATGTAGCCCATTGCATATCTGCATTCCATAGTGCCTTATGCACTATACTCCAAATGTGTAGCCCATTGCCTATCTGCATTCCATAGCAGCCCATTGCCTATCTGCATTCCATAGCGCCTTACGCACTATAGGCAAATGTGTAGCCCATTGCCTATCTGCATTTCATAGCGCCTTATGCCCTATACTGCAAATGTGTAGCCCACTGCCTATCTGCATTCCATAGCGCCTTACGCACTATACTGCAAATGTGTAGCCCATTGCCTATCTCCATTCCATAGCGTCTTACGCACTATACTGCAAATGTGTAGCCCCTTGCCTATCTGCATTTCATAGCGCCTTATGCCCTATACTGCAAATGTGTAGCCCATTGCCTATCTGCATTCCATAGCGCCTTATGCACTACACTGCAAATGTGTAGCCCATTGCCTATATGCATTCCATAGAGCCTTATGCACTATACTGCAAATGTGTAGCCCATTGCCTATCTGTATATCATAGCGCCTTATG
Source organism: Ambystoma mexicanum (assembly GCF_040938575.1). NCBI lineage: Eukaryota > Metazoa > Chordata > Amphibia > Caudata > Ambystomatidae > Ambystoma > Ambystoma mexicanum. The sequence continues at coordinate 647,135,190 of NC_090932.1, forward strand.
CACTATACTGCAAATGTGCAGCCCATTGCCTATCTGCATTCCATAGTAGCCCATTGCCTATCTGCATTCCATAGCACCTTATGCACTATACTGCAAATGTGTAGCCCATTGCCTATCTGCATTTCATAGCGCCTTATGCCCTATACTGCAAATGTGTAGCCCATTGCCTATCTGCACACTGTAGTGACCCTGGAGGCTCACTAGTGCATTCCACCCCATCTGCTCTGGCACCACCCATACCAGCTACTATGCTTGCCCAAAGTACCATCACCCGCACACTCTCTGCCCCACGCCTCACCCTTATCTTAGCAGCACTGCTTGGACTACTTATACACAGGTATAACACCATATTTGTAGCCTCACCTGCAGTGACCTGCCTACTCGCCCATCCCTCTTCATCTTGTGTATCTGAACCCGTACCCAACATGTCTCCTACCCTACATGTATCTTGCCTTAGCGGCACTTCAGGTACCACACAGCAGAAACACACTACCTCAATGTCTACGGTTGACCATCTTACCAACCTCTACCTCAATGACCCATCCCTTTGGCTCAAACACTTTGCCATGAAACCAACACCTAACCAACCTTGCATTGGCACCACGAGGAACTTCAGACTTGGTTCCAGACTCTCCCATTTCTCCCACCGTCCTACCCCTACTAGCCTGCCTAGCAAACCATTGTGCTTCGAGACATCACCCACTGCCCCTCGACACACACCTATAGCTACCTCTACCATTACCCCGATTCAAGTACCATACACCACAGCCCATCCATTCCTCTTAAGGCTGCCCTTATCAACACTAGGTCTCTCAAAGCACACGCACTAGACATGGCTGACCTCATCACAACTCACGATCTGGACCTCATAGCCGTCACTGAAACGTGGCTCCACGCTGCCTCAGGACCTCTTTTATCCCTAGCTATCCCTGATGGCTACACTATTATTAGAAGGGAGCATAATACCGATCAATCCAAAGGAGGTGGTTCAGCCATTATACACAGAACCTTGCTCAATCTCCGCCTTGCCACTCCCTGCCAAATCACCTCAGCAGAACTACTCACAGCCAGGCTAGCCATCACCCCTAACCAGACTATTACACTCCACATCATCTATAGACCTCCTGGTCCTCTTTCTACATTCGCTGAGGATCTATCCCACATCCTCGCCAACAACACTAAGACCAAGTCCAAAATCATTGTACTAGGGTACTTCAACCTAGGCTACCAAGACCCCAATGATGCCTCTGCCCTCGAGATTAACAACCTGCTACTCAATGCTGGTTTCACACAACTCATTCTAAGGGTAGGATTCTCGATTGCATAGCTGACCTAAACAGCAACACTATCATCGAATCCAACCAACCATGTGCCTGGACAGACCACCACCTAATTACTTTCAGCATCCCAACCAGGATCATCCACACTAGCACGGATATCGCACCTGCCACCACCACTAGAAACAAGCGCAACATAACCTGTGCCAAATTACTCCCACTCATCCTCCCTGCTCTTAATTTTCTCTCTTCCTCCTGCACTGATCCCACAGTCTTGGTAGACACGTATAATCAGACAATGCTGAAAGCCCTTGATATTATTGCACCTGCCAAACTCAGAAAACCCAAACCCCGGGCCCACCTCAACTCATGGTTCATGCCACAGCTGAGAACCTTACGCAAGAAAAAAAAGGACCCTCGAAGCTCGTTGGAAAAGTAATCCAACGGAAGCTAACAAAGCTTGTATTACTGTAGCTACTCTAAATTACAAAGAAGCCATACTCCAGGCTAAAAAAGAGACATACAATAAACATATTGAAACAGCCCAATCTAACACTAAGGAGCTATTCAGAATCTTAAAGGAATTTGAATCCCCGGCCACTCCACCTGACACCTGCCCCAAAGACAGCACGTGGTGTGCGAATATTAAAAAGGCCCTCCTTGGAAAAATCGCCACCCTCCAAACTAAAATTAATGATAAAAACATCAGCCTGCAGGAAAGCCTGCACCATAATACACCCCTGGTTAACATTAACGCCAGCCCTGAATCCGTGAAACCATTCAGCTTCGCCCCCCTCTCCATCATCGAAGTTGAACACATTATTGATAACCTTAAACCTTCCAATTGTCAGAGTGACTCATGCCCGTCCTCCATTATCAAAGAGGCCTTGCATAACTTAGAACCCTTTATCACCACACTCATAAACTCCTCATCCAGCTCAGGGATTGTCCCGGACAACCTTAAGGATGCCTGGGTTATCCCTCTCCTCAAAAAACCCACTCTGGATGCTAATATACCCACTCATTACAGACCGATCACCACGGTCCCTTTCCTCTTAAAAATTCTGGATCGTGCTGCTTACTTACATATCCAAGATTACTTGGAAACTAATAAACTCCTGGGACTGAGGCAATCGGGTTTCCGTCCACGATATGGAACTGAAACTGCTCTTTTAGACCTCAAAACCCAGATTGAAGACCTAAAAAACAAGGGTAAACAGGCTCTCCTACTTCTCTTAGATCTCCGCGGCTTTCGATTTAGTAAATCACCAAATCCTATGCCGCCACCTCAAAACCGCAGCCCACTTCTCGGACAAAGCCACAGCCTGGATTACTTCCTTCCTTGCTAATAGATCCATGAGGGTCTTTTCCCCCACCTCCACCGCTGACCCTTCACCAGTCACTTGTGGAGTCCCTCAAGGATCATGCGTGTCACCGACACTCTACAATGTGTTTACAAAACCCCTTTTTGACATTTTGGATTATCTGAGTGTCACTTATACTAACTACGCCGATGACACCCAGATACTTATCCCTATCACAGGTGACCACAAAGCCGACTCTCTAGCCATTAACGCCATTTATCAAGTCATCCAGGCCTGGATCGCCCAACACGAACTGTGTTTAAATGACGAAAAGACTGAGCTCCTCATCCTTGGCTCCCACCAAAGACTCAGTAAACTAGACACATCGTTTAAATCTTTCACTATTGATGGTAACACCATTGAAGTGGTTAAAAAAACACAAAAACACTAGGAATCTACATTGACTCTACCCTTTCACTAGCGAGGCAAACCAATGCTGTATCATCGGCTGCCTCTTACACATGCAAGCTTATCACAGCATGCCGTCCCTTCCTATCTCCAGCCAACTGCACTACACTAGCCAGGACCGGGGTCCTGTCCAAAATTGACTATTGTAATGCCCTCTACCTGGGCACCTACCAATGTAACATTAAAAAGTTACAAATCATTCAGAACAATGCTTTCAGAGCGGCTCTGAACTTGCCCAGGAACCTCCATATTTCTGAAAACAGACATAGCCTTCGATGGCTTTCAGTCTCCCAAAGAATCTCTTTTAAAGCACTTGTACTCACTAGCCCCTAGCTACCTAGCCAGCAGATTCACACCAGACACATGTGCGAGACCCCTAAGAAGTGCTCAAACCAATTGCCTTGCTATTCCACGCTTCAACCTCCAGAGATCTGGTGGTGCAGTTTCCCTTTTCTAGCTTCAAAACTTTGGAACTCACTACCTAATCCTTTCACAGCCGAACCTACCTTCCGGGCCTTCAAGCACAAAGTCAAAACCTGGTTGTCTGCCCAAGATCCGCCTGGACTGTGATCCTTAGCACACGAGCCACAATTCTCTGCTAACAGAACTCTGCTACGTCCTTACTGTAATCTGTATATATATGTATCTCGTCTATAACTTGTACAATTTGCTTAATGTGTATTCTTTATCCTATACAATGCCTATATATTGTATTCCTCTTGTATATTTTGTATAACCTGTAATATTTTGTATATTCTCTCCCAATGTAATGGCTGAACATAACTCACTGTCTTGTCTCTATGCCTGTAACTAAGTGACTTGCCCGGATGCCCTGTGGCCTGGTGCGCTATATAAATAAAATAAATACAAATATAAAATACAAAATAGCTTGTGGTAGCACAGAAAAGAGGTACGACAGGATATAGAACAGCTCAAGGAAGAGGAGGAGACATGAGGGAAGAGTTGCATAAAGCTCGAAATGAGACAGCAAGGAGGAAAGTAAGTTGGGTTGGAGAGCCAGAAAGCTAAGACCCTGAGGGAGGGAGGCAGTGAGAACCCCAGAAAGAACACCACAGACAGTCTAGAGTGGCCTCCTGTCTTCCTATTGCTCTGGGTCTGAGTAAGGCCAGCTCCAGCATGTCTTGCACCACAGAACAAGCATAAGGCTCCAGTGATGACTTGACACTTGGGAAGAGGAGGTCTCCATTCTGTCCCATTGGTGCCCAAGAACATTGCTTTTATTTTATTGTAGGTTGGCCTGGTTAGCGTTATATTAGCCCAAAAGCTGCAATACTTGGCATGGAATGACTTGGCATGGAGTGAGAAAGGCGCAATATTTTCTGGATCGGGGTTGATGCTAGTTCACTAATCCAATAAGACTTAGCTTGCATACAGATATGTGTGTAGCCAAAATAGGGCATCGCAGATATATTGATGTGCTTCCATTGGTAAGTTCTTGAAGTATGACATGAAGTATGTATCACACGGAAGCACGGTATGGTAAGTATATGTATTTATTGTACTTAAAACATTGGGGAATATCTAGTTAAGTGCTATCGGGCTCCACTGGCTGACGAGCATTCGTTGTTGGTATTTGAATGTCCGCTCGCTCTCCGCTCTCATACGTCCTGTGCATTATGACGTCTTCAGTGGATCACTTCTCGTGCTTGCCTCGCCACGAGCCCTGTAGTCTTGAGCTGGATTGTTGATACTACACATCTACCCTTGTTAAACATTCGAAAACACAACTAGTCTGTCTCTTTACAAATTGTATTGAGCTCATTGTTCGCACACAAAGTCTTTCAATCTGCAGGGATGATGAATGACTCTCCCTCTTCTTGATGTGCGTGAGATATCTGTTTTAGGTTTTGGCAAGGAAATCATTGATGGGTCTTTCTCTCGTGTTACATCTCTCTGACATTCCTCAACATCACTGGTACCATTTGCATTCGTTCTCTCTCTTGACTTCCCTCGACTACTATGCATTGGTGCATTCCCTACAGGAGTATCCCACACACACACTCTCTCCATATTCCAGACTCTTCCATCTTCAACCCTCACCGCATGTTTAAACACTTCAATGACCCCAACTGGCTTGGACCATTTACATGGACCATTTCTCAATACAGGCGGAAGTTTGATTCTCACTCGTCCTCCAACCATCAATGGTGGTCCCTTTTTTTTTAGTACCTACAGACACATCATGAGTGTTTTTGTTTCTTAACTGCATAGTTCTGATGTTCTGACATGCATCTCCGAAAATCCTTCCTTATCACGGTCATTCTTTTTAACCAGGATGGTGTTAACTTAGTGTTAGCTTTCCTACCTCTGCTCATTTCAAATGGCGACAGGCCAGTCGTACAGTGTGTTGTGAAACGGTGTGCATTAATCTTTTGTTTAACAGCTTCTTCCCATTTCATACCGTTTGCCCAAGCCCATCTCACAGCATCTTTAAGCACTCTGTTAAAACGTTCGACCACTCCGTTAGTCTGTGGGTGATATATGGCGCTTCTCTTGTGTACAATGGAGTTTTCCACACAAAATTTCTGCATTTCTTTTGAACGGAATTGAACTCCATTGTCTGTTAGTATGCTTTTGGGTAAACCATCCCTTCCACATACTTCTTTTAAGAAATCAACTACCATTTTTGCAGTCATGCATGGTTTAATCATGACTTTGACCCATCTAGTCAAAAGATCAATAATCACTATACAATACTGTTGTTTTCCCTCACTGTAAATTGGACCTATTATGTCCATGCCCAGGTCTTCCCAAATGTTACCTGGAAGTTCAGTAATTACCATGGGGTATTTCTCACTCACACATCCTTTATCACTCTCTTTGCAAAGGATACAGTCACGTATGACTCTCTCAGCCTGTAGATCATATCCTGGCCACCAGAATTCATCTCGTATTCTTCTCTTCGTCTTTACAATTCCCTGGTGGCCCTCATGACCTAACTCAATGATCTTCCGGCGTAGGCTTACAGGTGGAATAATTCTGTCACTCCTCATAATTCTGTTATTCTCCACCTTCAGTTCATTCGCAACTTTCCAATATTCCAACAGCCATTTTCTTCATATTTGGCCTTGGTCAATGAAATACCACTTATAATGATGTGTTTCAACTTATTGAATGTGTCATCCAACTCCTCTGCTTCATTCCATTCCTTTTCGGAGATAAATAGTTCTTCAATATTTAACACAACCTCGGATTCCATATCTTCAACGTCATCTACTTCCGAGACATTAGTGAGCCTTGAGAGACAATCAGCAGCACGATTTTTCGTGCCTGGCACATATTTTACTATACAGTTGTACTCTTGCAGAATTATGACCCATCTTTTCATACGATTTGAGACATTGTCCAAACCCTTACTCATTATGACATGGACTAATGGTTTGTGATCTGTGCGAAACTCCACCTCTGTACCCCAAATGAAGTTTCGAAACTTCTCTGCCGCCCATTTAATGGCCAACATCTCCTTTTCAATGGCTGCATATGTTTTTTCAGCTCCCTTCAGCAATCTGGATGCAAAGGCTGTCAATCTCTCTTTACCATCACTTTCTTGTGTGATGACTGCACCAAGGCCTACATTACTGGCATCTGTCGTGATAACGGTTTTCTTTCCACTCTTGAAATTCCTCAATGATGGCGCTTTATTCAGTTTGTGTTTTATCCATTCAAATTCTTCTTCACATTCTGTATCCCATGCAAATGTTTTCTTCTTCAATAACTCAAGTAGAGGAACGGTATGTGTAGCAAAAGCACGCATGAATTTTGAATAGTATTCGGCCATGCCGATGAATGTACGTACTTCCTCTTTAGATTTGGGCCTTGGCATATTTTCTATTGCTTCTAATAGTTGTTTCTTGGGTCTTACTCCCTCTGCTGATATCGTATGTCCTAAATATTCAATTACACCACAATTTATCTTGCATTTTTCCTTACTAAGAGTCATTCCAGCTTCGTACAGTTTCTTGAATACATGTCGTATTTTCTCGTCATGTGTTTTCTGGTCAGTAGCATGTATCAAAATATCATCCTGGAAACTTATAACACCATGGTCTCCTTCAAACAGTTTATGCATGATCTTCTGGAAGACAGATGCAGCTGATATAAGCCCAAACGGTAGTCTCTTATACTGATATAGACCGTCCGGCGTAATAAACGCTGTCATGCATCTGGATTCTTTGTGTAGTTTCACCTGATGGTATGCCGAAGTTAAATCAAGGGTGGAGAAATGCTTCGATGGACCAATCGTGGAAACTATTTCATGAATATTTGGAAGTGGGTGTCTGTCGGGAGTTACACATTTATTTAGCTCACGCATGTCAACACATATTCTCAACTTTCCAGATTTCTTCCTTAAAACAACCAACAGGGACACCCATTCACTGGCATCAATGCTTTCTATAACTCCTTGCTCGACTACATTTTTTCTTTCTTTCTTGACTTCTTCTCTCATAGAAAGAGGAACATTCCGCAATTTCTGCGCCACCGGAATACATCCTGGTTTCATCCTGATTTTATGTGAATACCCACTTAAACACCCAATCTCATTCTTGAAAACCTTCTTCATCATTTCCTCCATTTTCTCATGTGTCACATGTTTTCTTGTTTCGTCATTTTCAATATTCATCACTGACTCATCAGCATTGGCGTCCAATTTCACTCTGAGTTTGCTCTGATGGGTCCAGCTTAATAAAGGAATTCTCCCAGATTTTGTAATGTAAATCTTCCCATTTGCTTTTCTGTTTTTAAATTTGAGTGAACCCCAAAACCATCCGATGATATCTATTTTAATACCACTATAGGCTCTGGGTCGAATGTCAGGTTCATGCAAATATTCATGTTTCTTTCTGTCCCACATCTCTTGTGGTATTAGTGTATATTTGGCACCAGAATCAACCATTATGTGCATATTCACCCCATCTATACACACCATGGCTTTAGGGCTTTCCATTTCTTCCTCCTGTTCTTCATCAGATATAGCAAATACACATTCATCATCATCAATATTACTGTCATTATCACTGCCGATCCAATTCATGGAAGTATTTGATGCTTTGCAACATCTGGCATAGTGGCCCTTGCCCTTGCATTTGCCACATATAATTTTCAAAGCTGGGCATTCAGGATTATCAGCCCAATGGTCAGTATTGTCACACCAGAACATCTTCCCTCATTTCTTCTTCGTGGGTTGCCTCCTTGTCTGCGTGGACTTCTTCTCTTCTCATTTACTCTGGGTCCAACTCTGCCCCTTCTATTTTCATTCCACAATGATTTACGAAATCTTCCTGGTTTGTCTCTGCTGCCAGTTACGTCCATCACCTGGGCTATTGATTCATTGCTTTTATTTGTGTTCATAGTGTTATTACTCTTTGGAGTTTCCTGTTTAATCTCCACAGACTGCATCCTGTTCTCTAGTTCCTGAACACATTTTTCCGTATGTTCAACTTATTTGGCTATCCTCAGAACTGTGTCAAGAGGTGGATCATCTTCAGCCCATAACTTTTCCCTCACTTTGCTGCTTCTGCACTCTAACATGAATTGGTCTCGTAGTCTCTCATCCAATTGTGCATTGAATTTACATGTTCTGGCTAATTTTCTTAAATTAGTTATGTATTGTTCAACACTTTCACCCTCCTCTTGAATTTTCTTTCCAAATTTGTACCGTTCTAGGATAGTGCTTAATTTCTTTTCATAATGTTTGCCCATTTTCTTCACTGAACATTCATAGTCATTTAAATCTGCACTCTCTTCGGGCGATAGTTCTGGCAGATCTTCAAATTTTTCTTGCCCAGCCGGTCCTAAGCAGTGTAACAGAAGAGATTTCCTTTTCTCTATACTACAATTTTGACCACACACTACTCCTGCATAGTGTTCAAAGGCTTTGATCCATCTCTTCCACGGTATTGAGGGTTCCCCTACATCCGTCAAAAAGAACATGGGAGGTGGAACACCACTGAATGCCATTTTGAATGGTCTCTTAAGACTTAGCTTTATTATTAGTGCACACAATAATGGTGGTGTACTTTTGTGGTAGATCGAAATCCAGTTCACATTCACCTTTCAATATCAGTGTTTCCCATCAAAATGCATTGTACGTAGTCTTAATTGTACTTTCGACTTGCCATACTATTAAGTGTAATATGCTCACCAGTGTTCATTTGCCCATACGTGTAATGTGCTAAACAGTGTTCATTTGCCCATCTATAACATGGTGTACGGTATCAAATTTCCGTATGCACGACTGTGGGCTGGTTGAGTGGGGCGGGGTTTTGCTCATGGACTGTTTCGCACAGAAAGCGACAGCGAAAGCACTTACTTGATTGATGTGGGCTCGGCAGGCGGTAGAATTATACGGTGGCCGCTGCTACGTTCACGGGAATGGAGCGGCCATAATCATCGCTGGGCCACTGCCACGCTCATCGCTGGGCCACTGCCACGCTCGGGGAACGGAGCGGAGCGGCCCGGTTCCTCAGGAAATGTTCTCCGGGAACTGGACGCGCAGGTGGAAGGAGGCGGTGGAGCCCGAATCCTCGTCGCCACATGAAGTATGTATCACACGGAAGCACGGTATGGTAAGTGTATGTATTTATTGTACTTAAAACATAGGGGAATATCTAGTTAAGTGCTATCGGGCTCCATCGGCTGACGAGCATTCGTCGTTGGTATTTGAATGTCCGCTCGCTCGCCGCTCTCATACGTCCTGTGCATTATGACGTCTTCAGTGGATCACTTCTCGTGCTTGCCTCGCCACGAGCCCTGTAGTCTTGAGCTGGATTGTTGATACTACAGTTCTCCCCCTAAAATGGAAGCTTATCCAGATTTTCTTTTTTGCTTTGACACAATGCATGTGTTACTATACGTTTCAGAGTGTGTTGGTATCACTTCCACGTTTTGCCTGACAGCCTCTTCACTTTCGCATCTCTGTATATAACAGCAGAATTAAGTTTCTTTGAATCAGGCATTTCTCAATCAAAGTTTCACCTGCCTCTGTTCATGGCCATTGATTCTTTGTTAGAATAGTTCAAACACAGTTTTGCAGTACGTTGTAAGGATTATTTCTGGTCTTCCAGCCTCTAACTCATACTGAACAGGATTCCTATACATCGCTATCATTTTAGGCACTTCATGAGTAATCTAGTATATAATTCAAAGAGGGTGAGGAGTGCATTGGTTAGTAATAATGGCAATCTATTTTCTGAGAGTATGCACAAATAGTGTGCACAACTGCCATCTCCAAAAGACAGCTCAAGAGCGAGTGGCAGCTCGCCGACTGACAGTGATCAGCTCTCCAGGTGCCATAATCAATGGCAATCACCAGGTGGGGCCAATGCACACCAAAAAGGTAATTAGTAAAACAAATAAAACATTTTTTAAAAAGGAAAATAAGAAATGCAAGGGATTTAGGCACTGCTACTCAGAGTGCTATTTTATCTACTGCTAATAATGCAGCGCAAGAAATATCTTTCAGCCCAAGTGTTCTCTACCTGTTCACCATAGACAAACTTGCCCAGTTCACCTGTAACCAAGCAGAGCCTGAATCTATGCAAATAAACATTTCAGGTTCTTAGATGTGAAGAAAAGGTTGTGCTAAGGAATAACAGAAAAGCCATCCACTGATACATTTACTCTTTATATTGATTGATGGTTAGCTTTCTTTTAGCTAGTTGCCTGTGGCAGGTTTTTCTGATCAAAAGTAGGTATCTTTTCAAAACATGTGAAACCCCCAATAGAATGTCGTACTACAGTCTTCTTGCATAGCAACCCCCTGGCTTCCTATCAGGACAGACAGGAGAAAGGACATTTGAATAAGCAACGTCACTTTTGGGCAACGCTGCTGGGCAGCCGCATGCGAAGCCGGGTAACTGCTGCCCCATGGCAGCAGGACTCAGAGAGGGGCAGCACTATCCAACCCCCCCCTCTCCCCCTTGCACGGCTCCCCTCTCTCCCCCTACAACCAGGAGACACGCTGTCTCCGTTACACTAAGTGCAGGAAGGGTGAGGTGTGAAAGAACACCCTTCCCCAATAACAAGGGAAGAAAGATCAGCCAGGCAGGAACAACAAAGATGAGCCCCCCCAGGGGCTCAGACAGTCGGCTGCAAGCCGACCAGGGGGCTGGCTTCACAGCCCCCACAGATACACTAAAAAGACCCAGGGGAAGCCCTGGGTCCTATATAAGGAGCTGCTTCAGCTTAGAAAGATACAAGTTGTTTGTGGACCATGCACAGGGACACAAACAGCCAGAGAGTTCGCAGTGTACTCTGCGTCTCTCTCTTTTTCTTTGAAAATCCACTGTGCACTCAGTTTTTTTCATTTACTTTCTTTTCAAAGTTCGCCGCACATGCAGTGTCTTTGATATTCATCCTACTTTGAACATAGTTCTTCTTTCAGCAACATTTCGCTCCATGCAGTGTTTACAACAACAAGCGAAGGAGAAACAACTTTTGAGACGCAGGCGGACTTCGTTTCTTTTCCAGCAGATTTCCAGAAACAGGCAAGATCCAGGCACGGACTGCAACGTTTCAAGGCTGTTCATTGTTCTGCAAGTAAGTCAAATGCTCCTCGGGCACCACGGTTACACAGCAATAAGGCTTGCTGCCAACCGAAAGGAAATGTAGCAATTTACGCTTACCTTTTTTGGAAGCAAGCGAAAGCAGAGCAACGCGATTAATCCTAAAACGCGCACAGACAATGGTAGTCATTACAGCATTGTAAAAGCATTAATAGGAAGAATCTGAACACACAGGCTCAATATAACTTTAAATCCAACAAGGGCAGGAGCAATTTCGGGCTCGAACAGGGAATACCGAAGGAAGCAATTTCAATATTTATGAACAATATTTTCATAAAGGGAACATGGCGCAAAGAAAAGGGGGCTTTTGTTATTACATGAAACAGGTATTTCACCTAATAATTGGAAGCATGCCCGAGACATGGGCAGTGTAAAGATATAAAGAGAAAAACAAAGTGGGGTCAGAATGACACAATATTAAATGACTACACCACAGGGTGAGAAGGGAATCTCCATTTTAGCCCCACTAATGACACACGGGCCAGAAACAAAACAAACAACTTCAGGCCCCTACATAAGCAGTTACCTACCACGGGTAATAACAAAGGGGATTTTTCCCCAAAATTGTTTTCTTGTCAACTTTCACAACGGGTCTGGCATTTATTTAGGCAATTTCTGACTTTTATTGCCAAACAGCCAGAGGAGCAGGTCTCCCAAAAAGATTACACCTTTAGTTAACAGAAGTTTGTTTATTTTCACACAGGGGGATAAAACATGGCACCCAAAAGAAAGGCACAGGAGCCCAAAGCAGTGCCAAGAAAACCCAAATCAACACGCCTGCAGGCTGCAATCGAGGCAGCCGAGCATTATGGTTGGGAATGGATCAGACAGCATTTATACGGGCTACCAAAAGAAGGTTTGACCGCACCAGGGGAGGAAGACAGCCCCCTCCCAGAAAAGAGAAGCAAGACAAATGAAACCCCAAATAAAGGTAACAGAAACAGGAAAATGTCAATATTGTTTGAAAGTAAGAAAGAAATGCAACAGATGATTTTAGAAATCAGGGACAAACACCCCCCCCCCACAGAACCTGAAGGGACACCAGGTCAGAACATACCCCTGGAACCCACAGTAATTATAGAACACATAACCCACACAGACCCACCGGCAGCGGTGATCACGCCAATAGGACCAGAACCAACAGGGCTTTTAAAAGCATGGGAAACGCCCACCCCAAACAACACTGGCCTGATAGACACTAACAACAATGCCACCACAGATATTATGATATTTAGCAGTCCACAGTTAGAGTTAAAATTGAAATCCTTTGAAACAGAAATACTTAAATTTCCGGTGGATGGAATAAAGCTATGGGCATTTGCGGATAAAGTCAGAGAGGTAAAAACCGCCCACAAAGGGAAGGGGTGGCTAGCATATGACATAAGATTCAGAAGGAACATGTCAGAAAGACCAGCAATAGAATGGGATGATTTTTTTGGTTTTACAAAGGTAGCGGGCGCCCCTCTCTCGCAAGAACAGACATGATAACCTGTTCAGTGGTTATTAACCACTTGAGAGTTCGCAGCCACTGCTTTTACTCACTGTGCCTTTCACAGATGGGAAATATCCATTTGCATATCAGTCTTTGTCCTGCCCAGGGGCAGTCCAGCACCGAAATACAATGGCAATTCCAATCTGAACGAGAGTGCCACCAGCAACCCCATACACGTGTTTCACCCTTGTTGGGGATCATCAGTGAGGTGAAGCTGATGCCTCTCTAAGCACAGCAACAAGGGTGAAACACGTGTATGGGGTTGCTGGTGGTACTCTCGTTCAGATTGGAATTGCCATTGTATTTCGGTGCTGGACTGTCCCTGGGCAGGACAAAGACTGATATGCAAATGGATATTTCCCATCTGTGAAAGGCACAGTGAGTAAAAGCAGTGGCTGCGAACTCTCAAGTGGTTAATAACCACTGAACAGGTTATCATGTCTGTTCTTGCGAGAGAGGGGCGCCCGCTACCTTTGTAAAACTATTTGTTAAGGAACCTGGGATTGGTAACCCTAGGTCTCCTGGGGGCAACCAGACGTGGTCTCCCTCTCACTGTGCTTAGAGAGGCATCAGCTTCACCTCACTGATGATCCCCAACAAGGGTGAAACACGTGTAATGGGTTGCTGGTGGTACTCTCGTTCAGATTGGAATTGCCATTGTATTTCGGTGCTGGACTGTCCCTGGGCAGGACAAAGACTGATATGCAAATGGATATTTCCCATCTGTGAAAGGCACAGTGAGTAAAAGCAGTGGCTGCGAACTCTCAAGTGGTTAATAACCACTGAACAGGTTATCATGTCTGTTCTTGCGAGAGAGGGGCGCCCGCTACCTTTGTAAAACTATTTGTTAAGGAACCTGGGATTGGTAACCCTAGGTCTCCTGGGGGCAACCAGACGTGGTCTCCCTCTCACTGTGCTTAGAGAGGCATCAGCTTCACCTCACTGATGATCCCCAACAAGGGTGAAACACGTGTATGGGGTTGCTGGTGGTACTCTCGTTCAGATTGGAATTGCCATTGTATTTCGGTGCTGGACTGTCCCTGGGCAGGACAAAGACTGATATGCAAATGGATATTTCCCATCTGTGAAAGGCACAGTGAGTAAAAGCAGTGGCTGCGAACTCTCAAGTGGTTAATAACCACTGAACAGGTTATCATGTCTGTTCTTGCGAGAGAGGGGCGCCCGCTACCTTTGTAAAACTATTTGTTAAGGAACCTGGGATTGGTAACCCTAGGTCTCCTGGGGGCAACCAGACGTGGTCTCCCTCTCACTGTGCTTAGAGAGGCATCAGCTTCACCTCACTGATGATCCCCAACAAGGGTGAAACACGTGTATGGGGTTGCTGGTGGTACTCTCGTTCAGATTGGAATTGCCATTGTATTTCGGTGCTGGACTGTCCCTGGGCAGGACAAAGACTGATATGCAAATGGATATTTCCCATCTGTGAAAGGCACAGTGAGTAAAAGCAGTGGCTGCGAACTCTCAAGTGGTTAATAACCACTGAACAGGTTATCATGTCTGTTCTTGCGAGAGAGGGGCGCCCGCTACCTTTGTAAAACTATTTGTTAAGGAACCTGGGATTGGTAACCCTAGGTCTCCTGGGGGCAACCAGACGTGGTCTCCCTCTCACTGTGCTTAGAGAGGCATCAGCTTCACCTCACTGATGATCCCCAACAAGGGTGAAACACGTGTATGGGGTTGCTGGTGGTACTCTCGTTCAGATTGGAATTGCCATTGTATTTCGGTGCTGGACTGTCCCTGGGCAGGACAAAGACTGATATGCAAATGGATATTTCCCATCTGTGAAAGGCACAGTGAGTAAAAGCAGTGGCTGCGAACTCTCAAGTGGTTAATAACCACTGAACAGGTTATCATGTCTGTTCTTGCGAGAGAGGGGCGCCCGCTACCTTTGTAAAACTATTTGTTAAGGAACCTGGGATTGGTAACCCTAGGTCTCCTGGGGGCAACCAGACGTGGTCTCCCTCTCACTGTGCTTAGAGAGGCATCAGCTTCACCTCACTGATGATCCCCAACAAGGGTGAAACACGTGTATGGGGTTGCTGGTGGTACTCTCGTTCAGATTGGAATTGCCATTGTATTTCGGTGCTGGACTGTCCCTGGGCAGGACAAAGACTGATATGCAAATGGATATTTCCCATCTGTGAAAGGCACAGTGAGTAAAAGCAGTGGCTGCGAACTCTCAAGTGGTTAATAACCACTGAACAGGTTATCATGCCTGTTCTTGCGAGAGAGGGGCGCCCGCTACCTTTGTAAAACTATTTGTTAAGGAACCTGGGATTGGTAACCCTAGGTCTCCTGGGGGCAACCAGACGTGGTCTCCCTCTCACTGTGCTTAGAGAGGCATCAGCTTCACCTCACTGATGATCCCCAACAAGGGTGAAACACGTGTATGGGGTTGCTGGTGGTACTCTCGTTCAGATTGGAATTGCCATTGTATTTCGGTGCTGGACTGTCCCTGGGCAGGACAAAGACTGATATGCAAATGGATATTTCCCATCTGTGAAAGGCACAGTGAGTAAAAGCAGTGGCTGCGAACTCTCAAGTGGTTAATAACCACTGAACAGGTTATCATGTCTGTTCTTGCGAGAGAGGGGCGCCCGCTACCTTTGTAAAACTATTTGTTAAGGAACCTGGGATTGGTAACCCTAGGTCTCCTGGGGGCAACCAGACGTGGTCTCCCTCTCACTGTGCTTAGAGAGGCATCAGCTTCACCTCACTGATGATCCCCAACAAGGGTGAAACACGTGTATGGGGTTGCTGGTGGTACTCTCGTTCAGATTGGAATTGCCATTGTATTTCGGTGCTGGACTGTCCCTGGGCAGGACAAAGACTGATATGCAAATGGATATTTCCCATCTGTGAAAGGCACAGTGAGTAAAAGCAGTGGCTGCGAACTCTCAAGTGGTTAATAACCACTGAACAGGTTATCATGTCTGTTCTTGCGAGAGAGGGGCGCCCACTACCTTTGTAAAACTATTTGTTAAGGAACCTGGGATTGGTAACCCTAGGTCTCCTGGGGGCAACCAGACGTGGTCTCCCTCTCACTGTGCTTAGAGAGGCATCAGCTTCACCTCACTGATGATCCCCAACAAGGGTGAAACACGTGTATGGGGTTGCTGGTGGTACTCTCGTTCAGATTGGAATTGCCATTGTATTTCGGTGCTGGACTGTCCCTGGGCAGGACAAAGACTGATATGCAAATGGATATTTCCCATCTGTGAAAGGCACAGTGAGTAAAAGCAGTGGCTGCGAACTCTCAAGTGGTTAATAACCACTGAACAGGTTATCATGTCTGTTCTTGCGAGAGAGGGGCGCCCGCTACCTTTGTAAAACTATTTGTTAAGGAACCTGGGATTGGTAACCCTAGGTCTCCTGGGGGCAACCAGACGTGGTCTCCCTCTCACTGTGCTTAGAGAGGCATCAGCTTCACCTCACTGATGATCCCCAACAAGGGTGAAACACGTGTATGGGGTTGCTGGTGGTACTCTCGTTCAGATTGGAATTGCCATTGTATTTCGGTGCTGGACTGTCCCTGGGCAGGACAAAGACTGATATGCAAATGGATATTTCCCATCTGTGAAAGGCACAGTGAGTAAAAGCAGTGGCTGCGAACTCTCAAGTGGTTAATAACCACTGAACAGGTTATCATGTCTGTTCTTGCGAGAGAGGGGCGCCCGCTACCTTTGTAAAACTATTTGTTAAGGAACCTGGGATTGGTAACCCTAGG
Organism: Ambystoma mexicanum; assembly: GCF_040938575.1. NCBI lineage: Eukaryota > Metazoa > Chordata > Amphibia > Caudata > Ambystomatidae > Ambystoma > Ambystoma mexicanum. The sequence continues at coordinate 647,152,064 of NC_090932.1, forward strand.
TCTCCTGGGGGCAACCAGACGTGGTCTCCCTCTCACTGTGCTTAGAGAGGCATCAGCTTCACCTCACTGATGATCCCCAACAAGGGTGAAACACGTGTATGGGGTTGCTGGTGGTACTCTCGTTCAGATTGGAATTGCCATTGTATTTCGGTGCTGGACTGTCCCTGGGCAGGACAAAGACTGATATGCAAATGGATATTTCCCATCTGTGAAAGGCACAGTGAGTAAAAGCAGTGGCTGCGAACTCTCAAGTGGTTAATAACCACTGAACAGGTTATCATGTCTGTTCTTGCGAGAGAGGGGCGCCCGCTACCTTTGTAAAACTATTTGTTAAGGAACCTGGGATTGGTAACCCTAGGTCTCCTGGGGGCAACCAGACGTGGTCTCCCTCTCACTGTGCTTAGAGAGGCATCAGCTTCACCTCACTGATGATCCCCAACAAGGGTGAAACACGTGTATGGGGTTGCTGGTGGTACTCTCGTTCAGATTGGAATTGCCATTGTATTTCGGTGCTGGACTGTCCCTGGGCAGGACAAAGACTGATATGCAAATGGATATTTCCCATCTGTGAAAGGCACAGTGAGTAAAAGCAGTGGCTGCGAACTCTCAAGTGGTTAATAACCACTGAACAGGTTATCATGTCTGTTCTTGCGAGAGAGGGGCGCCCGCTACCTTTGTAAAACTATTTGTTAAGGAACCTGGGATTGGTAACCCTAGGTCTCCTGGGGGCAACCAGACGTGGTCTCCCTCTCACTGTGCTTAGAGAGGCATCAGCTTCACCTCACTGATGATCCCCAACAAGGGTGAAACACGTGTATGGGGTTGCTGGTGGTACTCTCGTTCAGATTGGAATTGCCATTGTATTTCGGTGCTGGACTGTCCCTGGGCAGGACAAAGACTGATATGCAAATGGATATTTCCCATCTGTGAAAGGCACAGTGAGTAAAAGCAGTGGCTGCGAACTCTCAAGTGGTTAATAACCACTGAACAGGTTATCATGTCTGTTCTTGCGAGAGAGGGGCGCCCACTACCTTTGTAAAACTATAGAATGGGATGAGGTTCAAAATCATCTATACATTTTGAATGCTGAGCCTCCATCAGAGGAGGAAGCTGCCCAAGCAACCGGCAAGCCAAACGAAAACCCACAAGGGGGGAAACAGAAATAATGAAAGTGAAAAACATAGGAAGGAAGAGGAACCCTTTCGGAAACACCAGCCATGGGGGGGCTAGAGCTAAAACCTGTGGGCAGAACAAAGCCCACCACGCCCCAAAATCCACTATCCCATGCAGAAACTGTGGGAAAAACCAATACTCATGGGCAAAGGAGTGCTGGTATGAGCATAGCTGTGCCAACTGCAATGGGGACCACCCAGCAAACAGCTGCACCAGATTACCCTACAAAATCCCAAAAAAAAGAAGAGCAATGAGAATACTACCCCCACAGGTCTGACAGCAAGCAGAACTCCCATCAACCCAAATAATTTTAGTGGAGCATTGGCAAGCTATCCGGACAAAATAATCAGCACAGCCATCAGGCGGGGTTTCAAGGAAGGTTTCACTATTCCTTTCAGGGAAAAGGGTCTCGGAAAATCCCCAAGACCCTAGTCTCAGCCAGGGACAACCCCAAGGTAGTAAGAGAAAAAATAGAGAAATTACTACGGTGTAGGGGAGGTGCCAAGTTCGATTCACACTCCAACCACCCATTTTGAAGTACCAGGAACATTCACGCCGACATATGTGACATATGATGAACAAATACACCAGCAGAGAGCCGCAGTGGGGCTCTGCCCAGTGCCTATCAGAAGAACAGCACCTGTTGAGATAACGACACCTAAGAAAACCTGGACAGTAAGGTACCCATTGAGGAAACCATATCGACACATGTGACAGAATGACGATTGTCAGAATACAATACCTGAAGAAGCTAAGGAAATACTGAAGGAAGACGAATGGTGACGCCATAAGAACTCAGACTGACTCACATATAGAGGATATGATGACCTATGAATGATGGAAAAGAGACAAAACACCATGGATAAGTGACATCCTGAGCTTAAAGTGAAATAAGTGATGTCAAGATGTCAGGAAATTATACCACATGTGCAATAGAGATATTCAGTTAGTTTACACGTTTACAGGTGTATATATGCAAGGAACCACAAGAAAGCAAAGGAATCGTGAGGCTTGCTTATGCTTAGTAGTAAAATATATTGCGGCAAGCGCCACATGTATACATTTACCTCAAAGGAAGACTTTATATACGTATACTTCCATTATGCACAAAAGCAGAATCAACCAAAGGCTACTAACGGTCTCAAGAGGAGAGCTTCATGGCAAACAAATCGAGAATTAAAGACGGAGAGAAACTCAGACGAAGGAGCCCATGCCAAGAAGCCAAGTTCGTATCAGCTGGTATAGGCCGAAAGTGGAAACAATTTGTGCAAAGTAAGAACAGAATATCCTATTCAGAGAGGTCAAGATAAGCCACGGATGGCAGATGGCTGGCAGAATTAAATCAAATACATGAAATTGCATGAAGAATACAACGATTTCACGGTGTAAGAATCACGTGACCAGGCACACAGAAGGGACGAGACCTTCACACCCGCGCAAGGACCTTTTCCATAAACTAGCGTGTGCTGCAAACTCTCATCTCAGAACAGGTTATCATGCCATGTTCTTTCTGGAGAGGAACGCCTGCTACCTTTTTTGAAATATTTGCTAGGAACTTGGGGTTGGTCACCCTGAGTTACCTGGGGGCAACCAGGCGTGGACTCCCTGCTCACTGTGCTCAGAGAGGCAAAGCTTCACCTCACTGATGAGGCCCAACAAGGCTGAAACACGTGTATGGGGTTGCTTTTTGTACTCTTGTTCAGAGAGGAATTGCCATAGCATTTTGGTGCTGGACTGCCCATGTGAGCGGGACAAAGACTGATATGCAAATGGATATTTCCCATCTGTGAATGGTACAGTGAGCAAAAAGCGTGTGCTGCAAACTCTCATCTCAGAACAGGTTATCATGCCATGTTCAGAACAGGTTATCATGCCATGTTCTTTCTGGAGAGGAGCGCCTGCTACCTTTTTTGAAATATTTGCTAGGAACTTGGGGTTGGTCACCCTGAGTTACCTGGGGGCAACCAGACGTGGACTCCCTGCTCACTGTGCTCAGAGAGGCAAAGCTTCACCTCACTGATGAGGCCCAACAAGGCTGAAACACGTCTATGGGGTTGCTTTTGGTACTCTTGTTCAGAGAGAAATTGTCATAGCATTTCGGTGCTGGACTGCCCATGTGAGCGGGACAAAGACTGATATGCAAATGGATATTTCCCATCTGTGAAAGGTACAGTGAGCAAAAAGCATGTGCTGCAAACTCATCTCAGAACAGGTTATCACGCCATGTTCAGAACAGGTTATCATGCCATGTTCTTTCTGGAAAGGAGCGCCTGCTACCTTTTTTGAAATATTTTCCATAAACTATACTCCTTAACTTTCTCAGACCAAGAAGCAGTCTCGAGGCCAACCTCAAAGAAATAATTGACACATGACCACCGAGGTGATGATTGATTGTAGCAATAATTGGAGGGAAGGCAGGGGTGCGGACAAACTTCCTGCACTTGGCCGGCTATTCTGCACACTGCTAAGCAAGTGGAAAAGTATGAGTGGGGTTGATGCCAACCCAATCAGAGTGCACCAAGTAATCTATGGTCCTATAGTTAGTAGAACCAATGAGACGTTGTACTTTTAGTGATGTTTACAGTAGCCATTTTGAAGGAAGCGCTTTGTTGCTCCACCTGACATTGTTTATCCAATCCGCTCTCCCTGTATCTTATACACATATAGTGCCTATATTAAAGTTACCTTCATATAACCAATCAAGTTGCATGCTAAGTTTTAAGAGTTACACGTCAATGATAACGAGTTTTTAGTATAAATGTCATGTTTTTTTCTGAAATTAATTGGAGTTGAAGCAAGAAGGAAGATCAAGCGATTGCTGATATTCATGAACTTCCCGTTTTTTGTACTTGTCATTAAACGGACTCCCTTTGACAAACTATTGAGTTGTCATTATTGATTTGATGTGAGAGTATTAATCTAAATCCCCATCCATCTCGCGGGTGCTGCTACTCATCTTAAAGTGCTGTTTGGGAAACCCCCAGCTCTAATGGGCCGGCTGCACACTTGGTAGCAGAGAATGATGGTTCGATTAGAATCGATTAGATAAGACACCTGTTAGCCGTCGACATAAGTAACTCCGAGTCTTCGGCAATATCACAAGTCCTTTGCCATCCGGCTGAGTAGAACGAGAGGCTCCCCGTAGATAGTGGTTAGTTAAGTAAAAATCCTGCAAGTTAAGGTCTGAAGGAACCTGTGCTTTCCCCCACAAACCCCTTCCCACTTCTATGAGCAGCGGATCGATCGAGCAGCAAGGAGAGGCAGTAACAGAGTGAAAAAGACTAAATGCTTTGGCAAAAAAGTTGCATGCCTTAGAACAAGTAAGGGAAGGTAACGGAGGGAGGAGGGACAAAAATAACCTCAGAGTAAGAGTATAATGGATAGATAAGGGGAGAGATACCAGGAAGGCTACCCGAACAGAGAGGATACCGGGAGGATACCCGAGCTTGAGGATATGCCCAAATACCTACGCTTTAATATAGCGGTTAGAAAAAGCCTGCATTCAAAGTCCTGAATAAAATAGGGCGCTATAGGAAACCAAAATGATTAAAGATGTTTTTGAAAGGAATGGGCTTACATTCCATGTCGGAATAATGATAGGGGTAGGAGATTCATGTAGCCGGCCGGAGTCTGTCTAGTCTGTCGTGTCTGTCTACTGTTTTTTGGTTTTTCTTTCTTTCTCTGACTTCACGAAGTGAGAACATTTTTTGGGGGAAACACCATGAAAATTGTAAGATTATATAATTAGAATGTTGTATGACATGAATTGATGGTTGTTGATTGAAAAGGTGACAATAAATGTTTTGTGAAAAATGGGATTGGAGCTTGCAACGATTGGTGCTCACTCATATTGTTGATTTTGTTTGTGAAACGTAAGTCATAACCAAGTGTTACAGAAGGAAAGGATAAACAAATTTAAGTATGGAAGACACTACACCGTTAGTACACTTATGCAAACAGTTGCCAAAACATGCACCTAAGCTGAAAAAGTACAGTGCAGAATGGGTTAAAGGAACCGCGAACAAAATGTTTATGCCATGGCCCCAGGGCGGATCGCTATCTAAAACGGTCCTGAAACACATGACGACATATTTGTATGCCACGCACACCGGCAAAAAGTTAGATAAACGCCTAGCTACTCTAGAGCTTTTGAAGATGTACCAAGAGGAAAGAGAGGAGTAGCCGCCAGTAGACTGGATACTTAATGTATGCACAGAGGGGGGTGAAACGCCTTCTGCACCACCCACCCCGGCTGAAACAAAAATCGAAGCCATTCTAGATGAAGGATTATACCTGTTGAGGGAGATTAAAGCAGCCACAGGATATAGCAAACCGTCATATGAGTCACCTACACAAAGCAGTGACGAAATCCCAGACAAGGACAGAGGCAGAGATATTACCTCCAATGTCCTGAGGGACAAGGAGACACGTGAGAAAGGAGACGAAGCACAAGCAAGTACATCTCTAAATACGGGTAGAGAAGGAAAGAGATGAAAAGGAGATGAGGACAGAACTGATGAGATGGCATTCACAAAGAACGAATGGACGGGAGGTCAGATTCTATTGAAACTCGATGGTAAATGCATTGAGGATGTGAGGCAAAAGGAAGAGTCAGACAATTCAAAAAGGAAAGAGAAGGAAAAGGAAAAAGGATTGAGAGATGAAAGGATCAGGAAAAAAGATAGACAGAGACGAGAACAGTTGTATCGCGAAGAACAAGAGAAGAAATGCAATCATAATCCAAGAGCAACTAATGATCAGGACAGGCAAGAACAAAGGAGAATAGAAGAAGAGGAACACAAGGTACGGGAGAAGAGAATAAAAAGACATAGAGATGAGGAAATACAAAGGGCAAAATGATGAAGAGATATGAAGAGGCAGGAAGAAGATAGGGTTAGAGAGGAAGCAAGGAAGCGCAGAGAATTTGATGATGACATAGAACGCAAGCGAAAACAGAGAGCACGGGATCTTGACTATCTGGAAAAAGAGGTTAAAAAGCCTAATCCAGAAGTAGACTGCGAAGACATAGAAGAATTCTTTCCTGAGTACGATTCAGTACCAGGTATGTCCAGGCCAAATATGGAAGATGACTTCGACACCAGAAGCATCGGAGAGACGATCGATAGAATATATGATGAAATGGGGCTAGAACAAGTACCCCAAGGGAAAAGAGAAGACAAGCGTCTGGAGAGCACTCAGTTGTACGATACTGAGGACGCCTCCCAAAGTAGTAGAAATAGAGAGCTGTCCCTAGATAGGTTAACATTAAACAGGAACGAGGAGGAAGAGATAAGTTGCACGAGTTAGGCACAAACAATATCAGATGCTGAAAGAGAGGAATGTGAGGAGAGAGAAAAGATGAGAGGAGACGTGAAAAAAGCGCTCCTTTGGTGGAAAGGGAATCAGATGGTCAGATTCTAGTGGATCTGCACCTAAGACATCAGAGTCAGCCACACAATCAGACCGACCCGAAGGAGTATCTTACGGTCAGAGAGGGGTGTCTCCACCACCCTATGTGAGCAGACTAAGGATATTGCCGGGAAGACGGCGATGCGGGAACATTACCCCTGCGGTAGACAGGAAAATTATCAGAGAGGAAAAGGAGTGCCATGTGTCACAATTTCTGTTGCTCGAGAAAGATGGAACGAGGCCAAAGTATATACCCTGGCCACACATGGTTAGAGAAAATCTGAAGAATAAGCTTCTAATGTTGCCGTCGGGAGCCAGAAAATGGATACATGAGTTAGAAAAAATTACGGGATGGAACATGTTAGCTATCAGGGATATTAAGGGTCTTTTAATCGCCAAACTTGGTGATAGAGCTGACGATGTGTCGACACATGCAGTTTACCCTGGTGTGACCACAGTTAATACTGCACATGATGGAGCACCGTTTAACAATTGCAGAGCCGCGGTATGGAAAGCATTACGATTGTTATACCCAGACACTTCTCACATGGGAGCTATAATGACACGTAAAATTAAGGAGTCAGAGGATCCTTTACTTTACATCCAGAATTTCCAAGACACGTGGGTGCTGGAAACTAGTGAATCTTGGGGGAAATCCATACCGTGTTTTACTATATATTATGCCAAGGGCTGCCAGATCAAGTACAGAAGCAGCTCAAGAAATTGGTAGGAATAGAAGCCAAACCTTGGTCTGAAATACAGTTAACCATAGCACACTATTGCAGACTGCTGCAGGAGAAGAATCGCAAAAAAGAGGCTACACGAAAAGTTGAAGAGGCAAAATTAGTGCAGAAAAAATTGGAAAAATATGCCATTGAAGGGGCAATGATAACCAATCCAGACAGATCGAACATGCAGCAGGTCAATGATCATTAATGTGTTTTACCCGAGGCGAAGAGGCCTTCGAGGAAGAGGATGGCAGAGTAATCAGGGAGGTTTTCAGAGTAATAAGGGAGGTTTCCAAAACCTGCAAACCGGTCAAATGGGCAAATAATCAGACCGCCTCCAATATGTTGAACGTGTGGGATGACTGGGCATCTAGCACACACATCCAGAAGCCAAGGCATGGTGCAAAATGACCTAGGAACAAGAGTAGGGATGGTGAATCCACCTGTGTTTTTACAGCAGGGTGGAAATGGAGTTGTACAGAATCACACGGTGCAGCAGCAAGCACCGGGAGCACAGCTAAGCTTGCAACCTCAGAATATGACACATTTTCCGCAAGGACAGTCTCAACAGTCGCCAATGCAACTGTCACAAACAACAAGTACAGGACAGGTACTGAATTCAAGAATAAGAAATAACACTGGTGATGTAGGAAGTCCATTCCCTCAAAATGGGACAAAGTTATATATGGACTAGGACAGCTCACTGGGAAACCTGATTTGTTCTATCTTTTTTTTTAATTGTCTTAGCTAAATTTAATCAACTTTTCAATATTCTTTTTACAAAACATAATACAAAGATCATAAAATTGAACAAGAAAATCATAAAGTAAACAATCGATTTTTCAAACATCATAAAATATCAATATCAATATATAACATAAAATTCATATTTTTTTCCCTTCTGCTTAAAATACCACAATTATCAATTGCCACATATGACTCATTTACTCTCCAAATTCAGTGCCTTCAAGGAATTAACCATCGCTATCTATATTGCAATTTTCCCCCGAGCACAATAGATATGACCAACGTAACTCATGATCTAAACGGCCATTTATAGGCACTACTGTTCTAAATTGAAGCATTCTTAAATTTATTAAGGCCAGAATATCTGAAAAAAGATGTTCATGTGTTTCTTCTGAATTTTGATCAGAACAAAACCTACAATAATTCAGCTCAATAGGTAGCAATTTACGTCTCACTTGTACTTGTCTTGTCGCCCACAAGTAAAAACGTATTCTTAAAAAAGCACATAGAAAATGTACTAATGGAGATTTTAAAAGATAGGATTCCATAACTTTAACATTCTTTGGCCAAAATCTGAAGTCACAATTTTGCTTACATTGTAAGCATTGTGCTCGAGTAGCAATCCAGTCACAACAATAAATAAATGCTTTTGCTTTATCAGGATTTGTGACTAATATTTCAATAGATACACATGAATCTACAAGAACAGAATACACTTTGTCTAACCATATTCGTGGAAATGTATGACCTGAGGTAAACATATAAGTCGAAATAGTTTTTAACATCTTGTTAGATTGGGTAGAAATAAGACACTTAGAAATAATGCACAAAGGCGCCAATGATATAGAGCATGGAGGGAGATCAAGCCCAATTCATAACGGAGCCAAGGCCCCGACACACATTGTGGTAGATGTAATATAGTACGCCAAAATGTCGCTTCTAATTTGTCAATTTTAGCGATTTGCCAAATTGGTAGGGTTTCAACACCATAAAGTAAAGCGGGAATAGTCTTTTGGGTCAAATATAATATTGCAGGTTTTAAGGTAAACTTGCCATATCGGAATAACAAGATCTTAACTTGTAATATGGCAGTATTTAATTTTTGCTCCATGCTCATTTCATGGCCCTTAGGATTCATATTACCTTCAAAGGTCATTCCCAAATATATATATGTATGGACTGTTTCTAACTTTGATTTGTTAATATACCAATGATACCTATTGCGATTACTTTTAAGAGCTGAATAAGTCACAATCTGTGGTGTTAGTATTCATTTTTAGTTGGTTCATCTCTAAGTAGGCATTAAATATCATAAGCAACTTTTGTAGAACTACAGGCGTTTCTGAAATAAGTACAATGTCATCCGCATGCATTACATTTGTAATAGTTCTTCCATTTATAATAGGCAAATCTGCTGATATATTTGCAAAGAACTGTTGAAGGTCCTGCATTAAAATAATTAAATATAGCAGACGCCAATAAGCATCCTTGTTTAAGGCCTCAAGCAGTTGAAATAGGGGAAGATAATAACCCCTACAATGTAAGGTGGATCCGGACAAAGGTATCTGAGTGAAATGCATGGATAATGTCATGAAGTGAGGAAGGACATCCATCTCTCTTTAATTTGTCCATTAAAAGTACACGTGAAATCGAGTCGAATGCCACGTGCAAGTCCACAAAAGCAAAAAAAAATGATTGTTTAGTTATTTGGCATTGATGCTTATTGGCATTGAGGGTAAGTAGATTAATCTTTGTTCCCAAACCAGCAACAAACCCAGTATGTTGCGGGTCTCTTAAATTGGCCTCCTTTGTCCATGCATTAAAATCACGCAAGACTAGTTTTGCAAATAATTTGCCTGGCGCGTCTACAACACTATGGGGCGGTAGTTTTTGCAGATTAGTGCGATCACCTTTTTTATATACCGGGACAATAATAAAGGTCTTCCAAGAATCAGGAATAATTAGCCTTTCTAAAATTTGATCAAAATTTTATAAAGAATTATCGCCCAGTAATGTGAATCAGCTTTAAGAATAACATTATGTAGGCCATCCGGGCCTGCAGCTCTCGAAGAGCTTAATCTCATAACAAAATCTTCGATAATTTCAGGAGAGCGTTCAGTCTGCCATCTAGATGTAGAACTTTTCACGTGACCTGCCGACTCAAATTCTCTATCCGCATATAGGGCAGTATAATGTGATACGCATTGCTTCTCTGAAACCGCAGTAGTTTGAGCATTCGCTTGATTCTGGGCTGTCTGGCCATTAAGAATCCCCCAGATCTCAGTTGAATTTTTGCTGGCTATAATCTTAAACATCTGTTCGCTATCATGTTGGTAGATGAGTGCTCAACGGCCACGCAGCGAGTTTTGATATTTACATTTCGCCGATTGTAGGGTCTGAGCTAAATTAGATAAGTTTGCGGCTAATATATGCCTTTTTTCTCTACTGTATACCGCTTTTCTTCTTTTAATTTCTGCATCGAATATATGGGCATGATTAACTTTATTCCATCCCATGGTTGTGATAGTATTTTTAAATGGCTCTAGGAGATCTGGATAATGAATCAGAGCTCGGGAATGGATATTAAGATCAATTATCCGGTCAAATTCAGCTAATTTTGGTTGTCACTATTTTAGCGAAGTTTTAGCACTGTTGGTTACCCCCTGCTGATTCAGCCACTTGCGTTTAATTCTATCAGACACCCAACAAATATGCACAGATAGTAGGTTATGGTCAGTATGCGTTTGTGGTATCACTCTGAACGAATGAGTATTAACGAATAATCGTTGATCCACATACATGTAATCAATGGTGCTAGTTGAGGCCTCACGATGCCAGGTATGTTGTGCCGGAATATATCCCTCAATTGCACCATTGAGCATACAAAAGTTTCTATCCATCATAAAATTAGACCATCTGGTTGCTTCTCTTAATTTACTCTTGGATTTACTGGACAAAGAGTCAAGATTTATGTCACCAACTACAATAGAATCGGTTATATCAGCTGTCATCATTATGATGTCCAGTAACCTTGCTAATCCTGAATAAAAAGCTTCATCCACTAGGTCAATTGGATTACGGTAAATGTTCACAAACGCAATCACATGTTGTGCACATCTAATTTTCACCAGTTGGATGTAGGAACTAGGATTGTCCCATGGTTCAATGGTTACCCCTAGACTTATATTTACGCCCACCACCATTCCTGAGGATGGACTACCTCTAGAGCCAGAATTTGCTGGAAGAAGAACAACGTCATAGTTGCCCAAACAGGGTTCTCAATGTAGCAAGTCTCTTGTAAAGCAATTATATGAAATTGGTGGGGGAAGTTTTTAATAGAAGATTGCAGGTGGGAGTGCCCACGTGTAGTCCAACTTGCAACTCTAAAAGATGATGGCTGAGATAATGTTAGTGGTTACCCCAAGGGCTTTGGTGGGACATCTATTCTTCCCTCTAGACGAGAGCCTGGATATATTTTGTCTCTGGGATTTTCATATTCTCCTCTTAATGCTAATCGCTCAGGATCTTGGGCAATCAAAAATCCTATTTTATTATCCGTTGTGGTGTGGGCTGAACAAACGAGATGGAGTGGCCATGAATCGAGGAGTCTGTTAAACTATCACTTCGATCAACATTATGATTACGGATTATAGAAATCGGTGACTCGCACTACCTAGCATAGGTAGATAAGTCAGGTTCCTCTGTACTTTGTATTGATAGAGTTGAAGACTGCTGGCTCATAGCATGATGCTCCCACCTACGTGCTGATTTAACAATAGAAGGAAATGGTATCGTCTGACAATTCGCGTTGGCCTTCCCTCGAAAGCACTGGCTTATCAACAGCACCAATGCGCGGGATGCATTGTTTGGGGTCTGTGTGGTTACCAAGCTTTGGCATAGACAGAAATAAAGGTTTAGCAAGTGCAGACCGCACCAGTGTTAAAATTATTGGTTTGCGCACCACCTGCACTAGCTGAGTGAAAGAAAACGCATTGGCAGAAGGAGAAATCGTCTTAGTTGACGGTTCCTCGAGAATCAATCAAAATGATGGGCAAAGATATACAGGCGCTGCTGTAATGAAGCACACTGCAAATTGAGAATTTCGAGTACTCATTAGTGCACGACTACCATCTCATTATTCAGCACAAGCTGCAGAATTATTGGCGCTGATGCTCGCAATTGAGAATCACGCAGACCAGGAAGTGACGGTGTACAGTGACTCCGCCTATGTGACATCAACAGTGCACGCAGGCCTAGCGCCCTCAAAAAGGAGGGGCTACCTCAGAGCGGACGGCATGCCAGTGCAGCAGGCAGCCTTAATGGACAGGCTCACTAAGGCACTACAACTCCCAGTGGGCATAGCAGTCGTGAAATACGCCGCCCACACAAAAGGGACAGATTTGATCTTGCGAGGAAATCAGGCAGCAGACGCGGAAGCCAATCGTGTGGCAATCAAAGATGAAATATTAATGAATGTGGAAATAACTGATGTACATGAAGAGAATGATTTTTGCACGAAGTGATCCTGAAAGTTATGTTAACATGGGGTGAACCAAGCTAATGGAGCTCCAAGGGGAGGCACCACAGGAAGAAAAAACTCTTTGGAAGTGGCAAGGGTGTTCTTTAAACCCCTCCGAAGGCTTGTGGTGACAAGACAGCACTGGTAAACCAGCGATGCCTATAGCCCTATTGAAAATAGCACTGGAAAAGTTACACTACCCAGCGCACATGACAAAAGAATATCTAGCAGCAAAGCTTGCTGAAAACTGGTTTATACCGAACTTAGCAGAGCACGTTGCATTTTTTATGGTGAACTGTATAATCTGCCAACAGTTCACGGCTGGGCATACACTACGAGTAATTAGAGAAGCCCTCCCAAGGCCAAATGCACATTTTCAGCACTTGCATGTCGATTATGTCATCATGATTCAAGTATATAACGGGTACAGGTATCTAATTGTTGTGGTGTGTCCATTCTCTAGATGGATAGAAGCAGGGCCATGTACACACCCAGACTCTACCTGTGTGGCCAAATTCTTGGTAAGGGTGGTATTTCCCAGATGGGGAGTGTGTGAGGTCATGAGGTCAGACAATAGTCCTCACTTTGTTAATGTAGTATTTGAACAGATTAGCTTGTTGCTTGGTATAAAGCACAAGTTTCCGTCGGTGTATCATCTTCAAGGGAACGGAATATGCAAGAAGCTCAATGGCTTGTTAAAGGAAAGGATAGCCAAGTTGAAGCTTACTCTAAAGAAGGGATGGTTGCACCGCCTTCCACTGGCACTGTATGCACTCAGAAACCAGCCTGGTTCTGAACATCATCTCACGCCGTACGAAATAGTGACAGGCAGAAGGATGCACACACCGTTGACACCCCGTGACAGAGCTAGATGTGATGCTCAGCCAACAGGGGAAGTGTTAGGATCAGAAATGCAAAATTACTTGAATTGCATGACATCTTGTTTTACTGTAATTTCAGGACAGCTGCGGCAATGACAAGAAAAGTGCAGGGGTGCACAGAACACAGATGGAGATACTGCAACAAACAAAATTCAAGGTTTTTGTCTACCACAACTGTTCCCTGGAGACACGGTTCTGGTGAGAAATCACACCAGAAAGAAGTGGGACGAGCCAAGGTTCAACAGACCATTCAGAGTGGAGGACGTTACTCCATCTGCAGTCAAGCTACAGGGAAGAAGAGCTTGGATATTTTTAGGGGATATCAAGCCATACAACGGAAGAGACCCTCTGCCCGCACCCCAACACGTGGAGACTACAGACGACGGGGAAGAACCACAGCACATGCAAACAAGATCCATGACGAGGAAGAGGACGCATGACCAGCAAAGCAAAGGCAAATAACTTTTGTGCAAAGTTGTGGCTTAATTTGGACATTTCCTCTGAGCAAAAAGGGGGATAAGGACATAGATATGGACACTCTGTGCATCCTAGTTGCAGGGTGAAGTAGAAAGTTACACGTATAAGCCACAACATAGTCAGCTGACTTTGAACTTTGGACTGAGGCACACTAAAGCCTTGATAAAAAAAAGGATATGCCAAATTTTGATAAGAGGTCTCACAGTATCCAGACTCTTTTAACAAAGACACACAGAGACCTTGTTCGGACTCACTTATGGTGTTGCGCAGTAGTGACATCACCAAAGACGTATTAAGTTACTTTGAAATAGTATTAAGGTCATATCCGTCATTAGTGGGAAGGCTCACTAACAACACTGAATTTCTTAAGGATCCTGAGAACGAAAAAGACAATAAGGAGGCTGCTCACAGTAATCGCTGAGCAGTTCCTCTTGCTTCCGGAATACAGGGAAGAAAAGACAAATGCCCCGTGTCTCCAGAAGATAGCAGATTGGCAAGCAACGTCTTCTTCCACAAAACTGAGGATTTTCCAGAGCTTGTGGGGAGACCTGCCGGTGTTGACGTCCTCACCTTCATCTGAGATCCAGCAAACTCTACACAGATGGGCATGTTCCTGCATAGTATTGTAATCCAGGTTGAACTTTCTAATCATCAGCAGAATTATCTGAGAAGATTTTAAACTTTCCGCCGAGGGACAGATCGAGAAGGGTTGCCAGAAAACTTCTCTCTTGTTTATGCTGACAAGGACAAGACATGTATTCTGGAATAAAACAGATAAGAGGAATCGACTGGGAGCTTGTTTATTTTGAACACGCACAGTAAAGACTTGCTGAATGTATTGTTTTATTTGACTAGGACAATCATTCCAGTACCTGCAACTTGCAAGCAGAGATAACAGAATCCAGAGATAACACAATTTCCTAGAATGTATTAAAGCGTTAGTTTCATTTCCTTAAATGATCGAGATGGGCAACCACACTAGTAATGTTGTCATCCCTCAGGAAGAGAGACGCAGCATTGTCCCGGAACTAAGTGTTGTAGGTTAACCTATAGAGGAATCATGTACCTATGCATTATATTCACCATTATTTTACTGTCACTGACAATTCGAACTGCATTTTTTATTGGTGCACAAAGCGTTCTGATTCCAGTGCACCCACCTAATGATGTACGCATGAAACCCACAAAGGCACCCAGACCCTGCATAGTCATTCCAATCCCTAGAAGTTCTGATAGAGGAATGAGTGAACTAGAAATGGATGTGATTAGCATGACACGCACACACTTTTGGTAAAAAACCAATTGATAAGTCAGAGACAGGGTCGGCAGAGCAATCATGAGAAAAAGTTAATGAAAAACACACACATGCAAACGACGAATGCACATACACCAGGCCTAGTGTCAATAGCTGCAGAACCACAGGCCAAAGAATGGGAGAAGATTGGACAACCAATGATGAGAAGCTCCACTACAAGTGAGGTCAAAAGACAAATGGAGACAGCTGAACTTTTGAAAAGACAAGAGGACAAGGAAAGAATTACCAGACTTTCTCATACTCGAATGGTACAAGTGAAAAGGCCTGGATCATTAATGTAAATACCTGAGAATCCTCTAGCAAGAAGGAACTATACGGATGTGTTCAAAGATGTAGTTATAGCAAACTACATGAAAACTTTGAGAACCAGGAGGAGCACACAAGAAGACAACAGCAAACTAAACGACTACCTGGACAGCACAGCACACTTGGGAAATAACATATGGTACCAACATATGAAAGAAGTTGGACGATGCAATTCTGAGGAACAATGTTTCGTCTGTGTACTCTTACCATACAGCATGGGGAAATCGAAGATCTTCATAGCTCTGGAAATCGATGTCCTGACAGCACACTGCCTATCTCACATAGCCATGTGCAAGACCAGAGGCAAGTTCGTGGGAAGTGATGCTCCACTTAAATGGGCAACCGAAGCAACTTATCCAAATGAAGACGATTATGTCCAGGACATAGAGACAAGAAACAATGGAAAAACAAAGAACATTGTGATCAGATATGAGAAGCCTGGAGTTAAAGGAGCAGAGACCAGAAGAGAGGCGAACCAAAAACTGAACGTTCAAGGAAAAACTCCAGAAGAAGCTCGAAGTTGGAAGAACAGAGGCCAAATGCAGATTTGGGGAACAGTACTTTCACCAGACGGATGGGAGAAACGAGTAGTGATCTGTAGAGCATGGATGGTCATAGGGCGTTACCAATGTACCATTGACATAGTACAAAATGGATGCAAGCCATTATGGCCAAAGCTTGCCAAACTATTGGCATGGGTCGAGGACAGAGGAGGACTCTTGCAGATCGTGCCATTGGATAGTCCAAAATTCTGATTCAGGAATAATGATACAAGGAAAATGGGAGAGAATCAGAACTGTGGACGAGTCTTTGACGCTCAAGGAATGGTACATGGAACTGCAGTGATCATGGATCATTATTGGGCATGTGGACCCAAAGCATATATCAGATTGCCGAAGAATTGGGGAGGTATATGCACACTGGTGAACGTCCATGTTCCAGCATTGGTGATTCCAAAAAGTGACCTGAATATTAACAGTTCCTGAAAGCAGATGCTCACCTGAGGAAGAAGAGATCTTTCAAACTGATGAACCGAATGAAGAGAGAGAATTACTTTTCTGCCTAATCAATAGAAGCCTTTGATGCGATTCCATATGAACACAGATTGTTCAGCCAGACCTCATCCGTGTTCACAACAATCTTCATGCCAAGAATTCAGGTTGTGGCAAATACTAAATGGTTGGAGATAACCAGATGGGAGTTGCTGCAGACCAACAACACGACTATAAAAGAATTCAATGCAATCAAGGAAGAGTTAAGGGCGATTCGACTAATGACTCTCAAGAACAGATATGTCCTTGACATCATCACAGCTATGGATGGAGGAGTTTGTGCAAAAATTGGAGAATCATGTTGCACATTTATACCATCACACAATGACGAAAATGGAACTTTAACAGAAGCTGTAGGGATGCTGACAAAACTACAGAATCAAATGATTTATTGAAACCGACGAAGTTGATGATGACAGTTGGTTTGGATTACTATTTTCATGGGTTCCACAGTAGATGGCGGATGCATTCAAATTCCTAGGAGCCCTGTTGGTGATGATATTGCTTGGATTCTGTGTTATCAAGATAATAATCTCACAATGCCAGAAAACTGCAAAAAGGGCCATAGGAATGAAGATCATGATTGATGTCGAGTCAGGGTGGAAGCCTAAAGTCCTGACTGATGAAGAAATAAGAGACTTTGTGAAGGCCCGAATTTACACACCAGAAGGAACAAAGTTTCGATATCCAAGAAAACATAGAAATTAAGTTGGAAGAGGGATCTATTGCTGTCCAAGTGGACAATGTCAACTAATGACTTGGAACAAAGATGAGCATCTGAGAACAGCAGTAAGCTTGAAGGGAGTCATAAAGATATGGGCCCCGAAGACATATTTCTTCAAACCTTTATGTCTGGATCCAGAGGATGAAGTAAAAGTGGATCCAGAGGACGAAGCAAAGGTGAATACCAAGGAAGAAGTGAAAGTGGTTGATGAATCGCCCAGAGGGGGGAGTGAAGAGGAGGTGCCAAGCTCGATTCATACTCCAACCACCCATTTTGAACTACCAGGAAAGTTCATGCCGAGATATGTGATGTATGATGAACAAATAAACCAGCAGAGAGCCACAGTGGGGCTCTGCCCAGTGCCTATCAGAAGAACAGCACCTATTGAAATACCGACACCTGAGAAAACCTGGACAGTAAGGTACCCATTGAGGAAACCATATCGACACATGAGACAGAATGACGATTGTCAGAATACAATACCTGAAGAAGCTAAGGAAATACTGAAGGAAGACGAATGGTGACATCATAAGAATCCAGACTGACTCACATATAGAAGATATGATGACTTATGAATGATGGAAAAGAGATGAAACACCATGGATAAGGGACATTCTGAGCCTAAAGTGAAATAAGTGATGTCAAGATATCAGGAAATTATACCACATGCGTGGTAAAGATATTCAGTCACATATACACGTGTACATATGCAAGGAACCGCAAGAAAGCAAAGAAATCGTAAGGCTTGCTTATGCTTAGTAGTAAAATAGATTGCGGCAAGCGCCACATGTATATATCTACCTCAAAGGATACTTCCACTGTGCACAAAAGCAGAATCAACCAAAGGTTACTAAAGGTCTCAAGAGGAGAGCTTCATGGCAAACAAATCGAGAATTAAAGGCGGAGAGAAACTCAGACGAAGGAACCATGCCGAGAAGCTAAGGTTGTATCAGCTGGAATAGGCTGACAGTGGATACAATATAAGCGAAGTAAGAACAGAATATCCTGTTCAGAGAGGTCAAGAAAAGCCACAGATTGCAGATGGCTGGCAGAATTAAATCAAATACATGAAATTGCATGAAGAATAAGATGGTTTCACGGTGTAAGAATCATGTGACCAGGCACACAGAAGGGACGAGACCTTCACACCCGCGCATGGACCTTTGCCATAAACTATACTCCTTAACTTTCCCAGACCAAGAAGAAGTCTTGAGGCCAACCTCAAAGAAATAATTGATACATGACCACTGAGGTGATGATTGTAGCAATTATTGGAGGGAAGCCGGGGGTGCGGACGAACTCCCTGCACCTGGCCGGCTATTCTGCATGCTGCTAAGCAAGTGGAAAAGTATGAGTGGGGTTGATGACAACTCAATCATAGTGGACCAAATAATCTAGGGTCCTATAGTTAGTAGAACCAATGAGACGTTGTACTTTTAGTGACGTTTTGTATGTGATTTCAACCCGGCACACCACCTAAGTCAATGCCTAGCGCATGATGCGCACCTGAAACCCTTAATTATTTATTTATGTCTATAAGTTCTTTTATTTCTGAATGATGTACCAGTTATATCACGCCCCTCTCTTTGAATCCCCCCCGGTCACACTGAACCAGGAAGCAGGCTGGTTTGCAAAGTTAAAATATTTATTTATGGATTTCAAAATATATATATCACACTATTTTAATGGTTATACAATGATCACCAATGGGGTGATGTCGCACTAACAATCTCTTTAATCAGAAGGAGTAATGATGGGAAGAATAATGCAGCACAGAAATAATACTTTTGTGTGGGTTCAATCAAAATGCAATGTGTTTACTCTTTCCCACTGCACACTACTCAATCCCCCTAATATGCAATATAAAGAGATTGAAGGAGAGAAAACAGGTTTCAGGAATACAGAATTCAACAAAATAGTATCAATCCCAAATTCCCCCCAGCAAACACAGAGAGACAAACAGGAATGATTGCATATTTGTCAAAAATGGTTTTAAAGTTGGCTTTGCATGAATGGTAAAAACACTGAAAATGGATTTAATCAACTACAATTGTTTCAATACTAGTGGGAGCCGCTTTGTATGGGTTCAGACAAACATTAGCAATGATTATAGAGTAACTAGCAAGTAGAAAACTTAATTTTGAGTTTGTGTGCAATGAACAGCTATTTCACACGTTATAGATTTGAGCCAAAGGAAAAATTTGCAGCAAACGTTTCCGTGCGCTGTAAGTGCGATTGCGGAAAAACTATGAGATGCGGTTTTGGGTTCATTGGAAAGCTTATGATGTTAGCTTCAAGTAGACACTTAAATTTATGGAGGTTTTTGTGGAGGTTGTTTTTTCAGAAAGAGGCAAAATTGCAAAACAAGAATGCGCTTTTAAAATTACAAACAAGATTTCTTACCTTGGGATGGACTGTGAAGATGCAAACTACACGACAGCACAGCCACCAGCCCAGGATATCTCTGGTTGGTTTTGCCTGCCGAGACGCTCGCCTTTCTTCAGAAAATATATATATCAGCGCAAAGATGATTTTAACCCTACTATTACAAAAGGATTATAGGATAAGAGAACGAGTTCAGGCAGGATAAAAAAGAATTTCTAACAATGCATTTCTGGATATAAGAGAGGATGGGTTTGGATAGGGATGACTTACGGACATTACATTTGCTAGTGACAGTCCTATACTAAGGATACTCACTACCAATGTTTGAATGGACCCGTCAGGGATCTGGTCGGGGATACTTTCTGGGACAGACTACTGGGCACCGGACTGGTCTGGTCAGCGATCAACAAGGCCCTCTGGACACTTCACGGTGGGACTGAACTGGATCTGCTCTAGTTCTGGTTCACAGCTATCTGGTCACAGCTATCTGGTCACAGCGCGGCTCTATTGGGTTGGATCTTTGGATTCTGGCAATAATTCATAGCAAGAAAGCAACTACAGCACAGCCAGGCTGTTCTTTGGTTCCCCTTAGAGGTCTGGGGTAAAATCTGGTTTCTGGATTTTTAAAGGCCAAGCTGAGAATGGTTCAGCTTTGGAAATGGGCCTTTCTGCTTTCAAAGTTTCTGGAGTCCGGAATATAGATTTCTCTTGCAAATTGCTCCGCCAGCAATCGGTTTGTGGGTGAATGTCTGTGTTTCTAGGCCCTAAACTGTCTCTATTTATGTATTTACTAAAGGGGTGGGTATGCTGAATTGTCCCAGGCACACCCCCTAGGTAGTCCATTGGTTAGGGTTTTTCCTCTCCCTTGATTGGAGAAGAAAACAGATTGTCATCATGACGATGTGTTTTATGATCTAGGGAAAAACCTCCCCTTTGTTTTTGCACATGAAATCTACTTTTCATATAATACATATTTACCATTTAACAAACTTGATATCAATAGCATATCTATATCACATATTTTGTGGAGCAAGTATCAATCCAAGCCCCGTCGCTGTGAGAGCTTGGGCCTGGATTTGGCAATTTTTCACACTTTTGGTCCGGGTCCCAATGTCTGATTTGTCCACAATTTTAGACATATGTGCGCATGATATCTGGGCATAATCATATGACGTTTCATGCTTCTGACATCAATACAATTGCTACAAAACCCGATTTTCCACTACGCCTTCTCAGAACATCGCACAGAGTTCTGAGTCCTTTTAAACTGTGCACCAAAAATTCACATTTCACAATACTGTAATTTTACAATTTTTACAAATTTGAACAGTCCTTTGTCAGTCCTTTTCAAAAATATACTTTTCTGTGCTTTAAGAATCAACAAAAATGTCTGTTCCCGCCCCCAAAGTTTCTGGTGGCTCAAGAGCAATCCCCACCTTCTTCCTCTAGCAGGGGCTACTGTTGACACTTGAAATCTGCATATGCTTTCAGCCAAGGAAGTCCTTTGTGTCTCCCAGGAGCAGCAGCCTAAATCTCCTCCCCTCTTCATCAACACCTGAATGTGATTTCCTGGCTTTTGGTGGGAAGCAGGAGAGGTGCCTTTAGTTGGGGCAAGCTGGGGAATTTGCTTTGTAGTTTTTTGGGCTTGCATCAGGTTACTTTAAAACTCATTTTATAAAATGTTTCTTTGATGAAAATAAACTTACAATTTTAAAACAGGCAAACAGAACTCTACCTCCAGTCTTCAAAATATAGAGATTAAATAGTTGCAAACTATATTTCGAAGGGATTGTGTCCTCCGACGTATTCCTTATCTTAGATAGAAATCCTTCAGCTTTGCTGGCCTCGGAAAATTTTTTCGCCAGAGGGCGCTGCGCGTCGATGATCGCCGAGTCGATGACCCTCGACGGCCTCCGTGCCGACGTCGACGTCATCCTGCCTATAAAGGCCGCGCGCAGCGTCCGTTGCTCAGTTCCGTTTTTCCGCGCTTCGTTGTGCCTCGGAACACCGTTGCTCAGTTCTCGTCAAGATAACGTATATAATAACTACTATTTAC
This sequence comes from Ambystoma mexicanum, assembly GCF_040938575.1. Lineage (NCBI taxonomy): Eukaryota > Metazoa > Chordata > Amphibia > Caudata > Ambystomatidae > Ambystoma > Ambystoma mexicanum. The sequence continues at coordinate 647,173,836 of NC_090932.1, forward strand.
CTCGATATCGATGGCATCCTCCTCCGACCCGACGACCCCTCGGTCCGGTTTCAAAAAGTGCCGAGACTGCGGGAAGAAAATGTCGTTGACGGACCCTCACAGGGTCTGTTTGTGGTGTCTGGGAATCACGCACCAGAGTTCGGAGTGTGAGGAATGCCTTTCCATGACGGCGAAAGCCTTGAAGGAGCGTAGGGGGAAGCTCGAGAGAGGTAGGTCAACTTTAACTTCCTCGAAAGCTTCTTCGGTAGAGTCGAGACGTTCGTCTCCTCACGATAAAAAACACTCTCGATCTAGATCACGAAGTGGCTCCCACCACTCGTCGACATCGAGACACTCGAAGAAGAGACGTAGGAGATCCCCTTCGTCATCTTCGTCGAGTTCTCCTGAGAGAGTTCATTGCCCCACAAAACGCAGCTCGCAAGCTGAGTGGGAGGAATTCAGGAAAAAGATGCTAAGCGTCTTCGAGAAAGCGGCCTCGTCCCCCTCGAAGACAGCTGAGGGTGATACCCCGGGTAAAAAACCCAAAAAATCTAAACGCCGCGAGTCGCAGTACCCGGCGGAAAAGTCAACCCGAAAGCGCCTCGAGCCATCGGGAGATAAAGCATCATCGACGCCATCGTCGAAAACTCCTTCGAAACAGAGGTCGGCGCCATCGACGCCGTTGTCGAAGGATTCATCGGCGCATCAGTCGATCGAGTCGACGCCGACGTCGACGCCGATATCGACGCCGGTGAAGGAAAGAACCACGGCTACTCCACAGCCAACGGTTAGACAAAAGACCTCCGACTCGACGCCGAGAACGTCGACGTCGTTCTCGAGCAGGACTCCGATCCTTTCGAGTTCTTCGAGGCCTAGTACACATTTCTCGACGCTTTTCACGGCGCCTTCGAGTACTTTCACGTCGGTGTCGACGACATCGACGTTTTCAAGGCCTGTGATGATGGCTCCTTCTGCATTGGAAATGGGGTTTATACCATTCCAAAAACCAATGTATCCCCCTTTAACCTCGATTTTTGAGGAAAGGGAGGATTCAGACCAAGATATTGATTTACAGAGGACCACATCACCAGAGCCAGAGACTTTCGCCTCTGAGGAAGGAAGATTAAAAAATCTTCAGGATGCACTTCAGGAAGCTAGTGGCTTGGACACTTCTCCTGAAGCAGAATTTATCAAACCAGACCCAGGAGAACATGCGGAGACTCCATATAGAGCTCTGATGTCTAGAATCATAGAATTTATGGGTTGGTCTGCACCTTCTCCTGCCTTTCAGCAGGATGACCTCACTGACATACTGGACAAGGGCCCACAGGAGGATCCTGTGGTTCCATTTCACTCTGCTCTACAGAGAAGGATTTTGACAAACTGGGAAACGCCAGAAATTATCCCGGCAGTAAATAAAAAACTGTCAACAAAATACAGGGTGGCTAGTTCTGACCCTGAATATTTGTCAAAACACCCTACTCCTGAGAGCTTGGTTGTACAGGCTGCAACCTCATCAGGCAGCACATCTGCATACCCCACTGCTCCGCAGGATAGGGATGACAAAAAGTATGATGCCATGGCTAAGAAGGTTTTTTCTGCCTGTAGCATGGCGTTAAAGTCTATTAACGCGACCTGTACGCTCGCTAGGTTCAGCCACACCCTTTGGGAGTGCGCTTCATCAGCGGCTGACTGCCTCCAAGAAGGAGAGGAAAGGGACGCATTTTTAAACATCATCAGGGATGGTAAAGATGCGATGTGCGAGACCCTACAAACTGGCCTAGATTCTGCTGACAGTATCAGCAGGGCCATGGCGGCAAGTACCACAATCCGCAGGCATGCGTGGTTGAGGAAGTCTGGTTTTGCCTCTGACGTGCAGACCAGGCTTTTGAATATGCCCTTTGACGGTTCTACCCTCTTTGGAAAGAAGGCGGATGACAGTTTGGAGAAACTGCAAACGTCCAAGGCAGCAGCCAAGTCATTGGGAGCTGCTATCCGTCAGAATACCTTTCGTCCTTCGGGATCATCGTGGAGAGGACGGTCCTTTCGTTACTATTCCTCATATGGAAGGGGCAGGGGACGACCGGCTCAAAGAGGCCAAGGAAGATTTACCCGTGGTGGACGGGGTAGGGGAAAGAAAGCCGCACCCGCAGGAGCAGGAGCCACTTTACCTTCGGCAACTGCATCAGCCGCTTCAAAACCACTCTGAGGTCTCCCCTCACAGAACACCAGTAGGGGGCAGGTTAACTCACCATCTGACGGAATGGCAGGCTATTACGTCAGATGCTTGGGCTCTGGAGACAGTGGCCCAAGGTTACTGCCTGCCCTTCCTACATATCCCTCAGAGTCATCCACCGGGGAACAACCCTTTGAAGCTTCCAGATCCGCTCCTCTTGCAGGAGGTTTTAGACCTGCTAGAGAAAGGTGCCATAGAACTGGTACCTGTAGCGGAAAGGAACAAGGGTTGGTACTCCCCCTACTTCATAATACCGAAGAAGGACGGAGGACTGAGACCCATCTTAGACTTACGGGAATTGAACAAATTCCTCCGAAAGGACAAGTTCAAGATGGTGACTCTCTCTCAGATCCTTCAGGCCCTCCAGCTTCAGGACTGGTTGGTATCTCTAGACCTCCAGGACGCTTATTTCCATGTGCCGATCCATCCCAGGCACAGGAGATACCTGAGGTTCGCAATTGGCAGCTCTCATTATCAATTTCGAGTTCTGCCATTTGGGCTAACCTCCGCCCCGAGGGTCTTTACCAAGCTAATGTCGGTTGTGGCTGCAAGTCTAAGGAGGGAAGGGATTCATGTCTACCCTTACCTAGACGATTGGTTGATCAGAGCTGTATCTTCGGAACAGGCTCAGAGACAACTAGATTATGTTTGCCACTTCCTTCACAAGCTGGGCTTCTCCCTCAATTTAAAGAAGTCACAGATGATACCATCACAGAGACTCCAATTCATTGGAGCAGTCCTGGACACTTCCCTGGGAAAAGCCTTGCCACCAGAGGTGAGGGCTCGAGATATTCTGCAGATGGTCATCAGATTTCAGAATGCCCAATATCTCCCAGCCTACGACTTTCTGAGGTTGCTAGGCCTCATGGCATCCTGCATATTCCTCGTGCCGGAGGCTCGCCTGAGAATGAGATCCCTCCAGTGGGCACTGAGAACTCAGTGGTCACAGTTCTCAGGAAGGATGACAGATCTCCTTCGGATCCCGGTCAAAGTAGCCCGAGACCTTCAGTGGTGGGCCTGTCGGGAGAACATCCTGAAAGGAGAAATGTTTTGGCAACCATGGCCGGAGATAACAGTAGTCACGGATGCCTCACTCACGGGGTGGGGAGCTCACGCCAACGACTTGACCATCAGCGGTCGTTGGTCTCCATCGGAGTCCAGACTACATATCAACCTGTTGGAGCTGAGAGCCATCAGACTAGCGCTGAAGGCTTTTCTGCCGTCTGTACGGGGAAGAAACGTCCTAATAATGACGGACAATACAGTGGCCATGCACTACCTCAACAAAAGAGGAGGCGTAGGCTCACTACCACTGTGCAGAGAGGCGATGCAGCTCTGGTTTTGGGCAATTCAGGAAGGAATCTCTCTATCGGCAATTCACCTAGCCGGAGAGAAGAACTTGACAGCGGACGCTCTGAGCAGGCAGAGCACAGTCTCTCACGAGTGGGAGATAGCTCAGGAAGTCCTTCAAGAGATCTTCGCCCTTTGGGGAACCCCTCAAGTGGATCTGTTCGCCACCAGTATCAACAGGAAGTGCGACAGATTTTGCTCAAGGGAATTTCCCCCGAGAGGAGCTCTAGGAGATGCGTTCGTAGTGGACTGGGAGTTCCCACTTCTGTACGCGTTCCCTCCGGTCCCTGTCATTCCTCAAATGATCAGGAGGTTGAGAAGGTTTCGGAAGACCATGATCCTAATTGCCCCGGATTGGGCCAGGAGAACGTGGTACCCGGACCTTCTAGACATGTCCATCTGCCCTCCAATTCGACTGCCATACAGAGAGGATCTTCTCTCGCAGAAGGAAGGTCAGGTTCTCCATCCAGCCATCAAGACCCTCAACCTTCACGCTTGGTGTCTGAAAGGTTGAGGTACAAGGATTGGGACCTTCCGGATGATGTTATGGAGGTGTTGCTTTCGGCCAGAAGGCCGGCAACTAAAACTCTATACCGCTGCCGTTGGAACAAATTTTGCAGCTGGTGCAGAGAAAAGAATATTGAACCCTTTTCTTGTGGTACACCTATGGTGTTGTCATTCTTACTTTACCTGGCTAATTCAGGCCTACAGGTTGGCACAATTAAGGGCTATCTCGCAGCGCTATCAATCTTTAAGCGCACTGCAGAGGAGCCTTCATACTTCAAAATTCCATTGGTAATACAATACCTAAAAGGATTAACTAATGTTTATCCCCCGAAACCTTTTCAAGTTCCCTTATGGGATTTAAACCTAATTTTAAACTTCCTAAAGGGTGCCCCTTTTGAACCACTACACTCTTGTTCATTGAAGCTTCTCACCCTCAAAACTGTTTTGCTAATAGCATTGACATCTGCTAGAAGGGTTAGCGAGTTGCAAGCCTTATCGTGTAAACCTCCACATACAATCTTTTACAAGGACAAAGTTGTTCTTCAGGTGAAGCCTAACTTCCTCCCGAAGGTAGTCTCGGAGTTTCACATCACTCAGAAGATTATATTACCTTCTTTCTACCCTCCTCCTCATCCGGGGAAGGAGGAAGAGAGACTGCACAGGCTGGACCCTAAGCGAGCCTTGAGCTTCTATATCAGCAGATTGGCTAAGATCAGACAAGCAGACCAACTCTTTGTAGGTTATGCAGGACATAAGTTGGGCCTTCCAATAACAAAACAAACCATCTCCAGATGGATTATTTTAGCCATTCTGGAGTGCTACAAATTGGCAGGAAAGGAGCCTCCTCAAAATCTAAGGGCTCATTCTACCAGGGGTATCGCAACATCCTCAGCCCTTCAAAGAGGGGTGCCAATTCGAGATATATGTGCGGCTGCCACATGGTCGTCCGCACATACATTTACCAAATTCTATAGCCTGGATTCCTCCTCTAGTCAAGAAACTAGATTCGGCAAGGCTGTGTTACACTCTGTCCATTCTGGAAGGGTAACATAACTTTTATTACTCCCGCCTCCAGTCACAATACCACTGCTATGGGAGTCTATCTAAGATAAGGAATACGTCGGAGGACACAATCCCTTCGAAGAACTAGTTACTCTTACCTTGTAACGTTCTTTCGATGGGATGTTCCTCCGACGTATTCCTTATCGACCCTCCCATCCATCCCCGCAGTATGACTTCCTGTGGGTTTGCAGCCTATGCTCCTTCAAGGTGATTAGTCTAATCCAAAAACATTACTGGGGACTACAAAACGGAACTGAGCAACGGACGCTGCGCGCGGCCTTTATAGGCAGGATGACGTCGACGTCGGCACGGAGGCCGTCGAGGGTCATCGACTCGGCGATCATCGACGCGCAGCGCCCTCTGGCGAAAAAATTTTCCGAGGCCAGCAAAGCTGAAGGATTTCTATCTAAGATAAGGAATACGTCGGAGGAACATCCCATCGAAAGAACGTTACAAGGTAAGAGTAACTAGTTCTACTTTTGATAGCAGGTCACTTAATTCCAACCATTTGATTTTAACTGCACAAGTTTAAGCTTCTAATGCAATTAAATGGCAGCTGTCATACAGGCGGCTTGTGGTACTGCGCCCCTATTTTGACAGATTTTCACAGGCAAGCACACTTTTTAATGTGGATATTCTGATCAAGGATTCTGCTTTTCCTGGCATTGTGTGCTCCTGTTGATTCTTTAAATAAAGTGATGGGTAACACCCAGCAAGGATGTTGGATGTTTTTCTGATGTTTTGAACCATTATTTTGTATTTTCAGGAAACAAGAAAAAAGGGATTTCAGAGCAATTTCGGGGTTTCCTTGCAATAAAGCACTGCCTTTCATGCAGTTTCCATGTTCACTCAGTGGGCAGCCCAGTGACAGGTTTCAGCAGTGTGGTCTCCTTCCACTACTGACACGGGCAAAGTAGACTGGCAGCCATCCGGTATCAAAGCGCAATTTTCATAGGTTTTGGCACGCATAGGACGTTTGCTGCCATTTTGCTGTTTCTGGTGCCTCCAGCACACAGGAATGTCGCAGGGAAGAGCCTAGTGGGTTAAAACATCCCACAGTTTACAGTAGCCATTTTGAAGGAAGGGCTTAGTTGCCCCACCTGACATTGTTTATCCAGTCCCTTCTCCCCATTACCATATACAGATATAGTCCCTATATTAAAGTTACCTTCCTATAACCGGTGGAATAACTTTGCTGACATTGTTGGGGGGGACATGACATCTGAAGAAAAGGTGCCCCAGCCAAATGAATGGGGACACAATAGTGTGCCATGAAAGTTGGGGGGTACAAACACCCCTGTCACCCCCTAAAATTACACCCATGCCTATAACCAATCAAGTTGCATGCTAAGTTTTAAGGGTTACACGTCAATCATGATGAGTTTTTAGTATAAATGTTGTTTTTTCTGAAATTAATTGGAGTTGAAGTGAAATGGAAGATCGAGCGATTGCTGATATTCATAAACTCCCTGTTTTTGTACTTGTAATTAAACGGACTCCCTTTGCCAAACTATTGAGTTGTCATTATTGATTTGATGTGAGAGTATGAATCTGCATCCCCATCCATCTCACGGGTGCTGCTACTCATCTTAAAGTGCTGTTTGGGAAACCCCCAGCTCTGATGGGCCGGCTGGGGTCCCTATTGCTCAACGGTTAGGCAGAATTGGAGGCCCTGGGGAAAAAATGCCATTTCCGGACTACCTGGTGTCTCCGCTAGGCCTGGTACCCAAAAAAGAACCAGGGAAGATGAGGCTAATACACCATTTATCATATCCCAGGGGACACTCCCTCAACGACGGCAACCCCCCCACCGAATCAGTAGTCACTTACACACAGTTTCAGGAGGCGCTAAGGCTAATACAGGACTGTGGCAAGAAAGCCCGTATGGCCATTATTGAGTCCTTTTTTAGGTTACTACCAGTCCATCCAAGCTCACAGTGGCTAGGTTTCACTTTTGATTAAAAAAAGTATGTGGAAAGATGTCTCCCCATGGGTTGCGCAGTGTCCTGCGCACTATTCGAACAATTCAGCACCTTTTTTCAATGGGCTTTTCAGAAACAAGTACTGGGGGCCAGGGTAGTCCACTACTTGGACGATTTCATGGTGATGGCCCCATCAAATTTTGAAGACTGCAATAAGGCACTGAACGAATTAGAAACAATTGCTGTGCAATGGGGCATCCCTTTGGCAGCAGAAAAAACAACCAAGCCATCCACAAACATCATCTTTTTAGGAACAGAGATCGACACAGTAGACGGCCTATGCAGAATCCCAAAAACGAAAATAGTTGAACTATTAGAGAAAATCCAAGAGCTAAGCGCAAAGAACAAGGGCACAGTAAGGGAATTACAATCACTGGCAGGCAGTCTCAATTTTGCAGACAGGATAATTCCGCAGGGCAAGGTATTTTCCAGGAGCCTTGAGTTCATAACCAAAACATGCACCAAACCCCACCTACACATCGGGCTGGGTAGAGAAGTGAAGGAAGAGCAAAAAATATGGAAGAATTTCCTCAGAAAATTCAATGGGGCCACACTTTGGCGCACGCCATTGAACACAGGCGACAAAAGGGTCCTCTTCACGGATGAAGCAGGAAGCAAAGGCTTCGCGGCCATTCTAGGCACTGAATGGGTGGCTGGGCAATGGCCCGAGGCTTGGCACATTTCAGGATGGACAAAAAACGTCACTCTTTTAGAAATATTCTCCATCTGGCTAACTATACACATATGGAGCAGGCAGCTGGCTAACACAGAACTCATGGTTTGGTGTGACAATATGGCAGTAGTAGGAATTTTGAACAGAAGAACGACCAAATGCCATTTGGTGCTCAAAGTACTACGAGCCATCACAACGGTCACATTGCATGAAAATATTTTTTCAAAGCAAAGCACATCACTGGAGCAGATAATAACATTGCCGACGCTTTATCTCGCTTTCAGTGGGCAAGATTCCGGGAGCTAGCGCCTCACGCCCAAGAAAAGATGACATAGATCCCAGCAGAATGCTGGGCGATAATGGGAAACTAGAAAAATCTGCATCAACGCCTGCGGCCGAAGACCAAGGCCGGGATGCACACCAACAACTAGGCACCTCAAAAACAGGTGCCAGCAGTATGCTGCCTACAGAAAACACGAACCCTGCAACAGGGTTCCTAGAAAAGATGGCAGAGAAGGCATTGGCAAGCATCACTACAGCTCAGTACAGTAAGTGCTTGCAAACGGTTCTTAGAACAACGGGGTTAAACCATGTAGAATTAATTACAATAAAAGATATAGAAATCTTCTTAAAGTGGGCGCACGATCAGGGTTTTATAAAGGATTGGGAAAAAGGCACCTCATAGTAATATCTTAATTTTCAAAACTACGGGCTGACTCAGATCCCACACAAAGCGTGTTAATTTCATATGCAATGAAAGGCTGGGGTAAACTAGAGGGACCCAAGGTAGATACCCGTCGCCCATTAGTTTAGTTTATTTATTTATAGTGCGCACCAGACCCTGGGGCATCAGGACGCAAGACATAAGAATATGTTCAGTTTAGTTACATATATACATGAAATACAACAAGGATCATATATGACTACGTAATTACATTTAGGATTAGATACAAAGTAATAGGAATTAATATACAGAGTAAGTGTCCAGAAAGGACTAAACACAATAAGTTACAAAATATGCAGAAAAATGTACAATGAGGAGAGAGTGTTAACAGTCAAGTACACAGTTAGCAAAATACAAAGGCTGGCATCTACAAGGTAAAGGCAGCTGTGGTATAGCTATAGCATAACAGTTCACTTGTCATTTTCTTTCAGCCAGTTAGTCATGTCCTGCCTATGGTGGTAATTCATGGATTATTTGCGCCGAAAAAAACTGGATTTGTGTGCCATTCTGCCCGCAAATCCCCATTTGTTAAACAGGGATTTGCGGGCAGAATGGCGCACAAATCCCATTTTTTCTGCGCAAATATTCCATGAATTACCCCCTAAATTTGGCGCGGGTTTGATATTCTCTGAGGCAAGGGGGCAGGGACTTCCATAGTTGAGCTGCCTTAACTGGGAAACTAGATCCCCCAATGGTGGATAATTTAAAACGAGGTACTAGGAGGCAGTTGGAGTTGGTGGATCTGGTCGGTCTGTGGGATGTTTTTCTGATGATCCTATCAGTTAGATATGGCGGTGCTTTATTATTTAGGCATTTAAAAGTAAGGGTGACAGTTTTGAGTCGAATTGTGTCAAAAGTAGAAAGCCATTTGTATTGTCTCCTGGTGGAAGAGATGTGTTCCATTCTATTTATCTTTAGTGCTGCTCTCAAAGCACTATTCTGGAGTACCTGTATTTTTTGGATGAAATGTTTATTTGCACCGATGAACAGGGCATTACAATAGTCCAATTTAGAGAGTATAAGGGCTCTACAGAGAATTAGACAGCTGTTTGTGGAGAGAAATTGTTTACTTGCTCTGATTAATTTGCACATATATGCAGTAGCGGATGCCAAGTAATTGATTTGTTTGGTAAATTTAAGGGTGGCATCAAGGTAGAAACCTAGATTTCATCAATCTAGTAAAAATAGCAACCCTATTGGACGGCATATGCTGTCACCCATATGAAACATTATTATTTAAAACAACATTCTTTCTCGCCTATTTTGGGGCCTTCCGGGTGGGAGAACTCATTGCCTCCAGCACAAAAGCCAACAATGGTCTAGGCATTATGGAAACAAGAGTTAGGGGGACAGCATCAGCATAGAAATACAACGATCCAAAACTGGGGCAAAAAGAGTCATCAACATTTGCTGCATTGACGATGCACCAAATTGCCCGGTGTGCATCACTAACCTATATTATGCACAACGGCCCAAAGTGGGGGGAAGATTCCTAAACCACAGGGACACAGCAGCTTTAAGTCACTACCAATTTAAAGGGGTGCTGATGAAGGCAATCGCAAAAGCGGGGTGGAATCTAAAGGATTTCGGCACCCACTCATTCAGGATCGCGGCAGAAACATCAGCATGGCAAGGAGGTTTAGGCTCCCAACACGTAAAGAATATAGGGGGGTGGAAGTCAGTTTGTTACAAAAAATACATCAGACCAGAACTTATATAGTTCTGCCACCATACATCCCACCACCACCCCCTCCTCCCCATTTTCTTACACCCAATGTTTTCTCTCCCCAGAAACAACATCCGAGCGGGACCAACCCCTAAAATCAGCCTGGATAGTCGGACACTCGTTTGTATTCAGGACAGGGTGTTGGGCCAAAGAAACTAAAAATGGCCCAGCTTTCAGGAACACTATCGCATCATGGTGGGGCTACAGAGGCCTCCACTGGCCTGACATGCATGACAAACTAGCTGTCCTAGTTGCATACAGAGACCCTCTAGAATTATTGATATTACATTTAGGGGGCAACAACCTTGTAAACATGGGCAGAAAAACTTTATATGAGGAAATATGTGCATCACTATCAGGCATTGCACACATTTGGAGGGACACGGAAATCTATTTTTCAGCAATCCTGCCTAGAAAAAGATGGCAGGGGGCCACCTGTTACAAATCAGTCGACAACTCTAGGAGAAAGTTGAACAGAGGGCTGGAGAAATTCTGTATAGCCAGAGGGTTGGGCTTTATAAAACACCCGGCCATAACACTGGGTACCCCGATCTGCTTCACAAGGCTGGCACACACCTATCGGTGCACGGCAAGGAACAATTTTATAGAGAAATCACCAGTACTTTAGCTACCCGAGGCTGCAAATAACCTAACTTTTGGGGGAACTCAGGCAGCGATCACCTACCTGAGTGTGGCTGCACGGGCCTAAGGGGGAACCTCAGGACCCGGTTCCCAAAAGTAATATATGATTACTGATAGGCAAATATTGTTTATTTCCATAACCATATCTATAACAATAAAGACCTACAGCCTTTTATTGCCAACACTTGACCAAATGTTGTGGTGTAATAATTTATGGTGAGGGAGGGGTTCGACCAGACACACACCCACACCCCAACACAACAAAGGTAAGGTTGCCTGCATATGGGTCCAGCAGTTATATACATGGCAGAAAATTGTAGTTTCTGTAGGCACAAATACATGTTTTCAGCGTGGTTCATGCCCTTGTGGAACACCAAAGGGCTCCCCATGTACAAACGAGAGTCAGATGTGAGCTTTAATCAGAAATTAATTTCTATCACGCATCTAATATTACTCAAGGCACCTGATAAAGACTAGTGAACCTAATACCGTGGGACAATTGGAAATAAACACATATGAATTATAATGGCAGGAAAATAGCCACAACAAACAATCCAATACGGAAAATAGGCACAGACGAGCATAGATGTATATCCGGAGACTGCTCTGACTAAAAGGATTTCTCTCCCCCACCCCAATGATCTGTCCATTCAGGTCTGGAACATTGCTGGAGAAACCAAAGACACAACGGAGGCAGGGAGGAGTTAAGCAGTGCCAGATGCTATACACACGGTGAACTGTTAGTGAGAGCGGACCTTCTCCTTGCTTCGTACTGGCACGTAATGCAGTGCTGTCTGGAAGGGAAGTCTAATACGCAACGCCGCTACCTAAGCCTGGCACAGAAAACAGCAGAGTACACACTTTTAATGACAAGGCACACCACAGGCATATCTTCCAAAACAGAACACAAAGTTCTGGGATCAAGTATACGCCCAGTCCAGGCGATAAACATATTCTTGACGGTATGATATGATATATGGTTACTTATTTATATAGCGCCTATACACAATGTGTTTCAAAACGCTTTAAGGCAAGGGAGGGAACAAGGGAAAATAAAAAGACATTCTTACAGTCCATGAAAAGTAAGGATGTGAAATTAACTAATAGTGCAAGAGATAAGACATAGATAAGGAAGGGAGTGGGAGAGTGGGAAGGAAATGGACACAGACAGGTGACTACTGTACTAGGCCTGACAACATTTCTGGTAGAGCCGGAGAAAAACAAAAGGTGAGGGAGAGTGGTGCAGAAAGGGAGGGGAGGAACAAAACAAGCGACTATAGTACTAGGCCTGAGACATTTCAGATATTGCTGGGGGGGGAATAAGAGGAGGCAGGGGGGAGACAAATGAGGTTTCTATCATACTAGGTCCAGGGACAATTCTGATAGAGTAAGTGCACAGAAGAAAGCAAGGGGACGAAGGGGGGAGATAGGAAAAGGGATAAAGAGAGAGGAGGAGAGAACAGAGTGTAAGCAGTCAAAAAGAGTGGAAAAGCAAGAGGGGAGAGCGAATACAATTGCAGAAGTCAGTAGTAACACATAATGTTGCAAGCCTGGGAACAAGATGAAGATGGGAACAGCAAGATTCAGGGCCACCATGAGAAAGGGTGACGCACAGTGAATCAATGAAGTCCATAAAAGTCAAATCCAGCATTGGCCACAAGATGGTGATGGTGAAACCAGAATGTATCAGGACAGACTCCTGCTGAAGAAGGCTGGAGGGGGTGGGAGGGGGAGCAGAGTAGAAGAATCAAGCAAAACAGGCAACACCTGTGTGGGAGAAGGGTGGTGAGCACAAGGGAACATCACAGGGGGACCAGACGGGGTGTGGATGACCTGTGTGGACAGAGGGGCTAAACACATGTTGGTGCATGTTTACCTGATGTCTGAGCAGGGGTTCGGCCCTGTGTCCTCCTGGTTCGAACAGGTCCAAACAGGAATTGCCCTTTTCTTCATCTGCCCTTTGCATCGGGCACCAGGGGGGCGAGAGACGCCCTTGATCTAAGATTTAAGAGCAGGAAGGAAGAGGCAGGGCTTAGAAGGTGGGTGGTGCTTAGGCCAGGTGACCTAGATCCACTTGCACCTGCTCCCCATTTGCAAAGGAAGAGAGGCTGGAGGGCTCCTTAAGTAGGGAAAAAGAACGGCAACCAGGAAGGCACCAGGTGAGCAGGGCTTGCTAAGTGGGGGAAAAGAGCGGCAACCTGGAAGGCGCCAGGTGGGCGGGCCTTAGGCCAGGTGACCTAGATCCACTTGCACCTGCTCCCCATCTGCAAAGGAAAATATGCTGGAGGGCTCCTTAAGTAGGGAAAAAGAGCGGCAACCACGATGGCACCAGGTGGGCGGGGCTTGCTAAGTGGGGAAAAAGAGCGGCAACCTGGAAGGCACCAGGTGGGCGGGGCTTAGGCCAAGTGACCTAGATCGGCTTGCACCGGCTCCCCATCTGCAAAGGAAAAGAGGCTGGAGGGCTCCTTAAGTAGGGAAAAAGATTGGCAACTAGGAAGGCACCAGGTGGGTGGGGCTTGCTAAGTGAGGAAAAAGAGCGGCAACCTGGAAGGCCAGCCAGGTGGGCGAGGCTTAGGCCAGGTGACCTCCCCATCTGCCCATGCACCAGCAAGCAGTAAAGCCTAATGCTTTACAGAAAAAGTCGTAAAGAAACAGAGGTCTAATGAAGAGATGTCAGACATTTCAAGTGAATGCGGCATAACCGACACAGAACCCATGCCCAGAGACATGTTTAACCTTTTGAAATCTATGGCAAAAGATGCATCTTCCATAAAGAAGGAAGTACAAGAAATCTGCAATGACCTGGGCACAATTCATATAAGACTAGACGACGCAGAGGGCTGCATCTCTTACATTATAAGATGAACTGTAAGTTTTTTGAAAAATGGCAACCCACAGCTTAAACTGAGCCTGGGGCAGCTCACAGAACGTCTGGAGGACCATGAAACCAAGGAAAGTTGTAACAACATAAAAAGATTCAGAATTCCTGAAGGAGCCGAGGGGCAAGACCTCAAATCCTTTTATTTTTATATTATAAATTCTGGATGCCACGTTACACATAGAAATCAAGACCATACCAACATTGACAGAGTACATTGTGCCCTCAAACTGCGTCCAGATCCGGGCAAGGCCCTGAGATCCATAATAATCTGCTTCCTGAGATTCATACTCAAGAACAAAGTGGCAAACTAACCAGAGAAAAGACTGAAGTGATCTGGGAGGGCTATAAATTTGACTTCTTCCAAGACCTAGCTCTCAGAATATTAGAGAAGAGAGCTTTGATGAAGTCAAACGAGAAGTGATGAAATACAAGATTCGTTATACCTTGAGCTTTGTACCAGTTTCCCTCAGGTTCCAAGTGGGTAATAGTCAAGTAATGGCAAGGCCCTCTGAAGAAGTTTTCAAATACCTACAAGAACTCAGGAATAAGAGACCTATCACATTCTCCATCCACAAGAAGCTGCAAGAATCAGAGCTACCGAAACAAATATCAGAAATTTTTGGGAAGCAGAACATCCACACACTCAAGAGACTGAGGAAATCATGGTGGCAACAAGTAAGACAGACACAAGTGATCACAGTTCAAGGGTGTTCATTGAACAATGATTGTGGTATGCGGGTTGGAAAAATGACTATTTTAAACCTAAATCTAAGATGGGAGCAAGAGTCGACCATCAAATGAAAAATAAGACAGTCCTAGTGGCATTGTGTCAAAAAAAAGGCCTATACTAAGAAACCTATTGCCCAACCTTACAACTAATACAAAAAATGGTGTGGGATAGTTCTCAGGAAAAGAAAGAAGTGTCCACAAATAATATGTCAAGATGCAATAGCTTGGATCTCCCTTCCCCACGTTTTGAGCATGGGGTTGATGGGAGGTTGGAGCACAGTACAGTCTCTGGCTTCTCCAGCACAGGACGACAGTTCCAATGGCAGTTCTCAGGACCGTTGATGGTCAAGTCTCTCTTCCTTTTGAATGTCTCTTGCCTTTAAGGGCCTGATGTGTTCAATATGCAAAACAAAAGTTCCTTTAACAAACAAATAAAGTTTAGTTTCCAATGTTCACTGGGTGATGAGCTCAGCTTTGTGTCCCCCTCTTCTGGGAGTTGACCCTTCTCAATTGTTTACCACAATTATCTAACAGTTCTTTCTTAATGAACTTTGGATGATATCTTCACTCCTGGATCTCCTTCGGTCAGGTTCGGACCCTTCTTGACTGTCAATGCATGGGTGATATTTTCACCACTGGATCTCTTTCGTTCGTGCTCAAACCCATCTTGACTTCACCGTCACTTTATTTTCAAGTGTTACAGGATTCACGTCCCTTGCTTTTCTCCCAATGCGAGATTCACTTCCCTTGCTTTCTCTCAATGTGGGATTCACTTCCCTTGCTTTCTCTCAATGTGGGATTCACTTTGCGATTCCCTCTCTCTCTCAACACAGCCCGGTTCTTATCGATTCTCCCCTCGACTCACGGGCTGTGATGCACCGCTTGGCTTTTGCTTTCCTGGAGTCAAGGCCAGTACAATGGGCGCGGGAGCTTCCCTCGCTCCTGCTTATCGACATAAACTTGCCCCATGTACCGTTAACATCTGCTGCAAGACACTTGTGCTATTGTTCACGTTCTTAGGCTCTCTTCCAAGAAGATGCAGAGGGCCTGGGATGAAAAGGGCAAGGTCACTTTTCTCCTCGTCACCCTTTCGATTCCTGCCACCTTTCTCCTTCTCTTGAAAGGCTGCGCCTGCGTAGCTGTGGCATTGTGCTGTCTGCTGTGCTCACCTTGCCTGTACTGTGCTCTCTGGCTCCGCCTTTTATCCTTGTGGGGAAGGGAAAGGGCCATCAGGTGTGTGTGATTCTGATCAATTGCCTGACTTTGCCTGACCCTTGTATTGGGACATGTCAGGTAAACGGCTCTGGTGTTAGTCCGTTGTCCTTTGTGGTGTGCAAAAGTGTTCATGTTGGAAAAGGGGGGGGGGGCAATGGTTTAGCATGTCCTACATGAGAGGATGGGGAAAAAGTGTTAAAGGAAGGGGGATACCGCGTCTCACCAGTCAGTGTCCCACTCTCACTCCCCGAGGACCCCCCATCCAGGTGATCCTCCCTCACTGGTCCACCCCCAGGAACTGGATCCAATAGCGATGGCCGTGTCCTGGCCACCTGGATGACAGATCCCCGGGGACTAGCTAGCGAGACACCTTCAGGTTTCTCACAATACTCAGAGACCCGATTAAAGACAGATACTGATAGCAAGCCTGATTTGTCACAACAATCTCACGTGCTCCCACAATCAAAGATTGTCTGGATACTCTCATGGAATGTCAAAGGAGTTAAAGGCATGGTCTAGTAACATTTTTTATTGTCCCTACGTGTCGGCCATGTTTTTTTAAGCCTAAGTGGCTCGATTTTAGAAAACTTTCCTATGGACCTTACCCGAGTTTTCGTCCATTAAACGCACGCGAAAACAGGCACCAGGGAGCTGCCAATTTTGTGATAATCCTATCATTTCCCCCATCGCCCTGGCTGACCTGCTTTTGCAGCACTAAATCATATCCCCCGCCCCTGAGCATGTCATCAGCAGACTCGTACCGCCCATTTCCCAACGCCAAAGCACGTCTTCTGTCAACATTTGCTGCGCTTCAGCTAATGACATGTCGCCATGGAAATGGCAGGACGCCTCTTTCCTCAATAAGTATAAACAGACCGTTTCACAACACACAGCAGCAGATTTTCGATTCCATTCCTCTCTCTGTGTTACTTAAGAGTATTTTGTGACTCGTTTCTGTGCTCTGGTCAGCTACCTTCGCCGCTTGTAGCCCGTGTGAACACCTGTACCATCTCGGTAAATTATTTTACTTTGTTTACCACACAATGGCTACAATAATGCCCTACATGTACGAGCCTGAGTATACCGAGGTGGAACTACTGGAAAGGGAAGCATGCGAAAACGATGGGGATTCGGACGGCAGTTGGCAGGACGAATCAACAGATGAAGAGCCTGGGCCTAGTCGCATGGACGACGTCTCCACCTGGTGCACATGCAATCGGTGCGAGCTAATGCCAATCGAGGAGGAGAACTGCTGCTGCCGAGAAAACTTGGGATGCCTGGCCTACATTTCGGAAGGCGAGCCACGACCGCAATGCATCACCGAGCTGCCAGACTTCAGGGCAGCCTGCCTCACACAGGCCGTGTTGAGAATAATGATGGTGCTTATGCACGAACTTCGCGCAACTGTTCGTCCTCGTAATCCGAGTAACGAGTAAGTATACTCTGCTTGCCATGCCACTCCTATTTCATGTTCTTCTACTATATCCAAAATTACATCTACATATAATTGTAACGCATTTAAGTCGTTCAATAGTGTGCATTGTCTAGATAGCATTTGTCCGTGCAGAATGCCATTAGTTACAAGAATTGTCATTGACAACAAACGTTTATTAAACTTATCTTGGTCATTTAAAAACAGCTTGTTTCATTCCTTTTTACAGGCTGGTGGCCTATCGTTCCTTTACATGGTGGCTCCACGGGAGGCTTGGACACCGCGTTCAAAGAGTGATACCCGCCTGTGCTGTTCGTGCCATTAGAGAAACGTTCCTGAGTGACAGCGGTCAGTACAGGGGATTTTCTCTCGCTGTGCTGCAACCTGACCTGTATAATCTTTAAAGTCTTGTATTTTTGTGTCATGAAAATAAGATACAAAATAAAACACCACATATATTTTAACAACAGTTGTTTCGATTTTTTAAATGAATCAAGTGTGTCTCCATTCAAGGATGGACGTCAGACATCTGTGCTCTGAATGGGTGAAGGTCTGGTTGCTGTGAAGCAGGGTGGTCACTATCTATCTAAGCTAACATAACATATTCTTGATAATGCATGCACTAAATAACACTTGTTCAAAGTCTTTCAGTAGGTTATGTCTCTATAAAAGTCACACATATATCTATACTAACAATTACCATTGGATTATACAGGCCTTAGGGTCTTGACCACTATAATACACCGGTTGCAGTGTGGGTCTGTGCTCACAAGAATCTCCGGTATGTGGCATTTGTTATTGATAAGCAACGATATACTATCAAAGGCGGTTCGCGCCAGTGGATGAGCGCTGGCATGGGGGGGCTGTCAGGGGCGCGAAAGGCCAAGGTGCCAAACTGCATGTACACTTCAAAAGGTATCCCACGCCAAGGGGCCATCGGTCACATGGCCTCCTCAGACCCTGTGTCTCCAGCAAGGCCACCCCTTGAAGCAGGCCGCCCCCCTGCAATCCACATAAGTGTGTCTCCATTCAGCAGTCTTCCTGTGCCTTATCTGCACGCCCCAGGCCCATCCATCCCACCCCCTCTATCAAAGGCGGTTCGCACCCGGGGATGAGCGCTGGCATAGGGGGCTGTCACGGGCGCAAACGGCCAAGGTGCCAAACTGCATGTACACTTCAAAAGGTATCCCACGCCAAGGGGCCATCGGTCACATGGCCTCCTCAGACCCTGTGTCTCCAGCAAGGCCATCCCTTGAAGCAGGTCGCCCCCCTGCAATCCACATAAGTGTGTCTCCATTCAGCAGTCTTCCTGTGCCTTATCTGCACGCCCCAGGCCCATCCATCCCACCCCCTCTATCAAAGGCGGTTCGTACCCGGGGATGAGCGCTGGCATGGGGGGCTGTCACGGGCGCGAAAGGCCAAGGTGCCAAACTGCATGTACACTTCAAAAGGTATCCCACGGCAAGGGGCCATCGGTCGCATGGCCTCCTCAGACCCCGTGTCTCCAGCCAGGCCTCCCCTTCAAGCAGGCCTCCCCCCTGCAATCCGCATAAGTGTGTCTCCATTCAGCAGTCTTCCTGTGCCTTATCTGCATGCCCCAGGCCCATCCATCCCACCCCCTCTATCAAAGGCGGTTCGCACCCGGGGATGAGCGCTGGCCTGGGGGGCTGTCACGGGCGCAAACGGCCAAGGTGCCAAACTGCATGTACACTTCAAAAGGTATCCCACCCCAAGGGGCCATCAGACCCTGTGTCTCCAGCCAGGCCTCCCCTTCAAGCAGGCCGCCCCCCTAAGACCACGACATACATACGTCATTCATTCACAAACACACCCCTGTTTCTAATACTTTATAAACCACTTGATATGTCTCATGAGAACATCTTTGTGCTTTGCAAGTCAACTCCTGAACGTGCTACCTGGCAACCACTGAGATCTACGCTAATCTGCTCGTCGTCGTGCTATCCGTGAACTTCTGTGACCGCTTAGAGCAAACCCATCAGTGTGCTACCTGTGGCCACCCACCTATTCTCCTGCAACATACTGCTCTGCTTGCTGAATTCAACTGTTTGTTGGTCAAGGTAAGGCCATGTATCCTAGTCATATTTCGCAGATTTTAAAATTTCTATCTATTTGCGAGCAGAGTACACAATAGTGCTATGTTCATTGGTCTCATTGCTATTGACTTGAGTTTCCATTGCTATGCTATCAATAGATCTATTTATTTTCATCTGTGTCTATTGTCATCGAATTGCATCCTTCGGGGGTCCAGTCTATAATGCAAGCATGTTTCCTTCTCGTGCAAGACAGAACATCCAAGGGACGAGTCACATGTTCAGATTTTAATCACATCATTTATACATTTCTGCAATTTATGCAAATACTAAGCCGCACATAATGAACTGGTATAGTTCCTGCGACCAAAACAAACCTTGCATTGATCATTGTATGATTCATCTACTTTTGTATCAAATCTTTATTCTTGAAGATTGTATAATAATGTTGATATTTACTTTTCAGATTTATCAACAATGCCTGCCTGTTCGATTAGCGGTTTCCCTTCGAAGACCCATGTGAAATCTGAAGGCACTACAATGCATGTATTCCCGAAAACTGTTGATCGAATAAGAGAATGGGTCAGACATTGCGGATATCCACTGGATGAGCTGGAAAGTAGAGTCCAACAAGTCTTACAGGACAAGAGGGGTGATCGATACCGCATCTGCAGCCGGCACTTTTCCTTGGACATGTACACAACATCTTGGGTAACAAAGAAGAATAAACGGCGAACGACACGGAAATTGCTCGAAAACGCTATTCCCACTCTATTCGTCCACATTCCGCCACCGGTGAGTCAAGTGTCCGGATTTAGCTTTAGGCCTTGCGGTAGTGTGTAGGTAGCCGAATGGATTAATTGATATTGTAGGTGTTCTATCCCTTGTAATAATTTCGATATTGATATGAGTGTATAGTTTTTTGAATAATGACATTTATCAATATATTCTTTTTCATTTCATAACCCACAAACGCAATGTATATTTATATGGGAACAGGGAACTGTGCTGTATTGAGCATTTTTCAAGTATTCTGTCGCCTTACATGGTTATTTTTAATATTGGCATTTCATTATCAATCATTAATTTACCTTTACAACTTCTTGACTATCCCTTGAATCTGAAGCAAGAACATTCTACATCCTTGACGTGGTCGTAGTTATCAACCACTTCTAGCGCGTATCAGGTAATCTTACTAGGCTAATCCGCTACAGACTTGTTTTATGCATGTCAAGTAATAGTTTTATTCTATCGTGTAATTATTTTACCGAATGTTTGGTTAGTGCTTTCCAATTGATATACACCTTAGTTATCGTCCACTGGTGTTTGTTTTCAGTTATAATTAGTGTTATCCATACTAATGCAAGTACTGTCTTTCAGGGAGATGCTGAAGCGTCCGCCACATCTACAACATTTCTAGATGTTCTTCACCAGCAGGAGGTATGCATACTGACAGCTCCATCGAGCGTCAACATCAGAGCTGGAATTCTTGTCGTTTGATTGTTCTACACAATGTTTCATTCATGGTTAGCCGTTGATATGTACCTGTGCTGTCGACCCCAGGTGTGTGTTATGTTTTCACTATTGTAATCCTCACTAATGCAAGTACTATGTTTCAGGCAGTTGATGGAGCGTCAACCCCTGCACTTGATGCAGAGCCTGACATTCAAGTAATTCCAGGGGAAGTGGAAGCGGGACCATGCGTATACGAATCGGCGCAACAGCTTTCGGAAGTGCGCACTACATTTGCAACATCCATAGATATTCTTCAGCAGCACGAGGTATGGATACTGACAGCTCCATAATTCGTGATCATATAACGTGATTCCATTTGCTATACTTTCTTCCCTATTAACACAAGTGCTGTGTTTCAGGGAGACAACGAAGCTTCCACTACAATCACAACATCCCATTTAGATGATGCAGATGTAAAGGAATCGGAGAAATAAGTCGATGAAATCTGCATACTTATATTTTCCTTGATTGTTTTAGACAATGCATCATTTGTTGTTATCTCTTTATATGTACCTATGCCGTCGACCCCAAGTGTGTGTTATGTTTCCAATATTGAAAACCATACTAATGCAAGTACTGTGTTTCAGGGAGATGTGGATGCCTCCTCTCCAATACAACCATTCATGGCAGTCCATGCAGAGCCAGAGGTATGGATACTGACAGCTCCATCGAAATAGATCATCACTGGTTGAATACTTGTCGTTTGATTGTTGCACACAATGTTTAAATCGTGTTTGGCTATTGAGATGTACCCGTGTGTTCGTCCTCACGTGTGTTTTATGCTAACAATATTTTGATACATAGTAATGAAAGTACTATGTTTCAGGGAGACGATGGAGCCTCATTCTGTGCTGTCTATGCAGATACAGAAAATATAGTCGTTGCAGCGCAAGAGGAAGGGAGGACATGTGGAAACGAATCGGAGCTACAGCGTGCAGATGTTGAAGGTTGAGTCAAAAAAGTTGCAAAGAAAAAAGAACAAAAAAAGGTTAGTTACAAACAGTTCATAATTTTAAAAAAATGTTTGTGCTGGGGACTATTTTATGTTTTTTTCCAGTCAATTGGACTACACTTTATCTTGTGTTTAAACTGAACATCCCTTTTCCAATCTCTCCTCCAGTTACCCGTGGGTGTCAGAACTATACATACACAGACAGTAAAGCAAATGAGAGATGTTGCTTGCCAGACCATGTACACTATGGAGGAACTATGAATTGAGGCGGGGCATGTTCAGGTTCGAGATGCTCATGTCCAATGGCCAGAACATGAATTAACTGTGTTTGGAGACTACAGCAAAGTTGCATTGGACCATAGCTACAGTGCGACCGCACCACCACAAGAAGATGTTATTGAATGTATTGAAGATAACTCTGAAGTAGTTGCAGATCAATTCACACAATCTACACCCGCCAAAAATTTGCCACCCAAAAACCTGTCGACATTGTTGTGTTCTCCCATCAATGCTGAAGTAGTAGATGTCGAAATGACAGAGAATTAACCAGCCGCAGCATTCATAGACGCATCAGAACTTGATATCAGCGATATTACTTTCCAATGTGTTGAAATCTCCACAACGTCACAGGCCAAAACAACGTTGACGCAGGAAGACAGTCTAATGAAAGAGAGCAAATACATTGTATTCGACAGTTGTTTGATGGAAATTATAAGTATGCTGAAATGTGTGCATTCCATTAGAGGGAAAGTATGTGGGAAGCCATTGATTAATGTGACTCGTCAAATAAAAGGCAGTAACGTCAAAATAAATGGCACCTGCAGATTAAATCATGGGTTCTCATGGTCTGCACAACCGATGCTGGGGAAACTGCCAGCAGGCAATCTACTGTGTGCAGCTGCATCACTTTTTACTGGCTCCAGTTTTAGAAAGTTAGAGGCTTTCTTTCAGTTTGTGGGACTCCATTTCATTTCTAAAGCGCTGTACTACATATACCAACGTGATTATCTGTTTCCGGCCATTAGTGATGCTTGGAAAATTGAACAATTGTCTCTAGCAAGTACATTCGAAGCAAACGATTCAGGCTAGCCGGCGATGGACAGTGTGACAGCCCTGGATTTTCTGCCAAGTACTGCACCTACCACTTTCAGGACATGGATAGTAAGAAAATTGTGAGTTTGGTGGTCGTGCAGGTAACACAATGTACATCGTCAGTGGCCATGGAGAAAGTAGGATTTATAAAATCAGTGGAATAACTACAATCAAGGGGAATGCACATCGACCTCATAGCCACGGACAGACACGTTTCAATTGCCAAGACAATGAGAGAGCAGTTCCCACATATTAATCATCAATTTGACGTATGGCATCTTGCTAAATCAATCAGTAAGAAAATCTCGGCTGCAGGAAAAAAAAAGGTTTTGAAAGTATTTTGCAGTGGTCCCATTCTATCACCAACCATCTTTGGTGGAGCTCAAAAACTTGTGAAGGGTCAGTGGAAATACTACTTGAAAAATGGCGGTCACTGATGCACCACTGTACCAACGTTCACCGCTGGACAGCAAATCAACATTTCCACCAATGTGAACATGGCCCTTTGTCCCCAGAGGAGGCACGGAAGAAGAAGTGGTTTATTCCATCTTCACCGACACACAAAGCCATTGAGAAGATTGTTTTCGACAAAACTCTATCAAGAGATTTGAGAGGACTGACAGAATTCTGTCACACAGGAGATTTGGAGGTGTTCCACAATATGTGCCTAAACTACAGGCCAAAGCGCTTGCATTTTAGCTTTCGGGGCATGAAACATTGCACTCTACTAGCGGTCTTGGCCCATAACAGCAATGTCGGACGTGAACAATCTAGGACTAGGGGTAAAGTAAGGATGCCTCGCTACACTAAGGTGTTTTCAAAACGAAGTAAGCAATGGGTGAAAAACCAGTCTATGATGAAATGCAGTTCGACTTTGTGAAAGGCCTTATTGTTGCTGTGTTAGTGAAGCACAGATATGGAATTTTGGACGTTTCTGTGCAGAGCAGTGATCCATTGCCACCGAACATTGCGACTGTGCCATGCCCACCCGAAGCACAGCTGGTTGTGAAGTACAAATCCCGGTTTAAATAATTGCAATACGATTGTCTTTTTGTAAATAAATGTTATTGTACAGTGTACCTGTAACCCTAACCCCTACCTTCACCATCATGGGTGGCGAACAAGCTGGGTGTCATCTTTGAATTCTCTCTATTCACCTCATATATGTGTATGTATATATTTTTCTCGTGTCTCATCTCATGTAAATGTAAATGCTGCGCACTGTTGCGCACTGTTAACGGAGGGGAGGCTTGCGTATTGCAAATAATAAAACAAACATACATACAATAAAGCTTACCCAGGGTCTCGGACTTTCTCTTCTCTGAACCGGAGCGTTGGCTCGTGGTTGACGGTGCCGGGGAAGGTGCGCCCTGCCTGGCAACCGAAGAGCCCGACCTTTCTGCGCTCCCGGCGCTAGCGGACTCGCGGCGCTTGGCCTGGTGTTGGGCCCCCGTCACCGGGGTGCCCGCACAGGACTTAGAAGCCCGCTCGGACCCTTTCTTCTTCTTCTTACCCGTCGAGCCCTTCTCCAACCAGCTTGCGAGACGGGATCGACGGTCCCTCATGGTCCGCTCCGACAAGTTCTTGCAGAACTGGCAGTCCTTCTCTACATGAGTCTTGTCCCCATGAAGACAGTAGAGGCATCGCGAATGTTTGTCTTCCTCAAACACATTCTGCAGCCCGCATCCAGGGCAGCTGCGAAACAGCTTGGGTCCGGGCGACAAACTCACATCCTGGGCCATCTCGAAGTAGGCCGCGAATCTTCTGGAATCCTCCAAGAAGTTGATTCGACGAAATCTTCACCCTTGAGGGGCGTAGGAAAATCCCGCAACGGGTAGCCGCTAACGGGAGTAGAAACGGTGGAGCTTGAGGCTCGATTAACCGAAAAAATGTGAAAATTCACCTGAAAAAGCGCGAAACACGCAGTAAAAGCTCGAGAGCTAAGCACGAGGACTCCCAACACTTGAACGTGCGGTAAAAATCTGAAGATGGCTGCCAGAGGCGGGGCTTAGGTAGAGGGCAGTCATTGGCTGTGGTCAGTATGACGCAGAGATCAGTGATTGGTTACTACTACGAAAGACAGATCAGAAACGAAACTGATACTGATTTTTTTTTCTTTACCGAGGATTCCCAGCCTGACGACCGGGAATATTCATGAGCATGTGAATCCATGCCAGACCCCATGCTGGAGAATAACATTTTTTACTAGACCATGCCTTTAAATATCCAATTAAAAGAACTAAGATATTCTCCTGCCACTGGAAAGTCTATGCTCCAATCATATCATTACAAGAAACACATCTTGTGGTGCAGGAACTCCCAAAAGATGGGAGAAAAATAGAGGGGACAGGCCTACTATAGCCCAGCCTCAGGGAAAAAGAATGGTGTCCTGATATTAATTCATCAAAATCTCCCCTTTCAGATTGACTCATTTGATCACGATTCTTAGTGATGATGGGTCCATGTTCGAGGATAGCATTTCAGGACTTCTGATAAACCTTTTTTTTTTTTTTAGTTATTTGTATTTTAATCTTTAAGATTTTTACAAAAAGAGTGGTTTTCTGTTTAGCTCTGTGTATCCATCTACCTTTCTTGAGTATCTATGGAACTGTCGCCGGAGCAGTTTATTTATTGTGATAAGGAAGTTAGTGAGGTACAAGACGCCACTAAATCTGTTGAGTCCTGGAAGATTTCTTGTAGGCTGCGTAATTTGTTGTAGGATGCCAACAGCCAAGGGGTCTTGTCATCTGCTATTAGCCTTGCCCAACGAAATGCTTCGTCCTGCAGCACGAAGTCTGAAAAAATATGTCTCAGATACGGTGATTTTAACTTCAAAGTTCCAGGACAAGAAATCAGCAAGTGGCGAATGGTTTCCATTAATTCCGTTTGTCCACAAAATCTGCAGGCGTTAGTTGTCACGCGCCCCCGTATGAATAAGATCTCCTTTGTATGTAACAAGTTGAATCTTGCTCTTAATAGCAGGGACCTTGCTTGCTTTGACAGAAACTGTTTGATGAACGGTTGAACCTCGTTCAGTTTGTGGATGTTCACCGGCAGATGTCTCGTTAACTTGTTTGATGCGGCTTTCTCAGCTGTTTTAATCCAGTCGAGTTCCTTCACTCTGTTCAGTACTTTTACTGGGTTGTTGAGAGTCTCTACGTCAGATGAAACTTCTTGGAGGATTTCCTTGTTCCGATTTGACCAGCTGTTTAACATCTGGCAATTTTGGTCATTTATTTCTTTTAGGATCAGGTAGTATACTGAAGGATTTTCCGCAAGGTGGCATTTGCGGTACAGCATTATAGAGTTGCATCTCACTGATCCCTTTGAGGGAAAGTAAACTGAGTTCTTGTCTTATACAGGCTATAGGCACGCATTTTGGAAGCCCCAGGATTGCCCGCCAAAACGTTGCCTCTAAGGTAGGCCAAAGAGAAGAGTGAATGTTGGGCATAGCGTCTGCTCCATAAACTAGGGTTGGGACCACCTTAATTTTATAAAAATTGATCACTGGGATCAAGGAGAATCGACCAAATTTTCTGTCAATGGCTTTGCCTTGTGCCGTAAGTTTTCTTTGTTTTTTTCTTTTAGGAGATTTTGCATTCCTATCTAATTTTTGGAGTTGTCCAGAATAACGCCCAGATATTTAAATTCCGCCACGTTTTCAAGCTGGTTCTTGTTCAGCACTAGTTTTGTTTTCGCGTTGATTTTGGGTTTTTGGACAGAGACATAACTTTGGTTTTCTTTTCATTTATCTCCAGGTTGTTTCTTTTCATGTATAACTGAAGGTTGCTCAGCTGACGTTGCAGTCCTATTGGTGTATAATCTAGGAGTATCACGTCGTCTGCGTACAGGAGCCTTCCCACATGAGATTTCCCGATTTTTGGTGCAAAGCTTCGAACGGTTTCTTCGGATGTTTTGATATCTCCAAGGAATGCCAAGAACAATGCCGGAGCCAGAGGGCATCCTTGTTTGACACCCCTTTGTGTGGGAATCAGAGTGGATAGGAGTCCTTGTTGATCCAAGCGCACCTCATGTTGGTTTCCGAGTAAAGCGCTTTGATATGTTCTAAGGAGGGCAGTTCCATGCCTCTAACTTGTCCCATAGCAGTGCCCTGTCTATACCGTCAAAGGCCTGGGTAAGGTCCACAAAGACGATGAAGATCCTAGGACCTTCCTCAAGCACTTTATGTTTCATGGTGTTCATTATCAGGATATTTGCAGATGTGCCAACATTTTTCTTAAACCCTGTTTGTAAATGGTCTTCGCAAGGCGCCGTTTTTGCCCATGCTTTAAATTCATTCAGAAGGAGGAACCCAAACACTTTGACTATGCAATCTAGCAAAGCGATTGGGCGGTAGTTTGCCGGATCGCTCTTGTTTCCTTTTTTTAAAATGGCCACCACCGTCGCTGACTTCGATGATGGCGGGATTGATTTTGATTGGGCACATCTGCGGAAGATTTCACAGTGGAGCGCTGGCCATTCTTCGGGGTGTGCCTTGAGGTCCACGTTTGTAATCCCGTCAGGGCCGGGTGCTCTGGAATTCTTGAGTGACCTGATCTGGCGGCTTATGTCTTCGCGATCATCCAGAATGATCCATTGTGCTGGTTCAGAGTTCTGCTTAATTGCCCTGGTTGTTTCTAGTGGTGCAAAAAGAGTTCTGAAGAAATTCACCCAGACGGATTCTCCAACATTGTTGATTATAGTTGATTTCTCTTGTGGTGTAGTTGAATTTAAGAGCGACCAGAATTCTCGGCTTTTGCTCCCTCGTATTGCTGTTTGGATTTCCTCAGAGTCTTGCTGGTATAGTGTCGCCTGATAGTGTTTGAGCCATGATTTGTATACCTTGGTGGCCTCTATGACTGTCTTATTTGTTTTTATGGGGCCTTGGGCTAGGGCTGTCCTCTTCACTTTTCTTAGAATTTTCCTTTTTTCAACCAAAAGTTTGTCATACACATGCTTCCTAGATTCTATGTTGTTTTTAGGTCCCCTCTTCTTATTGTAGATCTCTAAGAATGGTAAATAGTCAATCTCGTTTACTAGAGTGCCGGAGTTTTGAGCACAATACTTTTGTTTGAGGTCGATTATTGCTTTAGCTGACAATTTTATTTTTGTTCCTCTAATGTTTGTTTCCAAGAGCGTGGTTGACTTTGAAGTTAGACTCAGTTTTATGGGCCAGGTGACGTACAGCAAGTTATGGTCACTTTTGCTGGTCCGTGTCACCCCGAATTTCGTGGTTAGTCTGGCCAGGCTGTCGGAAACGTAAATATAGTCAATCGTTGCACTGGATGAACCATTTTCCCATGTGGGAAGGAAGGTTTCTTTAGGTAGGACCTCGCTCATGTTGTGTAGTTCTCTTGATGACATGAGTTTTGTCCATGCCATCCCTCTTGAGACTGTGGACGAGGCTTTTTGAGCTGAGTGTTCTTTTTGTTTTTTCCTGGGAGCAAGAAGCATTTATGTCACCACACAGCAAAAGGTGTGAAGCCACGTGCGTGGCAGTAGCCATGTCGATGGCTTGTTCAATCGATCTAAAAAAATTACTGGCTTCAACGGCAGATGGATTCCAGTAAATATTCATTATGACTATTGTCGATTTTGCGTTTTTTACTTTGTTTGTTTTAAACTCATCCAGCTTTGCACTGATCATAAGTAAAGATTGGTTGTTTCTCAACACTTTTACGTGAGACAGACCACAGTTGTGTCGAATCGCTGTCAAGATTCCCGATGAAGGATGCCCCAGCCGGCCCTTCTTGGCGGGGGCCAGAATAATTTCGTACCCATCAAGGGAAGGCGGCTCTGTTAGCCAAGTCTCCTGGAAACAGAGGACATCAAATTCTGTTAGTTTTACGTCACTGGGTGCCGTGAGATGACCATGGCCTCATGTATTCCAGGAGCAGAGCTTTATTTCGCCTGTAGCTGGCTTTGCGTAGCGTTGCTGTTGGTCGGCGTGCTCCGTGGTCAAGGGTTGCTAACTTTTGTGTTGTTTTTGTAGCATTTTAGGGAGCCATGCGCACAAGTTTCTTGCCGGAGATTTACTGGAGAAAGCCACAGTCTTGGCTGGTTTCCCGTCTCGTCCACGAGTATTTGACCTCGATAAATCGTGGTGAGGCTTTGCGGAGGGTCTCTTTGAGGGTGTGTGCTCTCTTTCACGGCACTTTCTGTTCCTCGTCGGTGTCCTGGGGTAGAACCTTCCCGACGCTTGCTCTGGAGATTTCTCTAATAGGCTATTATCAGCTCGACTGTAGTTTTTAGTTTCCTTAAAATGGTCCTTGGATTTCCCCCTTCAGTCTTGAGGATGGCTTGTGGCCCCTGTGTCTCGTTTCTGGCTCGGGGCACGCTTACGTAAAGGCGGAACTGCGCCGAACCTTGAAGTGATCTCTTTCGTTGACTCTGTTAGGTCATACCCCATTTTAAGCAGTTTGTTGGAGTCTTTTTCCAGTTGACTTTTAATGTTCATGGAAGCAATATACAGGTGAGCCAATGCTTTTCCCCGTTTATGACTCGGGTCAACGATTATTAAGTCTTCAGACCTTATTTGGTGTAGTGACGGGATGTAACTGAACAAAGCGAGCACTGAGCCACGATTTAACGTGATTTCGTCGTCGTTACCCTCGATCTGTTCTAATTTCATAATCCATCTTGTGGTCTCTTTTTTGGTGTGTACTTTGTTATACTTTTCCGTTTTCGATGCGTAGTGTAGTTTTAAAGGTCCGGACGATGTTTCACTTTGCTCTGGCGATACTTTATGCCTTTTAGTTGCTCTCTGGGGAGAAAACGATCTGTCGTGTCTCTTGTATTGCTTCCCCAGAGTACTTGTGTCGTTTCCTGATTTTGCAATGATCGTAGACCCTTTTCGATTTCCATGTCTACTATTTTCGTGTCCACTCTCCGTTCTGTGAGCTTTTTCATCTACTTTATTGGGTCTGCTTAGGTTTTCTGAGTGTCGAGGAGTTGTTATTGACTCCTTTCTTGATTTCTCAACTCTTCTTTTTTCTGCGACTTCGTGAACTTTTTCTTCTTTTTTGTTGAGTTTGCTTTGATTTTCTAGGTGTCGAGGAGTTCCAGTCACTAATTCCTTTCTTGCTTTTTCGTCTCTTGTTTTATGCGGAACTTCATCGTCGGAATAAGTACTCAAGTTTATCAAGTCGTTGTGCTGCAAGAATTTTTCTGTAGTCTTTGGTGACTTGTTTGTACTCAAGACTTCGATTGTCGTTGCTATTTCTGCTAGTGCCAGCGAGGGTGTTTTTTTTCCAGGCTTGTTTCTCGGCTTAGCATTTTCTTTAGACGTCCCTTTATTGGATTTGTTTAACACAAAAACTGGCTCTAGCTTTGGTATAGTTGTGCTCATCTCAGGCTTTGATTCCCAGTTGGAATTGGCCTTTGCTGCTGTCGACGGAGCACTTGAGCTTTCAGTTAGATCAATCGTGAGGGCTGTTTGGGTGCCTACTTCTTTGTTAGATGGTCTTTTTGGGTGTTGGTCTGGCCCAGTCCCCACTAGACCCAAAGCCCTTGTTTGGGCTTCACTTACTTTGGTGTTTTCCTGTGATATGATGTAGGCTTCCAAAAAAGACAATTTAGTCACTAACGAAGCTTGAATTGACGTGTGGTCTTTCAATGTGTCGCTTATCCCTTCATACAACTTCATGAATGGGCAGAGAGCAATTGTCACTGTCGACATTATTGCGGGCATGTCCAAATTGTTTGCCACAGAAGTTCTCAGTTTCTGCTCTGTGGGTACAGCTGTTCTCCCATTCACCAAAGGGTCAAGCCGGTTAGGCGAGGGTCCTGTTTGGAACGAACAGCGTGGTTTAATGAAGTCTGCTAATTTTCTGCATGATTTGGGCGCATTTGGGTGGTCACAAAACTCTTGGTCGGTACTAGATGTTTGGAAGTTGTTTTTTTTTTGTACGTGATGGTATGCCGTTTGTCTGTAGACTCAAGTTTTGCACCATCTTGTTTTGCGCATTTCCCAGAGGAACTTTGTCAATATCTGTAATTATGTTTTAGTTGTAGTTTCCTTGCGCCAGCGTTGTCTCTTGCCCCTCCGTTTGTCCACCACACTTTTCTTGATCCAGGTACGCCTTTCTGTAATGGTAATAAGTGTAGGTACTGGTGAAGGAGTTTTATCTAGATCTATAGTAGTGGTTAAATCTTTGATGGGTGATTTTGAGTTCGTCGCCTGCTTCAAGGGATTGGGTTCCGGATGTGAAATGAAAATGTTGGATGCCACTGAGGTTTCTGTTGATTTTGGAGTTTTAGACTCTAGTAGTGAGGACGGAGGCAGGTCATTTTCCTTCAGAATAGGAAGTTTGGCCGCAGTCCTTTTTTCTGTGGAGGGGCTCTCTGTCCCCTCCGCCGACTCTAGGTTCAGCGATTTCCCAGTGGATGGCACTGTTTGATGAGCCGTCAGTTTTTGGGAACTTAGGGCTCTATTGTTGGAAGGCGGCTGCTCTTTACTTCACCCAACTGGGTCAAAGACCTCCTTTGCCGGATTTGGAGGAGCCTGTGGTGTAAGGTGTTCAATCCGTCTCTGTTTAGAGGCCGGCATACAGTCATTCAGAGCCTCTAAGATTTCAAGGTGAGTTAATTCGACCCTTCTGGCATTGGTAATTGCTGGCTCAAGGTTAAAGAAGTCTCTCAAGTTTGTGGCACTGCCATCAGTGTTTATGATTTTTTTCCGGGCTAGACCTTTTCCTTTGGTCAATAGCCCCTTTATTAGGCTTTTTGCATTTTTTCTGTTATAAGTACTTCCCGTTTTTTGGGACTGTGTAGGTCTTAGGCGTTTTCTGTTGTTTATCGTCAGGGCCTCGTGTGTTTCTTGACTCGCCGCCCCCAGAGATGGCAAAGTTCCTGTGCTCGGCTCCACGTGGATCTGAGCCTGCACAATCCGGGTGATTTCCAGGGGAGGAGCCTCAGCCGCCTCCAGGGCTAACTCTGGTCTTTGTGATTCAACCAGCAAGGAAGCCGATGGCAGGGCAGGCACTCCTCCCCTCGAGGTCTCCCCGCCAAGCTCGTCGATGCCCCCTCTTTCCCGGGGCTCATGGTCCACAGCTGCCACTAATGGTGGCACCCGGGCCTGCGCGCCCACCCCCTCCGCAACTCCCTGCTCCCCCTCCCCAGGGGCCGACTCAGGAGAAACCGAGGGCAGAAGGCCGGGACCCGGAGCGTTGAAAGGGACCGAGGCTCTGCCTCCCGCGGGCGCCTCTCCCGCTTCATCCTCGCCGCTTCTACCCGGCGAACGCGACCGACCCCGCGCGGCCTCCCCCGCCCTCGCCAGCAGCGACCCCCCTCCGGGAGGCAATGTTGGCAGGCAAGGGGGCGGCGAACCAGGGGCAGGTGCGTCGACATCGCCTGCCAGCGCCCGGGTTTCAGGCACAAGCTCCACGGACGCCGCGTCCACAGAATCTTCACTGGAATGCCCCGTTTCAGCGGCCAGTGGCTCCAGGTTTGTCGGTTCGATGAGGATGGTGTTTGTCTGGGGTATGTTGAGCGGTTTGATGGCCTTAGGCTTCCCTTTAGATTTTGGACGAGGTGGCTGGTCCAACTTTACGTTGGTTATGTCTTGCAAAGTTATTGTTTTTTTTGTTGGTGTAGAGGCTGCTGTATGCGCTCTGAGGGAAGCGCTGCGAAGACACTGTCCATCGTCCTCTTCAAAGGGGGGGAGGGGAGTCCATGACAGCCCTGGCTCTGGCTGCCCGGCCTGCCAGGACTGCAGGACTGTCACTCTACGTCCACTCCGCGGCCGCTCTGCAGCGCAAATGTTCTTTTGTACTGTGGGGCAACCCACCAGCACAGCAATGGTAAAGAGACTCAGGAAGCAGGTAGGAGGGAGAGCAGTCCACTCTAGCAGGGCAGGACTGTCACTCTACGTCCACTCCGCGGCGCAAATGTTCTTTTGTACTGTGGGTCCACCCACCAGCACAGCAATGGTAAAGAGACTCAGGAAGCAGGTAGGAGGGAGAGCAGTCCACTCTAGCAGGGCAGGACTGTCACTCTACGTCCACTCCATGGCCGCTCCGTGGCGCAAATGTTCTTTTGCACTGTGGGTCCACCCACCAGCACAGCAATGATAAAGAGACTCAGGAAGCAGGTAGGAGGGAGAGCAGTGCACTCTAGCAGGGCAGGACTGTCACTCTACGTCCACTCCGCACAGGCACAACTGCAACAACATCCAGGATGTCAAAGGGTTGTGGGATGAGACTGAAATAAGTGCTAGATCCACCTCTTGATAGGTCCATGCTACCTCAACGATTCTCCTCCATGGCTATAAGAGCATTCCAAAATATGATCATGACCGCTGAGCTAATAGACACCTGAAGAATTCTAAATCCCAAAACAAGGGATTACACTTTCTACTCATTGCGCCTCCATATCTTTTCCCAAATTGATGCTATTTTTCTCTCTAAGGCGCATAATCACAACCGAATAGATGCTCGGATCTTAGCACTGGCACTGATCATTCTCCAGCAAATATCATGATCTCTGTAGCAGAAATACATCCTAGAGTAGTCCCTTGAGATGGAAATTCAATCCCTTGTTGTAGGAATCAAAGATGGATAGAGTCCCGCTCCAAGAACACTTCCAGGAATACATGGATCTCAATGAAAAACCGGAGACCACACCACAAGTACTTTGGGTTGCTGCCAAGGCAATGCGAGAAGAGGAAGCTATCGAGGGAGGTTCAAGGATTAGGAAGCAGAACAGATAGAATTCAAGATAAAAAACCTTGAAAATCTCTGCAGACCCTCACTCTTCCCCATGCCTTTGAACTCTCTGAACAAAGTCCAACATGAAATAATAATATATTGATTTAAGGGCTCTATTCTTGCATAAAAAAGAAAAAGAAGGTTGCACATTCTATGAACACGGAAACAAATTTGGGAATGCTACAAGCCTACCTCATCAAGAAACAAAAACTATCCAATCTTATCACTTTATTTTTAGACTGGAAAGAAAAACAACAGTGACATGGCCGGGAAAGGATTGCAAAGCTTATTAAACCTTTTACTCCTCGTTATATACTTCAGAGAGAAAATTCGACCAACGGGATTATGAAGCATTCTTAAATAGGGCCCCACTACCCACGTGGTCCCAGGAACATGCTGAGATGATGTTCTGCCCCATCTCGGAAGAAGAAGTTCTCACATCTATCGCCTTTCAAAAGGGGGAAGGAAGCCCGGTGCAGACAGATTCCATGCAGAATTCTACAAAATAACTAAAGAGACCTTAGTCCCTCATTTGATTAGACAGTATAACATGTTTTTAGAACAAGAGATTCTTCCAAGCATCATGCACCATGCTTCAATTTCTGAAAGAGGAGAAGGATCTCTTGGAAAGAGGGAGCTACCGGCCAATACCGCCTCTAAACACAGACATGAAAAGCCTTACCAAAATCCTGGCGGACCGGGTACACCAATCCATTAGGCAAATAATCCACAGATACGAGGTCGGCTTTATGGTGCACAGATCATCAACTAACCACCTGAGAAGTCTGGCTCATAGAAACTGGCTCATATGATAGATGCAGTGAGAAGGTGGAAGAGGGGCAGATTCTGATTTCCATCGACACCAAGAAGGCCTTCGATCAGGGTGAATAGCCTTTTCTCGGTGAGGTGCTGGAAAAATGTGGATTCCATGACACATTCGTCACTTGGGTTAACACCTTATGTAAAGACCCAAAGGCCGAAGTTAGAACAGACAGAGCAATAGCCTCAACATTTTAACTTTCCAGGAGTACGCAACAGGGCCAGCCCCTCTCTCCTTCTCTTTTTGCCATTGCACTGGAGCCCCTTGCAAGCTATACTACAACATATCATATCATAGGCATCCCACTCGGGGAGACAACGCAAGGAAGAGGCTGCTCTATGCAAACAACATACCTTCGACACTGACCAGGCTGGAATACGCCTTACCCCATCTGATTGACACTACTACTGAATATAGACAACTCTCCTCAGGATACAAAATAAACTGGGGGAAAACAGATTCTACAATTGGGTTCCAGAACCACTCCTTAGAGTTATCACTCCAACGATAAAGACAACCACAGCCATAACCCATCTGGGGATTAAGATAAAAAATACACTAGATTCCATGTTAAAACCTAATCTAGACAGGCTGCTGGAATCAATAGAAACAAACCTAAGTAGCTGGGCTACCCTCCCATTATCATTAATGGGAACAATATCCCTTAACAAAATAGTCTCTCTGTCTCAAATGTTATATGGATTTTCCATGCTCCGTATGATGATACCCTATAATTATTTTTAGCACTCAACTAAAGCTCTGCACACCTCCTATGTCAAGGCGGCAAAGCTAGGATTAAAATGAAAACTCACCTAAAACCTAAGTCTACTGGAGGACTACATTTCCCAGATACCTTACCTTATTACTAGTCTTCTTGGCACAGCTTGCAAGAACCCACTTAGAGGGCACCAAACAACCCTGCTTGGTATACTACGAGAGATACCTCCTCAAACATTTTTAATACTGTAGACTTCCTTCATCAGCACCAACCGGCATGATGCTGAATATGGTATTATCTCATACAAAATTAATATGGGTCGCGATTCACAAGAGAGAAGGAGTTAATACTGGGCTAAAAGAACAAAGTCCCATTTGGCTCAATAACCATTTGTTTAGAGACAAAAAACATTCTATTGGAAATGATGGGATGATGTAGGCTTGAGACATCTAAAACACTTCTTGCATCCTTAGATAACCCCTTCCTAAGATTTGGCCTTCTCAGAAAGTTTTTTGGAATAACTTGTGCAGTGTTTTCAAACCAGATTGAGTCGCAGAAAGGATAAGCCCATACCCAGCTCCCCATACCAATAATACCTAAGGAACTTTGCTGGAGAAAAGAATTAGTAACAATGGCATATTTAGTGCTGCAAAAAGAATCATTGATACAATCCTAAAATTGAGATGGTAAAGAGACCTAGGGATAGAATGGAGAAGGATTTGGGGTATTCCTAGAGGGCAAACACAGGATTAACCTCATATAAGGTAATACACAGAACACACTAGTACCCTTTCAGCATATCTAGTTCTACTGCCACTGGGACAGATCATTGCTGGACAGAATGCCCCCAAGAAGTTCCTGTCATC
This sequence comes from Ambystoma mexicanum, assembly GCF_040938575.1. NCBI lineage: Eukaryota > Metazoa > Chordata > Amphibia > Caudata > Ambystomatidae > Ambystoma > Ambystoma mexicanum. Next base: position 647,209,694 of record NC_090932.1, read on the forward strand.
TATCTATTTGAATGCCTGCTAGTAGCATGATTCAGGAGGAAGATATTTGGTATAATCGCCAAAGTTTTAGGTACACCACACAAGCCCTCAAAGAGCCTGGCACTGTTGGGCTACGCCAGCTCACAATTGACCCTATCACATCAGAAAGAGAGCTGAAGAGATCTGTCTGTAACCAATGCTCGAAGAATCATGATGTGACAATTGAAAAGTAAAAAGCCTGCTCTCTTTAAAGAATGGTCAGACCTCATGCTACAAGGGGCAGCTTTTGAACGGCTGCGGTTCGAAAGTGGGTGAAGTATACAGAAGCCAGGCAGGTTTCACAAACTTTAGTTTATTCTTCAAGTATCATCTGAAATCCCACTAGCAGCACAGCATCCCTCCTTTCAGTAGGCTCTCAATCAGTCATCCTTCCTATCTAGATCCCTCACTACTCAACATTCCCTACACTACATCATAGGCACTGTGCTGTCTGGGATCAAGATACTACACACCTCCCTCCTATTAACACAACATTAATACAACACAAAGTGCTTGAATCTCTTAGGTCTGCTGATCGACCTGTGCGGCCTATCAGCACCACATCCGAGACCACTGTCACTTGTGAAATCCCTTTTCTCGTCCACTTGCTCATTCACAGTGACCATCCTCTTTTTTTGTCACTTTTACAACTCTGTTTATGTTGCAAAATCTACCATCATCTCTTCTCACTGAATTATGAAAACTTTCAATACCTCACATGGCGAGGACCACTTGATAGGACTTTGCCTCAATGGACCGGGCAGTTTAATCCTGACATAGGGCCTCATCACGACTTGGCGGTAACCCTTAAAATCGGCGGTAACACTCTTAGCGCCGATTTTAAGGGTCCGTCGGATCACTACTCCAAATACCGCCGGCGCAATAACAGCAGGCGCAAGGACAGCCGGCTGTACAAGCGCCGGCCATAACAGTGCCAGGAACCATTTGCGCTAAAACATCATCAATCATGAGTCCGGCGTAAGCGCTATTAGTGCCAGAAAAGCGGCGGATAATCCGCCAAAAATACCTCCAGCAAAAAGCTGAAGGTAACAGAACACAGACCACAGCAATAAGGGCCCAGGTGGAGGCAATGCAAATCAGAGGCCTACAAAGGACCCACCCATGCACAACACACCCTCCCCAACCCCATTACACCAGCAGGAGCAGGGAGGAGACAGCAATAAGGGCCCAGGTGTAAGCAATGCAAATCAGAGGCCTACAAAGGACCCACCCATGCACAACACACCCTCCCCAACACCATGCTGCCATTTGGAGCAGGGAGCCTTGATGTCGACTTCTACCAGCTGCATCTGAAGCTACAGAGGCCAGTCAACCAGGCCAGGTCCCTGGGAGTGCAGGGGGCACTGGGGATAAGGAGAAGGAGGAGGAGAGCAGCACCAGCAAGGCGGCCAGCCATCCCCAGGGTCAGGCCAACACCCTGGGCCCTAACTGATGGTCAGTTGGTGACAGAATATCGGCTGGACAGGGCAACCATCACCCAGTTGCTGGACACAATCCAGGGTGACATATGCAGCCGCATAGCCACCAGCACGGCAGTACCTCCCCTAGTGAAGCTTGTGTCTGTGCTTCAATCACTTGGGACTGGCAGCTACCAACATACCGTTGCCATGATGCATGGAATGGCCCAGTACACATTCAGTGCCATGCTGGGACAGGTGCCTGATGCACTGTTGAATCATGTGAACAAACACATTGCATTGCCAGCCAAACAGGCACAGGTGCACCAGCTTAAGGGTCAATTCTATGCCATTGCCCAAGTACCGAATGTAATAGCAGCCCTGGACTGCACACATGTGGCACTTGTACCACCCCAGGCACATGAGGCTGCCTACAGAAACCGTAAACAGTACCTTTCCCTCAACGTGCAGATGACATGTGGCCCTGACCTCACCTTCAGCCACTGCTGTGCCCGCTACCCAGGATCCACCCACGACTCCATGGTCCTACGCAACAGTACCCTGCCAGCGTACATGGAAAGGCACTGAGGCCAAAACACATGGCCACTGGGTGAGTACAAATGTATCCCACAAAGCATGTCAATCCACAACTGATGGTGCCTGTCACATAATCCATCATTCCCAATAGTCAGCAGCATCACAGCAGCATACACATTCAAGCACCTTGCACGATGAACCTCGGACATGTGCAACACAGCAGAACACACCCATGCAGGATGTACGACATGTGGCGGCACAGTGACATATGGAATCCCCACCACAACAAAGCCTCCTGTGTGAGTAGCACCATGGCTTACAACACTGACACAGTCTAGATATCCCACCCTGGCCATCCGACAGTAATGTAATTCCAAACCATGAGCTGGCACATCCACGAATGCCCCACACATAAGTAGGCCGAGTAATGACAATGCACATCCCACAGACACTGTTCCCAAAATGGCCATGGAAATGCATGGAGAACAGTACAGAATAGTGAAGAGCAGCAAATGCAACTGCAGCCAAATGGATTTGCAATGACACATGAGGCAGCCACTTCTGTCAAGCAGAAGTAGATGGAAGGGCCCCCTCATCCTTCGACAAGTGAATGAGTACTGTTACATACAGAAACATAGGCGTACCAAGTCGAGAGTACCCCATTGATTCAATCGTGCCCGTAGGACAGCACACCCCACAATGTTATAGGCCACATGCCAAATATGGCAAAATCACACTGATGACAGGGCTCTGTACACCCACTGGACTTACCTTGTCCCCATACCGGCTTACTCTCCCCTGCAGGTGATTCTGGATATCCCCAGTACACGTGGCTCATGACCCCTGTGCGTCACCCACACACGGCGGCGGAGTGGGCATACAACCTTGGCCATGCCCGTACACGGATCTGCGTGGAGAGGGCATTTGGACTGCTGAAGGCACGCTTCCGGTGCTTCGACCGCACGGGAGGGGCAATGATGTATGCACCAGAAAAAGCTTGAAAAATTGTACTGACATGTGCCATGCTGCACAACATCTGTTGTCGGAGAAATGTGCCACTGCCCCCTGATGCACATGTGCAGCCACCTGATGATGGTAGTGAGGGCGATGAAGTGCCAGAAGGTGTGGCACATGCACAAAGGGTTGGGCAGAGGGAAGGGAGGTCGGCCAGACAGGGATTGATTGATGGATTCCATTAGAAATGGGTAATAGGTAAATTGTGAACATGTCACTTCAACATCAAATTGCATATGTTACAATCACTACTGTCCATGCATTTATGTGCCGGCTCTGGACCCTTGCCATTCCTTCCACCCGGGCCTGTTTTGCCTCAATGATATCCAGTCGGCCCATGACTGCTGCCCCAGTGACAAAGGGCTCTCCTGGTGCGTCAGGTGGTGAACCGCGAATTGGGCGCTGTGGGGGGGGGGCTGCATGGTGACATGCCACCAGAATGGACTGGGTTGCCTGGCTCAGAGCTGGCCCTCTGGACTCCCATAGGACGGAGTGTCCATATCAGGCTGCAGTGTGCTGCAGCGACGCACAGTCACATGGCGACTCCCTGCCTGGTGTCTGCCTGGTCTTGGGCTTCCATGGGGTGTTGACACCCCTTCTCCATCACTACTGCTTTGCGAGTGTTGTGCGGCGGCATGATGCCCATGTGGAGGTGTTGCTCCCACGTCGGGCTCCACTTCAGGCCTCTCTCCCTCGGCATTGGGGCTGTGGATGGTGGCTTCTGCTGAGCTGCCGGTCGCCTCCCTGTGGCCATGTGGCTGCCGCTGCTGTCTGGCGGGGCTGCATTGGGGTGAGGTGGGTGTTCCCCTGTGTTGTCTCCCATGGGTGCGGCATCTTTGGGGGGTGCTGGTGGAGGCACGGTGTTGTGGGCGCATTGTCGGTGTGGCCTCATCGGCATCATCACCAGGCTGTTGGGATCGACGTGTGCCTGTGGGGTACATAGGGGGTGGTTTGAGTACAATGCTACATACATTTGTGTGATGCAGGTCATGCAAACAAGTGTGAATGAAGACAGTGACAATGACGCAGTCAACTTGCATTCCGTTCAGTCACCATGTGGTGCTTGTTGTGGATGTGCATAGAGGTACACTGCATGGGAACGCGTGGTTGGGGTGGACTGCGCTCAGGCTTTTGTGGTTGTGTTGATGCACAGTACCACTCTATGTAGCTGTCCTATGGGTATGGGAGTCTATCCCCTGCCCCTGTCATGCATGCACTGCACATATAGGGTCGTCTAGGCAGCACTACTGTTCTAGGGATGTGGCCCTCACTTACGGGTGTATGCAGTGCCTCAGACACATGTCTTTACTATCATTCAGATGCATGTATTTGGGGATGGGACTCACCGGCCGTTGGATTTATGCCAGTCCCTGCCACCGCTCCACCAATGCCCTTAATGGTTCCGATGTCGATGAGGCCCCTCAATTTCTCCTCCCATGGTGTGTGGTCGGGTGGGGGGGATGGCCCTCCTCCTGTGCCCCTGCTTGCACTCCTGTGCTGGGACAGGATGCCTCGCACTCGCACGCGCAGGTCATTCAGCCGCTTGCAGCAGTCCTCCCCATCCCGGGGCACGCGCCCCACTGCACTGACCCCTTGTGCGACAGATCTCCATATTTGGCCTCTGCGCTGGGTGCTGGTTTTACGCTGCTGCAGCTCATTGTGGTATGTCAGTGCCTCCTCCACAAGTACCTCAAGCTCCTGGTCACTGAACTTGCGTTTTCTGACCCTGTCCAGTGCAGACTTGCCCCTAGTGCGCTCTTGACTCATTTTCAGGGTTCAGATTGCGTGGATGGCTTCCAGTGGCTGTGATATCCGACGGATTGTGATTTCCAAGATGGCCGCCGCTTTATTTCCCGTTCCGGCGGTGACGCGTTTCCCACGCGCTAAAAGCGCGAGGTGGCGGTAGCGCACGGTGCGCCGGATTTAAGGGTTCGCGCTAATCGCGCTAACGCCTTTGACCGGGGCGCGTGCACGATGACTCGTGATCTGGCGGATTATCCGCCGGGTGCCTTGGCGTTAGCGCTATTTAGGTCCGGCGGATAATCCGCCACATTTACCGCCCAAGTCGTGATCAGGCCCATAGTCTCTTTCTTGTATCTCTTTTTCTTTTACCGACTTCCTCTCATTGTACCTCCCATTTGTTCTTCATTTGCTTTTCTCTCATTCTCTCCCTCACCTGCTGCACACTCTCCCACATCCCTCTTGTTCGCCCCATCCACATAGGACTCAATTCAATTTGTAGTTGGGTTTTCTCCCTCTACACAACTCAAATGTCGATACGCCAGTCGTGGTGTGGATAGAACCTGTGCGCCACCGTCCTGCTCATCACAACAACCTCCCAATCTTCACCATTTAGCCATGCCCACCTAATGCAGTCTTTTATCACTTTATTGAAGCATTCCGCCACCCCATTAGTTTGAGGATGATAAATCGCAGTCACCCTATGTTGCATACCATTTCTCATTAAATAATCACTAATTTCTTTAGATTTAAATTGAACGCCATTGTCAGTCAACAGTTCCAAGTACCATTCTCTCCTAAGCACATCTTGCATGAAAGTGATAACATCTCTAGTCGTAATAGACTTTGTGATCTTAAGCTCTACCCATTTGTATAATACGTCAATCAACACGATGCAATATTTGTCCACACCTTTGCCATGAATGGGCCCAACAATATCCATGCCAACTCTTTCCCACTGCATGCAGGGAACTCAAACAAGTGTCATTGGAATTTCTTTTGGCACAAGATTCTTTTCACTTAAACAGCATGGTACACAGTCCCTTGCTGTCCTTTCTACTCCTAAATCATAACCCGGCCATCAGAATTCAGCTCTCACCACTTGTTCGGTTTTCATGATAACCTGGTGCCCCTCATGAGATGTTTTCATTATCCTTTTCCTCATGTCAGTGGGTGTAATTACTCTATCTCCCCTCACATAACCTTTTTCCACATGCAGCTCCTCACCCACTTTACAAAGTCCTTCTAAGTTGGTTCCACCAACTATCTCTTTCTTCACTTCTTCACTTCTCTCCAAAATGTCTTTCACTTTCTTTAGAATGCCATCTCCTTCCAAACTCTTCACTCATAATCTATGGCCCAACATACAACACACATTCATCCTCTTCCATGCACTCATTTTCATCTCCTCCATCCACTCCAATGTGAAATAAACACTCTTCTGGTACATTCTTCCTTCCTGGTACATATTCCACATCAAATTGATATCCTTGCAGTGCAATAACCATCTCCTTATACGCAAGGATACACCATCCAGACCCTTCTTCTGTAATGTCTCTCTCAAAGGCTTGTGATCAGTACGTATGACGAAGTCAGTTCCCCATAGAAATCTTCTAAATACTTCAATTACCCACTTGACAGCGAGAAGTTCTTTTTCAATGGTAGTGTAACTTACTTCTGCTCCTCTTAACAAATGTGATGTAAAAGCAATGACAAACTCCTTGTTGTATTCGATCTGTGTGAACACTGCACCTAGTCTCACGTTGCTGGCATACTTTGTAATTATCGATTTTCAAGTTAGTTTGAAGTCTTTAAGAGAAGGCGTGCATTCTAATGCAGCTTTGAAAGCAACAAATTCTAGGGCACACTCCGAGCTCCATATGAATTGAGAGTTATTTTTAAGAAGCATCCTCATATTTACTGTCATGCTAGCAAAGACGGGAATACATCTCAAATAATACTTTGCCATGGGTGTACATGCAAACCTTGTTTTGTAATGGCACTGGAGAATGGTTGGAACTCTTGTTTCGTGTTCACATGTAAGGTTTATTTGTTGGTAAATATCCAATCGGCCTAGGACATATGGTAGGTGCATGTGAGAAACAAGTCAACACATGTTTCAACCTAAGTCTTTATCAAGGATGTTTATTGGTGGTGAGGTGAGAGGATATTCATGACTAGATAAGTGCATGTCGGCGCACAAAATATAGGTCATACATAACAATGATTAGGTGGTGTGTGAGGTGTCACTGTGGTAAAAATGCAAGTTAACATTGGTCGCACATTATTGATCACATATACATGTTTTGAGTCAAATTGATTATTCAGAAGAGTTGTACCAACAAGAGAGAGAGGGGGAGAAGAAGGATATGGAGGCGCAAGTTTAGCTTACTTCCAGAGATGGCAGCCATTGTCTCAGCACTATTAATATAGTTTTTTTCTTCAGGTAATTTGATCTGGTGAACCTTGGCTTCAAGCGTCTTTATGCATTTATTTGTGTCCTCTACTTCTTTTGTATACGTAAAACCTCATGTTTGGGTCACTCTTGCACCATAGCTGTTCTCTTATTTTGCCGTCATTACACTCGAACATAAACTGGTCTCGCAAATGTTCTTCCGTCATCAGTCGGAACTTGCATGTTCTCGCCAAACCTCTCAGTGCTGTGATGAATGCTTCCACTGTTTCCCCTTTAATTTGAGATCTCTTACCGAATGTACACCGTTCTAATATAATGCTCACTTTACACTCATAATGTTTGTCAAGTTTCGCTATGCACCTTTCATATTCATTGAGATTATATGCTTGATCAGGTGGCAGGTCAGGCAGATAATACAATATTTCCTGTCCCGGGCTGCCTAAGTAATGCATAAATAAGGATTTCTTTCGTTCAGCACCATAGCTCTTTCCCACACACAGCGAATGCGTAATGTTCAAAGGTATTTTTCCAGCATTTGCACGGTACTGGCGGGTCACCTGGTGTAGGCAGAAAAGTAATTGGGGGGTGCAATGTTTTGCATGTCTAGAACTGGGGAGTGCCCATCACCCAAAGCAATTTCCTTCTCACTTAGGGAGTAGAATTTTTAAGTGTAAAAGTTATTGTGTTTCTATAGAGAGTTCAAACCAGTTTTACTTTTTTCTTCTGTAACTGATATTCATACATATTTGTATATGTGCATCCACTGTATGAAGGTCTTTGCAGCTCTCTTACTAATTCCTTATGTTTTCTCATCAAACAATGATTTACCTTTCTCTTTAGAGGATGGAATACTAAGCACTCAGTTTCCTTTATTTTATGTCATAGTTGCTAGGTGGAATGTAGTGAGGCCTGAGCATAATCAGTGGCTGGGCAGAATAGGCAATGGTGAGCAATCTGTTTCCTTTTTTGCATGTCCCAATTGCTAGGTGGAATGCAGAGAGGCTGGAGCATAATAAGTTGCTGGGTAGAATAGGCCTGGAATATGGGTCACAGTTTGTCGTTTTATGAGCCCTGGAGACACTCTTAGTGCTAACGGCTTCACTAGCACACACAGTCAGAGATTAGTGCTGTAAGGATTTCTCTTTTGTAATTGAGCTGCAGTTTTGTAGCATTTTAAAGAGCTTGGGCCCTGCAGCTGTAACGTGCATTATTTATATGAAGTGAACGCTGTGTTCTTACTTTCTTTTGTTTTTGGATGAATCCACAGTATTCTTGATGCGTTTCACATAAGGTGGGTGGCTGGGGGCACCTCGTCGCCAAAAATTGAAGTATACTTGAGCCAGGCAGGTTTCACAAACTTTAGTTCATTCCGCAAGTATCATCTGAAGTCCCACCAGCAGCACGGCTTCCCTACTTTCAGTAGGCTTTCTATCTATCAGACATCCTTCCGATCTAGATTCCTCACTACTCAACATTACCTACATGACATCATAGGCACTGTGCTGTCTGGGATCAAGATACTACAGTGGGCCAGCTGTAAAGAGAGCAATACCAATCTGGGACGGCTTTCTAAACCTGATAGGACTGTTGCTTGGGCTCGGTATAAGGGACATTGTTAATCTTTGATAATCAGACTAAGAACCTAGTGTTTCGTTCTGCATGCAAATTAGGTTCTATGTGAAAATGTCCCCTAGTGAAACGTCAACAGTTAGGCAATTTTTTTCCCTGGTCCCCTAAAAGCCTTCTCTCACATATTCGAGGACAGGTATTAAAGTTATCCAGTCATTTTACCCAAACAAATTCAGAGCGTTAAGTTTTACCAAAGTAAAAAATACCAAAAAATACGGAACACGCTAAAAAAAGAAAGAAAATATATATATATATGTATATATATATATATATATATATATATATATATATATATAGTACTATTGGTAAGATGACCGGTATCTCTGCATCTGAAACATTTGTAAGTGGGTAGTGGGGTAAGGGATTAAAATGGGTGGGCATGGGGTTAAACGGATAGGAAAGCAGAGGGCTTGGGGGGGTACCGCCAGACTAAAAAGAAGAACAAATAGGTATTTTTACCTCAGTATAACTTACCAGTCTGAATATTACTACGGTAAAATCACATATAACCATATTAATTACTATTCTAACTCCAGTCCTAGAATATTTGGGAAAAGTGCTCGATTTTCTCGGCATTACAAAGTTGGGGAAATGTCACCCCTGCCAACTTTATCACTGTATACCAAAAAATACTGCCTGATGTTTGGAAATTAATTATATTTCTTTTTTAAAAAATCTTAATAAAAAGATATTCTCAAAAAAGAAAATTAGCAACATCCTTCAATATTTAATGACTGCAGTCAGTGCGCTAACAAGCTTGCCTCTGAACCACAGAAGCGCATTTACATCACCCAAGATGGAAATTATGACATCTTATAGCGAAATTAGCCATCTTCTTATACCTGAGCAGGATCTTAATGAAAAATCAATGGGATGTGTCCAAGGCCCATTGTACTGCAGGACAAGCCATGTGATTGCCTAGCTAGCCACAAGCAAGGACTAAAAGGATCCCCAAGAATCAGCAAATGCTGCTTTTTGCTGAGGTATTATTGATATGGGTGTGCAAAACATAATTTTGCCTAAGGTTGCAACATGCATGCATATAGCACTTTGTAAAGCTGTTGAAATACATGTACTGAGAACAAAGTTCATGCATTCCACCAGCATCTAGATGGTCTCAGTCACACTTGACATGAATCAGTAATTTTTGCATCTCCATCTTACATATGAAATCTGAAGACACAAAAGATACAAGAATTGAAGTGAATAGAATCTATTGCATACACCCTAATTTTGCCTAAAGGCAATGAAGTGAATAGCATGTCTGACCTTACTATTAAATGTCAGAATGTGCTTCCAACTAATTGAAGCAAGGAATCATACTGGGTGAAGTTAAGAGTACCCGAATGAAGAACCTGTACTAATGCGTCATGTGAAATATGCATGTGTAATAAATAATTGAATGGAGCAAACCTCTTTTATGTATTCACTCAGTGACAGCTCTAGCCTAGGTGTAGCAAACTAAGAAATGGTACACTGAAACAGCAGTCCCCTGTGCACGTTGACCGTGAAGACACCATTCAAATATATGTATAGTAATAAAGTGTTCTGTCCAATCACACAAACACACACCCACATATAACACCACACACACACACACACACACACTCTCTATCTCTCTTTCTCAGCAGAGTGGTAAAACAACGGACCATATTAGATCTTCATTCTGTACCTGCTCTGTTGCTGATTTTTCATACTGGACTTCCAAAATTCTATCAATACAGATTTCCGTTTCTAATTTCATAAAACTGTTTGTAGAAAAGTTGTATTCAAATCTCTTGAGCTGCACGACCAGGACAGGGGGAACTTTTGTTAATGCTTGCCTCTGCAGAAACAAAAGAAAGAGGTCGTTAGAAATGTAAATATCCATGTATTTATTGTTGATGTGTAAGGTTACTAAATGCAGGAATCTGAAATACGCCTTTTTGGATTGACTCATATCAATGACATTTGTAGATCCTGACGAAGTATGCTAATTGTAGTCTAACTTGGACAAGTCATTGTTTTTAGTCAAGTAAGTGTCCTGCACAAGGTTTTTATATTATGCATGGTTCCCGTACTAAAAGAACATTTTGAAAGTAGAACAGTTGCACAAAGACGAGACAACTCTTTCCCATGTGTTGTGTCACAAGCAGGCAGGGAGTGAATATGCATAAACAGGTTTCGAAGTTTCTCAACAATGTTTATTTTCAAAATTAGAATGACAAATTAAAGAATATGAAACAATATAGCATTCTTTATTTTGAGAGTTAGGATGATAAATTAAACAATATAAAATACATTAAAAGGAGCATTCTTGACAATGAGTTTCAGGAGTCAGAATGGAGATATACAACAAATGTTAACGTAACATAAAAGAGATTGGGTTGGTGGTAGGCTTTCCCCATAGGTGATTGTCCCAGAGGGAGTATGCTAAAACCCGAATTATTCTTCACTTCCCTCAAGGTCTCAGAGGGTCTTCCCTGGATTAAGTATCTCATAACTTGGGAGAAGGCCTATTTGGTTTTCAAAGGACGTGATGGAAGATGACCATAGCATATGTTTTACTTAATGGGAGACATACCTAAGTAAAAACTGTGCAAGGGATCAGGAGTAATGCAAAGTTAGTGATGGGTTACTGTCACATGTGAGGGATCATGGAATGACTGACTAAACACCATCTAAATGTTTATTTTCAGATGTATTGGTTCACAAGAAGTAAGGTTAGGATTACTGCAATCCACAATTTGGAACAACCCCAAAATCTCCTTGGGACTGTGGTCCTCAGTCCTTCCCATCTTCAGGCCCACATCCTCATCAGAAAACATTCACTCACAGTCTCTGGGATTTATAGTGTCCCACACTTCTTTCTTGACTCTAGGTCTTTCTTGGTTGCTGCCAATGTCATTAAGGTCATGTGTTTCTCCTCCCAGATTCCTTTAGCAGGTACTACCACCTGGTATCCTCAGGTCTTCTAAAAGGGCCATGCAATGCATTGCTAATTGTACATGATGGGCCTTATCTATACCCTCCTGGTTGTGTCTCCCAATCTGTCTCCCATCATAGCTTGGTCTAGCTTCTCAAACCTCCCTCCACCACATTAAGAATGTAATTATGGCCCAGATTCGTAAGGGTGTCCTATCTTCTATTCTTTTTACCATCTCTTCTCTTCCTCTTTACGTGGTCATATCCACCACCTGACCATCTTGTCTCCTCCTCCTCTTTTCTTCTCCTCTCGACTTTCTGCCCCATCTCTCCCCATCTCTTCACCTGTTTTCTTCTTCTCTTGAACTCCTTCCCCCCTCTTTCTGCTTCTCCTCTCTATATATCCTTTTCTCCACTCTGTCACTTGTTAAAATTCCTACTGACCTCTCTCTTGCCCCTCCACTTTCGCTCCTCCGATGTATCTCATCTTCACCTCGTTGCTGCTTATTAAAGTTCTACTCTGCAATTGCACCTCTGCATTCAGACTCCTATATCCCACATCTTGTTTTAATACCTTGGCAGGGCAAGGGTCAGGCCATGCAAAACTGCGATCAATTTCATCTCTGTGAGCAGTGCAAGTGTGCATTATGTTTGGGTACAGTTTGGGAAAACTCCTGTACCTCTTAGTGCTCTTAACTGTGTGCCTGATCAATTTACAGCTTAGAATTACTTTGCCAATATCTCCTGCTCGGAAACTGATGACTGCTCGGTTCTTCACCTGACGTCTCTTTATGTCCTGTTTTCTGAATTCTCCCTCACAATCACAGGCACCCACAAGCAGAAGTGTGTAGGCCCCAGCACAGTATTTGGTAGTGCCACATGCAAGTTTTTGTCTCTCCACAATCCAGTATTCGCCAAAGTGACTGCACAGCTCACAGGCTTCCATGGGTGAAGATTCTCAGACAGCATGTGCACTTCCTTACTCTGGCAAATTGTTTCAGTATTTTAATTAAGTAGGGGCCAAAACAGGGGTCTTGGGCAGTAGAGGATGATACAAATGGTGCCAGAAATGGGATGGAAAACTTGTGGATCCTATATGTATATATATATATATATATATATATATATATATATATATGGCCCTGAGGCCTGTATAATAGAGTATGTGGCAGTCCCTGACCTCTGTTGTCACCTTGCCTTCATCCCCTGGCCTTTCACTTGTGACTTTATGACTGTTATTTAAAGGATGGGAGGGTCAATACACTTTTCTACACTAATACCTGCTCGTAAGGACTGTATGCCCAATGTCCATTCCAGAAGGTTTCCTAGAAGCCTGCCCAGGACAGTGTTCACCCCAAATCACAGTCACATGGAGATGAGTGCCCTTGCACAATTCTTGTCTACAGGGGTGTTGCTAGGTCTGGAAAAGATCTGGGGCTACGCTATCCTCTACCTAGGTTGTCTAGCTTTCTCCACCAATGTATGGACTATAGCTCACAGAAAGCTGTAATATGTTCTCTATTTACCTTTTTTCATGCTTGCTCCAATGCCTCTAAAGGTTCTCTGCCATCAGACTGTGTGCTCTGCACCACAGGCTTCTCCAATTTATCTGAATGTTAGTCCTAGCCCTATCCAGCTCTGGTATCAGTGGTATGGTCGTCCCCCTTAGCCAGGCTGAAGCCCTATACCATTGTACCCTATCAGCAATACCCCAACCCCCTCCCTCTCGCTCTCTGCTCCGGACACTCTTCTTCCAGCTCTATCTCCTAAAAATGCCATCCTGTCTTAACTCAACACCCCCACAATAAGGAGTGCTTGCTTTCCTTTTCTACATATCTGATAGAGCCTTATAAGTCCAGTTTGTGTCCAGATTTGTAAATTAAGATCAACTGGAAGCCCAAAGCCAAGTGCAAATCTTGGTACGACTCAGACCTTGTAAAACGCAAGTGTAGGGTGGCTGAGAGGAAATGGCGGGCCTCTTGTGCACCCTCTGACAAACTGGCCTGCCGCCTGCTCCAACGGCAGTACTGACTCTCTGTCCACAGTAAGAAAAGAGCATACATCCAAGCACGCATCTCTGCGGTATCTAACAACTCGGACGAACTCTTTAAAATCTGCAAGGAGCTGTCCAATCCAGCTGCAGTCTCTACCTCTCCTGTCCCCTCCCAGGCCCTCTGAACGGCCTTGGCTTCACATTTTATATCAAAAACCCAGGACATCCTGTCCACCCTCTCTTCCTCTCCTCCTTCTTCCTCTACTTTTTCCTCTACCTCTGGCCTTCCTGCGGCTGCCTCTGCTCCTCCCTTCTCTTCCTTTCCTTTGTTCACCCCCAACAAGGTTTCTAGACAAGTCCGATCTATGAACGTCTCGTCAAAACAGGTTCTTCCCTGTTCATCCAAAACCATCAAGGGCCACATTGACACCCTCGCTCCACCCTTGGCTGACTTCTGAAACCACCCTTTCACCACTGGACCCTTCCCTTCCCCCCTGAAGCACTCTTTTGTGCACCCTCCTCTTAAGAAACCCTCAGCCGACCCCTCCTGTCCGGCTAATTATCACCCGAACTCCATTACTCCATTTCTGGGCAAACTCTTGGAAAAGCTGGCCGTCTCCCAGCTTAACATTCACACTGAATCTGTTGGTTGTCTCCATGACCATCAGTCTGGCTTCAGAGCGTCTAGAATCATGGAAACTGCTCTCCTAAACACCTGTGAAGACCTGCTTGCAACCTTGATACTAACCACCCTTCTGTCCTCATCCTACTCAATCTCTCTTCTGCTTTTGATACTGTCTATCCTGCCAACCGGCTCCATGATAACCTGGGTATCACTGATCATGCCCTGGCCTGGTTGACCTCCTTTCTCTCTGACCGATCCTCCCAGGTCCAACTTGGTTCCTTCCTCTCCTTTATCTCCCTCTCTAGCTGTGGTGTTCCCCATGGGTCTAATCTTTCTCCCTGGCTGTTCAACCAATACCTTCCACCTCTAGCCCACCGCATAGCTGCTCTCTGCTCCAACTCTCAGTGCTATGTGGATGACACTCAGCTCGCTTTCAGGCTATCCTCAGCCGCCTCTTCTCCCTCTCTGATCCCAGATTGTCAATGATCTCTGCCTTAATGCCAGTAAGACAGAGATCCTCCTCATCGGCTCACCAGCACCTTCCTTTCCTGTCACTTTCTGGCCGCCCAATCTGGGCCCTCTTCCTGCTTCCACCTGTGAGGCTAAGAACCTCAGGGTGTTCTTCGACTCCACACTCTCCTTCTCTCCTCACATCTCGGATGTTTCTAAGAAGTCTAACTATCAGCAGCACCTCCTCAGAGGTTTTCTTCATTTCCTCACTTCTCCCTTAGGGTCAGTTGCTTCTCCAAGCAACAATTTGGAGGCAGATCTCTTTCTTCGGGTAGTGCCTCCCTCCGGAACAGCCTCCCTACCTCTCTGAAACTTGAGTAGAACCATCTCTGGTTCCGGAAGCACCTCAAGACCTTCCTCTTTGCTTCTGCCTTCTCTCTTCCTCTCCCCTGCTGATCGCCTGTCTGATACAGGCCCTCGTTACCTGGCTACCCTCTGAATTCGGGCCCAGGTCCCTTGCCTGTCCAGCTGCATACCCAAACTGCCTCCTGGCACCCCTGCACTTGTGGTCTGTATCTGTAACCCTACAGTCCCCTTTCCTGCACTTATTAGACACTTTTGTCTGCACTTCAACACCCGCACTTGCCACATGTTGGTAGCACTACTTGTTGTGTTGATTCCTTGTCCTGCACTTGTCCATCCTCCCACCCCCCCCTGCCGTGGCACTTCTCCACTCCCCGCTCCCCGGCACTTGTGCTATCTCAATGTCACCAGGCCTAGTAAGATAGTTGCTTTTTGTCCTGCCTCTGTTTCCCCTTCCTTTCCTTGTCGTGCCTTAAAACACATGTGTATAGGCAAGTTATAAATGCCACATTATATCATATCAAGAGAATATGCTCTCCGATCCATCAGGGCAACCCTATCCTCTGATTCAGACACAGAGCCCCCGGCTGCTGGCTTGCAGAGTTTCAGGCAACGCTGGAACATGCCAGTGATTTCGGAACAGACAGCTCTCTTTATGAGAGAGTCTTGGGCCCCTTCGACCTCCAGGAGCTATGGTGCTGTATGGATGCTCTGTGAGGCCTGGTGTGAGCAACAGTGTGTTAATCCTGTTTCAGCCCCTGTAGTTCAGGTGAACAAGCAGCGGTAGTCAGGCTGCTAAAGGGTGGCAAGATGGTTAGGCCACCAGCCCCAAAGTATACCACATTGTGGGATGTTAAATAAGTCTTAGAGTTATTCTCCTGAGGGCCGGCTAACGGCCAGTTGTCGAGACAGCAACTGTCTTGTGTCATGCAAGAGAGTTTCAGACGTCAGAGCATTAGAAATCTATAGGAACGTTTTCTATTCAGACGGAGTGGCGTTCCGTGTCACCAGGCGGACTAAAGGGAATACGGATGTGATTTCCTACTCAAACTTTCCGGACAACGTGAAGTTGTGCGTAGCATGTTGAATTAAGGAATACGAGAGATTCTCTGCACTAGTTAGGCCGCAGGGACTGTCACCGCTGCTTATTGCACATAGGGAATCTTTTCACACAGTGTCAGTAGCTACTATATGCAGATGGGTAAGAGAGATTTTGGCATTAGCAAAAACAAACATTTCAATATTCGGTATGCATTCTGTCAGAGGAGTTATGGCGTCCCGAGCATTCACCATTGCAGTTTCGTTACAGGACATTCTCGGGGCGCTGGTCAAGTGATTCCACATTTCATACTTTAAAAAAATACATATTTATTTTAAGTGGCCTCATTCCAAATCTGGTGGTCCTGAAATAAGTATGCTGGTAGCAAAGTACCTGTACCCTTTCTGGACCATCAAACTATGAGAATGCCTGCAGGGACCGGTGCTCCCAGCAGGTCTGACCTGCTGGGAGCACCGGCCCCTGCAGCCATGGTTTCAATGGAAGCAGCGGCACTGTTATCAACAGTGCCAGTGCTTTTGTGACCCTATTCATGTGGAGTCCTACGGAACTCCACGGGAATGGGCACTTACAGTTTCTGCTGCCTGACATCCCGGGCCGCTGAAACTTGTAATGTCCTGTTGGCACTGGGATCTCAGGCAGCGGAACAGTGTTACGAGATCGGCAGGTTCTCTTCTAATTTTTATACAGTCGATACAACAGTCAAAGTTTTCATCAGTAGATATTATCCTGACTGCTTTCCCCATAGCAACCGGGCAGTGAATAAACATTTCCCCAGCAGAACACCCCCCTCCATTCTTCCTCTTTTACCACCCACTGCTCATAATTCCCTCATAACTTTGCTGCCTCTCCAACTGCCCTTTTTCCAGTTAGGCACAAGTCTGGTGTCGACATTAGTTCATTAAACAATTGTCCCCAGTCCAGTGCCCCCGCTTTATCTGAATCCACCCTCCCTCTTAGGATTTCTGCTTCAGCCATCCCCCATCGTTGTGCATCCCCGGCCCAAGATTATACTGAGGCGTCTTCCGGGCATTTCCAGGGTATCGCAATCCTGTGTTTTGTCAATAGAAGCAAGAATTTGACTACTTTCTTCTTCAGTTTTCCCTTTCCCCCCCGGCACCAATCCCCACAAACTGATCTCTTGAGTACACTCATACATACTATGTCTCCTGTCTCCAGGTGTTAATTTTTCCCATGCCTGGATCACCCTACAGTCCCAGATCATATGCCAAAATCCTGCTGATGCTTCCCCACCTCTAGGACATCCATGTGGGTGTTGCGGGTGAATCGTATGCAGTCTGGATGGAGTCATGTAAACTCTGTGCAGGAAATTGTATTGGATTAGACGGAAACTTGCGTTCCTGGATAACTTTGTCACTTGTTCCAAAATTCGTGCACACTGAGCATCTGTGATCTCATGCCCCATGTCCCGCCCCCACTTCCCTTTGACCCCCCAGGCAGCCAGTCTCTTAACCAACCGTACATAACCCAGAAAGGTTCCCTGAGTCATTGCATACCTTTGTCTCCATTGCACGATCGATAGAAGGTTCCCTCTCATATTCCCTATCCTAGTCTAGCCCCTTTCCTCGTAATTTACCAGTATTAAAGGTTCTCATGATCTCTCATATGATCGGATCGAACCCCAATGGTAAGTTTGGACTTAACATCCATGAATTACATTATTTCTTTGGAAGGTCCTGCCATTTCTCCCTTGGAACAGCATATATTGGACTTGTTCCCACTGTGACCATTGAGTCCCACAACAACTCAATGACTTCCCCATTCCTCGGGAGCCCCAATAGGAACCTCCATTGGTCCCCCTCTGAAGAAACATTTCAATTGGTCACTGTCTGTAACAGAGCTGCCATGAAGTAGATCTCAAAATCTGGGAGTGTGAACCCCCCACCTTGGTTCGATCTACATAGTGTCTCTAAAGCCACTCGTCTATGGCCCGTTTCCCATCGCAATTGCCCAACTTTCATATGTAGCATTTTAAAAATACCCTTTTGATCTTGTATGGAATGTTTATAAAATAATAAAGCAATTTAGGTAATACTACCATCTTACAGAAAGCAATTCTTCCGATCATGGACAATGGCACAGTCTTCCAAAAAGCCACAGAGTCACCTATACCTAACAATGCCCTTGCTTTGTTACAAAAAAAAGTTTCTTCCATCTCGTGGAAAACTGTAATGCCTTAGTATCGGAATGACTCTTATTCCCAAGGTATCTCCCCTTGAGGAAGCAGTTCCCTTGGCTAGCTCCGCAACGCCGCCAGTGGGAACAGCAGATACTTTTCTCTGTTCACCAAAAAAACTGACAGCCGCCTAAAATTACCAAGTATCTTCAATATTATCAGGATATTCTCCCTTGGGTTACAGACATACAATAATGCGTCATCCGCGTACAGAGAGATATTATGGGCGATGCCAAGGACCCTGATCCCTGTATCTGATATATAGTGTCAAAAGTACCCAGCCAGAGGTTCTAGAGCCATGGCAAGCAACCATGATGAAAATGGGCAGCCCCCACCCCTTCTCCAGTATCCACTGTGATGATATCCATCCCCCAATTTTAACTCGTGCCACAGGTTCCCTCTACAATAAATGAATCCATCTCTGAATATTTGGTCCCCACCCAAATGCCTGCATTACCTGGAATAGCCAAGGCCCCTCCACAGAGTCAAAAGCTTTGTTTGCATCTAAGGCCATAAGGGCAAGCTCTTCTTTTGAATCCTGCACTTGTTCCATTATATACTGCATTCTCCTAATATTCATCAAGGTGTTTCTCACACCCACAAATCCACACTCATTCAGGTGTGAGGTCTGGAACCACTGCAGACAGCCTTGTTGCCAGCACTTTCCCCGATATTTTAGAATCTACATTATTGAGGGAGATGGGTCTATACAAGTCACAATAGTTTGGATCTTTGTGGGGTTTCAACAGTACCGTGATTAGTGTCTCCCCCATGGTACCAGGAAGAACCCCTTGTTCATAGGCTGCTCATACACTTGTTTCAGAAGGGGGACCGATATGTCTGCGTACTTTAGGTAGAATTCCACCAGCAGACCATCTGTGCCTAGGGATTTCCCTCTTTGCATTGACCGGAGAGCCCTCATAATCTCCTCTACCTCAATGGGTGCTTCTCATTCCTCCCTCTGATGTTGTGACAGCTTTAGTATCTGTGCAAACTCTAATAAATCCCCTGCCTCCTCCTCCGTGTATGTGCCTTCGCTAGTGTACAGCTTTTTATAATAAACATTAATATGTTGCTGTGTGACTGCCCATGTACCAAACTCATCATATATCTGCGTAGTAGTGGCTCCCTGTGGAGATTCCTTCTGAAACAATTAGGCTAACAGGTGTCTTGCTTTGTCTCCCTCTCTGTGTACCCTCTTCGTGTATTGGAACCTATCAAACCTAGTCAACCTTTCTTGACGTTCCTGTTGGTCACTAAGGGCCTCTGCCAATTCTGACCCTACCGTATGCCCTGCCCACATATTCTCCAATTGCCTGATATGCCTTTCGAATTCCAATGTCCTCCGCGGTCATGATCACTTACAGGGTTTCTGGGTTGGGATCAGGTGTTCGGGCCAGGAAGGGCTCTTGGTACAGATCTGTAGGGGCTAGATGGGTTTTAGCATGGCAAACCTGGCATTCTCACATTCCCCAGCACCAAAGTTACAATGGGCTCCCATAGAGATTCAATGGTTTACCATTCCCCTTAAGATGGCCGCCCTTCGGGTCACTGTCTAATAAGTTAATGAGAACTAGTCATTGGGCATAGAGGACTATAAAAGCCCCACCCCCGCAGTAACACGTGCTTCCCGCTAGTCCCGCTGACAGTGGTGTAACGCTACTGGTGCTCAGCTCACAGACCTGTAAGACAATAGAAAAAAGTAATGTTATGAACTTTCCACAGCAGCAGTCCTCCGAAGGGTGACTTCATTCTCTGTAGTTCCTCAGTTCAATCAGCAGCCTCCGACCTCCTAAAACCTGTAAAGACAAAGGTACCACAGTTAATGAAAGAACATTAAAAACATAGTAGCGAATAAAAATAACCCTACATGCTTACGGACCTGAAGATCCGACATGCTTTTTAATCATTACAACGCCTTGCCTCACAGAAAAGGAACCATAACTTGGTAAAGAATGCACGTTGTGCCGCGCCACTTTTCCTAACTATGCGCGCATACTTACCTCAAGAGAAAACTCATAGCTTGGTAACAAAGGCACGTTGTGCTGTGCTCCTTTCCTCACTACGCACACATATTTACCTCAAGAGAAGACTTCATGCTTTTTCTTCGATGACACCCGTGCTCCTCAAGTGAAACTTCTTTCTTCAGCGAACCTGCAAAAGAAAGAGAGAGTTGCTAAATCATCAAGAGATCTCTCCCATTTCAGAACCTTTTTTCTCTCAGAGACTTCACTGCTCTCCTGATTAAAGACTAAAGACCCCTCCAAAAATGTAGACACTTACCTTCAGAGGCTTTTCAACGTTTTACAGTATAAGTACCTTTTGAGCCTCACCACCAATGCACTTCTGCATGAATGCAGGATGGAGAGCTCCCTAATATCAAAACACAGGTGAGGGGAGTGGGGGCCATAGGAACTATACGGGAGTCAGTCAAGGTGGGAAGAGGGGAGAGCCATAGTAGAGTTACCACATAATAATGATCTCAGTCCCCCTCCTATTTTTTCTCTCCATTATGACAGGGGGAAATCCTGTTTAACCAGTATTGCCAGATCACCAGGGTCCCGGAGCATTTATGCTCCAGAAGGGACAAAGTAAGCATTACAGAACGCAAAGCCAGTACTTAAACTACTCTGCCCAAGCGTAATGGAGTACCACAGATATAGATAATTTGTCCCAGTTATTGGGGGGACTACGTGCTGAAGTCCATGCAGCACGGTCTGAAACCGATTCCTTGAGACGGGAGTTGGTACTTAATAGAGATCGCACTGATGAGTTGGGCGGTCAACTACTACAAACACAGGCATGCCAAGCCCCACTTCCAGGTGGTCTTCCTCCAGTGCAAGTTTCCCCACCAGTGCCTCTGGTTCAGGTAGTTGTACCTGGAAATATTCCATTGGCTCCCCCCGAACGGTTTGTGGGGGATCCTAAGCATTTCGCAGTGTTCATGAATCAGTGTCATTTGCATTTCCTGTCCAGACCAGGGTTTTTTCCATCAGACCAGTCTAAAGTGGCATTTGTATTATCCTATTTAGGTGGGCAATGCTTGGTCCATTCCTCTGGTGAACAGGGATGATCCTTTGTTAAGAAACTTTCCTGGGTTTCAGCAGGAACTAGTGAAACTCTTTGCCCGTCATACACAGGGGCAGGCCTTGGACAATGAACTACTTTCCCTACGACAAGGCAGCCAAGATTTGCTGGCTTATGTAGCTTTCTTCAATCAGTTGGTAGCAGAAACTAACTGGCCAGAAAAGAAGAAAATGACACTCTTCTATCTGGGTCTAGGGGGAGAACTAAAAGAAATTTTGGGACAGGTTGTGAATCCTCTCACAGGTTGTGCGGAATTCATTGATCTCACTATTCAACTGGACCATTGCTTGCAAGATCGACGAGCAGATCGTTCCCGGTCAGATAATAGATCATACTATGTCTGTCCAAAAGATAATGGTAGTCGCCATGTAACTGAGAGCCATCCTGAGCCAATGCAATTGGGAGGTGCTCAGGGCCCCATGTCAAAGGAGCAAAGAGAGAAGAGAAGACTGCAGCATTTATGCCTCTATTGTGGTTCAGCTGGACATTTTCCTTCGCAACTGTCTGGTGAAACCTCCCTGGAAACCGGTAGGAGCCTTAGATAAGGCTGAAAAAGGAGAAAATAGGGAAGATCAGATGGAAAAATCATATGCCCGACAAGCTTAGAGGTCGGCTTGTCGAGCCAGAAGAGGGAATCTCAGATCTCTCCTTTCGTTGTACCCGTCATCCTGAGTAGTCACTGTCAATCTTCCAAACTGCATGCTTTAGAAGCATACGTGGACAGTGGTGTGATTGGAAACTACATAGATCACAAACTCGCAAGCAAGATTGGTATTGCTAAGTACCCTAAGTCAGTGGTTGAGAACGTCACGGCGGTTGATGGTACCCAGCTAATATCAGGACCATTGCACAGTGTACTGAGGCCTGCACCTTGCTCTACCAGGATGGACATCGAGAAAAGATATTGTTTGACCTAATCAGTGCTCCGCAGTTCAAAGTTATATTAGGTATCCCATGGTTAGAGGTACATAATCCACAGATTGATTGGCATGCCAGCACCTTGACGTTCACCCAAGAGTGCAAGAGCTCATGTTACAGAGTAAAAGTATCAGGAAAACAAGTTCAGGCGGTATGCAGAGGAGAACCTCTGCAATGTCCCCTGAATCAGATCCCTTGTACCTGGACAGGATAGAATTAAGTGTTTCATAGTTTGTTTAACGTTTTCATCACATTCTTGGCATATGTCCGATGGATACACACTCTTATCACAAATATGCAGTATTTCTAGCGTCGGCAAGATATTCAATTTAAATCGAAGAAAGTTCATCCTTGCCTTAGGATCTGGAAACTGTCTCAGATAAGTGGGGAGGGTAGCTCTCAGTCTATCATATACGGAAAAGTTAGTAGACAATTTAGCTGCCCTTACCCCCTCAATAGTCCTAGACCAATCCCTTCTCTTCATAAATTCCTTCGATCTCAAAGGGTTGGAATTCAGGGTATCAACATCCGTGTCTGCTGCTATAATGATATCAAGAGATTTTGTTTTCAGCATTTCCAAAAAGGTATTATACCCCTTAATCATTTGACAATGAACATCCCCATAAAGAGTATCACATTGGGGATCCTTTGTCAGTCTAAATAATGAGACCCATCTTAGTTCCATGGAGAATAAAAGAGACATAAGACTCAACTCATATCGAACCAAGGCCGTTGGAACAGAGTTTGGGAGGCTAAGAACCCTCTTCCATATTTTCACCTCAACACGTTCCCAGTTAATAAGAAAACCTTGAATACTGCACTCAAGACCAAAAAGCAACTTTGGTATGACCTTACCCACATAGTACTTTATCAAGGGGGTAAGTGTAAATTTGCAATATTTTAGATGTATCCTTAGCATATGAGAGCCCAATTTAGCTGCTTTCAGGTCTAATATAGTTATCAAGTCTGTTTTAGTTGGGCATGGGGTGATCTTCGAGGCCAGATAAGTGAGTTCCCTTACCACCGGTACAACTGTACCTTTGATTTTCCAAGAAAAAGGCATTGTTTCGTCAAAGGGCGCTTAAAGATCATCACGTTGGATTCATCTGGGTTGATTTTCAGATTGTTGGCTAATGCGTAATCTCCCAGTGCCTTCATTAGCCTTTGTAGGCCTATTTGCGTATAATCCAATACCATGATATCGTCCGCATAGACTAAAAAGGAAAGCTTAGTCTCACCAATCTTAGGACTAGCCAACAAAAGAGTCAGAAAGGAATTTAATATATCTGAGATATAGAGATTAAATAGGAAAGGGGCCACCAGGCAACCCTGACGAACCCCTCTCTGAATTGCAATCAGCTGCGATAGATCACCCGCAGTTCATAGTCAGACTCTTAGTGTACAATTCTGATGTAATTCAATAAGAATGGCTAACAGTGGTTCAGGAATCCCCCAGGTTTTCAGCTTTCACCACAGATGCTTGCTATTTACAGTGTCAAAGGCCTGGGATAAATCCACCCAAGCCCCAGAGAGTGGTCTCCCCCCCCCCCTTGGCTGTACTCCCCACATTTAAACAAGTTAGAATAAGATTATTAAGTGAGGTAGACAGACCCCTACAAAATCCAGTCTGAAATTCGGATATGATTTTACTAGTTGAAGCCCATTCTTCAAGATCTCTAAGGACCAGACCCGCAAATATTTTGCTGTCTGCATCCAAAAGGGATATCGGGCGCTAGTTGCTTGCAGCTAGGCGGTCACCATGCTTGAAAATAGGTATTATTATAATAGTTTTCCAAGAATAAGGTATAGTAGTTGTTGCAATGATATTATCGAATAGGGCTTTTAGGACCCTGGACCAAGTATCTGGATTAGATTTCAGGATAGCATTAGGTAAACCATTTAGCCATGCAGCACGGGAAGCCGATGCTTTACTTATTGTCAATCTAATCTCCTCCACAGTATAAGACAGAGCCCAATTACCTGATGTAATATTAATCAGTGACTTGCACTCTTTTGCACCATAGATCTTAGTTAAGTGCTCCACCCAGGAATGCTCCTGAATAATAGTTTCTTGGCCATGTACATTAGTTTTGTTAATTAATGACCAAAAACTGCGGGAATTTCTGAGAGAGTTTTCAACACAGTCTCACCCTCTGTCTGTAGTCTTATTGTGCGATGCAATCTCATCCAGTTCCTAAATTTGTTGTTTATCTGTCTGACCTCCAAAGAGTACTCAACCTTATCCTTTTTTGCGAGGTTTAACAGATAAAGAGTCCTTCTTCTCTCTTTTTTCTTTTCAAGAATGCCAATATCAAAACAATGTGCATGGTTAGAATTGATCTTACTCAAACCCAATTTAGGGGGGAAGGGGCAGTCTCCAAAGAAGACTTAAAAAGTTATTTGGTTCAAATTGATACAGGAGATCCTGGTCATCATGATCCAAAATCATTGTCTCTAGTTGTTCGTTCAATATCTGGCCCCCCTTATTAAATTTGGCCAACCTGCTCCCAGCCGTGTTAAGTGAGAGCAGTTGTTTCATGTATGGCACCCTTTGAACCCGGGGAATACAAAATTTAGCAGTCAACATAGCATGATCACTCATCATTTCTCCTCAGATTTTGAATTGAATACAGGCATCAAACAAATTCTGAGAGGCAAAAATATAATCAATGGTTGAGTATCAAGTCGGGGCAATCTCATTATTCTTTTCCAAGTTACCATTGAAGGCCCAGTCTTTCATAAATTCAGCCCAAACTCTCCCATCCGTGCTCCTCTGCTTTCTTTGATCGACTGACATATTCTCTTTCAAACAATAAGAGTTGAGATCTCCCATCAATAATATGTAATCACTTGGAAATTGCATAGTAAGTAGATTCAACAGGTCCCAGAGTTTCTGGACAAACGGTATGACTGGATATCGAGCAGGGTTCCAGGACACATTTACCAATAACCACCCTTTATCACCATCCATATCCTTCAGTACTGCTCTTACAATAATAATCCCTGAGTCGTCATTAGCAAGGACATACGAGCTCCCAAAAATCTTATTCCTACAAAAGAGCGTTAGACCCCCTCCCATCGGATGTCCCACTGCCCCCTTTGTAAACAGTTGGTGGTGGGAAGCAAAACCCTCTACATCAAAGGGTCTGAGTAGCCATGTTTCTTGAACAAAAATCAGGTTGTACGAAAGAAAGAGATATGACCTCGTAATGTCATTACAGAGCGAGTTAGTGCCCCTCGAGTTCCAAGAGAGGGCTCTAACCCTCAATGTAGTTAGAGATGTTGATCAGCCTAACCCATTTTAAGAAGGATCTGTGAGACAATCTCAGGGACCATAGCCAAGGTTGGTAACAATGGGTTGGGATCTTTCTGTTGTTTCTCTTCCAATCCATTGTGTGGTATATTTGGGTTGGCTAAGGTATTTCCAGACATGTCTTTTGGTTGGAGTTCTGATACCACCAGACCCCTATGGGACGAGTCAACACTGGCCCCCAAAATCGATGACCAGCCAAGCTTGGATTTAAGAGTTAGTCTGGCAATATTCATATTTGGAGAGCACAGGAATCCAACAATATCATTATCTTCTGCAAGAAAATACACATCTGAAGACATATCTTGATAAGTACATTGCTAAAGAATTTATCCGACCTTCAAAGTCGCCTGCAGCTTCTCCGCTATTCTTCGTGCCAAAGAAGGAGGGAGACGTTCGTACCTGTATAGATTATTGTGCACTGAATCAGATCACAGTAAAGAACAGGTACCCGCTTCCACTCATTCCAGTGTTATTGGACCAAGTCAAAGATGCTAACATTTTTACGAACTTAGACCTTCGGGGAGCTTATCACCTGGTGCGAATTAAGGTGATGAATGGAAAACTGCTTTCCGCACTAAGTATGGATTATTTGAGTACCAAGTGATGCCTTTTGACTTGTGCAATGCCCCGGCCGCTTTTCAGAATTTCATGAAGGATGTGTTACGTGAATTGTTTGATGTGTGCGCAGTGGTGTACATTGATGACATCTTGATCTACTCAGCTTCAGCCCAGGAACACATTGCCCATGTTTGAGCGGTACTTACTAAGTTACAGCAACATCAGTTGTACGTCAAATTAAAAAGATGCTCTTTTCATGTGACTTTTGTGGAGTTTTTGGGATTCGTCTTGTTACCACAGGATATTCAGATGGACAACAGAAAAGTAGAAGCAGTTTTAACCTGGCCATCTCCCACATCGGTGAAAGGAGTACAAAGTTTCTTGGGATTCACCAATTTTTATCAGCTATTTTTATCTGGTTTTTCTCAGCTTGTTCATCCAATAACATTGTTCCTACGAAAACACAAAAACAATCGATTGGACCGCTGAAGCTGAAGAGCATTCCAGACTTTGAAGAATAGATTTACAATTGCCCCAGTGTTATGACATCCTCAGCCTGATTTGCCGATTGTGGTGGAGACCGATGCTTTTAGTGCTGTCGTGGGAGCGGTACTGTCCCAAAAGGACTTGGAAACCAGACAGTTGCACCCAGTGGCCTTTTGGTCTAAGACATTTCCAGCAGCAGAATTAAATTACGCTATCACAGATAAGGAACAATTAACTATTAAAAATGCATTCAAGGAATAGAGACATCACCTGTTAGGAGCTCGACACACATTCACTGTTCTTACGAACCATAGAAACCTGCAATACTTGCAGGCCGCAAAAGCTCAGTCCTCACGACAGCTCCGTTGGGCTCTGTTTTTTGCGGAATATGAGTTTTGTCATCACATACCGCCCTGGTGTGCGCAATGGCAAGGCGGACGCTTTGTCACGCATCAGGGAGAGTGAAGATGTAACTCAAAATCCTGTGAGCATCATTCCAGAATAAAAAATGTTGGGAGTTACTAGATGTTCCATAGAGGATTTGAAGACAAAGATCTGGCTTAGTATGAAAACCTCTGAGTTAGAGGCCTGGGAGTCTAAAAGGCCTCAGTATCCATTGCAAGAGAAGTACTGTACTGTACAAGAGCCGGTGCTGGCAGATTATCATGCAGCACTACTGGAGGGTCATCCGGGGATTGCTAAAACAGCTGCTAAGGTTAAACGACTTTTCTGGTGGCCCATTTGGCGCAAAGACATCATCGATTTTGTCCAAACTTGTGGAATATGCGCCCAAAATAAAAGTTCAAAGCAAAAACCTGCAGGACTTCTTCAACCTTTAGCTGTTCCACCTACACCATGGCACACCATCTCAATGGATATCATTACAGAGTTGCCACCCTGTTTGGGTTACAACACGATCTTGGTGGTGGTGGATTTATTTTACAAAATGGCCCATTTTGTGGCACTAAAAGAAATTCTGTCAGCATCACACTTGGCTAAGGTCTTCTTGCAACACAGTGTACGTCTACATGGTTTTCCGTCAGTTGTGGTCTCTGATAGTGGGAGCCAATGTGTATCCCAATTCTGGAAAAGGTGTTGCGAGATGGCTAGGATAGAAGTGCATTTGTCTACTAGCCACCATCCACAAACCGATGGACAAACGGAGCGAATGAATGAAACCTTCGAGCAGTATCTCCAATGTCTCCTCCATGAAACGGATCACTCTTCGGTGGATTTGCTCTGGATTGCAGAGTATGCTTACAACAATTCTGAGCATGCTTCTACAGGGCAGACTCCTTTTTACATTCTTAATGGTTGCCATCCACGAACCTCGCCTTTGATCCACCAGAGCCATTATAGATGCCAGCAGTGCAGAGTTTACACAAGAACATTTCCTGAGCTAGGAAGAAAGCCTTAGTACATCTGACTGCTGCGAAGGAGAGCAAAAGAAATTTGCTGACAAGCACCGAAGAGACACTGCGGATTATCAAGTGGGAGACAAGGTGTGGCTAGTTTCCAAATACATTGCTCTTAAAAAGCAGCATAAATTCCAACCTAAATTTCAGGGCCAGTGGAAGCAGTCACCAATCCTGTAGCTCTGAAGTTGACCCTTCCATCTCATATGCAAATACACCCTGTGTTTCATGTTTCCCTATTGAAGCCAATGAATGCAGGAACCAGAATGCAAAAATCTCCAGAAACAGTGATTGTAGAAGGTGAACCAGAGTTCGAAGTGAAAGAGATTTTAGATTCCAAAGTAGTCAAAGGAAATTGTTTTAGCTGGTGGATTGGAATGTTTTCGGTTCGCAGGACAGAACTTGGGAACCTAGGGCTAACATTCATGCTCCCCAGCTACTTAAAAGATTTAATCAGAATCATCCAACCAAACCAGGGTCGGAAGGACCACCCTTAGGAGTGGCATTGGGGGGGGGGAACTGTCATGATCACTTCCAGGGTTTCTGGGTTGGGATCAGGTGTTCAGATCAGGAAGGGGTCTTGGTACAGATCTGTAGGGGCTAGATGGGTTTTAGCATGGCAAACATGGCATTCTCACATTCCCCAGTACCAAAGTTACAATGGGCTCCCATAGAGATCCAGTGGTGTACCATTCCCCTTAAAATGACCGCCCTGCAGGTCACTAAGTAGTTATTGAGAACTAGTCATTGGGCATAGAGGCCTATAATAGCCCCACCTCCGCAGTAACACTTTAGTTCCGCTGACATTGGTGTAACGCTACCGGCGCTCATCTCACAGACCTGTAAGAAAATAGAAAAAAGTCATGTTATGAACTTGAATAGCTAACAAAAAAAAGCACAGACCTTAGTCTTCAATGTACCTGACCATAGCTTTCCGCAGCAGCAGTCCTCCGACAGGTGACTTCGTTTTCTGTGGTTCCACAGTTCAGTCAGCAGTCTTCGTCCACGGCCGCAGCTTTATCTTGGAATCTTCCGATCTCCGAAAACCTGCAAAGACAAAGTTAATGAAAGAACATTAAAGACATAGTAGCAAATTAAAATAACCCTAAGCGCTTACGTACCTGAAGCTCAGATGAGCATTTCCAAGCATTCGAACACCTTGCCTCACAGAAAAGGAACCATAGTTTGGTAACAAAGGCACGTTGGGCCGCACGCCTTTTCCTAACTGCGCGCGCATACTTACCTCAAGAGGACTTCATGTTTTTTCTTCGACGACGCCCATGCTCCTCAAGTAAAACTTCTTTCATCAGCGAACCTGCAAAATAGAGAGTTGTTAAATCATCAACAGAGATCTCTCCCACCTCTTTTCTCTCAGAGACCTCAGCGCTCTCCTTATTTAACACTAAAGACCTCTCCAAGAATTTAGACATTTACCTTCAGAGGCTTTTGAACGTTTTACAGCATGAGCACCTTTTGAGCCTCACCACCAACGCACCCATGAATGAAAGCAGGTTGGAGAGTGCCCTAATCGCAAAACACAGGTGAGGAGAGTAGGGGCCATTAGAACTATAGGGAAATCAGTCAAGGTGGGAAGAGGGGAGAGCCATTGCAGAGTTACCACATAATATTGATCCCAGTCCCCCTCCTATTTTTTCTCTCCTTTATGACAGCGGAAAATCCTGTTTAACCAGTATTGCCAGATCACCATTTATGCTCCTGCGGGGCCAAGGTAAGTGTTACATCTGCAACCCCACGCCTTTGAGGGCTTCCCACATGGTCCCCACTTCTGCCACCAACCTGTATTTATAAGAATGTGGTGAGTTATTTCCGTATTGTGGTGTTAAATGCCCCATCTTCCAGTCAATGTACCCCCAGTCCCCAAGTCGGTATTACTGTCCAAGTCGCCGTTCCCTTGAACATGTCACTAAAGGGGAATGGTGCAACAGAATCAGCCCCAAATATTCTCTATATTCAAATCTATGTGTATGTTCCCTGCCCACAAATAGGTAGTCTAGTCAGGAGTACGATCTGTGTACTGGTGAATAAAAGGCGTATTCCCTGTCATCCCCATGTGTGCCTCTCCATAGTTCCACCAAATCCAACCCAGAAAAGCACTGTTCAATGAGCCTGTCGACTTCCACCTAGTTGTTGGATCTGTACCTGACCAGTAATTGCCTGGGTCTGGATAGCAGTTGAAATCCCCCCCTCCGACCCGCAAAAATATCTGCTGTGTCCCCTCCAGACAGTTCCTGCACCGATTGAAAATATTCCTCATTGTCTGTATTAGGTGTATATGTGTTCACTATGTACCTCCAACCCTCCAACCACCCTCTTTATTTAAATGTTCGTCCTTCCGTGTCCTCTTTGGTCATTGCAATCTGCATTGGAACTCTGTCCTGTAACCAAATCAAAACCCCCCTAGAGTATGTCGATCCCACCACCGTGCCTCCCCCACTTTCTGCGAATCTCCTCAAAATCAGGACCTGTTAAAGGCGTCTCCTGCAAGAGTGCTATCTGGATTCTGTGTCTTTGCAAAAACATACAGACCGTTGCCCTTTTAGCTCTGTTGCCCAAGTCCGTAAGATTCCACCTCCCAATTCTAATTGGAATCATTGCTCGTCATAACATCTGCCTCACCCCAAGTTCCACACAATTCCATGGCGTGTTGTCCCCTACCTTGGATTAGCTTCATGACCCTGCCATAAGTGGATAAATCCTGGTCTACAATGAAAGAAAACTGTTGTATTAAACGTAACCTCATATTCCTTCCCTTCTCCCCAACTACCCGCCTCCCCTTGCAACCCTGCGTCCAAACACTCCCATCCTTCTTTGCTGTAAATGTTCCCACTACCTTTCCTCGTCCTTCCCACTCCCCTCCCATTAGTAACTTCGACAAGCTACACATGCAACAGAAACTTTCCTCACTCCATCGCGGCTGGCCCTCACCAGTAGTCATTCTTAAAATTTGAGTTAAAACCATCCAGTCCACCCGCCCCAGTTCTATCTTCCAGGACTAGAGAGACTGTGGTGGTCAGGGGTGTGGTCTCACTTCAGCTAGGCCCCCCAAACAATTGCACTCCAACAGCCCTCCCAACAGTGCAGTTTGTGCTCTAAAAGCAGTCCGCCTCCTTCCATCTTTGTGTAGGCTTCTCCGTGGGTTGTTCCTGTCCTCCTTGTGAGTCCTCTCCGTCTCACCAAACACCCAAGCTTCCTTCTGCGGTCTTACTAGACTCCAACCAGGCTACCGACGCCGAAAGAAAAAAGTGTGAGGTGCCATCCGCAAACTTGGGTCTACTTTGGTAATGGCTGCATTGACAAGCATAATGCTCACCTCCGTTCTTGACATAGAATGAAATTTACACAGGCTTGCAGCTCAGGGAGTCTTAATTATATGAAAGACACAGAGGTGAGCATTATCCCACCCAGCGAAATACGCAAGGCAGCAGGGATCATGTAATTGGCGATGGGGGAATTGACGCATGTGCGATAGTGACTGGTGAATTTCCCTCCCTAACTATGTGTTCTTTACAGCAGGAGATGACCAGAAGACGCTGTGAGACTGCGTTCTGTGAAGATAGAGGTCTTCATCAAGATTTTCTGCGATGGCACAGCAGGGTCATCAGTGAGCATTAGGACGACAGAGTTTCGGTTGGCCCAACTCAGTGTTTGTTTTCGTGCTAGCGGATCTGTTGATGGTTGAACATTCTGTTATGTTCACCAAAAAGAAGAGGAAAGGACCTAGACGGGACATGGCATGGAGGGAAAAAGAGGTCCTGATTGGTTAAGCTTTCAGATAAAAACTATGGTTAAGTAATGGAATCATGGGAGGTGGAGTTTTTCCTTGGACAGTTTTCCAACATGGTTTTTGTGAAGAAAAAAACAAGTTTGAAGTTACAAATCCAGTTAAGATATGAATGGCTGCTGGAAAGTGGCATTAAAGAGGTTTAAGCATAATGCTTGCCTCTGTGTCTTTAATACAATCAAGACTCCCTGAGCTGTAAGCCTGGGTAATCTTCAGTGGCAGTCTAAATACATCATAGCAACGTTCGATGTCACCTCATTGCAGACATCGATCAAAAACTATGTTGGTCTTCTAGCAGTTAGTTAGATCATATTTACAGACACGCTAATTTTCCTATTTTTAACACATTGAAATGCTTTTCAATACAAGTTCAATTTGAAGAAAACGTTTTCTTTGTTCAATAATGAAGATTATCATCAGGAATGCATAACTGTAATGGGGTGAATTTTGGCCCTTATATGCAAATGCGTTTATCAGGCCCACACAGTGAATGCTACACTTGCATTGATGATTCAATTAATATGTTCCAGGGTGGAGGTTTAGAATGTTACATTTAAATACAGAGTGCTCAGAGGAGACAACGACTTCAGGATATGGAGCTCCAATCATCTAATGATGTTTTTGGAGCAGGTCCAAACATTGGTATCACTACGACTAGTATGGAGTTGGTGAAGGAGGGAATGGCCAGTCAGCTCGATCATCTGTGTATCTCTGAGGAAACATCTTTGGGGAATTGAGGTGGCCGTATTGACACTTTAGTTTCCTTACTGACTCTGGCAATGCTGTCCGCTATGAAAGGAATGGAGGAAGTTATATCAGAAGTTCTGGTGCAGTCCTATTTAGAGAAAATGGGGGTAGATGACTAATCAATGTAGCGAGATGACTGGGTGTCAAGAAGCTTATTATATGCAACCTTAATTTATGCGCAAATGTCACAGAATTGTGTTGTGGGGTTGATTCATTGGCTATCCTGTCATTTTTTGAAACACAAAGTTTCAAATACAAACTTTGTGAATACTTTCTGTCGAAAAGTCATTTTTTTTAATAGTAATTTTTTTGAAAAAAATGTGATTATCATATCGAATTTTCTTTAAAAAAATTGACTAGGGTGGGGCTAGAATTAGTGGTTAGGGTTAGTGTTAGTTTAAGTGTTAAAATAGGGTTAGGTTTGTGGTTTTGGTTAGTTTAAGGGATACATTAGGGTCAGGGTTGGGGCCAGGGCTAGGGTTAGGGTTGGGGGATGGGTGGTGGCATGGGGTTTGGGGAGGTCTGGGGGGGAACCCTCCCACCCCCAATATACACAAGACATTACCAGTCCATGTCTATTGTCGATGGATTAGTTTAGAAAGAAATGCATTTTTTCATGTTAAATATTGCTTGTCACAGATTTTGTTTTGGAAAATGTTGTCATTCGAAACTTTTTTTGTTGAAAAAATCACTATAAACTGATTAATTGGATATGTCATTACAAGTACATTCTGAAAGCGCTGATAAGTTTGGTCAAACGGATCAGGATTATGTCAGGATTAAACAATATTGCCAAACAAACTTAAATGAAACCTCTAGTTTTGGACCCTCGAGCAAGGAAATTATGTAAACTGTCAGATATCAGGTAGGAACAACTTTTCTAGTTATTAGTCCTGTTGTAGAACCTTCCCATGATGCTATTCCATCACCTGCAAAGCCTATTGGATCTGCAGTTATTTCAAATTCAACATTGAATGTTCTATCTTTAAAGGATATTCATATTAGGAAATCCAAAATTTCAAAGTTTTCTGATATGAACCTACAGGGGGTTTTCTTTGGACCCGTAGAATATCATGATTACCAATGTGAAGAAGCCGACGGGGCCTGAGCAGAGGGAGGTGGTCAGGAATAAAGCTTGGCCTGGTTTCATTAAAGAGTGGGTTTCTTAGCAGGGTGATTGATTGATTAGTAATTTATTATGCACATATAAACAATATGTTTAAAGGGTGAAAATCAACAACTGGTGCACCAAGTATAATACAGATCATATTGTTATAGAATGCGGTCAAAGTAACCTACCACTGTACTTGAGCCTATGTAAGAATTTGTGCGCTATGTCATCTTACACTAATTTGAGAATTATCCTGAATTGATATGCCTGCTGCATTTGTGGGAATTATTGACCGCTTGTCTCTTTTTTCAATTTTGCTTGATGTTTTTGTTTTTTGGTTTGTTTATATTTATTAATGTTATATGTGGTTATATGTTTTATGTTGCGTACTGAGGCCCATGGGTGTGTTGCCCTTTTATAAGAAATAAATGCAATGAAATGAAGGAATGTACTAAACATCTACATAAAAATGAATATAGACGTTTACAAATGGCACCAGTACAGAGGGGGTATTCTTTTGGGATTTTGAGATGTTTTGTAACAATGACATGCTAGAAAGCTGTATAATCAGGAAAGCTACAGTGTGAATACAGCACTCATATTAACCAGTTCACAATCTCAAGCTTATCAGGAGCATTCTGTATGGAGAACTCCTCCATACAAAGAAAATGTTGTTTGGAACAAGATTACCAAATATAGGCCAGTTATACTATCAACAGGATTAAAAGCAAGTGCATACCAGTATTCTCTCATTAGGTCAGCTAAGAACAAGGCAGACTGAGTTAAATGTGACACACTCCTTGTACCCAAGCAAAAGTACAAGAATCAAAGCAGTGATAGTCATAATCGGAGTACAATTTGCTTCATTAGCACATTTACATCAGATAGTTATAAGGGTTCATGGTATCCTCAAAAAGCATTGGCACTTACAGTGGACAAAGATCTCAGGGACTGAAATGGACACATACCTCATAAGACCTATAAAACAATCAATCAATACACAACAGTTTGTACCCAGTGAGAAAAAATCAGAAGTCACCATACATGGCTACCTCCATAGCCAAGCAGTTTCTTGGTTTGCAGTAACTGTAACATGTGCAAGTGTGGACTCAATAAGATAATTACATTCAAATACAATACTGAAAAGACATAACAAGATTAAATCATTAATACATTGTTTAACGACTTATGTTACCTACATTCTGGTTTGTACATGCCCTAAAATGTATGTAGGATTTATTTCAGGGCCCTTGAAAATAAGACAAGAATAGCTGAACATCTATACGCCATCACCAAGCAATAGATCCATTGACCAGTGGCTCTACATTAAGCCACAAAGGATAGTCATGAATGTGCACAGTTCCTGAGTACCCTACAAGATAACATCTCTAATTGGGGACTGGGGTTACTGGTAACTTAAACTGCTAAAAGTTATTTTGGTGTTAGAATCTGTGGATAAATTACATGGACACAGCACTGGGTGCATCTTTGTATGGTTAGTTCAATCTGTCCAAGGGAAGATGGATCTTTGCCTCCTGCTCATATGTGATGGTCCACATAATTTTTGCTTGGTTTGCCTTGGATACTAGATATTTCAGTTTATGACTTATTATCAGCAGTTTGTAGGTATTTGACATAAGTCAATTTTACGTAATTGAATTTATGGTCAGTTCCAGTAAAAAGAAATGTAGAGAGTACACGTGGAAGCTGGATAATTCTGTAATTAAACAGGTTGAATCAATTAGGTACTTGCGCTATGGCATTGCATTGAAAAAACAAAGCAAAATTGATAGGTCTCAAATTGAGGATAAGACCAGCTCTTGTCTGTCATTGCTTAAAATGGTAAAGAGTAAATGATGTGCCTACTCAATTGTTCCATTGATTGAATTTTACAGAGCAAAAGTGTAGCCCATCATTCTTTATGGGTGTGAGCTCATGAACATCTCAAGTAGAAAGTTCTTTGATGTGTTAGAGGGAAATATTCTGAAACAGGTACTGAGGCTCCCAATGTCAGTGCCCATAAGCGCAATAAGACTCAAACTGGGCCGGACATCTTGGTGAGCCCAGTATATCACCAGGCGCCTATCTGCACTTTATAGTTTAGAACAGACCGATAAGAACTCATTGGGGATCTATTTGAATATCCAAATAAAGCAAAACGCCAATCCATTGCTTAAGAAAATGAAAAAAAGGTGTGGTAACTTTGCGACAATGATAGACTTGGATGGCTCAGAATCAGAAATAGTCTTTGAAAAAAAAGATACAAAATATGGGTAAGTCAACCGATCTTACAGATCTCAGTTGCCTAAACCTTTATATGGGTAAGGAACTGATGCATATACCGTTGCCTTACTTAAGACCCTACTTGGCCAAGTTCCCATTACAGTGATTGGTACTTAAAATTCAGGCTACTTGTCTCCCAACATTGGAGGTGGTTGGGCCAAAGTTGGGAGTAATCAGGGAATTGTAAACATGCAGAATGTGTAATTCCAATTCCATTGAGTGACTATTCCACTTGGTACTGCTGGGTCCAACATTCTTAAGTCACAGGACAAGGTATTTTGAACGGTTAATTCATTCACCCTCTGCTGTGCTGACCAATGATTTATGGTATTGTCTAATGACAACTTCGCACTGTTGATAGCCTTAGTAAATATGTTATTTGAACTCTTTGCAGAAATTGATATGGTCAATGAGCAAGGAATTTTGGACCTGGTAAATGTATGCAAATCCCTTGAATAGTAATTTAAAATGATCAAAAGTGTATACTTATTTATTTTATGTTAATGATCAAATAGTAGAACTCCCTATTTTGGTTATTTTGGTTAACTTGTTATTCATGGTTCCTTTATTTGTATAGTCTTGTAGGAAAAAGGTGAGATATTTTAAATTGAATGTAAATTTGACTAATTGTTTCGGTAAATATACAATTTGTATCAAAAACACAATTTAAAAAAAGTGATTGAATTTATTTACATATGGTTAGGCGCTTGGTGAGATGCTTCCTGTCACTACGTTACTATCAATTATGCTACAATATGTCTCAGAATTATAAGTCTATTACATGCAGTAATGGTAAATGATCATTTGAATATCTTGGCGAAAGGTGGTTGTTGGAATAGTGCTATAACGTGCAGTAAGGCTTTAGGCTTCTTGGCATCCGGTGTTGGAGAGTTTTAATTGCTGTGCTAATTTCCTCCCACCTTAGAGACCACAAGCTCTTTTGCTGGACTCACGACTTTATCATTTTAACTCCAGAGAGAGTGGGACCATTCTCTCACTCCCTCTTGTGTTTTTCCCTGACTAGCATTTTATGTTTTCATAATTTCTGGGGTCTGCCAAACTCCATAGGCATCTGCTTTTCGCATAGTGACACACAGCACCTTCAGAGCAGTGTCACTGTAAAATGCTTTGCATTTCTCTCAAGGTTTAAATACCTTTTCTTTAGTGACCTACTGTTCCCAAGAATAGTAAGTTGAAATTGATCTTACTTACCTGTTTACTTCGTAGGTTCAGCACACACCATCTTATGTGGACTGCTGGGGGGTTACTTAGTAGACCCTTATCCTACTTTCTCATGTAACATTTTGTGTTACCCTCACTACTTGCAATGGCTGGTGGCAGTGGTTTACTTTTTATTACCAGTGTGCTTTTTTACCGCAGGCTGAACCCTCAGCTGCAGTACAGCACTCATGGGTGACCAGTTTGTCAAAATGGCCCCTGTCTTCTTTCTGTGCCATTTTCTGTTTGTGAGGTCTTTCTTGGCTTTTACTCTGTGTGTTGAGAAAGGTTTGAGCCCCTTGCGTGTTTTGCGTTTGGCGGCCTTTGGCGGCCTGCCCCTGGCTCCAGTGTGTTGGAAGTACAAGTGAGGGAGGGTCCCGAAAATCCCCTATCCTTTGTCTCAAGGTGTGCCTGAACAAAACCAGTCTTGATTGGCCGGCTGGCTGTCCGGGAGGGACAGCCACCCTGCTATACGATTGACAGGCTAGGGCTGTGAATGAGTGAGAACAAGCTTAAAAGGTGAGGTTCTTGGGACTACAGGCAGAGACGACCACTGAAAGAAACATCTGAAGAAGAAATTGTGACGATAAGCCTGCTGCAACATCCTGGACCTTGAAGTGCCTGGTGAAGCCCTGCTACTGTGCTTACCTCCTTTTTCGCATCGACAGAGAAGATCCGGACGGAACGACTTCTCCCCTTGGGCTGGTGGGACCAACTAGCCCATGACGAACTCCACTTTGATGCAATCACCGACTTGCTGTGCCTCTCCAGTCTTGCAGAAGCCCAATACCAAGGGTTGAGTGTCCATAACCGAGTGCAACATCTTCCGCGGAACAAATCCATCCAAAAGCTCCAGGAGCCTCCTAAGGATGCTCCAGAAGCAGGAAATCATGATCCAGAGTCCCTCACCAGAGTTCAGGACAGAGGGAGCAAGGAAGGTTCAACCAAAGATATTCGTTCTGCATCCGTGCAGTTTGCGAGGCGCTGAATCTGCAAAGAGCCGCTGAATCGAAGAGAACCTGTAGCTGCCGAAATCCTTTCCAGAGTACTGTCGCATGAGCCCGCAAGACGTTCTCCCTCTTGTCCCATGACTGATGCTCAGGAACAAGGGTCTTCTTGGCTGTAGCAAGACGGAATCCAACTGGACCACTTTCTACGGTACTTTGGGAGCTTGGGGTACTTACATGACTTGCCCTAAGTGATGTTTTCTCACTTGAGAATTGCATTGGCTTACCTTTTTCTGAGTTGATTCAAACTACCCTTGCACAGGCTTACCAGCTTGTGTTCCTTCAGTGATTTTCTTGAACTCTCTGACCTTGTGAAAGACGTTGTCCAAGAAGTGCATCAGAACTATAGACTTTGTCCAATTGACTGTGGGTGTCCTGGCTCCCTAAAGGCACCCTTCTAATCTATTGACTTTGGCATTGCTTGTGTCTTCATAGGTTGTAATTTGTTGAACACTTTTTACTTCTGGGAAAGGCTTACCTAGATTTCATTAGGGGATTTAAACTGTCTTCACATTATAAGAAAGTATGATCTAAACCTTTCTATTTTTCCCTAACCCTTCCTTCCTGAAACCCAGAATCTAAAAAGTATATTGGTGTTTACTACAAATGCAATACTATCCCTATTATTGAAGTCACTTCAGGGTGTAGAAGAAATGTGTTAGCATATTCAAAGAGTATTCACCAACTTTATTTACTTTTGCAAAGGGATTCCAAAGTTTGCTTGACTGTTGCAAACAATTGCCTTTTTAACGAATGCTTAACTAAAACGTGATGTGTAAATTAAGATATATTCATAACTGAAACCTTGAGAGTGTAAGTGTTACTTGGTTACTTGTTTTGACTGACTTAATCTGTACAGTTCTACAGCTCACATTAACCCCTGTTGAGATAGGCCTGGCTGCTCAGACACACTACCAACTTGTGTAGTACAGACCTATACCAAATGGTGGGTTACCTAATACCGAGCAGATAAGTCTTGTGTAGTCTCACACAGTGTGACTGTACCAATTCTTACCTAACACCCGGGACGTCATTGGTTGAGCTACAACATTCTTATGCACCATGGGGCAGTAGGTAAAGTACATTCTGAGCTCCTTGGTGTGACTTCGGTGGCAGAGTTGTACACCATTGTGTGGAGTAATGATCACCATTTAGAACTCATTCACATGTTAGTGTTTCTGTATTTAGAATGGACATGCATTCGGAATTCATTTGAAGATTTTTTTTAACTTTATTTATTGACACTTGGCAATGACAAAACAGCACATACAGATATCAAACAGTAGAGAATGGTGAAAGCACAGTACAATAATAGAGTGTACAACAGACGGGTAATTGTTAACCAGTTAATGGCTAGGGATTCCACGTGGCCAGATATATACGGAAGTCAGACCATATGTCCTTCGGGCGACTTGTACTTCGCAGAAAGGTAATGTACAGTTCCTCCATATCATTAGCCCACACAACGTCATTCATCCACATCTCTCTCGTGGGAGGTTGCTTATGTGACCATCTCATAAGGGTAGCTCTCTTGGCCAGCAATAATCCCAGATTCAACAATCTGCGCTGAACTACATCCACCCTCCGCGTCTAGCCAAATATACAATCACTAGCCATTAGAACCAGCTGATGCCATAACATGTCAGATAGTGTAGTTTTAACAGCCTCCCAATAACTATACAGTCTAGCCCAAGACCACAGCATGTGAGGCAAGGTTGCGTTTTTTTGTCTGTACATCTGGGGCATACATGTAGCCTATCAGTTTGGAACAAGTTTAACCTCGACGGGGGATAGTACAATCAGTTCACAGTCTTGAAATGTATGAGTGTATACTTAGAATTTAGCGACACCCCCTTTGACAAAGAGCAGATTGCCCTCCACTGTGTATCAGTGAATTCCGTTTGGAGGTCTTTACTCCATTTAGAGCATTTAACTCTGGTTGTGTATGCATTCATAGACTGCGCTAGTTTGTACCTCATAGAGATACTTTTCTTGACAGTAGATCTTTGCAGGATATATGACGGACAGGCATGTGCCGGAGGCGCATCCGGAAATGTAGGCCAGTGTGTTCTATAAGCGGCATGCCTACACAAATAATACAGTCCTTGTAGCAACACATCTCCTACAGCGGTCTCCTACAAAGCAACCTTCCACATATAGATCACTGACTGAGTGGATGCCACTGTACTACAAGCCTTAGCAATACCCCCTTCCATGGTGGGGGGCAGCATTGGCAGCCCCCATAGGGGACGGAACCTGCATATATGGGCGACTGCACTCCCTTGGCATTTAGCTTCTTCCACGAACCCCAGGTTGCCCCCTACAGGATCCAGCAGATGTATAGCCTGGTAGGTCCCTACCGGCAACAGGACGTTAATGTAGACAGGCTAACTCGCACTCTCTCTAGACGGACATGTGGGGAGGCATCATCAACCGCCGGCCAATAGGTAGCATAGTGCACCTGAGCAGCTAAGTAGTATAATTCAAAGTATGGCGTATTGAATCCTCCCTCCACGTAAGGTCTAGTGAGATGTAACCATTTCATACGGGCCATGTCCCCCGCCCAAATGAAAGTGGTGCATTCCGTGACGATATCATGAAATAGCGCGTGACCCGGCCAGAGCGGTATGTTATGGAACATGTAGAGTAATTTGGACACTATTAACATTTTGATTAGAGACAACCTCCCTGCTAATGACATTGGTATCCGTTTCCATCTTTGTAGTCTAGTTTTCATGTCCTCCACATACACCCTATAATTTGATTCTCTAGTGAGTTCAGGTGTCCGCGCTATCGCTATACCCAGGGATCGCATAGATTGTGCTGCCCATTTTAGTCCCATAGTGTGAGTAGGTTCTACCATACCAGTAGTCAGAGGGAATATTTCAGATTTAGTATTGTTCAAGTGTAAGCCTGAATGTGCACTAAACCCTGTCGCTGTGTTAAGTACTCCGGTCATACTCCTTTCAGGGTCTCTAATATATAATAAAATGTCATCCGCATACAACAATATGACTTCCGCCCTCCCTCCTATCCATATACCCGCCCCGCTATGCTTGGCTCCTAGCGTGTCTGCTAGAGGTTCAATAACTAATGCAAATAAAAGAGGGGACAGTGAGCATTCCTGTCTGTTTCCCCCACCCAACTGCAGAATCGGGTAATTGCAGCCATTAACACGCACCCAGGCAAAGGGACACGCATAGAGCAGCTGTACCCAGGAGATAAATGTAGGCCCAAACCCATAGTTAGACGGCACTTGAAATAGGAATGGCCAAGATATGGAGTCAAATGCTTTGTGCATATTCAATGAGACTGATATAGCCTGCTCTTCACGCAGTGTTTGTGCTATGATATTGTTGTTACGCTCACTTGGCTCCCACAGGGGCGTCGTCTTGAACTGGACACCTGCGGTCTCCACTAATGTGACACTTAGTGCCGAGATGACAGACTGGACTGGCCCACCTAGCTTCGTTTGCTTGGCCCGTAGGAATATTCTTCTGCAAATGGAGAAAGGGAATTAACCACCCGTGGAGTTGAGCGTTAACCGCCCCCCTCCAACTCCCGCTGTTCTCCCCACTGATCACCTTTGATGTACCCTCTTATAGTCTCACCTGATGGTTTGGAAAGATGAGCTCTCCATCCTGCATTGAGCGCAGGGGCACATAGATAACCAGTTGCTTCACTGGCTTGAAGGAATTGGTGAGTTCCAGAACAATATTGACTCTGAGATTCCCAGCAAGACGCCGTAAGTATGTAGTTTATAAGAGTTCAAATGTCTGACTTTCACTCTTGTCTGATTCCTTGCAGGTTGCAGCTTGACCCTAGCGAAGAGTTCCTCGTGGCAATCGGTAATATTCAGGTAAGGATTTTATTATCCAACACTGTTCGATAAAATAATGTCAATATACAACCTATTGCTTTCTCCCTTCTTCAGGCACTGAGAGAAAGTATGAAGTCTCGGGGAATAATGCCTCTGGCGGTAAAATCAGGTAAGTCTATTGTGGTGAGGAGGTTTCCCCTTGTTTGTCCCTTTGTTTAACCTTGCTGTCCTTTTGTTTTCCCCTTAGGGGCCGGGGTTCGGCGAGGATGCAGTGGAAGCTGCGCCGACCCATGAAGAGGAATAGTACCCCCAGTGGTAAAATCAGGTAAGTCTATGGGGGGTAACTAAAATTGCCTCTGTGTATTCCCTTGGCTCACCTTGCTGTTCTTGTCTTCCCCTTAGGTGCCGGAGTGCGGCGGGGACATGCAGAAGGATGCGGTGGAATGTGAAGATGCTGCGAAGGCCGGTGAGTTCAGCGCGGCGCGGCAGCAGGCGAGGCGACGCGCATAAAATAACTTCTTTCTTCCAGCTCGAAGGCGCGATGGATCGGGAATTCAGGTAAGGATCAAAGGTATTGCTCTTGTTCTAACGTTTTCTCCTTCTTTCTCCCTTTTTCTAGGAGCTCCAGACTCGAGGCGGGCGTGGCAGAAGACTGAATGCAGACTTGCAGGCACGGTGAGTGTAACGCTGCTGGATGCAGAATAACGCGAAGCGTGTGCTGCTCTTCGGGCGTGGTTTAAATAGCCTTCAAAGTAGTCCCAGGTAAGTATTCCTCCCCAGCCCCACTCAAGTAAAAAATAGTCCCTAGGTAAAGTAGTCCCTTCCAAGCCTCATTTGGCTTGGAGCTCTTGCAGCATGGTCTGCATCAGGTGAGTTTGCAGCATGGTCTGCATCAGGTAAGTTTTAATCTATGAGCCTGGTGCCTATGGCGCCAGGACTGACTCTCCATATGAGCGTGGCGCCATAGGCGCCAGGACTGCACCCAAATAGCCCCTAGCAGGGGTTGTTGGGCTTGCTTAGAATAACTTGATGCCTGTTTCCGGGGTTGCTGGACTTGGTCTGGGTCCCCGGGGGTAGGCATCATGACAATTGTAAAGTCTTCGAATATTCAATGCTGTCGACCAGCCAGGTATAAAACCTGCCTGGTCAGGGTAAACCATGTGTGGCATGTATGTGGAAAGTCTCGTTGCCAGGGCTTTAGCGAATATTTTTGCTTCTGTATTTATGAGTGACAGCTCTATAAGCTCTGCAGTCCTCGGCTGCCTTATCAGGTTTGAGTAGAAAAATTATAATGGCTTCACGCACTGTATCTGGCAGTACCCCTTTTACCAACGCCTCTTCCCAAAGATGTACCAAATGTAGAGACAGGACGTCAGAATATTCTTTATAAAACCCTGCACCCAGCCCATCCGAACCGGAGCTTTACCCCATGGTAGATCCACTATGGCTGCCTAATCTTTTTCAAGTGTTAGGGGTACCTCAAGAGCATCCCGGGAAAGCAGAGTGGTAGGTATCCCGTTCAGATACTGTTCAGTTTCGCTCTTGGTGGACTTCCCTTTGGGTTGGTATAAGGCTGAGTAAAAGTCATAAAAAACCTTGTTTAGGTCCGTGTCAGTGTGAGCTATTGAGGCATCACACATATTGATAGAAGGTACATGTGCACTACCCAACATTGACTTAACCAGGCAGGCAAGTGTCCGGCCCGGTCTATGGTACTCCCCATACTTCCTGGCCATCAGTGGTCTGTCCATGAATCTCAGCTCCCTCTGTGCCATGTTCATATATGCCTGCAGTGTATTTTTAATCTTAAGGTGTAGGCCCGGAGTTGATGAGAGCCTGTAACTCTGCTGCGGTGCTCCCAATTCAGCTTCTTTCGCAGTTAAATCTCTCCTTAGGCATTTGTGGACCCCACATTCAGCTGACATGGTAGCTCCCAGTACATACACTTTAAACGACTGCCAAAGGGTCACCGCAGATGAGACAGACCCCACATTGTTGTCAAAAAAGTAGGTCACCTGGTCGTGCAAGTTCAAAGTAAAAGCAGTGCCCAGTAGTGCTGCCGGTTTAAAAGTACTGGGGATTGGTCTAAAATGGTACGAGGTAAAATTGTACACTGCACAACCATATTAAGCAATGTGGCAGAAACAAGCCACATGTCAATGAGCGAGTACATATTGTGGACAGAGGAGTAAAACGAGTACTCGCTGTCCATACCATGCAGCGCCTGCCAA
Organism: Ambystoma mexicanum; assembly: GCF_040938575.1. Lineage (NCBI taxonomy): Eukaryota > Metazoa > Chordata > Amphibia > Caudata > Ambystomatidae > Ambystoma > Ambystoma mexicanum. Next base: position 647,254,051 of record NC_090932.1, read on the forward strand.
ACATCTAGTAGGTCTAGTGACTGTATACCCTGCAGTATTTCTTGAGCTGCCCTAGTCAAGGATCGTGGTGAGGTGCCAGAACGGTCTAGTGTTGTATCTAGTATGGTGTTCAGGTTGCCCCCCCACAACTATCTCCAGCAAAGGATATGAGGGACAGATCGTAAACACCCTAATGTAAAACTCTGGGTCATCCACATTGGGACCTACACGTTGAGCAGAAGGATTTCCTTCTTATGCAGGATCCCATGAACCAGAACGTGTCGGCCATCGTGTCCACCCCGGCATCCAAGTGTGTGAAGCGGTTTATCAAAATAAGTGCGCCCCTAGCATTAGTAGATTAAGTTGTGTAGTAACGCTGAGGTCCCCAGCTCGGTGCAAGGCCAAGCTCCTGCCGGTCAAGGGTGTGTGATTCCTGCACGACCAGGATGTGGGCACCCATCCTATTAGCGTATGCTACAATCTTGTGAGCCTTAATCGGGTTGCCCAACCCCCTGACACTCTAGCTGAGAAGCACAACCTTCTGAGTCATCCCCTGTTCCTAAATCAATAGTACATATATGAATATTCCCGTAATGGGCAACAGCGCATATACAATCCATGCTCTACGCCGAGTTTCGCCAAGTGTGATTTAAAAAAACCAAACTGTGTACCCTCCCACACCCTCCCCACTTCCCTCACTGCACCCCAAACTGTGGCAATGCTTATTTCCATCCCAACCAGAACATTTGCACTTGCATGGGGACAGATGCTTCCGTACAGAGCGGGGGACACGCCTGCACTGCTTAGCAGCACAACATAAAAGCCAATCCTATCATCAAAAACATTACCATGGACCCACTTCTCACAATCGTGGCGTATCAAGAGGTGAACAACGTTCAAATAGAAGTGGAGTCTTTGGGTCGGAAATCACACACAGGTATATGCGTCTCTATAAAGGATATTGCTTCAGCCGGCACCATAAAAAAGTACATCTTGTTATTGTGTTGGAACTTGAGGTGTGCTGCAAACAGCATAGCATAAGAGATATTCCTTTCCTGCAATAGCTTCTTAACACCAGCAAATGTGTGGTGCTTCAGCTGTACTGCTACAGTGAAATCTGGGTAAATATGTATGACATGTGACTCATAGCAAAGCTCCTCCAGTGCTCTAGCCCCTTGTAGGATCTTGTCTCTGTCGTTCATCATAAAGGTGGAAATGTTCACAGATGAAGGGTCCGAACTTTCATCAGGACGTGTTTGGGAACGCCTATTGGGAGGGAGAGGAGAGTATGTCAAGAGGAAGTGTGACCACACGGGGGAATCCGTATGAAAAAAGTACTGCACTATAGGAAACCTACCTAGTTCTGTCAACGGTTGAATTGAATTCAGGAAGACAAATAGATTGGTCTGGTATCCATGTAGGTAATCTACAATAGGGAAAAGGATGGCAATGAATGCGCCTGGATGGTATGAAGCATCATACTTAATGGAACAAATAACGAAAGTATAGCATACCTTAGTTGATGGTATATATACTAAAGTGTTAGCCAGTAAAATATATCCTTTTCCTTTTCCTTCCTACACAGCGGCATAGGCAAAGTTTCTAACCTGAATAAGCCTCCAAGTACATGGCAATTGTACCCGTGTGATAAAACAATTCGCAAAAACATTTCCTTTTTGGACCGCGTACCATCAACTAAGGTATGCTATACTCTCGTTATTTGTTCCATTAAGTATGATCCTTCATACCATCCAGGCGCATTCATTGCCATCTTTTTCCCTATTGTAGATTACCTCCATGGATACCAGACCAATCTATTTGTCTTCCTGAATTCAATTCAACCGTTGACAGAACTTAGGTAGGTTTCCTATAGTGCAGTACTTTTTTCATACGGATTCCCACTTCCTCTTGACATACTCTCCTCTCTCTCCCAATAGGCGTTCCCAAACACGTCCTGATGAAAGTTCGGACCCTTCATCTGTGAACATTTCCACTCAGTGAAGGTTGAATACCCGCCGAACCAGAAACACCCTTAACAATGTGTCGACCACTATGACATATTACCAATCTGATTGTAGTATTTGAAATCCACAATACATGTTACTAACCCTCACCTACCAAACTGTGATGTAACAACAGTTGTGTACTCTTTTCTATTTTTTGTCTTCTTTTGTTACAAGCCAAACGAGGCTTGCATGTGATCTTTTGTTTCAAACTATGGAGGTCATTACGACCTTGGTGCTAAGTGCACCAACTTTACCACCATGGTGTAAACTCTGTTTACACCATGGTGGATGGCGGATTTACCGCCCCATTCCAAGGTGAGTGGGGCGGTAAATCCCCATTTCCCATTTTCCCTTCCCCATTCCCATTTTTGCCCCATAGGGCATAATGGGAGTGGGGAAGGCGCTAATTACGGCGCCGTAAATTACGGCGGCGTAATTAGCACCATGGCGGGTTTGCGCCATGGATTTTAACGCCTGCTAAAAGCAGGCGTTAAAATCAGAATCAGGCGTTAAGGGTTAACGGTGGCGTTAACCCTTAACGCCTGAGTTGTAATGAGGGCCTATGTATTTTTTACTATGAATTCTATATTCTATATGTGTGTCTGAATAAACAAAAACTTTTTTATGCTCTCCCATTTTTTGTGACTTTTGATAGCTAGCATTTACAAACTAGCTTCCTGCCTTTTGAAAACCTCCCGCAGCCTTAACGGTGTAATAGGGGTAGCTTATGACTCTCTCTTCTCCCTATAATTAACGCCTTTTTGAGTCAAGCCCCTCTTTAACAAAAAAAGAAGGCAACTAGCCCCCTTTTTTCTATAGTTCATCATAAAGGCAATAATGGGAAAGGGTTATTACCCAGGCTTAGGTTTTGCTGCCAGTGCCTGATGGGCACGTTCAACTGTAAAATGAGAGGAAAGCCCAGCGTGGCCTAGTAGTTTCTTTAGTAACTCCTCCACTGCTATTTCCATATTACCATAGAGGGCCTCTTCTGGTAGTCCTACGATAAGCAGGTTGTTTCTACGAGACCTTGACTCTAAATCCTTGCACTTAGTTTTCATTGATTTCATGTCTTTCCCCAGGGACGACACTGCGGCCTGCAGGGTGGTGATGTCATCTTCTGCTGTGCTAATCCTACTCTCAGCTCCTGTTATCCTTTGTGTTGCCTTCTCAAGCTGCAAGTGTATGGAAGTGGCCGTGGTGGTGATGTCATTAATCTTGTTAAAAACTGTGCCAAAGCCTTTCGTCATGGTGCCAAGTATCTGTTGCATGCTCATTGCTTCAGTCACTGCCTGGGGCGCTGGGCTCGATGCTGCTAATGATGTAGTGGGATCTACGTAATCCGACCACAGCTGATTTTACCGCGGCCGGAAAGTTTGCATGAGAAATGTGCGAACCACAAAAGGTTTGCACATTTCCCATGCAAACACACGTTGAAACCCCTACATATCCTCACCCCACCCACACCCACAACACACCCAGGACACACCCTCACCCACACCCTCAACACACATACACAAACCCTACTTACCTTTTTATTCACGCTGAGTCCCTGCAGCGCCAGTTCCCTTTCACTTCCATAATCGGGAACCGTCCGCGCAGGGTCCTTTTCTTTTTTTGTTGTTTTTTTACGGAAGGCTGCAGGGGATTCCCCCACAATATCCGGTCACTATACTGTAAAGTATAGTTTTAATTTCTTCTCGGTGTGCTATGGGGATGTGGGGGGGAGGGTCTCCCGCAACACCACGCACACTATCATTAATTATTTATTTAATGTGTTTCAGTTTACAAGTAAACTTTTCACATTACATGAATATTAAAGACATTCAGTTATACATTTCATCAGAATAATATAAAATATAAGATACCAAATTTTAAAAAAAAAACATACATTTGCAATATTTAAACACTAGATCATCTAATCAGTCACACAAATTAATCAATATCCAATGATCAATAAGAATTATATACACATACAATATTCTCAAAATATATTTTTACACTTTCCCAAGTTTTACAAACTCCTTACTATTCTATTGTTTTGAAAATGGTGACCTGTTTCTGATTCTATATAGTAATTCCCACAATCCTCTCTATTTTTTGCCAGACATTTTACATTGAAATATACACTTTCATATTCTTTGTATTAATGCACTGTTGCCAAAATGCCAGATCTTTTATCGTGTCTGTGTTATATACATATCTACCATACGATTTAAGATACAACTCAGACAAATCGGGGCATTCAAATAATAAATGCTTAGCAGTCTCTGTGATTTCCCTGTTTTTACATATACGACACCATCGATCAATCCATGGTATTTGACTTATAGTCCCCGTAACTGACAATACCGGCAGATGATCCAATCTCAGTAGCAATATAAAGCGTCTCAGTCACACGCACTATATGCCCGCAGCGCCGCAGTCTTTTTTTTTTTAATACCTACCTAAAATGCTACTACCAAAGGTTCAAACTTTTGGTGTTCGAACCTTTGGCGGTAGCTTTTTTTTATAACTTTTTGCCCATGTGAACATTTGTATGCAGTAAAAACACAATACCATTGTAGTGGCCGCTGCAACCGCAGCCTTGTGGGTAGCCATCATGAAGCAGTCCATACCTCTGCCTTTCTTGTTTTCAGCCCATTTTGTCATGCCCAGCACTGCTCTCCTTATGTGCCGTGCCGAAATATCAGAACCCCCGCTCCCGTTCTGCAGCAGGCTCCAGTGAGCTCAATGGATGATATATATGGCTATAATGTAGGCATCAGTAGTGCCAGTGGTAATGTCGGAAGACGAAGTGTGGCCTCAGCACTCTCCCAATCACGTCTGCAGGCTTCCAGTGTGTGCAGATCAGGCCGCCGCAGGAAAGCAATGTTACCAGGCCTCACATTCAGCCCCACTCAGTATAGAGGCCTCAGTAGAAATGGCTCCCCACCACCCATTCCTCAGCATAATCGCTAAGCATGGGCCTGAGTGCCGTGTGGCAGGGCACAATTATGGGTTTCAATCCACAAACCCGCAGCATGGGGAGGGGGAGAGTAGGAACAGTGCAATGGCACCGTCCATTGAACCACGGACAGTACACACTGACCTGTCTGGTATCAGTGTATTTACTGACTAGGGCCGCCCGGGGCTCACGACGATCTTGTGCCGTTGCATCAGTGCACTCACAGGTGCCCAAAATATGACCGCCGCTGTCTGACATGTGGTCACGTATGCTTCTCCCATATAGCTGGATGGAGCCTCTAGGCAATCGCAGAAGATGGGATATTGTGGGGTTTGACCGCATGCCAGGACTCGCAGGCAGAAGCTAACATGTGTTACTCTGCTCAGCAGCACAGGTGTCTGCCATCACCCAGCGATGTCCCGCCATCTAGATCTTTCACCCGCTCGGGGGGCCGTTGCAGTTGCGCACTCCGAGTTTCATACACTGACTCGTTTACTGCATTGCAGGGGTCCAGAGGTGAAGGTCGAGATCTCGCTGTCAGTGGATCCCGGGTTTTAAAAAAATGTCTCCTGTGCCCAGGATCTCCTCAACAGAACACCAGGGTTGGTTACATAGTAAATCGCAGCCGTGGCTCGACAATAACTATGAGAATTACCCGCTCCGCACAGAGCTTAAAGAGAAGCCCCCATGACTGTACGGCTGCTCCACAGCATCCGAGTAAAATTTGTAAGACTGTTAGTACTATGCATTATTTTAATTGTGTTCTATGACTTAAGGTTGTTTATTGTAACACAGGGGATTTGAGGGTCAAAGATAATTCATTAATATATTTATGAATCACTGACTGGGGTGTTAAGAGGTTTTTCTTCAATGTCTATTACACATAGGCATTATGGGTGTTCAAGATGCATTTTTATAAACAGTGATTGATTCGTTGACGTTTATCTTGAGAAAGTGCTTGGTGCAAAAAACTGTTTGATCTCTGTTCACTAAAGGAATACAGTACAGAATAGGACTGCATGCAGCTGTCTACCTTCTTTTCTAGTCTGGCGTGATTAGTTCTCATAAGCTAAATCCAACTCTACCTGCCTCCCCATGAATCAACGCTATGTGTTGCCTATTTATTTTATCATGGTTGCTTTCATTTGCATAACAGGCCACATGTTCACAGGCCAAAGGCTTAAAAGTGGTGGAGAGTGGGGCCGTCTTGTCGTCAGTTAACAGCTATGCAACAGTACGAAGGAAAGGTTACACTGTACGAAGAATGATAAACTGAAACATGTATGCCATCAAACTAATAACTGTCTGTCCATGTTGTTCCCCAAAGCAAATTTCCATACATTGACTTCCAGAGACTGGCAAACAAGACGAGTAAGTGTACATTTCACTTCTTCTAAAGTGCTTAGTTCTATTGTGTGGTTTAATTCTAAGCATTTCACAATTCTGGCAAACATAGGAACAGGAGAGCAAAGACATTTAATGATTTTTAAGGGAAAACACAATTAACAAATCCTTGAATTAAGTTGACAGTTGTGCAGGGGACCTGGATTAAGCTGGTTGTGCGCCTATTTGTGACCTTTCTAAATAGCCTGGTTCAATTTACCCAGCATATGAAGTCGTCCTGATTAGTTTGCTCCAAGACAAAAGGTGGGTCTGCCCTCTACTTTAGAAGGCATGGTTGCGCATGCATGCGTCGATGCAGCTGTACCACCGCTCACAACACAAAGACTACTGAAGAAGATTTAGGTGCAAATCCTAGTGCCAATTAAGCGGCACCTTTGCAGTGCACTGCTGGATGTTCTTCTGTGCATTACTTACTTGAGGTTGGAAGTGGGTACAATGTTTAAATGGTCATATCATATGTAAGTACAGCAATATTTCCTCACAAGTCCAGGTTGGTGGTTTGGTGTGTTTTCTAAGATGTATTACCTCTGGTTTAGAGGTAAATCAATCTACAGCTATACTTTTTAAACAGGAGGAGAACATCTCTGCTGAATGACATGGTCCTATTTTGTTCTTGCCATGCTGGGACGTGCTGGTGTTTTTTAACTCACGTGGATCCAAACAGGTTGGTGGGGTAAATGCTATCCTGCCAGGTTATTCAAACTAAGCAATCAACCCAAGATTGGACAATCACTACAAAATTTATTTTTTTAAAAGGCTTGGGTGCTAACTGCTTTGAATTTTAGAACCAATGACAAATAAAGGACTACAAGAAAGTAAAAAAATAAAAATAAAAAAAGGGCTTCATGAGATACTCACATTTGAAATGGGACAACTTGAGAACTGTGTCCTCCTTTTGATGCCCGGTTAAGTCTGACACTAGTCCTACAGAGTATCACTGAGCTGTTTAATAATAAGAGCTATCCTTTTCATGATTACTGGCCAGGCCGAGCCAAGGCAGGCCCGAGGTAAGCAAGGGCATTGGCGAGGGCTGTGGGCTGTTACCAGCCTGTATGCCTCACAGGCTCGGGCATGATAACTATTCGCACGGGGTGCAAATAGTTTCATTTTGTTCCTCAAGAGATGGGCTCTGCACTATCCGTGAGCCCAATTTCCTGAGGAAAAAACCCCCAAAAGATGCCCACCATAGAAAAAGGGCTTCCTGTTGCATCCCCACAATATAGATGGCGCCACATGGGGAAGGGCCTTGGGGGGCTTGAAAGAGCGGGTAGTACACACTGTATTCTTGCCCGCTCTTCCAGTGACCTGATTGGCTGAGCACCCTTCCCTTGAGAAGGCAACGCTGGGTGTTCTGGCGAGAGGATCAGGAGGGTGCTTGTAGTAGGGTACTTCTCTACAGTAAACTTACCTTCAAATCCACCCCGCTTTCCTTCATCATTGTGTGGAGGCCCCCCCACACAATTTGGTGATGAGGGACGTGGAAGGAAGAACCACACTACCATGCCTGGACCCCAAAGAGCAAGCTGTGCAGGATGAACTGGATGAATGGAGTTGAGATCAGAGACAGACCAAAAAAAAAGGTGTGATTGAGCCGCGAAGCAATGTGACACAAAGTAATCCCCAAATCATAGGTGGGAAGCACACTAGCTACATGGAAAGGAAGAGGGAGTGTGCACACTGAGCACTTGCTCAACGGTTTACATAAAAGACTGGAGGAAGCCACCTAGCAACGTGGCATGCTGCAGGAGAACCGCACCATCCAATCAGCTGTAGTCAACAGACTGCAGAAAGGATCGATAAGGATACCAAATCGGGACAGGTAGATAAGCATACTTCAGATCCAGGGAGCACATATAGTCTCCCTTGCACAGTGCTCCGCTATGAGTGCTGGCATAACCATCTTGAATTTTTGAAGAGGGAGGGAGAGGTTGAGGGTGGAGAGGTCCAACACAACTCTCAGGCCAGCCTGGTTCTTCTTTTGTATGGCGAAAATCCTGGAATAGAAGCCCAAGCCTTGCAGGGAGGAGGGGACTTCCTCCACTGCCTAGCTCTCGACGAGCAACCACATTTCCGCCAACAGAGTTGCTGACTCAACCTGTGGGAGTGGAGGGGAGGAGGGAGGAATCGGTAGGCGGTAACCAGTGGATACTACAGATAGGATCCAGGGGTCCACGAATTTCTGACGCCAGAACTGTGCGTGAAGGGCACGTCTGCCTCCCGCCGGAGACACATGGACCCGAAGGGGCGCGTCATGCCTTCTTTCCCTCTGAGGTTGTTGCGGAGGAGGGAGACTGAAAGAAGCCCTTGCCCCCATCCCCTCTTTTGTTGTTTTTGCCAGTGCTGACTCAGAGTACGGTCAGGCTGTCTAGACCTCCGTTCTCAGAAGCCCCGGAACCTGCCAAACCCTCACCCCTTATTGGAGCGTTGATGTGACTGGGTGTACGCCTTGGGCATGGCATTCGTTAGGATAGATAAAGACTTTGCAGTTTGGGAACTGTTCTTCTTTTTATCTAGTTCCTCGTCAGTGGTGGAGTGAAAGAGGTCACTACCCTTGAATGGAAGGTCCCATATGCATTCCTGGACGTCTGGGTTGAACTTTGTAACCCAAAGCCAGGCAGTCCTTCTTATGTCCGTGGCGATGCATATGGCCCGGCCAGAGGTATCCGTGTGGGCCACGGTGGACTCCATGATGTCCTGTGCCACCAGTTTGGCCTCTGCCAGCCCCGCCTTGAAGCATGCATGGCTCTGCACTGGAAGTTCTGGAAGGAAGTCGGCTATTTCCCGCCGAAGTCTCTGGTTAACGGCTGCCAGCATGGCATCCACGTTGGATTGCCGGAGGTGCAGCGAGGCGTGGAATAGAGCTTCATTCCGTAAGCCTCCAAGATCTTCTCCTCCTTGCCTAGCAGCGCTAAGGACGAGGTGGCCGAGGACGACTGAGGCTTTGAGTAGAGTGAAGGTGCAGCGATCACCGAAGAGTGCGGTTGAGGGTGTGCTGACAGCAAGAGTGGATCCTCCTCCATTTGCCTATACTTGGCGTTGAGGCGCCGATTGGCAGGCTGGGCCAAGTGTGGCTTGAGCCAACCCTTTTTGGCCAAGGCACAACGTCCTTCTGCATCGGGATCCCCGTTCTAGCCGGGGGGCGTAGAGTGAGGACCTCAGCCAGGACCCCTCCTCTGGTTCTTGGACCTCGGGTTGAGGGAGCCCCAAATATTCTGCCAAACCTGCAAGCTGTTCATGGAAAGCCTTGGCTGACGACAGCGTGTCGGGGTCCTCTTCCTTGTCTATGTCCACCAGGGTGTCCGGCTGGTCTGGAGCGGGTGGCGGAGTGCTGGGCGCTGAGGTGTAGGAACTGGAACCGATGGCTGCTGCGGAGGCAGGTGTGGAACCGCCTGAACTGTGGGAGGCAGACGAGCTGGATTCAAAAGAGCCAGCAAGGGCAGCAGGGGCTGCACCGGGGCCTGAGGCACTGGAGCCATAGGAGGAATGACTATAGGTGCAGGCGGAGGGTCGGAGGGAGCATATCCCCGATCACATCCTGAAGGATGGCTCCCATCTGAGGAGATCTCATCAGAGTTAGGAACTTTTCAAAGAACTTGTCCTCGCATGCCGGTGAAGTGGCAGGTGATGTTGACGGGGTAGCGGGCAGCTGCTGGGGCCGGTATGTACTCTGTCTAGCCGGTTGCATGGGAAACCTGCTCTGTGCCGCTGATAGATAAGCTTTAGGCCACATACCTGGTCGACACCAGTCCCACCTTGTAACTCATTCTCCCACCTGCTCCGTTCCCAAGTCGTGGTGCTTGACTCACTGGGCCCGGCCTCTTCCAAGAATCTTGGCGGTGGAGCATAAGACCAACCCTGCACCTCAGGACGGGCGGATGTAGATGTAGTGACAGTATTTAGGGATTTCTACCATAACCTATATATAGCCCCACCGCCCAAGGAGGACCTCACCATACAAGCTCTACTACAAAAAATGACATTGCCCTCCCTGAGCCCACAGACCAGGGAAAATCTACAACTCCCTCTCATGGTGGAAGAAATAGTGTCAGTCATCTCAGCACTTTCCAAAGGTAAAGCTCTGTGTCATGGCCACAGGTCCCAGAACACAAAAACCACACCATATAGTGATGGGTGCAATGGGTCACTTGACTCACTTATGTCCCTTTAGGACCCATAAACACAGGGGCCCTGACTACAGAGATGTGAGCAGGAACACTTTATTTCAGTGCAGGAGTGCTTTCATTTTACAAGAACTTTCCAGGAGCTGAAAGACTTAATTCCAGAGAACATCCTCATGTGCTGACTCATCGGGTGTGGCTCCCTAGACCTAGTCTTCATGTGCTGACTCATCGGGTGTGGCAGGCAAGCTGAACCTGGTGGGCGTGGCTTCAGAAGCTCAGCTATATAAGCTGCTCCATCCTTCAGGCTGGTGCTTCGCGTTACTGTGCACTCGCGTGTAACGTGACGCTCACCGCCACTTAGACCAGTTTACTTACCTTTGAAACCAGGCGTTCTCCTGCATACTCACCTCCATGAAACCGGTGCTTCATCGTTTCATTTGCAGACTCATCTCCCGACATCCAGTGAACTTGATCCTGATGCCGCAGCACTGCACTCCGCATCCACAAACTCGGACCCTGTGAAGAAGAAGAAAGACAGGCTTAGAACATCCGTCCTAGGGCCGTGCCGCATTTGAACCCTGCGTGCCCCCTAACTAACAGTTTACCAGCTACTGTACCGCTGCAGCTTCGTTCCTCATTCCCTCCAGCTGCCGCCTCGAGCTCCGCAGCTTCTGCCGGGCCGGCAACATCACCTGCAAGGAAGAAAGCAAAAGAGCAAACATCAAAAGTGGAACGGACAGCAATACAAGACAACAAACTTTCCAATACAACAAAAACATACAAGGAAAGACAAAGGCAAACAGAAACACTTACCTGAAGTATAGTGGCTTAGTCGCAGCAGGACTAGACAACCATGTGCAAGGGACCAGTGAAGGAACTCGATCCAGATCACACAAGCGCCCCTGCCAGAAGCAGCAGGATGGAGTGCTCGCCAAAACTAATCAACATGTGAGCTTTCCAGGGACAGTGCATCCCACGGGTACCACGGTTTGGGAGAAGGGGTCTGGAAGGGGATCAGGCGCACAAGCTAGCATACTCACGCCCCCTATTCTCCATGCAGGAGCAGTCCCGAGCAGCATCACCTATTACCACCAGTCACCACATAAGCGCAGAGGGCGAAGTCGGACCCGAGCGACCTCATCCCTGGGAGGGCTGCAACCGTGCCCAACGTCTCCGCAGAGACCAGGTGAGCGTAACACTCTGGGCCCAGACGGCTTGACAGCGAAATTCTATCAGGAGTACGCGGATGTACTATCCCCGATTCTCCTATAGGTGTGGGAAGAGTCACTATAAAGACATATACTACCAGAATCCCTGAGAGAAGCCTTGATTACGATACTATTGAAGACTGAGAAACCAAGTAATGAATGCGGTTCATACAGACCTCTTTCACTTATAAATTGCGATACTAAAATATATGCAAAGGTCCTGACCAATAGACTCCTTCTACAAATGCCTAACCTGGTCCGCTCCTGTCAGGGTGGATTCATCCCCGGGAGGTTAACCACACTCAACATCAGATGCTTATTCAACATAATGGCCAGACTTGACCCAGAGGTGCAAGCAGTAGTGGTAACAATAGATGCTCAAAAGGCCTTTGATATAGTTGCCTGGGACTACATGTTCTTTGCTCTTGAGGCACTGGCTATTGGCCCCCAGATGCTACGATATATCAAGCTTTTATTTGCACGACCTTTGGCCAGAGTCCGGGTCAACTCCTATACATCCACTCTGTTTCAGCTAGAAAGAGGGACCCTACAGGGCTGCCCCTTCTCCTGAGTCCTATTTGCTTTCGCCATCGAGCCGATGGCGGAGTACATCAGGCAACACCACGCTCCCCGGGTATCCGATTGTTGGGTCACACCGAAATCATCTTGTTATATGCAGATGACATCATGCTCTACGTAAGCGACCCCTTGATCGACCTTGCCCCGATCATGCAAGACATAGTCCGCATTGGAAAACTCTCAGGCTTTACAATAAATGCTTCAAAATCAGAGATTTCCCCCTCACCAACAACACACTCAACTGCCAGGGAACCATATTTCTATAGGATGGAGCCTGGTAGCCGTGTTGCCCTCAGCAGTATCCCCGGTAGTGCTGCATGCAGGCACCCCCTCGGACATCAGGCCAGTACTAGGGTATTGCCCCTCGGGTGTGCACCTGGTAAAAGAAACTTGTGGTCCCTCAGCCCTATCCCCCGGAAGGATCTGATGAGACCTCGGCCGTGAGGCCTGTAGCTGGACTAGCCTCGGTACCTGTGCTGGATGGAAAACAGCGCCCCTCTTTTGGGCCTTGACTTATGTCTGACAAAGTCCTTCAAGTCCTCTGGATGCGACCTCTCGAAGAGCTCCCTCCACTGAGCTAGCCTATTCTTCAGAGCGTGCAGTGTAAGTGCGTTGGCCGCGGTACAACCCTCCCAGCCGTGGTCAGGGCCAAGGCAGCGGAGGCAAAGAGTGTGGAGATTGGATATAGGGAAGAGCCCCTCGCAGGCTGGACACCTGCTGAAGCCCGCTGAAGTCGACATGCGCCGGGGAGGAGCGTGGCGCCGGATGACCAAGTACCTGATGGACAAAAAGAAGATAAAAAGACAGAAGAAAGTATCCGGGGAGGACGCGTGGTTTTACATGGCCGAAACGAAATCCAGGAGCGCTGGTGAAATTGGCCTGTTCCCGTCATCGCGGAAAAGGAGACTGAGGAGGTTCTGTCTCCCGTCCCTAGCGAGAGATGCCCATCCAGTATGGAGGAAAGGGGACGGGTGTCAAGACTTGATGGTCGTGTAGATGATGAAACCTCCGTCCCCAAGTACCACACGGACAAGTATAGAATATAACTGCCCGTGCAATCTTTGGGGCCACAGGTGTAGAGTGTCGTCAGCCTGGAACGAGGAACGCCGGAAGTGAACCCCCTGACCAATGTAAGGCAAGCAACTAGGTTAGCGAAAGCAGGACAAGACAGTGAATGGTTACAAGGACAAGTCACAATCTTTCTTACCCCAATGGCAGTGGTCAGATACCCTGGGTGAAGTACTGGGCAGGATTCTATGATGATCGACGGCGGTAGGCAGCAGATGGTAATGTGGCACTCTTGATGGAAAGAAACACCTGATTTTGCCAAGAACAAAGTACTGCGATGGGAAATCCGTAATCAGTCCAAGATGAAGTCCATAGTCAGAAAACCGGCCAGTCACGACAATAACAATGGATGATCCGAAAGCAAATCCGAGGGAAAAAAACAAGTTTGTATCTTGATCCGGGAAAGATTGTCAAAACAAAGGTACCGAGGAGAAGCAGAGCAGGTTCGTGAAAGCAGTCCGTGATCAAGGATTCCAAGGAACAAGAAGCAGGAAAAACGCTCTACAAAACTTGTCGTAAGCAGCTGTGAAGCGAAGTGTGAGCGTTTGCACAAACCTTTTGAGAAGCAGAAAAGTCACGTGAGTGCATCACGTGTTACGCTTCCTTCCTGATCACATGATGCGTGCTCCTCGTCTCGTGTAACCAATCGAGCCTGTTACTTCCTGATCACATGCCGCTTAACGCAACGGGGCCCAACACCAATCCGGAGACCATGAAGTGGCGTGGATAGTCTCCATGGTAACCGGCACTGGAGGTAAGGGGCTCGTGTCGGAAAGGAGTTTCTCTTGAGTTGTTTGCTATGCCAACATGAGCTGTAGTACAACCGCCGTCGGGAATTACATGGGTACATGGTGGTAGTGCGATGTGTGACCAGGGACGTGACAACGGGACATAAGAGTACAGTAGCGATAATGAAAAAATTGGAACATATCCAATTATGGTTGCAAGCAATCAGAGAAACAAACTGTTAACTGAGAACGAAACACCAGGTAACACGGTGTGACATGGTAAGGAAAGAATCAGACAAAAAATAAAGCTACATATGCGGTGGGCAAGGACATTTTGCAAATTGAAGGAATTGCCCAGCAATTAACCAAATGTGTTCCAACTGTAAAATAAGAGGTTATTTCCAAGCAGTTTGCAAAGGAAGAAAAAAGTGGCATAAGTCCACGATGAAGGCAGCTCAGATGAGGACCAGGTAATGGCGTTTACGAATTGCACCAACGAACACTCCAATTTAAAATGTCCAAGTTGCACTATGCAGATTAACCAAATTCCTTTCAAAGTAATGGTGGATGTAGCTGATCACCATGGTCAATAATTTCCAAACAGATGGGGGAAATCCTACAAAAAAGGGCTTAAATAAAAAATTAAAGAAATCTAACATCAAAGATCGGAGGTTCACATAATTATTTCAGGAATGTTCCAAACACTTACCAGGTTCAAGGACAGGATGACTGTTAGGAAAGATCGTCTTTTTGCACCTTCCCCTCCATAGATTTCTATGGGACACCCTGGGCCTCATTAGGAGGTTGGAGGCAGCCATGGAGCTCTTAGCTCCATGGCTGCCTCCAAAACCCTACCGACTCCGCCCTGGTGAATGGAGCAATTACCGGTCCATTCCAAGGTTGGCGGGACCAGTAATTCCCCATTCACCAGGGACCTTCCCCATTCCCATTTGAGCCCCCATAGGGCTCAATAGGAATGGGAAAGGCGCTAATAACGGTACCGCAAATTGCGGTACCGTTATTAGCTCCAGAGTCCCTTTGTGGGTCCCGTCCTTAACGCCTGGAAAAACCAGGCGTTAAGGGAGGACCTGCAAAGGGAACTCGTAGTAGGGCGGTAAGGGATTACCGCCCACCTCGTAATGAGCCCCCTTTCTTTTTTGCTTGTTTTGAACCCTGCCTTGAATTTTTGGAGATAAGTAAAGTCTTCTGATTTACTTCTCTTGCCTGTTTTCCTCATTTTCATGGGGAAACTGACCAGTGCCTAAGACTATCTGTACAAGGAAAGAGGACGATTTTCAGAAGCTCTGTAGTCTCAGTCGAAAGACTTTAAAGAAACTCCTATTGGGGTAAAACAGCACAGGGGAAATCCCAAACACACACGTTACCAAGACCACTCCAATTTCAAACTAATTTGGAATCTAAACATGGGCCAAGCTTTCTAAATGAATGCAAATATATAATCATTAGGCATGTTTATATCTAATCAATGGATTTGAATTGAATTTTCTGTTATAAATCCCTCCTGATGAGCCAATAGATTTGGTGAAACACGTGTAGAGGGCACTACTATTTAAGAACAATTTTTGGAGGATCATTTTTGGAGTAAAAAAGCCTCATGATACAACAAACATGATTTTTGGAACATCATTTAACCTATAGTTAGCGTTAACTTCAGTCAGGTGAGCTAGAAGGTGACTTGAAAATTCTGTTATTCATAAACTGTCTGTACAGAGTGACTATGGGCCTCATTCCGAGTATGGAGGTAGTCATGGCGTTATTTGCGCCATGACTACCTCCCATACCGGGTCTGTGTCCGACCTGGTTCAATGGGGATTTACCGGTCCATTCCGACCCTAGAGGGACCAATAAGTCCCAATTGAAAAATCCATTCCCCATTCCCATTTGAGCCCCAATTTGCGGTACCGTTATTAGCTCAAAGGTCCCTTAGCAGCTCCCGCTAAGGGCGCCTGGTAAAACCTGGCGCCCATTGCGGGACCCCCTAAGGGACCTCGGAATAGGGCGCAAAGGGATTACCGGCACCAATGTCCTTTACGGTGCCCGGTATCCCTTTGCGCCCACCTCGGAATGAGGCCCTATTTCTCTCTTTATGCATTCTTTTATTGTTACAACTGCACACCTCACCTTACAATGAAGTGCACATAGGATACTTTCTATCTTTATATCTTTTATACAATGGCGTTTGGGGTACTTTTACAATGTGCCTAAGACAAGCTTGTGGCAGCTTTTTTTTCTTCTGTTTTTGTATTATTTTACTGGTGCACTTTTTCATTCACTGTGAATGGCTACTAGAGGTGGCTAGCACCCTAAAATGGCCTGGGTCCAGCTAGTGGTGCTTGAGAGAACCACTTTGGCAGTGTAAAGGAAAACCACTTAGATTGAACTTTGGCAGAGCAATGAAAAACCAGTTACACAATTAGGCTAGACACGTAAGTAAGTATAAGATGTTAGGTAATAAGAGTGGTGGGGTATTACCTCAGTACAGTAATGGCTGTCCTCCCCACCCATACCACACTTACCTTATCAGTCATTGTAGGTTTTCTGCATCAGGCGTTCCCGGCAAACATGGGCAAACACAGTGGAGCTGCTTAGTAGAGTGTGACCCTTTTATCCCCATGCCCTTAGCCAAGGGTTGCCCGGGCAAGGCTGTCCTGGGCACTTCACTGAAGTGTAGAGATTTTGGTTATATGTTCCCAAAATAATCAAATCCATATGCATTGAGATGTTCCTGGTTGCAAGAGGGTCACATGGGCACAGGCTGAGACCAATAGAGAGCAAGGAGAGCAGGTGTAAGGCGGATGGATGTGGATGAAGCAAAAGAACCAAACACAGCACACAATGGAGCTTCAGAAAATGTGTGAAATTCAAAAGCTTTGCACACAAACCACACAGGCTGCACTGATCTGACCCATGCTGGGGCACCACAAGAGTGGAGTGTGGGAGGGCGGAAAGTTAAGATTAAAGAGGAACAGTGATTATTATGGTTAGGGTCACGGCGCAGGCCCGGACCCATAAAGTGCAAGAAGGGCCAGTGGGAGGCAGATGGATGCGGATGTAGCAAAATGGCCAAGAAAAGCACAAAATGGAGCCTCATAGAATGCGTGAAATGCAAAAGCTTTGCACACAAACCATACAGGCTGCACTGATCTTACCCAAGCCGGGGCACAGCACAAGTGGAAATCATTCAGGAGAGTTATGACCAAATAGAAGAAATGGGGTCAAAGGTTGAGTTCCTTTATAAGGTCACAGAACTCTGAGGTGACTTGCGATGTCCTTTTTACATATCGTCCTGGGTATTTTATTCCCTATAATCCATGGCCACACCCTGTCATCCTCTGTAATACCTGGCCTCCTGATTAATCTAATGAAAGAGATCTTACATTTTCTAATACATATAATCAATGTAGAATCTATTTGGATTACAATTTCTTTTTAAAACCTAATAGGCAGCTTCTAATTTGTTGCAGAAAAATAGTTGGAGCAGTTTAAAAAAATACATCTAAAGTTTTCGTTTTTTGTGCTTTAAAATAGGTAACATGCAGATCCTTGTTTACGTGTGTTAAACTACAACAGTGCAACAAATACACATACCACCATCAGAAAGCTGTTTTACAAGTATGGAATGCGAAAAGCTTGTCACAGCTTTAATTTAGTGCTGTGGAGACAGTTGGAATGCTGCTCTGTGCTGGTACAAACAGAAGTCACTGTGAACTCACAGCTCAACTGTGATAACTGATTACCTACCAAATTAGTAATGATGTCCCAACTAGCTTGTAATAAGAATATTATTTGCAGGCTTTTAATGAAGTCTTTTTTGATATAACCACAGAAGGGTTCCCAAATGTAGGTAGAGACCAGGGGGTCATGGTCACTTTCAATTCTATGAAGGACTTGAAAATCAGACAACATATGCAAGTAGTCAATACTCAAACATATGTAAATAATCAAGGCAACGGCAAACTTGGATGATAAAGCATAAACAGTCGGCATGTCCTGTGGAGTCCTTCAATTTATTCTTAGTCTGGAAATCAACAAAGGGATTATTAGATGTACGCATGCCTGATTCCTAAAATACATTTTAGTAACCATTTCTGTTATGGATCAACCTATTTCCTTTAGGATACGTTCCTGTGGATCTATAGGATGGGACCCTGACTTTCATTTGAAGTTTTCCATGATCACCTATTGTTCTTTGATTGTATGCATTCGGTACCCCCACCAATTTGGAAGATATACCCAGGTTACTTTCTCCATCAACCCTATAGATTGAGATTTCCTATATTTAGGGGCGACGACTCCTGTGTTTATAACTACTTCTACATTAGCACATTTGCCCGCATTCAGTGTTGCATTCTCCCTTGTCAGTCTCTTGATAACTGCAAGGTCAACCATTATGATCCAATGTAGTTAACACCTCAAAGCAATTGGCCATACTAATTTCCCTGGCATCCTCATTTCATTTTCATTTTATTTATTTATCATGCGCATATTCTCTCAGATGAAGGAGAGAAAACGGACAGAACAAACTTCATCCGGCTGCTGGTTTTATCCAAGATAGGAAAACCATAGGTACACGAACAGTAATTTCAGAATTACTGAAAGAGGTTGGCATTTAGACGTTTTTGAAATATTCAGTAAGAATCAGTTTTACAAAGTTGAGTGGGAAGTGAGTTGCATATGCGGGGGCACGCAACCGAGAAAAACCTATCACCTCTCTGCACAAAATGAGATGGTGGTACAACTAATGAGTATTGATCAAAGGATCACAGTGACCATGCAAGGTGATGGAGGATATGTTTAGCCGAAGACCATGGAGGCACTTAAAGACAAGACAGAGAATCTTACAATTAATCCTATGTTGTACCAGCAGCCAATGAAATACCTTACATTGAAAAGAGTTGGATGCACATTTTGGAACATGAAAAAAGAGTGTCAGAGCTGTGTTTTGAGCTTTTTACAAACTGTTCATGTGCTTTTCTGGGATCGTTGGAAGAAATGCATTGCAATAATCCAGTTTGAAATTGATCAGTGAGCCAACGACTACTGGTCGATCATTCTCCAGAATGAAGAAGATGATTTATCGCAAGAATCTGAGAAGATAGTAGATGAACTTCACTGTTCCGCTAACCTGGTAATTACAGTCTAGGTTAAATTGCCAAAAACAACCCAGATTTTTAACCTATGTGCGTAGGTTGTGGGGAGGTCAAACAAGGCAAAGCAGGAGGGCAATTTATATGAATTTCTCAAAAGATGTTTGGTGCCAAGAATATTGACCTCTGTTTCTGAGGGATTTAGTTGCAGCTTATTCAACATCATCCAATTTTTGATTTCTAGTGTGCAGTCAAAAACGTTTTGAAGAGAATAAGAGTCATTATTCACATGCACATAAATCTGCATATTATCTGCATATGAATGGTAATGTAGATTATATTTGAAAAGGATACACATAAGTGGCTGAATGTAGATGTTGAACAATGAAGGCCATAAAGAGGAAGCCTGCAGAACTCCACAAAGAAGTGGAAATAAGCTTGAATACTAGCTGCTATTTTCACCTGTTGGGATTGCTCAGATAGAAATTAAACCAACTATTTTAAAGAGTGTTCTGACACATGAGGGACCTTGATAAGTCTAGACTTAAGAATATTGAAGTCGACAGTGTCAAACGCCACAGAGAAGCCATGCAAGACCAGCAAGGTAAGATCACACTTATCAGCTGATCTCAGAATGTCATCCAAAACGGTCAGGAGTGCTGTGTCAGTCATAAGACATGGCCTTAAACCTGATTCAAAAAGATCAAAAAGGCAACGCTCTTTCGTAAAACTTTGCAATTGAGCAGTGGAACTTTCTCAAGAATCTTCATTGGCCATAAAAAGCCACTGATGGGGCAATAATTCTGAAACATGTTGGGATCCATGAGGGTTTTTTAACAGGGTTTTTTAACAGGGGGGTTTAGGATTGATTGTTTTAACTCCTTAGGAGCAATTCCTAGGGAAAGAGAGGAATTAACAAAACAGGTGATGAATTCACTTAACACAGTAGCCTGACATCGAGCTAAACAAGCAGGTAAATAATATAGCAATAACACCCGATCTGGGGTGGTAACGGCCAGGGGGCTAAGCATGAAGACCTTAATGATGGGCCCCGGTGCTGTTGCTCTGAGTCCTAGCTTGTGGAATTGAGTATTATTCTATTAACACCCCGTTTTTTTTAAATTCTCACGGCGTCCTGTTCATTCAGACAAAATACTGACTTAAGATGGCCGCTGTGGAGACAGAAGGTGGGGCTCCAGGCAGAGCCCTTGTTTCATGTCCAAGGTGATCCTGGACAGAGGCTGGAGCCCAGCAGTCAGAAGATTAAGGTGCATGGAGTACGGGGGCGGGGAGGGGAGGAAACGGTTACCGGAGGCATGAAGGGGCTGTCTGGGTAAAATGGCGGCTGAGGAAGCAGCCTTGAGCCTGCTCAGAACGCGCACTTGGATTGTAGAATTCAGTCCACGATCGGAGCAACCTGATTTGTTTGGCCCCCCTGCTTTGGGTGCTAATCGAAATTATAGTTAGTAGTTTTTAATGTCATGATTAGTGAAAGCATCTTGCCAGAGGAAACTGGAGCAAACTTAAAAGTATGGACAAAAACAGATGTCATACAGTTTGATCCAGATGAAAGAGTTTGAGAAGCGGTTGGGGGAGCATCAATGTTACTTTGAATCATACTGACTTCATTAAACTCATTAGCCAATTGAGGAGTGGGTGGCAGAGTTAAATATATGTATAATGTGTTAGAGAACTTTCCTATGACAAAAAGTTATTTAGGCTTGTTGAACATCACATTAATGTGATTGCAGGAAGTTCGATTTAGCAGAAAGGATAGTTTTTTTGTAAATGATAAGAGCTGTCTTTACAGCACAACGGAAGGCATGATCATTGTTTTTTACCACAATTTTTCTTTGCTTTTGATAACCCTGTTTGAGGGCCCAAAGGAAAGCAGAGTACAATTTATTAACTTTCTTCTTTATATGTCTAGATTTAATAAAGGCAATACTGTTACAGACTTTGCATAACTTAATCATATTTGATTGAAAGAACTACTTACATGAGGAATTCGATATAAAAGATGTTAGCACTTAGGAGAGATCCTACCCGGAAATGTTATTTAAATACTTAACACTGCATGAGGTGAGGCCAATTGGGCAACCAGACCTAGTAGATGTAGAAGGATCATTTTGAATCCTAAAAATCCTGAAATAGGGATCAGACTATGGGACTGGTACAGTTCTTGTGATAACTAATCCCTTGACCTTTATACAGTATTAGATCAAGACAATGCCCCTGACAATGAGAGGGAGAGGAAACACGTAAGAAGACACTATTTGTAAAATGTAATTCATTGAATTTAACTGTGTCTGGGTAATCCAAGACATCATACCAAAGGTTAAAATTTGCTAAAAGGAATATCTTAGAATGCTTTTGAGCGTTGACTCCTAAGAACTCATCCAATTTCTCTAAAAACAGACTAGCAGAGCCTGTAGGTCTACAACAAAGAACAGTGTAAAAACGAGTATTTAGGGGATAGACATAGATTAAAAGCACAGATCTGGGATACGTCATCCCAAATGTGGGATTCAGAATTCATTAGAGTCAGGGAGAAGTTGAAAACAATCACCACAACCCCTTTCCCCCACCCCCCCATTGGATTTCCTGGTTAATCTATTTTATTTTGAAATCTGGAGATCCCAAAAGATGGAACTCAGCGGTAGAGAGAACACTGAACCCGATTTCCGTTATGAAATCCAGGTCCAATGTGTGTAATTCGATAAAATCTGCCAAAGCTGTAGCATTCCTAACTGCCGATCTAGCATTAACTAGAGCAGCGCAAAGGTTAAGATCGTGGCCATTTGGAGGCCTCTTTCAAAGCATGTCTTATTTTCCTGGGGTTTGCTTCAGCCCTCAAACTGAGTAAGATGTTGAAATCCTTACATTTGGATCATTTCGGGGCTAAAGGAAACATATAATGCAGTATGGTAAACCTTGATTATCAGCGCTAATTTAAATTGAACACAACTGCAGTGGATTAATGATATTGGAGTGGGCTGTTATCAGCACAACACAATTCCTTGGGACATTTGTGTGACCTGAGCCCACTCATATGCCTGTTCTGGCCATTTTAATGGAGGCCTGCTAGACACTCATACTGCTCCCATGACCTTTTAACCAGCTCAAGATCATGCGATTATATAGGAAGTGTTTTTGGCCGATGATTCCCAAATTGCCAAAGTATAAAAATAGAAACTGTCTTGATGAAGGCCTAAACAACAAATGAGCAACCAAGCTAGCTCAAGAAAGACTGAATCTGTCATGATTCACTGTTTCTGCCCCTTCTGGACTACATGGTCCATCAAACACTGCAACATTCTTTCTAGTATACTCCCAACATGGCCGTTGCCATTACGAAGTGCCCTGTCTAGTGTTTCAACTGACCTGATGCGCCCCCGTGGCTCTGCACGTCTCAATGCTACCTTTCCGAAGTTCCAGCAAGTGTGTCTCTAACTTCCCTCTACTCCCGTGCTCGACCCTTGTTTAGCGGTTCCCAATTCCTTCCTGGTAGTATTCGGTCCTGTCGCGCTTACCGCTTCTGGAATTGTTCTTACCGCCTTCTCCTCGGACCCTTAGCTCGGATCCGTACTGCACTCGTATTCTGCCTTCGGCACGGTGCAAACTTCCCGATTCCTTCCTGGTTCCCAAACCCTTCCCGGATTCAGATCTATACTTACCTGATCCTCCCTGGAATACTGAACGCCTGCATCTCTCCAAGACTGGTACCCTAACTGCACACTGGCGACAGAGGACACTCGCCTGTACCACCAGAAAGAAGGAAAGACCTAAGAACAACAAGACTTCAAAGGATAAACAGGTGATATTCGAGGCAAAGTGTGACAGTTTGAGACACCAAGGATTTGATATTGAAACAAATATGGAGGCTGCTGTTCAGGACCTCATGAGAGGAATGCAAGAGTTAACAACTG